>NC_084797.1:232139808-233475931 GCF_963169125.1 Humulus lupulus
ACTCTTGTGTTCTTTATTGTTTCATCATCATATTCTTTCCAACGTGTTCGTCCAAATCAAGCATATTAGACTCCGTGTCAGTTGGCCAAAATCAGGGTCAACATTCTGGTGCTTTCATTGAGAGCTTGATACATTATCGTCGAAAGATCAATGGCGAAAACTACCAAGAAAACTAGACAGGCGGCCGGCGCTGCACCATCTCACCCGCCTCCTCCTCCTCCAAACGTGGCTGAGGATGAGCCACATTTGGAATTTGACGAGGAAGAAATGGACTCCGAAACGCTGCAGAATACCCTAGGGGTATTGCAGGATGAACTAGCCAATCTGAGGGCTAGCCAGGAAAGTGCTGCCAAAATCATGGTGCGGCAGCAACAAGAAATTGAACGGCAGCGCCTGGAGCTGAGTGAAAGACAGGCGGAGATGGACCGTCGCTAGAGGGAGGCCATGGCAGCCCTCGAGGCAGCCCTACAACTGGCTAGGAATCAGACTGCACCTGCCTCGCAGCCTGATCAACCTGCGAATGGGCCACCCCACAGGGGTCCCAATCCTAGCCCGCCTATCCAACCCTCGAGCCCACAAAGGCCCGAGCAGCCATCGGCGCCTTAGGACGATGTCCCGCTAAGGGACCTTGAAGCACATCCTCCATCCCAAGATGGTCGTGGCAATCCCCCGCAGCAGAGGCAGAATAGGGCCGGGCAGCCGCCTCGCAGTCCTAGACGCCATAGGGGCGACGAGGCAAACCCTCCGAGCAGAGGACAGCGTCCTCCTGGTAACAGGAGGAACTCAGAGTTAGGCTTTGCGGTCCGAGGCCCCCCACGGCATGATAATGCATGGGGACCTACCGACCAACGCAGACCACCCTCTAACGCTCAGGAGGTTCCAGCCCGGGAAGGCAACCGAGGGAACAGTCGATCCCACCATAGCCAATCAAGATTCAGAGATGGCCATGGTTATAATGAGGTTGACTCAGGCAGAGGAAATGCCGGTCGGAGGAGTGAAGAAAGGGGTGGAGGCAGTTTCCTGCCGCCTAGGAATGACCAACCCGATAGACGGGACGCTGGGGGGCAGCCTAGACAAAATAACGTCTTCAACCGGCTCGGAGCTAGCGAACAGCGGAGGAGAGACGAGGATTTAAGAGACGTACTCAACGATCGCCGGGAGCGGCAAGACGAGAACGTCCCCCCAGCACCAGAGGCCACGGCGATTCCTGGCGTTGTGCAAGCCCATATAGATGCCCTCAACCAGGCGGTACAGCAGCTGGTCGGGGGAAGAACATCTTATATTGACCACGATAAGAGAAAAGGCACTCCTTTCGTCCAGAGGATAGCTATGGCAGAAACTCCTAGCAAGTTTAAGATGCCTATGCTTCTGAACTTTGATGGGTATGGTGACTCGGTATCTCACGTCAACAAATTTGAGATACAAATGGACATTCAGAAAGTGTCCGAAGACGCTCGGTGCAGGATCTTCCCTGCAACACTTTCTGATGCCGCACAGGCGTGGTTTTTCAAATTCCCTCCTACAAGTATAGTTTCCTGGGAAATGTTCGTAAAGGAGTTTTACGGGAAGTTCTACGCGGGTCGTGTGCACTCGACTGAGGCAAACCAGTTGGTTGAAATACGCCAGCAAGACGGAGAACCACTGAAGGACTACGTCCAGCGCTTTATGCGAGCAGCTGCTGGAGCAAAAATAGTAGGAGACGAAGGCAAGATGATGGCCATAACCGCAAGGGTTAAGCGCCGCACGCCTCTCTGGGACAGCCTCAGAAAACATGGGTTTAGAACTACCCAGGAATTCTAAGATCGAGCTGATCGATACATCAAGCTCGAAGATGCCATCGCCAATGAAGGGAAGCCCCCAGGCAAGGATAAGGGGACTACCGAGCCCGCCAAAGCGGCCAATGGGTCCAAGCCCAATGGCAACGGCAAAGGCAATGGGAATGGAAACGGCAATGGAAAGAATGGGGGGAAACGACCACACAATGAGCCTTCCACCTCTGACAATAAACGAGCCAAGGGTAATCATTATGAACCTTGGTTCACTAACTATACTGCCCTTATTGAGTCTCAGGGAGAGGTTTATCAGGCCACGAGTTCCAGTGTGCCTTATAAGAAACCTGCTCCCATTCGAAAGGATATTTCGAGAAGAGACACTACCAAGTTCTGTTGTTATCATAACGACTACGGACATGATACCAATGAATGCAACCAGCTGAAGGATGAGATCGAGTTCCTTATTAGACAAGGACACTTAAGAAGATATATACGGGCCTCGGGAAATTCCCAACGAGAAGCTCCAGGTGGCAACGAGCAAGCGCCCACATGCCAACGCTCGCCACCTTTTCAGCCTAATCCTGTGACTGGCACATTGTTAACCATCTGCGGAGGCCCGCACCTTGCGGGAAGCAGCGGAAAGGCCAGGGAATGATATGCTCGGACTCTGCGCCACGACCAGGACATCGAGATGATGACTGTGGATGACCGCGCGCCGAAAAAGGCTCGGTCAAAAGAGGGCGAAATAACCTTCTCTGATAGCGACGCCCAACATGTCCGGTTCCCACATTCCGATCTGCTGGTCGTGGATATCCAAATGGCCAATATGATGGTGAAGAGAGTGCTAGTTGATACAGGAAGTTCGGTGAACATCTTGTATAAGTCTTCGCTGGAACGCATGAAGTTGTTCGTTAAGGACCTAGAGCCCTGCAACCAAACAATATACGGCTTCTCTGGTGAGGGACTTGCCCCAGAAGGGTCAATCAGATTACCAGTGACAGCAGGTACAGCGCCTGCTACCAGGACATTACTCGCTACTTTCATAGTAGTCGATTGTCCTTCGGCGTACAATGCCGTCATTGGGAGGCCTATACTGGTTGATCTACGAGCCGTCACCTCTATATGGCACTTAGCCATGAAATTCCCAACAAACGCAGGGGTAGGACACATGTTGGGAAACCAGAGGGTGGCCAGGGAGGGCTACAATGCCTCAGTCATGAAGGCGAAGAAGGGAACGTCAAAGAGCACTCCCCTAGATAGGTTGCAGATGGCAATTGATACACAAGCCCAATCCGGTGATGAAGTCACCAAATAGGGTGTTTCCTAAAGTGAGGATAGAGATTTAGATCCTCACTTTGGGGATTTTGAAGAAAATGTTGGACCCGTCGAGGACCTAGAAGAGGTCCAACTTGACGAGAAAGACCTGACCAAAGTTGTGAAGGTCGGGAAAAACTTAGAACCAACCACGAAGCATGCACTGGGGGAGTTTTTGCGGAAAAACCAGGAAGTCTTTGCCTAGTCGCACAAATACATGGCTGGGATAGATCCTGCAGTTATCAGCCATGTCCTGAACATAGACAAGAGTTTTCCACCCGTGCAACAGAAAAGAAGGCTGCTCGATAAGGATCGGTCGAGAGCCTTAAAAGAAGAAGTTGAAAGATTAAAGGAGAATGGGTTCATCAGGGTGGCGTTTTATCCATCGTGGGTCTCTAATCCAGTACTGGTTCGCAAGCCTAACGGCAAATGGCGAACCTGTGTGGATTTTACGGACCTCAATAAAGCCTGCCCGAAGGATTGCTTCCCACTCCCAAGGATCGACCAGTTGGTCGATGCTACTGCAGGACACGAGATCCTCTCCTTCATGGATGCATACTCAGGCTACAATCAGATCAGCATGCATCCCCCTGACAAGGATCACACCAGCTTTCGGACCGATACGGGATTATACTGTTATAAAGTAATGCCCTTCGGACTGAAAAATGAAGGTGCGACTTACCAGCGATTGGTTAACCACATGTTTAAAGAATTAATCGGGGTAAACATGGAGGTGTACGTGGAAGACATGCTGGTAAAGTCGAAAAAAGCAGAAGGACATGTGAAGGATTTACGAGAGTGTTTCGACGTATTGAACAAATACCAGATGAAACTAAATCCTCTCAAATGTTCCTTTGGAGTTGGATCAGGGAAATTTTTGGGGTTCATTGTTAATTCAAGAGGAATCGAGGCTAACCCCGACAAGATAAAAGCCCTGATTGGCATGAAATCGCCAGAGAAGATCAAGGATGTACAAAGTTTAACTGGAAGAATTGTAGCCCTAAGCAGATTTATTTCCAAGTCAACGGATAAATGCGTCCCTTTCTTCAATCTACTTAGGGGCAACAAGAAGTTTGAATGGACAGGAGACTGCGAGCAAGCTTTTCAGGCCTTAAAAGCCCATATGGCACAGCCTCCTATTTTATCAAAGCATGTCGAAGGAGAAACTTTGTTCATTTACCTGGCGATCACTGAAGTTGCTGCTAGTGCGGTATTAGTACGAGAGGAAGAAGGCATACAAAAAGTGGTTTACTATGTAAGCAAGAGGCTAATCGGAGCAGAACTGAGGTATCCTCCCATCGAGAGGTTAGCGTATTGTTTAATATTGGCCTCAAGGAAGCAACGCCCTTACTTCCAAGTCCATCCCATTACAGTCTTAACTGACCAGCCCCTTCGGCAAGTCCTCCAAAAACCAGAGGCGGATGGGCGTTTATTGAAATGGGCTGTCGAACTGGGGCAGTTCGATATTACATATTCACCGCGAGCATCAGTCAAGGGAAAAGTCTTGGCTGATCTTATTGCAGAGTTCACCGAACTCCCAGACAGCGAGCAGTGCAAAAAGCCTAGTGCGCCTGAGCCTCAAGATGAAGCTCCTTCGTGGAAGTTATTCACAGATGGGTCGTCAAACGAATCTCACGCGGAAGCAGGAGTGATCTTGATAATGCTAGAAGGGTATCGATTTCACTGTGCCATTAGGTTCGACTTCACCGCGTCAAATAATGAAGCCGAATACGAAGCACTCCTCGCTGGATTAAGAATGGAAAAAGACATGAGTATAAAGGTGCTGGATATTTACAGTGATTCACAGCTGGTAGTGAATCAAGTTCTAGGGGAATATCAAGCACGAGGCCTAAAAATGGTGGCCTACTTGAACAAAACAAAAGATCTATTGGCCCAGTTCAAGAAGTATACCCTCCAGCAAATACCTCGGGATTAGAATTCGAACACAGATGCCTTAGCCAAACTCGCGAGCGTGAAAGATGCTGACACTTTGAATATTGTGCCAGTGGAAAGATTGAGCGAGCCAAGCATACGAGCAAATGAAACCAGTATGGAAATCCGAATGGAAGATACATGGATGGCACCTTACTTGGAGTAGCTGACAAATGGTGTACTACCAGCAGATAGGAACAAGGCCAGAACTCTTCAAAGGCAGGCTGCTAGGTATATACTGGTCGATGGTATTCTATACCGATGGGGATACTCCATGCCACTGCTCAGATGTATTACACTAGAAAAAGCTAAGGAACTGATGAAGGAAGTGCATGAAGGCTTCTGCGGGGATCACACTGGGGGGCAAAGTTTGGCGAAAAAGATTCTAAGGCAGGGCTATTTCTGGCCGACTATGAACGAAGATTCAATGGAGTTTGTGCGAAAGTGCGATAAGTGTTAGAGATTTTCCAAAATCCCATGCGCAGCTCCAAACGAGTTAAAACAGATGCAGAGTCCTTGGCCTTTTGCAGTATGGGGTATAGACTTGATTGGATCCCTGCCAACGGGAAAAGGCGGAGTGAAGTACGCAGTTGTAGCAGTCGACTACTTCACCAAATGGGCCGAAGCTGAACCACTCGCTACCATAACGACCAAGAAAGTTCTTGACTTTGTCATCAAGAACATTGTTTGTCGATATGGTTTGCCTCGAAAGATTGTCTCAGACAACGGAACCCAATTTGACAGTGACTTATTCACCGACTTCTGTGAAAGGCACGGGATTATCAAAAGCTTTTCTTCAGTCGCGCATCCACAAGAAAATGGGCAGGTCGTAGCTGTGAATAAAATGCTTAAGGACACCCTGAAGAAAAGACTTGAAGAAGCTAAAGGAGCATGGCCAGAACAGCTGCCTGAAGTCCTCTGGTCGTATAGAACTTCTCATCGAACAGCGACGGGTCACACCCCGTTTTCCTTGGCATACGGGTATGAAGCTATGTTACCTGTTGAATTAGATCCCCCCTCACATCGACGCATTACGTACGACCAGAGCTAGAATAGCCAACTGATGATGGAGTCCCTAGACTCAATTGAAGAAATACGAGAAAGAGCCCAACTCCGAGTTGCTGCGTACCAGCAAAAGGTCACCCGGTATTTTAACTCAAAGGTGAAAGAAAGGAAATTCAACATCGGTGACCTAGTGCTACGGCGAGTTTTCTTGAATACCCGCGACCCCACTGCGGGAGTGCTCGGACCGAACTGGGAAGGACCTTACCAGATTGAAGAAGTCCTTCATTCGGGCACCTATAAAGATAGTCTAAATCGGATTTCTACAGCTCCAGTTATGTTGATTTTACTACAGATGAGTTTAGAGTTACGAGATTTAGGAAGTTAGAAGTTATGATTCTATTTTATTTAAATTTAAATTTTGATTATAGATAGAATGAAATTAAGTATTTTTTTTTAAATAGAAGAAAGATCTAGAAACTCTAGAACCTTCCATAACCACTAAGAGCGTGACACTTGTCATAATCATGTTTATTTAAGGATTTAAGTATTTTTTTATTAGGATAATTTCACACCTCAAACTCTATAAATAGGACCTAGTACCCAGCCCTTCCACTAACTCTTCAGCTATGATCAGACTCTAAGGTGTTAGTGAGACCATAAGAGTGATAAACACTTGGGTTTGGGATAAAAGCTTTATCATTCTTAAGCTTTATAAAACACTTTGGGAAGTGAGGTTTAGTGTATTTCGGTATTGGAGTTAGACCAATCCATAAGGTCAACTAAGGAACTCTTATTCTTAAGTTCAATTCTGTTTGATTCCTTAGTTTCTTTAGTTTTCATTCAGGTTCTAACTTTTGTTATGATTTTGTGGTTAGGTTGTTATGTTCTTTGAACTTAAGGTGTTTTTTCGGTAAGTTTCCTCTTGGTGGTTTAGTTCTATTCTTTTAATCTCTTTCCTTTAAAGATACTCACTATTCTTATTGTTGGTTTTAGGAGTGTTCCAAATCCCGTCCTTGTTCTCATATCCCGATTTTGGTAAGGAAAATATGATAGTTTCTATATGCTTATGTGTATGTTTATGTATAATATGTTTATGCTATAGTATGCTATGTTATGTTTATCTGGGGCTCATAGTTGCTTAGTGCCCTAGTGTTTATCATTTTTATGTTTATAGTTATGATTTACCCTACCTCAGATATTAGACAGGGGACCTTGATGGGCTATCATATACTATGATGTGATCTAACTGTTTATCCGAAAAACAACTGTTCATAACGTGGCAAGAATTTTTGAAACGTGGCAGAGATACTGCTCGCCTATCGACCAGAAATATTTCTACATGCGGAGATCAAGTGTTATATACGACCAGACTGGTCGTATACTCCGTTCATTTATGTAAAGATCTGTAAAGTTGTAATGATATCCGAGAATATCTCTTCATTATGACCTGAAGATCCGTTTATTAAGGGAAGATATTATTACTTGATTCATGTAACCCTACTTGAGCCTATAAATACACAAGAAATAGCTCATGGAGAGGGGTCTTTTTTCTCTTTTTCCGAATTTTATTACTATTATCCATCGTTTGTATTGTTTCCTCCTTCTAAGGTCTTTGAAACTTAGGAACCCTAGTTCTTTGATCACACCTTTGAAGCTCAATACCAATAATAGTATCAAGTGGACGTAGGTTATTACCAATCACTGGGGCCGAACCACTATAATTCTCTGTGTTCGTTATTTTCCAGTAGATTGCTTTCTTAAGCTTTTTATTATTTTTCTTTGTCGTTTTCGTGACTACGTGTCGTTGACCAAAATGAGGGTCAACACTAACCTACCTCAGATATTAGACAGGGGATGTAGATGGTTTATCACATGTCTTAATGGCCATTAATAGTGTAGTCCTATAAGGTATACGTTTTATAGTCATATGTTCATATGTTTATGTTTATGATATATGTTTTTATAGTCATATGTTTTTAGTGTATGCTTATGATTTATTATGTATGTTTTAGATAGTATTATGTTTTATAGTATATGATGTAGTTTTATGCTCATGTATGTGATGTATGTTTTTAGTAGGTTTTCCTTGCTGGGCATTAGGCTCATTCCTTTATTTTTAGTGTGATTCAAGAAATTAAATATGGAGGGCGGAAGGATTCTTGGAAGCTTGGCATGTGTGTTGAGGATGAACGGACTGAGTGGACTGCGTGTTGATCGAGGATGATGTTTATTTTAGTCTTTTAAATTATGTTTTGATGTAATTCCGCAATTAGTATTTAAAGTTTATGTTTTATGTTTTATCAAACAATGTTTTTATGTTTTAAATAATGGGTACCCATACCATATTTTACATTCTATTTTGTAATATTTACTTTGGAATTTTAATAAAGTTATTATTATTTCTTAGGTATGTTTTCTTCAAAGTAGTACTAAGTCTAGTAGTTTTAATGGTCCAAGGTCTTAGAAATAGTTGGGTCATTACATATCCTATTTTCCTTACCAAAACCAGGATATGAGAACAAATGCGGGACTTGGAACACTCCTAAACCAATAATAAGAATAGTGTGTATTTCTTAAAAGAAAGAGATGAAAATAATAAAAACTAAACCACCAAGAGGAAACCTACCGAAAAGACACCTTAAGTTCAAATAACTTAAAATCCTAACCACAAAACCATAACAAAAGTTAGACCCTGAATGAAAACTAAAGAAACTAAGGAATCAAACAGGATTGAACTTAAGAATAAGGATACCTTTGTTGACCTTATGGATTGGTCTAACTCCATGTAGTGCACCAAATTTTTTTTTTTAGATTATTTAAATTTTGTGATTTATTTTATTTAAATATTAAGTGTGATGAATTGTTTTATTTAAATGTTGATTATTTTATTTAGTTGTTGTTTGTTTTATTTGATTGTTTGTTTAATTGTTAGAATTGTTTGGTATAATCTTTTGAATTTAAATTTGTTAATTGTTTGTTTGGTTAATTAATTTAATAAGTGAATAATTGTGTAACATGTTTATTTTACTATTAGTGTTACATTTTAATAAGTGTGACAATTGAGGTAATTATGGGAGTTATGGTTGAATGCACTAAGGTGCATGGTAGATAGATATGCACCCTAATGATTTAGTATGTGCTAGTGCATGGTAGCATGGTACACATGTGTAGATTTTCTACACACTCTTTCCTTTATTGGATTTATTTTAGTTAAAGAAAAGAAAAAAATAAAAAGAAAAGGGAAAGGAAGGTGCTTGGACGTGTAGTGTGTAGTGGGAAAGGGATTGATTTTTCCACTTATTTTTCTAAGGCAATAAAATCAAATATTGGAAGAAACTATCTATTTTAGGATAGGATGTGATCACCCTTTATTCCTTATATCTATTATCATAAAAAGAAAATAATAAGAAAATTAAGAGAAAATAAAATAGAAATAGGAAACTTACCATTTTGTGTTGGTGAGGCTTTATTGAGAGAGTTGAATAAAAGGGAAAGGAAAGAAAGAGGAGGGCATTTTGTGTGGCTGCCGTGACCTAGAGAGAGAGAGAGAGAGAGAGTGGCGTGAGAGAGAGAGAGGGAGAAGAAGAAAGAAAGGAAGAAAGAAGAAGAAAGTGAAGAGGAACCAAGTCTAGAGTTTGTTTTCTTGTATTTTTGTTTGTCTAATCTCTTTTTCTTGATTATATGATATTGACTTTGTTTATTTGTTGTGTGTGATTGGATTCTTTCTCCTCCTCATGGTGGTTTTCAAAAAATAAAACCCTAGGCTTGAACAAGGGGTGTGAAGTTTGGGTGTTGATCATATTGTGTTCTTGATTTTACAATCAAGAGAGGTAATAGTCTTTCTTAGCCTATATATTGGTTTTGATGGGTTTATTTTTGAGGTTGTTGATGGTGATGCTAATGGTTTGATTATTGTAGGATTGATGATTATGATTTGTATTTTTAAGAGAATATGTTTTGTTTAAAAAGGGCTCATGGGTATGATTGAGAAAATAGATTTGATAGGGTTTATATGAGGATTATATTTTATATTTATATTGCTATGGTTATTTTTTTTAATCTTTGATTTATGTAAAATGGCAAATGATGATTTTAGAAATATGATAAGAAGTATGTGATTTTTGTACCAATGAATCTTGATATGCATAAAAGTAAGAAATGTAGAATTATCGTTTTTAAAAAAACGTCACAATTACGTAATGTTCCCACGTATGCATGTTACATGCAACTTCTCTTTTACGTTCAAAATTATGTTTATTATTCAACTATGTGGTTTTTTATAAAAAGATCATGCATGTAAAATAGGTAAAATGAGCATTATTCTTTTATGACTTTATGTGTAGTTAAGAATAATTGCGTGTTGTGTGTAACTGTTATTATGTGTGCATGGCCCATGCACACATGAGTTGTATGGAAGGGAAAATAGTAATTTTATGAACCTAAGAAATGTTGTTTTGATTATGATATAGGCTCGTTGAAAGATTGTGAAAATTTCTTAGCTTGGACCTGAGGTAAGGAAGTTAGATAGATTCTATGATTTTATGTTATGAATGGTAAGACTGTTGTATGAATGAATTGTTATGAAATATGAATGTCATAATGTGATGATATGTTGAATATGATATGTGCATGGATGTTAGATACATCAAACAAGTTACGATGTTAGATACATCAAACAAGTTACGATGTTAGATACATCAAACAAATTACGATGTTAGATACATCGAACGAGTTACTATAGCTAAAGACGTAACTCCTAGGGCGGACGCGCCGAGGTTATTCAAGGACCAGAGACTCCTGTTTACCTCATAGGGTGACATGGACAACTAGAGAGCCATGCTCATCATGTATGCTGTATGATTGTGATATGATGATATGTTACGATTATGTTATGATATGCAAATGATGATATGTTACGATTACGTTATGATATGAAATGATGATATGTTACGATTATGTTATGATATGCCATGATGTTTTAGATGAACGTTAGTGTTTGTATTGTTGTATTCTTACTTCCTTATTGTTTGTACTTCCTTACTGGGCTTTTAGCTCACCCCCCTTACTTTCCTTCCAGGTAGTAAATAGGATTTCTTTATGGCACGCGTGGTGACGTGAGGAGTTCTATCATCATGGGATGTATGGCGTGGGGTAATCCTATGGACAGAAAAACGATCATCGTAGAACGTCATTTAAATTATGTTTTGTTTTAAGAGACTTTCCTAAATTATCAGTGGGACTCGGTTATTTAATTTTGTTTCTTTTAAACTTTGCATAAAAATTTATGTTTTCTTTTAAAACTAATGGCGCCAACTTGCATGGTTTTAAGCAAGTCCCCACTAAGACTTTGATAATGAGTGGTATTCTTTTATAAACTATGTTATGCGAATGTTTTGTAAGTATTAGTCTAGGGCGTTCTTTACACTCCAATACCGAAATGCACTAATCCTCACTTCCCAAAGTGTTTTATAAAGCTTAAAAATGGCAAAACTTTTTCCCAATCCAAGTGTTTATCACTCTTATGGTCTCACTAGTACCTTGGAGTCTGATCACAGCTGAAGAGAAAGTGAAAGGGCTGAGTCCTAAGTCCTATTTATAGTGTTCTAGGAATAAAAATCTTCTTTTTGGCTTTGAATAAAAATACTGAATTTAATTGAAGATATTTGAATATTCGTCAATCAGAGACTGAAGACTCGGTCAAAACTATCAAAGGTAGGTTTAAGGAGTCAAAGTTATTTTAAAACAAATTAAAAATCTAAAATAGGCGATATATCGCCCCTATGTGGCGATATATCGGCTGCCCCTAGTCCCGAGTCTCCGTTCGTACGATCGTGCAACGTCAACGTATTTTTCCGTATTCTTCTTCAGGCGATATATCGGCTCCAATGCTGCGATATATCGGCATACATGATTCTTTTAAACACGTAATTGTACTTTTTAAGCATAATTAAAGTTGGATAACTGCTTTGACAGAGTCAAACTACGACCCTAACAGTTTCTGGTAAAGATTAAAGCTTATATTTCCTTATTTTATCATTAAAATACTAATTCCTTAATAATCATGCTTATGAAAAGTGTCATATTCTTATTGGCTTCATTTAAACCTTAGGTTATGTTATCCCCATTTCCTGCAGGGGCTTTGGGCCTTTGCCCTGGCCCACGGTCAGAGGACCAGATCGGCGTATGGGCCCGGCCCAAGGTCCCTTGGTTTGAATATTGCCCAAGGGGACTGGTACGGACCAGAGACTCTAGACTGGGCCCATTGGAGGGGTCCCAACGTTCCTCCGGGTTCGTCCTCAGCAAGAACGGTCCCGGCGATGTCCAGAGTGCCCGGACCGTCGCGGCCTACGCATTCCTGTCCCGGACCCAGGTGTGGTCGGGGCCTATGGTAAATGGAGCAGGCCAAAGGTAAACGGACCTGGATCATCTCCTCCCCAGTTGAAGGGCCAAGCGTCCAGCATCCTGAAGCCGCCTCATTTCGCGTGGGCATTGTCCCTACTTTTCGCCTGCAGAAAGGGTCGCCTCGGGATTGCTCACTGATGTGTCAGGACTGCGCAGCCAAGTACCCTGACCGGTCTTGTCTCCTGAATCAGCCTCGTGACTCGAAGTAGTCAGAGCCAAAGCGCCGTTTCGTCGGGCGAAGCTTGTATCTCAGGTCAACTAGTTGGGCCTTAGTTGGTTTGAATTTCGTGTATTGTATACCTCTTTGTATTGGGCCTCCACTAGAAAGGCCCCTTGTACTCGTTTCTCTGATGGGCCCGGGTCGGATCCGGCCCAGACCCGGTATTCCCCTCAGCTTATAAATATAAGCTGTAGAACAATGTAAAGGGGGGTCGGAGAAAAAAGAAGGCAGAAACTCTGTTCAGATACAGCTAGAAAACTCCATTGTATAAGCTTCTTCTAGCTCTAATATATAGACTCGTGGACTAAGGCTAGTTAACGCCCCAACCACGTAAAAACCCCGTGTCGATCTTCTACTCTCATTATTATTATTACCAGCAAATATTGTTCATTAATAGAGTTGCCGAAAATCTCGGTTAACAGTTTGGTGCTTTCATTGAGAGCTGAAGGAAGCTAGCGCCAACGTCAGGCCTTTACTACGATGGTGAACACATGACACACCACCTTCGACCCTACCAACCCAGAGCAAGGTAACGAAGACCCGCTGCCTTCTCAGCACATCCCTCGGGACCTGCCCGAGGACGTGCCTCCTTAGACGTCTCACCAGGATGAGTCGCAAGACTATGAGGGTGGGGCAGAGTACGAAGTAGAAAACGAAGAAGATTACTACGAGGAGGAGAACGAGGGAGAGTATCACGATGAAGACGCGGATCCCGGGATCCCTCGCGACGATCAGCAGGACTCGGAGGTGACCAGGCCAAGGCAGCAAGTCCTGGATCAGGAAGCCAAGATGGCTGAGCAGGCGGAGGCGCACCGCCGGGTGCAAGAGTCTCTACGAGCCTTACAAGCGCTGATGGCCGCGCAGGGCCCAGCAGCCAACCCCACAACTGGCCCACTTCCAGAAACGCAACAACCCGCTCCCCAAGAGCAAGCCGGGGGCCCCAGGGGTGCTAGTCCGATCCGTCCCCCAGAGCCTTTTCCCGACACAGCTCTGAGAGTCCCGGACAAGGAGCGACGGAAGTCTCGGGAGAAGACCACCCCCGTCGAGAAAGCCGGGGCACGTTCACGGCTGCTGCCTAGGAAAGAGAAGGTGTGCCCCGTCCCAGGACGAGGCCACCCAATCGATCCGCAAGGAGCGCGACCACAGAACGAGCAGCCCCGGCATGCCCCAGGGCCAAGCGGGCGGGAAAGGTCGTGCCTCGGTCAACAAGAACCGCCGGGAACGATCTCGCCGCGAGGATCGTCACACTCTCAGATCAGGGGACGACACTTCCCGAGTAGATTTACGTGATGGACTGAATGCCCGGAAGGAGCGGGCCCGCAAGGAAAAAATCCTCCCTCGAGGCGGCGACCTTAGGAACGACATCAACGACAGGAGGAACGAGAGAATCCCCCAGGAGGATAGCACGGCCAAGATGCTCATGGAGCAAATGGCCGCATTAAAAAAGATCACTGATCGCCTGGTCCGCAAGCAGGAAGGCGCGGACACTGACTCCGACGAAGAGGATAAAGAGCCATGTGCGAGGCACATTCTGGACGCCGTACTGCCCAAGGGGTTCAAGATGTCGAGCCTCACTGCCTATATTGGAAATACATATCCTAGGGATCATCTGTCCCGGTACAACCGACTCATGACCATGGCTCACGTCAGCGACGACGGAAAATGCCTCTGCTTCTCCATCACGTTGGGCGGCCCCGCCGAAGAGTGGTGGAAAAGGCTTAAACCAGGGTCCATCAAATCGTGGTCCGGGCTACAGTCAGCATTTCGGAAGCAGTTCGTGGCTGCCATGAGGATGGACATGCAAATCAGCGCCCTCGCCAATATTAAGCAGCTACCCGCGGAGACATTGAGAGCCTACATCCAGCGCTTTACTGAAGAAGCTTCCAAGACCAAGGTCGATGACGGACAGCGCCTGGTGGCACTGCAGTCTGGAATCCGGGCCGGGTCCCCACTTTGGGACGACATGCAGCGCAGTAAAGCCGCCACGTTGGAAGAATTCATCAGGAGGGCCCAAGGATTCATGAACTGGGAGGAGGCTCAGATCCAGGCCTTCGGATGGCCCCCGGCTCCTCACCCCATCCCTCCGACGATCCCTCAGACGATTCCGGGAGTTGCGGGACAGTTCCCTGCGCAGTCCTACGCCACGCCCCCCATAGTCCCGGGGATGGCCGTCACGCCCGGCATCAGTTACACCCCTACGGTATACGGCCCTGCCGCTTCGGGGTATGCCCCGACCCAATCAACGCACTTCTCCGGTTATGGCGTCGCGCCGGCAGGCCACAGTATCACTCCCGTCGTAGGCCAGCAATCGCAGGCGGGAGTAACCGAGGCAAGCATGAATCCCTCCCGGGGGAAGCGATCGGGCAAGGGCCAGAACCGGCCTGAGCTGGCCAAAAAGGGGAAGAGGGGCTACGAGCCCCAATATTCGGAATACACCAACTTGGTGGACACCCGGGAAAACATCTACCTGGCAACAGAAAGAGCGGTCCACTACCGGAAACCTAGCCCCATGTTTAAGGGGGGAAGGAATCCGAGAGACACCAGCAAACGGTGCACCTATCACAAAGACGTGGGCCACACCACCGACGAGTGTCGGCAGCTTAAAGACGAGATTGAAAACCTCATCAAGCTCGGGCACCTCCACCAGTGGGTAAGAATGCCCGTGGGTATCCCAGGCATGTTAGCAAGTCCTGGGCAATCCACGGCTCCGGTAACGACTCGTGCATACCCGCCCCAGGGAGGGTATGCACAGGGACCTCCAGCGCAGGCCCCTCAGGGGACCATCGCCGCGCCGGCCCCTCAGGGGACCATCGCCGCGTCGGCTCCCGGCCCTGGAATGCCCTATTCTTCCGGGGTAGCACCCCCTTGAGTGGACGGACATGTGGCGACCATATCGGGCGGACCCCACCTAGGAGGACCTTCGAAGAATGATCAAAAGCGCTATCTGAGCGAGCTGGACCACGACCAAGAAGTTTGTGCCCTTATCCAGGCCCCGGCTCAGCGCCTTAAACTGATGAACCTCCCCATCACGTTCACGAAGGACGACGCCCGCAACGTCCATTTTCCGCACCACGACCCGCTGGTATCCCGCGTGTTGGTGGATGACGGTAGCTCCGTCAACTTGTTGTTCAAACCTGCCTTTGCCGCCATTGGCCTGACGGAGGCGGATCTGGCGTCCTGCCCAACCCAAATCTACGGCTTCAACGGAGATGCGCCTCTCCCCATGGGAAAGGTCCAGCTACCGGTGACGCTGGGGGATGAATTGCAGCACTCGTTCAAGTTCTGCACCTTTGTTGTGGTGGATTGCCCAACCGCGTACAACGTCATCTTTGGCCGGCCCGCACTAGTCGAGTTTGGGGCCATCACCTCCATCCGCCATCTTTGCATGAAGTTCCCGTGCGGCAACGGAGGAATAGGGACTGTCCGGGGAGACCAAAAAAGCGCTCGAAAGTGTTACCATGTCTCTGCCCGTCCCATATATATGGTCCGGGAGGAGCCTGTCGAGCCGGCCCTCCTTCTGGCCGAGCAAGCAGTCCAGGAAGAGGATGATCTGGACCCGCGAATAGGAGACGATCGCATCTTGGAGCCAATGGACGAAATAGAAGAGGTATGCATCAGCGAAATCGACCTGGCCAGGATCATCCAAGTGGGAAAGAGCCTGCCGGCGGACATTCGGGCCGCCATTATCGCCCGAGTCCAGGAAAACCAGGATCTTCTGGCCTGGTCCCACTCCGATATGACCGGGATCGACCGCAATATAATATGCCACGCGTTAAGTATTGACCCAAACGCGACCCCGGTCCGCCAGAAGCGCAGACCTTTGGGGACGGAAAGGGCCGAGGCCCTCAAGCTGGAGGTGGAGAAGTTGTATTCCATCAACTTCATCCGCGAAGCGGTATATCCAGTGTGGCTGGCCAATCCGGTCTTGGTGCCGAAACCGAACAGGACCTGGAGGACTTGCATTGACTTCACAGATCTCAACAAAGCGTGTCTGAAGGACTGTTTCCCACTCCCCCGAATCGACCAAATGGTGGATGCTACATCTGGTTATGAGATCTTGAGTTTCATGGACGCTTACTCCGGCTACAACCAGATCTCCATGCACGTGGCGGATCAGGAGCATACCAGCTTCCAAACCGACAAGGGCATCTATTACTATATAGTCATGCCTTTCTGACTCAAAAATGCCGGAGCAACTTACTAGAGGCTTGTCAATCGAATGTTTCGGGCCCAGCTAGGGCGAAACATGGAAGTATACATCGATGATATGTTGGTCAAGTCCAAGACGTCGCGGGACCACTCGGACGATTTGGCGGAGGCTTTCGCAGTTATCCGGAAGTACGGGATGAAGCTGAACCCTAAGAAGAGCACCTTCGGCGTGGCTTCCGGGAAGTTCCTGGGCTTCATAGTAAGCTTCCGAGGAATCGAAGCCAACCCAGAGAAGATCAAGGCACTGATCGACATGGCCTCTCCCCGGAAGCACAAGGACGTCCAAAGCCTGACAGGGCGAGTGGCCGCCCTGAGCCGTTTCGTTTCTAAGGCCACGGACAAGTGCGTCCCTTTGTTCAATGTCCTTCGGGGAAGCCAGCGGTTTGAGTGGTCACTCGAATGCGAAGAGGCCTTCCAGAAGCTGAAAGAACACCTGGCCAAAGCCCCCATCCTGGCGAAGCCAGTCGAAGGGGAGCCTTTGTATCTGTACCTGGTCGTGACCGAGCATGCAATCAACGCCGCGTTGGTACGAGAAGAGGAAAGGACACAACTCCCGGTATACTACGTGAGCAAGCGGTTACTAGACGCCAAGTCTCGATACCCGTTGATTGAAAAGCTGACCTTCTGCCTACTGATGGCTTCTCGGAAGCTTCGACCTTACTTCCAGGCTCATGCCATAAAGGTCTTAACCAACCATCCCCTGCGGCAGGTATTGCAGAAACCTGAGTCATCGGGGAGACTCCTGAAGTGGGCAATGGAGCTGAGCCAATTTGATATATCTTACGTGCCCCGGGTGTCTATCAAGAGACAGGCCCTGGCCGATTTCATCGTCGAATGTTCCGGGATCCCCCCAGAAGAGAGTATCCCCGCAACCCCCGCGGCGCTCGTTTGGAAAATCTTCGTGGATGGAGCCTTGAACGAGAATGGGGCTGGCGCCGGGATCATCTTGGTGTCACCGCAAGGGCACCAGCTACAAAATGCCCTCCGTTTCCAGTTCAAAGCATCGAACAACAAGGCAGAGCATGAAGCTGTCCTGGCCGGCCTGCGTCTGGCCCGGGAGGTAGGGGCAGCGAACCTCGAACTTTACAGCGATTCTCAGCTAGTAGTCAGGCAAATCTCGGGGGAGTATCAGACCAAGGGAGAAAGAATGGCGGCATACGTGACTCAAACGAGGGAGATGCTCCAGACGTTCGCGGCGCATTCCATCCGCCAGATCCCTCGGGAGAAGAATGTTTTCGCGGATACGTTAGCGAAGCTGGCAACCGACGCAGAGGCCGAACTGGCCGGACTGGTTCCCGTCAACCATCTCCCCGTCCCGAGCATCAGGGCTCCCACCGTCCATACCGTCGACCACTCCACTTCCTGGATGGGGCTGCTGATCCGGTACCTGTCTACTGGAGAAGTTCCGAACGATCGAGCCGCAGCCAGGAAGCTCCTGTACCAGGCCCACCGGTACGTCATGATGGACGAAAAACTCTATCGCCGGGGACTGTCTATGCCTTATCTCAGGTGCGTGTCCGGGACTGAGTTGGGCGCCATCATGCATGAGGTCCATGAAGGCTTTTGCGGAGATCACACGGCCGGGCCCAGTTTGTCCAAGAAGATTCTGCGCCAAGGATACTTCTGGCCCACCATGAAGAAAGATTGCATAGACTACATCCGCAAGTGCGAGCAGTGCCAGAGGTACGCGAAGATCCCTCGGGCCCCCCCGACAGAGATAACCTTGATGAATAGTCCTTGGCCCTTCGCAGTGTGGGGGATCGATCTTGTGGGATCTCTCCCGACCGGGAAGGGAGGGGTAAAGTATGTCATTGTGGCTGTAGACTATTTCACGAAATAGGTCGAGGCAGAGCCCATGAACGCGATCACGTCCAAGAAGGCCTTAGATTTCGTCGTCAACAGCATAGTGTGTCGATATGGCCTCCCCTACAAAATCATGTCCGACAACGGGAAGCAGTTTGACAGCTTCCACTTCACGAATTTTTGCGAAAGGCACGGTATAGTGAAGAGTTTCTCGGCAATCGCCAGACCACAGGCGAATGGTCAGGCCGAAGCCGTGAACAAAATCCTAAAAGGGGCGCTGAAGAAAAAGCTCCAGGCCTGTAAGAGCAAATGGCCCGAGGAACTCCCCCGCGTATTGTGGGCCTACCAGACGACCGAAAGGACGTCAACCGGACACACCCCCTACTCAATGGTTTATGGATGCGAAGCCGTCATCCCAATTGAAACGACCGTCCCGTCCCATCGACGCGACACGTATGATCCCACCCAGAACCACGCCTTACTCCAGGAATCGCTGGATCTTATCGAGGAGATCCGGGAAGAGTCGCAAGTGCAGTTGAAGATGTACCAGGGCAAGATCGCGCGGCATTTCAACTCCAGAGTCAAGAGCCGCAAGTTTGAAACTGGCGATCTAATCCTGCGGAGGGTCTTCCCTACCACTCAGGATCCGGGAGTAGGGGTTCTGGGCCCTAATTGGGAAGGGCCATATGAGATCCAACACGAGGTCTGCCCCGGGACATACCGCTTGAAGCGGCTTGATGGTTCCGAAGTTCCGCGAGCCTGGAACGCGGAGCATCCCCGTAAATACTACCAATAGTCCTAGAACTCGTCCCAGTTTAGTGTTTACGTTGTAAGCAATGTACGCCTCAGGGCTAGTTCCCTTTTGCACAATGAAAATGATGTGTGCAAAACATCATAAAGGGCTATTGTCACCATGGAAATGTACGCCTCAGGGCGAATTCCTTTCGAATTTCTTTCTCAAGTGACCACAGACCCGTCTCCGCTCACTTGCGGGGGGTGTCATCCCAGGCACAAGCGAAATACGAGGACCAAGCCCAAGGCCGGTCCCACCCCGGACGAACGATGTCCGGGGGTATAAAATTAAGAGGACCGTGCCCAGGGCCGGTCCTGCCCCGGACGAACGATGTCCGGGGGTATAAAATTAAAGGGACCAAGCCCAAGGCTCATCCCGCCCCGGACGAAACGACGTCCGGGGATATTAAAAAAGAGGACCGAGCCCAAGGCCGGTCCTACTCGGACGAACGATGTCCGGGGGTATATAATAAAAGGGACCAAGCCCAAGGCTCGTCCCGACCTGGACGAAACGACGTCCGGGGATATTAAAAAAGAGGACCGAGCCCAATGCCGGTCCCGCCCAGACGAACGATGTCCGGGGGTATATAATAAAAGGGACCAAGCCCAAGGCTCGTCCCGCCCCGGACGAAACGACGTCTGGGGATATTAAAAAAGAGGACCGAGCCCAATGCCGGTCCCGCCCGGACAAACGATGTCCGGGGGTATATAATAAAAGGGACCAAGCCCAAGGCTCGTCCCGCCCCGGACGAAACGACGTCCGGGGATATTAAAAAAGAGGACCGAGCCTAAGGCCGGTCCCGCCCGGACGAACGATGTTCGGGGGTATATAATAAAAGGGACCAAGCCCAAGGCTCGTCCCACCCCGGACGAAACGACGTCCGGGGATATTAAAAAGAAGGACCGAGCCCAAGGCCGGTCCCACCCGGACGAGCGATGTCCGGGGGTATATAATAAAAGGGACCAAGCCCAAGGCTTGTCCCACCCCGGACGAAACGACGTCCGGGGATATTAAAAAGAAGGACCGAGCCCAAGGCCGGTCCCGTCCGGACAAACGATTTCCGGGGGTATATAATAAAAGGGACCAAGCCCAAGGCTGTCCCGCCACAGACGAAATGACGTCCGGGGATATTAAAAAAGAGGACCGAGCCCAAGGCCGGTCCCGCCCGGACGAACGATGTCCGGGGGTATATAATAAAAGGGACCAAGCCCAAGGCTCCTCCCGCCCCGGACAAAACGACGTCCGGGGATATTAAAAAAGAGGACCGAACCCAAGGCTGGTCCCGCCCGGACGAACGATGTCCGGGGGTATATAATAAAAGGGACCAAGCCCAAGGCTCGTCCCGCCCCGGACGAAACGACATCCGGGGATATTAAAAAAGAGGACCGAGCCCAAGGCCGGTCCCGCCCGGACGAACGATGTCCGGGGGTATATAATAAAAGGGACCAAGCCCAAGGCTCGTCCCGCCTCGGACGAAACGACGTCCGGGGATATTAAAAAAGAGGACCAAGCCCAAGGCCGGTCCCGCCCGGACGAACGATGTCCGGCGGTATATAATAAAAGGGACCAAGCCCAAGGCTCGTCCCGCCCCGGACGAAACGACGTCCGAGGATATTAAAAAAGAGGACCGAGCCCAAGGCCGGTCCCGCCCGGACGAACGATGTCCGGGGGGTATATAATGAAAGGGACCAAGCCCAAGGCTCGTCCCACCCCGGACGAAACGACGTCTGGGGATATTAAAAAAGAGGACCGAGCCCAAGGCCGGTCCCGCCCGGACGAACGATGTCCGGGGGTATATAATAAAAGGGACCAAGCCCAAGGCTCGTCCCGCCCCGGACGAAACGACGTCCGGGGATATTAAAAAAGAGGACCGAGCCCAAGGCCGGTCCCGCCCGGACGAACGATGTCCGGGGTTATATAATAAAAGGGACCAAGCCCAAGGCTCATCTCGCCCCGGACGAAACAACGTTCGGGGATATAAAAAAAGGGGACCGAGCCCATGGCTGGTCCCGCCCGGACGAACGGTGTACGAGGGTATAAAAAGGGGCCACGCCTAAGCTTGGTCCCGCCCAGACATTGTCCGGGGATATAAAGATATCCGGTTTGCCCCGGGGTAAGGCCGGGGCCTAAAACTGAAAAGGAGGATGAAACGCCCAGTTGAGCCAAGCCCCGGGAGCCCTGGACCGAGCGCCAAGGCTAGAGACTTGGAAAATTTAGTTGGGTCTAGTCCCGGCCGTTGGAACCAGGACTAAACCCCTGCAATCAGTTAGTCGCGGCAACAAATCGAAATCTCTACTGAACCATGGAAGGAAGTTTTCTTAAAAAACCAAAGGAAGTAGCAAGGTTTTAAGTTTAATTACAAGCCAAACAATAACAAAAGTACAAGGCCGGGACTTGGGCCTACAGCGCATCCGCCCGAAGGTCCGCGTCCTCCCTCTCCTTGGCCTCATACTCGGTACGCTTCGATTCAGGGTCAGGGAAGACAAGGAGGTTCATGTTCTTATCCTTGCACCAGGCCATATAGATGGCCTCATCAAAGGTGACATCCACTAAGTTATCGGCCTCCTCCTTCTCCTGACGGGTCGTCTCATGCGCTGCCTTCTCCTGAAGCAGGGAGTCGCCCAGTTCGCAGACTCGGGCTTTCAGGGCCAGGATCTCCTCCTTGTCCAGGGCGGACTGTGCCGCGGCCGTCTCCAAGAGCGTCGCCCTTTCATCGGCAACTTTGGTCTTCCGGGACAACTCCTCTTCCAGCCCAGCCTTGGCGCGGCCAATCTCCTCGCGCTCCGCCTTTAGACGGGCCACTTCTTCCTGGAGGTGGGCCGTTTCCCAGCTGAGGGTCTCCTTGACGGCCTCCCTCTGGTTCACGGCCGCCTCCAGCTCCAGCTTGGCCGTCTCCATCTTTATGGCAAGCTCGGCCACAAGATCGGCGCTCCTCTGGGACAGTAAATCAACCTGGAGCAAAGAAAAGTTAGAAAATAAAACCACCGCCAACAAATGACGGAAGGAATATGAGTGAGGTGAACATTACCGCGGTGGCCTGGTGGCGGAGAGCCTGAGAGATGAACAGCACGTCCGGGTTGGCTATCGTGGCGTACCTCTTCAGCTGAAGGTTGGACATAGTGCTCCCAACCTGATCCAGCAGATCAGCAGCCATGGGGGCGATGTCCTGGCCCAGCTTGGGGCGGAAGCCCGCCTCGGCAGCTAGCCGGTCCACGATCGGCTGGGGAGCGCTGAACTCGGCAGGACAGTCCGAGAACTCGACCTGACGATGGATTGTCAGGGCCTTGTAAGTGTCATCCCTCCAGCACCGGCCGTTTTCCCAGGTCCGGTTGATCAGCCGGGACTGTTCGTCCCGCAGGGCGGACTCCCCCTCCTCGAGAAGAGTTGGGCGGAGGGGACAGGCGGAGCAGGGATCTCCTTCGCAGTTAGCCGACTCTCCCCATGCAACTTCTCAGCTGTTTCCGACCGCGTCGTCCAGGGCATCTTCCCGAGGTTGCCTTCCCCGGCGTCGACTTCCGGCCCCCTCTTTCCTGAGCTCCGGCTGATGGCTTCGCCCGCTTCCAAATCAATCACCGGGGGCTGGTCCGAAGAGACGTCTGCGGTCGGCTCCACAGCCTGGAAGGGAACCACGGCCAGAGCCTCGCCTGGACAGGGCACTATCCCGGGTGTTTCACTGGTGGGGAGGGGCTCCGTGCCTGCCACAACATTTGACCTCCTGGCTGCCTTCTTGGCCGACCGTTCCTTGATGAGCCTCCTCATCTCGCTGGCCGGGTTAGACATGTCGGAATCCTCTGCAAAAGTACGGGAGAAAGAAGTTAGGACGATAAGCAAAACAGATGAAAGTACACAATAAAAAACGGCCCGGGACGAACCCTCATCTAAGTCGCGGGCGAGACTCAGTTCCCTTAAAGTGAACGAGTGGATCCGATCTCCTGCGTCGTCCGGGGTCAGGAACCCCCCGTACTGGAGGAACCTGAACAGGAACATTAGGACCTCTGATCCCACAGGGACAAGAGATGAAGGCCTCTTCTCCCCGTCAGCCCCAAATGCGGGGTCCGGCGGTCCTAGCCTATCCCTAGCTAAGTCCCCGATTTGGGGAGCGTAAGTTAAGATTAGTGGGGAGTTACCTCGCCCCGATACGCTAGCCCTGGGTGTCCCGAAGTTTGGTAGGGCGTCTTCGAAAAGCTCCTCCAGCTCTTCCGAGGTGGCCGCCTCCGCCAGAAGCTGGTTCTTCTTACGCTGGGCTGTGGTGGCCCGCGCCGCTCTCACCACCTCGGTGATGTGGTCGAGGGCCAACTGTTCCCGGACATCAGCGTCCTTCTCGCAGGGAATGCCCAGGAGGCTCGGGACTACAATGGTCTGGGTGGCCGCAAGCAACCCTATTAGCCGGAGGTTGGCGTCATTAACATAGCCCCCAATGTCCAGCTCCTCCGCGGTCAGCTTGGCATAGAACCTCCTCCTTTCCAGGAGGAACTCAGTAAGGGGGGTTTGAATGAAGGGACCTGCGACCCGGAAGATACGATAAGAGGTGGAAGCAAAAAATGAATAAAAGAGAGGGTCCGGAGGAATACTTACCCACTCGCTGGAAGTCCAGCAGTAGTGTGGGGTTCTTATCAATAAGGAACCCGGATGTCATGAACCAGTAATGCCTGACATCCGGAGGGTGCCTCCAGGTGCTAGTAGGAGCAGAATAGCCGCTCCGCGGCTGCAGCCTGTAGAAGCCGTCCAGGCTCTTGTTTTTGACGTTGACCTGCGGCACCAACTTGTAGAAATACAAGACTTCCGCGGGAGTAGGCTTCGCGATCTCCTTCGCGACATAGAACACCTTCCACCCAGCAAGCAGGCGGTACGATTGCGGCAACAGTTGGAACGGTGCGATCCCCACATACGTCAGGAACCGCACGAAATAGTCATGAAGCGGGAGCGTAGCTCCGGCGCTGATATGGCCGACGCTCTAGGCCCCGAATCCATCCACCGACGTGTGCGCCCGTTCCTCCAGCCTGGCCATGCGATTGTGGAATAGGCCCGGAGTTGATTCGATGCCCAGTCGCGTCTCTAGGAGCAGCATCATCCGGTAGTTCCGGAACGAGTTGGCCATTACGTCCATTTCCCACCTGTTGCCTGTGGGCGTCTTGGTTCCGGGAACGACTACATGGGCCCTATTGACCTCTTCTTCAGGATGTAGTGTAACGCCCGTGGCCATAACTGACGATCTGGGAACAAAGAAAGAAAGACCAAGCAGTCAGTACCTAAACCCAAAAAAGCCGGTCAAGGTACAGGGAGTCTCCTAAGGACTGCTTGGAGTCCCGTCGTATCAGGCCCGGGACCCCGAAAAGCCCCGAGACCCTAATCGGGAGAGAAGACTACTAAGGTCTACCCCTTGTCCGGGAAGCATCCGAGTACGGTGCAACCCAACCCAAGCAGCCTTCCTAGCGAATCCTAACGCACAGAGCCTAAACGCATACATCTAGAGAGCATAAGTTCACAAAGTTGGTAACAGAGGTAAAAAAGACTTACTGTGTGGTGTCGACCGTTGAGGCTGGTGGTTGTCCGACCATAAGGATGGCAGAACCTCGTTCTTGAAGTAGCACAGCCGGTGCAGTAGTTCTTCGACGGGACAAACCCGAGAAGCACCGTCAGGTTGAAGAGCGAAGGTCGGGACTCTGGGAAACAGGCAGTGGCGCAGAACTAGCAGGCGGGGGAGTATTTCGTCGGCGAGGTCGGACATGCAAAGCTTCAACAAGCGTTCGGGTTTTTCTTAAGCTGGTTCGAAGATGGAAAAGTGTCGAATGTTGTTCTCTGGGGGTATTTATACCAGCCCCTAAATTCTGGCCCACGATCCAACGGTCAGGTGCCTCTTCATCTGACGATCAAGGATCGCGCAGGGGGCATTTATGAGTCCTTTTGGTCTGGATCCTCGACCTCTCAAATCCGACGGCCTAGGAGTGGCAGATGCCAAAAGACGCCCCATCCTACGGTCCACCTCGTTCCAGGGACATTAATGATGCCCCCCCCCCCCCCCGCGTGCGGATGTGACGCCTCGTGACGTACACTGACACCCTAGTCTAGGCCTAGCGGTCCTTGGGAGGCCTAGGCGACTCGTCAAGGCCCTTGCAGCAATCACATGGCGACACGTGTGTCGTTTTCTTAAAGCAGGCCAAAGGTAAACGTCCCCGGATCACGGTAAATGATCCGGGCTAAGCAACCTGCCAATGCCACGGCCTTTCGGCCGAGCCTCCTAGCTCGGGCAAGAACTGGGGAGGCGACTTGGCGAGCGCCGCGAGGGTGATGCAACCCTCCTCCCGGCATGCCCGGGTGAAGGCTTGGGGGTAAATGTTATCCCCATTTCCTGCAGGGGATTTGGGCCTTTGCCCTGGCCCACGGTCAGAGGACCAGATCGGCGTATGGGCCCGGCCCAAGGTCCCTTGGTTTGAATATTGCCCAAGGGGACTGGTACGGACCAGGGACTCCAGACTGGGCCCATTGGAGGGGTCCGGGATGTTCCTTCGGGATCGTCCTCAGTAAGAACGGTCCCGGCGATGTCCAGAGCGCCCGGACCGTTGCGGCCTACGCATTCCTGTCCCGGACCCAGTGTGGTCCGGGCCTATGGTAAATGGAGCGGGCCAAAGGTAAACGGACCTGGATCATCTCCTCCCCGGTTGAAGGGCCAAGCGTCCAGGATCCTGAAGCCGCCTCATTTCGTGTGGGCATTGTCCCCCACTTTTCGCCTGTAGAAAGGGTCGCCTCGGGATTGCTCACTGATGTGTCAGGACTGCGCAGCCAAGTACCCTGACCGGTCTTGTCTCCTGAATCAGCCTCGTGACTCGAAGTGGTCAGAGCCAAAGCGCCATTTTGTCGGGCGAAGCTTGTATCTCAGGTCAACTAGTTGGGCCTTAGCTGGTTTGAATTTCGTGTATTGTATACCTCTTTGTATTGGGCCTCCACTAGAAAGGCCCCTTGTACTCGTTTCTCTGATTGGCCCAGGTCGGATCCGGCCCAGACCCAATATTCCCCTCAGCTTATATAAGCTATAGAACAATGTAAAGGGGGGTCGGAGAAAAAAGAAGGCAGAAACTCTGTTCTGATACAGCTAGAAAACTCCATTGTATAAGCTTCTTCTAGCTCTAATATATAGACTCGTGGACTAAGGCTAGTTAACGCCCCAACCACGTAAAAACCCCGTGTCGATCTTCTACTCTCATTATTATTATTACCAGCAAATATTGTTCATTAATAGAGTTGCCGAAAATCTCGGTTAACAGGTTATAATAAATAATACACCTAGGACCAACAATATTAATCAAACCTTAAGTTATAATTAATATTCTTAAACTATATGTTAAACTTATAAAATCCATAACAATTTCTAGGAGTTTCCAACTAAGTCCCGGTTTGAACCAAAATCCACGGAATCTAAAATACTACAACTACTACTAACTAGCTAACTAAGTAAACAGTATGGGACTCTACAATATATGTCAAGTAATTTAATTATGTGTATATTGTGTTCTAATGCAGCTGGTTATGCTGCCATACATCTTCATATAGTTAGGATCTTGAGGTGTGTTTTCCTTTCCTTGTACTCTTTATAAAGAAAAAGATCTTCTTGGCTTGCTTTAATATTGTTGTTGCTATTGTTTCATTTCTGACCAAGACACAAATAGAGGGAGTCAAATCAAGTGGGAATAAAAAAGAATCATAATATCTTTAGATTTCGTTGTTCACTTTTTAAGTGAAACATGTAAGTTTTTTCAAATTTTAGCTAGAAGTTTATCATGATGACTTTGATTCTCTAAACTTTACTTTTTGAAAGTTCACTTCTTAAGTGAAACATGTATTTAGACCGGATTACCTAATATGATGATATTTACATTTTTGTAGATCTAATATTTTTTTTATCATTATATTGTTATCAACGTACAAAAAATAAATTTTATTAAAATATAATATAAATAAAAAAATAACAACTATAACCAAAATTTATCATTAATATAATAATAACAAACACAAAATGTTATAAAAGAATCTATAATAACATTTTTTACATCACTTACATAATGACATGAAATAAGAATAATGTTTGACTCTTGAAAAAATATAACAAGCACAAAATGTCATCAAAGAATCTATAATAACATTTTTTATAACACTTAAATAATGTCATGAAATAAGAATAATATTTGACTCTTGACAAAATATTTATAAGCTTGATAAATAGATATTTTTTGTATTTTGTAACATAGAAAAAATGTTATGGAATATAGTCAATTATAACACTATTGATAACACTTGAAAATTGTTATAAAAAGGTCTAGACTTTTAATAATATGGGCTATGTTAGAATTGAGTAAAGTGTTATAAACTATTTTTTATAACACTTTTTCATAGTTATCCATAATATTTTTTCTTGTAGTGATATTAAATACTATTATAATATAATGATATTTTATAATATTTGAATTTATATTAATATAACTAATAAATATTTATTTTTAGTTAGTTTTAAAGTTATATTCCATTAAATATTTAGAATATTCCATTAAAGTTAACTTAACAAACAGTTAAAATGAAGATTTCCGTTATCTACATATTTTTTATATAGAATAGATATATCAAATTTATTTTGATATCTTTTTTATATTTGAATTTCCTTTTTTTAATAATCAATATAAATATACGAAAAATGTTCGATAAAGGGCAGTAAAATCTTATATTGGTAAAAAAAATGAGTTTATAACAAAATAAAAAATTTACACTACTACAAAAAAGGCTTTTCACTGCGGTTTTTTTACTCAATACACTGCGGTTTTCGAGAGTATTGAAAAGCGCAGTGTATTCGACCGCAGAGAAAAGTGGTATGCCAACCGCGGAGAAAAGTGTCACTTTTCTCTGCGGTTGTAGTAAGCCAACCGCAGAGAAAGATGTACTTTTCTCTGCGGTTTTTTTAAAACAACCGCTGAGAAAGAAAGACTTTTCTCCGCGGTTTTATTGAAAAAACCGCAGAGAAAAGTAGTTCAATTTTTCAAAATTTTGACGAAGCATAACTTTGTGCTCAGTTCTCTGTTTTTGGTGTTTTTTTTTTTAACTTGGGTATTTTTTCGAGATCTATCTAGCTGCATACAAAAGAAACCTGAAAACCTGAAGAAAAAAAAAAACAAAATTTTCAGGTTTTGTCACCGAAAAATCTGAAGAAAAAAAATTCAGCAACCAAATTAATGATTTATGAAAAACCTCTCAAAATTTTGATTTCTATTTGTCTATTTCACACAAAATAAACTCTAAAAATAATGATGAAAAAAAAACAAAAAACTATACAAACAAAGATATATAGATCATTACCTATTTTGAAGCTCAAGAACACAATGCATGCCAAAAAATACAGTGAAAATGGACAATTTTTTGACCAAATCCTAACCATTTTTACTACCAAAAACCTGAAAATAGACAAATATTAAGCATCAACTTCAGTTTTTAACTAAGATTTAGCTAAAAAAGATGAAAAAAAAATAGTAAGATGAAGGTTGAAAGACGTATCGCCGCTGTTGAAGAAGTTTTTTTGCGAAATGAAGTAGGTTTACGAACCCTGTGGGGAAGAATGAGTTTATATATAGGTCTGGAACCTTTTCTCCGCGGTTTTCTTAAGAAAACCGCAGAGAAATAAAGATTTTTCTTCGCGGTTTTATTGAAAAAACCGCAGAGAAAAGTAGTGTAATTTTTCAAATTCTTTTCTTTGGATAGATCTCGAAAAAATATCAAAGTTAAAAAAAAAACAATCAAAACGGACAACCGAGCAAAAAGTTATGCTTGGTAAAAGTTTTGAAAAATTACACTACTTTTCTCTGCGGTTTTTTCAATAAAACCGCGGAGAAAAGTCTTTATTTCTCTGCGGTTTTCTTAAGAAAACCGCAGAGAAAAGTAGTGCAACTTTTCTCTGCGTTTTTCTCCCACTTTTCCTACTTTACATTGCGTTTTTAAAAAAAATCGCAGTAACAAAGTTCCTAAGTGTCCTCGAATCCTTTTCTCTGCGCTTTTTATTTTAGATTGAAAAAAAAGCGCAGAGAAACCCTATATTTGTAGTAGTGTTAGAACTGCTTTTATTAATGTATAGCACCTAGTTGTTTATGAATTGTGATACGAAGAACTTTATTTATAGCAAAGTTTAGAAGTGTAAAATAGGGTGTGTATTAATTAACCAAGATATATCCATTTAAAATAAATAAATAAATAACTAAGCTAGATTCGATTCGTTATCTTCTGAAAGGAAAACAGATGACCAATATTATTATCTGACTAAGAAGTGTGTCCTGCTCTCTATTTAACAGAAAAGACTTCCCTTTGTTTTTTTTTTTTTTTTAAAAAAAAAAGAAAAAGTAAAATATATGCCTGATAATATAAACCTGTGAACCAGAGGTCATTTTTTTTTTTATATTGGAATGACCCATTTTATTATATTAGTGAGGAATCATTTTATATAACAAAAATAAGAAATTTAGAACTGCTTTTTTATATTCCATTAAATAGTTACATGTTTACATTAATTTCGAAAGATAGCGTTGGATCGACGGTAGCTTGACTTGTGAATCTGTGATATATATGAATAAAAATTACCCAAAAAAAAAATCAATATAGGACCATTACTGGCATGGATAAGTCGTGTATACACCCTATATATTTTACGCTTCTAACCAGACAGGTTAACTTTCATTGGCGTTATTTATTTGTCTTTTACTCTATTCCATGCTCACTAGTAATTAAAGTTGTGAAGAACTATTCTCTCTATACTTTTCCTCTCATCAACGAGAGAGGAAAAGTATAGAAGCAGGCGAAGCAGCAGTCATGGAGATTTCATGGGCTTTTCTCCGAGTTCGGATCCGATAGCCAAGTCAAGAAGTTGCCGGCCAGGTCGATGCATGCCTTCCGCAGCAGCTGCCTTTTGATTTTTACTTTCTCCCATAAAATGAGGTCCTGCGTTTTCTCATTTCTTTTGATGCTGACTTATTTCTCCGCGTCAGCCCATGCAGCCAGATTTGATATCACAAACAGGTGCACCTACACTGTCTGGGCAGCTGCCGTGCCCGGTGGTGGAAGGAAGCTAAACTCAGGCGAATCATGGCCCCTTGACGTGAGCGCAGGCACGAAAGGGGCTCGCATATGGGCTCGTACAGGTTGTAATTTCGATGGGGCTGGACGCGGCAGATGCCAGACTGGCGACTGCGGCGGCATTCTCCAATGCCAGGGCTTTGGGCAGCCGCCCAACACGTTGGCCGAGTACGCACTGAACCAATTCCAGAACTTAGATTTCTTCGATATCTCACTGGTGGAGGGGTTCAATGTCCCCATGGTCTTCAGTCCCACATCAAATTGCGACCGAGGGATCACGTGTAAGGCAAATATAAACGGTGAATGCCCAGATGTGTTGAGGGCCCCTGGAGGCTGCAACAATCCATGCACTGTCTTTGAAACCGATGAGTATTGTTGTAACTCCGGTACCTGTGAACCCACAGATTATTCGAGGTTCTTTAAGCAGAGATGCCCTGATGCTTATAGTTACTCTAAGGATGATCAAACCAGCACATTTACGTGCCCTGGTGGGACTGACTACCAGGTTGTCTTCTGCCCAGGTGAGATGGATTTTATGTGTTTCTGAAGGGATTTGAAATTTTACGTTTTCCTTTTTCCTTTTTAAATCTTGATGAAATTCAATTAAAATGTTTTATTTCAATAAATATTTCAAAAGCATTCGTCTTATAAAGCAAAAATCATTCATATTTTCTTAGAGTCCAAATAAATTAAAAAAAATTATTACAATATTCCAATCTAGTCACTATTATCATTCATGACATTTGAAAGAAAAAAAAACACAACAACAACAACATCAAATTATTGATTTGAGAACACTAATCATAAGAGAAAGAAACAAATTTCAAACCATATTAAAATACTAATTTAGACAAAATATATTTTAACTTTTAAGGTACCTAAAAAAAACATAAAATCTATATTAGAGGATGGCTGAGCCACATATATAGCGCTCAGCACTAACCGGAGCAGCCGCACTAAGAATCACATATTAAACAGTACAGAAATAAGTAATGTAACATGATCAAGTAAATAAATTCTCTCAACATAATTAAATAGAGCATATTAATCATAATGACCAAACCTAAGCATCCACAATCTTTAATTTCTTTTAAGTACGGCGTTTTACTTATTCTTTGCCTCAACCTCTCCACGCAGGAACACAGGCCTATCGTGGGCTCAAGGCCACAATCAATATCACAAACAAGTGCTCCTTCGTTGTCTGGGCAGCCGCAGTGCCCGGTGGCGGCCAAAAACTAAACCCGGGCCAATCGTGGGCCCTTGGCGTAAAATCGGACACAGAAGGGCGCATCTGGGCCCGGACTGGATGCGAATTTAACTCGGAAGGGCAAGGTAGGTGTGACAGCGGCGACTGTAGTGGTGTCCTTGAATGCCGAGGCCACGGCCGGGCCCCACACACCCTTGCTGAATACGCGCTTAAAAAGAACAGCTACTTAGATATGGCCAAAACCTCACTTGTCGAGGGCTTCAACGTCCCAGTGGAATTTAGTTCCGCATCAGCTGCGTCTTGCGACCCGGGGATCAAGTGCACTGCGGACATCAACGGACTGTGTCCGATGGAGTTGAGAGACCCCGGAGGGTGTAATAATCCTTGTACTGTGTTTAACAATGATCAGTTCTGTTGCAAATCTGACAAGTGTACGGCAACAAGCTATTCTAAGTTTTTTAAGGATCTCTGCCCTGATGTTTATACATATCCTCTAGACCATGATTCAAGAAGCACATTTAGTTGCCTTAATGGGACAGACTACAATGTTGTATTCTGCCCATAGAAAATTTTCTACAACATCCATATATATGCAAACTATCCAAAAGGGTTTGAGATCATGGCAATATATTGATCGTCATAATTCACCAATACTATGCATATATGCATAATTGATTTTGTACCTAAATCAATTAATAATCAGAAAATTTGTAAGAAGAATTCAAGATATATATTCATTTTATATTTTTCGTTATTTTTTAATCAAATTTCCTCTCATATTCATGTGTGGTAGAAAGAAGAAAGATATTCAAACGTGTATTCTACACTATATTGACTAATTAAGTCCTCGTCAATACACACAAGAAATTCCTATTCAACACGGTATGCTTTGAAATATCCAAATTATAGAAATGAAGGGTAGTACGTTCTATATATCATGTTTTTCAACACGGGACTGCACTATAATTATATATATAATTTTTTTTTATATGAATGGTTGGAAAATATGCTATACATTACACTTAGTTTTATTTAGAAATTTTATTATATAAATTTTAAATAAATAAATAATAATAATATAGATAAAATGATAACATAAACATATTAAAAAAAATTAAACCAAAACATTATTTATGATTTTTTTTAAATAATACGATAACCTTTTAGATTACAAACTACCATATTTGAGGTACAAAACATTCATGATATTATTCAAATCACACCTCAATGATTGGAGAATAAACTTTTTTATTTCTTGATAACAGATAATCACTACAAGAAAAAATGCTTTTAATAACACCAAAAATGTGTTCTCAAAATATACCATAACACTTTTTGATGTCTTAAGACCGACTATGTTATCGTAGGTCAGGGTACTTTACATAACACTTTATCATTGTTATACAAATGTGTTATTATACTGTCAACGATAACACACTTTCTGTATTATTTTAATAAATAGATAAGTATTTAATTATATTATTTATAGTCGATTATATAACACATTTCAATACTTATAAATTTGTGTTATACTACACTTTAGTATAACATATTTTTTGTGTTATATAATGAAGTTTGGGTAACAAAATTCTTTACTTATAAAAAGTGTTATTGTAATAGATATTATAACACATTTTTCGTATTATTTTAATATTTAGATAAGTTTAAATTCTCATTATATATTCATTTATATAACACTAATTTATTCTATTATATTTTTATTTTTTTATTTATATAATTAAAATTAACTTTCTAATATATACTAGCATCATCAAATGAACTTGATTTTCAAATAACAAAAAGTAAAAACATTCAACATTGTATTAACAATCCACAAATTAGTTTAAAACATTCAACACCGTCATCAACAACAAAATGTTGTTTAAGTATTCAAGTAGTCTTAAATATTCAACATATTGAAAAGTTACTACTTTCAGCACAAAATATTGAAGAGTTCAATTTTTTACATAATAACACGTCAAAATTTGAGTAGTTGCACACTACTATTTGATAGGAAAAAAACATGCAATTGAAGTTGCTTCATTGTACCAACCACAATGATCTGATCCTCACTTCCAATTCTAGCAAAACCAACACACTCCGTGTCTTCATTGCAGACTGCAACGCAACATAATACAACAACATTCAATGTTAAATTGATAAACTAAGTCTGATTTAGTTCTTTGAAATTCAAAGTTAAGACATGAGTGAGTCATAGACTAATAGTAGTGGTTATCAACAAGATAATTTAGAAAAGTTTGAATCTGAAAACCTAATTAATCCAACTACAATAGGATAATTTAATCTCATTGAGAAACTTGAGAAAAAAAATTATAACTTTGTCTCAAATTATCAACACATAAAAAGCATAGAGCAGCAAGATTCAATTGCTACTGCAAAAGCAGAAAACATAGAAACAAATGATCAAAACTCCAGACAAGAGAAATGCATAGGCAATTGCTGATACGCAATTGCTGAACCAGCTGTAACATACACAGAACAAAGTTCGTACACACAAAAAAAAGCAACAGCTAAAAGTAAAAGAACAGCAACAGCTCTTGTAGAAGTAAAATTCAGTGAAATGTGAGTGAAACTTTCTGAAGTCAGGTGGCCAGACATAAAAATAATATAATTCATCAAAAGCTTCATCACAATAATGTAACAGAGCTTTAACAGGGCCAATTAACCATTTAATATAATTTCCACCTAAATGGACCAGACACTGTTAACACATCACATTGATCAACCTTCATAGAGCATATCTCATTATTTAGCAATAATACCTCATATTATAACAGTTCTATACACTTTTCCTCCAGAAGACCGAGAACATTTTCCCTGCTTATATATTGTACTCACACTGCTTACTTTCTAAGAGTGATGCATTTCTAGATATTTTTAATCACTCAAAAGAAGTGGTATAAGCATTGTTATACCCAAAAATTGGAGAATGCATCCTAGGAGGCTAAGGAGAATGCATCTAGGAGAGTGCCTCCTAGGAGGGCTAAGAGGGTGGTCCTAGGAGACCCCAAGGAGGGTGTGGTCCTAGGAGACCCCAAGGGTGTGTAGGAGGTAAGCCTCCCAAGGTTTTCTAAGTATTGGCTCGAACGTGCCCAAGGTAAATAGCTAAGGAGGAGGAGTCTCATGCAAGAGAATGGAGACTTAGACTTTCATAAGGAAAGTCTATACAATGTTCGATCGGACATGTTTGGGAGATGCTAAATGAGGTTCCCTCAATGTTGTCAAAGGTGAGGTTCCCTCAATGTTGTCCAAGGTGAGGTTCCCTCAATGTTGTCCAAGGTGAGGTTGCCTCAATGTCGTTCAAGGTGAGGTGCCAAGGAAGTTGCCTCGAACCACCTTGGTCCGAGGAGAAGCCAAGGAGATTGGTTCAAGGAGGAACATGGCATGCTAGAGGAGAGTACATGTTCGAGGAGAACCATGCACGTTCAACCCACCCAAAGCATGTCCTACCACCATGCATGTTTAACCAGCACTTGCATGGGTAGTGAGTAGGAGGTGGACCAACTAGCTAGAGGAGACTAAGTCAGACACAACTTCAACAACATGCGCGGGAATCTCTCATTCTTCCCACAAATGGGGAATTTGTTACATTTTGAATTTTGAATGTTTATTTGTAATATAAATGTAATAAATATAATAAAATATCCCTATTATAAGGGGATATCAGTTGAGGATCCCATCTCTATAAATAGAGAGCTTATGAGATGAGAGAGGACCCCTTCTGCTGATTCTTTCTAGAGAGATAAAATTGGGTCTGTCTATTCTAGAGAGAGAAAGTGCTGAAATTAGAGAGAATTCTTGTATTTTCACAATTTATACTGAAGAAACTCAGTTGGCATAGTCCATCTGATCTTGAGTATAGATTTATAAATCACAACTCTAAGTGGATTAGGCTATTACCGACAATCGGGGCTGAACCACTATAAAAATTCTGTGTTATTTACTTTTCTTGTTTATACCGTCTGTTGTCGTTTACATTCTCTTGAAGGTTCGTCGTATTTGACGTTCTCACGTCGTTGGCTAAAAACGCAGTCAACATTTTGGTGCTTTCATTGAGAGCCTGAAGAGAAGAACAGACGGTCCCTGAAGCAAGATGGCGCCTAAGAACACCACTGCTGCTTCCAAGAGGACGAACTCCTCTAAAGAACCTGCTAGATCTGAAGGTCCTTGCCCACAATATCATGAGAATGAACCTAGGGTCATGCTTGAGGATGTGACTCCAGGAGTTGAAGAGCTCCAAGAGACCATGGGGGCCTTCCAGGAGGAGATGGCACGATTCCACGATAGGCAAGAGGCGTTTGCTGAAGAGATGGCCAGGCAGAGAGCTGCCTTAGAGCAGCAAAAACGCGATATGGAGGCCAGAAGTGAGGAGCTCAGACAACAACAGGAGGAGGTCAACCAGAAACATCGTGAAGCAGCGCTTGCTTTGGAGGCTGCTACCAAGTTGGCCCAGGCCAATGCCCAAGCTACAGCACGAGGGGCAACCACTCCAGGAGCAAGGACCACAGAAGCTGGTGGTAGGAGTAATGATAGACCAAGGAGGGGTGGTAATAACCCACCTAGTGAGGGAGATGGAGTTCGATCGCACACTACCTCAACCCAAGGGGAGCACTCTAGAACCCCCTCCAGAAGTCACCGATCGGGCAGTAAAAAGACTCCACCTGGGCAGGAGCAAAATAAATCTCCTAGAGAGAAGAGGACCTCTCAGTTCAAAGATGGGCATGGTGGGGATGAGGCTGATAGTCATCCAACCAGCCAATCCAAGGAAAAGGAGGGCCACAACCCACAAGGAGGAGAACACTGCCCAGAGCGTGCCAAGAAGCCTCCATTGCACCCCGACCAGCGGCGTAGCAGGAGAGATGAAGTCCCACGTAGTAAGCCCACTGGGAAATCAAAGAGTACGGTGTTTGATCGGGTAGGAGAGCATGCTTCTCAGAAGGATCTGAGGGACGTTATCACCAACAAGAGGAGGACCGTCCCGGTCGAAGGGAAAAATCTGGACCGTCCTACCAGTCAAGTAGAAATACTTGACGGTGGCGTGCCAGATGGTAATGCCCGACCAGGCGGTCAAAACCTTGGAACCTCATCAGTCGCACCAGCTATCCAAGCCCAGCTTGACATGCTAGCAGCTGCAGTGCAAGGTTTGTCAAAGCGACCTTCCGAGATAGATCCGATAGACTACCGGAGTGGCAGCCCGTTCTCTGCTCGAATAAGAGCAGCCCAACCACCAGCAAAGTACAAAGCACCGGTACTGCCAATTTATACCGAAAAGGCAGACCCGATAAGACATGTTGGGAAGTTTGAGGACCAGATGGAACTACTCGGGGTAAGTGATGACTATCGGTGTAGAGTCTTCCCCACCACCTTGACGGACAATGCCCAAGAGTGGTATTGGAGGTTTAAACCAAACTCCATTACCTCTTGGGAGTCATTCAGGAAGGAGTTTTGTAGACAATTTAGCACTGCCCGGACTCCACCAGTTTATGCCAACGACTTGGCAGATATCAAACAAAGAAAAGATGAGTCTCTAAAGAGCTATATACAGAGGTTCATGAGAGAAGCCAATAGAGCAACTGCTGTAGGAGACGAAGGGAAGATGGTTGCTATATCTGCTGGGATAATTTATCGGAGTCCTCTATGGGACAGCATCCATCGCCATCCAATTTCAACACTTCAACAATTTCTTGACCGGGCGGAAAAATATATGAATTTGGATGATGCAATAGAGAAAGGGGAGAATGGCATAAACAACCCAAGCAGACCAAGTGACTCTCCTAGTGATGGTGGAAAGAAACGTAGAAGTAATGGGTCTGACCACTATGAAGAAAAGAAGGCAAAGGTGGATTCAAGTGAGAAGCCAACCAAGTATGAGCCTCAATTCACCAACTACACCACTCTCTCAACCAGTAGAGCAGAGATATATCTTGCTAGTCAAGAGGAGGTTCCTTACAAGAAGCCTCCACCCATCAGGAGAGAGATGAGGAAGAGAGACATGAACAAGTATTGTCGCTTCCATGAAGATTATGGTCACGACACAAATGAATGCAACCACCTCAAGGACGAGATAGAATTTCTTCTCCGGTCAGGCAAGTTGAAGAAGTACCGAGCAGAGACACCCCAAGGAGAAGGAGGTAGAAGCAACTCCGGATTCAAGCGACAAAAATCTCCACCCTTGCAGCCTGGACCCGTGGACTTCACCGTAGACATTATATGTGGAGGTCCACCCTTAGCTGAGGAGAGCAACAAAGCAAGATGAGGAGTATGCTAAGGAGGAGTGCTAGGAGCAGGAATCGTTGGAGTGGCGTGCACATAGAGCGTCGAAGGAGATATTATTTTTAAATACCGCTTTCAGAGTGGTAGCTTGATTTCGAGTTTTTTAGACTTGTTATTTAAGTTTGGTGTATGAACTGGTTATTTGTTAACCAGACATTTTATTTTGAACAATTTTGGTTGTTTAAGACTCGTTGTTAGACATGTTTTGTCATTTTTAATTTACGAGTAATAAAAGAGACTACGCGCAGCGTGGTCGATTCTTGCTACAAATATGCATGTGTGTTAGTTATCCGAGCAGTGTTCAACTGGTCGATGTGTTCAAGCAGTGTTCAACTGCTTGAGTATTTTCCATATATCCTATGTGTTTCACGAGTAGTTAACTGCTCGAACAGATTCAGTCATGTAGCAAGTGACTAAGGGTCTTTCAACCTCCAACCACCTGGGGGGCACATGGGGTATGCTGGTATATAACTTAACACAGGCAATAAGAGCACGAGGTAATATATCTGTTTTTAGGCTGACTTGTAAATTTTCGAAGTCCAAAAAGGCCATTAAGCTAACTTGCTTGGCAAAGCTTAAGTAACTTGGAATTTTTAAAATTTCAAGTTAGGAGCAGATATTCGTGTGACCATAAACATCATGCTCATAAAATGTTAGAGCAACAAGAGTGTGAGAAAGTATACTTAGCATGGACTTATGAAATGTCTAGAATTTCTAAGTTAGAAAACTAAGTACTCATGCGAAAATCTAAGGCATACACCAGAGTGACTTTACTCTTCACAAAAAACTTATAACTTTTTAAGTCTAGAGGAGACTTAGAATGTTTTAAGCTAATAGAGAGAAGTAAAGTATAAGTGCCAACAGCTACAAGTTTAGCTCACCAGGTGCAAAGTTTTCTTGCTCAGGAGAGCAGATACAACTTCCCTGGTCGGCTAAGCATGTATCATCGATCAACATTCCCTGGAGTGAATCAAACAAATGCATGCAAAATAGATGCTACATGGTGAAAATTTGTCCTTGGGAGGAGAAGTCAAGTTTTCACTAAGATTGATTGAGAGAAATCAATCTCTCAAAATAAATTTGGGAGGGTCGAACAAGGTGCTTTGATGGTTTTTCCTAAAAGTACCTAAGAGTGCCCAAGCAAATGCATAAAAATGTGGTGTCCAAGCATACCTTGAGGTGGCCGATCGGATGCATGTTGATCCAAGGAGCATCTCGCCTACGTCCAAGGATCTAGGCCCAGAAATATTGGTGCCTAAGGTACTGCATCTGAGGAGGAGAAACACGCTTGAGTGGTTGGAAGCTACATTATATCCGATCGGAGTGGGGGGCATTCGTCTGAGGTGATGTGTTTAGTTCCAAGGAGAAGCGTCCAAATGGTGATGCTGCCTATGTCCGATCGGAGAAGGAATGCTTGGAAGGCTGGCTACTGTTCCATGCATTGCATTGCATTGCATTGCATTCATGTTAACACGGCTTATGCCTGTTTGTCCATGCTCACGATCAATACAGGTGCTTAAAGTGTTTGAAAAATTGGGTGTCCAAGCATACTTTGAGATGGCCGATCGGATGCATGTTGATCCAAGGAGCATCTCACCTACGTCCAAGGATCTAGGCTAGAAATATTGGTGCCTAAGGTGCTACATCCGACCAAGAGGAAACAAGAAGTATCCAGTCGGACCTAGGTCTTTGGCACCATAAGAAAAGAAGTGTCCGATCGGACAAGAAGTGTGCCTAAGGTGCTACATTCGACCAAGAGGAAACAAGAAGTATCCAGTCGGACCTAGGTCTTTGGCACCATAAGAAAAGAAGTGTCCGATCGGACAAGAAGTGTGCCTAAGGTGCTACATTCGACCAAGAGGAGACAAGGTACCCGATCGGACCTTGATGGAGGAGCCAAATGTTTGGCTCGGGCCATGTCCGAGGAGAAGCCAAGTCATTGGCTTGGACCTTGGTTCAAGGAAAGGTCATGAAAGCTTCGATCGGATTATGTTCGAGGAGAAGGCCATGCATGTGTGCCAAGGGTCCGATCGGACCTTAGCTTGGTGAGCTTCCAAAAAGATTGGCTCGGACCAAGTCCAAGGAGAGGTCCCATGCATGCCCAAAAGATAAACTCAAGAGTGCATGCCTGCCTGCCTTGTGTCTAAGAGTATATGCATCCGATCGGACATGATTGGAGGAGCCAAGAGGTGTCCGATCGGACCTTAGTTTGAACTTCCAAAAATATGTAGCTGGGACATGTCTGAAGAGAGCCAAAGTGATTGCCCTGGACCCATACCCGAGGAGAGTGCCTGCATTCGATCGGATCACATCCAAGGAGACCATGTTTTGCATGGTGCAGGCCGAGCATATCCAAGGAGCCTAATGCATGTGTCCGATCGGACAATGTCATGAAAGCTCAGTCCGAGGAGACCGTGCATCCGTTCCAAGATGGTTGGCTCGGACCAAGTCCAAGGAGAAGTCCCATGCATACCCAAAAGATGAACTTAGTTTTTGGCCAAGGGTATGCAATGTCCGATCGGACATGATCTGAGATGCCAAGAAGAGTGTTCTTCCGATCGGGCATGGTTGAAGATACCAAGAGATTGGACTTAGATTTTGGCCAAGGAGAGGCCACACAAGCTTCGATCGGACCGTGTCCGAAGAGAAGCCAAGTCATTGGCTTAGATTTTAGATCGAGGAAAGGCCATGGAAGCTCCGATCGGACCATATCATGAAAGCTCCGATCGGACATGGTTGGAGGAGCCTAGTGCGTTTGGCTCGGACATGTCCGAGGTGAACTTCCAAGATGTGTGGCTCGGACCACCTTGGTCCGAGGAGATTGCAAAAATATGCCCGATCGGACCCTAGTCTGAGAAGCCAAGAAATTGCCTCGGAGGAGAAGACAAGGAATTCACCCATGGTCCGATCGGATCACAATAAAAAAAAAAAAAAAAAAATCGAGGATATTCAACGACCTATCTCTATACCATGATGATTTTGCAACATATTCAAAGGGAGCTTATGTTTTCATTACGTCAAGAAAATAGAGTTTGAAGAAATCACAAGGCAAGTTCAAGACAAGTTTTGTCATGGGAGTTTATGTGAAAGTTATCATCCGGATAGGAGCTTTTGGATGACCTCAAGAGCATTTTGCTAGAAGAAAAGTTTATCATACGAGGGGAATCGTATAATAAACTTGGGGGGCAAATGTTATACCCAAAAATTGGAGAATGCATCCTAGGAGGCTAAGGAGAATGCATCTAGGAGAGTGCCTCCTAGGAGGGCTAAGAGGGTGGTCCTAGGAGACCCCAAGGAGGGTGTGGTCCTAGGAGACCCCAAGGGTGTGTAGGAGGTAAGCCTCCCAAGGTTTTCTAAGTATTGGCTCGAACGTGCCCAAGGTAAATAGCTAAGGAGGAGGAGTCTCATGCAAGAGAATGGAGACTTAGACTTTCATAAGGAAAGTCTATACAATGTTCGATCGGACATGTTTGGGAGATGCTAAATGAGGTTCCCTCAATGTTGTCAAAGGTGAGGTTCCCTCAATGTTGTACAAGGTGAGGTTCCCTCAATGTTGTCCAAGGTGAGGTTGCCTCAATGTCGTTCAAGGTGAGGTGCCAAGGAAGTTGCCTCGAACCACCTTGGTCCGAGGAGAAGCCAAGGAGATTGGTTCAAGGAGGAACATGGCATGCTAGAGGAGAGTACATGTTCGAGGAGAACCATGCACGTTCAACCCACCCAAAGCATGTCCTACCACCATGCATGTTTAACCAGCACTTGCATGGGTAGTGAGTAGGAGGTGGACCAACTAGCTAGAGGAGACTAAGTCAGACACAACTTCAACAACATGCGCGGGAATCTCTCATTCTTCCCACAAATGGGGAATTTGTTACATTTTGAATTTTGAATGTTTATTTGTAATATAAATGTAATAAATATAATAAAATATCCCTATTATAAGGGGATATCAGTTGAGGATCCCATCTCTATAAATAGAGAGCTTATGAGATGAGAGAGGACCCCTTCTGCTGATTCTTTCTAGAGAGATAAAATTGGGTCTGTCTATTCTAGAGAGAGAAAGTGCTGAAATTAGAGAGAATTCTTGTATTTTCACAATTTATACTAAAGAAACTCAGTTGGCATAGTCCATCTGATCTTGAGTATAGATTTATAAATCACAACTCTAAGTGGATTAGGCTATTACCGACAATCGGGGCTGAACCACTATAAAAATTCTGTGTTATTTACTTTTCTTGTTTATACCGTCTGTTGTCGTTTACATTCTCTTGAAGGTTCGTCGTATTTGACGTTCTCACGTCGTTGGCTAAAAACGCAGTCAACAAGCATAAAATAGGTCCCCTCAGTACTAGTAAATGCTCTAAATGAGCTTTAAAATCCTTTTAAACTCCGTACAAAGAAAGCAGAACCAAAGTCAAAATCAAACTAAGAATAATCAAAAGCTAGATACTAAAAATCAAACACAAAATAAGACAAAAAATCTTTCAGATCAAACCACTATATTCACACAAACATATAGAAAAACATAAACAAAATAAAAGAGAGAATTGGTAACTAACAGCTAGCTGGGCATAACTGTGATTAAATTAGCTTTTAGCCAACTAGTACAAGTCATCCCTATGGAGAGAGTTGATAGACTCTGTGAGAGAGAGAGCGCAAAATATTTTCTCTACTTTTGTACATTCAACAATTATATAAAAACAGAGGAGCAACTAATATGAATGTTTCATGATGTTAGTTGATTATATATGAAAATATTTCTATCAAGATAGGATATACATAAAGGAAATGACCAAGATACTACCTGGCCAAGTAAATGTTAAGAATCCAGTACTCAAGACTATGAATCTGACATTTTTGACTACTTATTTCATCAACAAGTATAGTGATTTAACTTATAAGAAGAAATGGGTTTGCAAAAATTACACAAGTCTAGCATTAAATCTCAAAAATATTTCATTAGGTCGTACATTCAGATAAGATCTACTTAATCTTGTGGTGAGCTCTATATTTAAGTGTACACATCTAAGACTAATTCAATAAAACTAGCAATAACTTTAGACAACACAAATCAACTTAATCGAAAAAGTAAGAGGAACCAGAAAATTGATAGTTCCACCAATTATCATGTCTCTAGTTGCAGCCACCATAAATGGGCATTAGCCGGAGGCCATCTAACTAATAACTATTAACAAAAAGTATTGTTTAAATGACCTCCAACATGTATAATTATTAATTAGAACATATTAAATATGGTGAAACAGAAGCATGTATAATTGGAAAATATTAAATTTGGTGAAAATAAGTGATTAATGAAGACACTAGACTAGCATAATCAAACCTTCTCTTGATTTCCAATTGTAGAATTTGTCAAATAAAATATTTATTAGAAAATAGAATAAATTAATCAAGTGTAGAAGAATTTTATTTACAGTAACAAAATTCTATTTACACATATATATAGAGAATAACAAGAATTACAAATCATTGCTCCCAACACTCCTTAGTACATAATTTAATGAGTTTATAGTCTTCTTTTTAACGTGCCTCAGGAGACCAAACAACACAACAAAAAAGTATTGAAATAAGAATAAGCACCACTTAAGTAGAAAGAAAAAAAAACAGTCAATAAGCAAGCAAGACCATTAAAAGCTTATTTAACGCATGGCCTGTTCATAACAGTTCATTTAATAAGTAATTACGCAAATATAACAAGAAACCTGTATTCCAACAAATAAGATTGTCCTGGCATATAATTGGCAGAAAAAAAATACCTCCTCCATTCATATCAAGCCATGACGACGATCTGGCTAATCCAAAAGGATTCGATGCCAAAGGATCGGGCCAATCCAGAAGTAGCAAGAGGGCTGCTAGTGCAAACCCTTCCATCTCGAACAAGAGACAAGTTGTCAGTGCCAACTCTCGATATTGGATCAATCTGAGATGGAACAACACTACTTGGACTTCTTATATGAGCCAAAGAAGGCAGGGAACTCAAAGGAGACCCAGTATGCTTCCAATATGTTGCAGCAATTGACTTGAGATGATTGTTGTGACCAAAGGAAAATCTCCCTAGAGCTGCCAGGATGGAAAAGAAATCAAACTTCATTAGCTCAGTTAACAAATTACAATACTGCCCCGGGAGGAGCAAGTTTGTTTGAGCAGCCTCAAGAGTATGAACAAGCTGCCAATATAATGCCTAAAAACCTGGTGCAAACGACTTCTTAGAACTAAACAAGTCAACAAATGAATAGGCAATTTTTGATGATAAACTACATACCAACAGCAACCTCTGCTCTGACTAATGGACTTCCATCTGAAGCTACCACTACAAGAAAAAGAGTTTTTAGAGGCGGAAATATTACCGGCGGACTAAGTCGGCCGGTAATGTGCAATATATTAGCGGCAGAGTACTAGGTCCGCCGCTAATAATGGGGAAATCAAAATAAAAAAATAATTTTTTTTATTAGCGGCGGACTTTTCCGTTATTAGAGGCGGATTGTCCGCCGCTAATACAATGCCCGGGAACGGTTTCAAAATTATTACCGGCGGGTTCCACCGGTAATAGTGCATTACCGACGGGTTAATAGCAGCGGGTCCGCCGGTGATAGTGCATTACCGGCGGATTAAATGCGGCAGGACCCGCCGGTGATGTTGTAATACCGGCGGGGACCCGCTGGTAATAATGGTATATAGAGCCTTCTTTCAGCATTCTTCTTCTTCTTCTTCTTCTTCAACGCTCAAAACTCCCTCTCTCTCTCACAAATCGGTGCTTTCTCGCTGGTTTTCTCTCGCCAGTTTTGTCTTCAAGATTGTATCCAAGGTACAATCTTTAATTGCTGTTATCATTATGTTTGTTTTATGGTTTGGTTTGTGCTTTAATCTGATTCTGAAGTGGGTTTTATAGATTTCTCTCGAATGCTTCGTCTCTAGGACAGCAAGCTGAATAACGAGAAGTAATCAAATTTTCAATTTAAATTTTTTATGTAACATTTTGTCACAATAGACTATCTGCTGTACAGTGAGTATGCACCCTGATTTAAGGCTTTATCTCATGTTTTTTTCAGAGTCAAAGGAACTACTACAGTTGAACTTGCATCTGGCCTTCATTGGTATTTAAAGTATTTAGGGGGCAAAGATCTCGAAGATCCAAGTAACTTACATATATATATTAAATTTGTGTATTTCTCCTAGACAGTCAGAATAAATATCTATAACTGTTTATTCATACACCTAATTCTACCATATTTATATTTTTATATATATATTGGTCTGACCTCTCACTTCTATAATTAGCCCTCGTTCAAATATATATAATATATATACATATATATCCCAATAGATAACGTGTATCACCGATCAGTTGAGTTGACACAATTAATATTATTTCTTCATTGAAATCTCATGTTATATATTTAGGTCAACTAACACGTGTATAATAATAATAAATAATAGTTACTACAATAATAATTAGCAAAAACACAATATAAACTTCATATTTTAAATACCAAGCATAATAATATATATATTGGGTGATTTCTTTGAACTTTTTCATATATAGGGATTAAAAAAATAAGAATCTTTTATGTTTCTTAGTTTAATTGCTGTCTTTCTAGTAGTTTTTTTCTTAGTTTAATTAATTAAATAATAAAATTTTGATTCAACATTATTTAATTAAATAATTTAATTTAATTTTTTATTTAATAACATTATCTAATTGAATAATTTAATTTAATTTAATACAAATCTTAAAAATTAATAATGATTAATTAAATAGTTAATATTATTAATTATATAATTTAATAGTTAATGTTATCTAATTAATAATATTAACTATTATTAAATTATTTTAATATAGAAATTAAAAAATTTATTTAATAAATTTTTTTACAATTAATAATGATTAATTAAAAATTACTACATATCTTATAATAATTTATTTTTTAATTTTTTAATTAATTAAATAATAAAAGTTTGATTCAACATTATTTAATTAAATAATTTAATTTAATAAGTCTTTAAAATTAATAATGATTAATTAAATAAATAATAAATTATTTTAAGAAATTATTTTAATTTATTTATTAAATATTATTATCTAATATTAACTAATATTAAATTATTTTAATATAGAAATTAAAAAAATTATTTAATAAAATATTTTACAATTAATAATGATTAATTAAAAATTACTACATATCTTATAATAATTTATTTTTTAATTTTTTAATTAATTAAATAATAAAAGTTTGATTCAACATTATTTAATTAAATAATTTAATTTAATAAGTCTTTAAAATTAATAATGATTAATTAAATAAATAATAAATTATTTTAAGAAATTATTTTAATTTATTTATTAAATATTATTATCTAATATTAACTAATATTAAATTATTTGAATATAGAAATTAAAAAATTTATTTAATAGAAGTTTTTACAATTAATAATGATTAATTAAAAATTACTACATATCTTATAATAATTTATTTTTTAATTTTTTAATTAATTAAATAATAAAAGTTTGATTCAACATTATTTAATTAAATCATTTTAATTTAATTTTTTATTAAATAACATTATCTAATTGAATAATTTAATTTAATTTAATACAAATCTTAAAAATTAATAATGATTAATTAAATAGTTAATATTATTAATTATATAATTTAATAGTTAACGTTATATAGTTAATAATATTAACTACTATTAAATTATTTTTATATAGAAATTAAAAAAATTATTTAATAAAAGTTTTTACAATTAAAAATGATTAATTAAAATTACTACATATCTTATAATAATTTATTTTTTCTGTCCCGGTATGCTTGTGATTGATGGTTGTTGACTACAACCATCGATTACAGGGATATCGGCACAAAAATGATAAGTTTAAAGTATTAACAATAAAATAATGAAATGAATTTTTTTTAATTTGAATAACATTATCTAATAAAACATCATAAAATAACATAAGATATTATAATATTGCATAAGATTTAAAAAATGATAACAAATTTTTTTGTTATCCATTCCTGTTCACATTACTAAAACTCACAGACTCTTGTAACACTCTAGATGGCGATTGACAAGACTTGGACAACATTGAGAAATCGTGCTTGTCAAGAATATTGGAATGGTCTACAATCTTTTTTGAGGATGGCCTCGGAATATAAGGATTCTGATGGAAGAATTAGGTGTCCGTGTGTCAGATGCATAAATAACAGGCTTGAAATTTTACCTGTTGTCAAAGCACATGTATTCGATAGAGGATTTTATCAAGGTTATGAGAGGTGGATTTATCATGGGGAAGCGGAACTAGATGTTGTTGATGAGGTAGTTGATGATGATGAAGTTGACGAGATGATTCCCATAGTGGAGGACTTCCTCTTACCGACAACTGAGCAAGTAGACAATAGTGGCGCAAGTGAATATTACGACGAGTTATTTGAGGAGATTGAAGTTGAGTTGTATCCTGGATGTGATTGGATTTCTTCCCTTAACTTCTTAGCTAAGCTATTACATTTGAAAGTTAGAAGGAAGATTCCTAACAACATATTCAATGAATTATTGAAGTTGTTAAAGCTTTCCTTTCTGAAGGAAAATAAAATTCCATCAACGTACTACAAGGCTAAAAAGAGATTGAAGAAATTAGGGTTGGGATACGAGTCGATTCATGTGTGCCAATATGATTGTTGTTTATTTTACAAAGAGCATGCAAACAAAGAGGAATGTCCAGTTTGCGGAACTAGTCGATGGGTTACTTTTGAAAAAACTAAAGGAAAAAAGCTGCCGCATAAGGTGATGCGTTACTTTCCATTGACACCCCGGTTGAAAAGACTATACAGCTCAAGGCTTACAGCGAAGGACATGCTATGGCACCACACTGGGAAATCGAAAGATGATGGAGTGATGCGACACCCGGTGGATGGGACGGCGTGGAAGAACTTTGACGTCAATCATCCTGGTTTTGCAAGTGATCCTAGGAATGTCCGTTTAGGCTTAGCTGCTGATGGATTTAATCCATTTGGCAACATGAACCTGGCATACAACATGTGGCCTGTGGTGTTGGCGAACTATAATCTTCCACCTTGGTTATGTATGAAAGACAACAATTTGATGCTGACCATCCTTATTCCTGGTCCAAAATCACCGGGTAAGGACATAGATGTATTTCTAAGACCATTGGTGGATGAGTTGAAGGAGTTGTGGGCTAACGGAGTTGTTACGAGAGATAGTGTTGACGGTGAAATCTCGTCAACGAAATTAGGTCGGAAAACTCAAAGGTAAATGCGGCGATCTCTAGATAAGAACTTAGAATTAACTTATGAAAGGATAAACACAGATGAACAATGGAGTGAAAAAATGTATCTTTCTTAATGGCCTCTGCATACAATGAATTTTCCAACCCCCTTTCAAGTGGTTTTAGAGTTCATTTTATAGTAGGCTCTAATGGCCTTAGGTACATAGTGGTCCAGGGGACCAAGTGGTACATACGTACTGTGTCAGGGGAGTGGCTCCAGAGGCTGTGGTCATACACCCCGTACAGGAGCAGGTGTCAGGAGGACGTCTCCACTACTTGTCTGTATCCATGTCTGATGCGTGGTGGCAGGCGTAGTGGCGCAGGAGGTAGTGGTGTCGGCTCTGACCTATGGCCGTAGACGTACGGACCATAACTCCTATCCTTGCATACCCACTCATGGCATTCCCACTACTTGTCTGGTAGGGGTACTATATCCGTACTCTGACTTCTTTAGGTTCGTAGGTACATTCCATATTCATGCGTGTACCTTGCCCCTTGTGAGTATTCTCACCTCCAAGGCCATGGGCAAGGCCATGGAGGAGGCCATGGGCGAGACCATGGAGGAGGCCATGGGCGAGACCATGGAGGAGGCCATGGGGCCGAGGCCATGGAGGAGGCCATGGAGCCGAGGCCATGGAGGAGGCCATGGAGTGAGGCCATGGGGGCGAGGCCATGGGGCGAGGCCATGGAGGAGGCCATGGGGCGAGGCCATGGAGGAGGCCATGGGGCGAGGCCATGGAGGAGGCCATGGGGCCGAGGCCGTGGAGGAGGCCATGGGGCCGAGGCCATGGAGGAGGCCATGGAGTGAGGCCATGGGGCTGAGGCCATGGAGGAGGCCATGGGCGAGGCCATGGAGGAGGCCATGGGGCCGAGGCCATGGAGTGAGGCCATGGGGCCGAGGCCATGGAGGATGCCATGGGGTCGAGGCCATGGAGGAGGCCATGGGCGAGGCCATGGAGAAGGCCATGGGCGAGGCCATGGGAGGAGGCCATGGGCGAGGCCATGGAGGAGGCCATGGGCGAGGCCATGGAGGAGGCCATGGGGCGAGGCCGTGGGGCCGAGTGCATGGGCGAGAGGGGCCTCGCGAGGATACTGAGCCTTGGCACCTATGCCTTGCCAACGTGGGCCACTTGGCATTGACTCCACGAGAAACGAACCCAGACTCGTGTTGTGATGGCGCGATGGCTTCCCGAGACGATGGTGGCCTTAGGGCCTTGCCTCGGCCTCATACTTTCTCTTGATGGGATTATGAGCATCAACATTTCTCATGAGATGATCTCCTGTATTCAACAAGGCCTACAGGCTCGAGCCCAATAGCATGAATAAGCGACCCTTATCCCTATGTTCCAACCAGGGACTAAAGAGTTTCTTTTTGGTGGATTTTTGGCATCCACAGATAGTACGACCAACACTATGTTCAAGCTGCGCGCAGCCCTTTTATTGATAGTCAATGATTTTTCAGCTCGAAGTAGTTTGTCTGGATGGAGTGGTCAAGGATACAAAGCTTGTCCTACATGTAATGAAGACACATCTTCCATTCGAGTGATCGGTAAGACATCTTATGTTGGTCACAGAAGATTCTTGCCCAGTACACATCAAATGAGAAGGAACACTGAGTTCGATGGACAAATTGAGAGAAGACGTCCTCCTAAACGATTTACTTGTGAGGAAATATTAGAACAAGTGAACAACCTTCCACCCCAAGTTCCTGGAAAACACTTGCAGTTTGGAGGTGTGAAACGTAGAAGAGTTGCGGAAGATAGAAATTGGAGGAAAAAAAGCATCTTCTACGAGCTTGATTATTGGAGTACAAACATTTTAAAACATAACATTGATGTCATGCATGTCGAAAAAAATGTGTGCAATAGTCTCCTCCGCACAATCTTGGACAATGATAAGTCTAAGGACACCACTAATGCAAGATATGATTTGAAGAAGATGGGAGTAAGGGAATCATTGTGGATTTATGAAGATGAGAGTGGAAAGTTGATGAAGCCGCATGCTTCTTACGTGTTAACTCCTGCTCAGAGACAAAAATTTTGTCAATTTATTAAAGAAGTGAAATTTCCAGTTGACTTTTGTTCAAATTTGAAGAAAAAAGTAATCGAGAATGAAATAAATATAATTGGGTTGAAATCCCACGATTGTCATGTTATGATGCAACGATTATTGTCTGTGGGTGTTCGCAAGTTTCTCCCAAAAGATATATCGACCACCATTTCTGAACTATGTAGTTTTTTCAGGCAACTATGTTCGAGGACTATAAATGTTACAGATATGGAGGAAGCACAAAAAGACCTTGTTCTGATATTGTGAAAGATGGAGTTGATCTTTCCTCCGGCTTTTTTTGATATAATGATTCACTTGGTCTTACATTTGCCTGAAGAAGCAATTTTGGGTGGACCGGTATTTATGAGATGGATGTATCCTTTTGAAAGTGTTGACGCCGTTTTCGTCAAACAGTGAAAGAAGAGCACATAAACAATAACTGATAATGGCCAATTGAAATAAAACAATACAGACACACGATTTTTACGTGGTTCAGCAGTTAAATCTGCCTAGTCCACGAGTCTTTGTTATTAAACTCAAGATTATCTCTAGGAATTCTTCAGGAATGAATTCTCTAGAGTTTTCTCTCAAGGTTCAGAATTTCGGTCCTTTATAATGGTGCATGGCCTCTCTATTTATAGAGAAGGCTGCAGAATACTATCCCACATATTTTGGGTAGTTACTCTTTTTGTATAAATAAAATAAATGGCTTTAAATGCCTACAATCAGATATAAAAGGAAACGTCCCCTGAAGATCAGGAGACGTATAACTGACCAAATAATATCCCACGATTCTAGGGGATTCACAATAATAAATGAGGATTACATCTCGTATTTATAACACTTGTAGATATTCAAGGTGGTTATTGCGTATCTCTAAGGCTTTAGCTTCCCAGGTTTCCTGTCATCTATCGAACTAAAAACATCTCCCGAGGCCACATGGCTTTCGAGATCGTATGTGCGTCGAGCTCGGGACCCCTGATCCGAGATCGTCCCTGAAGATGAGAGCGTCCCCGGAGCTATCTTTCGAGATCATGAATACTTCGAGGTCACCATACTCGAGGTCGTCTATGTCCTGTAGGCTCGACATTCAATCCTGGAGCATGTTTCCAACCTTATGAGTCCACTTATTTGCGAATCCAAATTTCGAGGTCATATTTAACATAGCTCGAAATCTGGGTGTAACATCTTGCCCCCTCAAAAGTATTTGTTCAAATCCTAAGAGAAGGAAACTTTTGAACTACTTTCTTTGAGAACTGTACCGCCACACTTTTGAAAATGGACACGCGTCAGCTGGGTATTGCTCATTTTTGGTACTTGAGTACATTGGAAACATGCCCACGATCATCCGTCTGCCACCTTTTCGGCGCCATCTTGTCATTGATTCCCATCCGTTCGATCTAGCAAGGATTTCATTCAATGCCCCGGATTAATCCCCCTTTTTCCATCTATATATACGAGACCCCATTCTTCATCTTCATTTTTACCTTCGTTTACCAAAAGCAAGAAAAGAAGAGAAAAGAAACCAGAGACCTCCTCATAAAATTTCTGTTCTGTGCATGTTTTCTCGGCCAAAGAAACAAAGAAACCCCGGTCTGTTCGAGTCTGTGAGTTCTTATTTGCAACCTCTTCTTCAATCGACAATCTCTCTGCAATCGCCATTATTGTGTAAGTATGCAATCTTTGTTTCCCATTTTGTCAGTTTTTATTCAAATTGTTCTTGCTGTGTATGTGTATATACTAGTTTACATCCTTAGCATAATATGATAGGAGGTTTTGATCCGATAGGCTCTTATGCTTTTTAGACTTCCATATTGGATTTACATCACTGGCTTATACCCAGTTTTCATATTTGAGTGAGGTTCCTATTTTCTGGGTTTTGAAAATTTTTTAGGCGACGTTTCTTGTACACTAAGTTTTCGGGTAAAAAACATGGGCCTTGATAAATGCACGAAATCCAAGGTTGCCTTTCCTGGTTAACCGCCACTTTCTTTTCCCTTGATTTTCAGGATTTTCAAAAAATTATCCACGCTCCTTTCTTTTTCGTGGAACGCACGCCCTGACTCTTCAATAAGGGTCTTGATATTTAGCTTGTTTTGCTCCTAAACCCTGAGCTCGTAAGTTTGAGCTCGGAACTCTTGCATGCATGGATGTCACAGAATCTGGAAAGACGGTGGGGGTCTTTGCTGGCAATCCCTTACGAGCCAAAATCTCCGAGCCCAAAATCGTGTTCGCCCGGAATCAACGTCGGATAAGAGAATACGAGCTTGCGCGCGAGCAAGAGGACATTCGAGCTCACTACCGTCGCCAGATTGACGAGGTCATAGAGGGGAAGAGGAGAGTTCTTCGGGAGGCCCTCTATCCGGAATCCAATTCAGGACCTAGGCCGATTCCTCTCGATCCTGCATTAAAGGTTACTGTCGCATACCATCCAGGAGAGCTCAAATTTTCACTAATGGGGGAACCTTCCTCCTCGCAACCGGGGAGAGAAATGTTTGAGGCTGAGCACTACTGGAGCTCGGTTACCACAACTAGCCAGATAACCGAAATCCTGGCTTTCCACAGCCTCAGCCTGTCAGGCTCCTTGAAGTGTCAACCTCCGACCGAGCATGAACGAAGCTGCTTCGCCCCTGGGGGCCGCGACGCCAGTGTGAAATACGCGGCCTGGAGCCAGGAACATATGAGGGCAGGAGCTATGTTGCCCTTGAAGTCTTTTTTCAAGGACTTCACGGATTTTGTTGGGTTAGCCCCGTTCCAACTCAACACCAACTCTTACAGGGTACTGTCTGCCCTGAGGTCCTTATACCACGAGATGGGGTGGAAAGGACCTTCGCCTCGAGAGATCTTGTATCTCTTTTGTCTAAAAAGTAACCCCTCTCGAGCTCGGGGAGGGGATGGCTTTTATTACCTCTCGAGCTATCCCAAGGAGAAGAAGGTCTTTGAAGATCTTCCCAATCATTCGCCCGATTTCAAAAGGGCCTTCTTCTGGACAGACGGTCTATCCCCGTCTCGACACTATTCGTTCAGGCGGATTCGTAAGTATTCTTGGTATCTTTATTTCTGTGCTCGTGACTTTAGCTCTTAGATCCGTACTTAGTAGAAATATGTTGTCTTTCAGCCAATTTTCAGCGTCCCACTCCTGACGATACAATGAAGGAGCATAGAGAGACCCTGCTCCAACTCCCACATGGCAGGAGGTCCCTCTTATATCTTCTACACGAGGATAAGCTCCGAAAGTGCGAACTTTTGGGGGAGGGCCAGTCCACCTTTGACTGGTCCAATAAAAAATACGAACACTGGGAGCAGGTGCCACTGCCCACAGGCGCCCTTCCTCCGAGGAGAGAAACGAGTTCGTCACTTCCAGTTCGCCCGAGGAGTCCGCTGTCCGGGAATGAGGCTAATGATGAAGCCTCGAGCTCGGATTCGGATGAAGGTAAAGTCCTCCCTACCTCGAGAATGTGGTCCCCCACCTTACTAAAACACAGGCCCAATAGGTTAGTCTCGTGCCCACAGGATAGATACCACTTCTACATATGGAGTTGGGTAGATGACTGTGTCCATAGGTTTGATAGTGGGCTCGGGAAATACGACACCATGTATACCACGGACGAGGTGTGGAACGGGATAGACGTTCAGTACGGGACCAATGATTATAGGGACCTCTCGAGGTTATCACCTACATATAGGGAAGGCACTCCCCCCGCCTCCTTTGAAGACGGGGGAATTTCATGGTCCCCAAGCCCGAGCTCGGGGGAGAGTTCCAGTTAGGTTTCTTCTATCATCACTTTATACGTCTGTGATACTGAAACAACTTGTATGCTTCTCTTTTATTAACTCGCTCTGTGTGGTGACATGTGCAGGCAAGATGGACTCTGACCTCGACAACATCATCGATGGCGCCGGCGCCAAGAGGAGCAAGTGCCCCAGAGCGGGGGCGAAGAAGACTGACCAGCTGGGCAAAGGCACCAAGAGGTCCAAGAAAACACCTCCCCTTGCTCTGCCAGTTTCGAGCTCCATCGCTGTGGCGACTTCCCAGGCCGGTGCTTCCACAACGGCGCCGTCCTCGCAGGTCGTCGCCTCGGCAGTGGCGCCGACTTCGTTGGTTGGTCCCTCCGCTATGGCTGAGTCCCAACCCCCCGTGGCGGCTCAGTCCTCCTTAGGTCCGCCTTCTAGAAGGCCTTCTGCTTCTCGAGCACAGAAGCTATCAGTCTCCACCTACATGGATGCATATGTGGTTGATAATGCCGCTGGGTCCCATGGATCTACGCTGGTCTCGGATGTTATGTCCCGGATCGACCAGAGCTATGGCAGTCTCGAAGCTCCCCAATGGCAGTGCTTAAATGACACCCGAGACTGTATTTTTCTCTACGAGAAGAGTATCGAGCATACTGCCGCGGTGAGTATCCTTCTATAGTCCTTCCTTTTCTGCTTATAATCACACTGACCTGGAGCTAATGGTGGTTTTTTCCTTTTTTCAGGCTCTTGCCTTCACTGCCCAGCTCAACTATAAGCTGAACAATGAGGTCCACTCGAGCAAGTCTCATGCTCAGGAAGCGAAGGATCTCCAGCTCAAAGCATGCGATGATCTGAAGGCAGCGAATGCGAAGCTTGAGGCAGGAGCTAAGGAACGTGAAGACATGTCCACCGAGCTCGAGAAGCTGAAAGCTGAGCTCGAGGAGCATAAGAGGGAGATCACCCAGCTTCAGGAGACCAACAAGAAGCTTGAAGAGGATAAGGCTGCCACCTTCGAGATCATGGAGGATGAAAAAACTCGCCTCCTTGCTGAATACAAAGAGAAGAAGGATCAAGCGGTTGACTCTGCTATGTACCGAATGTGGGCCTACAATGAAGATCTGGACACCAGCTTCTTAGGTCCTCACGAGGCGCCGCTTCTTGAAAGGTGGAATGCTTGGCTCGAGAAGGAAGAGGCTAAGCAGCTCGAGAAGGAGAAGGCTGAGCAGCTCGAGAAGGAAAAGGCTGCTCGGGACGCCGTTTCGGAGGGAGCCCAGGAGGATAGCCATGCTATTCGTCCTGAGGAATCTGGTGCTGCAGATGCTGAGAAGGCCAAGGAGACTCTTCTTCCTTGACTCTGATCTCGGTGAAACCATTTATTGGGGCTGCGTCCCCTTATTTCTGTAATTATTTTAATTTATGCCCTCGGGGCTGATACAATTTCTTTAAATATTACTTATATATGCTTTACATTTCTTGGCTCGAAATATTTGGCACATTTTATATTGATGAATCAGTTATGTTTATTTAGTCATACAAACATATTGTGGATTTAAGTTCGAAGCTCAATGCATTCATGCACAGTTTGTTCAAATTATCCGCTTCCGACCTCGTTATTTTTCAAGGTCAGGTAATACTTTAACCATGAACCCAAAAGTACTTATATGGTATGTAATGTGAATGATTTGGTTATATCTTTTTTTTTTAGTCACTTTTCCTCATCCTCAGTCTTTGCCCCAAGGTTAAGAGTTCGAAACTATTTTCTTTAAGATATTCCAGCCTCGATCTCGACTTTTCTCGAAGTAGGTTTAGGTTCCTACTTATCATCGATTAGTTTTTTGACTGGTTTGTTCCAAACCTGTTTTGTTTGCACATCTGGTTAATTCCAAACGTTTTCTGTTTTTTTTTTTGATAATTCGGTTATGTCCGAACTATCTCAGCTCGCGAATTTGGTTCTTTCCAAGTACTTTATATATTTGTGGTAATTCGGTTATGTCCGAACTATCTTAGCTCGCGTATTTGGTTACATCCAAATGCTTTATATGTTTTTGATAATTCGGTTATGTCCGAACTATCTAGGCTCACGTATTTGGTTTCATCCAAATACTTTATATGTTTTTTTTTGTATATGTTATTTTATTTTTTAAGCTGATGGTATATGTACCAATGATGCCCCCTTAATATCCTATGAGTGTGACCATAGGTTATTAAATTAAGAGAGATTGCAAAAATGAAAAGAAATAACATATTTGAACGAAATGGAACTTTTATTTGATGACATTCAAAAACAAATAAGCTAATACAAATAGAAACCCATGGTTACAGGCAACACTTTTCCTATAATACTGATAGTAAGGTCTAAGGTGTTTGCCAATCCATGCTCGCGGTACTAGGCTCTCGTCCAATCTTGCAAGTTTGTACACACCAGGTCGGATGACTGACTCTTCTGGTATGGTCCTTCCCAGTTCGGCCCGAGCACTCCAGCTGCCGGATCTCGAGTTGCCAAGAATACGCGTCTTAACACCAGATCTCCCATTCTGAATTTTCGATCTCGAACCCTTTTGTTGAAATATATGGTAGTTCGTTGCTGGTAGGCAGCATTTCTCAGCTGGGCCTCTTCTCTTTTTTCTTCAATCAAGTTTAAGGTTTCCTCGAGCTGAGTATGGTTTGAACTTTGGTCGTAGATCTGAGTTCGGATCGTTGGGATTTCGACTTCTATGGGCAACATTGCCTCGCAGCCGTATGCTAGAGAGAACGGGGTATGTCCTGTTGAGGTTCGAGCCGTGGTCCTGTATCCCCAAAGGACTTGGGGCAATTCTTCGGGCCACCGTCCTTTTGCTTCCTCCAACTTTTTCTTTAGTGAACTCTTGAGAGTTTTGTTCACAGCTTCGACCTGGCCATTCGCTTAAGGGTGAGCCACTGATGAAAAACTCTATATTATACTGTTCTTTTCACAAAAATTGGTGAATAGGTCGCAATCGAACTGGGTTTCGTTGTCGGATACGATCTTCCTCAGCACTCCATATCGGCACACGATGCTCTTTACAATGAAATCAAGGATCTTCTTTGAGGTTATAGTTGCCAATGGTTCAGCCTCCGTCCATTTTGTGAAGTAATCCACGGCGAATACAGCATATTTCACTCCGCCTTTTCCAGTCGGGAGAGAGCCTATGAGGTCGATGCCCCATACCGCGAAGGGCCATGGGGATGTCAACATGGTCAGCTCGGATGGTGGGGCTCGAGGTATCGTGGCGAATCTCTGGCATTTGTCGCATTTCTTCACATACTCGAAAGAATCCGCTTTAATGGTTGGCCAGAAATATCCCTGGCGTATGATCTTCTTGGACAGGCTGTGGCCCCCAGTGTGATCTCCACAGAACCCTTCATGAATTTCTTCAATGATTTTCTTAGCTTCGGGAGGGGTTACGCATCTGAGTAACGGCATGGAATATCCCCTTCGGTACAGCCTTCCATCCAAGATTGTGTAACGGGGAAGTTGATACATCAACTTTCGAGCTTGGTTCCGATCTTTTGGAAGAACTCCATTTTCGAGATAATCAACTATCGGGGTCATCCAGGTCGGCTCTGTTTCGATCATACACACATCTTCCTCTTCTGGCTCGTTAATGCTAGGCGCTGATAGGTGTTCTATCGGTACGACATTCAGCTCTTCATTTTCGGTGGACGTTGCGAGTCGAGCTAAGGCATCTGCATTTGAATTCTGCTCGCGGGGAACCTGTTCTATTGTATAGAATTCGAAACACTCTAACGCTGATTTTGCCTTCTCCAAATAAGCTGCCATTCTCGTGCCGCGAGCCTGGTATTCCCCCAAGATTTGATTGACCACTAGCTAGGAGTCACTGTAGCAATGTATAGCTTTAGCTTTGAGCTCCTTAGCTATACGAAGTCCCGCGAGTAAAGCCTCATATTCGGCCTCATTATTTGATGCTTTAAAGCCAAATCTTAGGGCAGAATGAAATCTGCTTCCTGCTGGGGTAACCAAAATGATCCCTGCCCCTGCTCCATTTTCATTTGATGAGCCGTCGACGTAAAGTTTCCACAGCTCGTGGGCCGTGGTTATTACCTCGTCGTAGGCTATACCCGTACATTCCACTATAAAGTCCGCCAATGCCTGTGGCTTAATGGTCGTTCTTGGGTGGTAGGTGATCTCGAACTGTCCGAGCTCAACAGCCCATTTAAGGAGTCTACCTGAAGCCTCTGGTTTAGATAGGACTTGTCTAAGTGGTTGATCAGTCAGCACATGGATGGGATGTGCCTGAAAGTAGGGGCGGAGCTTACGAGATGAATGAATCAGGCTGAGCGCGAGTTTCTCCATCAATGGATATCTTGACTCTGCCCCCAGTAATCTTTTACTGATGTAGTAAACGGGTCTTTGCACCCTTTCTTCTTCTCGGACGAGCACTGCACTTATCGCGTGTTCGGTAGTTGAAAGGTATAGGTACAGTATTTCCCCCGTTTCAGGTTTTGACAGGATGGGTGGTTCCGCAAGGTTCTTTTTGAGCTCCTGAAAGGCCAGCTCGCATTCCTCTGTCCATTCAAACTTCTTACCTCCTCTCAGCAAGTTGAAAAATGGAAGACCAAGATCTGTAGACTTCGAGATGAATCTTCTTAGGGCCGCCATCTTGCCAGTCAGACTTTGGACATCCTTGTGCCTTCGAGGTGAGGGCATGCCAATCAGGGCCTTGATCTTGTCGGGGTTAGCCTCGATTCCACGGGAGTTCACAATAAAGCCCAGAAATTTCCCTGAAGATACCCCAAAAGTACACTTCTGAGGATTCAGCTTCATGTTATACTTCCTGAGCACGCCGAAGCACTCTTCGAGGTCATCAACATGGTTCTTGTTGAGTTGAGACTTCACAAGCATGTCATCAACATAAACCTCCATGTTGTTCCCTATTTGCTCTGAAAACATCATGTTTACGAGCCGCTGGTATGTGGCTCCAGCATTCTTGAGCCCGAATGGCATGACATTATAGCAATATAGCCCTTTATCCGTGATGAAGCTCGTATGTTCTTGGTCGGGGGCATGCATGGGAATCTGGTTATATCCAGAATAGGCATCCATGAACGACATCAGGCCATGCCCCGCCGTGGCGTCCACGAGCTGGTCAATCCTTGGTAACGGAAAACAGTCTTTTGGGCAAGCTTTGTTGAGATCTGAGTAGTCAATACAGGTTCTCCACGTCCCATTGGGCTTTGGGACCAACACCAGATTGGCTACCCAGTCAGGGTAAAAGGCGTCCCTAATGAAATGGTTTGCCTTTAACCTGTCAACCTCCTCCTTCAGTGCTTTCTTTCTGTTTTCGTCCAGCTATCTTTGCTTTTGTTGCTTTGGGGGAAAGCTTTTGTCTATGTTTAGAGCGTGGCTTGCTACATTCGGGCTTATTCCCACCATGTCTGAGTGCGACCACGCGAAGACATCCTAGTTTTTCTTCAGAAAGCAAATTAATTGCTATTTGGCCTCATCTTGGAGGTGTTTCCCGACCTTCACCTTCTTCAAGGGATCAACTTCCTCGAGCTGAACCTCTTCGAGCTCCTCTAAAGGTTCAAGGTCAGCTTTCTCCTCAATCCTTGGATCAATCTCCTCGTCAATTTCTAGAACTGTTCCGTCTTTTTTTTGTATGATAACGAGTGCTTGAGCGTTCGTTTGTTTCTTTCCCCTCAAGGAGATGCTATAGCATTCTCTCCCTCCAACCTGGTCTCCTTTTAATGTCCCGACTCCGCTGGGGGTCGGGAACTTAAGAGCTAGATGCCGTACTGATGAAACTGCCCCCAGCCCGACTAGGGCGGGTCTCCCGAGCAGCACATTATAGGCGGATGGTAAGTCTACTACCACGAACTCCATTATCTTGGTCACCGAGACTGGATAGTCTCCCAAGGTCATGGGGAGCTCAATGGATCCCAGACAGGCAGTTCCTTCTCCTGAAAAGTCGTACAAAGTAGTTGCACACGCTTTCAGGTCGCGAAGGGAGAGTCCCATCTTCTCTAGGGTTGCTTTGTAAAGGATGTTGACTGAGCTCCCATTATCTATGAGAACTTGGTGAACCCTTTTATTGGACAACTGAAGAGTAATGACCAGCGGATCATGATGAGGGAACTGAACATGAGAGGCGTCTTCCTCGGTGAATGTTATTGGTTGTGTTTCAATCCTCTGGCTTTTTGGTGCCCTAGGTTCGGGTTCATAAGGAGATCTGTCCCCTGTCTTCAATTCGTTAACATACCTCTTTTGGGCATTCCTGCCCCCTCTTGCGAGGTGAGGCCCTCCCGAGATGGTTATTACATCCTCTCCATCAATCGGCGGGGGCCTGTCCTCTTCCTGAGCTCAGGAGTTATTGTTTTGTGTGGTCAGAGGCACGGCTATTCTCTGGCTCGCGGCCGCCTGACTAGTACTCTGGTTTTTGACATAATGCCAGAAGTAACCTCTCGAGATCAACCCTTCGATCTCGTCCTTCAGTTGTCGACATTCATCGGTCGTATGTCCGGTGTCTCTGTGGAACCGACAATATTTACTGAAATCCCTCTTGGATTTTTGATTTTTCATCGGGTCAGGGCGCCTAAAGGGGACCTGGTTCTCATTAGCCAGGTATATGTTTTCTCGAGACTCATTGAGCTCGGTGTATACTCTATACACGGAGAAATACCTTTCCCCTTTCTTTTTCTTTCCTCCCTCAGCTTCGGGGTTACTTCCTTCGTTCTTTTTCCTCTTGGAGGGGTTCTCCGAGGCAGGCTTTGGTGCCGCTGGGTCCGCCGAGGTGGAGGCAGAGTTGATGTTTATCGTTGTAGTTTCGGACTGGGAGGTCGCTTTGAGCGTCGACCTCGCTTCCTCTACATTGACAAACCTCTGCACTCGTCTGTTAAACTCAGTTATTGACCTTACCGGTTTCCCTTGCATGTCGTCCCAAAGGGCACTTCCCGGTAATACGCCAGCTTGGATAGCCATGAGGTATCCACTGTCATCCACATCCCGAGCTCGGGCTACTTCCAGATTAAATCTTGTTAAGTAACTCTTCAATGTTTCGCCTGGTTGCTGCCTGACGTTAGTTAAGGTGGACGCTTCTGGTCTGACCCCTACCATTGCTCTGAACTGCTTCTTAAAGTCTTTAGACAACATCTCCCATGAGGTTATTGAGTGTCTCTTATACTTTTGGCAGGTCCTGCAAATGATGTTGGAAACAACATGCATCTGAGCTTGTAACCCACATTACTGGCTCTCATTATAGTGTTGAACGTGCTTAGGTGACTACACGGGTCGGTCTTTCCTTCAAACGTAGGGACGTGAGGAATCCGAAAACCTTGAGGGAATTGAGTGTCAGAAATATGGGGAGAAAACGGCTCGAGCTCCTCATCAGAGTCCTCATATCGACCATTTCCTCGTTCATTCTTTAAAAGCCTAAAGGCTCTTTCGAGCTGATCGATTCTTTCTTGGACTGGGTCAATAGGAGGTGCTGTCTGGAATTGACTGTCATTAATAGTGATTCCAGGCTCGCGTCTTCGCAAGGGATCTCTACGCTTATTCAAGCGATCTCTCAGGTCCGGATTTGTTTGATCTCCATTCCCCCGACTCTGATTCAGATGATTTCACAAATCGGGACGATTCTTGCGACTTCCAGTATTCTTGCGACCTCGGTCGTGTTTACTGACGGACCTGGTCTCTCCGGACTCATCACTGGTGAAACTCATTGTTCAGTTATTTCGCGATGGATTCTTTCCACGTCGCCTCGTCTCTGCAGTGCGAGACCGAGACGTCTGACTTCGCTCAGATGGAGTGCCTCTCCGCTCCTAGAAAGTCTCCCTGTTTCCTTGTCTTTCCCCCGCACGCCCTTGATCCTGATCTCAAACAGGTTGAGCGTTTCTGTGTGGGGGCGAAGGATATCTTATGGGTGACGGAGGGAACCGTATAGGCGATGGTGGCTGCCACCCTTGTCGCGGCCTAGAGGGTCCAGAATTTGCCCGAGATAGGTCAGTTACATTCGGTGCGCTCCCAGTTACCTGAGTCCGAGCCTCTGCAGGGGTTCAGTTATTCTCAGCTCCTGTAGGCACTTCCACAGGCGGGTTAGGCGGGACCTGAGCTCGAGTATTCCTCTGGGGCCTAGGTGGAGCGGATGGCTGTGCTGGTGCCGGAGGTTGAGTCGGCCTCCTTGTGGCAGCATCCTTTCGCGGACGCCCGCGGGGCCTCCGGGGAGGAACATGTACGTCCCTTGGAGGAGGGACTTGGTTTTCGCGCGGAGACGGGGGCTGAGCCACCTATGCCTCTGCGGCTATCCTTGTCAACTCCTCATTCCGTTTGTTGGCTTCTGCCAACAGCTGCTTCAGTTGTCGGTTTTCAAGTTCCACAATAGGAACGTACCACTTAGGATTGTAGTACATATCCTCATCTCTTGGTGGGGGAGGTGGTCCCCGGGAATCAGAGGACCCACTTCTCTCTTCAACATCCGGGTTCTCCATTGGTTGTTTTCCAGGACGTCTTGGGTAATTTTCCTCAGGGGTGTTCTGATTGTTTGTGGCCATGATTTTCTCAGGGATGAATGCTTAAGGCTCTCAATGAAAGCACCAAACTGTTGACGCCGTTTTTCGTCAAACAGTGAAAGAAGAGCACATAAACAATAACTGATAATGGCCAATTGAAATAAAACAATACAGACACACGATTTTTACGTGGTTCAGCAGTTAAATCTGCCTAGTCCACGAGTCTTTGTTATTAAACTCAAGATTATCTCTAGGAATTCTTCAGGAATGAATTCTCCAGAGTTTTCTCTTAAGGTTCAGAATTTCGGTCCTTTATAATGGTGCATGGCCTCTCTATTTATAGAGAAGGCTGCAGAATACTATCCCACATATTTTGGGTAGTTACTCTTTTTGTATAAATAAAATAAATGGCTTTAAATGCCTACAATCAGATATAAAAGGAAACGTCCCCTGAAGATCAGGAGACGTATAACTGACCAAATAATATCCCACGATTCTAGGGGATTCACAATAATAAATGAGGATTACATCTCGTATTTATAACACTTGTAGTTATTCAAGGTGGTTATTGCGTATCTCTAAGGCTTTAGCTTCCCAGGTTTCCCGTCATCTATTGAACTAAAAACATCTCCCGAGGCCACATGGCTTTCGAGATCGTATGTGCGTCGAGCTCGGGACCCCTGATCCGAGATTGTCCCTGAAGATGATAGCGTCCCCGGAGCTGTCTTTCGAGATCATGAATACTTCGAGGTCACCATACTCGAGGTCGTCTATGTCCTGTAGGCTCGACATTCAATCCTGGAGCATGTTTCCAACCTTATGAGTCCACTTATTTGCGAATCCAAATTTCGAGGTCATATTTAACATAGCTCGAAATCTGGGTGTAACAAAAAGGTACATGAAAAAATTGAAGAACTACGTGGGAAATAAAGCTCGTCCTGAAGGGTCAATAGCTGAAGGCTATGTCGCAGATGAGGCTATGACATTTTGTTCGATGTATTTCAAAGGGGTTGAAACTAAATTTAATCGTCTTGATCGCAATAAAGATGAGGTGTATGTCCCACGACACCTTACTGTGTTTCAATCTCAATGTCATCCCCTAACAAAGGGAACTCTCAAGCCTCTCGATCTCGCGACTCGTGAAATGGCTGAATGGTTCATCATTAACAATTCACCCGAAATTCAGGATTACTTAGAGTAAGTTTATTCCCTTTAAAGTGAAATTTATGTTTATTCCAAATTATTTTATCTAATGTAGTCAAAGCATTCAAATTTACAGCGAACACCTAGTAGAGATCAAACTGAAATTCCCAGATGGTGATCATAACCTTTTACAGAAGAAAAATTTTCGCCAGTGGTTTCATAAGAAGGTAAAATTGAGATTATTTTTAAACCTTTATTATTGTAATGATATTTTTATCATTCTAATATAGGTTTATTAATTTATTTAGATATATGACTTGCACAAACATGGATCTTTAGAGAATGGTGATGAGTTGCTAGCTTTAGCATCTGGGTCAGATCACTTGGCAACATACTACGAAGGTTGTATAGTTAACGGTGTTCGATTTATCGCTTATGACCGAGATCAAAAGCGCACCACACAAAATAGTGGAGTGTCTGTTGCGGGAACTGAAGGTTTTAACTATTATGGCACGCTTCAAGAAGTATTGGTCTTATCTTTCACTGGTGCATATTCAGTTGCATTGTTTAGGTGTAAATGGTTTAACACTGATCCAAGCAAGAAGAAAACAATCACTGAAAATAATATCACCAGTATAAATGTCAGTAGCGAATGGTACAAAGATGGGCCTTATATACTTGGTAGCCAAGCTAAGCAAGTATTCTATCTCGATGATCTACTTAGAGGCCGACACTGGAAAATTGTTGAGGATGTCAATCACCGTCAAATTTGGGACATCAAGGACGATGAAGCTGATGCAGATGTTGATGTTGTACATGATAGAAACTCATCAAATTTTGTGCTGACCGTGGATCTCGATCAGTTGGTTATGGAATCTCATGAACCTGCAACATATATTGGCACTATACAAAATTCACCTGCTGATCAATTAGATGAAAATTTGATAAATGATGACTTAGGCGAAGAAGAAGTCGATGAAGAAGATGAATTGCTAGTTTATATTTGTGAAGATGATGTTAATCATGTGTCTTCGATTGATGTTAATTTAATTAATGATGAAAGTGATAGTGATTATTCTACTTAGTTTTTATATTTTTGTAATAAAGACAATTGTTTAAAATATAATATATGAGACTTGTAATCATGATGTTCATTTCCATTGGTGATATTTGATACTAATTAACAATTTAATACTAACTAATCATTTTTGTTCCTAAGTACAATGTCAGCAGATATAGCCACCTCTCACGGCGAAAATGGTGGAGGTCTAGACCCGCCAGATCCTAGTAGAGTACCATCTTCCTGCGAGTCAGGTTAATAATAATTTTCAAATTTTGCTCATAGCTTGAAAGTCAAGCTCAACGAATGTTTAAATATAATATTAATATTTCAAATTTTGGTTATTCTTGAAAATGTGGATAGCTGAAGTGCCGAGAAGAAAGGGTCGTGGCTTGGCTAATTCGAAGCCACTTGAAATTCGAAGGCGAAATGCCGGGAAACCACTAGATCTTCAGCTTGATCCTAGGACGGACAAAGTGGTTGGCTTGGAGGACCAAGCTTTTGTCCGCGAGATAGGCCTCCAAGTCACTTTGTTTTTGCCAGGACATTACTTGGATTTCGCTGATGTACCTCAACAATTTAAGGAACAAGTCGTACAAAGGATGAAGGTACAAATTTAGAACAAGTCTTGTGGTATAATTTTTTTATTAAAATCATTTACAAACTAAACTAACGTGTTATTTTTAATGTAGTATTTTTATAATGTTGATGGTCATCCAGAACCCGAGAGAGTTATGAAAACTATCTACACAGAGATGCGCAAAAAATATTCTGAGAGAAAGAACATCAGACATACTCACTTCAAAAAATATTACTCTAATCCGGAAGATTTACAGAGTGTTTTAGTTGCCCCACCTGACCATTGCTCCAAGGAGAGTTGGAAAGATATTGTTCAGTTGTTTTTTAGCCCAAAATTCATCGCGCGATCCAACCAAAACAAGAAAAACAGAAAAGAAATGAAGTATACATCGACACAAGGCACAAAATCGATGGCAGCTAAGCGTCACCAATTTGTAAGTAAAAATATTAATTTAATTTAACAAAATTTTACATTCTAACTTCCTATCTCTAAATTTTTATAGGCGAACCCTGATGAACATGTTATTGATACTTGGAAAGATAGCCATTTGAGAAAATCGACAAAAGTTTTTGTCAACGACACAGCTCGAGAAACTTTTGTAAGTTTAAACTTTTGTGTTATTATTTTCATTAAACTATGTTACTGATGTGTTTCTAACACTTTTTATGAACAGGAAAAATGACGGAAGAGCTTGAGAGGGCATGACTTCAAAGCCAGTCTCAAGGACCGACGGAGGGATCTGAAACTGGATCTGCTGCTGAATCCTCATCAATCGATCAGTACGAGATTATGAGTAAAGTACTTGGGGAGAGGTCTGACTTTCAAAGAGGAGTAGGTTACAGCAAAGGCAAAGGGAAAAAATCAGCTTCCAGCTCCACAAGTCAAAGTCAGTCACAGGCCCAACCTCAGGATGACATTGCTACTATGGCGGAAATAATTAAGTCAATGCGTGAAGAGATCCGGATGTTGAAATCTCGACAAGGTCCATCTGGTAATCCTCAGCATACCAGTACAGAAACTGAGTCGCGGTTTGAAAGCCTTCTCCAACGATATTTACCATCACAACCTGAAGGTGGTATATATTCTCAAAGTCCACCTCCTTGGTCGATGCCACAACAACAACAACATGTGTATCCACCTCAATAGAATTATCCAAACACGTATGGACGCTCCTCCCAGTCCCCTCCTTTTTATTACCCCGACGTCCCTACAGGATCTCAGACGTCACAACCTAGGCGTCGTGACTTCGGGGATTCATCGCAGCAGCAGCAGCATCCACAGCAGATGTATGGTCAATTTGTGAGTTCGTCGTAGCAGCATCACTCTACACAAGCACCACAGTTTGCTTCACCACCGTTGCCGCGCCCTAATACTAGTGATCAAGATATTGATCTTAATGAATATTTTACACCAAGTTGGCCCGATCAAAACAATAATAATTAGATTATGCTTTTTAATTATATTAAGACAATTGAAATTTTATTATGTTTATTTTATAATTAGTTCATATGTAATTAAAATGAGACAATTTGTATTTTATTAAGTTAATTTTATGATTAATTACAATGTTATTTTTGTTTGATGACTATTAATTGTGTTATTAATTATAATTTATGTTAAATATTATTATTTTTAAATAAGTATTATATGTATATTTATTAAAAAATAAAATAAAATAAATTATTATATTTTAATATTAGAATTTTAATACCGGCGGATTAATAGAGGCGGAACCCGCCGGTAATACACGGGTCGAACAGGTCACAGCGTCGCACATCACCGGCGGAATCCCGCCTCTATTAATCCGCCGGTAATAATACAATACCGGCGGGTGGTGTCAGTCGGTCGGTAATGGTGGTAATACCGACCGATTATTACTGGTGGGGTTTTACCGGCGGTCGAACAATGGATTACCGGCGGAATCACCCGCCGGTAATAGAAATATTTGTTGTTGTGTACGCTTAATAGGCTTTTAATAATACTAATCTCTGCTCTAATTTTTTCATCATATCACATTCTTCATCTCCTCCAACACCATCTCTACACAAGTTAGAGCCCACATCAGAAGCCCTAATCTGAAAATAGGACACAAGTATTAAGATCAATTTATATGTAGAAATAGAAATACTCCCATCTTTATAGAGATGGTAGACCATGATAGTAGTAGATCAGTATAACTAATGTGATAAAATACCAAATTCCAACCCAAGATGATCTGCGGTTCATAAATGATACATTGAAAACTTCAAAAGAAGAAAATGGAAAACTAAGATAAATACTTATCTGTTTGTATTATTATTTTAAGGTCTTCATGAAGTGAACAAGGATAAATGAAGAAACTGTTTAAAATGATGACCACTAGTTAAAACTATGTGATGCATGTGTGTGCGTGTATACTGTCACACGTTTATTAAACATGTAAACTTTGTTATGCATTATCATTGAATATAAAAGATGGAAAATGAAGCATCTTCAAAGATTAACGAAAGAACTAGTCCTTGATCCCAAAAATCTATCAGCAACTGTAAATTCCATCAGAAAATAAAACCAAGCAAAATATGATAGTTACACAATGCACCCATCAGATATCTCTGCCATCTTTTACTTGAATAAACCCCTTTATTATTTTTTCTTCAGATTTCACTCATAATGCAAAACAGGGGCAGCAAGTGGAAAAAGAGAAGAAACTTGCAAATGGCATCATCTTAGGCACATGGACTCGATAGATTAGTGCACTTTTCAAACAGCTGTGTTGGATTTTTTTTTAATTTAAAATGGTATTTTCCTAGACAGAGGCCACACACTTAATTCATTAAAACAAAGTAGAATACAACACAACATAAGCTCAAGGGCCATTACTCAGACAAGAAAATGAAACGCACCAAAAAGAAAACAAATAAAACTTTTAAAACTAATCTACTGGACCCTAGAAATGAATAAGACAAAACAAACATAGGAAATAAAAAAGCAAGCATGTAACAACCCAAATTCGCTAATAAGGCTTAAGAGCCTTGATTAGTGTGCTAGGAGAGCATTAATGGAGTAGTTGGGATTTAATGAGTAATTATGTGTTTAAATAATGTTTATATGATAACTGAATATATTGTGTGATAATATGATATGAGATAAATATGTGATATATGTGAGAACCACATTATTATGTGGACAGGTTTGCTGAGCACGACTCAAGACGATTCTAGAGCCAGATAGTGGGAAAAGTCACAATGAGGGTTTAAGATATGACTTTGGAGAAGTCGGGGATACTTTTAGATAGCAGATAGTGAATTGGGTTATCGGGACATGAAAATAAATATATGGAGATATATTTGAGGTTAGGATGTCTAGGTGGGAATATTGGAGGATTTTACCATTTTGGCCTCGGGGATGGTTCCGGCACCCCGAGCCTCGGGATTAACTTAACAGATACGTTAGACTTAAGGAAGCCTTTAGAAAAAAACACAAACCGACTAAGCATTTTGTCCCAGCTCACTTACACGTTCAAGGGAAACCAAGGAGAGAAAAACACAGAAAACTTAAGGGAGAAACAAGCTGGAATTATGAGATTTGAGGTGAGGAATTGAAGGTCTAGCTCAGGGATTTATCAAGCACTAGAACAGGGATTAAGGTAAGCATATAAACATCTTTTCTGTGGTTGAATTCTGTGCTCTAGCTGGATTTTTGGCTAAGTGTTGAAACCAGTATAGCTTTGGTGTTTTAAGGCAGAATTAAAGAAGGGAACTTGGGGACCTAGCTTGGCTATAGCTTGGTGAAGTGATTCTACAGCAAAGGTGAGTCTCTACTCCTGGTTTAGAGGTTTTTCATTGAGCTTGATGGCTGGTTTGTGTGTGTGTTAGCACTTGGGTTTCAGAAATTGAAAGGAAGAGATTGGAGTGCGTTAGGCTGTGTTTTCTTGGGAGTTATGTTGTTTAGATCATGCTAAAGAGGTTGGGAATTAATTGGCTAAGAGTTGGGGAGTTTTGGGATGGTTTAAGGTGAGGTTTTGAGCTTTGAAATGGTGTAAAATCTGGGTTCGAAGGGGAGGGTCGCGGCTCTGTTCTAGAACGCTGCGGCCCTAGCATGCAAGGAAGCCAAGGGGGCTCGGCCAAGGGGGCGCGCCGCGGCGCCCAAGGCAAGGGCCGCGACACATGTGTGGTTCAGTGAGGGAGTAGGCTTTGTTTTGGGGAAGGGCCGCGGCTAGGCTTTGGGGGCCGCAGCCCTTGGTTGCACACTTGAGATTTTGAGGGTTTTAAGCATGGGAGAGTGGTCTTGTGTGCTCGGGTTTGGTTTCACCACCGTGCTTGGTGGAATTTGATATCCCGGGAGTTAGTTTTATAACTGGAACCTACATTTGAGTATTTATGAAACCCTATATTTTGGTTGTGGCTAGGTAATAAAGGCTTAGGCTCGGGAACGAATCGTGCTTGAGGGGCGTTGCTCGTAATTCTATAACCGCACAGACTAAAGGTAAGAAAACTGCACCTGGTTGAATATATGTGACGGGGCTAAGGGCTCCCTATTGTAAAAGCTTGAAAATATGGTATTATGCCATGCAAACCATTTAGTGAGCCAACGGCCTAAGGGTGCCAAGGGTCTCACTAGCACACAGGGCACGGCTCGGCCACTGGTAGCCGAGGACAGCTTATTATGCACTGGGCTTGGTTTAAGCAGGCCAGAGTCAGTGGGTTATACAGAGGGTGCGGCCTAAGTCGTCGGCCCTGAATATTATGTGATATGAACATGATATGTGATAGAATGTATCTTGTATTGGATTATATATGCTGAATATCTGTTGTGGATTATATGATGGGTATACATGCTGACTGAGTTATTCGTCTGCTACTATTGTTTGAGTTATCTATGATGTTTTCTTGCTGGGCCTTGGCTCACGGGTGCAAGTGGTGCAGGTAAAGGCAAGGGCAAGTTAGATCAGCCCTGACTGGAGAGCTCGGCGAGTGGAATGTACATAGCCAGGTGCTCAGCCGCCACGGTTGAGGTGTAGGCAAGGACGTGGAACCTAAAAACTGTCTGTTTTGCCATAGTACGGCTAGTGGTTACTTATGTACTTTTGGGAGTCTGTAAACTTATTTTAACTCTATTTTGTATGGGATCCCATGTTTGCTACAGTTTAAATATATGAAATGAGTCTCTTGAGACCAAAACCTTTTTAACCATAGATCTTACATGTTTAGTGACACGTTTTCGAATAATTACTTGATTAGCAAGTCCTGCACCTTTATAAGTACACAGTGTAACGGTCTTGGCTATCCAGGGCGTTACAAAGCACCATACCAAATACGTAGGAAAAAGTCAAGAAAATTGTATATTAATCAATGTAAGAGAAGCACAACAGTACAAATCATTAATTTAATTAACCCATTATTTGTATATGTATAGAAAGAGAAAATAATAAACCATAATAAAAAAAAAACAGAGGAAGTGGGTTAGACCAAAGTTGTCACAGTATTATTAATAAACAAAAAAAAAATGAAAAAGGTTGAATCTTTCTTCACCTTCACGCAAGGAAGAAGAAGGCTGGATGGAGCTAGCTGGTCTCACGCAGGGAAGTGCAGGCAGAGATTTTGGTATGAATTCATCCTTATTGAAGGTAGGAGCATATAATGCATGCACTGCCCGACAGAATAGAAACCTGTAGAGAAGAAAATACACAACTCAGTAACTGCTCTATAATTTTTTCAATGCACAACTGAACAATGTTGAGTTATATATGTCAATGTTCTGGATTTAACTTTTACCAAAATAAAACAAAGACAGACATTGAATTTTACCAACAAGTAGGACACTGATGAACAAAAACATATTTCATTGTTTCCACATATTTCAATTATTCCATGAGAAAAAACACTGATGAACACTGCAAGGACTATCTTGCGTCATATTATTAACTGGGCTTTGCTTTAAGTAATGCAGTAAATTACAGTCCTAAGACAGTAACTGTCATAGGGTCAATTTTTTAAAACTAAAATACCACCATGTTATGTTGATGGCCAAAGCTTTAAACATAGGTCAGCTAACCCATCAATAAAAACAAAATGCACAACCAAGTTTCAGTTCAATCAAATAACACGCGAATAAGAAAAAGTACAAGGTTTTGTTAGATCCAAACATGGGTGAAAAGTGAAAACAAAAATTGAAAATCAATGATACCTCAAGACAAGTCCCCAAACAGAGTCTGAAAGGAATATTTATATCACAAAAAGTGGTTAAGGATTTTAAAATTAGACATTTTCAAATATTCTAAATAAATAACCAGCCTATACTGACCTTCAAAACTAAGACCCTAATACATGATACATGATACAAACTTACAAACATAACAAAGGAATACTTGTCCTCTTGATCATTACTTGCATACTATATATACAACAAGGAAGTTATACATATCTGAGATTTTGAATTATGCATAATGTGTACCAGTAGGCTTGCAAGTTTTTAAAGTGTGTATGCATACGTATAGATAATTTTTATAAGATATGAAAGTTCCTGAAGTAAATTGACAGGGAAATTTACACATAATCACACCAAGCCAACACACTTTTATCTTAACTATTTTAACAGACTTCAAATGTAACATTAAAAAAAACAGCAAGTGCATCAGATGAGGTCTAGACTTAACAGAGAAGCAATGTGTACTACTAGGAAGGATGAAGCAATGTGTTAAAGAAAATACAAGTCATTCAAGAATTTAATCAAACAGATTTTATGCAAACATTATCACATCAAGAGAATCAGAAAAAACTTCATAGATTATTATGCAAACATGTGTTTATGAAAAAACACACATAAATTTGTATAAAAATATGCAGTAAATTCAAAATAAAAGATTTAACATACTCAACCATAGATAAATCTTTAAAAATAATCATTAAACTCAAAACAGAAACAAATATGAAACACACAAGTTATTCTCAAAAGTAAAATAATCAAATTTACAAACCCATTTTTAAATGAAAATAAAATCTTATCTCGGCATCACTCAACAACCCAGACATTGATATGAAGAAGACACCACCCTTTGAGCCACTACCACGAACCCTCACCACCACCACCATCACGCCTACAAACCTGCATAACACACACAAAACATTTTCTCAAATCATGTATAAATATATAAACTTTAAATTAACCAACATAGTATATTTTTTTAGAGCCAAAAGAAAACAATAAAAACCCTAATATATAGTACCTCGACCTTGATAGTGTGAAGCATTCAGCCATTAACTTTGGTTTAAATACAGCTAACTAAGGCAAGCCCTTCTTCAAGAATAACTTGCAAAACCTTTGAAAGGGGCAACGCACTGAGCCCTCCGAACTCACAGCTACTGATTACGATTTCAACTCCACAACCACAAGGTTGGAATCTTAAGAAATGACCTTGAGGCAAGGGAGTACAGCTAGTTGAGCTCCCATCTTTTCCATGGTGATGGTTAGTCGGCCCAGTACTACTCGAATCCGACAAGTAAGAGTATTTCTTTAAATCGTCTCTCTTGGCATCAAGTTCTTTGATTTTCAATTGGATTTGTTTTATATACCTTGCACCCTCGTTGATGTGATCAGAAATAGAACGCTGTCCCTGAAATCCCACCGAGTTATATATTACTATAACCCTAAACTCGATCATATATATATATTTCCAGTCAGCAAAGTTACATATATATGTATATACACACCTGAGAGAGCAAAGTTAGAGAGATGAAGGGGAGAGAACCTTCACAGGTGGGGTGAGCATCCAGGCGGAGTGCATGAGGCAGCAGAGTAATTTGGGGGAAAATGAGTTTTAGGGATTTGGGAAAATGAGAGAAATGAGTTTCGGTTTTGGGGTATTGAGAAGGGAAATGAGAAAAGAAAATGGGGCTCATTTTTTTTTTAGTGAGAGAAGACACGGGAACGTTTGCCGCTTCTTATGCTAAGAAAATATAATACTTTTTCAATAGTACTATATTCATGTGTTGTGGAAAGTGATTTTTGGTGTAGTGAATTGGTATTCTAATTTCTTATTTAGTTACACAATCATAATATTTGTACACAAAATACTTATATATAATGTATTTATTATGTATTATATATTATTGTAATAATAATATTTTAAAACATGTGAATTTATATGAATATAAATTTTAAATATCTAATTTTGCATTAAATATTATTATTATAATATTTGAATTTATATTAATGTAATTACTAAATATTTATTCTAGAAATTTTTTATAAAAATTAGGATTAAATATTATATGGTATATGTTATTATAATAATATTTGATAATATTTGAATTTATATGGATATAATTAATAAATATCTAGTCTAGTATTAAATATTATTATAATAATGATATTTTATAACATTTGAATTTATAATATATAATGATATTTTATAATATTTGAATTTAATAATGATATTTTATAATATTTGAACTTATATTTATATAATTAATAAATATTTATTTTTAATTGTTTTCGGTTAAAATTAATAAAAAAACCATTGAAACAAAAAAATTATGTTATCCCCACATTTTTTTTTTTATATATAGAAGAGGTATGCCACACATTTTTTATCTACCAAAAAAAAACGTACAATAGATGTCAAATGAGATAAACTTGTGTTTTAGAATCAATAATGTAGCATAAACAGTTCATAAACAAGCTGGTTTGCCCGATAGCCAGCAATTTCAACAAAGAAGGTAAATATATTTAAGATTATTTATAAGGATTAGACTATTTTTCTTCTTCTTCCTCTTTTAGTCATTTTAAAAGATCGAGTACTTATAAATCCCTAATGAAATTACCATAATACTTTCTCAACATATTAGAGCATACAAATATAATTATATATGCTGAATTTCGCACAATGCATTGATCTTTTTCAATTACTTATATATATTATTATCAAAACCTGTTTTTTTTAATTAATATCTAACTGTTAATAAAAATTATTTAATTTCTTTCTTTATTATTTAAAAATCAATAATTTTAAAAAGAGAAAATATCAATTTGGTCCATGTGTTTTGCGCGAATACTCGATTGTTCTTGTAGTTTATTAAATGACAATTCGGATCATGTATTTTGTAAAACATATCAAAATAATACATTGAGCACAATTTTGATCAAAATATTTTCAAATATGACCAAAATACCCTTACTTTTATGAATTACTTAATTAAATAAAAAGCAAAATAATTAAAACCCTATAAAATTAAAACATAATTAATTAGAAAAAACATATATTTAATTTTTTTTATTCTCTCCTCTATCTTCTCTTTCCCCTCGTCAAAATTAAAATCAAAAGACAAAAATTAAACTAAAATACTAAAATAAAATCAAAATTAAAAATAAAACTATACTCTCTATTCTAAAATCTAAAACTCAGATCCAAATTCAAATCAAAATAAGATATAATTAGATTTGAAGGAAGCCATTGAAGCTTTAGTCGAAGCTTTGTATTTTTGCAGCCATAGAAGTTGAGCCATGGTAATCAAGTGAAGCCATTAAAGCTTTAGCTGAAGCTCTGCAGTCATCGAAGCTTAGATCCGCCATTAACTCCCTCGTCCAAATCTGCTAGCCGAACTCCTCGACCTCTCCTCCACCAAGCCCAGATCCGCCCATGTCAAGCTGCCTGTCACACTGGCCACGCGAAGTGCCCGTCATCACACCATATTTATTCTAGTTGCACCAGATTTTGTCGTCGTCTACTCAAGAGGTTGTCAGATTTGAGTTGCCCAGTCGAATGTCACCAGATTTGTTCGTCCGCGATCGAGGTCTTCTTGCCCAATCAGATTTGAATTTTCTAATCCGTCCATAAGATTGCCAACTTCGGAGGAGAACCAAATGAGTGGAAGGGCTGGTGGAGGGTTGTTCTAGGTTGAGGTGGTCGGCGGGGAGAGGATGAGCTAGATCCAGAAGGGAAGAGAGAGGAAGTGGGAGGAGATAGAAGTGTATGATTGAATTTTGATTTTTCTTTGTCATAATTATTTTAAAGTTGTTAATAATTAAAATGTTATTTTCTTATTAATTTTTAAATTTATACTCTTTTTTAATTTATATTGTTTGATTTTGTATAATTTAATTCATTAATTAAAAAAATTCAATAGTATTTTAGTTATATTTGAAAATATTTTAATCAAAATTGTGCTCATAGTATTATTTTGATTTGTTTTGCAAAACACAAAATATGAATTGTCTTTAAACAAAACATATAGGAACGGATCAAGTAATTGAGCAAAATTCAAGAGCCAAATTTGGCCTTTTAAAAAATATTTAACTATTAATGATATTTCAATAACCTGCTTTCATGTCAAATATATAGCATTTTAAATAATAGTATACATTAGAGCATAATGCTAAAGTATATGTCAAATATGATATTTGCTTATTTTTTGACCAAATTTAAAATTATATTTTATCACATACGTTTGAATATTGAGTCTTCTTCTGTTCATTAATTTTTTATTTAATCTTTTGCTTTTTTTTTTAGTGTAAAAGGAAAGTGCACCATATTCATTTGTTAGTTCTCTGTGCCAAATTGTACGAGTTTGACTATATTATATTTATACTCTTATGGCAATTACAATTACATATTTGTTATCAACTCTAGTTAAAGTACTTAATTTTTATTATTTATTGTTATGCAAACTTACTCGATCACTCACACTATGGTTGAGATATTAGAGAATAGAGGATTTTTATAGAAGGTTTTTGTTATTAATGTGAATCCTATAACGTGTGTGTCATGACTCGAGTCCTAGACTGTGGCAGATTTGTAATATCTATAATTTAGGTGGTCAAATGTCATACTTTGACTCTTGTTGGAAAATAATCATTATAAATAATCCTTTAGTTTATATTAAATAGTAATATAATTATAAGTAAAAAATATATTAGAATAACTCCTATAATTATATATAAAAATATTAATGATAAAAACATGATCATCTATCATTATACATAGAACAATAATATCTCCACAGTTTTGTAGTCACCAAACAGAAATTTAATAGGTCATGAAACACCAAAATAATAATTAGCATCAATCATTCCTCATTCCAAACCTTTACATAGCTAATTGAGATATACATACCATTAGGTTCCAAATTAAATATATGGACCTGTTCAAAAGATATGATTATGGCAATAAATGGAACTAGGCTAAAACATATTGGTTCCACCAATAATTCACCTTCCACACTCGCATTACTGGGTTCCTGGAATGGGAGAGGTATAGGGGTAAGCTTATAAAGCCCACTAGGAAAGCAACTAATATCATAGGACCAAAAGTTTAATAAAACCCCTGCGTGGTTAGCTTTGAAAACAAAACATACATCATCATGTATAAACCAAAATAGAGATAAACCACAAATAATCACAAGAGCATAGCTACATGTGCACGTCACACCATCCACTAGACCCCTAGTTCTTGTTACCTGTTGGGAAAACTTATACATGATCTTTATTTATTTTCATGTAGATTTAATATTAAACAAATTAATATGAGATAACCTAGAACATGTTTATAAAAATGAATTCAAAGAGAAATAATGATAAGAATACTTACATTATACGCAACAGAATGAATGAGTCATTCCTTCAGTTTCTCTAACTCTTGTATCCTTTCTGTCGCAGAGTATTATTAAGAAATTGAACCGATCTTCAATTTTCTTCACAGCCTTCCAAAGTATCCTTAGAATCACCTAGAATCACATGAGATAGATACAGAGAGAAGAAGAATAGAAGAGAAAAATTGAGGCTTAGAAATGACTTATGTTCAGAGAGAATCTAAAACCTATCAGAAAACCAGTGTCTGTCATCTCTGATTTCAACTCTCACTTAACATTCCTTTGATAGACTCATTTAGGTCATTTATTTAATTAAAAAATCAATAAAATAATAGCCAATTAACAGCCCTTGGTCGAAATTATCATGGGCTTTAGGCCCGTGAAATTTCCCATTGTATTATAAGTCGTTGGACTTAAAATCAAGGCATGTATTATTTTATATTGATTTAATTAATTAAATAATTATTTAAATCCTTTATCAAATTAATTATTTATAATTTGAATCTTGATTTAAACTTATTTATTAATTTAGAAACTAATTTATCTTAATTAATAAATCTGCCATAATTTCTCTTTTCTTCTCTAAATTATATAACTCTGTGAAACTATCCAAAATTGACCTGGTCAACTTTGATAATTCTAATTGATAATTAAATCAATTAATTGAGACTGTCTAGATAATTTTATCCAAGGTACAATGGGGACCATGTACCTATGAAATCAAGCTCCAATAAGTTATCATAAATCTAACAAATAAATTTACTAACTTATTAATTCCTTGTGACTCCAATAAAGACTCAGAATTGCACTCTTGAATTCATAAATATGCTATTAATTATCCATTGTTACAACCATAATTGTCACTCAATCATCTATAGACGGTCTACAATGAGATGAGACTAAAATATCGTTTTACCCCTCATTGTATTTTGTCAATAAAATACTTAGTTCCTTGTAAATGATATTTCAGTAAACTAATTATTAATTACTGAAATGAGTTCTCTATCATTTAGCACCTTGAACCAAACTAAAAGGAAACCATCATTTCACTTATTCATTAGAAGCTATAGATGTTCATATCTATGATTAACACTCCCACTTGATTATACTACCGAGTTCCCAAGATGTAAGTATGGGCTAGTCTGTAGGGTAAGCTGGTAACGAAAAAGTCAAAGAACTCAAATAATACAACCAGTTAGAAACCTAACCACTCAGAATTGAGATTGAATTGACCTATGGTAAACTATATGATATGACTAGAATAGATAATAACGGTATGTTTCTTATCCTATCAACGGTCAATATTGGTCCAGTCCGATATAACAAATACATCTGATCTTATTTACTTTGCTAATGTTCTGTAAAGAACATAACACTACAATGTGTAAGTAGATCATATTGTAGATTGGCAAGTTAGTGTAAATCATGTGCACTAACTAATCTTAGGACTAACTTATTTTGAACATATAATCATATTTATATTCCACTGTGATTACGCCACTATAAATACGATTAGATATATGCTCAGGATTTAATAGAAGTTTATATTAAACAAATAATCATGAAAATAAAACATGTGAGCAAAGTGATTGACCAAGTAAAAAAATGATTTCTATTCTTTTATTGATAATAAATGAGATTACAAAGAAATTGGGTTTTAATTAGGGCATAAAACCCCAACAAACTCCCACTTGCACTAATTGAAACTAATACCTTAATTCTATTAATCTCATTTCCTTGATATGCTTATCAAATGTAGTTTTTGGTAGTGTCTTTATAAACAAATCTGCAAGATTGTCTTCAGATGCAATCTTCATAACCTTCACATCTCCCCTGGCCACATATTCTCGAATTATGTGATAATTACTTTCTATATGCTTACTCCTCTTGTGACTACCAGGTTTTTTCGAGTTAGATATCGCTCCTGTATTGTCACAAAACAACACAAGCGGTTGATCCATTTCTGGAATAATGTCAAGATCCGAATAGAACTTCTTTAGCCAAACTATTTCCTTAGCTGCTTCTGACGCGGCTATGTACTCAGCCTCCATGGTGGAATCTAAGATTGCAGACTGCTTTATGCTTCTCCATATCACAGCCTCCCCCAAGAGGAAACACCATTCCAGAAGTAGACTTCCTGTCATCGACATCAGTCTGAAAATCTGAATCAGTGTGTAGCCTACAGGGTTTAGAACACCACCCTTGTAGACTAACATATAATCCCTAGTCCGTCTCAAATACTTCAGGATATGCTTAACTGCTATCCAATGTTCCGGTCCTGGGTTTGACCAATACCTGCTCACTACTCCCACTACATAGCAGATATCTGGTCTAGTACACAAAATGGCATACATCAGACTTCCAACTGCAGATGTGTAAGGAACTTTTCTCATTGCATCTTCCTCTTTAGGAGTCTGGGGAGACTGCTTCTTTGAAAGATGAATGCCATGGCGGGACGGTAAACGTCTTTTCTTGGAATTTTTAACGTTAAAGCACTTTATCAATGTAAGCTGCTTGAGATAGAGCTAAGAGTCTGTTCTTTCTATCCCTAATGATCTGGATACTTAGAACATAACTTACTTCACCCAAATCCTTCATCTAGAATTGAGTGCTCAGCCAATTCTTCACATCTGACAATTTCTTAACATTGTTTCCAATGAGTAAGATATCATCTACAAAAAGAATCAAGAATACAACTATTTGATTTTCCTTCAATTAGTAAACACAAGGCTCATGAATATTTTGTTCAAAGCCATAGGTTTTGATTATTTCATCAAACCTAAGATTCTAGGAACGAGACGCTTGCTTAAGTCCATAGATTGACCTATTCAATTTGCAAACTTTTCTTGCTTAAGTCCATAGATTGACATATAAATGACTTCGTCAAGCTTTCCATTAAGAAAAGTTGTCTTGACGTCCATTTTCCAGATCTCATAGTCGAGAGTGGCTGTTATGGATAGGAGGATGCGAATGGATTTGAGCATGGCTACCAGACTAAAAGTTTCCTCATAGTTCACGCCTTCTCTTTGGGTATAACCCTTTGCCACTAATCGAGCTTTATAAGTCTCGATATTTCCATCAACACCTCGTTTCTTCTTGTAGATCCACTTGCACCCAATGGCCCTAAAGTCTCTAGGTGCTTCCACAAGATCCCAGACGGAATGTGAGTACATGGACTCCATTTCCTGTTTCATGGCTTCGATCCATAGTTCCTTTTCAGGGCTTGCCATTTCCTGTTTGAAAGACAACAGATCATCATCACTAGTGTCACCAACAACCATATTGTTTTCACCATCCAAACAATAGTGAACTGGGATCCTAGAAACACTCCCACTACGACGAGGCTCTGTGACTGTTTGCTCAGGAACAGTGGTACTTTCTTCAATTAAATTGACTTGCGTCGGTTGGACATGAAGAGTGGGAATTTTATCATCAACTCACGTTGATGATGATGGAACATTGATTGGAGTCAATTCTTTAACCATCTCCTCTAAAACTACTTTGTTGCGTTGTTTGAAGTTTTGGACATAGTCATTTTCTAGAAAAAAGTAGCATTTGTAGAAGTAAACACTTTATTTTCTGAATGACTATAGAAAATTCCACCCCGAGTACCTTTAGGATAGCCAACAAACATGCAAACTTCAATTCGTGGTTCTAGCTTTCCTTTCTTTTTCTCAGGACGTGGGCAGGACACCCCCAGATTCTATAATGACGTAAACTAGGTTCACGACCATTCTAGCGTTCTAAAGGTATTTTGGGGATTGATTTAGATGACACGACATTGAGAATATTGTTCACGGTTTCAATTGCATGTCCCCAGAACGAAGTTGGTAGAGTTGAGTAACTAAGCATGCATCTAACCATTTTCAATAAAGTTCTGTTCCGGCGTTCCACTACACCATTTTGTTGTGGAGTACCTGGGGCAGTAAGTTGTGATAAAATCACAAGTTCACTTAAATGATCTTGGAACTGCATATCCAAATATTCTCCACCCCTATCAAATCGCAAGATCTTTAACGTTTTACCTAATTGGTTCTGAGCCATTGCTAGGAATTCCTGAAACTTTGAAAATGTTTCTGATTTCCTATGCATTAGGTAAAGAAATGAGTATCTAGAGTAATCATCATTGAAAGTGACCAAATACTCAAAACCACCCCTGGCTTGTACATTCAAAGGTCCACAAACATCTGAATGCACAAGTCTAAGTGGTTCTTTGGCTCTATCACCATTTGCAGAGAATGGACACTTGGTTAATTTGCCTTCTAGACAAGATTCACAGACAGGTAATTCACCTAAGGTGAGTTCCCTCAAAGACCCATCCTTTGTAAGTCTTTGAATCCTATCATAGCCAATGTGACCTAGTCTCAAGTGCCATAAATATGTTATATTATCGTTATCGTTATTTTTACGTTTATTGGTCATAGGTTTAGCTACTTTGAATTAATCATTGTGAAGAGCAAAGGGTTCGTTAGGTCGTAGAATATAAAGCCCGTTTTCCAAACATGCAATACACAATTGTGATCCATTGAAGGAAATAGATATATTAAAACTTGTGAAAGTCATAACAAATTGTTCTAATTGCAACATGGAAACTGAAATTAAATTTCTACTAAAATCTGGAATAAAATATACATCATTTAAAATTAAGTATTTATTTCTGAACTTCAAACGAGCTATTCCTCTAGCTTGGACCACAACAAATGCTCTGTTGCCAACTCTAAGCTTTAAGCCGCCTTCGACCACTTCCTCCCATGATTCAAGAAGTTGTAAAGTGTTGGAAACATGGTTGGTAGATCCAGAATCAATAATCTAAATGGATTTATCATTCTCTAAAACATATGTTTCTAAGATAAATGAACTATAATCATTTTTTTTTCGCTGCTAGAAACTTGGGGCATTTCAATGCCCATTCTCTTTGCAGAGAAAACACTTATCTTTACCTTTCTTGTTTTTCTTGTTCTTCCCCTTAGGCGTCTGTGCACATGGTTGTGCATTCGTCTTTGCAGCCTTTCCAGGTTTGGGGTTGTTGTTTTGTCCACCTTTCCTCTTGTTTCCAGCTTTCGAAGATGAAGCTTGGTTAGCTTCAGCCTTAGCTGGATCAGCAGCAATAGCAGTTGTCTTATTTTATCCTCCCTTACTAGGTCACCCCCATGATAGACTCAAAATTCTGAAGCTCGTTCATGAGATGCATAAGATCATAACTGAGTCGATCACAAACGTGCGGACATGGTGTCATTCGAGCATTCACGGTGCCATCACGTACATGTGGAGACAGTGATATCCAAGCATTTACGATGCCATCAAGAATGTACGAAGACAATGCTCGTTCTGGGGATTCCTCAGTCATGACGAGTTCGGAGTTGTCACCAATCAACTCAATGTTGATGTTTTCTTCCATTTAAGAAAGTTTTCTCTAGTAAGTTTCTCCATCAAAATTTTGTAGAGTCCAAGAACTTTACTTAGCTAGTTAGATAGTAGTAGTAATAGTAATAGCTAGCAGTAGTTATAGTATGTTTATTACTGTGGATTTTGGTTCAAGCCGGGACTTAGTTGGACACTCGTAGCAACACTTGTAGATTTTTAAAGTTTAACCTATAGTTTAAGAATATTAATTATAACATAAGGTTTGATTAATATAGCTGATTATGAAGATGATATTTATTATACTGTAAGATTTAGATAGACCCAATAAGATGATGACACTTGTCATGTGCATGTTTATTGAGAAATTAAGTATTTTTGAGGAATAGTTTATTAAGAGTAATATCTGAAAATCCCAGAGTCTGCCAACAGCTTTGAAATTGTTATAGGACTCAGTCAAAGCTATTTACTCAATTCAAATTAGGCTGAAAATGTGCAATTACGTGTATAATATTTCAGTGTATGCCGATATATCGCAGCTCAAGGGGGCGATATATCACCACTCGGGGAATACGAAAAACACGTAACTTCGTACGAACACCTCGACGAGCCTCGGGAACATAAGCCCAGGCGATATATCGCCTACCATGAGGGATATATCGGCTCTAGGGTTGGTTTTTCAAACAATTTTGAAACCGAGCCCATTTTATTCCATATCCTCTTGATAAGCCCAGAATCTTTTTGACTGAGTCTTAAGCCTCTGCTGAACGAATATTCAAATGTTTTTCAATTAAAAAGTCATTATTTTTATTCAAGCTAAATGAAGATCTTTTCATTCTTGAACTCTATAAATAGGACCTAGTACCCAGCCATTTCTTTCATTCTTCAAGCTGAGTTCAGAGCCTTCAAGCAGCTAGGTTTACTTTAGAGTGTTAAACACTTGGGTTGAGGTTATAAGCTTTATCATTCTAAGCTTATTAAACACTTGGGAAGTAAGGATAATAGTGTGTATTCCGATATCGAGGTGTAGTTCGGTTATAGTGCATTCAAGGTATTCCTATTTCTAGTTCTTTTCTGTATTGTTTCATTAGTTTTTATAGTTTTTCTCTACTCAAATCCTAACTCGTTGTTTTCCATTCATGGTTAGGAAATTAATTTCTTTGAACTTGAGGTTTCATTTCGGTAAGCTCTTCTTCTCGGTGGTTTAGATTTATTTCCTTTTTCATCTTCTTCTTTTAGAAATACTCACATTCTCATTAATGGTTTTTAGTGTTCCAAAATCCCATCCCTATTCTCACATCCCGGTATTTGGTAAGGTCAATATGATAGTTTCTATGTGTTATGTTTATGTATAATATGTTATGACAATTTTATGTTATGTTATGTTTTATCTAGGGCTCATAGTTGCTTAGTGCCCTAGTGCTTATCATATTTTTTTATGTTTATAGTTATGATTTACCCTACATCAAATATTAGACAGGGGATCCATATGGCTTATCATATACTATCATATGATTTACCCTACCTCAAATATTAGATAGGGGATTTAGATGGGTTATCATATATTACCAGGTGATTTAACCTACCTCAAATATTAGACAGGGGACACAAATGGTTTATCACATGTCATAATGGCCATTAATAGTGTAGTCTTATGTGGTATGTGTTAGTATATGTTATATGTTTATGTTTTATGATATGAGAAAATTTTCCTTGCTGGGTATTAGGCTCATTCCTTTATTTTATATGTGCAGGAAAATAGCTATGGTAGCGGGAAGATTCTTGACAGCTTGGGATTATGTATTGAGGAAGAATGGATTCGGTGGACTGCGTGAACGATTCGAGGATGAAGTTGCTTTAAGTCATTTTATTATGTTTCTATGTATTTTCCGCATGTTTTGTAACAAATTTCAAGATTTAAGTTATGTTTTACCTTATTTTCAAACAATGGGATCTCATATCCTACCCCGAATTTTATGTATTTTAACCTTGGTCTTACAGTTTTTAATAAAGTTATGACTATTTTGTATATAAGTTTGCTTAAGAATAGTGTCTATGTATAAGTAGTTTTAATGGTCGGATTTAATAGAAGTTTATATTAAACAAATAATCATGAAAGTAAAATATGTGAGAAAGTGATTGACCAAGTCAAAAAAATGATTTCTATTCTTTTATTGATAATAAATGAGATTACAAAGAAATTGGGTTTCAATTAGGGCATATAACCCCAACATTACCCACCATAGAAAACTGACATCCTAAACCGGGTAGCCAGACCTGTTGACCTCCACAAGGGGAAGGCTAAGAACACTTCCTGTATACAGATGCTAGGTCTTTATACCTGCAAGTGAGTGGACAAATGATCTACCTATGATGACACAGAGACTTGGTCGTGAAATAGCAACATGCACAAACATGATCATTATGTCTCTCATCAATATAACCAAATGCAGGTAAACATGAAAAGAAATAAATATATTCCCTTTATATTTTAGAAAATTGGGCAGCATAACGGCTGCATTTGAATAAAACCTAAGAATCATATGTTGCATAAATAAATGAACAAAAATATATTTGGCACTCAGTGCCCTCAGTTTTGATCAGAAAACATGCAGATTAAGTTTTTAATTTTTCAAACATTTTATAAATATCAAAATTGGAATATGTTTAATGCAATTCAATAAGATTAAAATAAGTCCAACAGTCAAGTTGAGTCCTTACCTCCGTAGAATTTTCAATTCGAGCTCAAAGCGACACTCCTAAGTTTAACGATGATCCTAGAGTGATTTAGTCTAATTTTAATATCACGTTTTTTCTACGTGCATCAAATGAGAAAACGATTATCATCATTGCATTCCTTTTCCAAAATCATGTCTGACGACATATAATATGACCATATTTAAAATTTCAAGTTCCAGAACCTCACCCAAGCGGTGCACATTAGCGGTTGGTGGCGGCAGTGAGCGATGTATCAGAAACGTAAATGAAGGTAGGCATGGCATATATCAAAATGATCACATCGGCAAGTAGATCACATTCATGCCAAACATTGGTCCAAAAAGTGCTCAAACTCGCCGAAAAATGGCAGAGATACCCAAAATCTCGCTGGAGAAAAATGGCGAGTTGACCGGAATGAATTAATGGGCGACGTTCCTCTCGTGACACTGATTCAAACGGTGCCACCAACTCGCTGAACGATGGTCGAAGTCCACTGGAAAGTCACCTCAAAGTTTTGACGGTGACAGTTTGGAGTGATCGTACGCACGCGTCCTTGCTTTGATGGTAACCAAATTTTTGGGGTTGTTTTCGTCCTTGGTCAGAGATGCTATAGCGCGTGTCTAAAATGGATCTCCGGTGGTGGTTGGATTGGGTTGTGCCTGGTTTGGAGAGAAACGAAAAGGAAAGAAAAGAAAAGAAAAAAGAGAGAAGAAGAAGGGAAAATCTCAGGCACGTGGGGAAGGAGAAGACCAAAATAAATGTTTTATATATATCCTCTTTGACCCAATCAAACTATTTTAAAATATAATAAAATATTATTAAAAAGTATGAGTTTTATAGTGTGTGCCAAATATGTACCACTTAAGTTATCACAAAGAACAGATAGGGCTGAGGAAGATGATATATTTATATATATATAAATAGATCCTCAAGAATAGAGTCATGCTATGCTAGTTCCAAAGTACCATTTTTCAACGCGATGATATTAAACCTCACAAGCTGAATGGTGGGAGATGTATGCAGCTCACTTTCAAAAGCTTTTCTACTGCCTCAATATATGTTCGGAGATTATATGCGCCTTCACAAGCTCTCCTAGTAATGCCTTAGCAATTTGTATTCAGATATGGGTCATCGTCAACACTTCTATCATGATCTCCACTGCCCCCTTATTATTCACTTTTCCAATAACAATGGCAATAATGATGCTACCCATTTAGGATAGATTAGGGTTGCCTAATTAAGTTTAGATTTTAATAAATTATTATGTAATCAATTAAGAGGATTACTAATATTAGATTTTAACAACTATTATATGTAATCAACTGAGAAATTATGCATTTCAAATTTTATTATATATATTTAGTTTTTAATTAATTATATATATTTATATAATGAACTATTTGTGGCAATATTTTTAGAGCATTTGGGGCGATTAATTTAAAAAATTCACTAAAAATGAGGATAAAAAAACCACAAATTAAAAGTACATGTTTTTTTTGGGTAGATTGGTGGACATTTGCGATCAAACTTTTTTTTGCTGCAAAAGAGGATATTAATGATGACACTTTTGTGGCACCTTATTTGCGGTGACTTTATACGCCACAAATACTTTTTTTTTTCTTGTAGTGTGTAAACATACACTACTGTAAAATTGGGCTTCCGACATCCAACCACGACAGTCAACTCTGTTGACTGTCGTAATTCCTTAGTGGAACTCTACGCCGACAATTAAAAACTGTAGGCATAGAGACCAACGCCGACAGCTAATAACTGTCACCGTTGTTTTTTATTGTCACAATTGACCCCAACGACGACAGTTAATTCGAGACCAATGCCGACAGTTAAAATGTGTCGCTATTGACTCCAACGTCGACAGTTAATTCGAGACCAATGCCGATAATTAAAATGTGTCGCTATTGACCCCAACACTGACAGTTAATTCGAGACCAATGTCGACAGTTAAAATGTGTCCCTGTTGACACCAACGCCGACAGTTAATTCAAGACCAATGCCGATAATTAGACGTTGTCACTATTGACCCCAACACCTACAGTTAATAAAAGTCCAATACCGACAATCATAAAATGTCGCCAAAATTCAAATAAAAAATTATAATTAATGAATAGTATATTTTTAAAAATAAACTAAATTATGTAAATATATATTTATAAAAATTATGTATTTATTAAAAACTTTTAAAACTAGATTTTTTTTGTTACTAAATTTTTCATATTATTAACTTTTGTATTTATAATAAATTTTATATCAAAATTTAAATTTATTATTCTTTAACATATTTATAAAATTAACTATATTATTAACTATATTATTCTTTAATACATTTATAAAATTTGTATTAGTTAAAAAAGAGTAATTTTATTAATTAGAAAAATATTATAAAAAAATAATGAATAGTATAATTTTAAAAATAAACTAAATTATGTATATATATTTATAAAAATTATGTATTTATTAAAAACTTTTAAAACTAGAATTTTGTTGTTTCTAAATTTTTCATATTATTAACTTTTGTATTTATAATAATTCTTATATCAAAATTTAAATTTATTATTCTTTAACATATTTATAAAATTAACTATATTATTCTTTAACACATTTATAAAATTTGTATTAGTTAAAAAAGAGTTGTTTTATTAATTGAAAAAATATTGTAAGAAAATTTAATATATAAATTTATTAGTTATGATTTTTTTTATTAATATATATATGTTTAAATATATTTTTTTATAAAAATGTATTGGAGCAATGCCGACACTTAAAAGGTGTCGCTATTGGGAAATTATAGAGTCTGAATTTTTTTTTAAGGGGTAATGCCGACAGCTTATAGCTGTCGGCATTGTTCCTTAAAAAAAAAATTCAGACTCTAAATATTAATTTCCCCCCACACCTCTCTTTTTCCCTCTTCCCTCTTTCTTTCTTTTTCCCTCTTCTTCCAGCCGAACATTCAGCCACTTCTTCCAGTGGAATAGTGTGACTTCTTCCAGCCGAACCTTTAGCCACCAACCAGCAAGCCACGTGCGACGCTGAGCCACCAGCCACGTGCGACGGCCGAAGTCCACCAGCCACGCGTCTCCTTCATCTTCCAACAGCTGCAAGGTAGCCATTTATTTATTATTTTGGTATTGTGATTTATGTTTTATGTGTGTTTAATTGTAGTTTTCACTTATTATTTGATTTTTTTGAATAGATTAAAAGATTTCAAAGTTTTAAATCTTAAAATCTCAAAGTTTAGGGTCTGAATTTGTGGTTGTAAATTCAAGGTTAGTTTGGATTTTGAGTTGCACAAAAAGTGTTTGATAAAATGCACTTAGCGTGCTGCGTATTTCAGATTGGTTCCTATTTAGTTTGTGCACTTTTTAGTTTCTTGTTTGCTTTATTTTCATATTAAATAAATTTATTTCAAGTATTTTGGATAAAAATTCGTTTGGATATTTGAAGATTGGTTCCATTGCTTTGCTACTATTGAGTTTTTTTCCACCTTATTTTGGGTGTTTTTGCTTTGTTCTTAGATTTACTAGTTTGGTTATTTCTTTTGTATTCTTATTTTCCAAATAAGGAAACTATTGTACTGGGTCTAATAGCATTTGTTTGCATTAAAAAAAAATAGAAAATTGTCCATATTTCTCTGCCATTGTATGCTATTTATAATAAGTGGTCATCACCAACAATATCAAAGAACTCAATTGCCTCAATTGCAGCTTAGTTATGTTTTAGTTTATATTGTGATGTAAAATTTCAGTCAAATTACTTTAATCCATTTACTTTGTTTGTGTGCCATCTATTATTCTAATATGCTCACTCTGATTGTAAGTTTGCAAGGATTCACAGTCAGCTCAAATTTTTAGTAGTGGAATTAGTGAGGAGCATTAGAAAAGCTTGCTATTGATGGGAAGAGGTATTATACAAGTGTATGTTAGTGGAGTTTGAATATCTTAAATATTCATCCATAGCGAAGTAGGTTATGAGATTATAATTGTGTGATGTGGTGATAACGGAAGGTTAAGAACTTGCATGTATTAGTGAAGTAGGTTCTGTGATATATATAATTGCATGTTGGGGGAGATACAAGGAAGAAAAATTATTTGTTGCTTGAATTGATTGAATTATTTGAATTCATATTGACAGATGGTTAGGTTACAAATATAGGGGAAGTGCTGTCCGTTTTAAATTTAGCAAGGATAATTAAAAATAATGGGGCAAGAGATAAAAAATGTTTTTTTTTTGTTTGAAGACCTTAAATACACTAATTATGATCAGGAAAGAAGTTCTCTACGGTAACAAAAATGTCTAATAGTTTAAGATTAATAGTAGCTAATTCTCCAAGTACAAAATAAGTGGGTAAAGAGAAAGAAATACAAAAATACATGACATTTATAAATTCAGAAGATTTACAAAGAGCCACACTAACATGTCTACATCAGAGAATAGAAATAAGCCAATTTGTCATAATCCGTTTTAATGAAAATATCAAGGGCAATCTCGCTAAGTAGTAAATGCGACAACATCGGGATTGTTGAGCTCGTAAACTACTTGGTCTCGGGGGTGTTCCGAGGTTATAAGTCAGGCGCGAAGCCACAATGACAATAGTTCAACACTTGTATAAATCTCATGATTTACTTCCTACCATCAGACAAGACGGTTCGAGCTCGAGGATTGTGAACTCGAAAAGGATGATCTCGACAACGTTACTTGTTGAGAACATAGGCGAACCGAGGTATCGACCTTGTGATGGGTGAACGGTCTCAAAGGCATATGAGTCTAGTGTTCAAGCTCATAAGTTGTGTGTGAACATGTTTATTGTTATAAAATCCCTATGTTTAAGGGATCAAATGTAATCTATTATTAAATCCCAAATATCATGGTATTTATACGTGTACATAATAATCATACACGTTTTATGCCATTTATTTAAATGATTTGTATCATAACTCCCCGAAATCTGTGGGGAAATATTCGGTAAATCACTCTATAAATAGAGTGGAATCATTCATTTGTAGACAGAGAGAAATTGGTATTAGGAAGACTCTGTATAATTGCTTCCAGAAAGCTTTGAGAGAATTCCATAAATTGAATAACACAGACTCGTGGACTAGGCAGATTTTAACTACTGAACCACGTAAAAATCATGTTTATTATTGTTTGTTTCCTTTGGTATTTTGTTCAATTTCTCTTCATTTCTAAGTTGACGAAAAACGGGGTCAACAGTTTGGTGCTTTCATTGAGAGCCATTAAACAAGATGTGAGCCTTTTAATCAGAAAGCCTCCTGAATCATCAATGGTGTAGTGTCCCATAATTTTTACTTAGCTAGATAGTAGTAGTAGTTAGTAGTAGTTTGTAGTATGTTAGATTCTGTGGATTTTGGTTCAAGCCGAGACTTAGTTGGAAACTCATAGCAACAGTTATGGATTTTATAAGTTTAACCTATAGTTTAGAAATATTAATTATAATATAAGGTTTGATTAATATTGCTAGTTCTAGAAATATTATTTATTATAACCTAAGGTTTAGTTAGAACTATTAAGAATGTGACACTTGTCATAATCATGTTTATTAAAGATTTAAGTATTTTGATGAATAGTTTAAATAAAAGAAAGATCTAGAAGCTCTAGAACCTTCCAACAGCTGTTAGGATCATGTTTTGACTCAGTCCAAGCTGTTTAATCAATTCAAAATATGCTGAAAAAGTGCAAATATGTGTTTGATATATCAATGTATAACGATATATCACAGCTGTAGGGGCCGATATATCACCTACGGAAGATACAGAAAACACCTCGACTTCGCACGAACGATCGAATGGGGCTCAAAAAAATGGTCTAGGCGATATATCGCCCCTGATGCAATTTTTTTGAAAGTTTGTGGTTTTAATTTTAAAAGCAGCCTTAACCACTTAGACCTGCCTTTGAACAATTTTGACCGAGTTCTGGGCATCTGTTGAACGAAAATTCAAATATTTTTCATTTTATATTCATTTATTTATTAAAATTAAAAGGGATTAGTTTCACTCATTGAACTCTATAAATAGGACCTAGTACTCAGCCATTTTGTTCATTCTTCAAGCATTGTTCAAAGCCTCCAAGTTGCTAAGGTTACTATAGAGAGAAACACTTGGGTTTTGGGTTAAAAGCTTTATCAGCCTAAGCTTTTCTAAACACTTGGGAAGTGAGATATAGTGAGATTTCGGTATCGAGGTTTAGATCAATTCATAAGATCATTCAAGGTATTCTTATCCTTAAGTTCAGTTTTCATAGTTCTTTAGTTTTCTTTTATTTTCTTTCAGATCCTAACTACTGTTTATGATTCTTGATTAGGTATTTCATTTTCTTGAAACTTAAGGTTCTTTTCAGTAAGTTTCATCTTTGATGGTTTAGTTCCCTTTTTATCCCTTTTTCTTTAGAAACTCACCATTCATAATGTTGGTTTTAGGAGTGTTCCAAATCTTGTTCTTGTCTCCATATCCCGGTTTGTGGTAAGGAAAATATGATAGATTTTATGCGTTTATATGTTTATGTTATGATATGTTTTATGCTATGATATGTATATATATAAATGTGTTTTGTAGTCACTCGGGGCTTATAGTTTCTTAGATATCAAACCCCAATATTTTTTATGTCGCTTGGGGCTTATAGTTGCTTAGATAGCAAACCCCAAGAATTTTAATCATTTTCATGGTTTAGAGTTATGATTTACCCTACCTCGATTAGTAGAAAGAGGACCTAGATGGGCTATCATATACTACCATGTGATCTAACCTACCTCGATTAGTAGACAGAGGACCTAGAGGGTTTTATCACATGCCATGTTAATGAGTTAATGACCATTAATATTGTAGTTCTATATGATATATGTTTTTATTGTCATATGTATTATAGTATATGTTTATGATATAGTCTTATGTTATGATTTATGATATATGTTGTTAGTAGATTTTCTTTTCTGGGCATTTGGCTCATTCCTTTATTTTTAGCTTGATGCAGGAAAATGAATATGGAAGGCGGAAAGATTCATGGCAACTTGGCTTGTGTGTTGAGGATGAATGAATTGAATGGACTATGTGATGATCGAGGATGACGTTATTCTTAAGTCTTTTGAATTATATTTTGATGTATTTCCGCAATTAATATTTAAACAATGAAAGTTTATGTTTTATGTTTTACAACAATGGGTACCCATATCGTATTTTATATTTCATATTTTACTTTTTATTTTGCACAATATTTATTTTGGGGTTTTAAATAAAGTTATGTTACTTCTTATGTATGTTACCCAAAATAGTAGCTATGTCTAGTAGTTTTAATGGTCCAAGGTATTAGAAATAGTTGGTTCATTACAGTTAGTATTAGAGCAACGGTTCATATGCATGAAGTTCTCCTTGATACACACGCACAAGCTCCGAATCTAACCGCCAATGTAAGTGTTTATGTTATAGTTATTATGTTTATGTTTATAGCTAACGTTTTAGCCCTTATGTTTCAGTTAAGAATGGATGGAGCCTTGACCTATGAGGATATCCGAGCCATTAAGGCATTGAAAAGGATTAGAGAGCCAAGGAATACAGTATGAGTGTTAGAAAGAATCACTCTGAGTTAGTCCATCTTCAGACTACTAAGAAAATTATGATGAGAGCTACGGAATAATATGTCTTAGTAATTAGGCTTTTTAAAGATTTTCCTTCTGTAATTTCAACTTTAGAAGAAATATGGGAGACTATAGATGATGAAGATGATTTATCTGTAGCCATGAGATATTATTTTCTCATAGTTAGGTTCACCTCTAAGTTGGAATTTCAATTCACTAATGAGCAAAAACATAGAATATTTATTAATCTTCCCCGAGGAAATTTTGAGGCTCAAGATAATGAGGATGATGAAGAAATAGATGATGACATGTTAGATGAAGGGTCAGATGTAGAGGATCATGATTTTTAGATTCACCCTAGTTATGTTAGTTTATTACTTTATTTATTTATTTTTCATTTATGATTGTACTTAGTGAAAACCTTTTTCCAAATGAACATTATTGTTATTTTTGAATGACATGTATGAGTTTTTTCTTTTTTTTACAATCATAATAAATAATAAATTTAATAAATAATGATTGAGTTCGGTAAGGGTGGATACAAATCAATGGACTGTGTTCTATATTGAGAGTTAGGGGGCCATAGTAGTGGGAACAATTTTACTGATCCCAGCCCTCCCCAATATAGTTAACTTTGGAACAACGATGAGTTTCAAGCCTGAGAATTAAGTCATATAGGATGATTAGAAACAGACTTAGAAAATAATAAAGATGACTTATTTTCTAAGTATAGAAAAACATCCTAATTATAAAGAAGGGTGACAAAAATTTTCATAAGAAATCATAACTAATAGGTCTGAGTTATGTTTGCTTAGATTAAGTTTTTCCTTAGAGCCTATTAGGGTGAGTTCTGACATGTTTTTCTCGACTGTTAGAACTCTGCTGAAAATGTCGCTCAGAAGGTCTGCATGCACAGTCGGCAATGCCTCCAGCACTGCTCATGAGACTAATGAAGCCCCTCCAGTTGGAAGAAGGAGAACGCGTTCTACCAATATTGCTGCTAACAGAAGTGCACCGCCGCCTTCGATTGACAACACCGCTGAAATTGTCAGGCTATGGCAACAAGTGGAAGAATTGTTGCAGCAACAATGATAACAGGCTCAGTCACAGCCTCAGCCTCAGCCGCAACCGCAACCTCATCAAATGGCTCAAGCACCCCAACAAGTAGGTCCGTATGGGGGATGGCCAATGGAAAAATATGCGCCCTACCCAGCTCAGTATATGGAGCCAGTCTACGAGCGGTTTCGTAAGCAACACGCTCCAAACTTTGAAGGGAAAACTGACCCCTTCGAGGCGGAAGAATGGCTCAAGAATGTAGAACTGATCCTTGCACACACGAATCTCGGCAACGCGGACCGCATATTCTGCATTTCTTCTCTTCTAAAGAAAGATGCTAGAATATGGTGGGATTTAGTACAGCAGACTCACGGAGTCGCCACCATGACATGGACTAGATTTTTGGAGCCCTTTCACAAGACGTACTACAACTCAGCAGTCATCACTATGATGGTAGAAGAGTTCACAGTTTGAAGCAGGGCAACTTAACAGTAGTAGAGTATGCTCGTCAATTCGACCGACTAGCCAAATTTTCACCAGACTTGGTCCCAACCGATTTTTTGAGGGTTACCAAGTTCGTTAGAGGACTCAGACCCAAAATTGAGCTAGGAGTCAAGCTAGGAAATCCTGGAACCACTACTTATGTTGATGTTCTAGAAATGACTATAGAAGTGGAGAGGCTCCAGGCGAATGTTAGTAAGAAGGAGGCCAATAAGCCTGAACCTAAGCAGCAGAATCAACCTTAGAACGGTCAGAACCACAACAACAACCATTAGTATAGCAACAATAATGGTCAGAAGAGAAGGCATCTTAACAACAAGAAATCCTACAATGACAAAAGAGCACAGACAAATAATGGAGGCAATAGGTCAGGTTATGTAGAATACCCACAGTGCTCTAAGTGCCAAAAGAAACATCCTGGCGAATGTCGTGCAAACAGCAAAGGATGTTACAATTGTTGTCAGGAAGGTCATCGGAAGAAAGAGTGTCCACAACTCAAGCAAGAAGAGAAGAGGGACAATAAGATGGTTCCAGCCAGAGTCTTTGCCTTAAGCCAGGGAGAAGCTAAAGCTAGTAACAAAGTGGTCACAGGTCAGATTCCTATCCTCGATAATATATGTTCAGTATTATTTGATTCGGAGCAACACACTCATACATCTCGTTAGGAATGATAGAGACATTAGACAAACCTTGTGAAAGATTTAGAACTAGGTTTGTGATGGAATTGCCTTCGGGCAAAGTAGTCCTATCATCACGGATAGTACGAGGCGTACCGATCAAAATCGAGGGCGTAGAACTATAAGGAGACCTGATAGAGCTAGAGTTCAAAGACTTCGACGTAATACTGGGCATGGATTGGCTAGCAAGGCATGGCGCAACCATCGACTGTAGACGTAAGCAAGTGATGTTCAAAACTCCTGGCGGTCAAAGACTATGTTTTATGGGGAATATTTCAGGACTACGAACAACTTTGATTTCATCTCTCAAAGCTCAGAGGATGATAGAAAAAGGATGTCACGCATTCTTAGCCAGCGTCACAGATGTGGCAAAAGAAACACCACTAAAGGTTGGAGACGTGTAGAGTCCAAGAACTTTACTTAGCTAGTTAGATAGTAGTATAATAGTAATTGTAGTAGTATTCTTATGACTGTGGACTTTGGTTCAGACCGGGATTTAATTGGACACTCATAGTAACACTTGTAGATTTTCTAAGTTTAACCTATAGTTTAAGAATATTAATTTTAACCTAAGGTTTGATTAATATGACTGATATTGGTGGTGATATTTATTATATTGTAAGGTTTAGATAGACCCAATAAGAAAGTAACACTTGTCATGTGTATGTTTAATGATAATTAAGTATTTTTGAGGAATAATTTTATTAAGAGTAATATTTGAATATCCTAGGGTCTGTCAGCAGCTTTGAAAATGTTAGAGGACTTAGTCAAGGCTGTTTACTCAATTCAAATTAAGCTGAAATTGTGCAATTTCGTGTTTAAATGTTCAGGGTATGCCGATATATCGCAGCTATAGGGGGCGATATATCGCAGTACGGGGATACGAAAAACACGTAACTTCGCACGATCACCTCGACGAGCCTCGGGCATGGTGGCCCAGGCGATATATCGCCTACAAGGGGCGATATATCGGCTCCTTTGGTATATTTTTGAATGTTTTTGAAAACATTCTCTTCTTAATCTTTAACCTCTTGATAAGTCCAGCATCTTTCTGACCGAGTCTTCAACCTCTGCTGAATGATAATTCAAATATTTTTCACTTAAAAAGCCATTATTTTATTCAAGTTAAATGAAGATCTTTTCATTCTTGAACTCTATAAATAGGACCTAGTACCCAGCCATTTATTCATTCATCAAGCTAAGTTCAGAGGCTGCAAGCTGCTAGGTTATTTTTGAGAGTGTAAACACTTGGGTTGGGGATTATAAGCTTAATCATTATAAGCTTACCAAACACTTGGGAAGTAAGGTTTATAGCACTTTTCGGTTCAAGGTTTAGATCGTTCATAGAAGCATTCAAGGTATTCAAAACTGTAGTTCATTTTGGTATTGTTTTCCTTAAGTTCTTATAGTTTTCTACTCAACACCCTAACTTTATTCTTTATTTTTGGATAGGAAATCTAAGATCTTGAACATAAGGTTTTTGGTAAGTATATTCTTGATGGTATAGTTCGTCCATTCTTTTCATCTCTTTCTCTTTAGTATACTCACTTTTCTTTGATGGTTTATAGGAGTGTTCCAAAGTCCCAAATATGTTCTCATATCCCGGTATACTTTTGGTAAGGAAAATAGGATAGGATATTATGTGTTATGCCATATGTTATCTTATGATTTATGTGTTATGTTAACTTATGATTTGTGTGTTATGTATGTTTGTAGACTTAGGCATATGACCTGTACAACTAACAAGCCCCAATAAATTTATGGGAATATGACTTGCTTAGCTAGCAAGCCCCACAAATCTAATGGGCATATGACTTGTTTAGTTTATAGGACCCCAAGTAATAATGGCCATTATAGTATGTGTGACATATGTTATGATATGTTTTAGTATATGTTGATACAAATATTATGTATATGATTTATGTGTTAGATATTCCTTGCTGGGCATTAGGCTTACTCCTTTATGTTTATATGTGCAGGAAAATAGCTTTGGTGGCAGGAAAAGTTCTTGGAAGCTTTGGGGATGTGTATTGAGGCGGGATGGAATCGATGGACCGAGCGTTCGATTCGAGGATGAAGTCTCTTTAAATTTTATATGTATTTTTCGCACTTTATTATGTAACCCATTTATTTAAAATTATTTATGTTTTTATTTTAAAAACAATGGGATCCCATATCCTACTTTAAATTTTATGTAGTTTAACATTTGTTTTACAAGTTTTTAATGAAGTTATGATTATTTCACTTGTAAGTTTTATTAAAAGTTAGTGTCTATGTATAGTAGTCATTAATGGTCCAAAGTCTAGAGTAGTTGGGTCATTACAAGACGTCCGCATTATAAAAGAATTCCCAGAAGTATTTCCTGACGACTTACCAGGGTTGTCGCAGACTCGGGAAATTGACTTCATAATCGAACTAGTACCGGGGACTGAGCATATCTCAAAGGCACCATACTGGATGGCACCTGCCGAACTCCAAGGAGTTGAAGACGTAGTTAGAAGAACTCTTAGACTTGGGTTTCATTAGACCAAGCCATTAACCATGGGGAGCCCCAGTTCTATTTGTGAAGAAGAAGGACGGAAGCATGCAGATGTGCATCGATTACCGCGAGCTGAATAAGGTGACAATTAAGAATAAGTACCCGCTACCCCGGATCGACGACTTGTTTTATCAACTCCGAGGAGCGACCGTGTTTTCAAAGATTGATCTACGGTCTAGGTATCACCAGCTCAAAGTACGGGAAGTAGGTATTTCCAAGACAGCTTTTAGAACTCGATATGGACATTACAAGTTTTTAGTTATGTCTTTTGGTCTTACCAACACTCAAGCCGAATTTATGGATTTAATGAATCGGGTCTTCAAGGATTACTTGGACAAATTCATCGTAGTGTTCACCGACGACATTTTGGTGTACTCCAAGGACGAAGTCGAGCACAAGGAACATTTAAGAATGACCATGTTGCGACTGAAGGAGCATCAACTTTACGCCAAGTTCAAGAAGTGAAAATTTTGGCTTTCGCAAGTAGCGTTCCTCGGCCACATAGTATCCAAGGACAGAGTTGCAGTAGACCCAGCTCAGGTAGAGGCTGTGAAGGATTGGGCAAGACCTAAGAATGCGTCAGAGGTTAGAAGTTTTCTCGGGCTAGTAGGCTATTATCAGAGGTTTGTAGAAGGCTTTTCTAAGATAACCACTCCGTTTACCAACCTGACCCGGAAACAGCAGAAGTTCAACTGGACAGATAGATGTGAAGAGAGCTTCAAGTTGCTTAAGGATAAGTTATGCTCAGCACCAGTACTTTGTGTACTAACACCCAACGACAAGTTTGTAGTGTATTGTGACGCGTCGAAGCAAGGTTTGGGTTGTGTGCTGATGCAGAATGAAAAAGTGATAACCTACACCTCAAGGCAGCTGAAGCAATATAAGCAACGCTGTCCAACGCATGACATGGAGTTGGTAGTGGTGGTCTTCGCATTGAAAATCTGGCGCCATTATCTTTATGGAGAATGATGTGAGATTATAGGGACCACAAGAGCTTAAAGTGTTTCTTCACGCAAAAGGAGCTCAACATGAGGCAGTGTAGGTGGTTAGAACTAGTAAAGGATTATGACTGCGAAATCCTATACCACCCGGGAAAAGCAAACGTAATTGCTGATGCGCTAAGCAGAAAGAGTTATGGGAATCTAGCAGCAATATTCAGAATAGAAAAGCCGCTTCAGCAAGAACTGATCAATGCCTGAATAAAAGTATTCATTGGAAAACTGGCTAACTAGTCCATCCATTCAAGTCTGTTAGAAGATATACGGATCAGGCAAGGGCATGATGACACATTAGTATCTCACATAGCTGCAATCAAAGAAGGCAAGGCCACATATTTCTCTTTATCAAGACAGGGGTTCTTGAGATATAAGGATCGCGTATGCGTGCCAAAGGATCAGAAGAAGCGCACAATACCCCATAATCAGTTCACCCAGGGTCGACCAAGATGACTCACGACCTTAAGGCATTGTATTGGTGGCCAGGAATGAAGAAAGACGTTGCATAATATGTGTCTAAATGCTTAGTATGCCAGCAAGTGAAAGCAGAACATTAGCACCCTGCAGGCTTATTGTAACCGCTTAGTACTCCAGAATGGAAGTGGGAAGACATAGCCATGGACTTTGTGACAGGACTACCACGAACAAATAAGCAGCACGACTCAGCTTGGGTTGTAGTAGATAGACTAACCAAGTCAGCTTACTTCCTGCCTATCAAGACTACATACACAGTAGATCAGTACGTAGATGTTTATATCCAAGAAATAGTACGACTGCATGGAATCCCTAACACCATAGTATCAGATAGAGGATCGATGTTTACATCGAGATTTTGGGGAAACTTGCAGCAAGCCATGGGTACCAAGTTAAGTCTTAGTATGACATTTCATCCTAAGACCGGCGGTTAGTCTGAGTGTACCATACAGATTTTAGAGGATATGTTGCGCGCTTATGTACTGGACTTCGGAGGATCATGGAGTAAGTACTTGCCACTGATAGAGTTCTCCTACAACAATAGCTACCAGTCAACGATCGGGATGACACCCTATGAGTTACTTTATGGAAGGTGTCAATCACCATTACATTGGGACGAGGTAGGAGAAAGGCAACTTCTTGGACCCGAAGCTGTTAGAGAAGCTCAGGAAGAAGTAACACTAATTAGAAAGCGTATGCTCACTGCTCAGAACCGTCATAAAAGTTATGCGGATGCCAAGCGGCGTGATGCAGAATTAAAAGTTGGAGATCAAGTCTTCTTAAAGATATCTCCTATGAAAGGTGTAAAGCGGTTTGGGAAGAAAGGCAAGCTTAGTCCCTGGTTTATAGATCCTTTTGAGATATTGGACAAGGTGGGAACAGTTGCATATAGATTAGCCCTACCGCCAGCTCTAGAAGATAGCCATAATGTGTTCCACATCTCGATGTTGCATAGATATGTGTCCGACCCATCCCATGTCCTCAAGTACGATACGATAGCACTCCAGAAAGACTTGAGTTACGAGGAATGATCGGTTAGCATCCTAGATAGAGGGATGAAGGAATTACAGTCTAAGAGTATTCCGATAGTCAAGGTCCTATGGAGTAATAGTTCTGAAAGGGAGGCTATGTGGGAGTTGGAGGAAGACATATTTGCACGGTATCCGGAATTATTTGGTAAGTAAATTTCGAGGACGAAATTCTTTTAAGTAGGGGAGAATTGTAGTGTCCCATAATTTTTACTTAGCTAGATGGTAGTAGTAGTTAGTAGTAGTTTGTAGTATGTTAGATTCCGTGGATTTTGGTTCAAGCCGGGACTTAGTTGGAAACTCATAACAACAATTATGGATTTTATAAGTTTAACCTATAGTTTAGAAATATTAATTATAACATAAGGTGTGATTAATATTGCTAGTTCTAGAAATATTATTTATTATAACCTAAGGTTTAGATAGAACTATTAAGAATGTGACACTTGTCATAATCATGTTTATTAAGGATTTAAGTATTTTGATGAATAGTTTAAATAAAATAAAGATCTAGAAGCTCTAAAACCTTCCAGCAGCTGTTAGGATCACATTTTGACTCAATCCAAGCTGTTTAATCAATTCAAAATATGCTGAAAAAGTGCAAATATGTGTTTGATATATCAATGTATGATGATATATAGCAGCTATAGGGGCCGATATATCACCTACGGAAGATACGGAAAATATGTCGACTTCGCACGAACGATCGAACGGGGCTTGAAAAAATGGTCTAGGCGATATATCGCCCAGGGTAGGCGATATATCGCCCCTGGTGCAATTTTTTTGAAAGTTTGTGGTTTTAATTTTAAAAGTAGCCTTAACCACTTAGACCTGCCTTTGAACGATTTTGACCGAGTTCTGGGCATCTGTTGAACGAAAATTCAAATCTTTTTCATTTTATATTCATTTATTTATTAAAATTAAAAGGGATTAGTTTAACTCTTGAACTCTGTAAATAGGACCTAGTACTCAGCCATTTTCTTCATTCTTCAAGTATTGTTCAAAGCCTCCAAGTTGCTGAGGTTATTATAGAGAGAAACACTTGGGTTTTGGGTTAAAAGCTTTATTAGCCTAAGCTTTTCTAAACACTTGGGAAGTGAGATATAGTGAGATTTCGGTATCGAGGTTTAGATCAATTCATAAGATCATTCAAGGTATTCTTATCCTTAAGTTCAATTTTCATAGTTCTTTAGTTTTCTTTTATTTTCTTTCAGATCCTAACTACTGTTTATGATTCTTGATTAGGTATTTAAGTTTCTTGACACTTAAGGTTCTTTTCAGTAAGTTTCTTCTTTGATGGTTTAGTTCTCTTTTTATCCCTTTTTCTTTAGAAACTCACCATTCATGCTGTTGGTTTTAGGAGTGTTCCAAATCCCGTTCTTGTCTCCATATCCCGGTTTGTGGTAAGGAAACTAGGATAGATTTTATGTGTTTATATGATTATGTTATGATATGTTTTATGCTATGGTATGTATATATATAAATATGTTTTGTAGTCACCCGAGGCTTATAGTTGCTTAGATAGCAAATCCCAATATTTTTTATGTCACTTGGGGCTTATAGTTGCTTAGACCGCAAACCCCAAGAATTTTTATCATTTTCATGGTTTAGAGTTATGATTTACCCTACCTCGATTAGTAGAAAGAGGACCTAGATGGGCTATCATATACTACCATGTGATCTAACCTACCTCGATTAGTAGACAGAGGACCTAGAGGGTTTTATCACATGCCATGTTAATGAGTTAATGACCATTAATATTGTAGTTCTATATGATATATGTTTTTATTGTCATATGTATTATAGTATATGTTTATGATATAGTCTTATGTTATGATTTATGATATATGTTGTTAGTAGATTTTCTTTTCTGGGCATTTGGCTCATTCCTTTATTTTTAGCTTGATGCAGGAAAATGAATATGGAAGGCGGAAAGATTCATGGCAACTTGGCTTGTGTGTTGAGGATGAATGAATTGAATGGATTGTGTGACGATCGAGGATGACGTTATTCTTAAGTCTTTTGAATTATGTTTTGATGTATTTCCGCAATTCAGGCTTCTGCAAAACGAGCGTGGCAAGGATAGGGCAGAAGAGTCCGATGAGGAGCTGGAGCCTTTTGCCCCGCATATCTCTAGCACTCTGTTTCCTCAGGGATTTAGAACACCCCATGTCCCACCATTTGATGGAAACTCAGACCCGTATAGTCATCTGAGTACCTTCAACACCATCATGCGAGCCAACAATGTTGGCTACTAGCTCAGATGTATGTTGTTCCCAGCCACACTTACAGGACCAGCAAAAAACTAGTTTGAGAAGTTTTAAAAGGCATTCAATCTCGTTATGGGATTAATTATCTAGAGACTTTCAGAAGCAATTTAAGGCTATGATTGGCATCATGCCCAAGGCCTCGGCCTTAACCAATGTCTGACAACAACAAAATGAGTCATTAAAGAGTTACCTCACGAGGTTTAACCTAAAAGTGGCCCAAGCTCGGGATGTCGACAATAGCGGTCACCTGAAGGCTATTAGAGTGGGTATTCTGCCTGGAAGTCCCCTTTGGGAAGATTTGCAAAGGAAACCTATCAGGTCGCTAACCGAGTTTAATCGGAGGACCCAGAGGTTTGTCAATGTAGAAAAGGCGAGGTTAGCACTGAACATGACCTCTCAGCCCATAACTACAACAACAAATGTAAACTTTGCCTCGACCGCCCCATCAACTTCAAAACCCCCTCGGGGATAACCCTTCTAAACGAAAGAAAAACAAAGGGAATAACCTAGAAGCTGATGGAGGGAAGAAGAAGAAGTGGGACAAATATTTCTCCGTATACAAAGTGCATACCGAGCTCAATGAGACTCGAGAGAATATTTACCTGGCCAATGAAAACCAGGTCCCGTTCAGGCGGCCTAGCCCCATGAGAACTAGAAGGCAAAAAGGGACACAAATAAATACTGTAGATTCCATAGAGATATCAGACACACAACCGATGAATGTCGACAACAGAAAGACGAGATCAAAGGTTTGATCTCGAGGGGATATTTCGGACAGTACGTCAGGAACCGAAATCCCAATCAAGCTTTGGCAAGCCAAAAGGCAGCAGCTACACAACCTGCCCAGAACAATAACTCCCGAGCTCCGGAGGACGAGCAACCCCCTCCGATTTATTGAGAGGATGTAATAACCATCTCGGGGGGGACCTCATAACGCAAGTTCGGGCGGAAATGCCCAAAAGAGATACGTGAATGAGCTCAAGACTGGAGGCGGCTCTCCCTACGAACTCGAACCACGAGCTCCAAAACAACAAAGGGTGATTAAAATGATTAGACGTGTATTTCAATTCGACCTCTTCCGAAATAAGTGTATCGATCAAATAGGATTGAAAACACTCATCGTTGTCAGGTGGTTGTTTGCCGATGTGGAAAACATTCACTTCTAGAGTCATGTTCCCGAAAGAGATTTTCATGAGACCATTCCTATAGTTAATGAGTGCATTTGCTGTTGCGAGGAAAGGTCTACCGAGAATGATGGGAATTTTGGACTCTATACTCACTTCAGATTGAGTGTCCAAGATGAGAAAATCAACAGGGTAATAGAATTTTTCAATTTGAATCAGAACGTCTTCTACTATTCCCCGAGGTTTCTTAACTGATCGATCAGCCAGTTGTAGTACCACAGATGTGGGCTTCAGTTCTCCTAGACCTAATTGCAAGTATATTGAATATGGCATGAGATTTACACTTGCTCCTAAGTCTAGAAGTGCTTGACCAAATTCCTGCTCCCCAATTTGACATGAGATGGTGGGACAACCAGGATCTTTGTACTTAGGCAATGTCTTGCAGTCAATTACCGCGCTAGCTTGTTCTGCCAAGAATGCAGTTTTCTTGACATGGTGCTTTCTTTTAACGGTGCACAAATCCTTGATAACCTTGGCATAAGCCGGCACTTGTTTGATCACAAGCAACAATGGCAAGTTGATCTTCACTTGTGTTAAAAGGTCTAGGATTTCACCATGATTTTCCAGTACCTTTCCAGTGGATTTCAAAGCTTGAGGAAAGGGTGCCTTTACTGGAATGCTTATTGGCACATCATCATTTGGAGCGGGCATTGACGTACTCGATGTCTTAGTTAACGGTGAAACCGTACTTTGACCACTTCGAGTAGTGATGGCATTAACCTCTTTGAAATTTGTATCTACAGAGGAGGAGGTTTGTCCCATGTGTTTCCCTTTTTGATGGATTAAAGGTTGAGCGGGAAGTCTCCCATGCTCCTGAATCGCCAAAGTAGTGTTTAGCTTTGTCATTTGGATTTTCATGTCCTTCATTTCCTCTACCATTTGTGTGAAACAAGATTTGAGCTCTTGAGTTGAGGCTATTTGAGTTTGCGCAAGCATTTGCAAAGTATTCTCAAGAGAATTACTTGACTGCATGATATTTTGAGGAGCAATGTATGCTTTTGGCGATTGTTGTCGCTCAGACCTCCATTGGCTCCCAGATGCTTGGTTTAAATCCTTCCAGCTGAAATTTGGATGGTTGCGCCAACCGGGATTGTAAGTGTTTGAGAAAGGGTTATAAGGTTTCTTGTAATCCCCTAAAGCATTGCATTGTTCCTCATTTCCTCCTCTTAACTCACTAAGAGTTGGGCACTCTTGCGGTTGATGTTCCGTTCCTCCACAGATGAAGCATGGATCTCGTGTCTCTACCTTTGTAGCCATGTGGATTCCTCTACCTTCTTGAGATTTGAAAGCCTCGAATTGTTGTCTCAATGTTTCAATTTGGCTTTTGACGTTGTCATCTTCCCTTAATTGGTAGATTCCAGTTTATCGTGGCTTGTCCATAGGACTCGGTCCATTCCATGTGTAGGATTTTTCAGCAAGATCTTCAAGGTACTCGAAAGCTTCATCAGGATCTTTTTGAAGGAATTCGCCATTGCACATCATTTGTACGAATTGTCTTTGTCCGGTTGTGAGACCTTCATAGAAATAGCTGATCAGACGGCAGCTTTCGTATCCATGATGTGGGCATTGATTTATCAAATCTCTAAACCTCTCCCAAACCTGATGGAAAGTTTCATGGTCTTTCTGGATGAAGGTAGAGATTTTCCTCTTAAGGCTGCTAGTCTTATGGGGCGGGAAATATTTGGCAAAGAATGCTTTTGTCATTTCATCCCATGTTTCGATAGATCTAGGCCTTAAGGAATACAACCAACTTTTTGCTTTGTCTTTGAGTGAGAAAGGAAAGAATTTCAATCTCACAATGTTGGTGACATAAGCTCGGTTGTTGAATGTAGCCACCACCTCTTCGAATTGCCGTATATGCACGTACGGACTCTCATTTTCCAACCCATGGAAGGTTGGTAAGAGGTTAATCATGCCGGGTTTGAAATCGAAATTCGGCATATTGTTGGGATACATTATGCATGAAGGTGTGGCTGTACGCGTAGGATGTAAATAATCTTGTAGCGTTCTTGGTTGGACTTCATCTTGATGAGCCATCGTGGGTGGTTCAGGAAGTCTCGGTGAATCGGGAGTGTTTGAATGAATGGAAGAAAACGACGAACTAGGAGAGTTTTCTAAAGTTTCTACTTGTTGTCTCACAAATCTCCCTAGTGAGTCTCTGTTTCGTGGCATAATTTTTTTTTTATTTTGTAAGTATTATAAGCGCAAATGTGTAATAATGTAATAAGTATACACCAAAATGTTCCCAAGCCAATTGGAAAGGCTGCCAAGGTACCACTTTAGGCCCAAGAGCTTTTCTAGAACTCCCCGAGGTTCTTAGAAAAGGTTGGAGGGTAACGCTAACACAGACCTTATTTAAGAACCAATTTTTCTAAGATAGAACAAGTTTGGATTTTACTAATTTCCACAATTACACAAATGTTCTCAATACTTTTTTTTATTTTTAATTTTATGCTTTTTTTTCGGAAAAAACCTAAATCTAGAAAATAAATTCTAAACCTAAAAGTAAAATGAATAAAATAAAACAATAAAAATAAATAAATAAATAAAAGAGAAATAAAAAAAATTATACTACTTTTTTTTTTATATAGAAAAAAAATAATTTACTAGGCAAACCTTTAATTGTAGAATTACCTCCCCGCAACGGCGTCAAAAATTGATATCACCCAATAAACTCCTAAGCAGTCGCAGTAGTAATCAGGCTATGTCGTATCCACAGAGAGGTAAAATACAAAATTAAAAGAAAGATTAGTAAATTAAAAATAATAAACTTTGGAAAATGTAAATTTGAAAAAGAATATAAACATTAAATGAATAAAATCGAGGAATTAGAATCAGAAAGAAAGTATGGAAGGCATAAGTTTCATTCATGTAAACATATATATATATATATATATATTTTTTAATAAAATTGATTCATTCTACTCAACTATAATTCTACACCATTAATTATAGCTGGAAAATATATATAATAAAACTCACCTTAAAATATGTTCTTTAATTAAATTATACTAACTTCTAATTTTAAAAACCTATCATATTATATACCTTAGAGCGACAAAATACCAATGGCAGAATGCAGTAAAAAACATATAATATAACAAATATCCTAAATTAAATTAAAAACCTAAATTAAATAAGAAGAGCATGACTAGACTTATGTAAAAGACACTAATAAATTTAGAATAAAAATTAGAAGAAAGTAAATTTAATTGTAACAAATATATAGAAATGAAGAACAAAATAAAGAATCAATTTATTAAAAATATAAGTTAAACATGAACTTCACTCTAGCCTTTCCACAAGAGAATTTAGCCTAAAATGGGCATTGTTTTCACTCACAAAAATGTAAAAGAAAAATAGGAATAACAAGTGTTTTTCTCTCCAACAATACTCTCTACTCTTCCTTCCACAATCTGATGCTTTTTTACTCCATTTGGTACTTTATTTATAGTGTAAATAGGACTCAAAAACGTGTAGAACCGTGTACAAAAAATTAGGAAAAATGGCTGCAAAATAGGTGCAAAGTAGGGAAAATGTTGTTGAGCCGTGGGAGACAGGGACTGATCGTGGCAGCTGACGGTCGGGCGCGTGGGGAGCAGGGACTGACGATGTGGGGAACGCATGTCGACTTCTGGTTGGCTCGTCAGGTGAGTGCATCAGGCACGTCACATTGCGCAGGCTGACTGGTGGCAGCGCGTCAGATGGCAGGCTCGGATTGGACAACGCGGCTCATCAGATGGCTAGAAGCTTGGCTCGGCTTGGCTGGAGTCAAGCTCCTGGTGGGACACGTGTCGCATGCTGGAGGAACGGCTCGGCTGGTGTCAGGCTGGCCGAATGGCGGGCTGCCAAGTGGCAGCGTGGGGGAGCAGATTTTTGGCTTGGGCTTTGGCTGTTTAGGCTTAATTTTGGGCCATTCCATCTTCAAAAATGCCATTTTCTTCATGATTTATTCAATTTTAATTCTTTCTTTCTTCTTTCTTTTTCTTTGTGTCAAAATCATTTTATTTCCTGAAAATTAAACACAAATTAAATTAAAATTAATATTTTCAAATATAAAATATATGACAATAAATCCATGAAAATATTAATTAAAACTTAATTAATTTTACACTTTTAAGACTAATAAAATGATATTTTTGAGCACTAATCAAATGTCATGCCTTTTGGGCTCAAAAATGCTGGAGCCACGTACCAAAGACTGGTGAACAAGATTTTTTCTGAGCAGATAGGAAATAACATGGAAGTTTATGTTGACGACATGCTGGTCAAGCTCCAACATAATAGTAACCATGTGGATGATCTCGCAGAATGCTTTATAGTACTACGAAAGTATAACATGAAACTTAACCCACAAAAGTGCTCTTTCGTAGTGTCTTCGGGAAAGTTTCTAGTATTTATAGTAAATGCACGGGGAATAGAGGTTAATCCAGACAAGATTAATGCATTGATTTATATGCCCTCACCTCAAAAGCATAAGGATGTCCAGAGCTTAACTGGACGGATGGCGGCACTAAGTAGGTTTATTTTGAAATCTACAGACCGTTGTCTTCCTTTTTTCAACCTTTTAAGAGGGAGCAAAAAGTTTGAGTGGTCAGAGGAGTGCGAGCTTGCATTCCAAAACCTAAAGAAGCACCTCGCCGAAGCACCAATCTTGTCGAAACCTATCGCGAGAGAAGTCTTGTATTTATACCTCGCTACAACCTAGCATGCCATTAGTGTGGTGCTTGTTCGAAAAGAGAAGAAGGTACAAAAACCAGTATACTATGTCACCAAAAGATTATTGGGGGCAGAATCGAGATACCCGTTAATGGAAATATTGACTCTCAGCCTGATACACTCATCTCGAAAGCTCCAACCTTATTTCAAAGCGCACCCCATTCATGTGCTAACTAACCAGCCATTACGACAAGTTTTTTCCAAACCAAAGGCGTCCGGAAGATTGTTAAAGTGGGATGTTTAACTCGGACAATTTGAGATCGCATACCACCCAAGAACAACCATCAACGGACAGGCCCTGGCGATATTCATTGTCAAGTGTACTGGATTGTCTAATGATAAAGTTGTAACCCCAGCCCGCGAGCTGTGGAAACTTTATGTCGACAGATCCTCCAACGACAATGGATCAGGGGCAGGCATCATACTGATTACCCCAGCAGGAAATCGATCCACTCCACTTTAAGGTTCAACTTCGAAGCGTTGAATGACAAGGCTGAATACGAAGCACTATTAGCAGGACTTTGAATAGCCAATGAACTCAAAGCAAAGGCTATACACTGCTATAGTGACTCACAGCTGGTGGTTAACCAAGTTTTAGGGGAATATCAAGCTCGTGGTGTAAAAATTACCGCGTACCTAGAGAAAGCCAAGGATGCACTCAGACAGTTCAAATTCTACGCTATAGAGCAAGTACCCCAATAACAAAATTCAAATGCAGACTGTAACATCCTGCTAATTAGGGTCCGTCACCAAGTGTGTTTAAAACCAGTGCTGGACTTGCTAAACAAGTCATTTGAGTTTAAACTGTGTAATTAAACTAACCACAGGTTTAGGTACTAAATTTTTTTATCAAAGTAAAAAAATTTATTAAAAATGTTTAACTTCCACGCATGGAATTCCATTGTAATTAAAAATGGTTACAAACTCAAAAACGAATACAACAGCCGTCCTAGGCGGCAAAATCAAGGTTCAATCCTAGTTCCAACTAACAACCTCGACTGTGGCGGACGAGCAGACCGCTTATGTACACTCTACCCCTGAAGCTCTCCAACTCATGGCTGATCCAACCTTTCCTTTTCTTTTCTTTACCTGCACCAACTAGCACACGTGAGCCGAGGCTCAGCAAGAAAACATAATCATACTTATAAGCAGTACATTGTCATATCATAGATTTACAACTAACATGCCTAGTAATAGTAATCCTACTAATGCATGCAATTAACTTAGCTGAGTGGCTACAGAGCCACACTAGAGCCCATCTCCATCTTTCATATAATCGGCACAAAACCTGGCCAAGAGGGTGTGATGCTAACATTTCTGGCAACCTTAGAAACATTCAAATGTAAATCTCACTCCAGATTGGCTTAACCCTATCAGTCAACCTTTGGCACGTTACTGCCGCCCTCAACTACTGGGTCGAGCCTTTAAACTCTCGTCTAATAAGCTAAGTGCAACAGCCTTTGACTAGTAAGTCAATTCCCTTAGAGTTCAACTGGTATGTTGAGTCCTTTAACTTTCAACTGATAAGTCGAGTGCTTTACCTTTGACTAATAAGTTAAGTCTTTGATTTTCGACTGGTAAGTCGCATTTATAACCTTCGATTGATGAGTCAGATCCGTAATCTTCAACTGATAAGTCGAGTCCTTTAACCTTCGACTGATAAGTTGAATCCTTTTATCCTTTGACTGATAAGTCAAGTCTTTCAATCTTCGACTGATAAGGTTGAATCCTTTAACCTTAAACTAATTAGTCGAGTCTGTAGAGCATGTTATAACCTTGACTATTAAGCCAGACCTTTTATCAGATAACACAGATAAATCTTCAGCTTATAAGCTAAACTTTCCCAATCAGATATACAGATTAAAAACCACAAGGTTATACAAGTGCGTATCGCACTCCTTTTTATTTGTATGGCATCCGAGCCAGTCAAGTGCATGTCACACTCCCTTTCCATTTGTTTGGCATCCGAGCTAGTCAAGTGCATGTTGCACTCTCTTTCCATTTGTTTGGCATCTGAGCCAGTCAAGTGCATGTTGCACTCCCTTTCCATTTGTTTGGCATCCGAGCCAGTCAAGTGCATGTTGCACTCCCTTTCCATTAGTTTGGCATCCGAGCCAGTCAAGTGCATGTTGCACTCCCTTTCCATTTTTTTGGCATCTGAGCCAGTCAAGTGCATGTCGCACTCCCAGGGTGGCCCAGCTATGGTGGCCCACACTCCACGTGCATAATGGCAATCTCAGCTCATAAGCCGAGTCCTACTGATCCTCGACTCATAGGTCGAGCCTTACAAGCCTTCGACTTATAAGTCCAAGCTTTAGGACCCTCGACTTATAAGTCGAGTCTCTCAAAATCCAACGTAACCTCAACTAATAAATCAATCTCAACTAACATACTAATAATCCCCTGGTTTATAAACCGAGCTCTCTAGTCACAACGGACAATCACCTATTTCATTTATCATACATAGATACAAATATAATGTATTACAATACACTCAACAACATACATATGCATAATCATAATCATGCGCATTTTAGTGTACTTAACCAGACATTCACCAACATAATTATAATCATGCTCATTAACAGGGCCAAAGCCTTAATCATTGGGCTAAGCCCTAATCACACAATCACATACTGGGTGCATTTTTCTTACCTTCGATCTGAATGCAAGTTACTAGCGACACCCTTTGAGTACGATCCCTGATTCAAGCCCTTAGCGATGACCTAGTCACAACCATAATAAGAAATTCCATCAACAATAAGTGATTAAAGGCTCTCAGACCGAGTCCTAGCCTCCGGGACATCAAATTCCACCAAACACGGAAGTAGAATTGATCCCGATCCCAAAAGGTTAAGTTCTCAACCTAAATCCCCTAGGGCCAAAAATCCCCTTAAGGGTTGCGGCCCTAAGGACCCATGCCGCGGCCCGCCTCTAAATCAGAGGCTCAGCCTCCTTGGAAAACCAAACACGAACTGCGGTGCTCCCCTGAGGCACCGCGGCCCGCCTCTACCTCCGAGCCCACCTAGCTCCTTCTTGCTCCATAGGGTCGCGGCACACCAAGAACAGAGTCGCGGCCCAGCCCTTCGAACCCAGAATTTCTGGGTTTTTTCCTTAGCCGAACCCAACAAGAAACCACCTAATTATATCCCAATCTTTCAGTTAAATCCCCATAATCAATATACTTCCTTCCAGCAACCAAACCTAACTAATTAACAACTCAAAACTCATCAACACATCCTAAATTCACTCTCCCAACTCACATACATGCAAAACACCATAGCTCTCAATAATTCAACAGAACTAACATGAAGAATTCAAATTAAAACCCTTACCTCAACTATGTGACTCAAGCTTTAATCTTCTCCCAACAATTCCCTTGTTTCAAGTCTCCCTTCCAAGCCAATTTCCTTCAAATTGACTCAAGCCACCCAAAGCTCCAAGAGATAAAGTATAAAACGTAAAAGAGAGAAGTGAGCTACTGAGAATCCTCTTTTCTTTTGTTCCTGAATCATCTAAAATGTTCCCAATAAACCAAATCCTAACCTTAGGCAGAAATGACCAAATTGCCCCTTGCCCTTAGCCTATTCTTCATGTGCTCTCAAGGGCAATTTTGTCCTTTGACTCATACCCCGCTATTCACAGTTTACGTCCTATAATTCTCGTTACTTCCAATATTGTCACATGATTACCAAATAATTTCCCATTACCCACTAATTCCCGGTAATGTACTAAATTACTAAAATACCCCCAAGCTCACCCCGAGCCGGGTTTAAAACCCCGTTGTGACTTTTCCGCTAACTTGCTCATCAAGATCGCCTCATGTCGAGCAACCCAAATATATCCACATAATAATGTAGTATCAATCACACAAACACATATTTGCATTTATACCCTGAACGGGTCAAATTACTAAAATACCCTTCTTATAAGAAACGAGCCACATACACATATTTAATATTTCTAACATGCAAGCATAACTATATTATAATATAATTCACATAATAACACAGTTATTGCCTCTAGACCCCCTAATCCAGGCACAAAGCCACATTAGGAAATTTGAGATGTTACACAAACTCGTTGGCCAAGCTCGCTACAACCAGCGAGGTCGATACATTGAACGTGGTCCCGGTAGAGTTTCTATCTACCCCGAGTATCAGCAAGCCTGAAAAAGAGGTCGATGCATGATCGATTCTCAACCCACCTGGATGACCCCAATAGTTGATTACCTTGAAACCAGAATTCTCCCAGTAGAACGGAACGAAGCTTGGAAACTGATGTATCAGATCCCAAGGTACACTATTGTGGAAGGAAGGTTGTATTGAAGAGGGTATTCCATGCCATTACTCTGATGTGTAACTCCACCCGAGGCAAAGAAAATTTTGGAAGAAATTCATGAAGGATTTTGTGGAGATCACACTGGGGGCATAGTCTATCCAAAAAGGTAATAAGACAGGGGTATTTCTGGCCCACAGTCAAGACAGACGCATTCAAATATGTCAAAAGATGTGAGAAATGCCAGTGATTTGCTTCAATTCCACGAGCTCCACCTACCGAGCTTACCATGTTGACCTCCCCATGGTCATTTGTGGCGTGGGGAATGACCTTATAGACTCACTACCAACAGGAAAAGGTGGAGTAAAGTACGTTGTGGTCGCGGTCAATTATTTCATGAAATGGACCGAGGTTGAACCCCTGGCCACTATAACCTCGTAAAAAGTTTTGGGTAAAAAATATCATTTACCGATATGGGATGCCCAGAAAGATTGTGTCGGACAATGGTACCCAGTTCGAGAGTGACCTGTTTACCCATTTCTCAGAAAAAAAAAATGGGATAATAAAAATCTTCTCCTCCATCGCCCATCCCTAATCAAATGGTCAGGTCGAAGCAATCAACAAAACCCTAAAAAGCTCCATAAAGAAAAGGTTAGAGGAGGCTAAGGGAAGGTGGCCCGAAGAGTTACCTTAGGTTTTGTGGGCTTATCGAACCACAGCTCAAACTTCAACAGGGCATACTCCTTTTTCCCTAGCATATGGATGTGAGGCCATGTTGCCGATTGAAGTCGAAACACCTACAATACGGAGCCATGCCTACAATCAGGCCTCGAACCAGTCACAACTCAAGAAAGTCTAGACCTCATTGAAGAAAGACGAGATGAAGCTCAATTGAAAAATGCTGCATACCAGCAATGAGCTACTAGTTATTTCAATAAGAGGGTTCGAGATACAAAGTTCAGCTTGGGAGACCTAGTATTAAGAGTTGTATTTCTGGCTACACGAGACCCGTCTGCTGGTGTACTCAGACCTAACTGGGAAGGACCTTACTAGATCGAGTCTGTCATCCAGCCTGGGGTGTATAAATTGGCGATATTAAACGGAGAGCTGGTTCCGTGAGCTTGGAATGGTGAACATCTACGACCTTATTATCAGTAATGTAGGAATGATGTTTTCATTAGAACCAAGCATTTTATTTTTTCTACTTTTTGTCAAGAAAGTACTAAGTTTTGTTCAAAAGTTGTATCCTTTTTCAATATTGTATTTTTTGCAAACTCTCTTAATTCAATATCCTATGGTCACACTCATAGGATATTTAAGGGGCATCAGTGGTATACAATACTACCATAAGTTTGAAAAAATAAATAACATAAGAACAAAAATGTCTGGATCATTAACCCGACATAAAAATTACAAGTGTATGGATTAATAACCAAACACGCGAGCTAAGATGGTCTGGACATAACCAAATTATAAAAATTACAAGTGTATGGATTAATAACCAAACACGCGAACTAAGATGGTCTGGACATAACCAGATTATAAAAATTATAAGTGTATGGATTAATAACCAAACACGCGAGCTAAGATGGTTTGGACACAACCAGATTATAAGATGGTCTGTACACAACAAGATTATAAAAATTATAAGTGGATGGATTACAAACCAGAGACGAGCTAAATAAGTTTGGAACAAACCAGCTAAAACTAATCGACAGAAAGTTGGAGTGTAAATAAACCTACTTCGAATTAAGTCGAGTCCGAGGCTGGAAAATTAGTTTCGACCTCACAACCTCGAGGACTTACTCGAGGATGAGAAAGGTGACTAGAAACAAAAAATATAACTAAACTACTAAAATTACATGCCATATAAGTACTTTCGAGTACATGGTAAAAGTAAGGTTCGATCTTGATAATAACGAGATCGGACATGGATATATCGAGTAAATTGTGCATGAATGCATTGAAACTCGAGCTTAAATCCAACAAATGTGTTTTTACGAATAAACAAACATAAAAGCAAGCCTTTAGTATAACATGCTTGAAATATTTCGACCCAGAAATGTAAAGCAAAAATATTAAAGCAAAAGCTGAATGTAAAATCAAATGCATAAAAGTTTTCGAGCAAGAAAATCGTGTGCATAAAGATTAAAATTACTATCTAAATAATAATAAAATAGCCCTAAAACAAGCTATGTATTGTCTTTGCCCCAAAGGCATATATAAAATAAAGTATTACAAAAATATTGATGGGACGCAGCCCATGACCTTGTTTTCATGAAGCAGGCACCTCCCCCTCGGTAGTTCTGGAGTTTCTCGCGCCTTTTCTGTTTCATCCGGTGCATCCTCCTCATCAAGCGATCCTGCCACCTCTTAAGGAACTCATCTTCGAGGTTGTCCAAAAAGCTGGTGTCGAGATCAGCGTTGTTGACCCAGATGCGATACATGGCCATGTCAATATAGTGATCCTTCTTCTCCTTTAACTCCTCAAGAAGGCGAGCCTTCTCATCCTCAATTATATCAAAGGTTTCCTTCTTATCCTCCTCGATCTTGGCATTCAGGTCCTGAATTTCCTTGATTCTGAAGTCTTTCTCCTTAATTTAAGAATCCTTGACCTTCAGCTTTGACTCGAGTTTAGACATCATCGACTTCGCAGCCTTGAGCTCGCCTGTGAGCTTTATCTGGAGGTTCTTTGCCTATTGAGCGTAGGACTGGCTCGCGTAAACTTCGTTGTTCAGTTTGTAATTAAGTTGAGCAAACGTGGTGAAAGCCTATACACATAAACAAAAGTTGGTTATTAAACAAATAGGATAAGTTCGTAAAGCCACGTCACAAAGTAAAAGGACTTACCGAAGAGAAGAGCTCGCTGCCCTTGTTAAAGATAGTGTTGGTGTCCCGGCAGAACGTGAGGAATTTCCATTGAGGAGCGCCAAGGTTGCTGAGACTTTGGCCGACTCGGGGTAATACATTCGAGCCTAGGCTGACTCTATGTATCCCCACAACATTGTCGATCACATATTCGGGAACATGGGTCGAGACCACCAACAGACGTTCCCATGTGGGAACCTGTTTCTTTGGGGCCAGAGTAGTTTATTGGGAAACCTGGACTTCAAAATGAGGCAGGGGAAGTGAGACCTCGGTAGATGCCCTGACCTTGGGATTTGGGTCAGCAGGCAGGCTCGGGCCATGAGTATCAGAGGCAAAAGGAGTTTCCTTAGAGTTCTTCAAGACTTTGGAGGGGTGCCCCCCTCTCTGTGATGCCCTTAGGCGTTTACTCTGCTTGGCTCCGGAGTGAAGGTTGAGCACGTTGTCTAAGCCGGATTCCATGTCGCCTACAGATACACAATTTACACATTAGTGATCGAACCTAAACTACAAAAAGAAGCAAGACTAAGGTCAAAAGAAACCTAACTGGTACTCTCTACCGAGCTTATGCTCGACGACCAAGAAATTCCTCTATATTCAAAGGATGTTGGGGGTGTCCCTTCTTTATATGTAGGAGACATCCTTGAAAGGTCTCTATAGACGTTGGTCCCGTATTGAATGATGACCCCTTCCTAAACCTCGTTTAAACTATACATGGTTTGGTACTGACCTAACCAGCTATCAAACCTACATACCATCTCATCTACCCAGGACCAAGCATGAAAGTTATCCCTAGGATCCGGAAAGAGGATCAGTGTGTCAGACTTGTGCTTAAGCAAAGAAGGGGACCACATTGTAGAGCTAAGTATTACTTTACCTCCACCACCCTAGCTCGAGGCCTCGTCTTGGGCTTCATTTTTCGAGCACAGGAGGGGTTGCTTTTGAGACAGAAGAGATACATAATCTCTTGTGGTGAGGGTCCTTCCCACTTTAGTTCGTGGTAAAGGGACTTGAGGGCGGAGAGAACCCTATATGAATTGGTCTAGAGTTGGAATGGGGCGAGCCCAACAAAATCCAAAAAATCCTTAGAAAAGGATTTCAGGGGAAGTAGGGACCCTGCCTTCATATGCTCGCGACTCCAGGCCGTGAGCTTAATCTTGCTGTCAGGGTTGCCATCACCCGGGGCGAAGCAGCTCCGCTCGTTCGGAGTTGCAGGTTGACACATCAGTGCGTCAAAAAGTTTCATGTCGTGGCAAGATAGTTTCTTAGAGATTTAGCCTGTTGAGGTGACTGAGCTCCAATAATGCTCAGCCTCGAAAAAACCTCTTACAGGGTCGGAATAGATGCAGCTCGAGAAGTGGAGGGGCGATTCGATGGGTCCTCCATCAACGAGAAGAAAAGTGCACCAGGATCGTAAGCAACGGTGACTTTGAGTTTGGGATCGAGCTGGATAGGTTTGATCTCGGGGTCCGGATCTGGATAAATCGCGACCTGGAGTATCTTCATTTTTCTTTCCTCGACCTCGTCAATCTGACGTTGGAAACGGTCTCGGATGTCCTCTTGTTCGCACCTCACGTGGTGCTCGCGTATCAACCGCTGGTTCCGAGTGAAGGGAGACTCCGGACTGGGAGTTGATGGAGAGTAAGGAATTGCAAGCACTGAGCCCCACCGATTCTCAGAGTTCTGCGGCATCTAACAAGAAAGAAAAGGGTGAGGCCCAGGCATGCAAGAAATCACAGAATACAGTTTTGGTGATTCGAGCGTGAAAGCATGAGATCACAAAGTAAATTCAATCGAGACTGAGGTCTCGAGAGGATAAATCGAGTTCGAAGTGGAACCCCAAACTATTGTAAAGTTTGGGCTTCGAGCGTGTACTTAACACGAGTGTAGGGAAGTTTAGATTTATTTTAAGGATCCCGAATTTTCAGGGATAAAGCTAACGATTACCAAAAAAGGTGATAGTTTTGGGATTTGTGCAGTTAAAAACCCTAATTAAGAACCCCCATTTCTTGGCTTACACGATACGCTATTATTCGAAAAATCCTACCTTTGTATTTTTTGCACTAAATCTAGGTTTGGAACCCTTGATCGAAATTTTTTGAATCCTAATTTTATGTAAAATCAGCTAAGAAATATTGCTAAGGCTACTGACTAGTGCATATATTTATATGGAAAGGAAGAACATAAAAATGCATGAAGAAATAAAAGATTAAGAAATCAAAGAATGGAACTTACACACAGAAGCTTGCGAGTACAACGGCGTTATCGACTGAAGGACTGGTTGCAAGGCTGATCTCACGGAGTCGAAAATGCTAAAGTTGTTTTGTCTTCTCGGTTTGGAGAACATGCAAAAAAGAAAAGAGAGTTTTTTGCTCTGTTTTTTTTTCTTTTTCTCTGAAAATTGGAACGTAGAAATGGGGAAGATAAAGGTGACACAGCTATATATGTCCTAGATTGAGGTCAAGGGTCGAACTAATCAGGGCCCTTGGTTGGATTTGGTACTTATTCTAACGGACGGATGCAAATATGACAATGGCGGCAAAAAACTAAAACACGAAAAAACGTGGACGTGTCGAAAAAGTACTCAAGTACTATGATTGAACAATCCGTGGCTGACGTGTGTCCGCACTCGAGTGTGGTAGACGGCTCAATTTTCGAAAGTGGCAATTCAAAAGTTTCCTTCTCATAGGATTCAAACTGATACTCTTGAGGGGGCAAAATGTTACAGCCAAATTTCGAGAATAAAAGTTTTTTATCTTGAAAGTTAGGCTCGAAAGGTGCAAGCTCGAAATAAGCCAATTCGTTATAATCTGCTTTAATGAAAATATCAAGGACAGTCTCGCTAAGTAGTAAATGAGACAACATCGGGATTGGTGAGCTCGGAAACTACGTGGTCTCGAGGGTGTTCTGAGGTTATAAGTCAGGCTCGAAGCCACAATGGAAATAGTTCAACACTTGTATAAATCTCCCGATTTATTTCCTACCATCAGACAAGATGGTTCGAGCTCGAGGACTGTGAGCTCGAAAAGGATGATCTTGACAACGTTACTTGTTGAGAACATAGGCGAATCGAGGTATCGAGCTCGTGATGGGTGAACGGTCTCAAAGGCATATGAGCCTAGTGTTCAAGCTCGTAAGCTGTGTGTGAACATGTTTATTGTTATAAAATCCCTATGTTTAAGGGATCAAATGTAATCTATTATTAAATCCAAAATATTATGGGATTTATACGTGTACATATTAACCATACGCGTTTTATGACATTTATTTAATTGATTTGTATCATAACTCCCTGAAATATGTGGGGAGATATTCAGTAAACCACTCTATAAATAGAGTGGAATCATTCATTTGTAGATAGAGAGAAATTGCTATTGGGAAGACTATATATAATTGCTTCCATAAATATTTAAGAGAATTTCATAAAGTGAATAACATAGACTTGTGGACTAGGCAGATGTTAACTGTTGAACCACGTAAAAATCGTGTCTTTTATCATTTGTTTCCTCTGGTATTTTGTTTAATTGCTCTTCATTTCTAAGTTGACGAAAAACAGTGTCAACAATGTTTAGAGTAAATATGGTAGATTTAATTTGAATGTGATTCTTATGACGTAACAATACAATCAAAGTTACCATAATTCATAATATTGTTATTTTATGTATTTTTTAATTCTTTAATAAAGAAGGTATTTGTAACACCCTGGATAACCAAGGTCGTTACACTATGTGATTTTAAAGGTACAAGACTTGCTAATAAAGTCATATAGTTGAAAACGTGACCCCTAAAGACGTAATTAGGTTAAGGTTAAAATATTTTGGTCATAATAGGAAATTTCTCATTAAAATAAACGTTTAATACATGGAATCCCAAAATAGGTTTTAAAGGACAGTTTACAAAATTTCAAAGTTTATGTACAGCCACAAGCCATTCTAATGGCAAAATAGGCACTTTAGGTTCTCCTGTCCATGTACCATCCCTCGGTCGTGGCGGCCGATCAGCTGACTATGTACATTCTACCCCAGAGCTCTCCAACTTAGGACTGGTCCACCTTGCCCTTGCCTTTACCTGCACCACATAGCACCCAGGAGCCAAGGCCCAGCAAGAAAACCATAATTCAAAGCATAAACGATAATCAATAGTCAGATAAATCACAAAACATCAATCAGATACTCAGCAAACCACATTGTTCACATAATCAACGCTATCAATCTGCAAACCAATAATCAATCATCCAGGTAATAAACATGCCATAATCATCAGATTAATAACAGTAAACATATCACACAATATCCAGGGTTGACACGCTTAGGCCGCACCCTATGTTTATCTCACTGACTCTGGCTCGCTTAGGCCGAGCTCAGTGATTATTTACTTAACCTCAGCTACCAGTGGCCAAGCCGCATCCTTGTGCGCCAATATTAATTCCATCATTCTTAGGCCGTTTATTTCATGTTCACATGGCATAATACCATCGTACAACAATACATACAAGTATAGGGAACTCTTAGTCCAAACATAACCACATAACCGGGTGTAGTTTTCTTACCTTTGATTCTGAGCGCTTTGGCTAATTGAGATGACCCTCGAGCACGATCCCATCCGAGCCCTAGCATACACTTAGTCACAACCGTAAAATAGAAAGTACCCCCTTTTTTTTTAATAATTATTTCTTATTATTTTTAAATGGCCCAATTCTATTTATATATATATATTTTGGCCTAATTTTATTTAAATGGTCTAATTATATATATATTTTGGCCTAATTTTTTTTCAACGGTCTAATTATATGAATTTATAGGATGATCTTCAAAATCATTACTCTCAAAATCATCTACAACTCGCCTACCTAATGGATATGGGTCGTCATTTAATAATTGTCCATGTCAATACCATTTACTATAACTTATATCAAATCCCCGACAAAATACATGATCCTTTATCATGGTAATATTCCCCTTCACTCCATTACCACAATCGATACAAGGACAACGAATTTTTTGTGGATCACTACAATTCTTTAGGCAAAACTCTAAAAATTTGTTGAATCCATCTTGAAATTGTGATGTTTCTCTCCTCTCAAGCATCCATGATTTATCCATACTAATAACAATATTAAATTCCTTATAAGTTAGAAAAAAACTTATATTAGGTTCTAGTCTTATAAAAATTTTAAAAAATTCGGCAAAGTATCATCTGTTTCTATAGCATACCGTAATTTCATAATTACCTATAAAACAAATACAAACAAACACAATAATCAAGCATCCATCATTATTAGGTTCTAGTCTTATAAAATTTTTAAAAAATTCGGCAGATTATCCTCTGTTTCTATAGCATACCTCAATTTCAAAATTTCCTATAAAAACAACACAAACAAACACAATAATCAAGCATAAATGAATCCATCCTTATATCACCACAGCACGCAAATTTCCCATAGCCTACTTCACTAATTTTCAAACATAACTTTCACTAAATCAAATATACATGATTTAATTAGCCTTATCTTTATACATAAATCTTGTAGTAATATAAATAAAAATAAAAAATAACTAACATTCAATATTACTCTTCAATTCACCCGAAATGAACAACAAAGTTCACCACTCAATCAACGACCCTACTAAAACATTACTTACATAATTAGTAAACTAATTAATTATCAAACCAATAAATAAATAAAAAAATCAAACTAGTTAAAGAAACTAATGAACAACACTTTGATCATCTTCAAGCTATTTATTTTTTTCAAATATTTAAAAAGTAAATTTATCTATTGTCACAATTTTTAAAATTCACTAATATACATATATATATTTATAATAAACCAAATTTTTATCACATTATTTAACCTAACAAAATAAACAAATAATTAGAAAAGTTAACAAAATATTAATAATATTAATTATAAAATTCAGAATAATAAAAAAAACTTAGAAAAATAAAAAATTATCATCAAAACCATATTTTAGTAATCCATACCTGCTTTGAAGCTCAAAAACACCTTGCAATGACAAAACTCCAGTCAAAATCCGGCAAGAAACACCAAGAAACCATGAGAGAAAATACACACGACCAAATGTATTTTTTTTTCTCTAAAAAAAAAAAAAAAAAAATTGGACTATATTTCGGTTTATAATGAAGAAAAGTAGCAAGAAATAAAGAAAAAACAAAACAAAAGGGTTTGGAGAATGAAAATGGGTGTTGGCTCACGGTTATTAATGGAGGTTTTGGGGTTTTTTTGTACAGGGGAGAGAGAGGGATATGACCGTTCAGGTTGGGGGAGAGGGTTATATAACCCTACCTAAAAACCGAAGTAAAAGGGGCTGAGGTAATCTGGGTTGTGCACATTTTACTTCGGTTTTTAGGTAAAAACCGAAGTGGAAAGTGCATTTTCTACTTCGGTTTTTACCTAAAAACCGAAGTAAAATGTGCACAAGGGCCATGTTTGGCTTGGCCATTTTTTCACATATTTATTATCTCTAAACATAAGTCACAGACATGTGCAACCAAACATGGCCCTTTTCACTTTGAATTTTTAACTTTGTTTTTTTAAAAAAGCGAAGTAGTAGGTAATTTTTTTCAAATCACCAATTTCAAAAGCGAAGTAAAAGAGTTTGAAAATGTTTTTACTTCAGTTTTTTTGTATGCTCAGTATAAAAACCGAAGTAAAAGCCTATATTTCTAGTAGTGATAGTTTTACTCTTAATCAAGTTTTATTATTTTGGAATGGTATCTTTGTAATTGGACTATCATTTTTTTTAGCTTATTTGTTTTGTTTATATTATTTTTATATTACTAATTTTATATTAAATTTTTCTATAGTTGTTTTGTAGTTTTTTTTCCTTTTTTTAGATTGTACGTTTCTTTTTTCAAATCCTGTGTAGGTAACTAGTTATTTGATTGATCTTTGACAGTTATGTAAAAAAAAATCCTAGAGCTAGGTAAGGTAACAGGAGGGGTAACCAATTATCCTGAGAAGAGTAACTCTCTGCCATAAGAAGGGTAACCAGTTACCCTAAGAGGGGTGACGAGTTACTCATATTAAATATGAAAATAAACATCAAATTTGAAGGAAAAAGCGGAAGAACACTTCAATAAAAAAGGAAGAAGAAATAACTATGATTTTAGTAACATAGGTAACCAGTTACCATAAAGAACCCAGAAATACACAGACACATCATAACGTGAAGGTAACCAGCTACCCCCAGAAATATGCACACAAAGAATGGGAAGGTAACTAGTTACTCCCAAAAATATACACACAAAGAACGGGAAGGTAACTAGTTACCACAGATCTTCAGATAAAAAAAAATCAGATCCACCCCTTTTCCCTTCTCTCCCATCTCTTCATAAAAAAAATTCTAGATTTGAATGTTCCCATTGTTATATTATTTTAAATAATATAATGTTAGATTAAATAATGTGACATAATGTGATTTGTCACACAAATGTGATTTGTCACACCTCGTAACATATTATTGAGAGTCACAAAATTGGACACATGTATGTGCCCAAATGTGACATATTTTGGAGTTACAAAAATATTTACAAATTTGTAACTCCCAAATATTACCCAATAATGTGTAGATTTGATATACACATTTTGATTTGAATTTCTCAAAGCCATAAGAGATATGACTGTTAGAGATGTGATTTTAACTCCCATAATATGTATGGAAGTTACAAATTCAAGTGCGAATGAATTTGGAACGTTTTGGCAAATTTGGAAAATTGGTTGCTGAAAAAATGTCTTGGGCCGCGGCGTGAGTTTTTCAGGCCACGGCCCAAGAGGCAAAAAACATCGTGGGCCACGTTCCATGTTTTTCAGGCCGCGACCCAAGTGACTGACAATATTTTCCAAACTTCGGTTTTGTCCAATTTTCAACGTTTCCAACGGCCAAGTAACTCCCAAATCTCTATTTTAATTCCATAAACATCCAATTAATCATTGGTAACAGCCATGGGGGTTGGTGGAATTTGAAATTCAAAGGGTGTCTCAAAAACTCTATAAATAGGAGCCTAATGCTCACTTGTAAGACACACCATTTTCCATCCACAAAACACTTGGCTGGAAAATACACCATAGAGGCTTGATAATTCCAGAGAGCTATTTCCTAGAGACATCCCTTAGTGCTTAGAGAATAGGGGAAATAAGCTTTTGTACAAAGGTTTTGAGCATTATTCAAGTTGGTGATTCCCACTACTCTACACTTTGGTTGTGTGAGAGTTTGTTCTTTTTATTGGTTTTATTTTCATTCTTTTGATCTTGTTGTTCTTATTTACTTTTATTATTATTATTATTATTGTTTCGAGTTTGTAATCTTCTTCTTCTACATCTTTCTATTTACTTGTATTTTGATGAATTGAGTTGTAATATTTCTTTAATCAATATTATCTTGTCTAGAGTTGTATTTTAGTTTTTCCATATTTCCATTGAGTATAAAAATATATTCTCTAACACCCATCACGGTAATTAGTTACTCATTCACGTTTTCATATTTGCATTAGTTTTCTTTCCAAATTTTGGTGCTCCTATAAGGGTTATAGTAAAAAGAAAATGCTGAAAAAATTGATTTGAATTTTTCTACATATAGTGGAAAAAACTATAAAACAAATTACAATAATAAAAGATAATAAATAATAAAATAGTAAAATAATTATCTAATGTTAAAATATGTGTGAAAAAAAAAATGGATAAGTACAAAAACTGAAGAAAAAAGAAGGAAAAAAATCTTAGAAAAGAAAACTGAAAAATTATGAATGAAAAAATTGGTAGAAAAAAATGAAAAAGAAAAAGAAAAAATGAAAGAAGAAAAAAAGCTCATATGTGTGAAAAAAGAAAAAAGAAAAAAAAAATAGAAGGAGAAAATAATAAATACAAAAATGAAAAAAAATAGAAGGGAAAAACGAAAAAAAAAATTGAAAAAATATGAAAAAAAAAACAATACAAATAAAAGAAAGACAAAAATAGATAAATGAATAAAAATGGGAAGAAGAAGAAGAAAGAAAAAATAGAAAGAAAAAAAAAGGATGAAGGAAAAAATTGATAGAAAAATAAAAGAAAAAGGAAAAAATGAAAGAAAAAAAAATTAAGGAAAAAAAGAAAGAAAAATAACTGAAAAAATAATTAAAAAATGAAGGAAAAAATAAAATAAAATAACATTCAAAATCAAAGAAAACATAAATATGATTAAAAAATGTGACATTTCCATATTTTAGTTAGCTACTAATTGTGTTTCACATACTTTAATTTTTTTTTTAATAAATTTTCCCATATAAATTAAGAAAAGTATAATTTTCATATTTTTGCACATTGATAGTATAAAAGACATATTTTTGAAAAATATTCTAAAATAAGATATCTTCTTTTCAAATTTACTTTAATTTTTTTCTTGCTTTTCCAAATATCAAAAATGTAATTTAATTCCTACAAAATAACAACAAATTAAATCATAATTGAATATTTTCATTTATAAAATAAATCATATTAATTCCATGAAAATATTAATTAAAATTTAATTTGTTTTGACCAATAAAATCAATAAATATGCATTTTTTTTACCGCTAATTAGTAATCACAACCTCCAACTAGCTTATTGCTAGTCCCTAACAATTCAAACGGATAAAAATGTTACAAAATTGAAATGGTAAATCAAATTATGCAAAAACAATTAACAAACTATTTAGTGAGAATTTAGAAAATGTTATTTAAAACTATCAAAGTTGTAAGTCAAGAATTTTGTGTGTGTGTGTGCACTAAACCATATCATTCTTTCCAAAATTTATAACACAAACAGTTTCGAAAATATCACCAAATAATAAAGTCTCAACTCCAAATCTTCACAAATGTATTGAAAGTATTTTTGCAGGAGATGGTTGAGACTCTTGGAGTTATAAATTTATCAATTAACGCTAAAAAAATGATGTAATCATTTTATGACAAACAATGTTAACGAATATTGATCAAAAGATAGATTAATCAATTAATTGGGATCTAAATAACATAAAAACCTTTGAGATTTTACAAAATGATACTAAGAGCCAAAATAAAGAACAAAACAAAATTAAATAAATTACACAAACTTTTTTTTCTTTTTGATGACATAAATTTAAAACAATTGTAGTAATGTCGATTTTTTTTTACAATTTTTTTTCAACAAAACTACAAAAGGAGAAAATGAAAAATGTTGCTCTTGTTCTTTTCTTTTCTTTTTTAAAATTTTTTTTTTTTTTATATATTTCTTCTTTTTCATTTTCTTTCTATTTTTTTTTATTTTTTTTATGAAAAACAACATAAAAATAAAGAAAAAATACAAGAAATTAAAGGAAAATTACAATAAAATACAATGAAGGCTCTTTAAAACAAAAATTATCCTTCTAGTAAATGTCATGTTTTAAATTCCCAAAAATTAATTTAACCAACTCAAATGATCAATAGAAGTTTTCAAAGTTATTTTCTCATTCTCACAACTCACTAAAAATTAAAAACTTTAAACTTTAGGATTTTTCTTAACTGAATATATTGAAAACTTTATTTTCACATATTTGGTCATGCATGAAATTACTCTACAAAATTACTTCCTAATAGTAAAAATAGCAGGAACTATCTCACAAAAAATTTGTTGTCATGAATTTTGCAAAAATGTAACTCAAATTTTCAAAATGGTAATAAAAATATATTTCAATGCATGAATATGCTAACTACCCCAAATTTTAAGTGAGACATTGCCCTTAATGTCTAACGTTATGCACATTGTGGGAGCAGAAGAGAAAATGATAACCACCAAACAAGAACAAAACAACAAACCCCAAAAAGTAAAATCGCACAACATAAAACAAAACATACTAAAAAGGGAAAGATAAAACTTAATCAGTCTTTGGTAGACAAAAGCGCCGCTCTCAGGTAAGTCTACCAATTGCATGTGTTTGTGTACTATCTTGTATCAAAACTGAATTTTCTTTTATCACGCATCTCAAAAATAGAAGCATTAGTAACATTTTCAGGAAAAAGAAAATGTTCGGTTTCAAAATCGTGGAGAAAATTGTGTGAATGTTTCATTGCAAATATTTTTATGATTTCCTCAACGATTAAGTCTATCACATCAGTATGATAGCTCACATTTTCCTTTGGAGTGGTCGGAAGAATTTATGTATGGGAAATAGTTTCACTCCAAATAGTAATGGCATCATCCCCAATAGGTTTATAAATGAGAGTGGAGGATAGTGCTATAGTCTTAGGTGATGAATGAAATTGATTTTCATTATGTGAGTTAACAACGTCACTCCACTCCGAGATTTGAGTCTTAAGTTCTCTAACTTCCTCCATAAATTGTGCATTAAACTCTATTTGTGCCTCCATAAATGTGTAACATGTAACGACCCTGATTTTCAAGACTCGATAATGCGGAAATATAAATGTTTTCATTTAACAAAATGTCTCAAAAACCCGTATAAAAAAAAACTTTTTTAAAAAGTCGTATGGCCATACTTAACATTTAGTTACAAACATGTTTTATAAAGATTAGAGTGAGCCTAGTTTAGGAAAATTACACAACATTTCCAAAAATAAAAAGGCTTCCCAAAAGGTCGGTCCACATGTACATTTGCAAGGAAGACTCCAGCGCTCACTGCTCTGCCTTGCCCTTGCTCTTACCTACAACATGAAACAACTAGGTAAGCGAAAACGCTTAGTAAGATCAACTTTCAAACAAAGCATGTAGAGAATTAGGGTTCCGGACCCTACACAATCAATTTCAAGAACGCTAAAGCGTCCTGGCAAACTTATGGTCATGCCTGATAACCAATGATAAATTAATTCGTAACTAGATAAAAATCCTGCACTCAGAAAAAACCCAGAACAAGCAGATATATTATATCACAACTATATCTTATCAACAATTATATCCCTGCACTCAGAAAATCCCAGAGCAAGCAGATATATTATATCACAACTATATCTTATCAATAAATATATCCCTGCACTCATAAAATCCCAGAGCAAGCAGATATATTATATCACAACATAATTCGAGACCAACACTCGACAATTTCCAACAATTCATGCGTAACGCGCCCTCCAACATAATTGATAATCTGTAAAAGAGAACCGAGTCTCCACACTAAGATCTAGCCAATAAATATTCTCATCAAGGGTAACTATCGTGTTACCTAGGGCATCGCTACTTATTCAAGAGTGTAATCCAATTTACACAGTTTTACGGAGACTTCTATGTTAATCAGTGGTGCTGGTGAGCAGCTGCCCCTAGGGTGTTCAACCTCACTCAATCTTGGCAACCCCTAGTATCTCTAGGCACTCTCACGGAATGGCCAATATTCACGGCTGCTATCCGAGAATAACTTATCAGAGCACTTGCTCGGATTCTAACCGTCCAATGATTAAGTAAGCATGAGGGCCCCTAGGTCCCATTTATCTTGGCGCCCCTAGGTTTAACCAGCTTATCCTCATCTCATGGCCACTCGTCGCGGTAATGAACCGGACATAAATAAAATCAAGCAGTGTGACGGGGATCAACCGTCTAGGATATGACGGACTTCTACCGTTCATATTTTCTAAATCAGCACTCACTAGACTAACGTCTCTAAGCAACTTTCTATGACAGCCTATATATATGCATGTATCCCTATACTAACATACAAGACAATAATCATTTCATGTTGCAGCCATACAATATAAGTTGACTTACTTGGAGTCCTTAGCGCTCAGCAAGTTTTCACCCTCCAACGTTCAGTCCAATTACGCTTAGCCAATACTGTAGTTATCCATACAGTATACTCGGATTAATTATGGCACTCATAATTCATTATTATTATTTTGGGCAGTTTGGTCATTTTAATAAAAGTCATTTGTAAGGATTTACAATCCTTATTTGGTTTTAAACCTATTAAGGAAAGTTATACAAAATATTCGAGACTAAACCCTAAGTCTCGGGGAGACCTATCCTAAGGTCTCGATACCTAGGCTCGGGTATCACAATGGTATTTTCCCACAATGCGCTAAAAATCTTATTCTTTCAAGGTATCACTATTAATCCGCACTTTCGACTAGTCGGTTAAAATATGTAAGATTTTAGCCGGTATTATATCCAGAAAATACAAATAAATTCCTTAATTATTTTTAAAGAAAATAAACTCTTTAAATTTTCCTTTTATTTTTCTTAAGAATTTAATATCTAAAAACCGTTTTAAGAAAATTGCCTAATTTGTCTTAATTAGGAAAACCGTTATAAATTTCTCATCTTGACTAATTAATTTTCCAAAAGCAATTAATCAATTTTACTTACTAGGAAAATAATTTATTTAATTATTTTCTCAAAATATAGGGTTTTAAACCCTCTTTTAATTTATTAACTATTAATAAATTAAATCTCTTATTTTTAGAAAGAATAAAAACTCTTTAATAAAAATAATTCATTTAAACTCAAAGGGATAATTTTAGTGAAAATATGATTTCAAGACTTACCAATTTATATCTTGAAATAAGCAAAATTTTACTTTTTACCTTATGTTCCAAAATCTCATTTTTACACTAAGTGTGAAAAACCTAATTTTCACATTTTTAACTACATACTTCGTTAGTTCATAACTTGAAATTTACTTACCCAATTGTTACCAAAATTTCCCAATTCCATTTTTGTTATGCCATTTAGGTCTTTGTAAAATCTTAGGTCAAAATGAGCATTTTTGATTGGTGAAATCATTTTCCAACAATGAGGTAAAAATGACCTTATTTTCAAGTCCTTATTTTTTCCAAACTTTGACAGTTAATAACTTTCAAACCGTTTAATATTTTCTTACCAAATTTTACAGTGGACTAATAGGTTATGCCAGAAATATGTCCACAAAATTTTATAAAAAACTGGGTTCATTTGCCCTATACAGTGGCTGTCCAAACTTGGTTCCGAAAATGAGAATACGAAAAAACAGTTTTTTTACCTAAACTTTGAAATAGCATAACTTACTCATTTCTAAACATTTTTTAGTGTTTCAAAAGCTCAATAATATGTACTCAATCTCAAAAACATAACAGTACAATTTAATTTTACAAAAACAATATACAGTGGCTACTTGACCCCTTGGAAGTCACAGCTTAAAACATGTTTTGTTTTAGGGTATCCCACAAAACCCTTGGGGGTTTTGGTTCCCATTTTCAAAAATCAATACACATGCATCATAAAAATTATTAAACAACTACCATAACCTTATTACATCACCAACAAGAAACTTTAAGCATTAGATATACAAAATAATGCTTAAAACTAAAAACCCTACAACAAAATCATCAAAAGTAAACTTTTTACCTCTTTGGTGTTCTTGCTTAAGGTTTGGACCTTCCTATTAGCTTTGGCTCCTCCAAAACCTTTCAAAAACCCTAACCAACTTCCCCCAACAACATAGTTAATTAGCTATTTGAAACTCTAAGCTTAAAACTTTACAAAAGCCTAGATTAGTGAAGGTTTACCTTAGGGAAAATACTTCCTAGACCAAGACTTAGCCTCCAAGTTTTCCTTGGTGTTCTTGAGGTTGAATATTGAGAGAACACTTTGAATGGTCTTAAAAAAAGATGATAGTGAATGAGAGAGGGAGAGTGGTCGGTTTCTTAGGGGGGTTAGAAGAGTTTATGGTATCTAATTTATCTCAAAAACACTCAAGTGTTTTCCTCCCACTTGCCCACTTGACTTCTTAATTAAATGGGATTTAAATGTTATAAAAATTTGGGTTCACACCACTTTAAAACACCACATGGCCGGCCACCCTTTGCCATATATGATCATTTCATTTTTTTTTTATTTTTTTAATAAAGGTTTCATAAGAAGAAAAGTCTAAATTGGCTTTTGACACATTTTTTCACTCTTATTAAGTTTTAATCACCAAACTTAATATTAATTAATTAAATTAAATGTCTTTCACATTTAATTTAATTAATCACATAGTAAAATTTAACCTAAGGTCCATTCATGGAATAAAATTCCCCATTTCGGTAAAATTAGGCATTTAACACAAAATGCCCTAAAATTTCCATTTTATTTTAGGTTTATTATTTTTGACCAAACTTTAACTTTTATGAATGTATTTTATGCCCAAATTATAATTGCCATGATTTTTCATTTTATTTTCCGAGGATTTTACCCGATCAGGGTTTTTGTGTCGGTCCAGGACCGAAAGTCTTATCTTGACTTTTAAAATCACAAAATTCATATTTTGGCTAGCAATAACTCATGGAATACTTACAAACAAAATATAATATTATTTAAAATAATATTTTTAACCCGGGGGAAAAATCCCGACCCGAGTCGTTTAAAGGTACCCAAAAACGTAGGACGTTACATAACATGTGTCCTCAAGAAGATCCCTATCAGGCCAGACATTATATTGAGTTTCATGGTAAGAGTTAGAAAAATTGTGCTCAAAAGGTGGTTCATGGTAGTTGTACTTGTTAGAAAAATATATTTTATTGCTCAATGGAAAAGTGGAAAAACCAAAAATACAACTATATGCCAAGAATACAATGGACTAGATGATAGATAAATAGGTTTACAACTCAATGACCAACAATACAAGTAAATGTAGAGAAGAGAGAAATAAGAGAATTATTAGAACTAAAACTCTAAAACAAGAGATACCAATAAATATGTAAATAGAAATAGAAGAAGAGGATTACAAACTCAATACAATAATAATACAAGAAGAACAACTGAATGAAAAATCAATGGAAAACACAAACTCACACTCAACCAAAGTGTAGAGTAGTAGGGATCACCAACTTGAACAATGTTCAAAACCTTTGTCCAAAAGCTTATTTCCCCCTATTCTCTAAGCACTAAGGGATCTCTCAAGGAAATAGCTCTCTGGAATAATCAAGACTCAAGGTGAATTTTTCAGCCAAGTGATTTGTGGATGAAAAATTGTGTGTCATACAAGTGAGCATTAGGCTCTTATTTATAGAGTTTGAGATACCCTTTGGATTTCAAATTCCACCAACCCCCATGGCTGTTACCAATGTTTAAATTGATTAATATGGAATTAAAATTGAGATTTGGGAGTTATTTGGGTTTTTAGAACCGTTCAACACATTTGGAAAAAACTGAAAATTTGGCCTGAAATGCACCTGTGGCCGGGGGCCACTGCTCTCTGTCCCCCAGGCCGCGGCCACAGCCCATTTTCAGCACTTGAAAATGTGTTGTTTTTCCAAACGGTTACAAACCCTCCCAAATGATTTTATAACTCGCAAAACACATTATTGGGGTTAAAATCATATCTCCAACAGCCATATTTCATAATGGCTTTATGAAATCCAATCTCAAATGTGTAACATAAAATATACACATTATTGGGTAATATTTGGGAGTTACAAATTTGTCACTGATTTTGTAACTCCAAAATATGTCACATTTGGGCACACACATGTGTCCAATTTTGTGACTCTCAATAATATGTTACAAGGTATGACAAATCACATTTGTGTGACAAATCACATTTTGTCACATTATTTAATCTAATATTATATTATATGAAAAAATATAACATTCCCCCACTAGATTAAATAATCACTTTTTGTAACACGTATTTAATCAATCAAACATTATATTAAAATATAATATTCCCCCACTTGATTAAATAATCACTCTCTATAGAAACATTTGCATTGGTGCATAAAGTAAAATGTCTTTCGACTTGAATTTTACCTTAGTGTAATTATTACAAAGTTTGTTGAAATTTTGGTTGTCGAAGCATTGAACCACTATCCCTTGATAACAAACCGGTGATAACACACACACCTTTGCTATGTTCACTTGGGACCTCAATGTCTCGCTTTTCCACCGTTAATGGCCATGTGCACATTCCATTCATAGACTTTTCTTGAGAATGACTCTCAATTCTCATGAGGGGCGGCACCACCCCTAGGTCTATATAGGTAGAACTCTTACAGTATTTTGTTACCCTAAAATACTTGTCTTTTCAAGACTGAGTTCTATTAAAAAACCTTTCGGTTTTAACCCTCATTTTGTAACACACTAGTACTCATATCTCAGATGGAACAAAATTTGAGTACTACTATCTATTCACTTGATTGACTTGTTATTACCTATTGAACCTAATACTAGTTTGGTTACTAGTATTAAGATAGGTTACCATCAACCGTGAATCTCTTTAGGGAGTCTAAGTCCCACCCTTTGAAATGTAGAAATTATTCCATTTGAATCATTTCTTTTGTCATGTATGCATACTTAGACACTCTCATTATTTTATTCAAACTTTGTTGCTAGCCATAGTTTGATTAAAATAGTTACTCCTTTAAAATAGTGATTTTGACCATAGTCAACACCCCCACTATAGTTTAATATCAGAGATAAACATTTGAATATTAATTCTAGAAACCTCTTTGTTTCTAAAATTCTCCTTTATGTTTTAAATTGATTCCTTCTTGAATCAAAATATAACAAACAGTAACTTTAGACCCCAAGCATGTCTGGATTTATCCATTCTATATATAGGGAATGTGATTTAGAATGTAGAATTCCAAATCACCTATTTGATAGGATGACCAAATTAATCAATTGATTAACAACAAAATAAATTGATTAACTTTGGAGCATCACCCCCACATTTCTCACACAATGATAATAAAATACCACTTTAAAATAGAAATCTCTTTATTTCTAATAAGTCATTTATCCTCCAAGATAAATCTAGACCTATGATTCTCAAAGTTCATCATGAGTCCTTAAGCTTCATGATAAACACTCAATAGATCAAGATAAAAAAACCTCAATGTTTATCTTGATTCATTTACTTGCTAAAGCAAGGCACACTTATTTGAAAGTAACTTTCACTTGGTTGCTTTCTTTTATATATTTCACAAAATAAAATGTGAACACAAGTGTAATGTGAGAATTTCTCAAACAAATAATCACATTATGAAATAATAGGTCTACACACTTACCTATTATTTTAACAAGTTCATTTTGAAACTTTGTTAATGTCTCACACAAATGTCTCATAGAAAAATAAAGAATCATCATAGAATAATACTTTAATTTTATTGATAGCTTTCAAGAGTACAAGCTTTATTACAAAATAACAATTTTCCCAATAAGGAACATAAACATGGTAATCATGCTAGAATCTCTTCTTCCTTTTCTATAGCATTTACCTCATTCTCATGTGGGTCCTTTCGGTACCTACACACTCTAGCATAGTGCCTGGGTTTTCCACAAACAAAACAATGACCTCTCACGTCTTTGAATTGTCCATGATCTTTCTTTGGACCTAAAGGGTTCTCACTACCCCTTTTGTTGTTGTTGTTGCCCTTTGGATGCTTGTGTGAAACCACATTGGCCTTGGAAGTCTCATCTTTAGACTCATTCACACCCTTGTCTCTTATTCTCGGTTCCTCTTCAATTCTAATGTGTTTTTGGATCTCTTCCAAAGTGTAATCCTCATTCTTATGGAGGATTATTTTCCTATAGCTCCTCCAAGTTGGTGGTAATTTTGTCGCTATTGCACCAACTTGGAAGGCCTCGATAAGCTCAATCTTGAGAACTTTCAACTTGTTCACAATCACTTGTAACTCATGAATTTGAGGTAAAAGAGTTTTCCCATCAATGAAAGAAAATTCAAAATATTGAGAAATTAAGAACTTTCTTGTACCTTCTTCCTCAGCCTTGTACTTACTCTCCAAGACATCCCAAATATCCTTCGCGGATTTGGTATTGGTATAAAGATCATATAGCCTATCAGATAGGGCATTAAGGATATGACCCCTACAAAGAAGGTTGTCCTCTTCTCTCTTCCTTCTTTTCTCCACCTCTTCGGGAATGTCTTTGTCGGATGGCTCGACTAGAGGTACCAAGGATGACTTAAGGATGTAGGCTATCTTGAGTGTTGTCAAAAGGAATTTCACCTTGTCTTGCCACCTAGTAAAATTGGATCCATCAAACCTATCCAACCTCACTAGGTATTGGTTCATGAACTTGATGGTCTCCCCTTCCATTAAAACAAAGAGGAATACGCTTTTGATTGTTAGAAAAATATATTTTATTGCTCAATGGAAAAGTGGAAAAACCAAAAATACAACTCTATGCCAAGAATACAATGGACTAGATGATAGATAAATAGGTTTACAACTCAATGACCAACAATACAAGTAAATGTAGAGAAGAAAGAAATAAGAGAATTATTAGAACTAAAACTCTAAAACAAGAGATACCAATAAATATGTAAATAGAAATAGAAGAAGAGGATTACAAACTCAATACAATAATAATACAAGAAGAACAACTGAATGAAAAATCAATGGAAAACACAAACTCACACTCAACCAAAGTGTAGAGTAGTGGGGATCACCAACTTGAACAAGGTTCAAAACCTTTGTCCAACAGCTTATTTCCCCCTATTCTCTAAGCACTAAGGGATCTCTCAAGGAAATAGCTCTTTGGAATAATCAAGCCTCAAGGTGAATTTTTCAGCCAAGTGCTTTGTGGATGAAAAATTGTGTGTCATACAAGTGAGCATTAGGCTCTTATTTATAGAGTTTGAGATACCCTTTGGATTTCAAATTCCACCAACCCCCATAGTTGTTACCAATGTTTAATTTGATTAATATGGAATTAAAATTGAGATTTGGGAGTTATTTGGGTTTTTAGAACCGTTCAACACATTTGGAAAAAACTAAAAATTTGGCCTGAAATGCATCTGTGGCCGCAGCCACTGCTCTCTGTCCCCCAGGCTGCGGCCACCATCATTCAGTGGCCGCAGCCACAGCCCATTTTCAGCACTTGAAAATGTGTTGTTTTTCCAAACGGTTACAAACCCTCCCAAATGATTTTGTAACTCGCAAAACACATTATTGGGGTTAAAATCATATCTCCAACAGCCATATTTCATAATGGCTTTATGAAATCCAATCTTAAATGTGTAACATATAATATACACATTATTGGGTAATATTTGGGAGTTACAAATTTGTAACTGATTTTGTAACTCCAAAATATATCACATTTGGGCACACACATGTGTCCAATTTTGTGACTCTCAATAATATGTTACAAGGTGTGACAAATCACATTTTGTCACATTATTTAATCTAATATTATATTAGATGAAATAATATAATAGTACTTGGACTTCCAACTAAAATCAACGGGATTGTTCCAGCTAGGATTATGATTTCTATGGTCGACATAGTCACTATATGGTTTATCATAATCTACCCTTGTAACCTTGTGATTTTCACTATCAAACTTAGCTTCTAAAACCTCAAATTCTCGGTATTATCTTACACTAAGATTGAGGGCACCCCTAAAATAGCTAGTGCTGTCTGTAGCACTAGAATATGAATTGTTCAATGAAGATAAGTACATTGGATAATAAAGCTCAAAACGACGTTTCTCTTCTTCAATCATTTTTTTTTCAATTTTTTTTAATAATAAATAAATTAAAAAAAGTACTGGAAATAAATAAGTAAATAAACTAAATGATAATCCAAGAAATATTTTTAGATAAGGAAGATCAGATAAAACCGTAACCTCGAAGCATACTTTGAGTTTAAAAGTGCCTACAATTGAAACTTAAATTTCACATCTACACTATGTAAAATTCACTATGTGTTTATACCTATAATGTATTTTAACAATTATAATTTGTATTTAACCAATCAAAACAATTACCCACTTGGTTAAATACAAGCCTCAACATTTGGTGCATAAAATAAAGGACCTTTCGGTTTGAACTATACCATAGTGAAAATACCATAAAGTCTTATCGAAATCATTGGTAGCTTAAAAGCTTGAACCAAGTATTCCTTATGATAAAATCAGTGATACCTCACACACCTCCACAAGATCTTTTTTTTTCCCACTTTCTCTTTTTAGCACTCATATGACCATGTGCTCATCCCTTCATGAACTTTCTGGGGAGAAACTTCAACTCCCATGAGAGGCGATACCACCTCTAAGTTCACATAGGTGAAGTTCTTACAACATCTTTGCTACCTTTAGAGATTTTTGTTGCACTAAACTGAACTTCATTAAAAGCCCTAGGCTTAACCCACACTTGGTAGCAACCAACACTAACCATCTTGGATGGAACTCACCATAAGTTTTAATGTTGAGACTATTCACTTATGAATGACTTGTTCTTACCCATTAAAATCTTTCCCCTTGATGTATACAAGTTTGGAGTTGGGTTGGCATCATTGATGAATCTATTATTCTAGGAGTTTCAGTCCCATCCTTTTTGAAGTGGAACTTACTAACCTTCTTACAAGAGGTTTTGTAAATGGATCCGCTAAGTTACCACTTGTCCTAACATATGAGATCGATATGATTCCATATTGAATCAACTGTCTCACATATTCATGTCTTAGACTAATATGTCTAGAATTTCCATTATACACACTATTTTATGCTCTAACAAGTGTGGGTTGGCTAACACAATGTATTGAAATTTTTGATACCATATCCGCGGTAAAAGAGAATTCCAACATGAGATCCCTAAGCCACTCGACCTCTTTGTCACTTGCTGCTAGAGCTATAAACTCCGCTTCCATGGTTGAGTGTGGTGTACAATTTTCTTTCTTGGAGCCCCATGAGATCGCACCTCCTCCAAGAGTAAACACCCAACCGGTGGTGGAGAGATTATCTCCAACTCCCGATATCCAATTAGCGTCGGAATATCCTTCAAGTATCTTTGGAAAATTTATATAGTGAAGACTATACTATTTGGTACCCTTAAGGTACCAAGAACTCTCCCAATGGCTTTCCAATGCTTGATACTTGTATTGTTAGTAAACCTACTAAGTTTACTAACCGCATATGCAATATTCACTATTGTGCAATGAGCGGTGTACAATAGGCTTCTTATTGCACTTGCATATTTGAATTGAGCACCTGCTCTTCCTTCATTCTTTTCAAACTTCATGTTTGAATTGAATGGTGTATATGCCTCTTTGATTTTGAGATGACTAAATTTATCGAGCACTTTCTCAACATAGTGGGTTTGATTCAACACAAAACCCCCACTATTCCTTCTAACTTTGATACCAAAAATGGTATCCACCTCTCCAAGGTCTTTCATTATAAAGTTAGACGATAGAAACTTTTTTGTTTCTAATATTCCTCTCATGTCATTACTCAAAATCAACATATCATCTAAATATAGACACACTAATATGACATAGTCAGCACAAGTCTTAGAGTATAAGCACTTGTTCAGGTTGTTGTATCTAAATCCATTAGAAACAATGACTTTATCAAACTTCTCATGCCATTGTTTTGGAGCTTGTTTCAAACCATATAATTGATTGACAAGTCTACATACTTTATGTTAATTTCCTTGAAGAACAAAACCCTTCGGTCGTTCCATATAGACTTCATCCTCGAGATCCCCATTCAGGAATGTCGTTTTGACATCCATTTGGTGATGATAAAGGTTATATATAGATTATAAGGAAAATAACAATCTTATAGAAGTAGTTCTTGCTAACGGTACATAAGTGTCAAAGTAATCTACCCACCTTTTGTTTGAATCATTTGGCTACTAATCTAGTCTTAAAGGTTTGTATGGTGTCATCGGTATGGTATTTCCTTCTACATACCCATTTGCACCCAATTGGTTTAGACCCCTTTGGAATGTCAACCAATTTCCAAGTATAGTTTGACATAATTGAATCTATTTCATCATTAATTGCCTCCTTCCAAAAAGTGGAGTCTCTTGAGGACATGGTTTTTTGAAAATTTTGAGATCATCTTCTATTTGAAGTACTATTGGATATTTCCAAGTAACTTCCTCATTATCACCTTAAAAAGGGTATGGTGTCTCTATTTGAGAACACTTCTCACTTGATCCCAAATCTTTGAGCCTTTGGCTCCTTCTAGGCAATTGAGGTTGCTCACCAACCATTTTAGTAGTCTCCTCTTGAGGCTCTCTAGTTTGAGTTGGTTCTATTAAATTAATGTCATTGCATGACATGTTCTCAAAGAACTCAACCTCTCTTGATTCAATTATCACATTAGACTCAAAGTCTAATAATATATAAGCTTTGCTATTTTGGGCATAACCCACAAATGCACATCTTATAGCCCTTGGACCCAATTTGGTCCTTTTAGGATTGGTGCTCTTGCAATAAGCAAGACAGCCCCACAATTTAAGATGATCAATGTTTGGTTTCTTTCCTTTCTATAACTCATATGGAGAGATATTGTTTTTTTTCATGGGAATACGATTCAAAATATGACAAGTGGATAGCAAGGCTTCACCCCACAAACTAAAACCCAATTTAGAATATAATAGCATAACATTAATCATCTCAAGAAATGTTTTATTTTTCCTTTTTGCCATACCATTTTGTTGTGGAGTATAGAGGGATGTACATTCATGCATTATTCCATGCTCTTCACAAAACAAGTTGAAATCATTTGAAAAATATTGACCACCCTTATCACTTCTAAGCACTTTATTTTTCCTTTCCAATTGATTTTCAACTTTCGCTTTATAAGCTTTAAACACATTAAATGTTTCATCTTTATTCTTAAGCAAATATACATATGTGAACCTAGAGAAATCATCTATGAAAGTAATAAAATATCTACTTCCTCCTCTAGTCACATTCCATTTAGTTCACATAAGTCACTATGTATCAAATCTAAAAACTTAGAGTTTTTTTCAACACTTGGAAAAAGGTTTGTTCACCACCTTATATTTAACACATAATTTACATTTATCATGCTCAACATCATCACAATCAATCAATCCACATTTAAATGCTATTTTAATTGTGCTAAATCCTATAGGTGTTATTACACCCAAATTTCGAGGATGAATAAATGAGCCTCGAAATGTAGGCTCAAAAAGCGTAAGCTCAAAAATAACAAGTATTGGCTGAACACTTGTACGAATATGCATGATTCTCGATTTGTTGTTGTTAGCAATCGAGCACAAGTTTAAAAGTCTTGGACTTAAGCTTCAAGATTGAAAGAAAGAATCTTCTCCGACACATATGGATGTTATTCGAGCCTTAACTACAAACTCGAAGGTATTGGTCTCCGAAGATTGAGTTCGATGAAACTACCAACTTAGGAGGGGCTGACCGAAATAACAAGCTCAAATGTATGTTGATCTCGAAAGCGCATTAACCTTGCATTCAAGGTCAGCAACACGTTTTGCATGCAACAACTATTAGGAGATCCCTATTCTTTAGGGATTTGTTGTTATCTGATAATTAAATCTCAATTATCATGGGATATTATGTATTTAATATATTTAATTACATTTATTTTAGCATAGAATAATCAGTTGTAACTTCCCTGAATCAAGGGAAGATATTCTCCCAACCAGGCCTATAAATAGCCTGGTATTTTTCATTTGTGGGCACGCACAATATTGTACTGAGAATACTCTATTGAATTGCTCTGAGAAAGCTTTGAGAGAGTATATTACGAATCAATAATATTGACTCGTGGACTAGGTAGATTTTAACTGCTGAACCACGCAAAAATCCTACTGTTCTTTTTTGAATCTTTGTTTAAAGCTCTTCGGATTTAAGTTAGTGAAAAACAATGTCAACAGTTTGGTGCTTTCATTGAGAGCATTAAGCAAATCTTTGGATTGTTTAATCAGAAACCTCCTGCATTACCAATGGCCACCACGAACAACCCAGGAGCTGGTGGGCGACCATTGCCCCAAATACTCGAGGAGAAAAGTCCTCACAGTGAAGATTACCCACAGAGGCCTGGGAAGCAATCAATGACAGACCACGGCCCGAGCGAGGGGAGTACATCATCTGACTCCACGGGGCCGCCTGCTTCCAGGCCCGAGGACCTCTATTATAATCCTGAGAGGTACATTCCCATCGTGGAACTGGAGAATCGCTTACTGCGTCAAAAATTGGAAAAGGTCGCAATGCGCAATGAAGAACTGGCTATGCAGGCCTCTGAGGTCCAGGCGCCACCCCAAAGGCCCAGAGGACATCCCCGCAAGAGCACGACCGTCAGGCGGGCCAAACACTGGTGATGAACGCCCTGGAAGGAATACTTAATCCAATACTGCTAACAACCCAACTGTGGAGGAAACTACAGGAACAGGGAATAACTGAGCTCCCCCAACAGCTCGAAGCTCTAACCCTGAACCTGTCAGGAATAACTCAGAACTAGTCCATGCCAATTATGGGCCTTCCAAACCCAACAATGGGAGGCCACTACCATCGCCTATAAGGCATCCATCATCTTCTATAAGAAAACCTCACTGCTCTGAGAGGCACCCCAGCCAATTCCTCATAGGAACCAGGCAGGGGAGCATGTACCACAAAGGCCATCTCAAAGTGGCAGCCGAGATGGGAATCGTTGAACTCGACCCAGACACGGGGGTGAGTGAAAGGCAACCTGAGGACATAGGGATACCCAATCAGCGGGAAGCCACATATCGAGATTGCAAACAACTGAAGCAAGAAGGTCGATGGAAGATCCACCTCGTAACCATTGAGCCCATAAACTAGAATGAAATGTTAGTTTTATGAGTAGGAGCTTAGACCTCACTAGGTCTGTAAGCGTATATAATACCAAACCCAGGAATACTGGGAATTATGGAAATAATCTTGATCTTCGAGATCATCTGAGCTAGAACCAGGGGCAAGCCAATCCCTCAAACCCTAATTTGCGTGATCATAGCCGAAAGGAACCTGTGCAGCCAGTATATGGAAACCAATATAACCATATGCGGGGACAGGGAGCTGGAGATTTTATAAACAATAACCAGCTACCCCAAGCACAAACTCAGCCTTCAATGGATTCATTCCAGGAGAGAATTAATCAGCTTGAAAGAGCGTTCAGGCTCCTTAGGGATGAAAGGAACAGGGACAAGGCCGATGACTCTGATGAAGAGCTCGAGCCTTTCGCTCCACATATTTCAAACACGCCACGGGTTCAAGATACTCCATGTAGCTCCATTTGATGGGAGCCACCTGAGCACATTTAATGCCATCATGTGAGCCGACAATGTTGGCTACAAGCTCTGGTGCATGTTATTTCCAACTACTTTGATAGGACCAGCGAAAAACTGGTTTGAAAAATTCAGAAGACATTCAATCTTGTCTTGGGATCAATTAACGAAGGAACTTAAAAAATAGTTTAAATCCATGGTAGGCGTCAGGCCCGAGGCCTCAGCCCTAACCAATGTCAGACAACAGCCGGGAGAGTCATTGAAAAGTTACCTGGTGAGGTTTAACATAGAGGTGGCGTGAGCCTATAACATTGATGACAGTGGTCATCTAATGGCTGTTTGAGCTGGTATATTACCAGGAAGTCCTCTTTGGGATGAAATGCAGAGAAAACCGATAAGAACATTAACTGAGTTCAACAAAAGAGCTAAGATATTCGTCAATGTAGAGGAGGCAAACGGAGGAGTGTTCACTCAGCCCATTATAACTACAACAAAGAGTGTTCACTCAGCCTCAACCTCGGCTACCCCATCAACGTCTCGACCCTCAGAAGATAACCCTTCAAAAAGGAAGAAAAATGAAGGGAATAACTCAGAGGCAGACGGAGGAAAAAGAAGAAGGGAGACAAGTATTTCTCCGTTTATATGGTTTACACCGAGCTCAATGAGACTCGGGAAAATATCTTTCTCGCAAATGAGAATCAGGTCCCATTTAGAGGACCTGACCCAATGCTAAATCAGAAATCAAAGAGAGACACCAACATGTACTGCAGGTTCTACCGGGACGTCGGACATACCACTGATGAGTAGGGGTGAGCATCGGTCGGTTTGGGCGGTTTTTTCATAACATAAAATCCAGAATTCGGTTTTCGGTTCGAATTGGTGCAATCCAAAAACCGACCAACCAAACCAGTTAAAAGAAAAAACCGACCGTTTTGGACCGCGGTTTGGTCAGTTAAACCGACCAAACCGAATTTATTATTATTATTTTTTAAATTATTATTATTTTTTTAAGTTTTAGTTAAAAAACTAAAAATTTTGGATTGTTGGAATCCATTTTTGTGCATTTTTAAAACATAAATATATAGAACATGATTTCATATATATATATTTTTATTATTTTTATTTAATAATTTTAATAATTAAAAATTATATATTATTATATATTATATTGTTCGGTCGATTTCGGTTCCGCCAGTCGGTCCACACAAAATTTTCAATCCGACCGAACAGTGGCGGTTTGCGCCGTTGGCGGTTTTTTCGGTGTTCGGTTTAATTGGTTTCGGTTTTTTCGGTATTCGGAAGGTCGGTGTACACGGTTTTTTCGGTTTTTCGGATTTTATATTCAGTCCTACTAATGAGTGCCAACAACTTAAAGACAAGATCGAAGGCTTGATCTAGGATATTTTGGACAATATATAAGAAATCGGAATACCAATCCAGCATCGTCCAGACAGAGGGCAGCACTGCGCAACCTGCCCAACAGAATAACAATTCTCAAGCAAGGGAGGATGATCGACCTCCCCCGATAGATGGGGAGGATGTGGTAACCATCTCTGGGGGACCGCACCTTGCTGGATCGGGAGAAATGCCCATAAGAGATATGTGAACAAGCTCAAAACTGGAGACGGTTCTCCCTACAAGCTTGAACCATGAGCCCCAAAGCAATAAAGGGGAATCTCAACCCATTACTTTTACAGAAGAAGATGCCCCACATGTACAGTTTCCCTATAACGATTCCCTGGTCATCACACTTTAACTCGCGAACAAAATGGTGCGTAGAGTCCTGATAGATAACAGGAGCTCTGTCAATATCCTTTATAAGGCCACTCTAGAAAAGATGGGACTCTATAACGTTGTATGGATTTTCAGGAGAAGGGATCGCCAGCATGAGATCCATCGAGCTCCCTGTAAGCTTGGGAGACTATCTAGTCTCGGTGACCAAGATGATGGAGTTCATAGTAGTGGACACTCCATCGGCCTACAACGTACTGCCCAGGAAACCAGCCCTGATTAGGCTGGGGGCAGTGTTGTTTGTTAGGCATTTGGCCATATAGTTCCTGACATCTAGTGGCATCACGACGGTGAAGGGAGATCAGCTCAGTGCATGGGAATGCTATAGCATTTCCATGAGAGAAAAAAACTAAACAAGTGCACCAGCACTTGTAGTAATTGGGAGATGAACGGATCCATCTTCGAAATAGAAGAAGAGATCGACCCTAGGGTTGAAGAGAGGGCCGATCTCGAACCAATGGAGGAGCTTGAAGAAGTGAAGCTCGATGAGAAAGATACCACGAGGGTGGTAAAAATAGGGAAAAATCTTTCTGAAAGTGCAAAATAGCAATTAACTTGCTTTTTGAGAGAAAACCAGGATGTGTTTACATGGTCACACTCGGATATGGTAGGGATTAGTCCGAGTATTATGAGCCACACACTCAACATAGACAAAAGATTTCCTCCGAAGCAGCAAAAAAGGACGCTCCTGGACGACGATAGAAAGAAAGCCCTGAAAGAGGAGGTCGAAAGGTTAAAAGCAAATCAGTTTATCCGAGATGCTTTCTATCTTGATTGGATAGCCAACCCTCTTCTGGTCCCGAAGCCTAATGGCAAGTGGCAAACCTACATCGACTATTTGGACCTCAACAAGGCATGCCCCAAGGATTGCTTTCCCTTGCCTCGAATCAACCAGCTCGTAGATGCCTCCGCAGGCCACGACATCATGTCATTCATGGACGCTTATTCTAGATATAGCTAGATAACCATGCATGCACCTGAATAATAACATACGAGCTTTGTGACCGATAAGGGCTTGCACTGCTACAACGTAATGCCTTTCGGGCTCAAGAATGCATAAGTCACATACCAAAGGTTGGTGAATAGAATGTTCACTAATCAGATAGGAAATAACATGAAATTTTATGTGGACGATATGTTAGTCAAGTCCAAACATAACTGTAACCATGTAGACAATCTCGCCGAATGTTTTACGGTGCTCCGAAAATACAATATGAGACTTAACCCATAAAAATGCTCATTCAGAGTATCCTCGGGTAAGTTTCTGGGATTTATAGTGCATGCTCGGGGTATAGAGGCTAATCCCGACAAGATCAAAGTGTTAATTGACATGCCCTTACCTTGAAAAAATAAAGATGTCCAGAGCCTAACTTGATGCATGGCGGCCTTAAGTAGGTTTATCTCGAAATCTACAGATCGGTGTCTACCATTCTTTAATCTTTTGAGAGGGAGCAAGAAGTTTGAATGGTCAGACGAGTGTGAACTCGCATTTCAGAACCTTAAGAAATACCTCGCCGAATCGTCGATCTTGTCAAAGCCAATCGCAGGGGAAGTCTTATACTTATATCTCACCACAACCGATCATGTGATTAGTGCGGGAGGATAAGAAAATACAAAATCCCATATACTACGTCAGCAAGAGGTTGTTGGGGGAAGAATCGAGATACCCATTGATGGAGAAACTGGCTTTGAGCCTAATGCATGCATCTCGAAAGTTCTGACCCTATTTCCAAGCACATCCCATCCATGTGTTAACTAATCAACCATTAAGACAAGTATTATCCAAGCCTGAGACCTCTGAGAGATTGTTAAAATAGGCTGTCGAGCTTGAACAGTTCGAGATCACCTATATCATCCCAGAACAACGATCAAAGGACAGACTTTGGCAAATTTCATTGTCGAGTGTACAGAGATCTCCAACGAGGAAGTCGTAACGCCAGCCCGCAAGTTGTGGAGACTTTACGTCGATAAGTCCTCTAATGAAAATGGATCGAGGGCAGGAATCATTCTAATCACCCCGATGGGTTCGGCTAAGGTTTGGCTTTGAGGCATCGAACAACGAGACTAAGTATGAGACTCTATGTATTTTATGTGATTGGGACAAAACATGTATACTCGATATAATTAATAATATTATACAACTCATTGGAATATTCTTATAGCACCAAAATAATAATATAATAATAAAAAAGTATTTCTTTTCTATCTAGTTAATTAAAATTGTTGACTTCTCCATGTTTGCTTTATGCCAAGATCACATTGATATAGATATAGATCGTAATTAATTTAAAAGTTTTTTTAGAGAAATAATAATAATAATTCTAAGAGGTCCTCTAAAATAAATTTTGTACACACGCAACGATTATAACGAGTTTATGTCAAATCATGTCAAATACATAATAAGATTTTCCACCAAATAAGAATATGTGAAACATTATCCTATATAAGATCAAAATCAGAGTGAAATGACAACATTGTCAACAAGAGAAACTGTAGTACGACGTCTGTATATAGCTTTTTTTTTTTGAAGGACAAGAAGAAAAGATAAAATTTCCACGTCTTTATGCTTGAGTTCATGAGATGGAACTTATAATTTTCTTTTAAATGGTCATTCCGTTTTTATTAAAATATATATATTTATGATGATAAGTGATCTACACTCGCACATATTATACATGTTGCAATTTTTTATTTATTTTTAAATCATGATATCCATATTGAAAAATTAAAAGGATCTCTTATTATCAGAAAATTCCGATAGGACTATACGTTATATACAAATTTGAATAAATTTTTTTAGTTAATATATAAATAATAATATTTTTTATAATATAATTTTTTTATATATAGTCACAATTACAAATTATTCTAAGTTAAAAATATAAAAAAAATTGTAATATTCTTTTTCTTTTTCATAAAAATAATAAAAATCCAGGCACCTTTTATTACAAGTTTTGTACTCCTAATTATGAAAAGCACCTATTTTTAAGATTAATCAACTAAAATTAGCCACTAAATATATTTATTTTAATATTACCCATTTTTATAAGTACATTTCTCATTATAATACTTAAAAAGTACACTGTGTTGTGAATATTTAAGCAAAAAAATAATATAACAGGAATAGTAGCTAAAATATTTAGTATAAAAAGAAAAAGATTCAAAATATGGCTACAAATGAGAGATGATCACTTAAAATAAGTATTCAATTTTTTTAATCCATTAAGCATTATCTTATTCAATTTAATTAAAAAAAAAGATAAATAGATAATTAATGCGTGTTTATAACGGTATGAGTGCATATGGAACATATTGATTAATTGACTCAACCTTAGAAAGTATACATTGATGGTAATAATATCAGATGCATGTATGTCATAATGTTATGAATATCATGCATTTATTTAGATACAATATTATCTAATATTGTGCTACTTTACCAAACTATTTTTGTGAATACAAAAATGTTACACTGACAGGCCTCATTTTTTTTAAATACATTGAACCGTAAAAAATATCGAAGCAGCCAGACTGTACTGTGCCCTAATAAAGCAAATAAATAAAGCAGCAGCCAGACAGCATCATGTGACCAATTAATGAAGTACATATATATATATTGATATGTATAAAGTTCTTACTAGTTAGTCATTGAAATATACATCTTTCTTAAAAATACTTTAGTAAGCTAATTATTACATAAATATTAATCGTAGGAGATCTTCACGCCTTAATAATAAAAAAAAACTTGCAATATACAAGGTATCTTGTTTTTTTGTTATATTTTATAAAATTTTATTGAGGATAATATTTCCATTATAAAATTTATTATTTATATAATAATAGTTTTTCGTGTTTATTGATGGTTCACTGAATAATTTGTATTGTTGTGTAACATGAAATAATTTTTTTTTTAAATTACGTAAAATATTAAATCAAATTTACAAAACCGAGAAAAAGAAGAATGAAGAAGTTAACAATGTTGCTTATAGATAAAAATAAATGCTGAATGAACTTTTTTTTTGTTTATGTTATTTTTAATCAATCTCGGTAATATTTAAGTAATATATCCTTAATTAATTATATTAGGAAATGTAAATGAAACTTTTGATAGCCTTCTTATATATATTTGCCTAGCTAGTAACCTTGAATGATCATGATAGCACCATGTTTTTGGCACAAGTCAAGGTCAACAACAAGATAGCTGCCATCCACCACACTATATTTAAAAAAAAATAGAAGCCGCCTCAACTTTATTATATAGATAATGCAATTGTAACTAAAGTATATCGAAAAATGGGACCCCTCTACCTCTATATAAACACGTGTTAAGCCATGTATTATGACACAAATTCACACCATACTCCAAAAGCATAATCAAAATGCTATCCTTAGCCAACTTCTCACTCTCCTTCCTCTTCATCCTCTTCACTCAATTCTCTATCCATACCCGCGCTGCCACCTTCGACATCCGCAATGACTGTCCATACACCGTTTGGGCCGCTGCCAGCCCCGGCGGTGGCCGCCGCCTAGACCCGGGCCAGGCATGGAACCTATGGGTGGCGCCAGGGACAGCCATGGCACGTATTTGGGGCCGCACCAATTGCAACTTCGACGGCAGCGGCCGAGGCCGGTGCCAAACCGGTGACTGTGGGAGCTTAGAGTGTAAAGGGTGGGGTGTCCCTCCCAACACATTGGCCGAATACGCTCTCAACCAGTTTGGTAACATGGATTTCATTGACATTTCAGTAATCGATGGCTTCAACATTCCCATGGAATTTAGCCCCACTAGTGGCGCGTGTAGGGGAATTCGGTGCACCGCTGACATCAACGGTCAATGCCCTAATGAGCTGAGAACCCCAGGAGGTTGCCACAACCCTTGTACGGTTTTTAAGACCAATGAATATTGTTGCAACAATGGGCGAGGGTCATGTGGACCCACCAACTTTTCTAAGTTCTTCAAGACTAGGTGTCCCGATGCTTATAGTTATCCACAAGATGATCCCACTAGTACTTTCACTTGCCCTGGTGGAACGAACTATAGGGTTGTGTTTTGCCCTAGAGGGTCTTCTCATAATTTTCCTTTGGAAATGGTTGATGGCAATATGAGTGAGAAGAAGTAATAAGTTTATAAGTAAGATATATCTTTTTCGTACGGCTATTTTTATATATATAAATAGCCATGTGTTCGGTAAAGATATATGTTTGTAACTTGCTTATTGGGTTTTGTTGTGGTTCTGCTTTTACAGATCCTTGTTTTGGCTATACGTATAAGGACGTATAGTACTAGTAACTACTCTTGTTGTTGTACTTCGTTGTACCAGCATGAAATGCATAAAAGAATTAATAAAAGCTTTTTGTTTGCTTTACTAGTACATATGTGTTTGGCTCGATAAATAAGTATTGTAGTAATAAATACAGTATTAATTAATTTCTAAATTGTTTCGATCATACTGTACACTATATCAATAATTTAGTAACAAATATATATATTGGTGTGTACATGTATATGCATATATGTTCTCTGACTTTTTAAATGTAGTTTTATCCTCTTGACATACAGCAAATAATATACAATATTATGGGTACAATTTTATTCTTTAACAATATCTTTATTTACAATATATGCGATGAGAAAAGGAACCTCTCATTGATCTCTAGGCTATATTTGATCAAAGTTGTATTATATAACAAGTAGTAATTAAGTTTCTAAAAAAGCAAGTATAGTTGAAATGAAAATATCATTATTGATTAATGATCCACAAATATTGAAAATGCCTGACTCCATTTATAATTAATTTATTTTAAGATGGAACTTTATAATTATCAAACTGATCAAATAAAGTAAATAATGTTTATAGAGGAAAATGTGAGCAAATATGCATTCTAACAAACAATTAAAAACTATGCGAACATTAATAACCAAACTATGGCTTTTTGCAAAATTTTGACCAAACCAGCTGCCTCTCCCATTCAAACAAAACTCATCATCTCTCTCTCTCTCTCTATCTCTCTCTCTCTCTCTCACACACACACACACACACACACACACACGTTTGAAGCCCTCTTTCTCCTTCTTACTTCTCTCTCTCTCAACCACCATATGTTAATCCTCTATCCCTCCAATCCGATCCACTATCACACAATTTCTCTTTTTCTTCTTTACAATTCCCATTCACCCTGATATTATGTCCATGTGTCAAGTCATGTCATGGAAAAAAGACACACCATCATCCCATTACAAAAAATGAGTAGAATTGGATGAAAGTCCCAGGTTACATCACAATAAATAATTCGGGACCATTTTTAACGGCTTGAATAACTCAGGGATACAATAATGTATATGTGAATAGTTCGGTAGCCAAAATACATAAATTACCTAGATATAATATATAAAGCAGCAGCCAGACAGCATCATGTGACCAATTAATTAAGTACGTATATAATATATTGATATATGTAGTTCTTTCAACAGTTAGTCATAGAAATAACCATGTTTCTGAAACATTTTATAATTTACAAGCTTATATCTTGTTTTGTTATATTTTATAAAAATTTTGTTGAGGATAAGATTTCCATGTTGTGAAATTTGAAACCATTTCTTTTTAAGTTTTTTTTTTAATGAAAAAAGAATTCTTAATATATTCACTACTACAAAAAAAAAGTTTTTCTTTACAATTTTTTTTCTCTTAACACACTGCGGTTTTTGGGAGTATCAAGAACCACAGTGTTTGAGACCGCAGACAAAAGTAATAACAAAACCACAGAGAAAATTGATTTTTCTCCGCAGTCTTGTTAACTAAACCGCAGAGAAAGAATTTCTTTCTCTGCGATTTTGTTAACTAAACCGTGGAGAAATGTGTTTTTTTTTTAATTTGTGGACGTGTTTCTTTATATTTTCAATTCCGTTTATATTACCTAATTTTATTAATCATTATTATATACCCAAATATTATTATATTATTCAATTTCGTTTATATTGCCTAATTTTATTAATTACCTAATTTTCAATTCCTTTTATATACCCAAATTTTATATAATAATATAAAATACTTAATTTGATAAATTATTATCTAATTAAAAGATAACATATTATTATATACATTCACATGTCATACAAGTAGTTTGTATATATATAATAAGAACACACAAATATTATTTAACATATAAGTCAATGGGGGCACTCTTAATGGTTAATATCCACAGATGGTGGTTACTTTAATATTAATCATTGGATTAAGATTAATAGTCCATATTTATAATTGTTAATTAATATTTCTAAAAATAAATTTGACTTTTTCAAACTTTTGGAAGGGCTACTTGATGACATAACGGTCATATATTTATTAATTGAAGAATAAAAAAATAATTTTATTTAATATTCATTCTCCATTCATTCTTCATTCTTGATTCATTCATTTTATCCATTCCATGAGAAAAAAAATTATTTTGGAATTAATGGGAATAGTTAATGTGTCCATTATCTTTCCAACTAATGTTTATTGCCTAATTAATCTAAAAAATTGAAATTATTGATTTTACTAGTTTAGTGATCTATGGTAACCATCCATGGGTAATAACCATTGAAAAGTCTTCCATAAGTCAATAAGTTAGAAAGTTACATACATATGAAAAATTAGACTTCATAAATAAATGACATTAATCTTGCTAACCAATCACTTTGTAGTGGGAGTAGATCATCTTTGACATTGTATTACTTTTTGTCAAACTACTGCAAAATTGAAAAGTTTATATAGATTAGATGATTAAATACTATATCTAGTTTTTCTTAAGTAAAAAAGAGTATAAAATATAACATACTTTCTTCTTGATAACTTCTGTCAGATTCGGTGCATTTATAAGATCATAAATGTATCTTAATACATAATAACCGCATTCATGAATTTCGGGCTATTTTGGACAAGAACATCTCAACAATTTTGTAAATGTACCAGTGTATTCATTTTCTAAACATTGTGTGTATGCTCTACAAAAATTAAAATTAATTAAGTACATATTATACTCTCAACTCTTAAAAATTAACAATGCATACATTAAAATTGAAAAAAAAAAACTTACTTTTCCATAACCTCCTTCATTTTTGGTGGAGATTTATGATTTTTCAAATGGTCTAAAATTATGGTCATCCCCCGCATCATCACGAGAACCAACATCCAATGTCGACTAAAACAATAATAAATTATAATTATTATAAGATTAAAATCCAACCATAGTAGTGATAATATTTAAGTAGTCTGTTCTTACTCAACAATCCAAGGAGTGAACTAAATTTGGCTTCGTCTATCCATAGTCATCATCCATTTGGCTATAAGATTCATCGTATTTTTTTTACTTTCATCATTGTCAATAGAATGATGTTCGGTGTCAAAAAATTTGTATAACTGTCATGAATTTGGGTGCATGTTTTCCCAAATGCATTTGTAGAATCAATCATGCATATTACATTTTCAATTAATAAATTAATATCATAAAAAAAATTGGGCAGAGTTTCTTTGTTTCTATAGCATATCCAAAACTATTAGTACCTAATTCAAACAAACACATACAACAAACAACATGCATGTTCTCATCCATAAGCCACCGCAACACACAGAATTTGTAGAACCTACTTCACTAAGACACACATATTCTCAACATTATGTTATCTCCGCAACACACAATTTCATCTCAGAACCTACTTCACTACGGATTAATATCTAATATATTCAAACTCTTTTAATAGATTGTTATGACATAACAGATTGAGTTCAATTTGAATTGATACATACCTCATACCAAACAGCATAGCTAAGGATTAGGGATGTAAATGGGGCGGATCTGATCCGCCCCGGTAGTGATCCGACCCGATCCGAATACACTTCCGACCCGACCCGACCCGATCCGATAGGCTTTTGTAGTGGATCGGATCGGATCCGACCCGGTTCATCCGGGTCGGGTCAGACCCGATCCGACAAGATTTTTTTTTTTTTTTTTAAATCACACCATAGCACTATTAAAAAAAATACTAAAGTATAAATGAAAGTTTTTCAAAAAAAACAAAGTTTTAATGAAGTATATTATATCATTAAAAACAAAGTCATTATATCATTAATTATATTAAGAATTCACCAACACATACTAATAATAAAGTACATTAACTACATTAAATCAATTATAAAACTTTGATATTCTACCCTAATCTTCAAGATCTATTATGTATGGGTCCTGCAAAGAAAAGAAACAAAAATATTAATAATAGAAGTTTAATCATTTATTTGATTTATTTTAAAAACTAAAATAATTACCATAGTTGGATCTATGTCATTATCTTCATCATTAATGGTGACTAGTTTAGTCGCTCCTGCAGAAAAAAAATATCAAACATTAACTATCAAAATTTTAAAACAAAATATAAGTATAAATACCTTGTTTGTCTTTCACCAACCAACTTTGAATACAGACCAAATTGTTATATATATAAAACAAAAGATAAGTATAAATACCTTGTTTGTCTTTCACCAACCAACTTTGAGTACAGACCAATGCCTCCAATGTAGTTGGATGAAGTCTCGATCGATGTGAACCCACATGTCTACCACCAGTGCTAAATGCAGACTCTGAAGCAACAATACTAATAGGCACAGCAAATATGTCTTTGGCAATCTTGTTCAACATGGGATATTTAAATCCTGTTACCTTCCAATAATTGCATATATCAAAGAATTCATCAGTCCTAGGTAACACCTTCTCATCCAAATAGGCATCTAACTCTGACTTCACATTCTCTGCACCAGATGCAACTATAACATATGTATCATAGTTAGATAGATCATCCTCTGTTGAAAAAGATGCTGATGTATTATCCAGTTGCTGACTTCTTTCGCTTAAATCAGGACATTTAGACTTATACTCATCTAATAGATCATAACAAAGCTTGCGGGCCTTCTCAATCTCAATCTCATATAGATCATTTCCATAAAGCTTAGGAAAAAAATATTCGATCAACATAAATTTGTACCTTGGATCCAAAACAACTGCAACAGTCATAAGTCCATGAATCTCTTCCCAATATTTTTGAAACTTAGACATCATTTGAGTTGCCATATTCTTAATAAACAACTCATCTGATGTCATCCATGCTTCAATTTTCAACTTAATTTTACATATCATTGGGAAAAAAAGATTAGCAGTAGGATACTTAGTTCCAGAAAATAACAACGTCACCTCATAAAATACTTCCAACTTGTCATATAATTTCTGAGCTCTAATCCAATCATTATCTGATGGTAAACATTTATACTTTGGATCACGTAGCTTTGATCGTTCAAACACTTTCTTGTACAATAAAGCTGTTTTGAGCATCAAGTACGTTGAATTCCACCTTGTCACACAATCAAGTGACAGTTTCTTAGTACATGTCACTCCGAGAAGACGAGCAGTGTCCTCAAATTTTTCATACCTCTTTGGTGTGCCCGACCAATAAGCAACACTATCTTGAATCTTGTCAATGTTGTCGCCAATAACAGACAAGCCATCCCTAACAATTAGATTCAAAATATGTGCACAACAACGCATATGAAGTAGCTTTCCATTTAAAAGGAAACACTTAGAATCAAATTGTTCCTTCAAAAGTGGAATCATTGCATCGTTCGTAGTACAATTATCTACAGTCACTGTACTAATCTTGTGTTCAATATTCCATTCAGACATGCAAGAACTTAGAGTTTCTGTAAGTGTTGGAGCATCATGTGGGCATGGCACATATCTAAAGCTTATAATCTGACTATGCAACTTCCAAGAGTCATCAATAAAGAGAGCTGTCACAGCCATATATCCCCTCTTTTGATAATTGGTCATCCACATATCAGTGGTTAAGGCTATTCTACTTTTATTTTTCTCCAAAACTTCTCGAAATTTTTCTTTCTCAATCTTATATATTTTCAAAATGTCAGACCTAATTGTATTCCTTGACACCATTTGAAACATAGGTGAAATAGTATTCGAATAGTCTATAAAACCACTATGCTCTACCATCGACAAAGGGTACTCATGTAGAATGATCATTTCAGCCAACTTTTTTCTTCCTAGTTCAGGATCAAGATTGAAGGTAACTGAGGGGCTTGCGGTAGGATTCTTGGCAAGTTGTTTCTGTCTTACTGGACATCTTTCCATGTGAAGAAGTAAGTGTTTAGTCCCCTTACTACTCTCTCCCACTAATTTCCTCCCACAGTGATTGCAAACTGCTTTTAGTTCACCATCAATCTTTTGCAATGTAAAATGATCCCATGCAGGAGATGTTTTCTTTCGTTTTATACCTCTACTCTCATTCACATCACTTCTATTATCAAGAGATTGCACTTCTTGTATATTTGTTGAAGGAACAAAATCAACATCATCCACACAATTAGACTCGGTAACATCTTGGGTTGACATACTTATAGTTTGATTTAACCTACATTGCATCCACATTATAAAATATATCAAAATAATGATGCATTAAAAACTTTTAAAAAATGATAACTAGATCTATAAAACATCTAGCAACATTTCCCCTATTTTATTGACCTAACCATATCTCAATATCAATTAAAACAATCAAACAACACACAAGTTTTCAACCTTATGTCACCACAACACACAAATTTCTCAGAACCTACTTCACTAAGACACACAAGTTCTCAACCTTCCGTTATCACCGCAGCATACAAAAATCTCAGAACCTACTTCACTATGGATGAATATGTAAGATATTCAATCTCTTCTAACTTTTATAAAATATTAACAAAGAAAATTAAACTTCCATAATACACAATAATAAATCAGTAATTCCATGCATTCAGCCCAATGCCCATTTACATGACCCAGAATTATAATTCCATGCATATAGATTTTTCAAGTCCTTAATTATTATACGAAATCATCCAAGCATAATTATAACCCAGAATTATCAAATAGATTTTTCAAGTCCTTAGAAGACCCTCCCCACTATTTACATGACTTTTTTATTAGTCAATAGTATATATATTTTGTAGATACTATTGACTAATAAGGTTTAATGTTTTGTTGTCAAGCAACTGTATTCTTTGTTAACAAGGATGGAGATAGTTTATGAAAAAAAGAGGAACAAGATTAAGTTTTCTTTACCAAGATATACCAAAACACTGTGTTCAATCTTTTTTACAATTCATCATTATCCAAACTTGTTTCCACTAATGACATCAAGCTTTTCAAGACCACAAATGAAGCAGTAAGGTCAAACTAAATTATTACCTGGACTTCATTAAGGTTCACTCCATTTTCCTTGAGAAATGACAGAAAGGTGTCCAAACGATCATCTGTTGGCCGATAATGGCCACTATATGCAGAGATGGACTGAAAAGTCAACGAAATTGTTGATTAGACACCATAAATCAGCACAATAATAACATTGATTTGATATTGCTAATATGCCTAGTGTGTTTCAAGATAGAAGGTTCAAAATAATCTATAAAAAAAAGGTAATGGATCAATTTGAACAGGTCAAATATAACAGTGCATTACTCGGCACCAAACAAAAATTAACCTTCATGCCTTTAAAATTCGTCTAATCCATACAAATTCTAAACGAATAGTGAGTTTCCTTTAATTCCAGGAACGTGAATTGTTTAATTTCCTAAAAAATATACCTTCAGCGTCCCAAGCTCTGCCTCTAGTCTCCCTGCAGCTAATGTAGCTCCACCAGCCAAGAAGCTACTCCAGCAGGTAACTTAATGGAAGCACTGAAATACCCATGAAGGTAGAGATCATGAAACACAAATCCAGAGTCAGACCCTGAAAAAATACAGACCCACCAAGCCATTTTCACACCTCGGTAAAGAAAACCAAATCAGAACCTTAAAATAAACTACATAGAAAAAAAAATACAGACCTCATTATGGTCTCCTTTCTTGTACCTGGGTTATCAATCCATGGCTATGAATTGATAAATCCCCAAATAAGAAAACCTAGGAGAGAGAGAGCCCACGAGAGAGAAGATGAGAGAGAAACCACGAGAAAAAGAGAGAGAACCCAGGTGAGAGAGAGAACTTGCGAGTCAGAGGTTGATTTCTGAACTGAAGAAGATGAAGAAGTGAAGGGTATGTGTTTGTTTACGTTACTGAAGAAGATGAGAGAACCAAACCCAATAGTCAATAAACGTTTTTTTTTTAAAAAAAAGCTACCGGGGCGGGTCACGACCCGCCCCGTAATAATTACTACCGGATCGGATCGGGGCAGCGACCCGCCCCGCATTTCGACCCGCTTAATCCGGATCAGAATCTTCCCGTCGGATCGGAGCTCTGATCCGCCCCGCTCAACCGGATCATTTTGACATTCCTACTAAGGATCTAATATTATCCATGGAGGTTGCTTGATAAATGTCTTCCGATGTGATGAAGATAGCCTCGTGATCTCCTATAAACTCTGGGTCAATGGGAACTTATACAACCCCATCTATTCCTTTAATGGAATAATATCCCTTCACTATAAATTTTAGACTAAGATCAATTATGTCCCATTGGTCATCAGTTAACCAATTTGAAGGTTCTGATTAAGCTATTTTAGCGAGGACAACTACGTGAGATCCCAGCTGATGATAAATGTGGGCTTGGTGATAGGAATTTGCGTTTAGATGTCAATTGGTCTTACATAATATCATTTAACATATCAATATAGTGTACCCATGTAAAAATAAAATTTAAACATCTAAGTAAATAATTTTATACCTGACAAGTCACGATTAAATTTTTTGGGCAAGGCATGAATGTGTCTCGTGCGTCCCCAACATATCGTATGTTACCAAAGGGAATAGGGATCTCAGCTTCTTCTTGTAAGACATCTATAAGCCAAACCCTCGCAACTGAATCATCAAGTATAATTCCATGGATGGTAATTTGACTACCCATGTTTGGTACAATGATAACACCCTTAGCCACTACATTGTCAATATTTTCGAAACACAATTGCACTTCATAGCTCGAGGGTGGCAGGGACTCATAAATTGATTGATCATCTTCATCAAAAGGATTTGGTGTGGTTTGGTGGACAAGTTGATAGAATTCACCAATAGGATAGTCTTCGATTTGTGGGACATGTGAATATACTTGATAAAATTGATCATGTGCGTAGGAGACAGGTCGATAGACTTCATCATTTGGATTCTTATAGCATTGCTTTTCATTATCATTTGGATTATCAAATTGTCTTTCATCATAGTATTCCCACTCATCATTTTCCTCATTGTATTCCTCATTTTGAGCTAATTCCTCTTCTATTATAGATTTATGTCTTTTTAGCTCTTCAATCTCAACTTTTAGCAGAGAAATCTCCTATTTTGCAGTCATTTTCTTCGGGTTTTTTTTCCAAACATTTTGGACACGGTCGCAGTGAACCTACAAAATAATCAACCATGTCAATCAATAAATCAAGCTAAATAATTCTTAAAATAAAATAACTATTATAAAGTATCATATTCGCCAGCTCGAACACGACCTGGGTGTTACGGTGTCCCTAATGCTTGAGTCAAGATGTCATCTTGACCCTGAGCTGTAATTTCCCCATGACTCAATTTTTCTTTGACCTCCTCCTACTCAAGATATTGTTTGGTCAAATTAGTTTATATAAATAAAACCAATATGTTAATTATAAAACCGTAGAAAACTTATTATCTTATTGGCAATCTGTCTGTCCAACTTTGTCACGAGAACTTTATTTTTGTCACACAACCTAAGCCAAACTTGATACCTCTCCAGATTTTGAATATTTCGTTCTTTTTTCTACAACGTACAAGATAATTATAGTTATATGTTGTGATAATATAACCATTATTTAAACTTTAATATCAATTATACTTACCAAATCTTCTCTTATATATTAGTCATTCATCTATGAGATGTTCGATGCCTTGACTTCATTTGTAATGCACATGCTTTTTGTTCTTGATGCATTTTTTGAAACTCTAGACTTAGATGGCTAGATACAAATTTTAACCATTCTCTTTCGTCAAGTATATCACTATACTTCTTCAGGGTAAATTTGAGTTCTTCCATCATACCCATTTCAGCAAAAGGTTTGATGTACTCAGTAGTGAGTTCACTTTTAAAATCTCTCATTATATGATTAGCTTTTTTCAAAATCTCACGTTTGAAGGTTTGAGGAATGTTGTGACCACCCTGAGAATATAATCAATAAAAGTAACTATTAAATTTGGATATCACACAGAAATAAATAAATATCATAATGATAATTTCTTACAATGATATCCTCCCATAGATGGTCTTTCAGATCTTGTGGGACCTTCCTCCAATCATCTGAGTTGATAGAAATCGTGGCTCGTACTCTAGATCCAAGATATGATATCATATTTGCATACACATCAACTATTAGTTGTCCCAAATCGTCCATTCAAGATCTTTCTTGATTCCTTTGGCTTTTTGTTGGGTCATGTAACTCATTCTTGTTTTACCACGACCCTGATGTTGCTCATTGACATCTCTTTTACCTGTCATCTGCAACACATAAATCAATTAGTATAATTTTAAATTAATGCATTACACAAATAAATAATCACAAATGTTAATGCATTACACAAATAAATAATCACAAGTATTAAAGAATTAAACAAATAAATAAACACAAGTATTATATAACTTACTAAACATGTTTTTTTTTTCTTTTTGGTCGATTCACAATCGACCCATATTCCTTCTTCGATGACATTTATAAGATAATCACGATCATCGATATTGCTATCCTGGATATTCTCAACTTATTCGTGTATCAGTTGTCCAACAATGAAACGATCATGATATAAATCATAATTTTCATCGTCATCTTCTTTTTTTGAGAACTTCCTCTCAGGAACTGATAAAATGATTGACCATTTATCATTAACTGGGTCAGTTATATAAAACACTTGTTTTGCTTGGGCATCCATGATAAAATGATCATTCTTGCTTCCGTTCTTACTTAAATCAACCAGAGTGAATCCAAGTTCATCAATTTTAACTCCAATATTTTTGTCTACCCAAGAACATTTAAGAAGAGGAATACGAAATAATGAATAATCTAGCTCCCATATTTCTTCAACAATCTCGTAGTACGTCATTGTGCCTGAAATTGGGTTATTATCCTTTGCACTGGCAAAATATATAGCTTCTGCAACTCTACTTACTCCACTATTTTGAACCAGTCGAGCATCATCCCTTCACTTAGTATGAAATCGTTTCCCTCTGACAATGTAAGCTTGGTGCTTTATTACATCAATGCTTGCTTCAAGAGATATGCAATTTAACTCAGTCGACACTGCATGATTTTTTTCTCCCAACTTCATCAAAATTGTATTCTTCAGCCACCGACAAAATGTTTTATTATGATCATCTATAACCCATTTCTATTTTATTTTTAACCTTTTTTGGAATCATCGACTGTAATAAGTCCATGTGATCACTAAAACATACAAAAGAGTACACAAAAGTTTAAACAACAAAAAGAAAATCAGTACTCTAATATATATGATTAAAATATATTATCTACTTACATTATATATGATTGAATCTCAAGATTATTTTGCATCATAACTAATTGAGTTTGATCTAATTCTACCTTAGATACGATGATCACTATTCTGTTCCCTCGCAGTCATTTATCAACTCCATCTGAGTTATTTCATGGTTTGTTGATTCCGATTGCCTGAACCCCACTCATATATTCTGAGCAAAATTCTACTGCCTTTTTCGATATATAACATTCAACCGAACTAGCTTCAGAACGATAATGATTACGCACATAAATTTTTAACACTTTCATACTCCTTTCAAATGGATACATCCATCTCACCCAAATTGGTCCACACAACTTGGCTTCCCTTACTAGATGAATCATTAAATGTATCATAATGTCAAAGAAGGATGGTGGAAAAAACATGTAATGCCCCAAAATCCCTAATGTGATTTAATGGCAGGATTAGTAGGCTGGAGGGCAATACTTGCTTAATTATGCCATTAGTTGATAAATGCATGTATATGTGAATTATATTATAATATGATGTTAAATGCATGCATGTGGGTCCACATTTTAATTACAGGGGTTTGATGGTAATTTGGCCCGTTGGGGGTATAATTGTATATTTGTATGCCTGTCGGTGATAAATTGTTAAGACCACATTATAATGTGGGTGTGTCCGAGCTATTCGGCATGAGACAATCTTGGATTATTGATTAGTGGTCTAGTCATAACAGGTTTAAGTTCGGGGCTCGGGGTGAGTCTCGGGGTGATTTTAATGATTAGAACGTTGCCGGGAATCAAAAGGGTAACGAGATATGAATTATTGGTGTTTGGGATTATTGAGAATAGCAGGAATCGGATAACGTTAATTATGATTAACGAGATAGGTGGGGAATACCAATTTTGCCCTTGGGAGCCTTTGGAAAACCTTATTTGACCTAGGGGTATTTTGGTCTTTTCATCCCTAGGATAGATATAAACCATTTTTGAGCTGTCAAAGAGGTAGAAAAACAGAGCTTCTTCAAGAGCCTTCCCATACCATCATTTCCTTTATTTCCTTTGAGATTTTTGAGCCATATTTTAGGATTCAAGCTTGGGAAGTAAGCCTTGGGAGTTTGGGAGAGTGTTCCTCCATTGAAAAGCATTATAAGGTGAGCTTTGGGTAAGTTTCTAGCCATTAAATTCCCTGGTTTGCCCTGTTTTAGTTCTGTTTTGCAGTTGTGATTTCTAGGTCGAATACTTGGTTTAACGGGAGTTTTGGCTAGGGTTCTTATGGTTGTGATGTTTGGGGTGTGTTAGGATGGTTTTTGGGTTCATTTGGCACCAAAAATGGGATTTGGAAGCATTAGAATCGAGTTAGAATCGAAGGAGTTGAAGAAGGAGGTTTCAGGGGGTATGTGGTTTGGAGGTAGCGCTACAACGCCCACCCTAGGGCGCTACAGCGCTACACAGGAGGCATTTGGGCGTTTTGGGGGGTTCTGAGTTTAGCGCTGGGGTGCTAGGGAGCAGCACTGTAGCGCAACTCTGTTCCTTCAAAGTCTCGTTTTGGGTGTTTTTAAGGGTTTTTGGCTTGGGGTTTCAATCCTTAAGGCCCGGAATCGAATCTACTCACCGTGTGGGCATGTTTCGAGGTCCCGAGAGTGGTGCTTAGGTTAAGACCCTTTCCATGTTGATTTTCATTAATGGAGGTTATAATTGGTTGTGATTAGGTAACCGCTAAGGAACCAAAATGTTGATCGTTCTCAGGAGTCGTTCTTATTATATTTCTCGCTCGAACCTAAGGTAAGAAAACTGCACCCTGTGTATGTGACATGCATGATTGTTGTTGAAGCATGTTGGTTGATAAATGTGGACATTGATTGCATATTAAATGCTAGCAAATATTGTTTACTTGATACGGCACTGATTAGTCAGGGACACTGACCTAAGAGTCAGAAACGGCATAAGCGTCCTGAACACAGGGCCGAATGAAGATTAGATCTAATCAATATCAGCATTGAATGGCTCTAAGGCATTAATTCTGGACCGATCCTAAGGTCGATGAAACTTATAAGCGCTTGACTAGTCTAAGCTAGTTACTCAGAGTTAGGGCTTAAGGCCCAGGTGACCGTTTGTCACATGGCTAGGGAACGATGTTCCAGAGTTATGACTCTATGGTCATGAGGAAGGTTATGTTGGTGACTAGTCACCATGCACTTATCCTGTTTAAGCTAGTGAAAGGTTCACTTATCCGTTAAGCTCCGGTGACCCTATCGTCACATGACTAAAGAGAGATGTTCCCATCTTGGTGACTTTTGCGACTGTCACTTGCTTGTTTTGGATTGAAAGTCCTAAATGGTTATTATGATCATTATTGATATTATATCATGCTATATTGTGTTTTCTTGTTGAGCCTTGGCTCATGGGTGCTATGTGGTGCAGGTAAAGGGGAAGAAAAGCTCACCCAGCCTTAAGTGGAGAGCTTAGGTGGTGATGTGTACATATGCGGCTGCTTGACCACCACATCCAAGGAGTTCTCAGAGGAACTAGGGGTTTTACCCTATCTTTGCCGCGTAGGTCGGCGGGTTTGTAAATTTGAAACAGTAATGACCACACTACTACAAAAAAAAATTTTTAGGACTCGCAGGGCGTGAGTCCCCTATTTGAGAGCCTTAAAAACTAAGGTTTTTAGGACTCACATTGCGAGTCCTAAAAGATCTTGCTGAGTGCCTTTAAGTAAGGTTTTTAGGACTCGCAATGTCCGCGAGTCATAAAAGATCTTGTTGAGTGCCTTTAAGTAAGGTTTTTAGGACTCTCTTTGGGTGCCCTTAAAAGTTATATTTTTAATTTTAAAAAAATTTATTTATTGTTATTTTAATTTAAAAATTATGATTTAAATGAAACATTTATATACAAATTAATTTATAGATTAAAATAACAAAACTTATTAAAAGTATAATCGTCTTGACCTTAAAAAATATATAACTAGATTTACAAAGTAAATAATTAACCATTCAAACAAGAATCATTTACTCTAATAAAATTACAAATATAATAAAACACTAAATTCATTGTCAAACAACATATATTTCTTCTTCTTGTCCTTGTACTCACCCTCGTCACTGCCTTTCCAAAGTAAGGATTGGCTGCCATGAATTTCTTTCTAAAATCATCCATGAAACATGAAAAATCACATTCTAATACACCGAACATGAAAAATTATAACTAGATTTTTATTGTAGTGTACATAAATAAGTTTACTCACAATTGTTACAATTTTCATTTTGATTTAAAAAATATATCTCTTTGAGTGTCCAAAATGTATTAAAATAAATTTGAAAAGAAAATACTAAAAAAACACCAATTTTTTTTTTAAAGTATATGTATCTGTATCTAACTAAGCTTGGAAAGAATAAGTTTTCAAACTCTCAAGTGTAAGAAGATAAAGCAGCATCATTTTGGTAATTATGAAAAGGATGAGTATCAATTTCAACACAGTCAAAACTTTATAGCAATGTAGATGCTATCCACATCTCTCTACCTATTCTCTCTAGAGTTAGTAGGCATTTGAGATCAAGTAGCGTGCAATGTTTAGTTTCTGACCTCTTGACTCGTTGAAGGTCTCTGAAGATAGCTTAAGGATTTCTTCATGAGGAATGAACTTAACTTTACCAGTTTCTACTGGCTTTTTCTTCTTGGAATGAAGTTGTGAAATTGACAATTTCCCCTTGCTCATTGCTATTGTGACAACTTCATCTCTCTTCCCAGATTCCATCAAAACTGAGTCACTGACACTTTGGCATGATTCACAGACCCAATCTTCAGGGACCTCGTGCTTTACTTTTCTTCCCATGCAATAACTGAAAACAGAGAGATATAAGAATCATTTATGATTGATTATTATCAATACTTGTATCATCACACACACTCAAAAAGACATGGAAAAAAGATATATGAAAGTTAAAAGCAATAAACACGTGCAGAAGAATATCTTCATGTTGAAAACAAGAGCATCATAGAGTTGCAGCACACCATAGCTTACAAACATGAAATTTAGGATCATTGTTCTGAGCTAATGTATTAGCAAGCATACGACTTTGCTCCATGTCAGCAAAGTTTGCAACATTTACCCCTCTCACATGATCCATTGACATCAACTGAGACTGCTCCTGTGAACAAAATTACAAAATCAAACTCAATGTATAGATGACTATTTTATAATTCTTCAAAAGGTTGAAAGAGCAGCCAAACAATCAATCAAAGAGATACAGCCCTTAAGTGGATGAAGTTGATGCAAAAAAGAAGATAGAATTTATAACAAAAAATATATTTAACTACATTGTAAATCAAAACTTAAGTGATCCAATTTGGATACACGGTCCAAGAGTAATTTTTTACTGTAAAGGCTTACATACCAATTATCTTTATGGTTCGTCTTTTAAAATCCTATAAATGAATTAACATTATAAGTTATTGCCTGTAATACTAGTGTCACAAGAACTCAGAGCACACCATTGTTACTTCTCATCTTCTTATAATATTTATAGAAATATTTTTTTAGAATTGAAGCTCTTAAGGAAATATATGATGAAATAAAGAAAAAAGAATAAAAGACTTCAGAAATTAAAGGGAAAAAATAATGCATGCCATACGAAAAACTAATTCCTACACATTTCTACCATTCCATAATCCAATATCATAGTATAGTTTAATGTGGTGCATTTTGTAATGAGACAAAATTACCATTAGTGTATATCCCATCCTGTGATATTTTTTATAAGATAAACATAAGCAAATATTGTAGCTTTTATATCTAGAAAAGTTAAAACATAAAAATAACAATGAAGCTATACTATTCTGATTGACACACCACAAAATTGAGCTCTACAACTAGTGCTAATGGTACTACTGCAGACCTCAAATAATAATGCAAGCTTAAGATATTCAGAGCGTTGGCACCACAAATCTATTATTAGTACAAAAGATATACATTAAGTTCAGCAGAACAAATATTTCAGCAGAAGTCATAATCACGAGGCTCAAACATAATAAAACTAAGCAATCTAGTAATCTACAAATACGCAAGATTAAAAGAAGAGAAAAATATCTTGAAAATTAAAGTTACATTTTCTTTCAAGTCACCAAAGTTGTTTATTTTATTTACTAACTCAGCTTTAGGAATAAAACCTCTCAAACCTTGCAAAGTAAGATTTAAGATTGGTACCAATTGACTAAAAACCAAAACAAATGAAATAAAAGTCACAACTTTATTTAGAGGACATACATTCTCAATTATTTGGAGCTCATTCACATATGTTTTATCCTCTCTTCATCAAGAATCAGAATTTGACAGCGTAGAATTTATCAATGGCCAAATATGTGTCATTTTTACACCTCACATTAACCCAATTCAGCTTGAACAAACAAGAATCAAACCAGAAATAATGTTTAATAAATAGCATGATATTGAACAAGACCCAAAACAGAGAAATGAAAAACAATAATTCATGGAAAATAAGATATGATAGATTTAGAAATGCATACCAACCATTGTTTTTTTCCTAAAAGTTGCCTCATTTCTACTTTATAAATGCATACCAACCATTGTTTTTTTCCAAAAAATTCATGGAAAATAGTCTTCTCCCTAGCACCGCTGATTGTTTAGGCATCCAATGAAAAAGTCCTAAATTTTATCAGAAAGAACCCTCAATTTCGACAGTACTTCAAGCTTCAGTTCATTTCAATATGTCTATGGTCTAAATTTCTAATACCTCAGCCAGTTTTAAGAAAATACAACATATTAATGGAAAAATCAAACAAAAATACATAACAAAAATAAAATTAATTTATATTATGCACCCTTAAACATCCATGGATTCAAAATCAGATCGACCACAGTTTCGAACATACCTGAAAACTTGAAATCACATTTGAAAGAGCACAGAAACATTAGCCTGCGAACCCGCGCTACCGTGTGCTGTCCAGCCAGCCCCGTCCTTGCACGATCGATCCCACCCCTCGAGACCCTCGCGCCGTCGAGCCCAGCCACCTCGGAGAACCCCACTCGCCGTCGAGCCCACTCTTGAGCCCTCAGTCACTGTCAAGCCCTTGAACCCCCAGCCGTCATCGAGCCCAGCCAGAGCGAGAGATGGGAGGACGAAGGAGTGAGAGAGCCGAGCCCCCTGCCTCTGCATCGAGCCCGCTGCCGTGATCCAACCACCTCGCCATGATCCATGCATGCCGTCAAAAAGGAGGGCTGGTTGGGTTTGAGGAAAAGAACAAGAGATAGTGAGATTTTGAGGTTGAGGTTGAGGTTGAGGGTTGATAGGGTTTAGTTATTATTATTATTGTTTGTTAAAAAAATATATATAGTTATTATTATAAAAATATATAAATACAAAGTATAATGATATTAAGAAAAAATAATACAATAAAATATTAATGATATATTATTAGTTTTTATTTTCTAATTATATTTTTAAACTAACAACTTATAATTTTTTTAAAAAAATTATTAAAACATTTAACTATATATAAATAATTTAATTTCAACTATTACTTTAAGCCCACTTGTTTTTAGGACTCACAAAGCGAGTCCTTAAAGAGTATTAAGGACTCCCAAAGCAAGTCCTTAAAATTATTAAGTAAAACACTCATTTTTTAGCCCTGATTCTTTTAGGACTCGCATATTTTTTTAGGACACTCATTGAGAGTCCTAAATTGTGTTTTTTCAGGACTCTCAATAAGTGTCCTGAAAACTCCATAAATATTTTTAAGGACTTGCATTTACGTGTGTGTCCTAAAAAAGTGTCCCGTAAAGGGAATTTTGTAGTAGTGCCATTTTGAGTTGTAAATAACTTGTAAAAGATTTTATGGGCCGATGAACAGTTTTATGTATTCAATAAAATATATCCTTTCATTTTTATTGGTTTTTTACCTTAGCCTGTTAATAACACTTAGAGCACGTTTTTAACCAAAGGATTCAGGTAGCAGGTCAAATTTCTGGTTCATCGATCACCGTAACTGTTCTGGGGTAACCAAGGCGTTACAAAACATGTCAAGGTTGCATAGAGTTTCCACTATCTTACAATGCACTGCATCCAAAATTTTCATTTCTAATTGTTTTCCACAAAAATGATTGAAGAATATGCAAACATTCATCAAACAATCTCGAACTTTTTTCGATAAGATTGACCAGATAGCAATCGGAAGTAATTGTTGCATTAACAGATGACAATCATGTGATTTCATACCCATCAACTTCAAATCCCCCATGGATACCAAGTTTCGAATGTTGGATGAATAGCCATCAAGCATTTTCATCTCTGCAAATGATTTACATACAACTTTTTTCTCTTCTTTGGACAACGTGAAAAAAGAAAGAGGTAAATATGTACGTTTACCTTTCTCTTCAGGTGCTAAATCAACTCGTATACCCATTGCAACAAGATCTAAATGACTTGTTAAACCATCCTTAGTTTTACCGAGAATATCAAGTAATGTACCTATAATATTGTCGCACACATTTTTTTCTATATGTATGACATCCAAACAATGTCGAACAAGTAAATCTTTCCAGTTAGGGAGATGAAAATTTTGATTTCCTTTGGAAACATCCATTTACTTTCTTATTTTTCTTCATTTTTCCATACTTTAAATCAATTTTCTCTACTTCTTTAAAAATTTGTTGCCTCGAAAGTGGCAAAGGAGTAACACCTTGTTCTTTATCACCATCAAATGCTTTTTTTTTCCTATAACAATGATTTAGGGGCAAGTATCGTCTATGACCCATATAGCACATCTTGTGCCCATTCGATAGACGAAGAGCCCTTGTGTTAGTGTAACATATTGGACATCCATGGTAACATTTTGTGCTTAACCCTGATAGATTACCATAAGCCAGGAAATCATTAATAATCCACAACAAAACAACTTTTAAGTTAAAAACTTCTTTCTTAAAACCGTCATATGCCTCAACACCATTTTCATACAAATCATCAATTAATGATGCATGCAACGCCCTGGTTACTCTAAGACCGTTAGTGTGAACTTTAAACCGTGCTTAACTCGCTAAATGATTCATTTGGTTATAAACGTGCATCTAGGTGTTATTAATAGGCCAGGGTGAAATTTTCTACTAAAAGGAATGGATATATTTTATTTAAAACATTAAACTATACATGGGCCCACAAAAGCATTTACAAGTTATTTACAATCCAAAATGGTAATTACAGTGTAAAAATTACAATCTGCCGACCTAAGCGGAAAAATATAGGGTTAAACCCCTAGTTCCCCTGAGAAACACCTCGGTCGTCGTGGTCAAGCGACTGCATATGTACACATTGCCACCTAAGCTCTCTACTCAAGGCTGGGTGAGCTTTTCTTTCCCTTTACCTGCACCACATAGCACCCATGAGCCAAGGCTCAGCAAGAAAACTTATTAGTGTATGTATATAATATCAATAAATGATTACGGTAATCATTCTGGGCTTGCAGCCCAATCAGATAAGTGACTATTAAGTCACACACTGTGCAGGTGACTAATAAATCTACCTCTAAGGCTTTGTTCCCTGTATAGATGACTAGTAAGTCCATCTCTATGGATACTCAGTCAGATAAGTGACTATAGAGTCACACACTGTGCATGTGACTAATAAGTCAACCTCTAAGGATCTGTTCCCTGTATAGATGACTAATGAGTCCATCTCTAGGGTTCTGCTCCTTAAATAGATGGCTAATAAGTCCATCTCTGGGGATCCACTTCCAAGCCATGTGACGTATCGGTCACCTTAGCCTTTTGGCTCTAAGTAACTAGCCTTTAGACTAGACAAGCGCTTTTAAATTTCATCGAACTTAGGGTCGGTCAAGCATTTCATGCTCATGTTGATAATGCTTATGTCGATTAGATCTAATCTATTTGGTTTGCGTTAAACATGCTAATACCGTTCTTGATTCATAAGCCAATACCATACGACCATAGCTCAGTACTACTGTCGAACTTGACTAATAAGTCACAACTTCACAATCAATACTAGCACCATTGCCACTTCTGACTAATAAGTCAGTACCATTCACAGATAAGCAAGACTGCTAAGCATTTAATATGCAATCAATGTCCACATATAGAGCACTCAACATGCCTCATCAATAACCATGCATGTCACATATTGGGTGCAGTTTTCTTACATCTGGTTCGAGCATGAAATAATAAAAGAGCGACCTTTGAGAAAGATTAATCCTTTGGTCCCTTAGCAGTCACCTAGTCATAACCAAATATGGAATTCCATTAATAAAATAACTCAATAAAAGGTTCATGATCTAAAACCTCACTCCCGGGACCTTGAATCGTACTAAAACAGTTAGGATATTCGATTTCGAGCCTTAGGAATTGAACCCCCAGGCTTAAGCCCTTGAAAACTCCTCCCTAGCACAAAAGGAAGGGGGAAGTCATGAGTTGGCCTAGAAAGTCGCGACGCCCCCCCAAGTCAGAGAGCACATTCAACCTGAGCACTAGGGCGGGTCGCGACTTGCCTGGCCAAGTCGCGACTTGACCCCACTAACATAGCCCCCTTGCCATTTTCTCCATTAAAACTAGCCAAGAACCTGAATAAAACCTCCATTAAATCAACCTAAAATCAAAACCAACCATCAACACATCATATCCTCTAGTTTAACCAAAAAACCCAAGCTTTAAACCAATTAAAATCACTTCAAATAACCACTTCTATAATCAAAAGTTGTAGCTCAAAAAGTAACTTCAAAACAGAGAAAAACCATAAAAATTCATGGCTGAATTCTCACCTTAATTTCAGGTTTGCATCCCCAACAATGGCTGAACAAAAGCCTAGAACCTCAAGCCTTAATCTCCTAACTTGAACCCTCAATCTCAGCTTCAAAATCCAAAGGAAAAAGATGATTGGGGAAGAGGAAGAAGAGTACTCTATTTTGATGCCTTATTTCTACAGCCTTCCAACTTAATATATAACCTAAGGTCAAATGACCAAAATGTCCCCAAGCTTAATTATTTCCTTAACAGCCACCAAGGGCAAAAGTGTCATTTCTCCTCTAATCCTGTTACTCATAATTAACGTTCTCCAATTCCCGTTATTCTAAATATTCTCAAATAATAAATAAATCATATCCCATTACCCCTTTAATTCCCGATAATGTACTAATCATCAAATTACCCCGAGACTCACCCTGAGCCCGATAAATAACCCTGTTATGACTAAACCGCTAACTTACATTCTAAGATCGTCTCATGCCGAATAGCTCGAAAATATCCACATAATAATGTGGCCTCATTCATAATTCACCAACATACATGAAAATATACAAATATGCCCTCAACGGAGCAAATTACCAAAATACCCTTATAATGAAAAGTGGACCCACATGCATGCATTTATCATCATATAATAATATAATTCACATAAACATGCATATAATCATTTAATTGCATAATAAATCAATTATGGCCCTCTCGGCCTACTAATCCGGCAATTAAACCTCATTAGGGATTTTGGGGCTTTACAGTGCCAAATAAGCATCTATATCGTGACCCGGTTGTTTTGGGCCTGAAATCATTAACGTAAGCATCAAAAACTTTCTTTTCATCACTAACCACAGAGAAAGATTGTACATAACAAGGAAGCAAGCCATGAACTATGCCTACTACTTAGAGATTTATGTGGATTTATACCATCGACAGCTAGACCTAGACGAACATGTCTTGCTTCAGTTTTAAATTCTAGATTTAAGTTATTAACATTTTTCCAAGCCTATGAATCTGCAGGATATCGGAGTTTACCATCTTTTACTCGCCTAGTCTCATGTCATATTAAGTTTTCAAAGTGTTCTGCACTTTGATATAACCGTGTCTCGGAATAAAAGGAAAGTACCACATCACTTTTTGAGGAATAAGTTTCCTAATCTCCTTACTCTTTTTAGGTTTGTACCAGAGTAAATCACATTCTGGGCAAGTTTCCATGTCTGCGTACTCTTTACGATATAATAGACAATCGTTCAGACATGCATGGATCTTCTCATACTTCAACCCTATGCAATTTAAAGTTTTCTTCACTTCATACGTAGACTCAGGGAAGAAATTATCTGATGGCAAAATCTCCTTAAAAGCAGCTAAAAATTGACTAAAACATTTATCGCTAACTCCATTTTCTACTTTTATGTTGTAAATTTTACCATCGTTGGTAATCTTTATTTCAGACAACCATTGAATAATGATTTATCTGCATCTCTAACCAATTTATCGAATTTTGAAGTATCATCAACAAACTATTCTTGTGCTTCATCGAGCGATTCCATAGGAAGATCGTTAAAATCACTATAACCCAAATCATCAACCCCTCGCCTCACGAATGGATATTGATTATTATTTTTCAATTATTTCCCCATGCCAATACTATGTACGATAACTTGTATCAAATCCCTGACAAAATACATGATTCTTTATCATAGTAATATTTCCTTTTGATCCATTACCGCAATCTATACATACACAGTGAATTAGTTCCGGATCACTACAATTTGTTTGGCAAAATTCTAAAAATTGGTTGAATCCGTCTTGAAATTTTTGTGTTTCTCTATTCTCAAGTATCCATGATTTATCCATAATGATAATATCTACCTAATTCCTAAGTCAATAATGAAAAGAAAATTAATATTGTAATTGAACAAAATTATATTCAATTAATAAATTCTAAAATGAAATGGGCAGAGTTTCCTCTATTTCTCTAACATACCCAAAATTCATATGTATTTACAATTTCAACATAAACAAACATAATTGTTACACATATTAACCTATAAAATATGTTCAATTAATATATTAATCTTAACAAAAATTGGGCAGAGTTTCCTTTGTTTTTATAGCATATCCCAAGTTATTACTACCTATAAATTTAAATCAAACAAAACATACAACAAACAACATGCATGTTCTCAACCATAAGCCACCGCGACACACACAGAATTCGCAGAACCTACTTCACAAAGACACACTTGTTCTCAACCTTCTGTTATCTCCGCAGCACAGAGTTTTATCTCAAAGCCTACTTCACTACGAATGAATATCTAATATATTCAAACTCCTCTAACAATAGTTTGTAAATATAATATCAAAAATAAAAAAAATAAAAAAATTAAGTAGTAATTATTACTCACCTTCAAAATCAATCTTCAACAATTTCAACACACCTCAAATTCAAACAAATATTTCCTACAATAAAAGTTTAAACATTGGTTAGTAAATATATGATAATTGAATTGATCCTAACATAATATAATTAACAAAAATAAACTCTTACAAATTTCATTTTGTAAATAATATAAAAAATTATGTAAGAAATAATATTTTAATATAAAAAATTATATAAATAACCTTATTATAATATAAAAAATTATGTAAAATACAATACATTCTAAAGATTTAACATAATTAATATTAACTTTATTAAAAACCCAATAAATTAGGTAGATAATATAAAAAATACACAAAAACCAAAATATATATTAGAAAAAGTAAGTTTTAGTGATCAATACATGTTTTTAACAATGAAATGCCTTCTAATCCTATATAAACTTTCAAAAACGTTAGAAAAAACTTGAAAATCATCCTATAAACATACATTGAAACCCCATTAAAATCACTCAATATTTCTTCATTTTTGCCATAAAACTTCATAATAAATCAATATTAGGTATATTTACATGATTTAAAGCTTTAATATGCAAGAAAATGAAAAAAAAAATTAAAATGGTGAAAATGGACATTACCCGTGGCTGGGGATGAAGGCGGAGTCGCTCCTTTGATCTTCTCGTGTGTCAAATGTGGGAAATGAGGGGAAGTTTTAGGGTCTTAGGTTGTTTTGCAAAGGTGTAGGGGTTTTCTCCACAGTTATATAGCAAAAACCGCGGAGAAAAGTCCCCGCCTCCGCCTCTCTTCAAACTTTACACTATGTTTTTTTTAAAACTGCAATAAAATAGGGTGTGGGTATTAAATGTGATATTTTAGACTCATTCAAACATTTTCTCTGCGCTTTTTCTTTAAGGTTGAAAAAAAGCGCAGAAAAAACATATATTTGTAGTAGTGATTAAACCAAATTAAACAAACCAAAAAAAGGAGAGAGAGAGAAAAAAAGAAGGAAGAAATCAATAATGTTGCTCTTATATATTTATAAAGAAAAATTGTTAAATGAATTAAACTTTTTTTTTCTTAATGTTTTTTTTATCTTCGGTATATACGAAGTGTAGTATTAAAAAAAGTTTATTACAATATTTTTAAAGTATAAATATGTTAGTAATATTCATATATTACAACAATGCAAATGATTTTCACTGCAAGAAATAATATTTTTAGAGGCCACTCTATCAGGGGCGACACATCATTAGTCGCCCCTGATATTGTAAAAAAATATTAGGGGCGAGGTATAATCGCCCCTGATGTTGAGATAGTTTGACTATAATATAGAGGTAAATTTTAGCGGGGACTGAAATTTATTAGGGGCGACATGTCGCCCCTAATACAGGTGTTAGTATAAGTTATATCCCCAAATGTATCCCTAATTTTTATTTTCTTTTTATTCTCTTTTCAGTCGACTCCCTCTCTTCTCTCCCAAACAAATGCCGACTCCCCTTCTTCTCTCCCAAACGCCCTGCCGACTTTGACTCTGACTGCTCCGGTCTGCTCCGACTCCCTACCGAGCTGCTCCAGACCTCTCGGACGCCGAAGCCCAGGTAAGGCCGAAACCCAACTCAATATAATATATTGATTTTATATATATGTATATATATTTATATAAATATTTATAATATATAAAATATTCTCTGATTTTATATATATATTATGTATAATATATATGTATTTGGTCTGGGACTGAGGAGCATCTTGTTGAAGGAGACCGAGGGGTGTTTGAAAAGTGGTTCGGTTTGAGGGAACTTGTTGCAGACCTGAAGGAAGAACTTGTGGGTGAGTTGGAACTCGGAGGCGGATAGGCTCGAGTGGAGTCGTGACTCGGGCGAGTCTTATTGTTGGTAGAGGGTGCAGACGCGAAAGAGGCAAGCTAGGTTAACTGGGGACGGACCAGGCTTCGAGAGTGGTGGTGGGTGAGTTGACTCGGTGGTGGGTGAGCTGGGTTAATTGGGAAGGCTTTTCGTTGTGTTGGTCCGAAAATGAACCATCTGGAAATTTGCAAAATAACATTTTCTTTTATATATGTATTTGGTCCGAAAGTTTGGGTTGTTGGAATTGGGTGTTGATTTTGTTTGTGGAATGTGTGTGATGATATAAATATATGTATAATATTTGGGTTGTTGGTCCGAAAGTTTCTTTTTTTATTTCTTTGATTTTTCTAAGATGAAATTTTGTTATCATATTTTGATTTCTTTGATTTTCCTGATATGCTAACCAGGGACAAATTGACACAGCACAACCGAAGCATTTGAGATTTGTTTATGGTGACAAATTAAGCCAAAACACTCATAGCTAGCTTATAATTGTGCATTTATATATAAATATATAGATTAAGTTGATTTAATTTTGTTTAAATTTAATTATTTGGGTTGAATTTGTGTAGAAATTGATGGAGTTTCTCTTGGAAATTCGGCCACTGGGGTATATATAATTTTGTGGCATTAAGGTATTTATTTTTTAATTATGTTATTGGTTTAATTAATTTAATTAATATGTGAATGTGTGTAGAAAGTAAGATGTGTTTAGTGATATATTTATATATGTGTATAAAATTGTATCTGTTATACCCAGATTTCGAGCCTTAAGGATGGTGATCTCGAAAGCTGGATTCGTAAGGAATGGACTCGTAATGTCTGGAACGTGTCTGCAACCTAGGAACCGAGCCTGCGAAGCAGAGACGACTTCGAAGATGGTAGCCTCGAAACCTTCACAAGCTCGAAAGGCATATATCGAAGTGCGTCTGTTCTCGGATGACCTCGGATCGGGGGTTCCGAGCTGACATAAGTATGAGCTCGAAGTCGCATGACCTCCGGGAAATGTCATAGCTCGAAGGCCAGTAAGAGACCTGGGTGATAACAGCATTGACAATGTAGACTAATAACTTGGGATATTCCAGTGAGTCATTTTAGAGAGACGCGGTATGCATTGATTGTTGTAAATCCCCTATAATAAAGGGATATTTATTATGCAGTTATACGCCCCTGATCTTCAGGGGACGTTTCCTTGTATATAGGATTACATGCTTTTAATGCCATTAAATTTATTTGCATATACAAAATAACTTCCCGAAATATGTGGGATAGTATTCTGAAATCTTCTCTATAAATAGAGAGGTCATGCACCATTGTAAATGACCGGATTTTGGTGATCTTGAGAGAAAACTCTGGAGAATTTATTCTTGAAGAATTTTCAGAGATCATCTTAAGTTTAATAACAAAGACTCATGGACTAGGCAGAGTTAACTGCTGAACCACGTAAAAAATCTCATTTATGTTATCATATTTCTTTTGGGCCATAACCAGTTATTGTTTTCGTGCTCTTATTTCACTGTTGACGAAAAACGACGTCAACAGTATCATGTGTTAGTTTTTAAATTTGATTAATAATATGTATATTGTGAATGTTCTGGGAATTTTCTGAGTATTTTTTGCAGGGTTTTAAATTTTTGGGATATGTTAGAATATAGATGTTATGTTGCCGAAATTTTGGTTGAGTTAGATGACTAAATAAATAATAATATAATAAATAAAACATTGAATAATTAGAACTAACAAAATAAATTAAAACATAAATTTAATAATTTTAAAATAAAGTGATTGAATAATTAGAATTTACAAAATAAATTAGTAATTTAAAAATTAGATAAATAATTTCATAATAAATTAAAAAATGATAATTTAATTTAATATTAGCAAATTTTGTAATTTAAAAATAAATAAAAAAGTTAAATAAGTAATTTCAAAATAAAGTAAAAAATTATAATTTAATTTAATAATAATAAATTCAGTAATTTCAAAATAAATTAAAAAAATTAGATAAATAATTTCAAAATAAATTAAAAAATTATAATTTAATTCAAGAAATTTTGTAATTTAAAAAAAAAAAAATTCAAAATAAATTAAAAATTATAATTTAATTTAATATTAACAAATTTAGTAATTTAAAAATAAATTAAAAATTTAGATAAATGAATTAAAAAATTATAATTTTATTTAATATTAACAAATTTAATAATTTTAAAATAAAGTGATTGAATAATTAGAATTAACAAAATAAATTTAAAAATTAGATAAATAATTTCATAACAAATTAAAAAAATTATAATTTAATTTTATATTAGCAAATTTTGTAATTTAAAAATAAATAAAAAAGTTAAATAAGTAATTTCAAAATAAATTAAAAAATTATAATTTAATTCAAGGAATTTTGTAATTTAAAAAAAAATTAAAAAATTAGATAAATAAATTAAAAATTATAATTTAATTTAATATTAACAAATTTAGTAATTTAAAAATAAATTAAAAAATTAGATAAATGAATTAAAAAAATTAAATTAAAAATTTAGATAAATGAATTAAAAAATTATAATTTTATTTAATATTAACAAATTTAGTAATTTAAAAATAAATTAAATAATTAGATATATAATTTCAAAATAAATTACAAAATTATAATTTAATATCATAAGATTTTATAAGACATCATAAGACATCATAAAACATCTAGTGTTAAAAAATATTTCTTTTTTTATTGCTTTTCTTTGGTGATAAAATTTGATCACCAAAGATTGGATAAAAGTTTTATATATTATCACTTAGTGATAATGTTTTCTTAATTATTTTCAATCACGAAAAGCCTTAGACCCGTTCGGTGAAGCTGAGTTGTAAGAACTCTTAAATATGCTTCTCCGAATTATCCAGGACGGTATGTGTCTGCATGGATAGTTTGGATTTGTTGTGTACCTATAATTTGATCTAGTACTCATTTTATTGTTTCGCTAATAGAGATTTCAATATGTGTCTCCTTATTTGTTCTCGTAAGTGGGCAAACTTAATTTTAGTCTGCCCACTTATGAGAACTATAGGGAGGTGCTGCCGAAATTTTTACATAAACGAAACAATTTTAAGGGCGTAGATTAAATTATATGTATACTACAAATATGAATGGGATAGGTTCTTTACCCTTATAGAAGTGGAGTGAAAAGGTGGATTAGGGCACATACACACATAGTCAATAATTTTTAATTATTGTTTATTCTTGTATCGTAGATGCCGATCGATAAGAGTTGGACGACATTAAGGAATCGTAACTGTGATGCTTATTAGAACGGTCTCCAAGCCTTCTTGAGAATGGAAAAAGAACATGTAGACTACGACGAGAGAATTTTATGCCCGTGTGTGAGGTGCCTGAATGTTAAACTACAAACTATAGATACAGTGGAGGCTCGTGTCTTTGACAAGGGTTTTCAATAGAATTATCAAAAGCGGGTTTACCACGGTGAGGTGGAAGCTAGTGTCGCCAATGAGGTATTTGAGGAGAATGAAGATGTAGACGAGATGGTTGACGTCGTTGATGATTTCCTCTTACCGAAAAATGCTGAGGAAGCAGATGGTGTGTCTGGCAGTCGAATGGGACAGTATTATGACGAGTTGTTCGACGAGATTGAAGCTGAGTTTTATCCGGGTTGTGATTGGATATCATCCTTAAACTTTTTGGCGAAGTTGATGCATTTGAATGTTAGGGGGAAGTGACCAAATAACTCTTTCGATGAATTGTTGAAGTTACTAAAATTTGCATTTCCGAAAGATAATAAAATTCCCTCAACACACTATGAGGCGAAAAAGAAGCTGAGTAAGTTAGGGTTGGGATATCAATCAATCCATGTGTGTAAATATGATTGTTCCTTATTTTATAATGAGCATGCAAGCAAAGATTCATGTCATGTGTGTGGGAGTAGCCGATGGGTCAATGAAAAGAAGAAGGGGAAAACGGTTCCACACAAGGTGATGCGTTACTTTCCGTTGACTCCTAGATTAAAGTGAATGTACAGTTCAAGACATACAGCTAATGACATGTTATGGCATCATATTGGGAGATCAATAGAAGATGGGGTGATGCGTCATCCGGTTGATGGGTCTGCATGGAAAGACTTTGACGCCACCCATCATGATTTTGCAAAAGATCCTAGAAATGTTCGTCTAGGCTTGGCTGCTGATGGGTTTAATCCTTTTGGCAACATGAGCTTATCATACAGCATGTGGCCTGTGATTTTGACGAACTACAATCTCCCCCCTTGGCCTGTGATTTTGACGAACTACAATCTCCGCCACCGCAGCAACCACAACTGCAGCCACCGCAACAACCACAACTGCAACAAGAAGACAATAGGGAGGACGAGACAGCTAATTTAGGAGACTAGGTTTATTTTATTATTAATTATTGTTAAATTATATGAACAATATGAATATTTGTTATCTTAATGTATTATGAATATGTACAATTGTTATTTTAATAAACTAATTTGAATATTTAATATAATATTTTTATTTTTAATATATTTGTTTTCAATTATTTAAATTTTAAATAATAATTTCGATAAATAATTAATTAAAATTTAATTTTATTATTTTTTTATAAATAAAATAGTATTAGAGCCGACTAGTCACATATCAAGGGCGACACATCGATTAATATAGATGCCACGTGTAAACATTTGGGGCGACATTTCATGTTATTAGGGGCAATACGTCGCCCCTAACAATTAAGTATTAGGGGCGACTACTGGAGTATCAGGGGCGACATATCGACAAAAATGATTCAAAATTTTAAAATTTTTGGGGCGACATTTCAAATTTTAGGGGCGACCCATCGAGTCGTCCCTAATGTTCCCTTTCAGGGACATTTTATTATGCGCGACTCATCAGGGGCGACTTTTAGGGTTATTAGGGGCGACATGCGTTGCCCCTAAAACTCATTTTTTGTTGTAGTGTTTTTTTCATAGCCTTCTTATATTTTATATATTTATTTGCCAAGGAAATTCGAGGTTTTGACTGTGTGCAACTGATAATAGAAGGGAATTTAAAACTATTATTTTGGTCCTTATATTTTGGCTAAATATAAATTTGGATTTTATGTTTTGCTAAATTATATTTCAAACCTTGTATAGATCAAAATATTACTTTCATTTAAATTATGATTTAAATAATTTCAAATATAATATTTCATTATCTGCTGCTCGACCACATTCTTTGTTTCTTTATCATAACTACTACAAAAACATGTTTTTAGGACACTCACCTAGATGTAAGCCCTAAAAACAACTCCTGAACTTTTGGGGGCTCGCGTTGCGAGTCCTTAAAGAATCTTTTTAAAGCTCGCGGAGAGAGTCCTAAAAACTATGTGTGTCCTAAAAGTTAGATTTTTTTTTAACAAACACCTCCCGGACTTTTTAGGACACTCATTGTGAGTCCTTAAAGAATTTTTTTAGGACACGCGGTGCAAGACCTAAAAACTTATGTGTCGTAAAAGTTTGAATTTTAAAAAAATCATAAATTCCCTCAAATCACTCAATAATATAAAAAAACACAAAAATCACTCAGTCACTATCTTTCTCTCCTCGGTTCTCTGTCTCTCCCGAAGCTCCCTCTCTCTCTCTAGCTCGTCTCTGCCAAGGCCAAACGGCCACCTTGCTGTCGCCGCCCGTCGTCAAGTGCCGCCCTAATCGACGCGCTGCCCCCGGAACCCCCAACCCCCCAGAGCTCAGCCCCTCACGCACGACCTAAGGTCTTCAAATGACTTGTTGAAGTTTCAATGATTTTGGGTTTTCCTAAACTTTCTGACCACTTTCCGCCTACCTCGAGCCACCATGAGATGAACCACCACCACCACCATATTCCTTGGATCTTGGGCTTCAAAACCCACTAAAGAATCAGACCCAATGGCCACCGTGGAGTGGTGGCGCCGCCACTAACTTCAGCCTAAAAATATTCTTTTAACGAGTCCTAAAAAAAACTTAGTTTTTAAGGCTCTCAAATAGAGACATCGTACCCTGCAAGTCCTAAGAACTTTTTTAGAGCTTGCAAAAAGCTTTTTTTTTTTTGTAGTGGTAGTAGTAGTGCATAGATCAAAATATTACTTTCGATCCAATTATGGTCAAAATAATTTCAAATATAATCTTTCATTTTCTGCTGCTCGGCCATCTTAAATGTTTCTTTGAACTTGTTACATCATTGATGGCCCAATAATTGATTTTATAATAAATTATTTTGACCAAAATTAGGTCAATGGTACTGTTTTGATCCATTTTACAAAACACAAAGTCTGAAATATAATTTAACAAAACATATGGTTCAAATAAGTAATTGTGTAAAATACAGGAGTCAAAATAAATTTTTTCTTTAATAAAATTTCATGTCAAAGTTTAATTAATTATTTTTCTTTTTGCAAAAAGAAAAAAGAATTTATAAAAGGTGAACCAAATTAATAAAAACATAGAAAAAGAAAGAAGAATTAAATCAAAGTCATTATTAATTTTGCTTATATATAGATAATTATCTATAAGAAGTGATTTGAGGGCTTTTTTGAACCTTAACAAAAACTGTAAGTTGTAATCAACCTTTTAGATAAATGATCATGAAGTTTACCATGGTTTTGGCCTTGCATACATTATTATAATCAAGTCAAGGTCATCACCAACACAGCTGCCATCCACCGCACTATAATTAAATTGACTAAAAGAGATTACTCTTTTTTCTTGTTTTTCCAATATTAGATATCGACAGCCGCCCCCACCTCTCAAAAACTTATTTGAAAAGAAAAACAAAAAAAAGAAGCCGCCTCTACTTTATTATGAAGATAATGCGAGTGCAACTTATATAAATACATAGGGCATTTATTCAATCCCTCACTCCAAATTAAATGACCAAATCTCTTATTTGATGTCAACCGTTAGATTCTCTTTTAATCATAATGGATGGTTGGATGATTATTTACTGTTCAAAAGTTAATAAAATACCCAACTGACCCATAGCAACCTAATATTTGTTAGCTTTTTTATTTTGGATATTTTCACTCATATAAATTTTTTAATACAGTTTTATATTATTAATACAACTATTTATGAGATTATTATTAAAAAATATGAATTTAATTTAATTTATCATTACAGAATTTAATTAACTAAAATTTGTAGTTAAATTAGAAAATTAATCTTAATGAAAATTGACTAACAAAATTTCTAATAAATGAAAATCGTTTTGAAATTTTGATCAACCAATCACATGTTTTGTAAAAAAATTAACACACAATACAATCAATCATATTTTAATAAACAGGCTTTCACATATTAAATTAAGATTTTTAATTCATAATCACACTTTCATAAATACAATTTTATACTCGCGAACCAATCATGTCCTAAATAAGTTTAACTCATTTGTCATTTTTTTTCTTTGGGTGGAGGGCAAGTAATTTGTTTTTTTATTAATCTTATTTGCTTTACTGATTAATTTTAAAATCTATTAAATTATATACTTATATAATGGTAATAATTAAAAATAATAAAACTAGTTTAAATGGTTTTAACTTTATAGATATTTAATTTTACAAATAAAAAATATGAATGATAATCATTTTCTCATTTATTAATTTTTATGTTAAAAAAACATCTAATTAATTTTATTGTTAAATACATTAATAAAAATAATTGATGTTAAACATTCTATCATCTACAATAACTGATACTAAACATTCTACCTTCTACAATTTTTTTATTTTATAAAAAGAACACTTAAAATAATTAAAATGCACAATTTATATGGCTCTACACTATATTATATTTTTTAACCTAATTAATGGTAATTCAATCTTCTCAAAATTAAAAAATAAGACTGACAAAAAAAACTTGTCAAAAAAAAAAATTAATACAAAACTCATACACAAAACAATCATAATATATCAATTTTTATTATATTCTTCTTGTTTTGCGTTACGCAAACACAAGATTTAAATTACATAGCCCTAGACATATGTTTACGTAACTACTATTGTAAATATATCAAACTTCATAATAGATTTACCATACAACCCTCAACAAAACACATTTTTGGACATAAAATGACACATATGCCCTCACATTTTAAAGCTACATCAAAGACTTTTAGTCAACCGGTTTCCATAACTGATTAGAGCCTGTTACCAAAGTATTGCACCATCTCTCTTAATATGACACATGGCCTGAAGCTAGGACCCACCTCTGAAGGACTAAATCCTGTGAGGGATGTTAGAATTTGCCATATATATATATACCAGATACAAATAACATACAAGCAATATTATATTTTAATTAAATAAATTATTTATTTTTATTTAAGTTTATGTTTGTTATAATTTTTTCATTTGAGAGTAACAACAAAAGATTATATATTATATGTTTGATATAATATTAAATATTATACGTGGATTTTAAATTTAAGTTTCTTGCTAATTTAAAAAAAAAATTGTTGCTAATTGACAGTAGATGTTATTATATGTTTAATATGATATTATTATAATAAGTGAGTTTAAGTTTAAATAAATTTTATTTAATTTATAAAATATATGATTTTATTATTTCTAAATAATTATCATTGTAAAATATCTCAAAAATATCTTATTTTAATTTTTTAATTATTATTATTATAAAATATCTGAAAAATATATCTTATTTTAATTTGTTTAATTATTTATTATTTTTAAATAATTATCACTGTAAAATATCTCAAAAATATTTTTTTTAATTTTTTAATTATTTATTTTATTTTATTTAAGTTTATGTGTTTATAAACTACCGTTAAATATAAGAATATTCTGTTAAATATAACAATATTCTGTTAAAGTTAATATTAAAAAAATAAAAAATCATTAAAACTAAAAATTTCCGTTATCTAGACACTTATTAGGAGATATATATATATATATATAAATATCAAAATATGGGACCCTCTACTTATATAAATTCACCTTAATAAGCCATTCACAGTACCATACCACAAAAACATGAACAAAATGTTATCCTCAGCCAACTTCTTACTCTCCTTCCTCTTCATCCTATTCATCCAATTCTCTATCAACACCCACGCTGCCACCTTCGACATCCGCAATGACTGTCCCTACACCGTCTGGGCCGCCGCCAGCCCCGGTGGTGGTCGCCGCCTAGACCCCGGCCAGGGCTGGAACCTAGGGGTGGCGCCGGGGACAGTCATGGCACGTATTTGGGGCCGTACCAATTGCAACTTCGACGGCAGCGGCCGAGGCCGGTGTGAAACTGGTGACTGTGGGAGCTTAGAGTGTAAAGGGTGGGGTGTCCCTCCCAACACCTTGGCCGAATACGCTCTCAACCAGTTCGGTAACATGGATTTCATTGACATTTCTTTAGTCGATGGCTTCAACATTCCCATGGACTTTAGCCCCACCAGTGGAGGGTGTAGGGGAATACGGTGCACCGCTGACATCAACGGTCAGTGCCCTAATGAGCTGAGAACCCCTGGAGGTTGCCATAACCCTTGCACGGTTTTTAAGACCAATCAATATTGTTGCACCAATGGGCAAGGGACATGTGGACCCACCTTCTTTTCGAAGTTTTTTAAGAACAGGTGTCCCGATGCTTATAGTTATCCACAAGATGATCCCACTAGTACTTTCACTTGCCCTGGTGGAACGAATTATAGGGTTGTGTTTTGCCCTAGAGGGTCTTCTCGTAATTTTCCTTTGGAGATGGTTGATGGCAATATGAGTGAGAAGTAAGTTTAAAAGTAAGATATATATGTAATTAGTAATAAGGACATGTATAAGTAACTCTGATGTAAGTTGCTTATTGGGTTCATTTTTGTTTTGGTCTGTTTTACAGAGAGCTTTTGTTTAATTTGGCTATACGTATACGTATACGTATACGTATAGTACTAGTAACTCTTGTTGACGTTGTACTTCGTTGTACCAGCAAGAAATGCATAAAAGAATTAATAAAAGCGTTTTGTTTCCTTTACTAGTACATGTACATTTGGTTTGACAAATTAGTATTGTAGTAATGTACAGTATTAATTTATTTCTAAATTGTTTCAATATCATATATGATACTTTTCAGTATGCAACAAGACTAATCGATCTATCACAAATCTAATAACAAATTTGGTGGTATACATGATCTCCAAAAGAATAAAAGATAAGCTGCTTGAGATCCACTTGTGATCCAACATATAAAAAATTTACATATATATATATATGTGTGTGAGAATGAACCGAATGAATTAATCTTATTAATTAGTTTGAAAAATAAATATTTCATTAATTATTGTCGGTGCAAAAAATCAAGAGACAATTTAAATGCACATGCATAAATAAATGTGCAAATTCATACTATCTCTAATCTTTTTTTTCCGTTTGCACTATAAATATTGTTTTGTTTCCCAAAATATATACATATATATTAATTGAAACCAACCCACCAGTTTCCAAGTTTGAATTTTAGGCTCAAAATTGGTGTTCTATGTCATATATTTCTGTAGCCCATCAAAAAGGATAAATGAGTATTTAGTGTTCCCAAAAAGAGGAGGAGAACCTATTATTCATGAAGACGCTAATTAATAAAATGCAACTTCTTACTCGGACCATGATGATGATTTAGCTCGATCGATAGAGATCTGTATATGACAAGGATTTTTAAGATGTATATAATTTTTTTAATTTTAGATTAATTATTAATTATATTATGAGACCATCTCTGGAATAGTAGATGTAAATTACAATGTGTTATATTTGCCACATAAAATGAGGTATATTTGACACAATTTTTAATACTGAAGTCTAATCTACAATTGTAAAAGTTAATACAAAAATCAACATTTAAAATCAATATTTGGCACAATTGTAAAAGTAATAAATTTTTTTTAATTTTATAATTGATAGTTAAAGATAATAATAAAATAAAAAATCTAGTATTTAATGATAATTATAATAAAATAACATTAAAATAAAAAATGACATAAAAATAAATTAAAAATTATAACATTTATAGTAATGTAAAATATATATTATAATATATTGTGTATTAAATTTGATATAATTTTTAACACTGTTAAATAACTTTTTTTAAATGAATTCCATTGTAACAATGTATCCAATTTAATATATATTTTTTTTTTTGGTCAGCTCAAAAAATTTAATACTTTAATAATGCTCTAAGGTCCACTAATATTAAAGAATAGCAGACTATTAATTTGGATAACGACAAAAGCCCTTTGGATAAATATATATTTAAATCTCGTGACAAAAGATATTGTACACTTCTCTTTTAGAAAACATATAAATAATAATAGCTAGCTAGTTTAGTGGGCTCTATTTCTATCATTGGTGCTACTTGATCATTAATTTCAACACGCATGCTCCTTGATAAACCTCTTGAAATTATAAAAATTTAAAAGGCTATATAAATGTAGGCATGAATTAATATATTTTTAATCTAACCAAATTTCTTGTGTTTTTTTAGTGTATCTGCTTTTAATAAAAAAACTAATATATGCTTTCTTTTAATTTAAATAAAATAAGAAAAGCGTTAACTTGTCATTACGTCGTTTAGGAATTTCTCAACTAAGTTTCACAAGTATCTCTATTCATTATAATAATCAAAATGAGGAAAGCTAATTGTTGCACAACCGATTTTTATGTCAAAAATATGTTGGCCGACATATCACTAAGAGTTTTTACAACGGATTTTGGCCTTGATTTTAATTTATATTTAACCAAAATAAATAAGAGAACCAAAATAAATAAGGGAAATTCACAAAAATACCTAAGGTTTTAAAAAAAAATACTAAAAATAAGGATTTTGTAAAAAAAAAATTATAAAAATACAGAATGACATAATCGTAAATATAATTATTCTTTTGTAAACAAAGTTTATAAATTTGTAACGATACAGTTTTTTTTAACCAAAGTTTACAAATTTGTAATTAAAATTTACAAACTTGTAACTATATGTTATAATTTTGTAAACAACATTTATAGACTAAATAGAAAATTGTAACAGGTGATTACAAAACCATAACAAATTATTATTTATATTTTTGTAAATTTTATAAAATTCCGTATTTTTAAAATTTAGAGTGCTTGGTATAATTTTTCCTTTAAAATATTACATAGTTTATACTTTGTACATTTTAATTTAGTTTTTAACTTCTCCTTTTTTCAAGGAAAAAAAGTGTAAATTCATCTTTTATGGTTTGGGGGTATTGTTTCGCATTCTTAGAGCACTCACAATCAATGTTCTACTTTATTTTTAAAAAAAATACATCACAAAAACACAAATTTTTCTATTTTATCTCAAACATATACATTATACCATACAACACTTTTCTATTTGTTTTTCTACATTATTTAAATATTATATTTTTAATATTTTTTATTCATAAAAACAAAAAAATTAAAACATATAATATAAAAAAGGAGAGAAGAGTAAGAAATTAATAAAAAAAATTACATATGTTGCTAGATGTAGCTAAGAAATAGTACATATATTTTACCTCATCTGTTGTAGCTGAATTTTAGCATTTTTTAGTTATATTTGAACTAAATACGTATTTTAGCTATTCTGTTGAGAGTACTCCTAGTTTGGAAGGTGGATCCCTACAAATATGGTGGCCAAACTACTCATTTTTTATTCACATGATTATTAGCTAATGTCAATTGTTAAAAGTATTTCTTTTGATACTCTTTTTTCCGATGTTTTTTTTTTCATTGGATTTTACTTTAGAGAAATTAATGAAACCATTTCTTTTAAATAAAAAAACCCTTTATTTTTCAAGGTATAACGTCATAATAAGAAGGAAGGGTTAATCGATGATCTTCGACCATTATAGTCAATCATTTTGAATTTTATCTATGACCATCGTACTAGATTAATTAGACTATAACGTAAACACAGTATTTATATGTATGGATATAATCATGAGTCATGACAATATATATTCGATGCATTGAATCGATCGCCCTCATTGTTAATTCACGCGGAGATCTCACGAGTGTTCAACACGAACTTGAATCAATAATTGATATCGGACAAACATCTTTGTCCTAATATATATACATTTATTTATATATTATATTTAAAAAAATATTTGTTTATACTTTTCTCTTTTCTTTCATTTAATTTTTTAAATTTACATTTATGACATTCAGTATATTCCAAGCATATCTCGTTTCCCTTCATGTGCATATGCAATTAAGCAGCCCATTCTTTGACAATTGACCACAAAACAGATTCTGATTACGTAATACTATTACTTATAGATTAAAATTATTCAAGATATCTTAATTAATTTAATAATTAACCCATAAAACAATTAATTAAAATGCGATTGAAAATAGAGAGACCTCACCTGTATATGTTTTTCCATTTTCTATTAGATAAAAATCTCTCTATATTAAAAATTTGCTATATTATTGTTATAAGTTTGTGATATATACTACAGAAGGTAGAACGGTAAAGGTTTCTTTTAAAATAAAATTATAAAATAAATCTAATGTAATTAACCTAAAAAAATACAAATAAAAAATCTATGAACTCCCTTTTGAAATTTAAAAATCTAAATTGTCCTACCAATAAAATAAAAAGTCCCACTCAATAAACTCATCAACTATATTTTCCAGAACTTTTTTTTTTTGACACTGGCAGTAATTTCAAAGTTTAATTTGACTATATCTACATTTTATTATTAATATATTAAGGTTAAATAATAGTGAGATTTTGAGTTAGGTAAATATCTAGCCTCCTCCACCTTAATTCATTTATTTTTTATTTATTTTAGAAATGCATATAAAATTGTAACTATTACGCATTTACATATCATCAATCCAAAAGCTAATACAGCCTATTATATAATAAATCTACTCCTTGTACAATATTTGCTTAAAAACAACAACCACAACCGGCGGCAAAACACAATGGACTCCATAGGCAATAGTAGCATCGCCATGTTCTTCATCTTGATCATCATCACTTTTTTCTTCATCTCTACACATGCAACCACCTTCCAAATTCTTAATGAATGCCCTTACACAGTCTGGGCGGCAGCCGACCCTGGTGGGGGCCGCCGCCTCGAGCGCGGCCAAACATGGACACTCAACATGGCCGAGGGTGCGTCCACGGTCGGCCGCATTTGGGGCCGGACCAAGTGCAACTTTGACAGCAGTGGCCGCGGCCACTGTGAGACCGGAGACTGCGGCGGCCTCCTCCAGTGCCAAGGCTGGGGCCAACCCCCAAACACAATAGCAGAGTTCGCTTTAAAGCAATTCAACAACCGTGATTTCTTCGACATCTCCCTACTCGATGGTTTCAACATTCCTATGGTATTTAACCCCACCACGGGAGGATGCAGGGGCATGAGTTGCCCCGCTGACATCAACAGCCAGTGCCCGACCAAACTTCGGGCTCCCGGCGGGTGTAATAACCCTTGCACTGTGTTCCAAACCAATGAGTATTGCTGTTACGAAGGGTTTGGAACATGTGGTCCCACTGAGTTCTCGAGGTTTTTTAAGAAAATGTGTCCTGATGCTTATAATTTCCCTCCAGATGATTCCACTTCTACTTTTAGTTGCCCTAATGGGACCAACTATAGGGTTGTGTTTTGTCCCACTACAACTGCTAATGGTTTTCCTGTGGACAAAGTTGGAAGTATTTGAGTGAGATTATGTACTAATTTGTAAACAAAGCGATATATAGATGGCTTTTGTGATCATCGATCGATATAATGATCAGCTGTATTGATAAATCGTGTACATATATAAAGAAATATATAAGATGGTTGATAGAAGATCGATAGATAGATATGAAAGCCCTTTGTGCTAATTAATTAATAAAGTTTTGTTTCCTTGATATGTGTAACTATGTATGAGTTGTGATCAATATATGTATAAATTGCATCAATTATAAGAAAAATGTTTATAATTAATCATGAAAAAAAAAATCAATGACCAAGTTGATTATAAATACATTACGCAAGTGGTAATTACGTACGTATTCTGATCAAGGCTCATGTAGAACTCTGATCATTATTAATTACCTATATATGACAAACCGATATTATAAACAATCTCATGTGAACTAAAACCAGAGAAAAAAAACTAAATATATATATATATCATAATAAAAGCGGTCTAGCTCTAGTCCTTGTAATAAAGATAAATAATTATACTATAAATCTTCAGAGTTTGAAGTATTTTACTAGATATATATGGATTGGATATTTGATTTACCTCTACATTTAAAAGCATTTTACCTTTACTTTTTTTTTAGCCAAGGTCTTTTTCTGGTTTCCATATTCATTCGATTAGATAAGAATATGAACTAATTAATCATGAATCACGAGAACAATAGTTGATTTGACTTACGAGAGTTGCGTATCTAGTTTCTTCGATCGGTGCAATGAATTGAATATATATATGTGGTTTGTCGGATTTGAAGAGATGTGGCAAGAGAGTAAAGATACGTGCACCCAAAATATACACTCAAATATTACACATAGTGATAGTGATGTGGCAGTATGGCCTATCTAATCATATTTATTAAAACTAAGACCTACTGTTTTAAAAGACAGTGACATGTAACTGTATATAATGTTTGGGTGCATATTTTAGAGACACATATCATTACTCGTGGCAAAAGCCAAAGAAGGGAAGAAATAGAGAAAACTAAGGAAAAGTTTAGTGTTAAACTTTGTTGGCTTTAGCCTTAGTAGCTATATATAATGCTATACTATTGGAAACATACATAAATATGTCTTTCGTAAGTGCACATTAAAAGGTGAAACATTATTAAAAAAAAAAACATTTGCGTGTGTATTTATATATATATACATATTACACACACATATATAGTTTTGAATGACATTGTTGATTTAATTTCTGCTAATAAAATTTCATTCATGATCACTATTGGCTCCAAACATAAAGTAAATGTAAAATAGGTATAAATCATCCTCCACTAAGTGTAATATATATATATTTATATATTCTCTCAATATATATATATATATTGGCAAATTAAATGAGAAGAGAAAAATTGGCAAATTAAAACATATTAGACATACTGATATAGATTATTCTAAACTTTCTAAGCATATCTCCTTTCCTCTAATTTGGATAACTTATTGATTGTGCAATGGCCATACGTGTCTCTTTTCAATTGAGCACGTGTGCACATGTTTGACAATCGACCACCAAAACAAGTGCTTAAAGATGACGCCAAACCTTGAAATTTTAAAATTTTATTACTAAAACAAATAATTGTTTGATTAACAAAACAGCTACATAAAAATTTCATCTCTTTCTAATCAATCTCGCAATCTTTTTTGTATATTTTTTTATTCATTTATTTATATATTTTACTCTTGACATGAAATAAACTATATATAAAGAGTGTTGTTATTTGACACAGACTAACGTGTCAAATATCACATGATGTGACACCCCATAATTAATTAGCGATACCACATAATGCTTATTAAATTCAAATAAATAGGATCAGTATTAAATTATACCAATAAAAATATACCACTTATGGCTACGATAATCGTGTTGTGCACCGTACAAATATATTCTATACTCAACAGAAAGTTATTTGGGAAAATATGTTTGTGATAATGAATAATTGAAATAATTTGTTCGACTTTATCTACATTATTATTTTATATAGATTTTGAGTTAGTCAAGTAGCCGCCTCCTCCTAAATTCATTAATTGAAATAGACTAAAGTTAATTAAACCGAACGGCGTACACTTGTCTCGATATACATCAATTATAAATGGCCAAGTGACCAAGAGCTCATAATCTTCCCTTTATATAAATAAATCATCATCTCATTATCTCATATTACCTTAAAACAAACAAAAAAAAGCACCACCACAAAAACAATGGGATCATCCATAGCCAATGTCCTCTTCACTATCTTGATCATCATTACCCTACTCTTCGTCTCTTCCTATGCAGCCACCTTCGAAATCCGCAACGAATGCCCATACACCGTCTGGGCTGCCGCCAGCCCCGGCGGTGGCCGCCGACTCGACCGCGGCCAAACATGGACGCTCAACGTTGCCGCGGGCACGGCCATGGCCCGCATTTGGGGTCGGACGAACTGTAACTTCGATGGCAGTGGGCGCGGCCGCTGCCAGACTGGAGACTGCGGTGGCCTCCTTCAGTGCCAAGGTTGGGGCCAACCTCCAAACACACTAGCGGAGTACGCCTTAAATCAATTCAACAACCTTGACTTCATTGACATCTCCCTAGTCGATGGTTTCAACATCCCCATGGACTTTAGTCCCACTACGGGAAGGTGTAGGGGAATAAGGTGCACCGCTGACATCAATGGTCAGTGCCCAGCCCAACTCAGGGCTCCCGGGGGTTGTAACAATCCATGTACTGTGTTCAAGACCAATGAGTATTGCTGTACCAATGGGCAAGGAAGCTGTGGGCCCACCCCGTTCTCAATATTTTTCAAGGAGAGGTGTCCTGATGCTTATAGTTACCCTCAAGATGACCCCAGCTCTACTTTTACTTGCCCCGGTGGGACCAACTATAGAGTTGTGTTTTGCCCTAGAACGTCTCCTAGATTTCCTTTGGAGATGGTTGAAGGTTTGAGTGAGTAACGAGAAGAGATCCACTGCAGGGTCGTTTGTGATGATCAGGCTGTATCTATATGAGCTTGATTCTATATTTATGTATCAATTAATAATTAAGGTGCTATGTATTGTAAACGTTACCCATGTTTGTACTTAATTGTGCAACATAAAATTAACTGAAATAAAAGTTTGCTTGGAAAATTAACTGTGCGTATGTGTATAGATTATATTTATGGATATATTTTTTATTTGCGTTATGCAAGGTAGTATTATAGTCACGTTGCATACATACATGATGTAAGATTCGAATATATATAAATATATACATATAAATAAGGCATAAAAAGAGTTTACCTATAATTTCTTTAATGTGTTTTTTCAATTTGTCAACTGAAACCTATATATCCAATAATATAGTATTCTTAAAGTTAATCAATATAATTAAGCTTTCCAAATAGCTGAAACTCAACTATTCAAATCAAGCATCAAGCCAAATGATATAGTTGTCTAATTAATATTAAATTAGTATTATTTTGCGGGAATAAATGATGATCAAATATTCGGACATATAATCCGTGCTGTAGAGGCTAATGCTCTATCGATCGATCATCAACTATTGCAAAGAAAACAAAATAGGATAAACATTAATTAGTTTGAAACATAATTAATTGCCAATTGCTTGGTGCTTCTCTAATTCAGGTGGTGACGTTTCCCTAAACACTAACAGATGTCAAATGTTTCTTTTTTCATCATTTCCTTTATAATCAATTGCCAATTGTGAAAGCAAAATGGCAATATCTCTTATATATAAAAGTGACTATTGGTTGAAATTTTGTTGGTTTAACATAACATTCCAACCACTTTTCCTTTTTGACAAAACTTGTTAATTACTGTTAGTGTAACTATTAGTAATATAACTTCCTTCCACTTTAATAAAAAAAATTTACACCGATTCTTTTTTAGTGTAATAATTTTTACATAATAAAAAAAAATTTGTAAACCTATTGTAATATATATTTACGTTAAAAAGACCTGAGAAATTTTAAAAAAAATGAAATATCCAAATTCAAAAATGTGTTTTATTTATTTTTTAAAAAATATAACGTTTTCATGAATAATAAATAAAAATAAAAGAAGTGTTATTTGGGATGACTCACTTTTTCTAAATGTACAGAATAATTTTAATAAAACAATAATTCAATTATGAAATTTATTAAATTTATTAAATTACTTTATAAAATATCTTTAAAACAATTATAATTAATAAGACTTAAAATATTTAAGAAAATATTCTTTTACTTATTTCTAATTTTTTTTAAAAAAATTCAAAGAAATTAAGTATTTTAAAATAATAAAATATAATAGTTTAATTTTGAAATGATTTTTTTTTAAAAATTAATACATTATTTAAACACTATTATATTAAAAATAGTGCCACTACCAGAAAAAATATTTTTAGGGGCCACACAAAATCGACGCTGATAATGCTTTTATCAACGGCAACAACACAATTTCGTCGCTGATATCACATTGGAAATTTTTTAATTAGGTTTTTATTAACAACGACAGTTTCCTTATATTAGTGGCGACGCAGAGGATGGAATACCTAAACACAATTTTAACCATTTTAGATGGCCAGGAGGTTAGACTAGACGCAAAATATGAAAAGGTCTTCACTAAAAAATGAAACGTGCCCATCATTCTTATGGGTAGCGAGCTTCCTACTTGCTTCACTAGCTAGACCCGAACCTGTTATCCCCATAATTTCAGTTTGCTAACATGGCAATCAGAAGTGACAAGTGGCAATGCATGGTCAGTAAAATGACCCATTAATAGTCAATAAATGTGTTGGCTCTTCGAAGTTGTGATAAAGTGATCTGACCGATCTGATAGAATTTATGGCCGACCGGTGAAGTATGTGGCCGACCGGTGGAGTGCATGGTCGACCAGTTAGGTGTTTGGCTGACTAGTGGAGTGCATGGCTGACCAGTGAAGTATTTGGTCGACCGGTGGAGTGCATGGCCGACCAGTAAAGTATTTGGTCGACTGGTGGAGTGCATGGCCGACCAGTGAGGTGTTTGTCCGACGGGTAGAGTGCATGGCCGACCACCAGTGAAGTGCTTGGCCGACCAATGGAGTGTTTGGCCGACCAGTGAAGTGTGTGGCCGACCAGAAAAGTGTTTTGCTAAACCAGAGATGTGTCATGCTAGACCAGAGGTGTGCTAGAGGAGTGCTTTGCCTATACCGACCAGAGGTGTGCTTTTCCGACGAGAGGTGCTTGCCTATGTCCTTAGTAACAGCTTCAAGTCGAATAATTCTCAACTGCCGCGAGAATCTCTCAGATATCCCAGACTAATAGCTATATTGTTGTTATTTAAATTTATTTATATTTTTATTAATTAAAGTCTGTTGGAAGAACCAATGACCCAGTCAAAGGGAATATCTGATGTACGATCCACAAGCCTATAAATAAATGGCTCATGGCATCATTTTGAGGATCTTATCTTTTTAGACTGAGAAAAACTCTCCAGTTTGGAGACTTTGGGACTATTACTTGGGGTATTCTTGGAGCATTTTCTAAGAAAGTTTAGAGAGAGAAACTATGTATTTTTCTACTTACACCTAAGAAACTCAGTTGGCTCAAGTTCATTTGATCTTAAGTGTAGGATATATATCACAACTCTAAGTTGTTTAACGCCCAAACGTGACTTCCACTTAGTGGTAGTCGTAGTGTAGATGGGCGGTCGATTCCACAAGGAGGTAAAGAAACAAGTTAATCAATAAATAAATGTTAGAGATAAATAATATGAAGAAAATAGAACAAGTGATATTTTTGTTGTTTTTGAGATTTAAAGATTAGAAATAAAGATAGATTATAATGTGATGTAACAATAGGTAACAAGTAGGAAGGATCAAGAATTACCAACATGCATACTTATTTATTTGGATCTTTGATTTACAAAATTTACACAAATGGATAGTTCAAATCCCAACTATTCATTTGGAAGATTTAACATTGAAGCACAAATATATTTAACAAAAATGTATTCAAGTGATTATTATTCTTTACCATGAAAAGATGAGATAAATCATATGAGAAATCTAAAAATGACATTATACCATTGACAATAATGCAATAAAAGATTGGGCATAAAACCTAACACAAATATTATTTTTACCATTTATAAAATACATAGAAAGAGCATGACTAATTCTATATAGATTTTAGAAAAAGTAAATATATATGGATGAGATGGAGAAAATGATAAAGATATTATCTATATTATTTTCACTAATTTGATAGTACATAGAAAGTGCTTCACAAAATCTATATATTATTAGTAAACATAAATATAGATAACAAGATGAAGAAATAGAGATGAAAGAAAATAAATTACTCAAATATATAAACTTTAAGTACATGGTGAATCAAAAATACCAAACAAAGTCATAGTGCATATAGGATCATCCTAACCTTCCCAAGAAGGTTAGCCTATTATGCTAGACATTCTCATAAAATTCTAGAGAGAAAATATAAGAGATGAGACTAAAGTTTGGTAGAGTTTTACATACCAAATGTGAAAGAAAATTCCGTATTTATAGAGGGAGAAAATGACTAAAAAGAAATTAAACAACAATTTGGGGTTTACAAAATAAATCTGAAATATTAATAATAAAATATGATTTTGAAAAATCAAATCTTATTATAAATATTAACTTAGTTATTTTGGTATATGGTCAATATACCCTTTTTCTAAAACACCAAAAAAGATGAGCTTTAAAGCTCAAAACGGCAATTTTACAAGGCCCAATACCCACAAAATATGGGTTGAAGGTGGCTGGTGGCAGAAGTGGGTTTTGACCCACTCCCAACCAATGGGGAGGTGCCACATGGCACTCCTGGGAGAGGATTGGGCTGCTTCAGATGGGCCTGCGTTGGGGGAGCTTCAGTTTGGCCTTTGGTTTGGGCTTTGAATGGCTGCTGGAAGAGGCTTACGTGGGGCATGCGTTGGCTGTTGGAGAATCTGGCTGAAGAGTTGCTGGGCTACTGGGTTGCTTCAGGTGGGCTTCAGCTGGGGAGAGTTGGGCCTTTGAATGGCTGCTGGACCGTTGCAAGTGCTGGGAAGTTGGGCTGGTTGGGCTCTTGAATGGCTGTTGGAGTTGTTTGGGCCATTGGAGAGCTGAAGGCAGATGGGTATGTTGGGTTAGTGGTACGTGAGCTGCTGAGAAGGGATTGACGCGTGGCTGAAGGAGGCGTTGGGCTACTGAGAAGGGATGGAGGCTCTCGGACAGGTGGCAGGCGTGGAGTGCGCTAGGTGGCTTCCAGGGGTGAAGAGAGACTGGCGAGCCTGGGCCGAATTCTGGGCCTATTTTGGGCTTCAAGTTGCAAGAATACCAACTTTTCATCATTTCTTCAGTTTTATTTATTTATTTCTTCTTTCTTTTTATTTATGCCAAAATGCAACTTTAATTCCTACAAAATAGCAATAAATTAAATTATAATCAAATATTTTCATTCATAAAATATATCATATTAATTAAATGAAAATAATAATCAAAACTTAATTTATTTTGACATTTAAGATCAATAAATGTGCATTTTTCACCTCTAATCACAGGTGGATTAGGCTATTACCAATAAATTGGGGCTGAACCACTATAAAATTATCTGTGTCGTATTTTTCTCTTGAAGGTTCATTGTAGTTTTGACGTCTATTCGTCGTTGGCCAAAATCGTGGTCAACATTTTGGTGCTTTCATTGAGAGCCTGAAAAGAAGAAAGACACGACTATCATATCAAGATGGTGCCCAAGAATACTAGTGTGGCATCCAAAAAGTCAGGCACGTCAAAAGAGCCTACCAGGTCAGAAGGTCCTGAACCGCAAAATCCAGAGACTGAGCCCAGGGTCTTTCTTGAGGAAACCACTCCAGAAGTTGAACAACTCCAGGAAACAATAGCTTCTTTCCAAGAGGAGATGGTGCAATTCAATGCTCGGCAGGAGTCTTTCCTAAAGAGATGACCAGGCAGAGAGCTGCCTTAGAGTAGCAAAGGCGCGATATGGAGGCCAGAAACGAAGAGCTCAGACAACGACAGGAGGAAGTCGACCGGAGACATCGTGAAGCGAAACTTGCTCTAGAAGCGGCTACCCAATTGGCCCAAGCATTGCTCAAGCCGTGACACAAGCAGCCACCCAGGGAGCAAGAAATAATAATGTTGATCGGAGGACCACTGACAGAGCCAATTCTCGGGGACCAGACAGAAGCAGGAGTAACCCCCTGGTCGGGAAGATGATGGGGACCGATCTAGAACTGCCTCGACGCAAAGGGGGCACTCTAGAACCCCCTCCAGGAGCCACCGATCAGAAACTTCTAGATCAGGGAGTCACCGATCACTCTAGAACCCCCTCCAGGTGCGCCAGTTCTGTTTGTAAAGAAGAAGGATGGTTCTCTGAGAATGTGTATTGATTATAGAGAATTGAATAAGCTAACAATTAAGAATAAGTATCCTTTGCCAAGGATAGATGATATGTTTGATCAATTGCAAGGTAAGAAGGTATTCTCTACGATCGACCTTCGTTCTGGTTATCATCAGTTGAGGGTCAAGGAGGGAGATATACCGAAGACTGCTTTTTGTACCAGGTATGGGCATTATGAGTTTTTAGTCATGTCATTTGGATTGACTCTTGCCCCTGCTGCCTTTATGGATCTGATGAACAGGGTGTTCAAGGAATATCTGGACCAGTTTGTGATCGTCTTCATCGATGATATTCTAGTATATTCTCAGACTGAGTTAGAGCATGAGCAGCATCTGAGGTTGGTTCTACAGAGACTGAGGGAACACATATTGTTTGCTAAATTCAAGAAGTGTGAGTTCTGGTTGTCTTAGGTGTCCTTTCTTGGGCATATTGTCAGTAAGGAGGGGATTAAGGTTGATCCAGCAAATATTGAAGCGGTCAAAGAATGCTTCTGAGGTTAGAAGTTTCCTTGGATTGGCAGGTTATAATAGGCGTTTCGTGGAAGGGTTCTCAAAGATGGCTAGTGCTTTGACTGAGCTGACACGCAAGAGCCAGAAATTTTTGTGGTCAGATAAATGTGAGAACAGCTTCCAAGAACTGAAGCAGAGGTTGATTACAGCTTCGATTCTGAGTCTTCCGACAGATCAGGACAAGTTTGTGATTTACTGTGATGCTTCTCATCAGGGTTTGGGTTGTGTTCTGATGCAATCAGAGAAGGTAATTGCCTATGCTTTTCGTCAGTTGAAGGAGTATGAAAAAAGATATCCCACTCATGATTTAGAGTTAGTTCTTTAAAGATATGGAGGCATTATCTTTATGGAGAGAAGTGTGAGATTTATACAGACCACAAGAGCCTGAAATACTTCTTCACCCAGAAAGATCTTAATATGAGGCAAAGGCGTTGGCTGGAGTTGGTAAAAGATTATGATTGTGAGATTCTGTATCATCCAGGAAAAGCCAACGTGGTAGCTAATGCTTCAAGCCGGAAGGGTCCGGGACAAATTTATGGTATGAGGCTGATAGCCAGAGAGTTAGCAGATGATATGATCAGAGCTGGTATAGAGTTATTGGTGGGCCAGTTGGCTAACATTACGCTGCAGTCTATGCTGTTGGAGAGGATCAAGGAGGGTCAGTTGAGTGATCCACAGCTGATCAAGATCAGAGAGGATGTTTTGGCTAGAGCATCCAGAGATTATTCAGTGTCTGAGTTAGGCTTGCTGAGATACAAGGGGCGGATTTGTGTTCCGTTAGACACTACTATGAGGCGAGAGATTCTAGATGAATCTCATAATACACCTTACTCCTTGCATCCAGGCACCACAAAGATGTATCAGGATCTGAGATCGTTACATTGGTGGCCTGGGATGAAGAGAGATGTAGTAGAGTATGTGGCTAAGTGCTTGACATGTCAACAGGTCAAGGCTGAGCATCAGAGGCCAGCAGGTTTATTGCATCCTCTGGATATCCCAGAGTGGAAATGGGAAGACATCACAATGGATTTTGTGGTGGGCTTACCCAAGACTGTTGGTCAACATGATTCTATTTGGGTGATAGTGGATCGCTACACCAAATCAGCTCATTTTCTTCCAGTGAGGACTACTTATACAAGTTACCAGTATGCAGATCTCTATGTGAAAGAGTTCGTGCAGCTCCATGGTGCACCTAGGTCGATCGTGTCAGATCGGGACCCTACTTTTACTTCCAAGTTCTAGGGGAGTTTGCAAAAGGCCATGGGGACACAGCTGAAGTTCAGTACTGCTTATCATCCTCAGACAGATGGGCAATCTGAAAGGACAATCCAGATTTTGGAAGACATGCTACGGGCATGTGTGCTGGACTTTGGTGGATCTTGGAGTAAGTATCTACCTTTGATAAAGTTCTCCTACAATAACAGTTATCAATCTACCATTAGAGTTGCACCTTATGAGATGTTGTATGGTAGGAAATGCAGATCTCCCATTCATTGGGATGAGACAGGTGAAAGGAGATACTTGGGTCCTGAGGCAGTTCAGAGGACTAGTGAGGCCATAGAGAAGGTTAGAGCTAGAATGCTTACTTCTAAGAGCAGACAGAAAAGTTATGCAGATCCCAAGCGTGGGAACGTGGAGTTCCAAGTGGGAGACTATGTCTTCCTTAGAGTCTCGCCATGGAAAGGGGTGAGAAGGTTTGGGAAGAAGAGCAAGTGGAGCCCTAGATATGTAGGTCCATTTGAGATCCTGGAGAGGATTGGTCAGGTGGCTTACAGATTGGCCTTACCACCGGCATTGTCAGTCGTGCATAACGTGTTTCACGTTTCAGCCCTTCGGAGTTATGTATCTGATGTGACTCATGTTTTGAGTTATGAAGATCTGGAGCTTGAGGCAGATCTCTCCTATGATGAACAGCCAGTCCAGATACTTGACAGAAAAGATAAGGTCCTCAGGAATAAGACGATACCTTTGGTTAAGGTATTGTGGAGGAACAACAAGGTCGAGGAAGCGACCTGGGAGCTGGAGTCAGATATGCAGAGTCAGTATCCCGAGTTGTTCAGGTAAATTTCGAGGATGAAATTTCTGTAAAGAGGGGATCCCGAGTTGTAATGCCTGAAATCCCTAATGCGGTTTAATGGCTGGATTAGTAGGCCGGGAGGGCCATAACTGTCTAATTACGCCATTAAATGATTATATGCATGTTTATGTGAATTCTATTATAATATAATGTTAAATGCATGCATTTAGGTCCACATTTCATAACAGGGGCATTTTGGTAATTTGGCCCATTGAGGGCGTAATTGTGTATTTTGGGTGCATGTTTGTGATTAATTGATAAGGCCACATTATAATGTGGATTTGTTCGAGCCATTTGGCATGAGACGATCTTGAGTACAAACTATCGGTTTGGTCATAATAGGTTTAAGTTCGGGGCTCGGGGTGAGTCTCGAGGTGTTTTGATGAAAAGAGCGTTACCAGGAATTAAAGGGTAACGGGATATGAATTATTGGTGTTTGTGAAATTTGAGAATAACGGGAATTGGAGATCGTTAATTATGATTAACGAGATAGGTTGGAAAGGACAGTTTTACCCTTGGGAGTCTTTAGAAGCTTTTAAATGACCTAGGGGCAAAATAGTCATTTCACCCCTAGGATTGATATAAGCCATTGAAGGCTATAGAAAACAGAACCAAAACAAAGATTTGCAACCTCCCTCACGTTCATCCTTTCCCCTTCATTCTCCTTTGGAGTTTTTTATCTCAATTTGAAGAGCTAAGCTAGGGAATCAAAGTTTGGAGCTTAGGACTGTAGTTCATCCATTGAAGAGGTTTCAATTCAAGCTTAAGGTAAGGTTCTAGTTCCATTTTATAGTGTTTTGCCTTGTTTTTGTGCTGGTTTAAAGTTTGAAGTTTTGATAATTGAATGGGGAATTTGAGGAAGTTTTGATTGGTGTAAAGCTTGGGTTTTGATGGTTATATGGTGGATAAGTTGTGGTGATAATTGGTGGCATTGCTTGGTGATATTGGGAGAGTTTTTGTAAGGATTTTAAATATGTTCGAAGGGGGAAAAACAGAGGTTATGGGTGAATTTTGGAAGGGGTCGCGACTCTGTTCTAGGGAGCCGCGACCCAAGCTTGTTGAAGAAGAAGGTGGTGCTGATGGGGCCGAAGGGCCGCGCCGCTTGAGGCAGGGGTGTGAGGGGATTGTTTCTGTTTTGGGGAAGGGTTGCGGCGCTTGAAAGTCATTTTGGCCAAAAATGTGTTTTTGACCTAGGGATGCAAACCTTAGGCATCGGGATCGATCCTACTACCCGGTTTAGTGGGATTCGATGTCCCGGAGGCTAGGTCCTGGTCCGGAAACATTTTATTACTCAATTTATTGATGGAATCCCATAATTGGTTATGACCCGGTGACCGTTAAGGAACAAAAAGGTTGATCATTCTCAAGGGTCGTTCTTATTATATTTCTCGCTCAAACCCGAGGTAAGAAAACTGCACCCTGTGTATGTATGACATGCGTGATTGTTATTGAGGCATGTTGATTGATAAATGTGGACATGGATTGCATATTAAATACTAGTGAATGTTGTTTACTTGTATATGGTACTGACTAGTCAGGGACACTGACCTAAGAGTCGGAAACGGTATAAGCATCCTAAACGCAGCGTCGAATGAAGATTAGATCTAATCAATATCAGCGTTGAATGGCTCTTGGCTAGTCTAAGACTAGTTACTAGAGCCAGGGCCTAAGGCCCAGGTGACTGTTTGTCATATGGCTAGGGAATGATGTTCCAAGGTTATGACTCTATGGTCATGAGGAGGGCTATGTTGGTGACTAGTCACCATGCACCTATCCTATTTAAGCTAATAAAAGGTTCACTTATCTGTTAAGCCCCGGTGGCCCTATCGTCATAAGGCTAAAGGGAGTTGTACCCAACTTAGTGACTTTTACGACTGTCGCCTATTTGTTTGGACTGATATTCCTGAATGATTATTATGATCATTGTTGATATTATATCATGCTATATTGTGTTTTCTTGCTGGGCCTTGGCTCATGGGTGCTATGTGGTGCATGTAAAGGAAAAGAGAAGCTCACCTAGCCTTGAGTGGAGAGCTTAGGTGGTGATGTGTACATATGCAGCCGCTTGACCACCACGGCCAAGGAGTTCTCAGGGGAACTAGGGGGTTTACCCTATTTTTGCCACTTAGGTCGGCGGGTTTGTAATTTTGAAACTGTAATGACCTCTTTGAGTTGTAAATAACTTGTAAATGTTTCTATGGGCCCATGAGCAGTTTTATGTATTTAATAAAATATATCCTTTCCTTTTTATTGATTTTCACCTTAGCCTGTTAATAACACTTAGAACACGTTTTTAACTAAAGGACTTGGGTAACGGGTCAAAATTCTGGTTCACCGTTCACCGTAGCGGACCCGGGGTAACCGGGGCGTTACAGTGTTCAACTAGTCGATACATTCAAGCAGTGTTCAACTGCTCAAATATTTTCCATATATTCTATGTGTTTCACGAGTAATTAACTGCTCGAACAGATTCGGTCAAGTAGCAAGTGACTAAGGATCTTTCAACCTTCGATCACTTGGGGGGTACATGGGGTATCCTGTTATATAATTTAACACAGGCAATAAGATCACGAGTTAAGATATCTGTTTTTAGGCTGACTTGTAAATTTTCGAAGTCCAAAAAAGCCATTAAGCTAACTTGATTGACAAAGCTTAAGTAACTTGAAATTTTTTAAAATTTCAAGTTAGAAGCAGATATTCGTGTGACAATAAACATTATGTTCATAAAATGTTAGAGCAATAAGAGTATGAGAAAGTATATTTAGTATGGACTTATGAAAGTCTAGAATTTCTAAGTTAGAAAACTAAGTACTCATACGAAAATATAAGGCATACATCAGAGTGACTTTACTATTCATAAAAAACTTATAACTTTTTAAGTCTAAAAAGACTTAGAATGTTTCAAGTTAACAAAGAAAATTAAAGTATAAATGCATGAACCATAAAAATTTTGGGCAAACCCGAGGACATAAGGGCATGCATCCAAGCGGTTAGGCAGTGGTGTCCGAGTAGCCAAGCGCGCAGCAAAGCGGCTATGCGTGTCTAAATGGCTAGGGGCGTGTCTGAGCGGTGAGGAGGCGTGTCCGAGGATCTAGGCATCAGAGGAGCTGTGGGCTAGGCATCCGAGGAGTTGCATCTGAGGCTGCATGTGTCCGAGTGGCAAAAGCATGTATCCGAGCGGATGCTGGGGCGTGTCTGAATAGACTGCGTGACATCCGAGTAGATGTGGAGTGGTACTGATCGGATGGCGTGCGCGTGTCTGGGCAGCTAGCGTATCATCCGAGCGGATGTGTGAAGTCACCTGAGCGGCCAGGCGCGCATCCAAGGAGTTGTTGCAGGTGCGTCCGAGGAGCTGCTGCCGTGCATCCGAGGAGCTGACAGGTGCGCATCCGAACGGCTGTGTCGCGCGTCCGAGAAGCCAGGTGCACCAAGGGAGGTGCGCATCTGAGGGGCTCTGCCCTAGTGCCGAGGAGCCAGCATGCCAAGGGCTGCTATCCGAGGAGGTTATGTGCCCCAAATGGAGAGGGCATTCCCAACCCACAAGGCGGGTGTCCAAGTAGCAGGAAACAAAGCACCCAAGGGTCAGCTGTTAAGAAATTATTTGGGTCCTCAAGGACCAAATAGGCAATTCCAATCAGCTAAGCAAGCACAAGTTTACTCAAAAACGTGGAGCAAACAAGTTTTCCTACTCATGGGGTACTACACAGGATCAAAAAATGGGATTTGAAGAATTCAAAAGTGAAAGCTACTGACCGGATGGAAGCTTTTGGATGACCTCAAAAACATTTTGCTAGAGAAAAAGTTTATCATACGAGTAAATCATATAATAAACTTGGGGGGAAAATATTATCCCTATAATTTCAGTTTGATGACGTGGCAATCAGAAGTGACAAGTGGTAATGCATGGTCAGTAAAATGCCCCATTAATAGTCAATAAATGTGTTGGCTCTTCGGAGTTGTGATAAAGTGATCTGACTGATCTGATAGAATTTATGGCCGACCGGTGAAGTATTTGGCCGACCGGTGGAGTGCATGGCCGACCAGTGAGGTGTTTGGCCAATCGGTGGAGTGCATTGCCGACTAGTGAAGTATTTGGCTGACCGGTGGAGTGCATGGCCGACCAGTGAAGTGCTTGGGCGACCTGTGGAGTGTTTGGCCGATCAGTGAAGTGTGTGGCCGACCAGTAAAGTTTTTTGCTAGACCAGAGATGTGTCATGCTAGACCAGAGGTGTGCTAGAGGTGTGCTTTACCGACGAGAGGTGCTTGCCTATGTCCTTAGTAACAGCTTCAACCCGAATAATTCTCAACTGTCGCGGGAATCTCTTAGATATCCTAGAATAATAACTATATTGTTGTTTTTTAAATTTATTTATATTTTTATTAATTAAAGTCTGTTGGAAGAACCAATGACCCGGTCAAAGGGAATATCTGATGTACGATCCACGAGCCTATAAATAAATGGCTCATGGCATCATTTTGAGGATCTGATCTTTTTAGACTGAGAAAAACTCTCTAGTTTGGAGACTTTGGGACTGTTACTTGGGGTATTCTTGGGGCATTTTCTAAGAAAGTTTAGAGAGAGAAACTATGTATTTTTCTACTTACACTTAAGAAACTCAGTTGGCTCAAGTTCATTTGATCTTAAGTGTAGGATATATATCACAACTCCAAGTGGATTAGGCTATTACCAATAAATTGGGGCTGAACCACTATAAAATTATATGTGTCGTATTTTTCTCTTGAAGGTTCATTGTAGTTTTGACGTCTACTCGTCGTTGGCCAAAATCGTGGTCAACAGGACCATAGCAAGAAAGTGTCTCTCCTGAGGAGTCGTCCTTGGGTTCTCAAACTGCCTATTTGCCTCCTGTGCCAGTGGTCGTCTCTGTCGATTTCCCAGATTTCACTACTTCCATTGTTCCATCTTCAAGTATTCTGTCAGACTCTGTCCCCACTAATGTTCCTCTGCTTTCTTCTGCTGTTGAGTCTATTGTTGTGCCTGTTGTATCTGTGCGTAAAAATATTAAGTCTGTCGCCAGAAAACCTTCTTCTAAACCCTTACTTCTTAGGCATTCCACTCGGTGTCAGTCCAAAACCCATGACTGTGTGTCACCATTTCCCTCCCCGTCTGTCCCTTCTCAGCCTTCTTCCAAAGTGTCTTCCAAGAAGAGTCCTTTGGTTTCTGAGTCTACTATTTCGCCGAAAATACATAAGCCAAACTCCAAATCTTCCAAAGTGTCTTCAAAGAAGCGTCATTTAGGTTCTAAGTCTCATGTCCCACCGGAGAAACATAAGCCTCAATCCAAATCTCCTCCTGTGTCGCTTGTTCCCAAAAAGAAGAAATATGTTTCCCAAAAGTCTTTTGATCCTTTTAAAGAAGCTTCTGGTCGTTCTCGTGTTCCAGCTCCCTCTCGTGGTGTTTCTGACCTTCCTCCTTTGATGTTCTTTTTAAAATCTCGTAAGTTTAAAAAATACAAAGATCGCATGTCTTTTCAGCCCTTGAATGTGGAGTCCAACGTTGTCTTAGATGATTTTCTTAGGTTCAAAGAGTCTATGGTCTCTAGGGTTTGGATTAATTCGGTCTCTAATATGCTCATGCCATCTCAAAATCTTGTTCGAGAAATTTATTCTAATATTGACAAACAACTTTTATAATCTTCTAATCCTAATCAATTTAAGGTGTTTTGTCGGGGCAAGAGGTTTCGTTTTTCTCCATCTGCTATGGCCAAAGCTCTAAATATATTGTGGTTTAGTCTCCTGTATTTTGTTCTGGCTTATCTCCTGGCTGAAACTTGGTTGTTGCTGAATTATCTGGTATTCCTGATTTTAAATGGCCTGATAGTAAGGGTGATATTCCTGCTATTGCACTGTCCTCGCTTTATAAAGTGATTTTTTGAGTTACTCTCACAAATTGGCTGCCCAATACTCACAAGTCCATTGTTGGTGCTTCTATGCACTACACCAAAATACTCATTTTGTGTCAATCAAACGCGTCAGTCAACGCAGTTAGCTGATGTCGTTGACCGAGAAGCAACATTTGTGGCAGTTGGGCACTACCACAAATGTAGGGGCATTTGCGTCACTGATAACACTGATGCTGTTATGTAATATCCAACATTTTCATAATACATTTTTTTTATTATAAATTTTCAATACATAAAATGTACAAGTTTACAAATTTAAGAAATAGAAATGGAAAAATAGTGTTTAAAATATGATTTTATGTTATTAATGAGATTAAAGAGAGAGAAACTTGAGTAGTCAAGCATTGGACCCAAATGTCATATAATTTTAATTGGGAATTTTTATAAAATTAAGAAAGTTTTGCTAAAGGGCTTATTTTGAAAAGAATTTTAATATTTCGGGTCCAAGTGTAATTTAAAAAAAAAAGCCTCTCTCTCTCTCCTCAGAAAAAATGTCTTCTCTTTCTCTCTCCTTCTCTTCCTCTTTCTTTCTCTCTCTTTCTCCTCTTTGCGTGCTACTACTGTCGACGATGCACGACTACTTTCCGGCCGCCACATATAGCCACGCGTCGGACCGTTGCATTCAGAGGCCTCTGAACTATCGACCACGCGGGAATCTAGAATTCACTCGCCGATTAAACACCTCAACCGGTCGATGTAAGTTCGGCCACCCCGCGACTTCAAAGTTGCGATTCTGCCACCTCGGGCATCCGTTTGCCGATCCGTCACCACCATCGTGTTCCTCGTGTCGTGGGCTTCAAAACCCAATAAATTGTTCCTACATCTTCCATAGTTGGGTGGTGGGCCCACCACGAGCCACCGCAGACCGACGGTCAAAACTTAGTGTTCAAGGTTTCAGAGTTCGTTTTGAGTTTCAGAAAATCATCGTTTGACTTATTGTGAAACCCGATCATTTTGGTATAATTTCTTTGACCTATATATTATGATTTAATTGTGATTGATTAGAGTAATTATTATTATATGTATTTTTTAGTATATAATTATATATTCTTGATATATTGAATATTTTTTCTGTAAATATACTGGCTGTCTGGGATTATATGTATTTCTGATACAGGTTTTGATTTTGGGATTGTCCATTTTATAGCCGCTGTACTGTCTAATTTTCTAGAAAATATTATATATTAAATAAATTATAAAAATACATATTTAGTTGATTTTCTATTAATATGGAAATTATTATGATTAATTAATTTTAATTATTATTGTTATTATTTTGTTAAGTAAATCAAGAATATAGTTTCATATATATATATATGAAAAGTGTGATTTATAGTAAACTTATTATTTAACAATTATTATTATATATTAATATTTGAATATTAAAATAACATCAAATATTAGTTTCTTACAATTATTGATATTTGTAAGACCAGTGAATTTTAGAGAAAGTATATTTATTATATCACTGGAATTGATATTATGACTAATTAATAATAATATAAATATTTATATTTATATTATTATCATATATCGATTATTACAATTTTATGTTAAAAATATGATTTCTTTTATAAAATGACTATTTGAATATATACATTCATATACGTATTGTTATTGAAGTATTTTTTTATTAATATTGAAATAAGTTTATTTATAGACGATAATTATTATTGTTGTTGGGATTATTATTATTATTATTATTATTATTATTATTATTATTATTATTATCATAAGAGTACATTATCTTATGAGTTTTATAAGAAGAGTTATTTGTATTACGTTGATAATAATTATTATTATCATTTATATAGTTTCTGGTATTATTAATATACACTATTAATAGTGTATATTTACGATTTTGATAGAATTTAATAAATGATGTGCCTTGAATAGGATTTGTATGGATTTGAATGATTGACTCTTGGTGAGCAGTTTTAAATTAAGCTAAGGACCTAAGGTAAGTAAATCTCACCTTTTGTGCTTAAGTGTAAGATGCATGACTACATTGATTGTGTATATCTGATGAGTTAAGTATGGAATGATGATGATGCATATGATAAGTATGTGAAGAATGGTTATATGAATATCATAATGGTGTTGTGTGATATATAATTGATGAATTTTGTGATATGTGAAAGTTGTTTTACTTGGTTTAGATTGATATGAATTATGTGTAAGTATGTGTTCTTATGTTGATGAATATGTGGATTACTTTTATGTTCATGATTTTGTTATATGTTATGATATATGAAGCATTTAAGTTTTTAGGCTGGAAACCTTAGACCTGAGCCATAACTCTACGTTAAGGTATAACAATGCCACCAACCCAAAACTTCATGTATTATGACTAAAGATGTTTTGAGTTATATGAGATGTGATACAATGTCTTAATTGAATACCATCAAACATGAATCATGAACATGAACATTGACACTTCAGCATCAGCATGTGTGCATGGCATATACAGTTATGTGATACATTATTATGTGATATAAGACCATGCATATGAATATGAGAAAAATTGTGAAATGCCTTGAAAAGTCTTATGTGAAGTTGAACATTTTAATGACAACAAGGCTTAAGCAAAGTAATAATAAGATGTTTAAAAAGGGTGCCACTGTTTCAATGAAGCAATTAAGTAAGTTCAGTAAAGTAGACGGAGGTCTTTAAGGCTTATAGTGGCTGCCCACTAGTGTAGGCTAAGTCAGAGTTGACCATTCAGATATGTTTGCCATGTTCCCGTCTTTCTCCTCCATATGTGTAATAAGTATGGCAGCTATGGCAAGGATGAAATGAGTGTTATGATGAGCCTAGCTGTGATGATGGCTATTCGGAGGAGAACCCATGGGATTCTATATGATATGTGTAACAAGCCCTGCAGGCATTGGCTGAATCAAACAGTGTGCACAAGTGAAATCGGGCCCATAAAAATGTGAAAGTAAAAGAAAGAGCATAAAAGTAAAGTTTGAAAGTGCATGAGCAATAAATGTAATGCATAAGTATATAAGTCAGCATATTAGTATATGTGTACTTCAAACTCACGACATTCATGTGTATGTGTATGCATGAGATTTACTTACTGGGCGTTAGCTCATTATGTTATTTTCCAACGTTTTTCTAGGTGTGGCTTTAGATGTTGAGCAACTTGTGGAGCACGGACTCAGTAGCAATGCAATAGTGGTTTAGGGTTTTCATATGGCTACATTAAATTTAAAGTATTCATACGTGTAATAATTTCTATTAATAAGTTTATATAAAATTTTTAAATTTTTCTGTATTTCTTAGTATCATTTTATTTAATTCATTTGGTCAAGTGCCTAATATACTCGTAAACCCTGGAATTACAAGTATGTGGCGGACGTACTCTACCTTAGGGTTGTCACATGTTAATTGGTGAAGTTTGCCTCAATGGCCAACTGACACCGTTTACAGACTGTTTTCGTCAGTAGGCAACTGATGCTAACGGCTTGTTTGCGTCAGTGGGGCATTGATGCAAATGGTGAAGCAAAAGTAATAAATCCCAGCCATCATCCCCGAGCCCTACATTCTCCCAAATTCGAAAACTTAGGTTTTCTCCCAACAACCAGCGACGCCTCTGACATTCTTGACCCATCTTGGTGAGTTTTTTTTTTCATTTTTTTAATTTTAATTTTAAATTGATGAATATAATATGTTTATGAACCTTATACATAGTTTTTTTTTTAATTTTTTGTATATATTTTTTATTTTGAAGATTATTGTTTGAAAAATCAAAACCCAAAAACCCTCCTCTTGGTTTTTTTTCTTTGACTGGGTTCGTAGGGGTCATGGGGTGGCTAGGGTCGCGGGGGTCGTCGAGGGTGGCTGAGGTCGCAGGGGTTGAGAGGTGGCTGGCTGGGGACTGGGTACAAGGGGGATGGGTCGCATGGGGTTGCATAGGGTGGCTGGAGGCTGGGTAGATGGGGTCGGGCTTCATAGCATTTTTTTAATATAGCATTTGCGTCAGTGCCCAATTGTCACAAAGGTGGCATCAGTGCCCAACTGACGCAAACACTGCGTCAGTTTGACACTGACGCAAATGCCAGGCTGGTTTGTGTCATGGGATTCTGCGTCAGTTTCAAAACTGGCGCAAAAAATCAATTGTGGCAGTTAGGAACTGTCACAAATGACATTTTTTGTAGTAGTGATGGCACGATTAATGTTTGTTGTTGGCACTGGAGTCTCCATTGACTTGTCTACATTGATATTTGATCGTATTTATAATGAAACTTTAGTTCATGGCACTCGGTCTTTCTTCCCATTTCCTTGCCTTCTTCATCGTTTGGATGTGTCTACTTAACCTGAGTTCACTGCTCAAGAAGTGTTTTTATTTGTTCCAGACATTGACAACACTCTTCGTAGTCTTAAAGCTCCTCAGGTTTTACCAACTATTGACCCGGGTTCTAAGAATGTGTTGTCTGATTTCCATCATCTAGTTGGAGATTCATGTTGTTTGATGATTTGCATCAGTTTCAAGTTGCTTTTAATGACTTTTTGGATACTTTCAAAAAGGATAGGCAAAGTCATTGCAATTTGAGCGGCGGGTTTTGGCACAGTTGGCTTAACTTCGTGCATCATCTCAGGGGGAGTGTCTTGCTCCTGGCTCATCTGTGCAAGGGGAGTCTGTTCCCTTAGTTCTGTCGTTTGCTCCTCCAGTCGTGTCTCAAGATTCGCTTTCGTCTCAGTAACTAGTACTTCAATTATGATCACTGAGGGGGAGATATATTACTGTTTTAGGTGCCTTTGGTTACATTACTGTTTTAGGTGCTTCTGGTTTCTTTTGTAAGCTTTTTGGAAGGTTATGGTTCTGTTTGTGCATTTTGGTTTTGTAATCTTCTGTTTTGGCTACTTATCTTGGTTATCGACTTATTGACTTTGTTTTCTAGATGTTTGGTTTGTCTGACTCTTGTTTTGTGTTTCTTTGGGGTTCTATGTTGATCTTAATATGTTTTGCACTGATCATAATTTTTCCCAAAGGGTGAGATTGTTACTGTCAGTTTTAGAACCTACTATTGTTTAGTAAAAATTATGCATCTTGTTCTATCTGTGTTGATGTCTGTTTTGTCTCAATATTATGAGTTGTATAGATTAAATTGACAGGATAGTTAGTTTTGTTTAACAGACATTGTTTTCACCAGCTGGCAGTTCACACGTGACTATGTGATGTCACCTGGTCCTGTCATACTTACTATAAATGAAATATTGAGCTGATAAGATCTAACTAATTCTGATAGAAAACCCTAGATTTCAGTTCTTGGTCTTAGCCTTATTGTTGCAGGTGCAAGAGAAAAGGTTGAAGAAGAAGCTGATGAAATCTAGCTGGGTTTTGAAGATCAGAGAGGAAGCAAAAGCTTGGACCAGACAGTAACTGAAGCGATTTTAGTCAGTTCTTTGAAGAGAGTTTAAAAAGAGTGTTCTGTCGAAGATTGCTATTTTAAAATTGTTCTTTTCTAATTCTTGATTTTGTTGTACAATCTGAATAGATACTTTTACTTAAGATTGTACAAGTACTTTTAACAATTTCTTGTATATTTTAAGATCTATGATAATCTTTCTTGAATTAAGAAATTGATGTTACTTTGTTTTAATACTTACATTCATAGTGATTAAGTTTCTTTCATTAACCACAAGTAATATGAATTTGTCATTCATTTTTTATTCATTTATTTATATATTTTACTCACGACTTGAAATAAACTATATACAAATATATTATGTACTCAACATAAAGTTATTTGGGAAAATATGTGTGTGATAATAAATAATTGAAATAATTTGTTCGACTTTATCTACATTACTATTTTATATATATTTTGAGTTAGTCAAGTAGCCGCCTCCTCCTTAATTCATTAATTGATATAGACTAAAGTTAATTAAACCGAACGGCGTACACTTGTCTCAATTATAAATGGCCAAGTGACCAAGAGCTCATAATCTTCCTTTTATATAAATAAATCATCTCATTATCTCATATTACCTTAAAAAAAAAAAAAAAAAGCACCACCACAAAATCAATGGGATCATCCATAGCCAATAACCTCTTCACTATCTTGATCACCACCACCCTACTCTTCGTCCCTTCCTATGCAGCCACCTTCGAAATCTGCAACGAATGCCCATACACCGTCTGGGCTGCCGCCAGCCCCGACGGTGGCCGCCGACTCGACCGCGGCCAAACATGGACGCTCAACGTTGCTGCGGGCACGGCCATGGCCCGCATTTGGGGTCGGACAAACTGTAACTTCGATGGCAGTGGGCGCGGCCGCTGCCAGACTGGAGACTGCGGTGGCCTCCTTCAGTGCCAAGGTTGGGGCCAACCTCCAAACACACTAGCGGAGTACGCCTTAAACCAATTCAACAACCTTGACTTCATTGACATCTCCCTAGTCGATGGTTTCAACATCCCCATGGACTTTAGTCCCACTACGGGAAGGTGTAGGGGAATAAGGTGCACCGCTGACATCAATGGTCAGTGCCCAGCCCAACTCAGGGCTCCCGGGGGTTGTAACAATCCATGTACTGTGTTCAAGACCAATGAGTATTGCTGTACCAATGGGCTAGGAACCTGTGGACCCACCACGTTCTCAAGATTTTTCAAGGAGAGGTGTCCTGATGCTTATAGTTACCCTCAAGATGACCCCAGCTCTACTTTTACTTGCCCGGACCATGGCAAGAAAGAATAATGCCTCTCAGGTTTTACTCACAATTGGACAATCTTAGTGAAGAAAGAGAAACTTCCATAAGATAGGATCTTCAAGCACACCCCCCCCCCCCCCAATTCATTGTCCTCTTTCATTTTATTAAAGATGGAATCAATCGGGATCTCTTTTATGATAAATCTTAGTCGATGGTTGTTCTCCACTAACCACAAGGATATAAGGACTCTATATTTCATCTTTGGTGCTATTGCTGGGGTAGCGCGAAACTATGGCACTAAGAGAATGAGCGAGTGTTGTTCAGCTCGCAGCATTTGGAGCTTGAGCTCGGCTTCCCTTATTATACTGTCATTTTTTGGTAGGGATCCCCAAAAGGCGAGGAGGCTCCTTTGGCGTTCGCAGAGCTAGTTCTCGACGTGTTCAATTTCTTCTCCAAGTTGAGCAGGTCTTAGTGCCATTTCCAAAGTTCTCATATTCATAGCCATAGTTCAGCAACCTCAAAATTTTCTTTTATGCCATGACCAATGCCCCAGTTGGTCCTATACATGTGACCCGCTACCAGGAAAAGAATTGCAATAGCTAAATGGCGGTGTGCAATATCGGTCAGCCATAGACCCCTAGTTACTAGATCTAATCCTCCACGATAAGTTGAAATTTCACATATTTTGACCAATTCAAGGTGAAAAAGGGGGTTGCTCCCTCAGCAAAACTAGGAGAAAGTTGAGCCAAAAGATCCCAATTCAAGAGAAATTTATGAGGAAGTGGAATCTCTTTAGGATCTAATTCAGAATTTAGAACTAGATTAAAGGTAAAGATACATGTACTTTATAATAATAATTATTGTTATTTATTATTATTATAATAATAAATTATTTAGAATTTAGTCACACATGGCACTTCCCCAATATTAGAGACGATATGTGTTGCCCCTAATAATTTTTAATATTCAGATGGGAAATATGTGGGATTTTTCCCTCTTAATTTTTTTTCGACACATCGCCGCTAATAATTTGACGAGTCATTAATTCCTTTGCAGAAACGACACAATTTAAATATTGGTGGCGACTATTAGCAATGACACATGTCTCCGCTAATAGTTCTATATGTTCTTCCTCATTTGGGAATTTTGAAAACAAAGTTAGGGCCCCCACCTGCTACCTCATTTCCCTCGAAAAACCTCATTTCCACCCCTCAAAACTCAAATTAGAGGATGTAAAAGTGTTCCCCAACCCTCTAAATCATTTGCACCCCCATTTCCCATTCCCCTCCCCCTCTCTCTCTCTCTCTCCCACCACCACGCCGCAAGGACATCATCGTCGCTGCTGCCACCACGCCCCTCCAAACCCATGACAGGTATATATGTATATATATTTTTGTTTTTATTTTTTTAGTTTATATTTTTATTTTTTCAATTTTTATTTAATTTTTACTGTTTTTTTATTTTTTTATTTTTAGTTTATATATTTGTGTGGCCGTGTGTGTATATTATTAATATATATGTGTGTGTGTGTGCGCGCCGTATATTTATATATATATATATTGTTGATTGCCTTTTTCACTATCAACCTAATTTAAAATTTTAACAGTTGCTAGAAGAAAATAACACAGAGATTTTACGTGGTTCAGGCTATAAAAGAGCCTTAATCCACGGTCTTTGGTATTAGTGAGTTTGAAGCTTGTTTGAGCAAGCTTCAATGGAGTCTCAAGCATCGTATATATTGCTCTAAGTTTACAATGCTTAACTAGCCAAAGTTCCGAACCCTGTAAAGGAGATACCCTAACCCTATTTATAGAGTTCTAGGTCATTAATACACTTAATAAAAAATTAATACAACATTCCCCATTATTTGGGGAGTAAACTACTAATTAATTACATAGAGGTGCACTAATAAAGACCATGGGCCTAAGCAGATTGTACGGGGCCCATTTGCAGAAAGATGCCTACTAACCTTATGGGGAATAAGTATCTGACCGTGTCAGGATATGGCGCACGTTTGCCCATGTCAGGTGGCATTGTGAGAAATGTTGATTGTTGGGTGTACGATCTCGACACCACTACTCGAGGTTCACCAAAAGTTATCAGAGGATCTTCTCGTGGGCCACAACCGCAGCGACTAACACCTGGTAACTACTCCAGGTCCGAGGACACAAGTCCTAGACCTGGGGGTTAGCGAATGAAGAGAGTGAGGACCATCTGAATGGTCTTTGGGCTGTGACCTTGTGTGGAGAAATCCACACCTTAGACACCTGCGCCTTGAGGACAGACCTCGAGGCGTGGCCTCACTTTGAGACATTCGCGTCTGGCCATATCATACTATGAAACCTCACTAGAGCTCGAGGATCTTAATTACTCCTCTATTGAATGCTACGTGTCTTCAGGTGGAAACACGGACAACATTTTCCCCTCAAGTCATCGCTTGTCTTCAGAAAATGGAGACTTAGATTGAGAGGAGTAATTCAAAAGGCCTTCTGGATGAGACACTTGAGCTCTTCATGGCGCCCCCCTTGGGAAAGGTAGTGCCACATGTCGACTCCCATTATTGGGCCCATCAGTCTGTGCCATTAATGAGGAGTCCACTCCACGTCCCAAAACGTCTAATTCGTACCCTAGGTGTCCTTTCACCCCATGCCCAAGGCGTCCTTTTCCTATGCTAATGATCACAATCCACACCACTTGGGTTCTAATTGTTGGATTACTCTCGAGTTCCTATGTCATTTGTAATCGACGGTCGGGGTGGAACTACTTCCATCCCAAGCTCTTCAAGTATAAAGCTCAAAAATCGCCTCTCAGAAATCACCTTTGGCATTTGAAATTCAAAACCTCAGAGCCCTCAAACCCTTTATTCCTCTTCACCTCATTGTTTCCTAGATTTCCCCCATTTTATGAGATTTTGAAGCTCTGGAAGGTTGGTGAGGATCATCATACTTCTGGTCAGACGACAAACAATTTTTCAGAGTCAAGACTCACTTCAGCACATAGAAGCGCTTCATCTCGGTAAGTTTTACTTCCCCGTCTCCTATTTGGCTTTGGGTTTATTTTCAAATTTTGTTGAGAGTTTTAAATGCATGTCAAGGATTTTGAATTTTTGGCATTTTAGATGTCATTTAGACCTTTTTTGGGCACATTTTGACGTTAAAAATAGTCGAAATGGCCCCTTACGCTCTGTAGGTGACTTTTCTTATTTTTGGACACTCAACCGAAATCTGGAAAATACCCAGAATTTGCTGATGTTCATCGTTTCCAGTAGTGCTCTCCGGCGACCATTTTTTTGGCCCTAAAGACACTCAATTTTCCTTCTCATCTTCCCGAGCAGAAGTCTTAGGGGTTCTCATTTTTCACCTATCTTTCTTCAGGTCATGACGCTAACTACTTGGTTTCTTGTTTCAGATGTCCGAGGAGCTTCAACAACTATACCAACAAACATTCTACGTGTTCGACTCCGAGATATTAGAGATGGCCCGAGAAGCGGGAAGACTTCAAGAGAAAAGATACAAGTGGCGGAGAGTATTCAGGCTCTCGTGGTAAAGGAAGACCACCCCCGGTGGAGGAGAGGCCCCTTCAACACGGATTCTTGTAGGAAGAGGTGAATATAGGTCCCCTGCCGTCGAACAATACCTATACCACAGCAGGTTTCAAGGCTGAGGTGGACCCCAGCAAGCTTAGACACTGAGGAGCTCTGGAGAGGATTATAACCCACCACAAGGTGGACACCCGTGACATGTGGGTGCGCTAGTCATGGGAGGACAAGAAAGCGCATGAGAGCATCCACGACCTCAGGCCCTAGAGTGCATCTCATCTACAAGCTGGTGCAACCTTGCCACTGTACCAGTACTATGTCGACTTTTTGAAGTTTTTTGGCATAGCTCCATACCAAATATCCCCGAATGGATATCGAGTGCTGGCAAGGCTATTTGTTCTATACAAGAGGCAAAACTGGCCCATTCCTTCTCCAACTAAGATATTGTACATCTACAGCTTTCGACCATGCCCGAAGAAAGATAAGTAGGACGGGTACTATACTTTGATGAAGCATACGTACCCAGGGATGAAGTACAAGGCCCCAAGTGGTAATGAGAACCACGCGAGGGACTACAAAGACCACTTCTTTTGGGCAGCTGGCTTCCCCACACGGAACAACCCGACTCTTCCCCTGGACTTTTCCAAGGTTGGTAAGTGTTACTCCTCGAGTAATTTAGTCTATTAGTCCTCCGCTTGTGGTCGTTCCCTAGTCTTAATCATTTATTTTCAAGTCCATTCCACCTCACACCTTTCATTGATGCCTATAACGAAAGATTTAAGAAAATGAATACCCTCCCCAAGGGAGAGATGAATCTTAGCTTCCTCATCACCGAGGCCCATCTTCGACAATACATCCTGCTTCGGGAGGGGCAGAGGATAAGCCCCGTGGCTCTCACCAGCTTTCGTGACTCAAAGAAGTCACTTTATGAGGTGAGGCTCCAGATGAAGTATATTACTATGAAAGCTAAATACAAGTACGAACGACGTCTTCGCGAGGAGCACACAGAGAACATACTCGTGATCCAAGCTGCCATGGAGGCGAGAGAGGACGAGGAGCTTGAAGTTGAGCTTGAGGCTAGGTTCGAATCATCCTCCGTGCCTCAAGGTAAATCCCCAATAGTTGTTTACTATGCATGTTATGTAGGAGAGGAAACAAGTCCCAACCAACTCTTATTCTCACCATCACTCCTCTTGTGTGGGAAAACTGTCCCTAGACTGATGAGGAGTACCAAGATTACACAGACCTTATCGATGTTTTTCTCCGCCATCCAAAGAGGAGGAAACACTCTCAAGGGCTCGTGCCTCTAAACAAGGTGACGTCCATGCACGCAATATGAATTTGTCAATACAAAACCAATGCAACGCAAGAGATGGGTCGAATCATCTGTGAGTTTGCCCATTCTGTTCTTCACCCAGAGGAGCCTTATTTTGGTTGGGCTCCCGAGGAGGCTTCTTTTATGTCTTGCATGCGTGTTGTTTGTCTTTATAAATTATTTCCTTTCCTTTCCCTCCAAAGATTAACCCTATATGTTTCTTTGTGCAGAAAGCATGGGTCTGTCCAACTTGGTCAAGAAGAAGTGCCCGAGGGTGACGGGGCCCTCTCAAATACACCCCACAGGCGCCGACCTTTGTACCCTTGCCCCTAGCGGCCATGCCTTTGGCTTCGGTGGTTGCGCCTCCCACCTGGTGGCTCATGCAGTTTCATAAGCTACTCTATTTGTCCTTCCTTTGCAACCATTGGTTACTAATGAGGTCATTGACCTCGAGGTCTTCTGTCCACGAGATGAGGGGCCTTCTCAAAAGGGAAAGAAAATCCCTTCTAGGGTGTCTGACCGTCCTTTGGTCAAGACATCTCGCCTGGTGGTCTTTCCCGAGCACTTCAAGGGAGAGGACTTAGAAAGGCACAAACAAGTGGTTGAGTACTTCAACGCCCGTCTTGACGAAGTCAACGAGGATTTCAAAGTCCTCGTGGAGTACCTACGAGAAGAAAGATCATAGGGTCTAGTCGCTCCTCCTAGCCGGGAGGAGCTGAAGTCTCTCCTTGCGGGGAAGGTTGGAGAGAGGACCGCTCCGCTTGCCGCGGAGCTACTTTAGGGATTAGCGGGGTCCCTGTGTGCATGCCCTTCAGCAACTTTGCTCACTACGATAGTGACAATGAGAACTCGCTGATAGTTTCCATCCGCCATATCACCCTGAGGGTAAGTCTTGAATCTTCAACTCCCATTTTTATTTAAGTTCTTCGTCAAGCTAACAAGTGTTGTTTTGGTGCAGGGTGTGACCTTCAAACCACGACTCGAAAACATCATTACCATGAGGTCTTTTGAGCTGAAGTAGCTTCGAGAGGAAATGGCACAACTCAAGGAGACTGCAGTCCCTTTGGTGGAGTACTCATTGCCCAAAAGGACTTGGAGGAACTCAAGGCTCATGCCTTAGAGTTGGAGAACCAACTGGCCACGGAGTAGTCGATGATGTCATCTCTAGAGGACACTTCTTCAAAGCTGCTGGAAGATGCTGCGGGTTGGACCTAGTCCGTGGAGGAGATCAATGACAAGCTGTTGGCGGACCTCACAGCTGTTTAGGAGGAACTCGGCCTAAACCAGGAGGAGCTCCGCTTGAGCCGCGAGGAGTCTTTAGCTTGCGCCGTCGAGTTGGCCAGAGACCAGGAGGAGGCCACTAAGACCAAAGAAGAATTTGTGCATGCCTCCTCTCGCACCGAGAACCTCTCTCGCAAAAATGAGAATTGGCCTCTAGCTTTGAGCAGATGAGCTAGAGAGGGATCTCGATGTGATGGCAGATGATACCCTATTTGTGGCGTGGCAGAGCAACAGGGACATGAATTTGTCATTCACTGAGGAGCTGAACATGCGGATGATGCTCAAGGAGCTCCTGTTGGCCGAGGAGGACAAGGTAGCCTAGGAAAAGGAAGTTGTGGCGACTGGTTGTGCTCCCGACGTAGATCCTGTCATCGAGGTGGTAGCGGAAGTTCCTCCGGGAGAGGGCCTTAAATGATTTTACTTTTCTTTTCTTCGTTCGATTGAGTAGGCATGTGTGCCTTTTTGTTTATTGGGGTGTGAACAATTTAATGCTTGAGCCCCCGAGCACAGTTGTAAATACATTTATTTTTTTAATGTAGCTCGCACTACTCTTTTTGCCATTATTAATTTTTTTACTAACATGCAAACACTTAGTAATTATGCAATTTGGTCTTATTAATTTTGTTGGTTTTTCACGCAACTCAATGTAACGAAATGCCACGAGAGTCTGAAACCTCAACCTGCCCATATTTTATGGGCCTCATGTCATAGAGACTTAGATCTTGCACTCAAATCTTGGTGACTCGAGTCTCTATCTACTTCTCTTTGTATTTGGATAGTCTTAGGCACTTAGTGTTGTTCTCCATGACCGTAGTCATCGGGATTAACTTTTAGTGTGTGTCAAGTGGGAACACTTAACACATTCCTACATCCCCGAGTCCCAACAACTCGGGGCTTAGGCCATCCATTATACTTAGAGCTTGAAGATCTTCCTTTTAGAGTTTAGTCGCTTTAGGCGTTTAGTGTTGTCTCCCATGCGTGCAATCCTCGATCTTAACTTTAATGCCTTGTCAAGTGGAACACTTGATGGTCCTATGCTCTCGAGTCTCAATAACTCGGGCCTTAGGAGGTCTATTGCACTACAGATTTCTAAGGTTCCTATCTCAATATTGATGCTTGGGCATTTAGTGTTGCTTCCTAGGCTTGTTTTCCTCGGGAGTAACTTTAATGCCATCTGATATCCTTGAGTGCCAATCACTCAGGCTCTAGGAGGTCAAATGTATTGAGATAATCGTGCCCCGGGGTGCACTATCCCTGGGATGCTATTTTTGGCTTTCTACCCTACCCCCAAGAACAGTTGCTCGAACCTTTGCCATGTGGAAGTCGCAATCTCTTTATCAGTGAGCTATAAGTTCCTTGAGCATGCAACCAATTTTCACGTCCTTAGGCCAGGCCTCATGACTTTAAATTTTTGTTCACACCTTGAGTCAGCACTCACATTACTTGGATTTCTCATTGCCAGGCCTCGAAGCAGTGGCATTTGTCACATTTCTTGCCATAATCCATCACTTCACCATTCATAGTGGGCTAGAAGATTTTGGGATTAGTGCCCTTTAAAGCATATGTTTTTTAACAATGTTTTATGAAATAAATAATTTAAATGAATTTTTTCATATATATTTTTTGTTTATTATTATTAGAATAATATTATATAAATATCAGAAAATTCTCAAATTCGTTATTGTGACTACAATCTTGTTTGGTACAAGAGGATAAAGATTGTAGGGAATGAATTCAAACAGTTCACAGTAAAATAAATTTATATGGAATCTTCAGATTAAATAATGTAAGTACGGTTCACTAGTATTATAAATACATGTAATCTATATTCAAATTACTGATGTAGTAGGACATCTTAGTGGAGAAACTTTGTGTAACGCCTCAATTTCTTGAAGCGTTAACTTGACAATTAACATAATTAAAGTTTAAAATAAAAGTATTCTTTTATTTATAAAATCATTTAATAACACCACTCAAATGTTAAAAGAATGAAACTCCAGAGTTTCGTAGTTTTCATAAATAAAGTAAAATAAACAACTTAAAATTCAATCTATAAAACTAAAACATCATTATAAAATAAATACTTAGTAAATTTCCAATGTAGGCCTAATCCCTTATGTTCGTTAATTCCTTGAAATGTACGCCCTCTGTCAAAGCTCTCCAACTCATTGCCTTGTAACAACTTCTTTTACCTTTACCTGCAGCACAGAGTACCCATGAGACAAAGCCCATCAAGAAGAGTTGTGTAGGACACAACCCCATAACCTTAACCGGAAACTTAAATCAATAAAAATAACAATAGCAATAATGTAACATAAATCATAACTCATAAAAAGAAATCGTAGTCCAAGTTGACTTGGACAAGTATCGTATAACGTAAGCATGCATTTTCATCATATTGTAAGCATGTATTTTTGTAACGTAGACATGCATTTTAAAAGTTAGCATGACAAACAGTTATCACATACACATACACAACACATAACCATAATTCACATAAGCTCATTAAACATAACATTCACTAACATAATTATGCATTAACATAAACATAACTCATAAATAGTTTCTACCATAGAGTACGTCAAGCATTCACCATGTGTGCAGGTGTCCACTATTCTTACCTCAAATGCAGCAGCGGTCCACACACACCCTAACACGTCTCTTCAAGTATCCTCGTCGAGCCTAAACATAACATATTACTTTAAGGCTTTAAAACCCTCAACCAAGCAAAACCATAATTAAACCCACTAAAATTCTTTTTAAAACTAATTCATCACCATAATACTTAAGAAATTCTTTAAAACCCCTCTGCATATAGTTCCAACAATTACCAACTTATATCCAAAAGTACATAAAAAGTCCTCAAAATCATGTTTCTGGGTAACTGGCGCAGTCGCGCTCACAGAGTGCCAAGTAAATCTAGCTTAGTAGCGCGGTCGAGCCAGGGCTGGGCACAGTCGCACTAGGCCTCTACTTTCAGAGATTGTAGTGCGATCTCGAACCCTCAAATCAAACCCCCAGCAAAACAACACGCATTTCTTTCACTTCTTCCATCAGGACGGTCATTGAACTTTGTTGTTGGATACCACCTACAAGTCCAATTTAGGGAAGTACCAGAGGGAATACTTCCTTACAACGGATTTAACCATGAATAACTCGTCCTTCACTTGGGGATATATTGATATTCTTTTATCTTATTTTCCTCTGGTCGATACCTTTAGTTTTGTAGTTTCCTTAGCTTACCTTCTCATGAGTTACGCCCATGGCACCGACCACGACCTACCTGAGCAATGGAGCATCGAGCTGACATTCTAGCCAGCTTAACTCATGAGGAGAAGAGCTACAAGTTCCCGGTGACTGTAGCTCACCTCAGACTAGTCGGTCTCTTCCAACCCCATAGCCTTGGTTGAGATTTGAATGTAGAGAGTGCTACTGAAGAAGACACAACCGACCAGATAGACGAGCAACCTAAAGTTGTCTCCCATCCTCTAGGACCCCGAACAACGGGTCTAAACATTTGAGAGCCTGGTGAGGAGCCCTGACCAACTACTGTCCATCCAATTAACGGCAAGGGCAAGCAGAAAATGCCTGAGAGGATGGTTCAAGAACATTCCTCCTCAGGGGATGAAAATTGTAATTTTTACTTGTACAATCTACTTGATTTTCTTCCTATTCCTACTGAACTGTTTGACATAGATGGAAAATTCCTTGCCTCGACTAGTAACTGTAATTTAGAGTTTCTTGAAACAGTAGACTCCTTTGTACCACTAGAATTAGTTTATATAATGTATCAGAAGATGCATGTAGTTCGGGTATATTTTCTTACACTCCACTATTTTCATGATCACTATTGTTTGATATAAAACCATACTTAACTTATTTCTCTTTCGTAGATATGTTTGAAGCCTTCGATCTTTATACTTCTAGAGGTGCTTCGTAGAAAGCGTATGCTTACTGCTCAAAGCCGTCAAAAAAGCAATGTGGATGCCAAGTGGTGTAATGTGGAATTCAAAGTCAGAGATCAATGTCTTTCTTAAGATATCTCCTATGAAAGGTGTGAAGCAGTTTGGGAAGAAAGGCAAGCTTAGTCCCCGCCCTTTTGAGATATTGGATAAATTAGGAGCAATTGCATATAGATTAGCCCTACCGCCAGCTCTAGCAGATAGTCAAAATGTGTTCCACATCTCGATGCTCCGAAAGTATGTGTCAGACCCATCTCACGTCCTCAAGTATGATACTATAGCACTCCAGAAAGACTTGAGTTACGAGGAACGACCAGTTAGCATCCTAGATAGAGGGATGAAGCAGTTATGGTCCAAGAGTATTCCGATAATCAAAGTCCTATGGAGTAATAGTTCTAAACGGGAGGCAACGTGGGAGTTGGAGGAGGACATGTTAGCACGGTATTCGGAATTGTTTGGTAAGTAAATTTCGAGGACGAAATTCTTTTTAGTAGGGGAGAATTGTAGAGTCCAAGAATTTTACTTAGCTAGTTAGATAGTAGTAGTAGTAGTAGTATAATAGCTAGTAGTAGTTATAGTATGTTTATTACTGTTTATTTTGGTTCAAGCCGGGACTTAGTTGAACACTCGTTGCAACACTTATAGATTTTATAAGTTTAACCTATAGTTTAAGAATATTAATTATAACATAAGGTTTGATTAATATAGCTGATTAAAAAGATGATATTTATTATACTATAAGGTTTAGATAGAACTAATAAGATCATGACACTTGTCATGTGCATGTTTATTGAAAAATTAAGTATTTTTTTAGGAATAGTTTTATAAGAGGAATATTTGAAAACCCCTGAATCTGCCAACAACTTTAAAATCGTTATAGGACTCAGTCAAAGTTGTTTACTCAATTCAAATTAGGCTGAAAAAGTGCAATTAGGTGTATAATATTTCAGCATACGTCGATATATCGCAGCTTTAGGGGCGATATATCGCAGCTTGGGGAATACAAAAAACACGTAACTTCGCACGAACGTTTCGACGAGCCTCGGGAATATAAGCCCAGGCGATATATCGCCTACCATGGGCGATATATCGACTTTAGGGCAAGATTTTTGAATGGTTTTGAAACCGAGCTCAATGCAACCCATAACCTCGTGGCAAGCCTCTAAATCTTTTTGACTGAGTCTTAAGCTTTTGCTGAACGAATATTCAAATATTTTTCAATTAAATATTCATTATTTTATTCAAACTAAAAGAAGATCTTTTCATTCTTGAACTCTATAAATAGGACCTAGTACCCAGCCATTTCTTTCATTCTTCAAGCTGAGTTCAGAGCCTTCAAGTTGCTAGGTTTACTTTAGAGTGTTAAACATTTGGGTTGGGGTTATAAGCTTTATCATCTTAAGCTTATTAAACACTTGGGAAGTAAGGTTAATAGTGTGTTTTTCAATATCGAGGTGTAGTTCGGTTATAGTGCATCCAAATGTATTCCTATTCCTAGTTCATTTCTATATGTTCCATTAGTTTCTTATAGTTTTCTCTACTCAAATCCTAACTCCTTGTTTTCCATTCTGGGTTAGGTATTTAAGTTCTTTGAACTTAAGATTTCTTGTTGGTAAGTATCTTCTCTGTGGTTTAGTTATTTATTTTCATATCTTTTCTTTTAGAAATACTCACCTTCTCATTGTTGGTTTTAGGAGTGTTCCAAAATCCTGTCCTTGTTCTCACATCCCGGTATTGGTAAGGAAAATAGGATAGTTTCTATATGTTTATGTGTAATATGTTGTGATATTTTTATAATACGTTATGTTATGTTTTATTCTAGGGCTCATAGTTGCTTAGTTAGAAAGCCCTAGTGTTTATCATTTTTTTTATGTTTAAAGTTATGATTTACCCTACCTCAGATATTAGACAAGGGACGTAGATGGTTTATCACATGTCATAATGGCCATTAATATTGTAGTCCTATATCGTATACGTCTTTATAGTCATATGTTTATAGTTTATCTTTATGTTTATGTTTTATGCTTTTTAGTAGATTTTCCCTGATGGGCATTAGGCTCATTCCTTTATTTTTATATGTGCAGCAAAAATAGTTATGGCGGCAGAAAGATTTTTGGGGGCTTGGGATTGTGTATTGAGGAAGAATGGATTCGGTGGACTGCGTGAACGATTCGAGGACGGCGTTGTTTTTAGTCATTTTAATTACGTTTTCTATGTATTTTCCACACTTGATTTTGTAACAAATTTATTTAAGATTTAAGTTATGTTTTATTTTATTTTCAAACAATGGGATCCCATATCATACCCCGAATTTTATGTATTTTAACATTTATTTTATAGTTTTTAATAAAGTTATGAATGTTTCGTATGTATGCTTTCTTAAGAATAGTGTTTATGTATAAGCATTTTTAATGGTCCAAAGTCTAGAATTAGTTGGGTCATTACAGTTCTCCATTCCAGTATCGATGAACTAATTTTCCATTTAACTGTGCAAGTTTAATAAGTTCCTAGTTGAAGGATTTCTTCTATATGATATGGACCTTCCCAGTTAGGTCCTAATACTCCAACTTCTTGGTCGCGAGTGTTGAGAAAAACTCTCCTAAGTACTAAGTTGCCCACGGCAACCTTCGCTCGCGTACTCGAGAGTTAAAATGCCGAGCAACCTTTTGCTGGTGTGCAACAACTCTTAGTTGGGACTGTTCTCACCATTCTTCGATCAGGTCTAGGGATTCCGCAAGTAGTTGGTGGTTGTGATCTTGGTCGTATGTCATTCGTCGATGCCATGGTGGATCTAGTTCGACTAGCAACATGGCTTTACATCCATATGCTAAGGAAAATGGTGTATGACCAGTTGTTGTTCAATGGGTGGTTCTATACAACTAGAGTACCCCAGGTAGTTCTTCTGGTCATGCTCCTTTATCTTGTTTGAGCCTTTTCTTAAGCATGTCTTTCAGAGTTTTGTTCACAGCTTCAACTTGTCGATTTGCTTGTGGATATGCGACCAATGAGAAGCTCTTAGTTATTCCATGTCGCCTACAGAAGTACGTAAATAGGTCCCTGACAAACTTTGTCCCATTGTCTGATACTATTTTTCTAGGGAGCCCATATCGACAAATGATATTTTTTATGAAGAAGTCAAGGACTTTCTTTGATGTGATAGTTGCGAGCAGTTCAACTTCTGTTCACTTTGTAAAATAATCGACTACAACAGTGGCATTCTTAACTCCTCCTTTTCCGGTCAATTCCCCAGACTACAAAAGGCCAAGGACTTTTCATTTGCTTTAGTTCATTTGGCATTGCTCGATGTATTTTGGAGAACCATTGGCATTTATCACACTTTTTGACATACACCATAGAATTCTCATTCATCGTAGTCTAGAAGTATCCTTGTCTGAGTATTTTCTTTGACATATTATGCCCCCCAGCGTGATCACCACAAAATCCTTCGTGTACTTCCTGCAATAACTCTTTTTCTTTTTCTCTAGTGATGCATCATAACAGTGGTACGGAATAACTCTTTCAGTATAGAAACTCCCCCATTGAGACATATCGAGCAACTTGTGTGATTATTTTTCTGGATGGATTCTGATCAGTCGGAAGTAGGCATTGCTCGAGATATTGAATGATTGGAGTCATCCATGTGTCACTTAGTTGAATTACCAACGTTAATTCAATTTCTTGTATGATGGGGGTTCTGGGTGCTCGACTGGAACTAGGTTTAGGATGTCAGCATCTTTTGCACTTGCGAGTTTGGCCAAGGCATCTGCATTAGTATTTTGGTCGCGAGGTACTTGTTGGATAGAGAATATTTTGAATTGAGCCAACAAATCTTTAGCTTCACTCAAGTATGCGACCATCTTTAGGCCTCGAGCTTGGTGATCCCAAGTATCTGGTTTACAACCAGCTGGGAATCACTATATATTTCGAGCGATTTCATGTTGACATCATTTGCCAGTCGTAGGCCAGCGAGCAGAGCTTCATATTCAGCTTCATTGTTCGAAGCAATGAACTCGAATCGTAGTACACAATGAAAGCGATGTTGGTCAAGGGTAATTAGGATTAACCCTGCCCCAGAGTTATGTTCATTTGATGAGCCATCCACAAATAATTTCCAAACTAGTTTGGTTTTTCTTAATTCTTCCCTTATTGGTGTCTGCTCGCTGATTGGCAATCCAATTGTTTCTACAATGAAGTCTGTAAGGGCCTACCCCTTTACTATTGCTTGAGGCTGATAGGTAATTTCAAATTGACTTAATTCCACAACCCATTTCAATAATCGTCCAGCAACTTTAGGTTTTTGTACAACTTGCCTGATGGGTTGGTTGGTAAAAACCTTTATAGGGTGGGCTTGGAAGTATGGTCAAAGTTTCCTTGACGCGGGGAGTAAGCAATACGCTAACTTCTTGTAACGTCCAAAAGTTCATAATAAGGCTTAGTGCCTTGATTAGGGTCACGGGAGGGCATTATTGGATTATTATGCGCTAATATGTGATTCAATTGAATATTTATGTGATTATGTGAATTACAAGAGTTATATTATGATATGACTGATTATGCATATTTAAGTGTATTAAATGAGCGTAAAAGGCCCACTTTCATTTAAAGGGGCATATTTGTAATTTTGACCTGATATGGGTATATTTGCGATTAAATTGTATTATACGATTGAAACCACATTACTATGTGGATATATTTGAGATATTCGACAGGATTCGGTCCTTTTGGGCAAGATAGCGATCTAGTCACAATGAGGATTAATACCCGACTCGGGGTGAGCCAAGGGGTATTATGGTAATTCAGTGAGTTACCGGGACTCATGGGAGTATGAGTCAAAATAGTGGTATTTCGGGATTGGAAAAATTAATTGGGAATTTTGAGTTTATGTGGGATTAGAGAGTTAAAATGTCAATTTTTCCCTTAGTGGGCTTTGAGAGGAAAGTAATTAAGTGAGGGTATTTTGGTGTCACGTCCCAAATTACCTAATAAGGCTTAGGGCCTTGATTAGGGGACCAGGATGGAAAATTATGGAAATTTTATGGTTATGTGATTTATATTATAATATGATTTTATATGCATATTTAGGTGTATTAAATATGCATGTGGGCCTATTTCTGATTAAAAGGGCAATTTTCGTAATTTGGCCCGTTATAGGTATATTTGGCATATATGTGATATATGTGTGAGACCACATCATTATGTGGGTATATTTGGGTTACTCGGCACGAGACGATCCTAGGGAGCAAGCTAGTGGGAAAGTCACAACGGGACCAATACTTGACTCGAGGTGAGTCAATGGGTATTTTGGGTATTTAGTACATTATCAGGATATTGGGTAATGTGAATAAATATTTGAGGATATGTTCGGGGATAGTTAGATCAGGAGGGAATTCTGGGGATTTTGGGCGTTTTTGGGGTACCCCGAGCATTGGGATTTGCTTAAGGTTACATAATCTCGAAGTAACCTAACAGAAGCAAAATACGTTCAGTACTCTCTCTCTCTCTCTCTCTCTCTCTCTCTCTCGTTCGCTCATTTGACGCTCGTTAGCGTTTTCGAAGAAAACTCGAGTTCTAGGGCTCGGATTCAAGCAAGGTTAAAGCCATAATGATTCTAGGGAGGATTAGAAGCTTGATAGGAGGATTTTACTGGAAAATGACTTAGTCTGAGGAAATTCAAGCTTTAAGTTCTGAGTTTTTGAGTTCTTAAACTTTGATTGGATTTTATATTTTTGATGAGTTTTTTATTGGATTGTAACTTAGGTTTTGATGGTTTTGGGTTGTTGAGTTGTTTGGGAACTTTGTTTATGGAGGGATTTGGCATTGGAAAAATGAAGAAAAAATTGAGTTTACAGGTCGAGCCGTAACTCGAATTGGGCGACGGAGAAGCAGGTGGTTATAGAGCATTTGGGTCGCAGCACCTGATAGGGCAAGCCGCGATGCTGGCGCAAGCAGGGGAGAGACTCGGGCCTCTGACTTGAGCGGGCCGCGGCTCAAATATTTGGGGGTCGCGACGCTTAAGGGATTTTGTGCCTTGGGGAGGTTTTGAGTGCAGGAACTCAAACCTAAGGGCTTGAGATCAATCCTACTACCCGATTTAGTAGGAATCGATGTCCCAGAGGTTAGGACTTGGTCCGGAAGCCTTTATTTACTCATTTTTATGGGATTCTATACTTGGTTATGACTAGGTTATAGCTAGGGACTTGGCACCTGGATCGTGCTCGAGGCTCGTTCATTGGTAACCTGTACTTGGACCAAAGGTAAGAAAATTGCACCCGGTATGTGATACATATGATTATGGCTTGCCTGAATTGTTGAACAGGAATATGAATAGGGCATGAACGCTTGAGAATGTGCATGATTATGATTATGCTTGTGATTATTGATTAAGCATGTTGAATGATTTGTACTTGGATATTTGATATATGTGTTGGAAATGTGCCCTGAAAGCATATGTAGCAGACATTGTTTTATGAAATAAATAAATTAATTAAATTTGTTATGCATATATTTTATGGACTATATTATTCTATGATAATATTATGTAAATATCATGGCAATTCCTAAGTTCATATATGTGATCTCAAACACGCATTGGTACGGAAGGATTGTGTTTGAGATAAATGAACTTGAATAGTTCGCAGTAAAATAAAGTTATTGAATCTTTAGATTAATTACTGCAAGTACGGTCCACTAGTATTATGAATGCATGTGATCTAGATCCGGATCACTAGTGTGGTAGGACACTTTAGTGGAGGTGCTTTATATATTAGATAATATATAGAACTGGACCGGATATGTTTATTAATACTTAGTTAAATACCGCTTCGAAGTATTAATTAAATATATCAACTGATGATCATATACACATAGATCTTAATCCTGAAGTTACTATGAACTCCTGTTTATGTTATATGAGTTCTTTGATTCACTTGTTAGGGTCTGTCAGAATGATCAGATTAGAAACTTTTGTTTTGGGAACTCATTAATATAGATGGCTGGGGACATAGTATACAGATATGGAATCTATACCTTCTCGCAAAAGATTGAATGATGATTCTCTTAAGGGTTGACTTTTGGGACTGAAAGGTTATTGAGCTCAAATTCATAATTTAGTTATGAATTAATCTTCACTAGTAGAGTCAATGGTACTTAAGGAAACAAAAGATAATTAAAAGGGTAAAACGGTAATTTTATTCCCGATTAATTATGAACCATTATTAGAGGGTCAAGTTGTATGCAATGATTACATCAATGGACGCTTTATGATTATAAAGTACTCAGTAAATGAAATGTCTATAATTACAAGAGTGCAGTCTCATATTTATAGTGGAATAATCATGAGATTAATAAATTAAGATTATTTAATTAAAGAGTTTAATTAATAATCTCAAATTTATTGGAGCTTGGAATTATAGGTCCATAGGTACCCGTAGCAGCTTTATCAACACTGTTCAAGGTAGGAGTTGATATGAAGGGAAAATAGTTTAAAGACATATTTAAGAAGAAACTTGTTCTTCAGGCCAAATATGCAATTATATGATAATAGTAATTAATTAATTAATTACAAATTAGTTGTAGTTAACAAAATTAATTAATATTTAATTATTGTATAATTTTTGAAATTATATTAAATAATTAAATTAATTTCGATATTTAATTAAATAATTAATTAATTATAATTTTCGAAATTATAATAAATTAAATATTTATTTTCGAAAAATTTTGGATTTAATTAATTAGTAGAATTAATTAAATATCTTTATTTGAGTGGGAGATAATAATCTGATAAGTTCAAATTGGATTTGAATTTAAAAGATTAATATTTATTCAAATAATTAATTATATTTGATAATTAATTAAAAAGATAATTAATTTGAATTTAAATTTGAATTAGTTATCGGGTTGTTAGATCTTATCTCACAAAGTAATTTGAATAAATAATTAAATAAAAATTGAAAAACCAACATCCCTAAAAATTAGGAAGCTACACGTTCACACACAGTCCATGGACTGTGTGTGGCGTGTAGGGCATTTTCAGGGATGGGTTTTTTCATTTTTATTTATTTAATTAATTAATGGATAATTCAAAAATTGGTTTTTGGATTTTTTCATTAATAGAATAATTAATTAATTAAAAAGTAAATTGTAAAATTGTTACAGATTTATTTTTTTTAAATTTGAATATTTTCTTTTAAGTATGACTAATCAGAAAAATATTCAGATAAGTGAGTGAGACAACTCTGAACATTTGCTCTGTGAAAAATAGAACGATAGTTTTCTCTCCTTGAAAATAAAGAACCAATTCTCAGGCCTATTCTCTTGATCTCATGTGTTGAGTACATCAAGTAGAATAAAAAATAAACTATCCTTCATTCTCTAAGTGCCCACACATTTCTTGAGGTGTAGAGAACGCTCTGGAAGATTTTGGTGTGAGTACGTGGGAGCGGCTTGGATAGGAAGATCATTCTAAATACGAAAAGATAGCAAGGATACTTGATAGGCTTCAAGAGGTATGAATTCTATCCTTATCTTGTTTATGATTAATGTATGTATATTAATGGATCCGCATATTTAAAGGTAGTTTAAATATGTTACAAAATTTTTGTTGTACACTGGGCCAACCATACCACCATTCTGTTGCGTATTAGGAAACTCGTTCCTAACAATATGATATATGTTGGTCTACATTATCTAATTGAGAAAGGCATGACTTATCAATCAAGGACGAAAATAGCGTTGAGCGCTGGTCGTAAAGCATTGACTTATCAGTCAAGAACGACAATAGCGTTGAGCGCTGGTCGTAAAGCATTGGCTTATCAGTCAAAGACAGCAAGAACGTTGAGTGCTAGTCATAAAACATTGACTTATGAGTCAAGGAAGACAATAGCATTGGACGCTGGTCATAAAGCATTGACTTATCAGTCAAGGATGGCAATAGCGCTGAGCGCTAGTCGATGTGGTTATGCTTAACCAGGAGTGCATCATACGCTTGACCAACCTATTGGTCATAGGAAAACTCAGCGTCAGGTACACTGGGCCAGCTTCAAGGCTGTTTATACAGAGGATAAGGCAATAGGCCCCGAGGTGACTTATTAGTCCCATATCCTAGGCTAGGGCTAGGCCCCAGACTTGACTTATGAATCAAGAACGACATTAGCACACTGAGTGCAGTCGAAAAGCATTGACTTATGATTCAAGGACGACAATAGCACGCTGAGCACTAGTTGTTATGGTTATGCCTAACCAGGAGTGCATCATACGCTTGACCGACCTATTGGTCGAGAGAAAACTAGTGCGCTAGGTACGCTAGGCCAGTTCCAAGGCAGGTTATACAGAGGATATGGCAAAGGACCTCAGGGTGACTCATTAGTCCCATATCCTAGGGTATTGAACCCCATTATGATTTATTAATCATGTATTAGGGAGCTGAGCCCCAGTATGATTCCATTATCATGTATTTTGGGCATTGGTCCCCGGCATGATTCATTGATCATTTATCTTGGGTGACTGACCCATATGACACTGTAGTCATTTATATGAATAATGTGCATGCATGAGTAGGGTTATTACTGCTAGGCATGCTTATGATTTGGATATATGTTATTAACTGCTTATGAGAACATTTAAGTTTTCTCTCTCTTTATCTCTAGCAGTCCTCGAGTTTCGAAGAAATTTTTTTATTCTAAAGCTTGGAAGCAAGCTTGCTAAGGAATTGAAGTGGTTTTGTGGGAAGATTTGGAAGCTTTTAAGCTTAGGGATACATTTGGAGAAACATTTTAGCAAGAGGTGATTCTGGTTTTGAGCTTTTGGTTTTTAGTTTTAAAAGTTGTGGATGTCAAAATTTCACATCAAGTAAATCACCCAAGAAGAGTCCCAAGATATAGGAAAAGCCTCAGGGATCAAACTTGCACCTCCCTAGAGCTTGGGGCGAGCTCAAGCCTCCCTTGAGCTTGGGGCTCGAGCTCAAACCTCCATGGATTTTATTATTTACTAAGCAACTAATGTGAGCATGGAGAAATGACAAGAGAATCCAAACAAGACGCCAATGCCCAAGAGTTTCTTTGAGGAGATGGAGGAGACGAGAACGAAGCTCACACCCCCTACGACCCCAAGGGTGAGCTCATGGGGCGAGCTCACCTAGGGGGTGACCTGGGGAACGAGGTCACCTAGGGGGTGACTTGGGGGGCGGGGGGGAGATCTTAGCAAAAGGGGGTAGTTCAAGGCCTTCTTGAGGCCCAAGCACAAGTTCAACCCCTAGAATCGCGTGCAATACTCCCTAGAAGCTAAGGAGATGATTTGGAGGGCCTCAACAAACTTGGAATACCAACTTAAGGCCATCACTAAGTTTGAAGGAAATAAGCTTAGAGAATCCCTAAAGCCTAGAGGAAAAGTACATCCTCAACCTCGAGCAATAAATGCCTTGCACTCAAGGAATTATTAAGGCATGGGTAAAGAGGAAGTACGGAAAAGGCTCGAGTAGTACGGAGTAGGAACTAGACATGACCATCAGAAGAGTAATGGTCATACAAAGTACTAGGAGGAGGCACACCTCTGACAAATGTCAGGCTCGACAAGCCTGAAGCCAAAACCACTAATGCCTGCTGCATGATCTTCTGAGGTGCCTTGTTGTACTACCACCACTTTCTCCCTTTGGGACTGTTTTTTTACTCAGAGCCATTAAATCTCCCCTGGTCATTGTGGTGGGGGGGTTGGGGTTGGGGATTCATTTGTAAGATGAGACTTCAAAGGAATATAAACATTTCTATCTCCATTTTTACTCTGCAACTTTTACTCCAAGTTCTTTTAAGTTCTTCATTTTCTTATAAACTTACAAGTTTTCTGACTCATCTTCATTGACGAGTTCTAATCGTCAAGCGGCCGCATATGTACACATCACCACCTAAGCTCTCCACTCAAGGCTGGGTGAGCTTTTCTTTCCCTTTACCTGCACCACATAGCACCCATGAGCCAAAGCCCAGCAAGAAAACACAATAATGCAAGTATATAATATCAAACGATGATCATGATAATCATACAGAACTTATAGCTCTGAACAGATGAGTGAATATCACTTGAGGTTCTGGTAAACCATAATGAGTGACTGACAAGCAAGTCACTAGCTTAAATAGATGAGTGACTGATGGGTAAGTCACACAGGGCTCGGCACCCATAGCCATGTGACTAAATAGTCACTGGGCTCACCGGACCTGGCTCTAAATGACTAGCCTTTGGCTAGACAAGTGCTTTTAATATTCATCGAACTTGAGGTCGGTCCGGCATTAATGCTCATTTGAGTCATTCAATGTAGATGTCAATTAGATCTAATATTTATTGGCTTGCGTTAGACATGCTAAGGTCATTCTTGACTTATGAGTCAATACCATGTGACCAGTGCTCAGTACCACTGCCGAACTTGACTAATGAGTCACAGCTTCACAGTTTGTACTGACACCATTGCCAATTCTGACTATTCAGTCAGTGCCATACACAAGTGAGCAAGGTTTTCTAAGCATTAAATATTCAATCCATGTACACATTTAAACATTCAACATGCCTCATGAATAATAGTGCATGTCACATATGGGGTGCAGTTTTCTTACCTCTGGTTCGAGCGAGAATTAGTATAAGAACAACCCTTGAGAACGATCGACCTTTTGATGCCTTAGCAGTTACTTAATCATAACCAATTATAACCTCCATTAATGAAAATAAAAAATAATAGGGTCTTAACCCAAACCTCACTCTCAGGACCCCGAAATGTACCCACACGATGAGTAGATTTGATCTCGGGCCTTAAGGATTGAAACCCCGAGCCAAAAACCCTTAAAAACACTCAAAACAGGATTCTGAAGGAACAAAGTAGCGCCCCATCGCTCTACTCAGAACCAAAAACGCCCAAAGCCAACCCTGGGTAGTGATGTAGCGCCCCCTTGTGGGCGCTATAGCGCTGCACCCAACCTGTTTTGCCCCTAAACCTTCTCCCTTTGACTCCTCCATTTCCAACTTGATTCAAATGCTTCCAAACCTCATTTTAAGTCCCAAATGAACCCAAAAACCATCATCACATGTCCTAAGCATCACAACCCCAAGAACCCTAGCCAAAAACTCCCAACAATTCCATTCAACTAACCTAGAAATCCCAGCTGAAATTCAAAGCAAAAACAAAGCAAACCAGAGATTTAATGGCTAGAATCTTACCTCAAGCTCAGGTTATGATGCTCTTCAATGGTGGAACATACTCCCAAGCCCTCAATACTTACTTCCCAATCTTGAACCCTCAAGAACAGCACAAAAATCTCAAAGAAAAAGGAAGAGAAAATAGGTACGGGAGAAAGTTTTCTATGCTCTGTTTTTCCAACCTTCTATATCCTTCAATGGCTATAAACATATCACATGGTGAAAAGACCCTTTTTCCCCTCGGTCACTTAAAGCTTTCTAAAGACTCCCAAGGGTAAAATGGTCCTTTTCCACCGATTTCATTAATCATAATTAACACTCTCCAATTCTTGTTATTCTCGACATTCTCAAATACCAATAATTCACATCCCGTTACCCTTTAATACCCGGCAACGCTCAAATCTCCAAATTATCCCGACACTCGCCCCGAGCCCCGAACTTAATCCCGTTATGACTAAACCGCTAATTTTCACTCAAAGATCGTCTCATGCCGAATAGCTCGAAAAAATCAACATTATAATTTGGCATCAACAATAGATCACCGACATGCATACAAATATACAATTATGCCCTCAACGGACCAAATTACCAAAACACCCATGTAATGAAATGTGGACCCACATGCATGTATTTAACATCATATTATAATATAATTCACATAAACATGCATATAATCATTTAATGGCATAATAAAGAAATTATGGCCCTCCCGCCCTACTAATCCATCAATTAACCCGCATTAGGGATTTCGGGGCATTACATTTATAGTGGTTCGGCCCCAAGAATTGTAATGACCTACATCCACTTCGATACTTTTCTTAATGTAGAAATTCCCAAACTCCTGATCAGATGAAGCTAAAATTCTCTAAGTTTCGTCAGTTCAAGAAAGTACAATACTCATGTATACAAGTTCAGTAATCTCTCTTGATCAAATTGTGTGTGGAAAAATAATGAATCTGAAACCTCTTATTCATAGGCTTAAGATTGTATAAGATGGACTATGGGCCTCGCTTAATTTGCACAACGAACATAACAGGAATATTCAAATATCTAACTTAAAACATTTACATAAAATTCCTAAAATATCGCCTCTTGAACACTACTCGGAACACTCGAGCAGCATCTTTTCTGCATCTTCGATCAGTGTGAAGTTCAGTCAGCCGAATCTCTAACAACAAACCTCGTCAAGTGTCGACGAGATGTTTGACATGCTTTTCCATCGAATGAACGCCACGTGTACCATCCCTCTGCCACGTCATCATGCCAATTTTTGGGTTCAACATGACGGTTTATATTGTAGTTATTTAAGACATCATGCAAATTTTCAGGAAATTTTGGATAATTTAGGATGTTGAAAATAAAGTTGCAAACAGTCTCTTTCACACGTGCATAAAAAAAAAACCAGACACGCATGCAACAATAGATGAATACAAAAGGAAGCTACTAAACAACTCCTAGATACTAGATTAAGGTATCCACTCTTAATCTCACAAAAAACAACTCTCTCAAAAATACAAATAATATTAAAAAATGAGAAGTGAAAGAGCTAAGGATTTGTGGTTGCTTGATCCTTTATTTAAAGCTGAAATGGTCTTTCAAAGTAATCCACGAAATCTGCAAAAATAAATTAAAGAATTGCACGAATTCTTTATTTAGAAAATTATGCGAGTCTGTCAGATTCTGTTGATACAGATTGGGAAAGTGACTCAACAGATAGTATATCTAGACAGATTGACAGTCCAGATTCATTCCAATGAATTTTTTGATCAATTTAATTTCTAATCATTTCCTAGTTTAGCCATGATCTGCAGTAAAGGATTAAAAAATCGTAAAATATTATTGAAATGAAGTTGGAAATATTTTCTTTATTACACAAAGTTTTCTTTTTCAAAAAAAGGAAATTACATTTTCTTTAATCTTTATTTCCACAGTGAGTCATTACCACAAAATTTTGCAATAAAAAATATAACAAAATAACTTTAATCAAATGATAAAAAGTCTCAACGTCTAAAAATGGAAAAGTATATTTTATTTAAATAAAAATCTTTTTATAAATAAAATAATCTTTTCTAAGTGAATATAGAGATATATGGATGAAATTTCAAGTAAAAAATTATCATAAACAGATATGATGATTTCTAAAGAATTAAAATTTAAGAAAATTAATTTGGAAAAAACAAATTGTGGCTATAGATCATAAATCTGTTGAAAAACTGCTTTCAAAAAAATATTTTTAAGTTATACAATATATTATCTATTTAAGATAACCAATTTAGGATTTTTCGGTACCACTGTCCATCTTAAATCATTAAGCCTATTAAATCTAGGGCCATCTTGTGTACCAACTTTTAAAAGTCAAGGTCATGACTAATAAATAGGATTTTAAATTCCATACGTTTTTCCTGGTATGAAAATACGAATTATTGTAAATGTTGGAATGGAAGACGAAGAAACTAAGAAAAGTCGTCCCCTATTTGTGGAAAATAGTTTCTATGGCATAATCATCTCTATATAATTGGAAAGAAGAATTATTTAGAATAGTTTAATTATTAAGATAGCTTTTTCAATCTTTATACCGTTCAAGTTTAAAGTTAAGCCAGATACTATCAGAAAAAAAAACATCAGGAGCGACATTATTAGATGTGACCCAATATTTGTCGCTAATAATATCATTATTAGCAGCGACAATACCACGTCGTCAATGATATCACCTCAAATTTATTTTCTTAATCAGGAAACATATTAGGGGCGACACTGAATCATATTAATGATGACGTGGCTACCATTAATATGGACACATTGCATGTTAAATTAATTATTAGCGGCAACACTAACGCTGCTAATAAATTAAAAATAATCAATTGAAAAATTGTGAGAATTTTCCCACCTAATTTTTTTTACTATTATCTTGGGCCGCCACTGGTACCCTTGCTAGTCGGAAAATAACATCCCCAAAAAAAAATCCTTAAATGTGTCCCTCCAAACTCGTTCCCCGACCATCCAAACTATATCCCCGACCCCATGGACCCCATATCCGGCCCCCTTGACCCAACCCCCCATCCCCGAGCTCCCCTTTTTCTGTCTTTCCCCATTTCTCTCTGTCCTAAGCTCTATCTCTCTCTGCGAGAGCTCAACCCAGACCCTTCCTATCCGAAGCTCTCTAAGTAATTTTTTTTAGTTTTTTGAATTTTTTTTATTTATTTCAGATTTAGATATATATATATTTGTATAGATGTTTATATATGTGTATATATGTATTTATATATTTTTTTAATTTTATAAAACTTTGATTTATATGTACATATATATATTCAAATTATTTATATGTATATATGTATTTACATGTATTATAATTTTATTTTGTTCTACTAACTTTGTTTGATCTATTATAAATTAGTATAATTTTTGGAACTCTTTTCTTTTAGATTCTTTTATTAATTGCTAATTGACATTAGTGATGCCCAACACCATAAGAATATCGCATACCACTATTGGTAAAATTTAATATCGGTTCCACATAATTCAAATTAATTATTATTATTATTATTATTATTATTATTATGAGGTATCGCTAACTATTTCGAAAGTGACATATATTGTGGTGTTGGGCACTTTAATATGCCAAATAGCAACATTTTTCAATATATATGCATAAATATATATATATAGATATATATATATATTCCTTGAAATAAAAGTTTGATTTAAAAATTAATTGTACGCGCGGGTGCTATTAATTGTTTTTTATTATGATGATGATGTCATGTTTAGAACGAAAAATCCAAAGTCCTCCAATTGATAAAAATTTGATTGAAATGATAATAATTTAGATTTAAATATTGTTAAATACATTAGAGCTACTAGGAAGAAAGCCCACAAAACAAACTTGAAATGAAGCCATACGATCTAATATATTCGATGAGAAAGATAAAGATCAGAAACCAATCCGGAATTGGCTTCAGCTTAGAAAATAAATCTCTGCTGCCAAATAATTACAATCAATGAAGACTCTAATTCTCCTACATTCCTTTGTAGTTACGCGTTAAAGTTATATAACTCCATCACTACAAAAAAATCTTAGAAAGCACGGATTGGGAAAATGCATGTACATATAATAATGTGAGTTGATTTGTATGATTTTATAAGTATAACTTAATTGACACTACAACATTTCAGACTATATATACCACTTAAAAATGACATTTTTCAAAAAGTGCTATTGATTTAGATGTTGATACTGCATATTGGGCTGGTAATATTATGTCCATATTATGTTATAAATAATTTTGAGTATTGGGCCTACCATTTGTTTTTTTCAATTATTTCTCTCTTAGCCCTAGATACTCTCTCTCTTTCTCTCTCTCTCCTTTCCCCGCCCACTCTCTCTCATCAGTGATCTTTTTCTCACTTCACGACAATATCTCCTCCAATTCTCTGTCTTTTCTCTCGCGACTCTGGCTCCGATGAAGCTCTTCTCTCCTATGCCGCATACGATTTTCTCTCTCTTTGGATTTGTGAGCCGTATGAGGTATCAATATCCATCTCTGCTGTATTTGTGTGTATATATGTAGAACGTAGAGATTGATTGAGATTGGGCCATTCTAAGTATCAATCTCCAATTCATTGCTCTGTTTCTCTTTATGTATGTTGTGCTCTTCATTTAGGTTATAGTTTTTACTTTGAATTAGATGTATTAGTATGATTTAAGCATTATTGTGATTTGATTTTAGTCGAAATTGTTTATAGTATGTTTTCTTACTCTATTATTTATGCTCTGTTTTCTTACTTTATAGTTTATGCAGATTGAATTGTATCATATATACTTGATTGATGCTATATTTGTAGTTTAGTTGTTTTGTTTCTCTTTTCTGATTAATTGCTTGCAAAGTGTTTGATAAATTACCTCTTTCAGTATTTAACTTACTTTCTTATTCTTATAAAGCTTTATTAATATTAATTGGCTAAAAAAAGGTTTAGTGCATATATTTTATCTTTTGAAAGTAAAAGTCTCTTTCTCTTTCTTTATTAATATCATTATTATGGCAAGGCTTGGCAATATTGCTATAGGTCTGTTCTATTTTGAATCAGTACTCATCAATATTTTTCAAAGCTCTTTATCATATTTATTATCATTATATAACTGCTTTGTCTTTGTTGTTTGACTATCATTTTGTTGTTTGAATACAGGTCAAAGCCATTGTAAAACTTATGATGGTATTTTGGCTGTTTTTCACAAGTGGCAAAATGATTTTTTTTTAATTTCTGATTCAACAAGTCATTTAAATGGTTTTGAACATCTCATTTATTTTCCTTTTTAGCTATTTAATTAGGACATGTGGAAAGGGATCTAATAACTATGAGTCCCAATAAGTCTGCTTATTTGTATGGGATTGAATATTGTCAGATGCAACTAGTTCTTTTGATTGGCACAAAGCTACAACATATTATTGCGACCCTGGCACAAGAGAATGCTGGTTTAAGAGTTCATGGAGAAAGGAAGAGGCCAGGGATGATCTTTTCTGGTTTTAGAAGCCAGAACTTCCGTTATCACTGATCCATTTTTGTTCTATTCCAGGTCAGCTATGATCTCTATGAGACTATGATTGCATCCATTGGAATTCTAGATCTTCAATTTGTTGTTACTGCTGGTACAAGTTGACCAGTCTGACAAGTTTTAGCCAAATTACTAATAATAAGTGGCTCTAAATCTGTAACTAATAGTCACATACAAGTATACAACCATTATGTTTGTTTAATAATCTTAGTTTACTTTTTTTTTTATGAATCATGCTAACTGACAGTGGAGGTTCTCTGGGAATAATGGTGGTCTTTATGGTGAAAAGGGCATTGTCACTGGAAGAAAATGTCCCAAGGGCCTCTATGGCACTTACTGCAGGGTATGTTTCATATTTCCAATGGTACCCAAAATATGTTTTTTTTCCACTTCTGAATCTTTATTGTTACTTGTCTATATGCACACGCACAGGCGTCATAGTTTGTAGCTTAATTGTTTATGTTGAACATGGAGGCAAAATCATTCTTCTTCCTATTTATTATTCCGTTATAATCACTAGAAATCAGGGTAGTACAAGTTCCATGAAATATAAAGTAGGGTACCTAGAACTGAGAAGAGATTTTTCAAGTTTTATGTTATTTGAATGTTGAATTAAAGCGATGAAACTCCCATTTTGTTGTTTTCTTGACTAAGAGAATATTCTTAGTGCTAGCACTCAGTCTACTTATATACAAGTTGAATTGTGTTTTACATAAATTTTATTTAGTTGCCATACAATTTTACAGGAATGCCCCATTGGCACATATAAAGATACTGATGGCTTAGATGACAATCTTTGTGTTCCTTGTTCACTTGATCTTCTTCCTAGTCGTGCTGAGTTCATATATATATGCGAGGTAGCTTTACATATCCTATTTACTTCTTTGTAGAATTTTTGGTTCCTACAAGTGTATATCTGACATGTGTGAACTCTTTCTCTCTCTCCCGTTCTTTCGATTTTGTTTGGGTAATTTGATTTGTATTGTTGATTTCAGTGGTAGAGGGATTTGATTCAATGGCTCTCACTTCACGACCATCACGGGTACCTGCAAAGCTATTCTTATGGTATTCTCCGTTGATGTCGCATTAGAGTTTTAAGGTCTATGCTACTTTATTCACTCCAATCGCGCTATGGATTTCGTGGATGACCAAGTGTATATGATCGACTCCTAAGGATGACCACTAGAGCGACCCCAATACTATAACAGACAATATCGATGTCGCTGAAGTCATTGGAGAAGAAGAGCAAAGACGAACGCCATCCATGGCTATTGGTGCTATTGGTTCGTTGTCCGCTTTTTAAGTGAAATATAGAAGTTTTTTTAAATTTTAGCAAAACTTTTTTAGCTAGAATTTTATTATGATGACTTTGATTCTCTAAATTCTACTTTTTGAAAAGTTATCCACTTCTTAAGTGAAACATGTATTTGGACCGTGTTAGTTAATATGATGATATTGACATTTTTGTAAATCTATTATTTTTTTTATTATATTGTTATCAAGGTATCAAAAATAAATTTTATTAAAATATAATATAAATAAATAAATATTTATTTGTAAAAAAATAACAACTATAACAAAAAGTTATCATTAATATAATATAACATGCGCAAAATGTTATAAAAGAATCTATAATAACATTTTTTATAACACTTAAATAGTATCATTAAATAAGCATAATGTTTGAATCTTGAAAAAATATTTATAAGCTTGATAAATAGATATTGTATGTATTTTATAACAAAGAAAAAATGTTATGGAATAGTTAATTATAACACTTGAAAATTATTATAAAAATGTCCAGACTTTTAATAACATGGGCTATGTTAACATTTGGTAAAATGTTATAAATTGTTTTTTATAGCACTTTTTCAGAGTTATCTCTAATGCTTTTTCTTGTAGTGTGATTACATAACCTGATTTTTTTTTCTTTTTTTATTTGATTTCCATGTGTTTATAAAATTTATTCTAGAAGTTGCATGTAAAGTTATATTTTTTTACATAAATAAATAGTATTTTTTTATATGTAATGAAATACTATTCATCAAGCTATAAATATTTTATTATTTTTTTTTAAACTTTTGTATATATATATGAGTGTGATACTATTATATTTAATTATTTTATTTCTTAAAATGAATAAAATTTTAAAAAAATATAATATTTAAATAATGTAGAGAAAAAATAGAGAAGTTGATATATAGTATACTGTAAAAGTTTGAGGTAAATTATAAAAAAATATGTTTTGGTGATGTATTTTATAATACATTTTCTCTATAATATTTAGCTAAAAGTCACAAAAATATCTTCCATCGGCTCATTTATACATATATTTATAATAGTTATGCACAAACTCCAATTAATCTATATCTACATTTACATAATATTTATATATCATTTATATAATATTTTAATATTATTATTTTTTTTTATAAGCTTTGTCTCTCCCATTTAGTATATATATTTTTTTCTTTTTTATTTATTTTATTTAACTTTAATTAATAAAATATGTTTAAAAATATAATATTTAAATAATATAGAGAAATATATAGAGAATTTGATGTATGGTATAATATAAAATTTAGAAGTAAAATAAAAAAAATATGTATTTTTTTTTAAGGCAATTTAAATAATGGAGTAGAACGTCCTGGGTACTCTAATAAATGGAAAATGTTGAAATTGAAATGTCAAGAAAAGAAAATAACAAATTATCTGAGAATTGTAATAATTCTATAGGACAGGAAATTTGGACAGAGGATATACTAGTCCAAGTCAAGTAGCCGCGCCCACTCCACCCACTTCAAACTCATCAATCATAAAGGGCCAAAGACCAAGACCATAATTTTAGCTTATATAAATCAACGTCTGATAAAACACAAGAAGCACAACCAGTAAAACAATGAGGTCATCCATAGTCAACAACCTCTTCACTCTTTTGATCATCACCACCCTATTCTTCGTCCTTTCCCATGCAGCCACTTTCGAAATTCGCAACGAATGCACATACCCCGTCTGGGCAGCGGCCAGCCCCGGCGGAGGCCGCCGACTAGACCCGGCCAATCATGGCCTTTGGACGTTGCTGCGGGCACGGCCATGGCCCGCATTTGGGGTCGGACCAACTGTAACTTCGATGGCAGTGGCCGTGGCAGCTGCGAGACAGTACTGGAGACTGTGGTGGCCTCCTCGAGTGCCAAGGCTGGGGCCAACCTCCAAACACACTAGCGGAGTACACCTTAAAACAACCCAACAGCATCGATGACACCATTGACATCTCCCTAGTCGATGGTTTCAACATCCCCATGGACTTTAGCCCCACTACGGGAGGGTGTAGGGGAATACGGTGCACTGCTGACATCAATGGCCAGTGCCTGGCTGAACTAAGGGCTCCCGGGGGTTGTAACAATCCATGTACTGTGTTCAAGACCAATGAGTATTGCTGTACCAATGGGCAAGGAAGCTCTGGGCCCACCCCGTTCTCAAGATTTTTCAAGGAGAGGTGTCCTGATGATTATAGCTACCCTCAAGATGACCCCAGCTCTACTTTTACTTGCCCTGATGGAACCAACTATAGGGTTGTGTTTTGCCCTAGCACGTAGGAGACTGATATGGTGGAAAGTTTGAGAGATCCACAGCATGATTTTGTGATGAACAGGCTGTATCTATATATCAGCTTGATCTATAATTATATATCTATATATATATGTATATATATATATGAAATAATAAGGTGCTACTTGCTCAGCTAGTTCAACGCGTATACCCTCTTGTTTTTGTACCCTCTTAATTGTGCAACATAAAATTCCTTGAAATAAAAGTTTGATTTAAAAATTAACTATACGTGTGTGTATATATATATATATTTAATTAGTGTATCGAAGAAAGTTATATTTATAGATATAAATTATATACATGAAATTATATTTTATAGACATTATATGTAAGATAATGCATAAAATTGATATATTTGGATATATTTTTTATTTACGTTATGCCAGGTGATTAGTCATGATCCATATATACATGATGTAAGATTCGAATGTATACATTTAATAAGGCATAAAAAGAGTTTATATATATATAATGCTCGCAGTGTTTTTCAAACTTGTCAACCAAAACGTATAAATACACGTTTTCTAAAAGTTAATAGAATTAAGCTTTTCCAAATAGCTGAAATAAATTCAACTATTCAAGCAAATGATATAGTTTTCTAATAAATCTTAAATTAGTGTTATTTGCGGGTATAAATGATGATAAAATATTCGGACATATATATATATATAGAAACTATATTAATTGCTCTATCGATCATTTGCAAAGAATAAAAAAAGATTAAAATCAATTAGTTTGAATCTTATTGCAATTACATAAGAGTCGACAGCGTTGGTGTGATTGGCGGTGGAGAAGCTCAGAATTAGGGTAGCTAGGTTGTTATGTGGCAAAACGATGGTATTAATTATATGTAGAATTAATTAAATTTGGGAGCTTATATTTGCACCCAAAAACTATTAGCACACCCCTAATTTAACGACATCTTATTTTATTTATTAAAATTTTATTTTTTATATAGACACCTACCTCTATTTATAAAATTGGGTCCCCTTAGTTAGTTTTTCCCTTTGTATAATGGCTGCACGTGTATATGGTTAGAATAGCTTAGCGGCTAGCTTGTATATTCGAGATGAATTAAGATCCCTGTGAGATTATTGTCTGTCGTGTCTCAAACTAATATAATTTTGATACCTCATTTTATTTTGATACATTATATTACTAGGTAACAGTTTTTTAGTGAAAGAAAAATTAAACAAGATGTTATTATTATATTGATTAGACAACACAATAATTTATAATTTAATAAGAGATCTTAATTCATTTGGAATACTCTGTACAGTGACTCATTTAAGAGCAATACAAGATAATATTCACCCTCTCGCTTAATTTCTTCTCTCTTCTTAATTTCACAGTGTCCAAAGAAACCTTCCTACTCCTATTACCACAAATAATCCTGCTCTCACTGCTACCCACAATGCTCCGTCTTTCCCCTTCCCTTCCCTTCCCTTACCCAAGCTCTCACTTTCAAACTTGATTCTGATAATTTCTTAATCTGGAAAGACCAGCTCCTGATATAAGAAATGTCCTAGCTAGTTAATTTTTGATAAATAAGACTCTACTAACGTATATCAACTATTAATTAATACAGTATATCAACTATTTTAGAGTATATTACAATTCAAAATTATATAGGCCTTTATCCATAGAAGTTCTTTATGAATAATATATATATAACTAATTAATAACCACAAATTATATGGGTCTTCCAATCTCTCTCGTAGTTCTAGCTATATGTTGTTGATATATATATATAATGATCAAAAACCAATAACACATACGCATATATAAATATATATATACACACACACTTAATTTTCAAGGAAATAAACTTTCATTTCGAGGCTTTTTATTATATATATGTGTTGCACAGTTAAGTACAAACAACAGAGTGCGTACACACTATATACTGATTAACCAGCAATAGCACGCACCACCTATATGTAATTATATATATATATATTGATCAAGCTCATATAGACACAGCCTAATCATGAGAAGCCCAGCTGTGAATTTCTATCTAGGGCAAAACACAACCCTGTAGTTGGTTCCACCAGGGCAAGTAAAAGTAGAGGTGGGATCATCTTGAGGGTAACTATAAGCGTCAGGACACCTCTGCTTGAAAAACCTTGAGAACGTGGTGGGCCCACAGCTTCCTTGCCCCTTGGTACAGCAATACTCATTGGTCTTGAACACAGTACATGGATTGTTACAACCCCCGGGAGCCCTGAGTTGGGCAGGGCACTGGCCATTGATGTCAGCAGTGCACCTTATTCCCCTACACCCTCCCGTAGTGGGACTAAAGTCCATGGGGATGTTGAAACCATCGACTAGGGAGATGTCAATGAAGTCACGGTTGTTGAATTGGTTTAAGGCGTACTCTGCTAGTGTATTTGGAGGTTGGCCCCAGCCTTGGCATTGGAGGACGCCGCCACAGTCTCCTGTTTGGCAGCGGCCGCGACCATTGCCGTCAAAGTTACAGTTGGTCCGTCCCCAAATGCGGGCCATTTTCGTCCCTGCGGCAACGTTGAGCGTCCATGTTTGGCCACGGTCGAGGCGGCGGCCCCCGCCGGGGCTGGCAGCAGCCCAGACGGTGTATGAGCATTCGTTGCGGATTTCGAAAGTGGCTGCATGGGAAGAGACGAAGAATAAGGTGGTGGTGATAAAGAGAGTGAAGAAGTTATTGGTTATGGACTCCATTTTTGTTTTGCTGGGTGTGCTTGTTGTTTCTTAGGTGATTTGAGATAAATGGACATGGATTTATATAAAGGCAAGATTATTAGCCGTTGGTTTAGGCCATTCATCTGTCATGACTAGTGTAAGCATGCCATTTGGTTTAATTAACTTTAGTTTGGTTAGTTTTTGCTTTCTTTATATTTTTTTTAATTATATTTTTTCATTTCTTTTCAAATTGAGACTCACTATTTTGACAAATTAGTATTAGGATTAGGATTGGATAATAGCTATTAGGGTTACAAGAATGTTAATTATAAGTGCATCTCAAAACTAATTAGTGATAAAGGATTCTCACACTTTTTAGGTAGGACATTATATTTTAATAAAGATTTATATATAATTTTGGTCTCATATTTAATAAAAATTTTAATATTTAACCTTTTGTCTAAAATGATTTTATTTTTATTTTATTTTTTGTTTTGTAATGTGGTTAAAAATAGTCTTTAGGGCTTAAATTTAGTCAGATTATTTTTAAATAAGATCAAAAAAATTTCTCAAATTTTATAAATTAATTATATTTAGAATTATTTATAAAAGTAAAAATAAATTAAAATAAAATAAACATTTTCATTCTTTCTAGTTCTCTTTCTCTTCTGCCTTTTTTTTTTTCTCTCAATCATCCCTTTTCCTACCCAAGTTAAGCTCTTTTAGAATTTGAGGACCACTTGTTAGGACTGTATATTGTTTAGTTTTGGTTGGATTATAGCATATTTTAATTAATTAAATGTAAATATTAAGTTGCAAACATCTAACTATAATCCGCCCAAATAAGAAATAAAAAAGTTTACCTAGTTTAATAGTTTTGGCAATTTTGGCATGTTAGTTTTATTTTTTTAGTTTTTAAATAGTCAAATTTAATAAAATAAAAATAAAGTATACATCTTTCCAAGCTTAAAAATATTATTCTAAATTTAATGTTAATAATATAGGATTTCATTTTTTTATTTTAAAAAAAATATAATTTATATAAAAAAAAAATTCTTATTCGGGTTAAGTTAAGTGGGTTGGAATATTTTTCAATGAGATGTGAATTTTTATTAAGTTATCCAGGTTGCGTTTTTTTGTTTTTGGGTGACTTGTAAATTTTATTTAACAACCCTACTTCTTGTACTACGAGAAAAGGGTCTTTGGCCCCTGTAAAATCAAGGCCAAAATACTTCAGTCACGGAATTGACACCAAAACTTGTGATGCCTACGTTGCAGGTGTTGCCGTCAGATTTATATGGCCAATTTCATATTTACATAAAAAAAGAAAAAAAAAAGCAGAAAATTAATGTACATTCTCACGTTTAGTTTATTCCCCTCTGTCATTGCCTACCAGCGCACCTGAAAAAAACAGAGAGAAGAGTGAGAAAGAAAGATGAAGAGACATACAGAAAGAGAGAGAAGAGAACGAGAGAATAGGGTGGCGGCTGGAGGTGTGGGAAAAGTAAGGGATTAGGGATATATAGGGTTTCTTATTAAAGATTATTGGACGTTTTCAAAAAATAAATTGTTGAGCATTGTAGGTGCCTATTCTATCAGTGCCCAATCAATTAATTCTTTTATTTTATTATATTTTAGAGTATTGAAATATTTTTTCACCATTTTGTTCAAATAGCTATTTCATTTGAAAATTGAAATAAAAATCATTTCAATGCAAGATTAAAAAAAATATCAATTTTTTCTTTGTACATTAATTTTTATTCCACTTCATTCCTATTCACTTTCTTATTCTCATTCTTATTCTACTATTTTCATTCCCTACAACTTCACCTTGTGTACAGGCATAAGTCCCCGAAATAAGGCCTATATTCAAAACATAGGATTTTATTAGCAAAGTAGTGTGTAGTGGCGGTTTAAAGGTCCTATACGGGAGATTCAAGAAGTTAGGGAGGACCTCTTGTGGCTACTGAGCCAACAACCTAATAAGCTACAAACAGAATCTCACATAACTCAAATGGTTACTTGCATAACTCAAAATCTATTTATTAAAAAATAATGTTATAAATTTAAATTGTTAGAATATATTCATTACCACGTATTATAATTAAAATTATTTTCAGTCTTTAATTTAATTCAATGAGATTAATTTCGTAATTTAAAAACAACTAATTCATATTAATATTAATATTTATTATTATTCAAATTAATTAGTTCCAAAAATATTGTTTAAATTCTAGCTCTTTGATTAATAACATTAATTAATTGAACATAGAAAACTAGGGGCATTAAACTAATTAAATAGTTTTCTGCAAACCACATTTTCAACCTATTTAAATTTTGTAAAGGATAGATTTCTATAACTTACTTTCACTAATATGATAATTTCTCCATTTCCATATTTTATACGGTGATTTGCACTTTTAATGTTTACTACCCATATATTTTTACTTTAATATTAATCATTACATTAAGATCAATGGTTCATATTTATAGTTATTAATTAATATTTCTAAAAATAAATTTTGATTTTTTCAAATTTTTGGAAGGGTTACCTGATAAAAAATGTGTATTTATTATGAAAATATAATATTGTAAACGTTTTCATTTTTCAAATGTATGTCAATTTCTAAATATAACTAGTGTTTCTCATTGGTTGAAAACACCATTAATTATGACAAAAAAAATAACTAAATTCAAAATTAATATAGAAAAAAAATATTTACCTAGTGACTTGCTATACCAAGGTTGTCACATCATCATAATTATATAACCATTGAAAAGTCTTCCATATATATATATAAATATTTATATATTTGGATGAAGCCATCTTTCCTTTTAGCTAGGGTAAGCTGATAACTCTACAAAATAGAGTTATTTTACCACTTTTTATATGCTAATTGTTGCTTAATTCTTGAGTTTTTAATTGATTTATTAAGTTTTTAAGTAATTTTGAATTTATTAGTCTTATTTTGATTTTATATATTTTTGTGTGTTTTTATAGTTATATTATTGTAAAATGTTATAGTTTAGTTATTTAAAATTAATATTGTTAAGTTAGGAGTAAAAAGATGCAATTTTGAGCTTAAATGTTTAAGTAAATTAAGTTTTAATTAATATTTTCATGGAACTTTCGTTGTATATTTTATTATTGAAAATATTTAGTTTTAATTTAATTTATGATTGTTTTATAGGGAATTTGTTGTAATTTATTTGCTCTTAAAAAGCAATAAAAATGAAGATAAAGAGTGGCATTTTTTAGCTGAAAAAGAGGTAAAAAATGGCATTTTTGAAATATGTTCAGCCAGCCCAAGCACCTCCATTAGGCCCAGCCCGTGCCTCCACTCTCCTCCTTCAGCAGCAAGCCCACACGCCAGGCCCAACATTCAACCTCCAGCCACTCACGCCTGATGCAGCCCCTGCTCCAGCCATTTTTCTTCCAGCCGAGACTCCACTACTGCCTTCATCAATGCCCCAACCAGCCTTGCTGCCATCAAGTGCCCAGCAGCCACCACCACATAGCACACGGCCCATGAGCCTCCAACACGCCCAGCTCCCACCTGCCATAAAGCAGCCCCAAACCACTTTATTTTGCATTGAGCCCATAAATATCAATGTTCCCTTGTCTCATTTTCTCCAAAAATACCACATTTTTACCCTACTTTCTAGACATTTTACCCCAAAACATCATTATTACACCCTATATTTTACCCCTATTTGCCATATTATACTTAATTAAATTAATTTAATCAATTTAATTAATTTAAATTGATTATTTTAATACCTCATTTTTTGCTATAAATAAGGGATTTAGGGTGTCCATTTTAGGGAGAGGTTACCATACCACAAACTCTACACATTTCAAAACATCTCTATTCTCTTCATCTTCTTCCTCTTTTTGGCTATTTTTCTATGTATTTTTAGAGGAATAATTTGGGGGTTTCTCCTCCAAATTTTCCTATTTATGTTTGTAATTTTTAGTGTGTATTTGTTATTCTAGTTATGAGTTTCTAATATTTTTAAGATTATTAAGGTGATGATGAAACAATTTGTAACTAGATAGTGTTTATGTTGTATGTTGATTTCCCATTTTGTGCAACAAAGTTTATGGAATTTTCTTCTTCAAATATCTTCTTTCATCTTAAATATCATGTATTTTGGATTGTTAGCACATATTTAAACTTTGTTCTTCATTAGTGCAAAAACATAATATTCTTTGTATAAGATGTGTCATTAAATTGTACACTTCCATGCTTAGAACAAAAATATTATGTTTTTCCTTATAAATAATGTTCATTGATTTATTTGTTATTTCATTATATTAATTTACACTAACTGCTTTGAAATTATAATTTTGAAAAGTGAAGAAAAATCCTATCTTTTTAGAAATAATTTGTGCTTAAAATTATAAATTTATTTAGAAAATGATAGTTTAATTTATTTTAACTATCACTAAAACTTGGGAATCAATGTACTTATAAATATTATTGAACTTATATTTTGTGGATTCTAATCCTTAATAATCTTATTTTACCATCTTCATTTCTATTATTAATTTATGTTATATATATTGTCTTTAATTTCTTTATTATTATCTTTTATTTTATTTTTATTTGACAAGAATCATGAGGCTCCATCTAAAAACCAATTGGTGATTAGTGGAGTTACACATGTTCTTATTAATAGTTCAATATTCTTACACATATTCCATGTGGGACACCATAGTCTAATATCCCCCCTCAAGATGGTGGCGATTTTTCGCTCACCAATCTTGAATCACCTGATCACAAGTGGCCTATTTTGTTAGCTCGCTTATTTTTTTGGATCTCAAGTGTCTTTTCGCACTATGCGGATCTCGTGCGGCTTGGCTCACTCTTTTTGGATCGGTGTGGATCGAATGCCCGCTAGGGAATTGGCTCTTGATACCATGACAAGAATCATGAGGCTCCATCTAAAAACAAATTGGTGATTAGTGGAGTTACACATGTTCTTATTAATAGTTCAATATTCTTACACATATTCCATGTGGGACACCATAGTCTAATATTATTATACAAAAATCTCATCAATCTTTGGAACTAGGTTAGAATTTATTAATTTTGGTTTAAAATAGTTTTTTTTTTTTTCGATTTTAGACAACTCATTTGGGTTCGATCTCGTGCTTACACGAATACTATATTCCATATACGATTCGTGCGCTTGCGAGTTATAAATATTTAAAACATACCCGTTTTGGGTCCATCATAAGCCATGGCCTAAGGCCCTCAATTTTAAGAGGTTCTATTTTTCTAAAAAAAAATCATATATACATTTATTTTTTTATATTATAAATATTTTTAGTTTACAAATAAAAATAAAAGGCTTCTTTTTTACAAAATTGTAATATTGAAATCTTTTTAGTAGTTATAGAGTCATTAAAGAAAATAGGCATATTTGTTTATTTTTTATTTATTTATTTATGATCAATATACATATATAAATGTCTAAATAAATAATTAACTAGCATTTTAATATTATTTTAAACTAAAGAAATAGTTATTAACTTTTAAATCATCAATATGAACGAAACTTTTATAAAGAAATAAAATAATTATTAGTTTTATTAAGAAAAATTATATTTCAAAAGTGTATTACTTCTTATTAATATAGGGAAATTCTCTAGCAGAACCTCCTAAAAGGGACCACAAATGTACTCCTTTTGTATTTTCGTTATATGGATAGTTAAAATCTCATTTTTTTTTTATATGATTATGTACATTGTAGTTATAGCAGGCATCCTACTAATTTTTGGAAGATTTCAAAAAATTTAAAGTGCTGAAAATATGGTTTAAACAATTTTGCATGTGTGCCTGTTTTTTTTATACACGAGTGCAAAGAATATTTTGAACCCCCTGATTTCGACGTCGTAAGTTATTCAGAATTTCCTAAAAACTGATGAAATGATTTAACTACAATATACATCGTCATATAAAAAAAATGAGCTTATAGCTATTTAGGTGCTAAAAACACACAGTGGGTGCACCAATAGTCCCTTTTTAGAATGGAATACTGTAGAATTTCCCTAATACATATTAATTCTGTTTTTTGAAATTTTTACTCTGAAAAAAAATATTACAAAATATATAACTACTTTATTTTTTAAATGAAACTATTTTTTATTAGTTAAATAAAACACTTTTGATTAGCTTTTAGAAAAAAAATAATAAAAAATCTTCGAGAAAAAATTTCAACCTACTACTTGGGGCTAGTTCAGGTACTTGGGTGTGTAAGTATATGTGCAGGAGGAGGGAGAAATTCAAATCTCCATTATATAAAAATATAACCTTGAAAAAAGGGGGAAAATTCATTAAACAGTTGAACAGCCTGAAAGGTTGAACTCAACAAAAACAAACCAAAAACATATAAAAGTCAAATTACACTAGACAAAATGAAGCCAAAACTAGCTAACATACACCAAAAGGTACTCAAACAGTCGTCAAACGACAAACAAAAGACTAAACCAAACAAGAAAAAAAATCAGCATCACCAACACAAGGGAAAATGGGTGATGATAATCATATATCTGCGATGAACTCCACATGTTTGTCCAAGATTCTGGGATCAATTTGATGAATAGTGACCTTTCCATCGAAGACAACATGGAGAGCCCATTTTGCCAAGTTGTGAGCAGCAAAGTTTGCCCTCCGTTTGATCTTGTGAATCTCCTTGTTTGCTATCTTTTGACACTCCTTATGAAACTAACTATGAGCTTTCTTGAGGTTCTAGCAGCTAGGAGCTTCAGTGGACACAAAATTATCCACAGTAATTGATGCATCGGATTGGAACACAACCGAATGCCAACCTTGTTCATTGGCCAACTGAGCTGCATAAACCACTGCCATAGCCTCATATAAAGTAGGATCAAAGGGGGGATTTGTTTGCATCTAAGAGTCAAAACTCTCTCAATATATGTGGTTCTTCAACTAAAAATAAGAGCAATTAAGCAAATATATGACTATGTAAGAAAAGAAGAACAAAGATTTTAATGTGGTTCAGCAGTTAAAATATGACAACGTTCACAAGTCAAATTTATTGAACTTTGCATGAAAGCTTCAAGGAATAACAATTTCACGTAGTGTTTCTCAATACAAAATGGTATGTCCTTACAAATGACTATTCACATACTATTTATCGGCCTGGTTACAAGAATTCTCCCTTAATCTTTGGCATATTATAAGATACATATCAAGTCTAAATTGGGGTAACAAATCACGTAGTATAAACTCAATAGGGTTGATTACATGATTTGGATTAAATATTTATTCTTTAAGGGGGCATAAGTGGTATACCATCATACCATAAGCTCAAAAAAATATAACAAAAATAAATAAATATAAGTGCATTGACCAATAACCAAGCACGAGTTTAATTTCATTACGATAGTTTGGATTAACCAGTATAGATAAATTGATACGAGGGAAAAGCTGGAATTCTAGATTAACTAAAAATATTCATAAATCAAAATAAGTACTGGAATTTTTTGCAAAAAAAGTTTCGACCTTGAAACCTTGAGACCATACTCGAGGATAAGGAAAGACACTATTACTAAGTAGAAATACCTCGACTAACGAGACTACATGCCAATAAGTGTTTTTAAACACAAAGATGCATGGTATAAGTAGTGTTCGACCTTGAATATAACAAGGTCGAAATTGAGCAATCGATTGAACTATGTATAAATATATAGAAACTCGAACCTAAGCTCAAACGTGTATTTGTGCAGATAACCAAGTATAAAAATGGATCCTTAGTAACATGCTCGAAATATTTCGATCCAAAAATATGATGCCTAATACAAAGGCAAAAAGTTAAAGATAGATGATGTGCAAAAAGGTTTTCAAGCTAGAAAATTTGAAGCATAAAAACTACCATTAAAGTAAAACATTCACAAGATAATAAAAATACCTCAAGCTCGAGCTGTAAATTGTCTTTGCCCTGATGGCATAAAAAATGATAATTACAAAAAAAAAAATACCATGGGTCGCAGCCCATGTTTGTATCTTCATGGATTGGCAGCTCTAACATCCGCTGATCTGGCTTGCTCCTTGGCCTCTGTAGCCTCCTGAGCTTCGAGTCTAGCTTCTTCCTCCTCCAAACGAGCATACCACTTGTCGACATGATTGGTCTCCTTGCTAGCTAGGAAAGTTGTATCGAGGTCGAGATTTGTGGCCCAGATACGATACATTGCCATATCGACGGTGTTATCCTTCTTGGTCTTGAATTCCTCAAGAAGACAAGCTTTCTCGCACTCAATGAACTCGAAAGTTGTCTTCTTGTCCTCCTCGAGCTTGGAATTTAGCTACTAGGCCCTCTTAAGCTCCAGGTATTTTGCCTCCAACTCTTGTTGTGCCTTCTTGAGCTCCAGGTCTTTTGTTTCCAACTCCTTTTGCACCTTTTTAACGTCATCTTCGGCCTTGGTTCAACAACAAGACCAAGGATGCAAGAACCTTTCCAGTTACAAATTTTTTGGAATTTATTTGGTTCACACTACAGTCTTGGTTTTCTGAACGACGTAGTGTGACAGAGAAGACTACCACGAAATTATCCACTCTGATGGAGGTAAATTTATCGAACAATGCTGACAAAGGAAGGTTCATGAATGTCTATGCCCTTGGCCAATTTGAGTTTCATGTAACTGGTGCAGACAGTGATGTTGAGGTGAATTTGATGACGAAATCATGCTAATGTGGGGTATTCTAGCTCATAGGCATACCTTGTCCCCATGCAGCTGCAACAGCTATAGAACGTGGGGTGAACCTTTACTCTTTGTGTTCACCGTTTTACACCATTGAGTCATGGAGGAATTCGTACAAAGAAACCATTTACCCAAATGGGATCGAGGATGATTGGATACTTCCAGATGACATTAAGAATATGGCAGTTGGTGTACCCGTAGACAAACACCAAGTTGGTCGTCCAAAGAAGCCAAAGCTAGGAAGACCAAGGACAAATTGTTGGCCATCCGGCGGGGAAAAAGATGTAAAAATGTGCAAGTGAAGTAGATACGGTGGTCGTGGCCACAACAAGTCCTCATGCAAAGCTCGGCTCTGAGTATAATTTTTTTTGTATTTTATTTAAACTGGATTGGTCAGGTTATTTTTTTTGTTTTTTATTGTCGTTAATGAATTTTTTCGCTTGAATTTTTAGTGCTAATTGTCGTTAATGAATAAAACTCGATGCATGCTCAACGGCTACTCGACGCTTGGATTTTTACTACTAATTGTCGTTAATGATTTGCATGATCGATGCATGTTCGATGTATGTTTGATGCTAGTCCATGTTCCTAAGCTGAATGTAAGCTTGATGCATGCTCGATACACAATTTTTTTTAATAACTTAAATTTTAAGCAAAGAAATATAACAAGAAGGGAATGTTCAATGCCTAACATTCTGATAACATAAGTCAACTATCCATTTATTTCTGAACAACTCCATGTTGTCATCGCAAATCGTGTGAAGTGGTAGCCTATCCAATAAGTGCTCGATGTGCTTGATGGCGTATACACCATGTTATCCAAAAAATTAGCATTGATGACGTGGCAAGTGATCCCTGGACACGTGGCTGACACCTGGAAACATTCTGCTAGAGTATCGACCAGAAGACGCATTAGAAGCAGTAAGCGGCCCAGTCTTACCTGCGACCAGTCTGGTCGATAGTTCCGCATACAAAGCAACATTTATGAGAAGATCTTTGTAAATCCCGAATTTATCTAGCACAATCTCCTGAGTATCCGATTATTCAGGAGAGAATATCTGTAACAATCTTTTGTAATCCCCCTTGAGCCTATAAATAGCAAAAGATAGCTCAAGGAAGGGACTTTTGGCTTTCGAATTATTTGAGACTATAGTAATTCTCCTAGTGATATTGTATTGTTCTTCAGATGTTAGTGAAACTCATTGAACCCTTGTTCTTTGATCACTCCTTTGATTCTATATCAATAACAGTCTAAGTGGACGTAGGTTATTACCAGATCCTAGGGCCGAACCACTATAAAAATATCGTGTTGTTATTCATTTTTGCCATTGCATTCTTCTCATCATATTCATTCATATCAAGCATATTCTGACTTCGTGTCAGTTGGCCAAATCTTGGGTCAACATTCTGGTGCTTTCATTGAGAGCTTGACTTATCATTGCTGAGAAAACCGATGGCAAAAGCTACAACTAAAACTGGACAGGCGACTGCCGCTGCACCATCAAACCCGCCACCTCCTCCTCCTCCTGCAAGTGTGGCGGAGGATGAGCCACATCTGGACTTTGAGGAGGAGGAGATGGATGATGCAACGCTGAAGAGTACCCTGGGCGCGTTGCAAGAAGAGCTGGCTAATCTGAGAGCCAGTCAGGAGACTACTGCCGGAGTTGTGGCACGGCAACAGCAGGAGATTGAACAGCAGCGGGCGGAGCTAAGCGAAAGGCAGGCGGAGAAGGACCGCCGCCAGAACGAAGCCATGGCAGCCCTTGAGGCAGCCTTGCAGCTGGCAAGGAATCGGCCCACACCTCCTTCGCAACCTGACCAACCTGGCAATGGGCCACCTCAGAGGGGTCCTAATCCAAGCCCACCAATCCAGCCTTCAAGTCTGCAAAGGTCCGAGCAGCCTCAAACGCCCCATGACGATGCCCCGCTGGACCCTGAGGCGCAGCCACAATCCCAGGCTGGTCGCGACAATCCCCTGCAACAAAGGCAGAATAGGGCCGAGCATCAGCCTCGTAGTCCTAGACGTCGTAGGGGTGATGAGCCAAACCTACCGAACAGAGGTCAGTATCCCCCTGGTAACAGGAGGGACTCAGATTTAGGCTCTGCGGTCCGGGGTCCCCCACGGCACGATGATGCACGGGGACACCACGACCAGCGCAGGCCGCCCTCTAACGCTCGGAACGTTTCATCCAGGAATGGAAATCGAGGGAACAGTCGATCTCACCATAGCCAGTCGAGGTTCAGAGATGGCCATGGATATAATGAGGCTGACTCAGGCAAAGGGGACGTTGGCCGAAGGAATGAAGAAAGAGGTAAAGGCAAGAGCCAGGGACCTCAAGATGACCAACCCAATAGATGGGATGCCAGGGGGCAGCCCAAACAAAATAATGTCTTCAACCGGCTTGGGGGTAGCGAGCAGCGGAGAAGAGACGAGGATTTGCGTGATGTACTTAACGATCGTCACGAGCAGCATGGTGAGAACGTCCCCCCAGCAACAGAGGCCACAGCGATTCCTGCCGCTGTACAGGCCCAGATAGACGCTCTCAACCAGGCAGTGCAACAGCTGGTCGGGGGAAGGACATCTTACATCGACCACGATAGAAGGAAAGGCACTCCTTTCATACAGAGGATAGCTAATGCCGAAACCCCAAGCAAGTTCAAAATGCCTACTCTCCCAAACTTTGATGGGTATGGAGACCCGGTCTCTCATGTCAACAAGTTTGAAATTCAAATGGACATTCAGAAAGTGTCCGAAGACGCTCGGTGCAGGATCTTCCCTGCAACACTTTCTGAAGCTGCGCAGGAATGGTTTTTTAAGTTCCCTCCCGCGAGCATAGTTTCCTGGGAAATGTTTGTAAGGGAGTTTTACGGACAATTCTATGCAGGTCGTGTGCATCCAACCGAAGCAAACCAGCTGGTTGAAATTCGCCAGCAGGATGGGGAGTCAGTAAAGGATTACGTCCAGCGCTTTATGCGAGCAGCGGCTGGAGCAAAAACGGTGGGGGACGAAGGCAAGATGATGGCCATTACTGCAGGGGTTAAACGTTGTTCTCCCCTCTGGAAAAGTCTCCGAAAGGAAGGAGTAAGAACTACCCAAGAATTTTTAGACCGAGCTGATCGCTACATCAAGCTCGAAGAAGCCATTGCTGATGATGGAAAGCCCTCAAGCAAGGGTAAGAAGGCTTCTGAACCTGCCAAAGCCGCCAATGGTTCCAAACCTAATGGCAACGGCAAAGGCAACGGGAACGGCAACGGCAATGGCAAGAATGGTGGAAAACGGCCGTATAACGAGTCTTCCACCTCCGACAACAAACGAGCCAAGGGTAATCGTTATGAACCTCGGTTCACTAACTACACTGCCCTCATTGAGTCTCGGGGAGAGGTTTATCAAGCCACAAGTTCTAGTGTGCCTTACAAAAAACCTGGCCCTATTCGGAAGGATATTTCGAAGAGAGACACTACCAAGTTCTGTCGTTATCATAACGACTACGGACATGACACCAATGAATGCAACCAGTTGAAAGACGAAATCGAGTTCCTTATTAGACAAGGACACTTAAGAAGATACGTACGGGCCTCGGGGAATTCCCAACGAGAAGCTCCAGGTGGCAACGAGCAAGCGTCCACGCGCCAACGCTCGCCACCCTTACAGCCTGCCCCCGTGGCTGGAACACTCTTAACCATCTGTGGAGGCCCGTACCTCGCGGGAAATAGCAGAAAGGCCAGGGAACGATATGCTCGGACTCTGCGCCACGACCAGAACATCGAGATGATGACTGTGGAGGACCGTGCACCAAAAAAGGCTTGGTCAAAGGAGGGTGACATAACCTTCTCTGATGGCGACGCCCAACACGTCAGGTTCCCATATTCTGATCTGCTGGTCGTTGATATCCAGATGGCCAATATGATGGTGAAGAGGGTACTAGTCGATACAGGAAGTTCAGTGAATATCCTGTATAAATCTACACTGGAACGCATGAAATTGTCTGTTAAGGACCTGGAGCCCTGCAACCAAACGATATACGGTTTCTCTGGAGAAGGACTCGCCCCCGCCGGATTGATCAAACTTCCAGTAACGACGGGTACAACGCCTGCAACAAGGACATTACTCGCCACTTTTGTAGTGGTCGATTGTCCCTCGGCATACAATGCCGTTATTTGAAGGCCCATAATGGTTGATCTACGGGTCGTCATCTCTATGTGGCACTTGGCCATGAAGTTCCCAACAGACGCGGGGATAGGGTGCATGTTGGGAAACTAGAGGGAAGCCAGGGAGTGCTACAACACCTCAATCACAAAGGCGAAGAGTGGGACGTCGAAGAGCACTACCTCAGATAGGTTGCAGATGGCAGTTGATACACAAGCCCAATCCGTTGAAGTCACCAAATAGGGTGTTGCCCAAAGTGAGGATAGAGATTTAGATCCTCGCTTTGAGGATTTTGAAGAAAATGTTGGACCCGTCGAGGACCTGGAGGAGGTCCAACTCGACGAAAAAGACCCGACCAGAGTCGTAAAGGTTGGGAGAAACTTAGAGCTTACCATGAAGAACGCACTGGTGGAATTTTTGCGAAAGAACCAGGAGGTTTTCGCCTGGTCCCATAAATACATGAATGGGATAGATCCTGCAGTAATCAGCCATGTCCTGAATATAGACAAGACCTTTCCACCTGTGCAACAAAAGAGAAGGCTGCTCGATAAAGGTAGATCAAGAGCCTTAAAAGAAGAAGTCTAAAGACTAAAGGAGAATGGGTTCATCAGAGTGGCATTTTATCCATCGTGGGTCTCCAATCCAGTGCTGGTTCCCAAGCCTAACGGCAAATGGCAGACCTGTGTGGATTTTACAGACCTCAATAAAGCCTGCCCAAAAGACTGCTTCCCACTCCCGAGGATCGACCAGTTGGTCGATGCGACTGCAGGGCACGAGATCCTCTCGTTCATGGATGCATATTCAGGCTACAACTAGATTAGCATGCATCCCCCTGACGAGGATCACACCAGCTTTCGGACCGATACGGGCTTGTACTATTACAAAGTAATGCCCTTCGGACTGAAAAACGCAGGTGCGACTTACCAACGGCTAGTCAACCACATGTTTAAGGAGCAAATCGGTGTAAACATGGAAGTATATGTGGATGACATGTTGGTAAAGTCTAAAAAGGCAGAAGGACATGTGAGGGATTTACAAGAGTGCTTTAGTGTGTTAAACAAGTACCAAATGAAGTTAAATCCCCTCAAATGTTCGTTTGGAGTTGGATCAGGGAAGTTTTTGGGGTTTATTGTAAATTCAAGAGGAATCGAGGCCAACCCCGACAAGATAAAAGCCCTGATCGACATGAAGACGCCAGAAAAGATCAAAGATGTACAAAGTTTAACCAGAAGGATCGCAGCCCTAAGTAGATTCATTTCAAAATCCACAAACAAGTGTGTCCCTTTTTTCAATCTACTTAGGGGAAATAAGAAGTTTGAATGGACAGGAGACTGCGAGCAGGCATTCCAGGCCTTGAAAGCCCATATGGCACAGCCTCCCATCTTATCAAAGCCAATTGAAGGAGAAACTTTGTTTATTTATCTGGCGATTACTGAAGTTGCTGCCAGCGCGGTATTAGTGCGAGAGGAGGAAGGCGTACAAAAAGCAGTCTACTATGTCAGCAAGAGACTGATTGGGGCAGAATTAAGATATCCACCAATTGAGAGGTTAGCATATTGCTTGATACTGGCCTCTAGGAAGTTACGCCCCTACTTTCAAGCCCATCCTATTACAGTTCTAACTGACCAGCCCCTTCGGCAAGTCCTCCAAAAACGGGAAGCGGCTGGACGATTATTAAAATGGGCAGTCGAACTGGGACAGTTCGATATAACTTATTCACCGCGAGCAGCAGTCAAGGGACAAGTCCTAGCCGACCTTATTGCAGAGTTCACCGAACTCCCAGACAGCGAGCAGTGCGAACAGCCTGAAGCGCCCGGGCCTCAAGACAAAGCTCCTTTGTGGAAGCTATTCACGGATGGTTCATCCAACGAATCCCACGCTGGAGCGGGAGTGATATTGATAACGCCGGAAGGGCATCGATTTCACTGCGCCATCAGGTTCGATTTCACTGCATCAAATAATGAAGCGGAATACGAAGCACTCTTGCTCGATTGAGAATGGCAAAGGATATGAGCATAAAGACGCTTGATATCTACAGTGATTCACAACTGGTGGTGAATCAGGTCCTAGGAGAATATCAAGCGCGAGGCTTGAAGATGGTGGCCTACTTAAATAAAACAAAAGACCTGCTAGCCCAGTTCACGAAGTACACCCTCCAGCAAATCCCGCGAGATCAAAATTCAAATGCAGATGCCTTAGCCAAACTCGCGAGCGCAAAGGATGCTGACACTTTGAACATTGTGCCAGTAGAAAGACTAAGTAAGCCGAGCATACAAGCAACGGAATCCATCATGGAGATTCGAATGGAGGATACATGGATGGCGCTTTTCTTGGAGTATCTGACAAATGGTACGCTGCCAACAGATAGGAACAAAGCCAGAACTATACAAAGGCGAGCTGCTAGATACATACTGGTCGACGATGTTATGTACCGAAGAGGATATTCCTTGCCACTACTCAGATGCGTTACACCAGAAAAGGCTAAGGAACTCATAAAAGAGGTGCATGAAGGCTTCTGTGGGGATCACGTTGGGGGGCAGAGTTTGGCAAAAAAGATTCTAAGGCAAGGCTACTTCTGTCCAACTATGAACGAGGATTCGATGGAGTTTGTACGAAGGTGCAATAAATATCAAAGGTTCTCCAAGATTCCACGAGCAGCTCCAAACGAATTGAAACAAATGCAAAGTCTGTGGCCTTTTGCAGTATGGGGGATAGATTTGATTGGATCCCTAACTACAGGGAAAGGCGGAGTAAAGTACGCAGTCGTGGCGGTCGATTACTTCACCAAATGGGCCGAAGCTGAACCGCTCGCTACCATCACGACCAAGAAAGTCCTTGACTTCGTTATCAAGAACATCGTCTGTCGATATGGTCTGCCCAGAAAGATAGTTTCAGACAACGGGACCCAATTTGACAGTAACTTATTTACCGATTTCTGCGAAAGACATGGAGTCGTTAAAAGCTTTTCTTCAGTTGCACACCCCCAGGCGAATGGGCAGGTCGAAGCCGTGAATAAAACTCTTAAAGACACCTTGAAGAAAAGGCTTGAAGAAGCTAAGGGAGCGTGGCCAGAGCAGTTGCCTGAAGTCCTCTGGTCGTATAGAACGTCTCACCGAACAGCAACAGGACATACCCCATTTTCCTTAGCCTATGGATATGAAGCAATGTTGCATGTCGAATTAGATCCCCCCTCACATCGACGTCTAACATACGACCATGACCAGAACAGCCAACTAATGATGGAATCCCTAGACTCGATTGACGAGATACGGGAGAAGGTCCAACTCCGAGTTGCTGCATACCAACAAAAAGTCGCCCGGTACTTTAACTCCAAAGTTAAAGAAAGAAAATTCAACGTCGGAGACTTGGTACTGCGACGAGTTTTCTTAAATACCTGCGACCCTACTGCTGGAGTGCTCGGACCTAATTGGGAAGGACCTTACCAAATTGAAGAAGTCCTTCATCCAGGCACCTACAAACTTGCACGCTTAAACAGAGATCTCGTTCCACGATATTGGAATGGAGAACACCTGCGCAAGTATTATCAGTAAACAGTCCTTTATAAAGGACTGGCTTGTATTAATTTTTTCCTTTTATAAGTTTAGCAAAGAGGGTTAGACACGCTATATGGCTAATCGCTCGTATATGTAATATTCTATTTCAGAATCACTCGTAAAGACATGTTTAGTCCATTTTTAATACGAGATTATAAGGGACTGTGCGCAGCCAGTCATTCTTACCAACCTTTGTGAATTTATATTTACAAGTATTTGTTCATTACGTGTGTTGTTTTGCTGTATTACAAGTATTATTTTTGCACACGAACAAGAATGTTCGAACAGGTCATGGTCAAGGCAAGTGACCAAGGACCTAAAGCTCCTCGATCACTTGGGGGGCATATAAGGCACATCGATAGTAAAGCATACCATGAGGTATGTAAACACATGAACAAAATAAGTGAAAGCATGCTAAGGTACTTAGAGTATTTTCCAAAATTTATATTTTGTTAAATCATGCCAAAGTACTATGCTAAGTTCGGTCATACGGACAAATGTTATAATAAATGAAAATATTATAGCATCATGCAATCTTTTACACCACAAGCATCACTGCTTGGATGTAACTGTTCAAATAAAAGAAAAGATTTACTGCCCGTGCAGCAAAGTTTAAAATGAAAATATTGTCTTTACACCACGACTCGTGGGTCGTGTAATCAAAAGGAGAGAAAAAATAAATGAAAAAGTTCAAGAGGCATTTGGGGCCGGAGGGTCCTCAGTAGCATTCTGGGTGACAGCATCCTCAGCAGTACTTTCTTCTTCAACACTAGCCAGGCTTGGGGAAGCAGGGATCCTCGCTCTTGCCTCCTCTTCAGCCAGTTGGGCAGCACAGCGAGCCAGCTCGGCAGCCCTAATCTCCTCTGAAAGATAGCTGAAGTCGGCTCCCTGATTGTGTTTCCAGAAGTTGTAGAAGCATCAGAGCGTCGTCTTCTTGTACCTTTCCAGAATTTTGGAGTTGTCAAGCTCCAGCTGCTTCACTTTACCTTGAAGAGTGGCAATGGCCTCGTCCTTGGGTTTGAGCACCTCTTCCAATCTTCTGATTTCGCGAAGGTGGGTGCGGCTGGCATCTTGATAGTCCTGCCTCGACTTTATCGCAGCTTCTTTTGCAGCCTCAACCTCCGACAACCTTGTCACCGCAGCGTCCCTCTCTCGAGCCATCGCCTCTAACTCCTTGGCGTGCCTGGCCTCTGCAGCCAAAAGCTCCTCGGCTGCCTTCACCTGATACCCCTCAATGGCCTTTGCCTTAGCCTGCTTGATGGAAGCCTGGGCACGGGTACGAGCAGTAGTAGCAGGCAGCAAGGCCTGTGAATAAAGGAAAAAGTTAGAACCTGTCGTGAAGAATAAAGGACTAAGGCTTGAGAAACAAAGAAGTACTTACGCTGGAAATTTCATTCAGGGTCCTGTTCAGGATCAAATCGACCGTCATATTTTCTGCCTCGACCATTGCATCCTTGACACAGTCGTTTTTCCCGATGTGCGCAATGCGGTCCTTCGCCGCTCGTACGGCACGGACCGAGAGTTTGGCCCCAAGGGTCTCTTCCCGCCTATCTTGTTCTCTGCTGGGTGCAGCCGGAGGAGGGTTCTTTGGCACTGGAGGAGGGATCCTTGGGGTGGAAGGAGTCTCTTTCTCAGCAGGGGCCGGAGGATGAATATGAGTTTGCCCAGCTGGCACGTCACTGGGAGGGTCCTCCATTCGACTTTTCTTGGCCGGTCTCTGGCTTGTTTCGTCAGCCTGCCTCCGCGACGACTTCCTTCAGAGCTGAGGAACTTCTTCCTCCTCCTCAGCATTGTATATATCAAAGACGTTGGGAGTAGCCATATCTGCACACAAGAAAAAGCATGCATAAGAATAAAGATAAAAGCAAATGAAAATTCTTTATGCAACAGAAAAGAGGTCACAAAGTGAATACCCGAGCTACAACTACTGGTCGCTATACTATTGACTCTATTAGTCATACACTCATTATCTGGCATGAAGAACTCTGGCCCTAATTTTGGAGTATATGTAAAGTTGCCCTCCCCGTCAAACAAGTGACAGGGAATTGGCAAACTATTCAAAAGCAAAATAGTTTTACCGTTCTCATCAGAAGACTCCCCCAAGTCCACAACTGGCTCTTTGGCCTTTTGTTTCCCCTTGCCTTGGGGAGCAGAAGGCCTTTCTGCGGAAGGATTTCCTGTGGGCTCCCTGATAGTAACCCTCGTTGGCCTCCTCCTCCGAGGGGACGCAGGAGGTTGCTGTTCGGGAACCCCCTCGGCAGTGGCATCGTCTACCACAGACCCTCTTGTTTCATGGCGAGGAGCTAGGAGGCCAGACCGCCTCAGGTTTTCATCAGTGACCAGGGTCTTGGCGCTTTTTGTTGCGTCGGTCATCCTGGCCAAAGTATTGGATCTCAACACCATGTCTGGTGTTGGGGTCGGACGTAACCATGGGCCTAAAAGACAGATTACAGTTTGAGAAAAATGAAAGAGAACAACTTGATTAAAAGTATCAACCAGTCGAAGACAAGCACTTACCTCCTCGAGCGAAGGCCAGGTTGTTGCTGGTTATGTCCTGTGTAAGGAAGTACTCCTTGCTATACTGCCCCACGTTCAATATATGCGTGGTGTCACTCAGGAACGTCCGATTGGTCTCCTGGTGGCCGAAGTGAAAGAAACCTATTCCATATTGTTGCGGGTTGGATTTAAGGTCAAAAAGATAGTTGACCTCATGAGGGGTAGGTTCTGGCCATTTCTTGAGTTTGTACAGGATATAGAGTGCGGCCAGCATTCTATTTCCGTTTGGGGTAATTTGGAAGGGGGCGACACCGAAATAATTGGCCACCCCCTCATAAAAAGGATGAAGAGGGAGGTAAGCTCCCGCCTCTAAGTGGTACCGAGACCAGGCACTGAATATGCCCCCAGGGAGGTTAGCCCTTTGGTCTGCGGCAAGAATTGTAATGGAAACCCCTGTAAGAGGGTATTTCCTGAAGTAGTTAGCAACCATCTGCATGGTCACTGAGCTGGTCGGAGCAGTATACCACTCGACATCAGGCAGATTCTGATGGCGAGGGCAGGCCCTATTTTGGATATTAGGGTCAGGAATAGGATTTTCTCGACCACTGGTCGAGGGAGCCCTAGCCTGCGGATCAAGCTGGGCAGGAAGGTTTGGACTGTTTTCAGACTCAGGTCTTTTCTTGCCTACTGATTTTGAACAGACCATTTGAGGAGAAGGACGGGGTCTAGTAGAGGATCGTGAGAAGGGAATCTCGTGAACTCGGTCGGCCAGTTGTTCTTCACCCTCGAGCAGCTGGGCGAGAAGGTCGTCGTCAATGGGCCGCTCACCTCCCCACAAATCTGGCATCAATGTCTGCAAACAGAAGAATGGAGAGGTGAGGATTGAGAATTTTTAAAAGCTTTTTAGAATAACGCTGGACGAGTATAAAAAGCCAAGCTTTTAAAGAACAACATTCTAACAAAAAGCTAAAGTGTTCCATATGAACAGTTTGAAAGACGGATTAAAGGGTGAAAGTAAAAAGTTTTTCAAGAAAGCTTGTTCAACTCCCCTTAGGGCGGGAAAAATCTATTTTCCAACTAGCCTAAAGATCGAATTTTTGCTTCGATCTTACGTCCTAAAAGCATGATCCTGACTAATCAAACTAACTCGTAACCTTTTTTGCCTACAAAACATTCTACTCACAAGCATCTCAAACCAGAAGCAGATGGACTTAAACAGTCAACATATAGAAGCATGCACCACGAAAACTTAAAGCGTAAGAATTCGAAAACTTACCAAGAAAATGATCGTGGAGATGGAAAAAGGGCCTTCGGAGATCAAGGAACTCTCGGTCTGAGTCTTGGAAACACAGAATAAATGGTCTCCTGGGACGATTAAAGCTCTGGTTTTTAGGGTTTCTTGTGAAGACAATGGCGTGCGTAAAAAGAAAAGGAAGATTCCGAAGGTATTATATAAGTTTGTCTATGGCATTAAAAAGGTGTAATCATCAGTTTCCCTTTTTCAAAGTATGGGGAAGCGGAATGGTCGTCGAATTATTTCTGGGGAACCGAAAAGACGTGATTAGACAGAAGTAGGTTACTTTTTCCGAGAACACACGAAGGGTTCTGACACGTAAGGTGGGGTTACTGAAGAGTCGTTCGTTCAAAAGTTTATTTATTGCTCGTGATAAATAAACTTGGGGAGCAAATGTTATCCAAAAAATTAGCATTGATGACGTGGCAAGTGATCCCTGGACACATGGCTGACACCTGGAAACGTTCTGCTAGAGTATCGACCAGAAGACGCATTAGAAGCAGTAAGCGGCCCAGTCTTACCTGCGACCAGTCTGGTCGATAGTTCCGCATACAAAGCAACATTTATGAGAAGATCTTTGTAAATCCCGAATTTATCTCACACAATCTCCCGAGTATCCGATTATTCAGGAGAGAATATCTGTAACAATCTTTTGTAATTCCCCTTGAGCCTATAAATAGCAAAAGATAGCTCAAGGAAGGGACTTTTGGCTTTCGAATTATTTGAGACTATAGTAATTCTCCTAGTGATATTGTATTGTTCTTCAGAGGTTAGTGAAACTCATTGAACCCTTGTTCTTTGATCACTCCTTTGATTCTATATCAATAACAGTCTAAGTGGACGTAGGTTATTACCAGATCCTGAGACCGAACCACTATAAAAATATCATGTCGTTATTCATTTTTGTCATTGCGTTCTTCTCATCATATTTATTCATATCAAGCATATTCTGACTCCGTGTCAGTTGGCCAAATCTTGGGTCAACACACCACAATCTCAACTGTGAACAAAACATAAACTGCATTAGTAACAAAATCAACATAAAATTTAATTTAAAAAACTTGAATAATAACAAGGTGCAAATCGAACCCCTATCGACATACATCAAACCCTCAATCATACCTTTATTGAACTCTATCAAACCCAAATTAATAAAACTAGAACCAGGTAATATGCCTCTACCCATCGAATCTACATCGTACCTCTATCGAACCCTGATGAACATACATCGACCACTACTACAAAATACCCTTTACGGGACACTTTTTTAGGACACGCACATAAATGCATGTCCTTAAAAATATTTATGGAGTTTTTAGGACACTCATTGAGAGTCCTAAAAAAACACAATTTAGGACTCGCAATGAGTGTCCTAAAAAAATAAGTGAGTCCTAAAAAAATCTGGGCTAAAAAATGAGTGTTTTACTTAACAATTTTAAGGACTTGCTTTAGGAGTCCTTAATACTCTTTTAGGACTCGCTTTACGAGTCCTAAAAACACCTGAGCTGAAAAATTAGGAATTGTGACTTTTAAGGACTTGCTTTGCGAGTCCTAAACCAAGTCCTAAACGAGTATTAAGGACTCCCAAAGCAAGTCCTTAAAATTGTTAAGTAAAAGAGCATAAAACCACTTATTGTTTAACATATTTATAAAATTAATATTAGTTAAAAATAAATTGTTTTGTTGATTGGAAAAATATTTTAAAATAATTTTAATATATAAATTTACTAGTTATAATTTTTATAATATATCACATTATTTATTTATTTAAAATTTATATGAAAATTAAAAAAATATTAATAAAAATTAATTAATATATTTTTAAAATAAAGTTAACTAAAGTGCACTTTTACCTAGTATTTAAATTAAATAGCAATTTAAATTTTAAATAACAATTATTATAAGTTTGAAAAGAATTTGTATAGTTGTGATTTTTAAAATTATTTTTTATAGTATTAGGAGTATAAAATTGGGAGTTTTATAATCACATTTTTTTTATCTAAATAATATAATCTGATTTTTATTTATAAAATAAAAATATATATACATATACCCAAATCCCTTTCTCCCACCCGATCCTTATACTTTCCTTTCTCCCTCTCTCTATCACATTTTTTCTGCTAGGCCCGAACGACAACGACAAGGGCTCGGGGAATGGTGGTCGACGGCGGCAAGGGGGTCAGGGTCGGGCTGTTCGGCGGCAGGGGGCTCGGGGCTGGGCTTGACAGCAACGACTGGTGGCTCGGAGCTGGGCACGACAACAACGACTGGTGGCTCAACGGCGGGTGGGGGGGTCTCGGGTCTGGGCTCGACGGCGCAGGGGCTGGGCAGGACGTGGAGGCTTGGGGGCTCGTTGGGGCTGGACGGCGCGGAGGCTTGGTGGCTCGTTGGGGCTTGGTGGCCTGTTCTCCGCCGCGAGCAGAAGCCTCCAGGCTCTACTTTTGGACAACTAAATGACTGTTGAGGCATTGAACAATCTGAGGTATGCCCCTTAATCTGTCGGAGCTGGTAGAGCGGTGGCCTCGCAGGGGTCGCGACGGTGGTCTCTGCTCTAAGTATGCTTTCTTTAACAATTTTTTTTCCATATGTATATAGATTTGAGAAATATATGTATAAATATTATATATATGAATAGATTTATAATGCCTATATATTCTGTTTTGTAAGGTTTCGAATGAAGTTGTTTGGAGGCTTTTATGTATTCCAATTATTTAGCTTGGTGTATTTTGAGATTTGGGATTCATTGGCTTGGTGGCTGTGTGATTTGGGATTTAAATTTTTGCTTGTTTATCTTAAAATTTTCTTGTAACTCTAGGAAATTTTCGGGTTAGTTTATGATATTATCTTTTGGATGTTTTTTGTCTTGAGCTGGAAAGTAGTGTAAGGAAACCAGGGCATATGGATCTCTTAAACTAATGGTTGATGCTCTTCAAGTGTTTGAGAAATTGATGCAAAGAAACTACAGAATATGATTTAATGAAACTATGAGTGATTCTAGTTTTTGTGTGCTCAAATTACTATTGCCTGTTGTTATTATTATTGTTAGATGATTAAATATAATATATATTTATAATTATTTTGCTACTGAGTACTCTCAGCCATCATATGGACAGTTCAAATCCTGCCTTTGGAAGCAGTGGTGGACATATTGGCGAAGTCCTGATTATAACCTTGTTAGATATTTCTTCACGTTGGCTTGTGCTCTCATGCTTGGAACCATTTTCTGGAAGGTTGGAACCAAAAGGTTAGTTCCGACTTGTCAGATTACATTTCTCAATTTCTATATGTTGGATACAACAGGTGCTTACATGTTACTTTTTTTATCATATGATCAGGGAGAGCTCGACTGATCTGATTATGGTTATTGGTGCCATGTATGCTTCCGTGACGTTTTTGGGAATTAACAACTGCTCAACTGTACAACCTATAGTAGCCATTGAGAGAACTGTATTCTATCGTGAAAGAGCCGCTGGAATGTACTCTGCTTTGCCTTATGCCTTGGCACAGGTGAGTTTACCATAGTATAATGTTAGTTCAAGATTTAAATTATATAAACTTTGTCTCTAAAGAAGCCCATTGACTGATGTTTGATCCCATTAACTTGCAGATGCTTACTGAAATACCATCTGGCTTTTTCTAAATTTTGTTTGACCAAAAGTTTTGATATCTTTCTTTTTTATTTAGGTTTCTTATTTATTTGTATGTGATGATTTATTTGCAATAAGTTGTTTGATTTAGTTCTGACAGTTAGCTTTCTTAGCATTAATTTAGTTATGAGTATATATATGCACTCTTGTATCTATTGGGTTCTCTTTTTATGATGCAAATCAGGTATTTGTGATATTGGATTTTGAAGTGTGATGTGTGAAATTTATGCAAGTTTCCCTTACTACAGTAGCTAGTGACGGCTTGGGGAAGATTAGAAAAGTGTGAACTGGATAATTATGGGTAGAGTTATAGTCAACAAAAAAATGAAAGTCAGATATTTTTATGGTCTCTGTAACTCAACTAAGTTGAATTTTATTTATTGTATTTTTGGATAGGCTTTTGGGCCATAGCAGTATCTAATAGAGCAAAAAAGTGCGTCTGTATAAAGGAAGTTGAAGAGCTATGAAAGCAGGTATAAGTATAACTTAGTACTCTTTTCATGTTAACCTTTTCATCTCTGTTTTTTTTTAATCTTTAAGAAGTTGTTCAGGGAAATGTTTTTCAAATAAATGAGGTGTTGCTTTCTATTAGACAATTTTTTTCCATTAAGGATTTTTGAAACCATTTCAATAAAAAATGACCCCTAGTCTAGTTCATCATCCATGATTTATGAGTTACATGGCAGTATATCAAAATATTTATTCAAATATAACGTAGCTCTTGATATCTATTTTTAAACTTAGAGTGGATAATGTCTTATTAATTCTGAGTTTGTCTCTTAAAAATAGAACTAGTAATTGATTTGGTAATTATGTTTTCCTTTTGATCAAATGAAGGAATATGTATGTGTTTATTCTCTAATTGCTTTAGTATTACACTTTAGTGGAGTTTGAATATCTTAGATATTCATCCGTAGTGAAGTAGGTTTTGAGAATTTTGTGTGCTGCGGTGATAACGGAAGATTGAGAACTTGCATGTCTTAGTGAAGTAGGTTCTGAGAATTTTGTGTGCTGCAGTGATATATGGATGAAAACCTGTGTGTTGTTTGATTTGTTTGACATGTTGGTGTTGATTGTGACAGATGGCTAGGCTAGTAAATTAAGGGATATGTTGTCTGATTTTCTATAGATTTTTTTGTACTTAGTTTTATGTGGAAATATGAAAAAGATGACTGCCACAATGATAAATTTGTGATCCCGATATTTAACATTTGACAGTCTAATTAATAATTAAGTTGATTATGGAATTTTAAATACATACTTTGTTCTGAGATAAATTTTTAATTACTAGAATAGGCTAAAAAAATTATGTTTAGTTGAAACCCACTATACATCCAAGATAGGATTCAAATTAGTGATGTTTTTTTCTTAATTAATCAAGTAATTAAGTAGTACTAATGTCTTATCACTTAAGCTCCTTCCCACTTGAACCATAACATCATAATAAATAATAAGTCGGCATTAAAGTTGTAACGAAATTAGAGATTAAGAGGTGGATTATGATTAAAAGGGTCTCTTAAAAGATGCTTAATTAGATGCTTAATTTAGTCAAAATTATTTGATTTGAATGCAATTTGCGTAGCTTAATTATGCATTTTTACTTTGATTTGATTGTTAAAAGTCAAATGATGATGATGATGATGTGTGCATTGTTTTTTTTTTAGTTATTATTTTATTTTATTTTTATTGTCGGCTAGGTGTATTATTGACATCCATAAAAGTTAGATCAATAGACAGTAAAAATTGTATTATCATATTGCAAAATAGAGAAAGATAGATGGGATTTGTGGCTTTGACATGAGTCAAATATATGAGAAAAAAGATAAATACATTATAATACAACTCTATTATTTCTTAATACTAACACTAATACTAATAATAATAATAATAATAAAATCAATGCTATCATGAAGTTTTGGCAAATTAAAAAATTATTTTTCAATTCTTTTTTAAGAAGATATACATGCTAATTAATAATAATTGATGGAGCTAAAAGTTTTTCTTAAGGGACTAATTGCATTTAAAAAAATGAGACTTTTTTTTAACAATTTTTCATAAAATTTTATGTTAATATCTATTTTGTTTACAAATTTAAAATACAAAGAGAAAATTAGGGGAAGTTGAGCCCCCAAACTTAGTAAGTGCTGAATTATATTACAAAGTTATAACAAAATTAAATAGTAAAATTATTAAAATTTAGTTTGCTATTATGCAATGGAGACTAAATGAGGTCTGTCAAAGATTGGAGCATGATCTTGTGATCCAAAGTTTTAATGGTATATTTTGCTATTGTTTTAATGGTATATTTTTTGTATTGTGCAACTAGTTTTTTTGGTGTATTTTGTGACAGATTTTTTGGTGTATTTTGTTAACTAAGTTGAATGGATTAATATGGTAGATTTATGGTCTATTTTGTTGCTGATTTTGGTGTAGTTTGCAACTGTTTTGAAATATCTCTATGTACTGGATGAATAATATTTTATGAAATAGTACTATCTAACAAGATATTGTTTGCTCCTTAACTATATGAATACCTATAATGATAATGATAGTTTAATTCTCGCATTTATAATATATATATTTATAATTATTGTGTGTGTCTACTTATTTATAAGTTTGAATTATAATATATTTATAATTAAATAACTTTTTTATAATGTGCAGGTCTATATTGAAATGCATTTCTTTGGCGCAATACTAGACAACATTGACAGTTGAAGTTTTTAGAATAAAAAATATATTTCACTAACATTGTATACATTTCTTGTTTAATATTTGGTGATGATAAAATTTGATTGAGTATAAACTATCATGTAATATGATTTTGTAAGTCAAGTAGACTAAATACTGAAATGATATTTTTGAGTAATTAATAAAAAATTATTTTGTTGTATTTTCTTTTGAAATTTTATAAATCTAACATATATAATACATTTTGGACACTCAAAGGGATATATTTTTTCTAAATTAAAATGAAAATTGTAGCTGCATTTTTTTTTAAAAAATTACTTTTAAGGGTATGCAAAGCGAGTCCTAAAAAATTACTTAAAACACTAAACCAGATTTTTTAGGACTTGCAAGGCACTCAACCAGATTTTTTAGGACTCGCAACGCGAGTCCTAAAAAACCTTAGTTTTTAAGGCTCTCAAATAGAAGACTCACGCCTCGCGAGTCCTAAAAACTTTTTTAGGACTCGCAATGCTAGTCCTAAAAATCATTTTTTGTAGTAGTGGAACCCCCATCGAACTCCATCGAACCCAAATAAAGATAACTAGAACCAAGTAATATGCATCTACCCATCGTACCCCTATCGAACCCCCATCGAACTCTATCGAACCCAAATTAAGATAACTAGAACCAGGTAATATGTCTCTACCCATTGAACCTACATCATACCCCTATCGAACATACATCTAACCCCTTATTGAACCCAAGAATTTTGATTACCTGACTTTGGTTTGGGGTATTGAATCAATTGGCATGTTGTGACGCCCCTAAGGTAGGGTACGTCTTCCACATACTCATAATTCCAAGGTTTACGAGCATGTTAAGCACTTGACCAAATGAATTAAATAAAGTGATACTAAGAAATACATAAAAAGTTAAAACTTTTATATAAACTTATTAATAGAAATTATTACACGTATGAATACTTTAAGTTTAATGTAGCAATATGAAAAATCCTAAACCACTATTGTATTGCTACTGAGTCCGTGCTCCACAAGTTACTCAACATCTAAAGCCACACTTGGAAAAATGTTGGAAAATAACATAATGAGCTAACGCTTAGTAAGTAAATCTCATGCATACACATGAATGTCGTGAGTTTGAAGTGCACATATACTAATATGCTGACTTATATACTTATGCATTTCATTTATTGCTCATGCACTTTCAAACTTTACTTTTGTGTTTTTTCTCTTTTTACTTTCACATTGTTATGGGCCTGTTATCTTATGTGCACACTGTTCGATTTAGCCAATGCATGCAGGGCTTGTTACACATATAATATAAAATCTCATGGGTTATCCTCCGGCTAGCCATCATCGCAGCTGGGCTCATCGTATTACTCATTTCATCGTTTCCATAACTGCCATACTTATTACACATATAAATGGAGGAGAAAGACGGGAACATGGTAAACATATCTTAATGGTCAACTCTGACCTAGCCCACACTAGTGGGCAGCCACTATAAGCCTTAAAGACCTCCGTCTTCTTTACTGAACTTACTTAATTGCTTCATCGAAACAATGGCACCCTTTTTAAACATCTTATTATCACTTTGCTTAAGCTTTGTGTCATTAAAATGTTTAACTTTACATAAGAATTTTCAAGACATTTCATAACTTTTCTCGTATTTTTATGTATGGTCTTATATCACATAATAATGTACCATATAATTGAACATGCCATGCATACATGTTGATATTGAAATGCCAATGTTCATGTTCATGATTCATGTGTGATGACATTTAGTCAAGGCACTATATCACATCTCATACAACTCAAAACATCTTTAGTCATAATATAAGAAGCTTTGGGTTGGTGGCGTTGTTATACCTTAACGTAGAGCTATGGCTCAGGTCTAAGGTTTTCAGCCTAAAAATTTAAAGGCTTCGTATATCATAACATGTAACAAAATCATGAACATAGAAGGTAGTCCACATATTCATCTACATGAGAACACATACTTGCACATAACTCATATCAAACTTAACCAATTAAGAAAACTTTCACATATCACAAAATTCATATATTATATATCATATAATTCATTATGATATACATACCACACATAACTCATATAACCATTCATCACATACTCATCATATGCATCATCATCTCATACTTAACACAACGAACATACACAATCAATGTAGTCATGCATATCACACTTAAGCACAAAATGTGAAATTTACTTACCTTAGGTCCTTATTTTAAAACTTCTCACCAAGAGTTAATCAATCCAATCCATACAGATCCTATTCAAGGTACATCATTTATTAAATTCTATAAAAATTGTAAATATACACTATTAATGGTGTATATTAACAATACCAGAAACCACATAAATGATAATAATAATTATTATCATCATAATGCTAATACTCTTCATGCATCATAATCCTCTTTACAAAACACTGCTTTAGGCCTTACTCATAATATAATGTATTTTTATGATACATTAATAATAATAATAATAATAATTTTCGTCTATAAATAAACTTATTTCAATATTAATAACAAAATACATCAATAACAATATATATGTGAATATATATTCAAATAGTCATTTTATAAAAGAAATCATATTTTTAACATAAAATTGTAATAATCGATAAAATGATAATAATATAAATATAAATATTTATATTATTATTAATTAGTCATAATATTAATCCCAGTGATATAATAAATTTACTTTCTCCAAAATCCACTTGTCTTACAAATATCAATAACTGTAAGAAACTAATATTTGATATTATTTTAATATTCAAATATTAACAAAAATATTAATATACAATAATAATTGATAAATAATAGGTTTACTATAAATCACACTTTTCATATATATATATATGGGAACTTCTTTCATCCCTCACTTTTATTTGAAGGACTTAGTACTTCATTAATTTTCAGCCCTTAGATTCGTTTTATTATGTATTTAGATGGTTAGATTTATATATTTGGATGAGAATGTTTTAAACTACTCATATACCCTTTGGTAGCTCCTAACAACCGGCAACGATTTTGTCTTTAATACTTTTTGTTACATTTCTTTTGTTTTATAATTTCTAAACCAGTTTCTAAGTTTTATTTCTTGTCCAAATAAACACACTTAAAATTAGGAAAATAGATTAGAAATTAAACACAAAATTTACCAATAATTAAAATACAACAAATTTAAACAAAATATGTGTAAAAACACACAAATTCTATACAAATAAAATAATGCTAATTAATTCAAATTTACTTCAAAACATAATAAATTAATTAAAAACTCAAGAAATAATTTATTTTTTGACATTAAAATGTGATAAAATAATTTTATTTTGTAGAGTTAATAGTGTAATATAAAAATTACATATATAATTTCCTAATACTACTCTTTTAAGCCTTTGACATATATAATTTTCAATGACAATTAGATGATAATAAGACCTAAACAATTAATTTTATCCTTTTTTTACTAATTAAATTTAAAATTTATTAAATTATATGCATGTATTATAATAATTACTACAAATATATATTAATCAAACATAATTTGTGTTTCGCTAAATTAAAATCATGTCTTAAACATTATAAATCAACAATATACGAAAACTTTGATTAACAAAATTATAAAAAAAAATTGACTTATTTATTTGTACAAAAAATTGTGTCAAAAACATTAGCAAAAATATTTAATGTTAAATATTTAGTTATCTAGTTAATTTGATGGTAAAATATATTGACAAAAATGATTAATACTAAACATTATACTACCTATTTATTTATTTTTAATCTAATTGTCAAATACATAATATATTGACAAGATTAAGTAATGCTAAATATTATGCTATTTATAAATTTTTTTGTTAAATAAACATCTAATTAATTTTTTTGTCACATATACATTGGAAAAAATTAATTAATGCTAAACTTGTAAAAGGTTTTTTTGATCGAATTAATCTTAGTGTCAAATATATTGACAAAAATAATCAAATACTAAACATTCTACCATCTATTTTATATGTATATATATATATAAAACATCTAATTAATCTTATTGTCAAATATATTGACAAAATTAATTAATGCTAAAAATTCTACCATTTATAAAAAAAAATCTTAAAGAAACATCTAATTAATTTTATTGTCCAATATATTTGCAAAATTAATTAATGCTAAACATTCTACAATCTATAAAAAAATTAATTTTTTGTTTGTTTTTTTAAATCCAATTAATCTTAGAGTCAAATATATTACCAAAAATAATTAATGCTAAACATTCTATACGATTTAATTTTTTTTAACACTACTTAAAAAAATTAGAATACATAATTCATATGACTCATTCTACCACATAATATATTCTCAAACCATGTATATAGTATATATTCTCATACCTAATTAATGGCAATTCAATCATCCTAACATTAAAAAAATAAAACAAAAATCAAATTTGTCCAAAAGAAACTTAATTCATTTCTTATACATAAACACAATAAAAATATGTATCATTTTTTGTTACATGCTACCCTGATAGTGTTCCGTAACAAATCATTAATAATTACTTGGTAGCAACCAAAATCTTACGTGCCCAATATCGTAAATAAGTGCCAACTTCAATATAAATTTACTATAAAGCCCTAAATTGTACATATTATTGGACATACAATTACAATTATGTCCTCACTTTTTAAAGTCACACCACAAAAAAAAAATTCATCCAATTTAGGCAACCGGTTATAGCAAGTAAACACCAAAAAAATAAAAATTTCAGCAACACCCAACAAGTGACACTTGGCCAAAAAAATGGCTCCCACATGAAGGACTAAGTCCTGTGAGGGACTAAAGAATTTCTCTCTCTCTCTCTCTCTCTATATATATATATATATATATATATATATGGGTTCACTCTTAATGGTGATTGAGTTTTTTTCCCATGGATGGGTTGTCAATTAATAGTCATTGGATTAAGATTCAATGGTCCACATTTAAATATGGTAATTAATGCTATCTTTGACTTTTTCAAACTTGGTAATGGGATACCTGCTGACATGGCGGTCACCTTTTAATTTAATTAAATAATTAAAAAAATCATTATTTAAGATTCATTCCAAGATTCCATATCCTCATTCCTTCTTCATTCCTTGTTCATTCCATGTTCTTTCCATATTCATTACTTATTCATTAATGACTCATATCTTCCCAACTACAATTAGTTGGCTAATTAATGATGCATATTTCGAAATTTATATATATTATATATATATTTATACAAAATTTACTCATCTTAAAAAATTTGTTAATTGAAGAAGCTCCAATTTTTTAAAGTGTTTTCAAGTAAGATTTCTAAGTCATTTTCGAAAATCACTAGTATATTTTCTATTTTTTTTCAAAAAAATTCAAACTTTTTTTTGTTATGTAGGATTTGAAATTCAAATAGATGAGTAAATCCTATTTCTCTTTAAAAACTTGTTTAGTGAAAACCCACAAGAATTATTTTTTTGAAAGTGTTTGATGAAAAAGCTCTAGATTTTTCATAGTGTTCATTGTAAGATTTTCAATTGTTTTTGTGCTTTCTTTATTTTTACAAAAAAATTATCATCTATTTCTCCAATTTCATATTTCGAAATTCACTGCTAGAGCTTTTTTTTTTAAAAAAATAATTCAACTTAGTTTTATTTGTCTTGTAGGATTTGAAATTAAAAAAAATGACTAAATCTTATTTCTCTTGAAAACTTGTTTAGTAAAATCTCACAAGAACAATTTTTTTTAAAAATGTTTGATGAAAAAGTTCTAGATTTTTCATAGTGTCTCTTGCAAGATTTTCAATCATTTTTGTGATTTCTTTATTTTTACAAACAATTTATCATCTATTTCTCCAATTTCATATTTCGAAATTCACTACTAGATCTTTCTTTTTTTTTTTTAAAAATTCCAACTTAGTTTTATTTGTCATGTAGGATTTGAAATTAAAAAAGATGACTAAATCTTTTTTCTCTTGAAAAACTTGTTTAGTAAAAACTCACAAGAACATTTCTTTTAAAGTGTTTGATGAAAAAGCTCTAGATTTTTCATGGTGTTTCTTGTAAGACTTTCAATCATTTTTTGTGCTTTCTTTATTTTTACAAACAAATTATCATCTATTTCTCCAATTTCATATTTCGAAATTCACTACTAGAACTTTTTTTTTCTTTTAAAAAAGATTCAAACTTATTTTTATTTGTTATGTAGGAATTGAAATTAAAAAATATGAGAATCTTATTTCTCTTGAAAAACTTGTTTAGTAAAAACCCACAAGAACAATTTCGCAAGTGTTTGATGAAAAAACTCAAGATATTTTAAAGTGTTTCATTTAAGATTCTCATTTTTTTTTCTTTATACTTACAAACAAATTATCATATTTTTCTCCTATTTTAAAATTCAAAATTCAATGGTACGTTTTATTTTATTTTGTTCTTATGATACTATACTTGAGTGAAAAAGATTTCTCTATTGTAGTTCGACTCTAATGAAGAAAGATGTTGCATAGCTTCATGGATTGCATGGTCAAATTTCAACAAGAATAGAGCAAAATTATTGAAAGATGTTCGAGAGTTCATTTCAAGCATAGGAATATAGTACTAGAGACATGGATCTTTACTTCATGTTATGAAGTGGCTTTTGTTATTCTCAATCAAGTTGTGTAGAAGAAAGAAATTTTTATTATTATTTATCATTTTTGAGAAATTAGAAGATGATCAATATTTGGGAGAAGTTGAATAGTTTACTTCTAAATTACTTATTTATTAATAATATTAAAAACATAAGTGTTAATGTTTATTGGAAGTTTAAAATGGTAGTTGGTGACATTAATATCATATTAAATAAATAAAAATAAAAATAAAAATTATGTATGTTAATTTTGAATTTAATGAATAATATATCAACCAATCAAAATTAGAGCATGCTGTTAGAGATTGGAATGGATTTATGGAGACATACATTTAATATAATTAATTGTAATGATCTTAGTTGTACACGTTTTTTATGAGAAATAATTAATAACTCAACCAATCAGAATTAGAGCATGATGTTAAGGAATTGGAATAGATTTATGGAAACATGCATTTAATGAAATTAGTTGGAATGATCTTAATTGTACACGTTTTTTATGAGAAATGATTAATAACTCAACCAATCAGAATTAAAGCATGATGTTAGGGTATTGGAATGGATTTATGAATACATATATTTAATGAAATTAGTTGACATTTTTTAAATTAACTGCACACATTTTTTAAGATAAATTTTATTTATATATATATTTACACAAACTAACTCAACAAAACTTTTTTTCTATTAGAAAAGTTAAATATATTTTGAAATTTGTTTGAAATTTAAATTAAAAATTGGTAATTAAATATCAATGCATAGTAACTCAATGCTTGAAACCCTAATTATGCAAATTAATTGAACTTCCCCAATTCTCAAAACTATATTTAATTTTTTTAAAAAAAACAATTATTATTTGTAGCTGAAATTAGGGTTTAAAAAATAATTTAATAAATTTTAATTTAATGCTAGAGTTGGTTAGACTCTTTGAATATGAAAATGTGCATTTAATATTTAAAATATATTCAATATTTAAATTTTCAAAATAATTATTACTGTAAACCCTAATTATGCAAATTAATTGAACTTTCCCAATTCTCAATACTATATTTATTTTATGTTTTAAAAAATAATTGTTCTCTCTAATAAATATAGTAGTCGAAATATGTGTTTAAAAAAATAATTTAATAAATTTGTATTTAATGTTAGGATATAGATAGTTGGTTAAAGTCTTTGAATATGAAAATGTGCATTTAATATTTAAGATATATTCAATATTTAATTTTTCAAAATAATAATTAATGTAAACCATAATTATAAAAATTAATTGAACTTTCCCAATTCTCAATACCATATTCAGTTTTTTTTTAAAATTATTCTCTCTAATAAATGTAGTAGCCGAAATATAGGTTTAAAAAAATTAATTTAATAATTTTTTATTTTATGCTAGGATATAGATAGTTGGTTAAAGCTTTGAATATGAAAATGTGCATTTTATAGTTAAGATATATTCAATATTTAACTGTTCAAAATATTAATTAGTGTAAACCCTAATTATGCAAATTAATTGAACTTTCCTAATTCTCAATACTATATTTTTATATTTAAATTGATTATATTAATATTAGAATGAAGAAAGGCATTAAACACACATGAGATGAAAAGTCATCAAAATAATTGACTAGTAAGTTTATACTTACAAATTTCAAAATTATAATAACATTTAATATAATTAGTGGGGTGGTTGAAAAGTTGATACTTACAAATTTCGAAATTATAATAGCATTTAATATAATTTTGAAATTTTGAAAATATGTCTAGGTTCTATGAACCTTTGCCTTATAATTAAATACACATGACATGAAGAGTCACCAGAATGTTTAACCAATAGAACTTCACTTAGAAAAATTGAAATTATAATAGCATTTAATATTATTAGTGGGGTGATTGAAAATTTGAAATTATTATATTATATTTAAACATGATAATAGGAGTTACACAATAACATTTATTAATTAATTTCGAAATTCATACAAAAAATGAGAGAATTAAAGAAATTAATTATTGTATGATAATATAATTGTTATAAGTTTTTTAAATGTATGTGTTTTTATGGGAAGTTGAAAAGTTGTAATTTTAAGAAATTTCTATAATTTCTTTATTATAAATTTCAAAATATATGTGTGCTTCTTTGAACATTTTCTTTTTAATTATTCATGTAGTGTAATAAATGTATTGATAATTGTATTGGAAAATTATGATTGAATTTTTGGTGAAAAAATAGGTAATTTCGAAAATATGTGTAGGTTCTATGAACCTTTGCTTTTTACTTAAACACACATGACATGAAGAGTCACCAGAATGTTTAAACAATAGAACTAATCTTAAATTTTTTGAAATTATAATAGCATTTAATATCATTAATGTGGTGGTTGAAAATATTAAATATTGTATTATATTTAAACATGATAATAGGATTTAGATAATAACAACTAATAATGAATAAAAAATGAGAGAATTAAGGAAATTAATATGAGAAGTTGAACAATTTACATCTATAATAATTATTTTTTATGTAAAAAATTATGAATTTCGAAATATTATTGGATTTATTTTATTTTTTGTATTAAAATAGGGTTTTTCAAAAATACGTATAGGTTCTATGAACATTTGCCTTTTAAATTGAACATGTCATTTTATAAGTGCACATAAAGTTGTGTTGGTAGAATAAATGTGGATTAATTCATTTATGAAAATATATATCTATTATATTTATTTTTATTGTTTTATTGGGAAGATGAATATGTCACTTTCAAATGAAAAATTGTATTTCTAATGAAACATTCAATGCTTTGTTCTATGGATATTGAAATTCAAATGTTCCCATATTTTCAAAATTAAATTTTAAAATTGTAAATAATAAATCGAATTATTAGTATATAATATGATTTTATACATGCCGAAATTTGTGTAATAAATATAAAAATGATTTTTTTAAACTATCTCAAATCTACATATTGAACAAAATTTGCTAATTTGTAGCCATGGAACAATACATTTCTCATGATATGTGTGTGTAAGGTAACTTCGTAGCTTCCAAACCAACATGAACATTCTCAAAGCAAACAGAACATACAATTTGAACATCTTTATTCAAAACTTTCTATAATCTTTCAATGGTCTGCTAGCTTGTTGCCACGAGATTAATAGTCATATTATCCATGTAATCTTCACTATCAACGTTAGCATCAATGTTAGAATTGTGTTGTGGAGGAAGATCATAAATAAAAACATGAACATCTACTTTTACAGAAAAATTAAAATCCTCTTTGTTCCACATCTTTCGAGCGTGATCAATAATTTTATCAGAAAGAAAAAATATAGAAGGATGGAGATGGGTCTCACCTAGCATCTCGTCAATGATAACTTTGGCATGATTATTGTCATTGGACATCAACGTTTGTCGTGAAAGAAATACAATATTATCGCAACAAATAGAGTCTTCCATGCCGTTGTCAACCATCCAATTTGGAAAACTTGGTTCCCTACTAGTCAGTGGATGGCGTGAAATTTTTGCGAAAATGTGAATGATAAAGAAAGAATCAAAACCTTCACCTAGTTTGATGGTGTTATTAGTATCACCTGTTACTATTTGGTAGTATAGATCACCTAGAATTTCAGGAGGAGCCATAATTGTGGGCTAGAATGGTTACTTTTTCATTATAACTATAAGCAAAAGATGAGATGTGTAGAGAATATAAGAGGAGGAGATCTATAAAATATATAGAAAAAACTTGTGTGTTAAAATAAAATAGAGAGAATAAAAGATTAAAATTTATTATTTTTTTAATAAAAATTATAGGTACAATTAATAACAGTGGTTGAAATATGTTACATGATAAAAACATAGGGAAGATAAATAATGGTCACTTGGTGACATTGATAAGTTACCATCATAATTTCTATTGATATCATTATTTAATTTAGAATATTATTTTTTAGATTTTAAATAAGCGGTAATTAAATTATAAATTAAATTTTGTTTATTAACAAATTTAAGTTAATATTATATTTTGATTGTTTTATTAAATTCTCAAAAGTTATTTGGTTCTTAATAAAAATTAATTAAATTGTTAAATATCTCTCAATCATAAAATTAGAAAGTTTTACCTTATCAAATTTGTACTTAATTTTAATTTTTTAAATTCATTAAATTAAAATTTTTTGCTAATTGTATTAAATTGCATAAATTATTATTGTTATTTTTTATTTTTTAAAAATAATAAGGCCAAACATACGTGTACATGCATACAAAATTTAAGTTTTCGTTGAGGGTGATTAATCTATTGTTAGTTTCATTTTTTAGGGTAATCTTGGATTGAAATTTTTAGATTCATGTAATGTACATTAAAATTTTATTTGGCAATTTTTTCAAAAAAAAGAAATGAGTAAAACTATTTCTTTTAGGAACAAAATTCTAAGTTATGTTAAAAATATATATATATTTACCCAACAAGATATACCTAGAGTTACACTTGATATACATGTTCCTTTAGAATGTGATCCGATCCTGATCTCATATTACTAAAAAACATCGAACCAAGTAGACCTAATAATGACATAATGAATTGTTCCAATGTACCATAGTCACCGTGATAACAATTACTACCGCTAGAGTCTCAAATAGTTATCATATAGAGTAAGATAGAGTTATGACTTTAGAAGGTGATCCAAATCGATCTTATATTACTAAGTATCGCATAGTCTTGGATAGTTCTCCTATAAGTTTTTAGTTGAGACAATAGAGACTTTAGAAGATGATTCAATCTCGAACTAATATTACTAGATAGTGTTGCACCAAGCATACCTCATTATGACATAATGAACCGTTCCAATGTATCCTAGTCAACCAATACTACCGTTAGAGTCTCAGATAGTTGTTGTAATGCCCCAAATTTCCTAATGAGGTTTAGGACCTTGATTAGGAGGCCGGGGAGGGCCATAATTGATGTTATTAAATGATTATATGTATGTTTATGTGGATTATATTATTATATGATGAAAAATGCATGCATATGGGTCCACATTTTATTATAAGGACATTTTGGTAATTTGGCTCGTTGAGGGCGTGATTGTGTATTTTCATGCATGTGGGTGAATTATAAATAATACCACATTATATGTGGATTTCTTCAAGCCATTTGACATGAAACGATCATGGAATGCAAGTTATCGGTCTAGTCATAACCGGGTTAGTTTCGAGCCTCGGGTGAGTCTCGAGGTAATTTGGTGATTAGAACTGTTGACACGGTTTTTCACCAACAGATAATTATACGGATAAATAAGATGGATTAGTGCTGATTGATGAACAGTAATATGAAAATGATAGTAATCTATAATGTGGAGATTAATTGCAAGGAAAAGATGGTCACTCCTTTTTTAGGTGGTTCGGAGGTTAAAATCCCCCTAGTCCACCAGTCGATATTATTGATATTTCCTTACTATTTCTTACAAAGTATTTGCTTTTCAAGAAGAAGCCAACCCCTTGCACTACCCAGGGTTTTGGTATTTATAGGAGATTGATCTCTGAGTAGGTATTGGGGTCATCCCGTGATCTCTTCATCCATCATGTCATTTATGTGACACCGATGATTAATTCCTAAACCTTACAGTGAAGTGTGGTCTAATCAATAGGTAAATATGGATAATGGGCCGCATGGCCCAAATCAGGCGTGGGATGTCTGAACGCGCACGTTTATACTGCGTATCCGAGAATTCAGGAATGGAACAGACATGTGATGTCTGGTATATGCACGTTTATATTACGTGGTTGACTTTATAAGGATTCGGGGGTGTCAGACCCCTGATGCACCACGAGCTTAATGTGGCGCTAGCTCGTGACTTCTATTATGTCGACACAATGGCTCAACGCACAGAGCAGCTAAATGATCCCTCAGCTTGGGTTGGTTGTTTAGGGGTCCGGAACGATCAGCTCCGAGTGGACGGTTGACATGTGGCAGATCGATTTAGGCCTTGTTCTAGCCTGCCAAAGTGTGTGCAGATATTCAGGGCGTACATTTACCCCCCAAGCCCCTGCTCGTGACCTATGACGTCATCTTTGATCTTCACAGCAGGGGCTTTTAAACTTCCCTTTTGAGGAGTACGTGACCAACCTTAGGTCGTGGCCCTCCCTTCTGGAGGGTGTAGTCGCTCCAGGACTTAGACAATATGTAGATGAGTCCAGTCCTGAGGTAGATCCGGACCTAGAACCCTCTCTAATTCGTGAAGTAATAACCTTAGACTCCCCTATAGAAGTTCCAAGGCCGGAGGTCGTGGCAATAGATTCCTCCTCCAGCTCGGAGGGTAGGACTTTTTCAATACACCATTAGATTTCTCTTATAATAAAACAACCTTACATGTATGCTGACGTTCCTTTCTTTTTGCTTCAGGCAAGGAGATGGCACAACCTGGAGATAGCGCCATGCAATCCATCTTCTAGGGGGGAAACCCTTCCTCCGGACCATCCGGGCCATTGGTCAAGAGATCCCGGCTGACCAAGAAGACTCCTGCCTCCGGGACAACCTCCAAGTCCCCCGCCAAGGGGAGAAGTCAAATCCCCGCCTCCACAAAGAGTATGCCTCCACCTCCCCCGTGACCTCCAGCCCCTACTCGGAAACAGGAGGCACTAGCTGGAACTCTGCCAGTCCCCGCTCCCATCATGCGCATCCCGGTTAATGCCCAAGACCTGGAGAAAATCCCAGACACCTTCCGAGGGATGGTATATGAGACCGTGAGCTACACGGTGGAGCATTATTATAAGGCCAACCCAAGGGACTTGAGGGAGATCAAGGCGAGGAGCCCCGAGAATGTCATAGAGTCTGCGCTGGGGATGAACCTCACGGTAAGCTTACTTAGTTAAATTTCTTTGCTTTCTTCCCAGCGTGTGCCTTACTCTCTTTATTTCTTTGCAGGCGGCTTTGGTTCTACACCGCAGCATAGCTCGGACCAGGGCCAGGACTGACGAGCTCAGGGGCGAGCTCCAGACTGCTCAGGCCGCTCTTGCATTTGCTCAACAACAAGAGCAAAGTGCCAAGGTTGCCCTTACAGCTGCCAAAGAAGGCGAAAAGTCTTCGCATGTCACCTTGGCCGCTGCGAAGGCCGAGCTCGAGGAGCCCAGGGCTAAGCAACTGGAGGCCGAGGCCACCACCGTGGCAGAGAGGGCCGCCACGTGCCTTGAAAATAACATTGAATAAAAAATTAACCCTAAAATTAAGGATCATGATTTTTAAAATTCAAATTTCAAAATGGAGGGAAATAAATTACTTGGTTTGTTTTTCAAAGCTTAATTTACACACAAATTTTGAAATTATGGGGTGACAAGAAGAAATTTGAATTTGTTATTATAAAACTGAATAAAAAATGTGTCAATTAAAAATAATGAGAATATTATAATAGTATTTGATATCATTAATGGGATGGTTGTAAATTAAGAAAAATTATATTATATTTAAAAATGACAATAGTAATTGGAAACAAATTAATACTTGAACTGAGCTCTTGTCACTGATATCACCAATTGTAACTCTAGAGACCCCTTTAGTTAACCTATATGAGTCAAATATTTAGAATAGTTGTACAATAGGTTTTCAGTTGATACAATAGAGACTTTAGAAGGGGATCCGGTCCTGAGCTAATATTACTAGATAACATTGCACTAATCATAACTAATTATGATACAATGAATCGTTCCAACGTACACTAGTCAAACAATACTACCGCAACAGTCTCAGGTAGTTGCCCTAGAGAGTAAGGCATAGTAGTGAATTCAGAAGGGGATCCAATCCCGAAAAAATATTACTAGATAACATTACACTAAGCATACCTAATTATGACCAAGAAAACCGTTCCAACCTACCCTAGTCACCATGATAACCAATACTACCTCTAGAGTCTCAAATAGTTATCCTATAGAGTAATACAGAGTTGTGACTTTAGAAGGTTATCCAATCCCGATCGTATATTACTAAAGATCTTAATTACTAAATAACATTGCACAAAGCATACCTAATCATGACATAAGGAAAAGTTCTCACGTTCCTATTCACCTAGAACAGAAATAGTTTCGCAGAGTCTCGGATAGTTGTACAAAAGGTTTTCAATTGATACAATAGAGACTTTAGAAGGGGTTCTAGTCCCGAGCTAATATTACTAGATGACATTGCACTAAGCATACCACATTATGACATAATGAATTGTTCCAACGTACCTTAGTCAACCAATACTACCGCTAGAGTCTTAGATTATTGTCCTAGAGAGTAAGACATAGTAGTGAATTTAGAAGGGGATCCGATCCCGGAAAAATATTATTAGATAACATTGCACTAAGATATAGTAGTGAATTTAGAAGGGGATTCGATCCCGAAAAAGTATTACTAGAAAACGTTGCACTAAGCTGACCTAATTATGACATAACGAATCGTTCCAACGTACCCTAGTAAACCAATACTACCACTAGAGTCTCAGATAGTTGTCCTGCTGAGTAAGATAGAGTAGTGAATTTAGAAGGGGATCTGATCCCAAAAAAATATTACTACATAACATTGCCCTAAGCAAACCTAATTATTACATGATAAGTCGTTACAACGTTAACTATTCACTGAGATAACCTGTACTACATGTAATAATATACAATGCATTATATTTTTTTCAACTTGTGCTTTCATTTTTCTATTTTTTTTCTTTTTCATATTTTAAACAATACATATAAATAGTATATATTTTTAAATATTTAAATAAAATAAAATTAAAACAAAAAATATATAAAAAAAATTTGTTAAAATAAGAGGCTTTTATTTAAAAAAAATACATTATTTTTTAAAAATAATGATGAACATAATATAAAATATTTTTTTTTTTGAAATTAACAAAAAAAAAATAAGAAATTAAAGAATGTCAATAAAAATATTGAGAAAAAGTGTTAGAAATAAATATAAAATTAATTTTTTGTTTAATTAATGCGGTGTCTTTATATATTAGTGGAGTGCAAATATAATGTCCCTAAAATACAAATATATTTTTTTTTTTATTTTGTAACAACAAACAAATTTTAATGTTAAAAGTTTCAATTAAGGATTTTTATTTTATTTTAATTTCATTTTTTATTATCAAAATAAGTTTCATTATTAATAAAATCAAATCAATACTATAATTTGGTTGCTTTATTAAATACTTGATTTTTTTTTAGTTTATGATAATAATTAATTAAAATTTTAAATATCTACCAATAATAAAATTATAGAGTTTTACCTTATCAAATTTGTATTTAATTTCAATTTTTAAATTCATTAAATTAAAAAATGTGGTAGTTTTATTAAATTATTATTGTTATTTTTTATTTATTTTAAAAATGCATTTAATTGGTCAAATTTGTAATTAAAATTATAGTGGTTGAAATTAATGGGTGATTTTTATTAAATATATAATAGTAAATTATAAAAATAGGTAGTTGCCGAAATTAATGGATAAATAATTTAAAAAGACAATATTAAATTAAATGTGGCTACATGATTATTGATTACGTTTGGGAAATAACAACGTATTAATTACTTATTCATTAAATTAAGAAAGTGTGATTTTTGTATTAAATGACATAGTTTAATATTGTTATTTATTTTTTTGGTTTCTGAATTTTTTTTTTGTTTTTTGTCAAATGCATTTAATATTTGAAATTTTTTATTAAAAAATGGGTGGCTCAAATTAATGAGTGTTTTTTATAAAATAAAAATAATATTTAATTAATTTGAATGCATGATTAATGATTACATTGGGAAGTTACCACGTATTAATTATTTATTCTTTCAATAATATTTTATTATTTATTTTAAAGGAATTTAAGAATGTGAAAGGTTGCAATGTTTCTTCACAACACACACTATAAATATAATACCATATACCCTAAACCGATTGTGTTATTTTTTTTTTTAAAAATCAAGTTTTACACACATTCAACTACCATGTCTATCAACAACATATCAGATTAAACCTATTCAAAGAATGAAGATAACTCTTCACCATTTCATTCCAAATATGATGAAGTAGATTCTCCATTGAAGAAGATCAAGGTTGAGAAGTTGGACAATGGCGTACAGTCTCCATTGAAGAATATCAAAACTGAGAAGTTTAAGGATGATGAGAAAGATGAGAATCCACTTGATGCTCAACTAGAGTACAATCCAAATAGAATATATTTCTGTTGACGCCGTTTTTCGTCAAACAATGAAAGAAGAGCACATAAACAATAACTGATAATGGCCAATTGAAATAAAACAATATAAACACACGATTTTTACGTGGTTCAGCAGTTAAATCTGCCTAGTCCACGAGTCTCTGTTATTAAACTCAAGATTATCTCTGAAAATACTTTAAGCGTGAATTCTTCAGAGTTTTCTCTCAAGGTTCAGAATTTCGGTCCTTTATAATGGTGCATGGCCTCTCTATTTATAGAGAAGATCGAAGAATACTATCCCACATATTTTGGGTAGTTACTCTTTTTGTATAAATAAAATAAATGTCTTTAAATGCCTATAATCATATATAAAAGGAAACGTCCTCTGAAGACCAGGAGACGTATAACTGACCAAATAATATCCCACGATTCTAGGGGATTTACAATAATAAATGAGGATTACATCTCATATTTATAACACTTGTAGATATTCAAGGTGGTTATCGCGTATCTCTAAGGCTTTAGCTTCCCAGGTTTCACGTCATCTATCGAGCTAGAAACATCTCCCGAGGCCACATGGCTTTCGAGATCGTATGTGCGTCGAGCTCAGGACCCCTGATCCGAGGCCGTCCCTGAAGATGAGAGCATCCCCAGAGCTTTCTTTCGAGATCATGAATACTTCGAGGTCACCATACTCGAGGTCATCTATGTCCTGCAGGCTCGACATACAATCCTGGAGCATATTTCCAATCTTAAGAGTCCACTTGTTTGCGAATCCAACTTTCGAGGTCATATATTTAACATAGCTCGAAATCTGGGTGTTACAATTTCGATATTATGTTCCAAAAAATTGATGAAAAATTCAGTTGTCTATTGAAGAACTACATGGATGAATTTGTTCAAGAGATGACAAGATGTGCATTTGCGATGCAAACTCTGCATGGGTCAATGGCCAACTATTTTGATGCAGAGAAGAAAAAGAACGAGGTAAAAACTAAAAAAAAAACAAAATTTTTCCCGCCTCTTAGCTTTTGCAGCTCTCTCGTGGGCTGGTGCCATGGCGAATACAAGAGCCAAGTTGCAGGGGAAGATGAAGGGTTCTGCTAAGCAGAAGAAGAAAAGAGGTCCTAACTCTACGGCGAACGTGAAAAAGACTAAATCTATGGAGGAAGTTTTAGGAATTGAGCCTCTTGAGTTCACAGATGAGGATGAAGGTACGGAGGACCAAGGTGATGACCCTGCATTACAGGATGTATTTCAAGCTCCGTTGTCCCCGCAATCATCTCTGAAGGTCCTACAACGGCAAGATGAGGTTCGGTCAGAGTTTGCTGCTTTTCTTGAAGCTACTCAGAAGTGTTCGAATGCTCTATCGAAAGGTATCTCCTCCACTCCTCCAGTTCTTAGATCTGGGAATGTGGTTCGGAATCTGGACAACTCATTTCAGGAAAAGGCTAACAAGATTAAAATCACTATGGAAGACATTGAAGAGGAGATTTCCTTCTGGAATTCTTCAATCGTCTGTTACGTTCTGGGAGCCAATCCGCCTCTTTCAGTGATTGACGAATTTGCAAGAAGATTATGGAATGACAGAGTAGATAAAGTGGGTATGCTTTCCTATGGCATTTTCCTTATTCGATTTGATAGTATTGAGTTTAGGGATGATATACTCACGGGGGGATACATATTCTTCAACAAGAGACATGTTGTTATGAAAGCTTGGGATCCAAATACTAATTTCAAGAAAGAGGATATACGAACAGTCCCAATTTGGATTCAATTGGAGGATTTGGAATTGAAATATTGGGGTCAAAAGTCCCTATTCAAGATTGTAAGTCAAGTGGGAAAGCCTTTGATGGTAGATGCGATTACACAAGAGAGAGACAAACTCAATTTCCCTCATGTTCTGGTAGAAGTTAGTCTTCAGCAGGACTTTCCAAACTGTATTGAATTTGAGGATGAATTTGACTCTAATGTTACAGTAGGTGTCACATATGAATGGAAACCAATCATTTGTGGACATTGCAAGGGTATGGGGCATGCTACTACAGAATGCAGAAGGAAAGAAAGTAGGAAGCAACAGTGGATAGCTAAAGAGGTGGTTCAGAAAACAGAGGAAAAAGAAAAGGAAAAGGAGGTAATTAAAAAAGCAGACGATGGGTTTCAGCCTATTACGAAAGGGTGGAGGGTCAAAGACAAGGCTTCTATAGCTGGTCCATCAACTTTGAACTCTTTTCAGGTGTTAGCAGAGCCTACGGTCTCATCAAGTGTGCCGACTGGGGATAGCCAGAATGATCTTATGCCAGAGAACCACCAGCGAGTGGAGGAATTGGGAATAACGGGAAGAGGGGGAGGGCCTCCTCTTTCCAATGGATAGGGTTATATGCTGGAACGTCCGAGGGATCAATACTCAGCATAAGCAAAAGGTAGTAAGGCAATTTATTGCTCATCGGAAAGCTGGGTTAGTTGGTCTGCTTGAGACGAGAGTGAAGGCTCCAAAGCTTGGAGCCTTGTATGTTCACATGTTCTCAGGTTGGTGTTTCACATCCAATAGTGCGTGGCATAAGGGGGGACGGATTATAATTGCTTGGAATCCTATGAGATACACTGTAAGTATACTAAGGTGTTCAAACCAGTTTATTGATTTGGCTGTTACTACTATGGACAATAAGCATAGTTTTTTTGCCACTTTTGTATATGGTTTTAATGACGAGGAGGGGAGGAAAAGTTTATGGAACGGATTACAGGAGATGGCTAGATTGGACCCTTGGGTTGTGCTTGGAGACTTTAATGGCATCTTAAACAGAGATGAGAGAATTGGGGATAGAGCTCGGCATAACTTGAATAATGAATTTCTGAATTGTATATCTAGCTGTCAGTTGGATGATGTCAAATACAGTGGAAACTTCTACACTTGGAGTAATAAGCAGCAAGGAACCGATAAAATATACTCCAAAATTGACAGAGTTATGGTGAATCAAGCTTGGATGGACAAATTTCCAAATGCTGAAGCTATTTTTCATAATGAAGGCTTATTTGACCACACACCAGCAGTTCTTACAGTGCATCCTGATATACCCAGTGGAAAGAAACCATTCAAGTATTTTAGAATGTGGTCTTCTCATCCTCAATATCATCAAGAAGTGTGTAGGGGGTGGCATCAAAAGGTTACAGGGACAAAAATGTACCAAATTGTGTCTAAACTGAAGAATCTTAAGTCCATCTTTAAGGAGCTGAACAAGAGGGGTTATTCAGAGATTCATATGACCTATGTGCAAGCCAAAGAGAAGTTAAGTGACTGTCAAAATAAAATGCATCGTGACCCTCTTAATGTGATTCTACAGAGTCAAGAATTGGAAGCCAGACAACTTTATGCAACAGTACAGAAAAATTATAGCTCCTTTTTGTCCCAAAAAGCTAAGGTTGCCTGGGTAAAAGAAGGTGATGAAAACTCTGCATTTTTTCACTATAGTATCAGAGAAAGAAGGTCCCTGAATAGGATATGTTCTATTATTAATGCAGAAGGGACTAGGGTGGAGACTCCTGATGAAGTTACTGAAGCTTTTCTCTCGTATTATCAATCATTGTTGGGTACCCAAATGCTCAAGAGGCATCGAGTTAGGAATGTTGTTATGGCTCAAGGACCTGTTTTATCTAGGCAGCAAGCAAATTTTCTTTCAGCTGAGTTTACTAAGGAAGACATTAAAGCTGTTGTGTTTAGCATCCCTGGTATGAAAGCTCCAGGACCGGATGGGTATTGCAGCTACTTCTTTCAAGACAATTGGGAATTAGTTGGTGATGAGATAAGTGAAGCTATATTATCATTCCTACATACAGGGCAGCTGTTAAAAGAGATTAATTCCACAGTGATTACTCTTATCCCTAAATGCAAATGCCCCAATTCTGTAAGTGATTACCGCCCTATTTCTTGCTGCAATGTTCTATACAAAGTGGCTACAAAATTGATTTGCAGTAGGTTGAAAGTCATCCTTCCTGATCTAGTGGCTCAAAACCAAGGGGGGTTTATTCAAGGCAGAATAATCTCTCATAATATTATGATTTGTCAGGATCTCATTAGACATTATGGACGGAAATCTAGTAGGCCCAATTGCATGATAAAGCTGGATTTACAAAAGGCTTACGATACCATGGAATGGGGATTCATAGAAGAGATGCTACAAGCCTTTAAATTCCCTGTCAAATTCATTAGGCTTATATTGGCTTGCATATCTACACCTAAGTATTCTCTCATGTTTAATGGATCTATGCATGGTTTCTTTGCATCGAAAAGAGGTTTGAGGCAAGGGGACCCAATGTCCCCTTTGATTTTTGTACTTGGAATGGAATACATGAGCAGAATCATGCAAAAATTTGGGGAGAAGGAGGGGTTTCAGTTTCATGACAGATGCAGTGAGTTAAAACTAAATCATCTCAGCTTTGTTGATGATGTGTTATTGTTCTGAAAGGGTGATTTCAAGAGCATATATCTAATGTTGCAGGGGCTCAAGTTGTTTTCAAAGACTTCTGGTTTGATCCCAAACATCAAAAAGTCAGCTATCTACTGTAGTGGTATGCGTGAGGAGGAAATTAGAAGGGTGACTGATATGTCAGGTTTCAGTAGAAGTACTTTACCATTCAAGTATCTTGGTATCCCCATTTGTGCCAAGAGAATTTCAGCTATTGATTGTAAACTGCTGGTTGAGAAAATGACAGCTAGGATTAAGAGTTGGAGTACCAGGAATTTATCATTTGCTGGTAGATCAATATTGATTAATTCGGTACTGCTTTCTATTCATGCCTATTGGAGCCAAATCATGATTCTACCCAAGGAAATTATGTCTGAGATTGAAAGGGTATGTAGAAGTTTCCTCTGGAAAGGGCGGAGTATTATGGCTGGGTCTGGTAGTGTGGCTTGGAGTAGGCTTTGTAAGCCTAAGAAGGCAGGTGGAATCGGTTTCATGAGTATCTCTGAGTGGAACCGAGCAGCTATGTTTAAAAATGTCTGGTCAATTGCAACAAAAAAAGATAATCTATGGGTTAAGTGGGTTCATAATGTGTATATAAAGAATGAAGAGTGGTGGAGATACAAGGCTCCGCCCCCTAGTAGCTGGTACTGGAGGAAATTAGTGATGCTTAAAGATCAAGTTAAACAGATTATGGACCCTGGGCAGTTTACACAGAAGGTTTATCAGATTTCCTACGGGTATAAAATACTTATACAGGTGCAAGAAAAGTTTCATTGGAGCTAAGCAGTCTGGGGCAGGTTCAACATACCCAAACATAGCTTTATACTTTGGCTTGCAGTACAGCATAGACTCAAAACCAGGGACAGACTTTGCCGATTCAATATAGCAGAGGAATCAACTTGCATCCTTTGCACTAGAGCAGAAGAATCAGGGGCCCATCTATTTTTTGAATGCTCATTCTCTCAGGAATGCCTATATCAAATGAAGACTTGGCTGAGATGGAAAGCTCATACAGAGTCGTTGCAAGGATTACTTCGATGGATAGACAGGACCAGAAGAAGCTGATTTCAGAAGAAAGTTCTGGCTGCCTAAGTTGCTTTGTTGGTTTATCATTTATGGCAGGCTAGAAATTCCAAACTCTGGCATTCAAGCATTATTTCTCCCACGTTGTTAGTTCAGGAAGCCAAATGGCAACTTAAAACTAGGATAACATGTATAATGCCTAAGCAAATAGATCAAGTTGATAGGGAATGGTTTGAATTTTTATAGCTTTGAATTTTTTATAGATTTGTTTCTACATTGTATAGAGAACGGGCCTTATTTCAATAGGTGCCTATAGGTTGTAAATTTGTAAGTGGAGTAATGAATAGCTGCTGATTCATCAAAAAAAAAAAAAAAGAACGAGGTGTAAGAGAAATATTTGAAGGAGAAGGAAAAGAAGATGACAAAGAAGAATGACAATTTGTAAAATGCTTCAAGTGTTTTTATTTTTTATTTTTAAATTTAATGTTTCTATGTGTTTATTTAAGTCTTACTATAAATTTTTTTTATTTTTTTATGGACATATTCTTATTAGGATTTGTTATGAAAATAAACTTTTATTTATTTTTGGGTCTTCAAATAAAATCTTATTATTTATTTATTAATAATGTTATAATTAATAATTTTGTTGGAGTGAAATTGTCCAAACTTTTTAAAAAAAATTAATGCTGAAATTGTATATTATTTTTTGGTTTTCAATTTAAAATTATAGTTTAATTTTAATTAATACTTAACAATTGACCATTAAGCAATCTCTAAATTAATAGACTTTATAAATCATCTAACCAATTATATTAAATGAATATATTTCTTTATTAGGCAACATAGGACTAATGAATAAATATCTAATTTCACAACAACAACAATTTGATTTTCCCAAGAGAATACAATGAGATGCTTCTTTTCAAAAATCAAAATAGTTTTTTAATGCTAGCTGAAATTAATTTTTTTTAATAAAACATGCCAAAATTAATGCTTTAAAAAAAGTTTCAATTAATTTTCTATTTTCAAGGTAAATAATATCAATAGTTATTGGTTATGATGTAATCTTATCAATAAATGGTCATTTATTGCTAATAGAAAATTTGAAAAGTTGTATAGTTTTGTAGTTTGGGAAAAAAAATGAAGAGTTGTATTGATTCATTTTACCTATAATCAAAGTAGTTTGGCATAAATCAAAGTTGTTATTTTTTTTATTTTTAAATTTTTATTTTATAATGTAATATGGAAAGTTTTATTTCTTATTTTTGTTTTGATGTTCATTTATTGTTAGAAAACTCAATAGTCATCCATTATTTTAGGGTACATAAAAAATCATTAATTAGTTGTTATTTCCAATATAAGATTTAAATAATAAAATCTCAAATTCGAAATAATAATTTTGAAATTAAAATTTAATAAGTTAAATAAATTAAAAAAATATTGCAAAAAAATATATTTCAATTAGTACATTGGAAATTACATAAACTTGCACCAAATAGTATTTAAAATGCTACATTGGAAATTAAACAAACTTATTTCGATCAACAATATAAAAATACAAAAGTAAACCAAATTACTACTCCACATCTTCCTAATTATTGATTACATTACTACTAACAATGATATCCTGATTTTGGTCTTCAGATCTTTGAGATGTTTCCCATAGTTGCTGTACAAAACAATAAATAAATAAAAAATTTAGATAAACATATATCAACCAGATAAGGTTTCATACTGTAAAATTATGAAATTAATTAAGATATATCAACCAGACGATGACGAAGTTGAAGGATAATATTATTTGAACCATTTAACATATCTCTAGATTCAAGGATCTTCGTAACCAAAATATTTTGCAAACCAACAACCATTATGAGCAAAGCATTTACTTTTGCCACCACAATCTGTAAAAAATAAATTAATATAAAATTTTGAAAATAATTAAAATAATAATACATACACATTTTGCATGGTCTGGAATTTGAAGGTTCCCTTTGTTTACATTTGATGGTATATTAATGGTCATTGCATCACCATCCTCATCAGGTATGACAAAACTCCATGGTGGGATAGGAACATCACGATCTACCTCATCTACTCATACATGGTTTTCATATTCCTATTTTTTAAATGAAAAAAAGAAAAAAGATTTTAGAAAAATAATAATCCAAGTATTCTAACATAAACATAAAATGAGATCTCAATCATAGACACATATATAGATATGAAGATATTACCTTACAAAAAGAACAATAAGACTCACTATGAAGACAACGTCGAGTTCTACTTTCGAACATTGAAGATGATGACTCCAAACTTTTTATAGGAGATCTATACCGACAAGTGCGGACTAAAAACAATTTGGATCTGATTCGATTAGGAGACAATGAGTTCTCATAAAAAAATTGTCTCTTCTTTCCAACCCTTCCTCCTAAATCCTTAGATCTACTTCTTTTGTTCTTCATCCCCTTCCCCTCTACTCCCATGCGTTTTCTCTCTCCCCCTCTATTTTTTTCCCACACGATTTTTGTTTCTTCTTCTTTCTCTTCTTCACATGCTCACAAAATCATGGGTGCAATTCTAATTTTTTATGTTTATTTTTTTTACTTTGAATGAAGAAGAAGAAGAAGAAGAAGAATAGAGAGTTTAAGAAATGAGTGTGCATTTATTATGAAACCCTAATTTTAAATTTTTTAAATTAATTCAAAACTTGAAAAAAGAGCTTACATCTTATTGGTTGGAATCACCATTCCTAATGACCAAAAAAAAAAGCAATTTCGAAAGTAATGCCCAAAAAAAAAGAACCTATGCAAAAAAAAAAGAATCTTTACTTGTTGGTAACTTGATGTACCAAGTCATCTACATGCCATGTCAGCATATTTGCACATTTACCTAGGTACCCATGTGTGTGTAATACTCATTGAGAACTTTTCCATATATATATATTTATAAATGTTCACTCTTAATGGTGATTGAGTTTTTTCCCCATGGATGGGTTGTCAATTAATAGTCATTGGATTAAGATCCAATAGTCCACATTTAAAGATGTTAATTAATGATATCTTTGACTTTTTCAAACTTGGTAATGGGCTACCTGCTGACATGGCGGTCACCTTTTAATTTAATTAAATAATTAAAAAATCATTATTTAAGATTCATTCCAAGATTCCATATCTCCATTCATTCTCCATTCCTTTCATTCCTTGTTCATTCCATGTTCTTTCCAGATTCATTCATTATGCATTAATGACTCATATCTTCCCAACTACAATTAGTTGGCTAATTAATGATGCATATTTTGAAATTTATATATATTATATATATTTTTATACAAAATTTACTTATCTTAAAAAACTTGTTTATTGAAGAAGCTCCAAGTTTTGAAAGTGTTTTCAACTAAGATTTCTAAGTTATTTTCGAAAATCACTAGTAGATTTTGTATTTTGTTTCAAAAAAATTCCAACTTTTTTTTTTGTTATGTAGGATTTGAAATTCACATAGATGAGTATATTTCTCTTGAAAAACTTGTTTAGTGAAAACCCACAAGAATTATTTTTTTGAAAGTGTTTGATGAAAAAGCTCTAGATTTTTCAGTGTTCATTGTAAGATTTTCAATCGTTTTTGTGCTTTCTTTATTTTTACAAAAAAATCATCATCTATTTCTCTAATTTCATATTTCGAAATTCACTACTAGAGCTTTTTTTTTAAAAAGAAAATTCAACTTAGTTTTATTTGTCATGTAGGATTTGAAATTCAAAAAAATGACTAAATCTTATTTCTCTTGAAAACTTGTTTAGTAAAATCTCAGAAGAATAATTTTTTTTTTAAATGTTTGATGAAAAAGTTCTAGATTTTTCATAGTGTTTCTTGCAAGATTTTCATTCATTTTTGTGCTTTCTTTATTTTTACAAACAATTTATCATTTATTTCTCCAATTTCATATTTCAAAATTCACTACTAGATTTTTTTTTTTTTTAATTCCAACTTAGTTTTATTTGTCATGTAGGAATTGAAATTCAAAAAGATGACTAAATCTTTTTTCTCTTAAAAAACTTGTTTAGTAAAAACTCACAAGAACAATTTTTTTAAAGTGTTTGATGAAAAAGCTTTAGATTTTTCATGGTGTTTCTTGTAAGACTTTCAATCATTTTTGTGATTTCATTATTTTTACAAACAAATTATCATTTATTTCTCCAATTTCATATTTCGAAATTCACTACTAGAACTTTTTTTTTCTTTTAAAAAAGATTCAAACTTATTTTTATTTGTTATGTAGGATTTGAAATTAAAAAAGATGAGAATCTTATTTCTCTTGAAAAACTTGTTTAGTAAAAACCCACAAGAATAATTTCGCAAGTGTTTGATGAAAAAGCTCAAGATATTTTAAAGTTTTTCATTTAAGATTCTCAATTTTTTTTTTCTTTATACTTACAAACAAATTATCATATTTTTCTCCTATTTTAAAATTCGAAATTGAATAGTACGTTTTATTTTATTTTGTTCTTATGATACTATACTTGAGTGAAAAAGATTTCTCTATTGTAGTTTGACTCTAATGAAGAAAGATGTCGCATAGCTTCGTGGATTGCATGGTCAAATTTCAACAAGAATAGAGCAAAATTATTGAAAGATGTTCGAGAGTTCATTTCAAGCATAGGAATATAGTACTAGAGACATAGATCTTTACTTCATGTTATGAAGTGGCTTTTGTTATTCTCAATCAAGTTGTGTAAAAGAAAGAAATTTTTATTATTATTTATCATTTTTGAGAAATTAGGAGATGATCAATATTTGGGAGATGTTGAATAGTTTACTTCTAAATTACTTATTTATTAACAATATTAAAAACATAATTTAAATTTTATCATTTTCACAATAAGTGTTAATGTTTATTGGAAGTTTAAAATGGTAGTTGTTGACATTAATATCGTATTAAATAAATAAAAATAAAAATTATGTATGTTAATTTCGAATTTAATGATTAATATATCAATCAATCAGAATTAGAGCACGATGTTAGAGATTGGAATGGATTTATGGAGACATACATTTAATATAATTAATTGTCATGATCTTAGTTGTACACGTTTTTTATGAGAAATAATTAATAACTCGACCAATCAGAATTAGAACATGATGTTAAGGAATTAGAATAGATTTATGGAAACATGCATTTAATGAAATTAGTTGGAATGATCTTAATTGTACACGTTTTTTATGAGAAATGATTAATAACTCAACCAAACAGAATTATAGCATGATGTTACGATATTGGAATGGATTTATGAATACATATATTTAATGAAATTAGTTGACATTTTTTAAATTAATTGCACACATTTTTTAAGATAAATTTTATTTTTATATATATATTTACACAAACTAACTCAACAAAACTTTTTTTCTATTAGAAAAGTTAAATATATTTCCAAATTTGTTTGAAATTTAAATTAAAAATTGGTAATTAAATATCAATGCATAGTAACTCAATGCTTGAAACCCTAATTATGCAAATTAATTGAACTTTCCCAATTCTCAAAATTATATTTAATTTTTTTTTAAAAAAAATTATTCTTTGTAGCTGAAATTAGGGTTTAAAAAATAATTTAATAAATTTTAATTTAATGCTAGAGTTGGTTAGACTCTTTGAATATGAAAATGTACATTTAATATTTAAGATATATTCAATATTTAAATTTTCAAAATAATTATTACTGTAAACCCTAATTATGCAAATTAATTGAACTTTCCCAATTCTTAATACTATATTTATTTATGTTTTAAAAAATAATTATTCTCTCTAATAAATATAATAGTCGAAATATGTGTTTAAAAAAAATAATTTAATAAATTCTTATATAATGTTAGGATATAGATAGTTGGTTAGAGTCTTTGAATATGAAAATGTACATTTAATATTTATGATATATTCAATATTTAATTTTTCAAAATAATAATTAATGTAAACCATAATTATAAAAATTAATTGAACTTTCCCAATTCTCAATAATATATTTAGTTTTTTTAAATTATTCTCTCTAATAAATGTAGTAGCCGAAATATAGGTTTAAAAAAATTAATTTAATAATTTTTTATTTAATGCTAGGATATAGATAGTTGGTTAAAGTCTTTGAATATGAAAATGTGCATTTTATATTTAAGATATATTCAATATTTAACTGTTCAAAATAATAATTAGTGTAAACCCTAATTATGCAAATTAATTGAACTTTTCAAATTCTCAATACTATATTTTTTATATTTAAATTGATTATATTAATATTAGAATAAAGAAAGACATTAAACACACATGAGATGAAAAGTCATCAAAATAATTGACTAGTAAGTTTATACTTACAAATTTTAAAATTATAATAATATTTAATATAATTAGTGGGGTGGTTGAAACGTTGATACTTACAAATTTCGAAATTATAATAGCATTTAATATAATTTTGAAATTTTGAAAATATGTCTTGGTTCTATGAACCTTTGCCTTATAATTAAATACACATGACATGAAGAGTAACCGGAATGTTTAACCAATAGAACTTCACTTAAAAAAAATTGAAATTATAATAGCATTTAATATTATTAGTGGGGAGATTGAAAATTTGAAATTATTATATTATATTTAAACATGATAATAGGAGTTACACATTAACATTTATTAATTAATTTTGAAATTCATACAAAAAATGAGAGAATTAAAGAAATTAATTATTGTATGATAATATAATTGTTATAAATTTTTTAAATGTATGTGTTTTTATGGGAAGTTGAAAAGATGTAATTTTAAGAAATTTCTATAATTTCTTTAATATAAATTTCGAAATATATGTGTGCTTCTTTGAACATTTTCTTTTTAATTATTCATGCAGTGTAATAAATGTATTGATAATCGTATTGGAAAATTATGATTGAATTTTTGGTGAAAAAATAGGTAATTTCGAAAATATGTGTAGGTTCTATGAACCTTTGCTTTTTAATTAAACACACATGACATGAAGAGTCACCAGAATGTTTAAACAATAGAACTAATCTTAAATTTTTTGAAATTATAATAGCATTTAATATCATTAATGCGATGGTTGAAAATATTAAATATTGTATTATATTTAAACATGATAACAGGATTTAGATAATAACAACTAATAATTAATAAAAAATGAGATAATTAAGGAAATTAATATGAGAAGTTGAACAATTTACATCCATGATAATTATCTTTTATGTAAAAAATTATGAATTTCGAAATATTATTGGATTTATTTTATTTTTTTGCATTAAAATAGGGTTTTTCAAAAATACGTATAGGTTCTATGAACCTTTGCTTTTTAAATTGAACATGTCATTTTATAAGTGTACATAAAGTTATGTTGGTAGAAAAAATGTGGATTAATTCATTTATGAAAATATATAATTATTATATTTATATTTATTGTTTTATTGGGAAGATGAGTATGTCACTTTCAAATGAAAAATTGTATTTCTAATGAAACATGCAATGCTTTGTTCTATGAATATTGAAATTCAAATGTTCCCACATTTTCGAAATTAAATTTTAAAATTGTAAATAATAAATCGAATTATTAGTATATAATATGATTTTATAGAGGGCGAAATTTGTGTAATAAATATAAAAATGATTTTTTTAAAACTATCTCAAATCTACATATTGGACAAAATTTGCTAGTTTGTAGCCATGGAATAATACATTTCTCATGATATGTGTGTGTGCAAGGTAACTTCGTAGCTTCCAAACCAATATGAACATTCTCAAAGCAAACAGAACATACAATTTGAACATCTTTATTCAAAACTTTCTCTAATCTTTCAATGGTTTGCTAGCTTGCTGCCACGAAATTAATAGTCATAGTATCCATGCAATCTTCACTATCAACGTTAGCATCAATGTTAGAATCGTGTTGTGGAGGAAGATCATAAATAACAAAAATTAAAGTCCTTTTTGTTCCAAATCTTTCGAGCGTAATCAATAATTTTATCAGAAAGAAAAAACATAGAAGGATGGAGATGGGTCTCACCTAGCATCTCGTCAATCATAACTTTGGCATTGGCCATCAACGTTTGTCGTGAAAGAAATACAATATTATCGCAACAGATAGAGTCTTCCATGCCGTTGTCGACCATCCAATTTGGAAACTTAGTTCCCTACTAGTCAGTGGATGGCGTGAAATTTTTGCGAAAATGTGAATGATAAAGAAAGAATCGAAACCTTCACCTAGTTTGATGGTGTTATTAGTATCACCTGTTACTATTTGGTAGTATGGATCACCTAGAATTTCATGAGGAGCCATAATTGTGGGCTAGAATGGTTACTTTTTCATTATAACTATAAGCAAAAGATGAGAAGTGTAGAGAATATAAGAGGAGGAGATCTATAAAATATATAGAAAAAGCTTGTGTGTTAAAATAAAATAGAGAGAATAAAATATTAAAATTTATTTATTTTTTAATAAAAATTATAGGTACAATTAATAACAGTGGTTGAAATATGTTACATGATAAAAACATAGGGAAGATAAATAGTGGTCACTTTGTGACATGGATAAGTTACCATCATAATTTCTATTGATATGATTATTTAATTTACAATATTATTTTTTATATTTTAAATAAGCGGTAATTAAATTTTTTTTATTAATAAATTTAAGTAAATATTATATTTTGATTGTTTTATTAAATTCTCAAAAGTTATTTGGTTCTTAATAAAAATTAATTAAATTGTTAAATATCTCTCAATCATAAAATTAGAAAGTTCTACCTTATCAAATTTGTACTTAATTTCAATTTTTTAAATTCATTAAATTAAAAAAGTGTGGTAATTGTATTAAATTGCATAAATTATTATTGTTATTTTTTATTTTTTAAAAATAATAAGGCCAAACATATGTGTACATGCATAAAAAATTTAAGTTTTCGTTGAGGGTGATTAATCTATTGTTAGTTTCATTTTTTAGGGTAATCTTGGATTGAAATTTTTAGATTCATGTAATGTACATTAAAATTTTATTTAGCAATTTAAAAAAAAAATGAGTAAAACTATTTCTTTTAAGAACAAAATTCTAAGTTATGTTAAAAAAAGATATATATAATACCCAACAAGATATACCTAGAGTTACACTTGATATACATGTTCCTTTAGAATGTGATCTGATCTTGATCTCATATTACTAAAAAACATCGAACCAAGTAGACCTAATTATAACATAATGAATTATTCCAATGTACACCGCTAGAGTCTCAAATAGTTATCCTATAGAGTAAGAAAGAGTTATGACTTTAGAAGGTGATCCAAATCAATCTTATATTATTAAGTATTGCATAGTCTTGGATAGTTCTCCTATAGGATTTTAGTTGAGACAATAGAGACTTTAGAAGAGGATCCGATCTCGAACTAATATTACTAGATAGTGTTGCACCAAGCATACCTCATTATGACATAATGAACCGTTCCAACGTATCCTAGTCAACCAATACTACCGTTAGAGTCTCAGATAGTTGTTGTAATGCCCCAAATTTCCTAATGAGGTTTAGGACCTTGATTAGGAGGTCGGGAAGGCCATAATTGATTTATTATGTTATTAAATGATTATATGCATGTTTATGAGAATTATATTATTATATGATGAAAAATGCATGCATATGGGTCCACATTTTATTATAAGGGCATTTTGGTAATTTGGCTCGTTGAGGGCGTGATTGTGTATTTTCATGCATGTGGGTGAATTATAAATAATACCACATTATGTGTGGATTTTTCCGAGCCATTCGGCATGAGACGATCATGGAATGCAAGTTATCGGTCTAGTCATAACGGGGTTAGTTTCGAGCCTCGGGGTGAGTCTCGGGGTAATTTGGTGATTAGAACGTTGCCGGAAATTAAAGGGTAATGGGATATGAATTATTAGCATTTGAGAATAACAGGAATCAGAGGGTGTTAATTATAACAAACGAGATAGGCGGGAAAGGACGGTTTTACCCTTGGAAGCCTTTAGAGGGATTTGATTGACCTAGGGGCAATATGGTCATTTGGAAAAGGATATATATCATTTAAAGGCTGTAGAAAGTATAAGAAAAAATAGAGCATAACTCATCACTCTCCCGTTCTTATTCTTCTATTCTCCTTCCTCTTCTTCCTTTGTTTTTTTAAACTCCCTTTGAGGATCCAAGCTAGGAAATCAAGGTTTGGGGCTTAGGACCTTGGTTCATCCATTGAACAGGATCTAAACAAGCTTGAGGTAAGAAATTCAGCCATGAAATTCTTGTTATACCCTATTTTTCTAATAAGCTTTCAGTTGAGAATTTGAGATGATAAGTTGAGAATCAATGGAAGTTTTTGAGAAAGTTTTCTTGGGTTTTGATGAGGTTGTGGTGTGAGTGAAGTTTTGGGGTTAAAATATTGGTTTGGATGATGTTTGGGATTGGTTTGGGAGCTTAGTTTTCAGGGGAAGTTGCATGGGAGAAAACCAGGGACATTCTGGTCTGCAAATGGCGCCTCAGCGCCATTCCTGGCGCCGCAGCGCTAGGTAGGGCAGAGAGCTGGGTCTCTCTGACTTGAAATAGCGCCTCAACGCCAGTCCATTTTCCAGCAAGCCTATTTTAGGGCTCAGGATGACTTTTAAGGCTCGGGGATGGGTTCTTTTACCCCGTTTAGGTAGATTGGGAGTCTCGAGAGTGCGGGATTGATCCCGGGAGTGTGGTTTTAGATTGTGAACCATTTATTGATTTACTTTATTAATGGATTCCAATTGGTTATGACTAGGTGACTGCTAAGGAACTGAAAGGTCGATCGTTCTCAATGGTCGTTCTTATATTATTTCTCGCTCGAACCAGAGGTAAGAAACTGCACCCTGTGTATATGACATGCATGGTTATTCTTGATGCATGTTGGATGTTTAAATGTGATGCATGTGATGCACGAGAAACATGTGATCAGGGCATGCCATGAATATTGAACATGAGATTATGACATAAGGAAAAGTTCACGTCCTTAGTAACCTAGAGCACCAATAGTATCGCAAAGTCTCGGATAACATTGCACTAAGCAGACCTAATTATTACATGATGAACCATTGCAACGCACACTAGTCACCGAGGTGGTTGAAAAGTTAATATTTTATATTATATTCAAATATGATTATAGGAATTCAATAATAATAATAATTAATGGTAGATCTCGAAATTGATAAAAAAAATGAAAGAAATAGTGATATTAAAAACTTGAAAATAACATTGAATAAAAAATTAACCCTAAAATTAAGGATCGTGATTTTTAAAATTCAAATTTCAAAATGGAGGAAAATAAATTACTTGGTTTGTTTTTCAAAGCTTAATTTACACACAAATTTTGAAATTATGGGGTGACAAAAAGAAATTTGAATTTGTTATTATAAAACTAAATAAAAAATTTGTCAATTAACAACGTGGCTACATGATTACTGATTACGTTTGTGAAATAACAACGTATTAATTACTTATTCATTAAACTAAGAAAGTGTGGTTCTTGTATTAAATGTCATAGTTTAATATTTTTATTTATTTTTTGGTTTTTGAATTTTTTTTCGTTTTTTGTCAAATGCATTTAATTTTTGAAATTTTTTATTAAAAAATAGGTGGCCGAAATTAATTGGTGTTTTTTATAAAATAAAAATAATATTTAATTAATTTGAATGCATGATTAATGATTACATTGGGAAGTTACCACGTATTAATTATTTATTCTTTCAATAATATTTTATTATTTATTTTAAAGGAATTCACAATATTTTATTAAGAATGTGAAAGGTTGCATTGTTTCTTCACAACACACACTATAAATATAATATCATATACCCTAAAACGAGTGTGCTATTTTTTTTAAAAAAAATCAAGTTTAACACACATTCAACAACCATGTCTATCAACAACATATCGTATTCAACCTATTCAAAGAATGAAGATAACTCTTCACCCTTTCATTCCAAATATGATGAAGTAGATTCTCCATTGAAGAAGATCAAGGTTGAGAAGTTGGACAATGGCGTACAGTCTCCATTGAAGAATATCAAGATTGAGAAGTTTAACGAAGATGAGAAAGATGAGAATCCACTTGATGCTCAACTAGAGTACAATCCAAATATAATATATTTCGATATTATGTTCCAAAAAATTGATGAAAATTTCAGTCGTCTATTGAAGAACTACATGGATGAATTTGTTCGAGAGATGACAAGATGTGCATTTGCGATGCAAACTCTGCATGGGTCAATGGTCAACTGTTTTGATGCAGAGAAGAAAAAGAACGAGGTGTGAGAGAAATATTTGAAGGAGAAGGAAAAGAAGATGACAAAGAAGAATGACAATCTGTAAAATGCTTCAAGTGTTTTTTTTTTATTTTTAAATTTAATGTTTCTATGTGTTTCTTTAGGTCTTACTATATTTTTTATGGACATTTTCTTATTAGGATTTGTTATGAATAGAAACTTTTATTTATTTTTGGGTCTTCAAATAAAATCTTATTATTATTTATTTATTTATTAATAATGTTATAATTAATAATTTTGTTGGAGTGAAATTGTCCAAACTTTTTTTAAAAAATTAATGCTGAAATTGTATATTATTTTTTGGTTTTCAATTTAAAATTATAGTTTAATTTTAATTAATACTTAATAATTGATCATTAAGCAATCTCTAAATTAATAGACTTTATAAATCATCTAACTAATTATATTAAATGAATATATTTCTTTATTGGGCAACATAGGACTAATGAATAAATATATAATTTCACAACAACAACAATTTGATTTTCCCAAGAGAATACAATGAGATGCTTCTTTTCAAAAATCAAAATAGTTTTTTAATGCTAGCCGAAATTAAATTTTTTTTAATAACACATGCTGAAATTAATGCTTTAAAAAAAGTTTCAATTAATTTTCTATTTTCAAGGTAAAGAATATCAATAAATGCTCATTTATTGATAATAGAAAATTTGAAAAGCTAGATAGTTTTGTAGTTTGGGAAAAAAATTAAGAGTTGTATTGATATATTTTACCTATAATCAAAGTAGTTTGGCATAAATCAAAGTCTTTTTTTTTTATATAATGTAATATGGAAAGTTTTATTTCTTATTTTTGTTTTGATGTTCATTTATTGTTAGAAAACTCAATAGTCATCCATTATTTTAGGGTACATAAAAAATCATTAATTAGTTGTTATTTCCAATATAAGATTTAAATAATAAAATCTCAAATTCGAAATAATAATTTTGAAATTAAAATTTAATAAGTTAAATAAATTAAAAAAATATTGCAAAAAAATATATTTCAATTAGTACATTGGAAATTACATAAAATTGCACCAAATAGTATTTAAAATGCTACATTGGAAATTAAACAAACTTATTTCGATCAACAATATAAAAATACAAAAGTAAACCAAATTACTACTCCACATCTTCCTAATTATTGATTACATTACTACTAACAATGATATCCTGATTTTGGTCTTCAGATCTTTGAGGTGCTTCACATAGTTGCTGTACAAAACAATAAATAAATAAAAAAAATTAGATAAACATATATCAATCAGATAATGTTTCATACAGTAAAATTATGAAATTAATTAAGATATATCAACCAGACGACGACGAAGTTGATGGATAATATTATTTGAACCATTTAACCTATCTCTAGATTCAAGAATCTTCATAACCAAAATATTTTGCAAACCAACAACCATTATGAGCAAAGCATTTACTTTTGCCACCCCAATTTGTAAAAAATAAATTAATATAAAATTTTGAAAATAATTAAAAATAATAATACATACACATTTTGCATGGTCTGGAATTTGAAGGTTCCCTTTGTTTACATCTGATGGTATATTAATGGTCATTGCATCACCATCTTCATCAGGTATGACAAAACTCCATAGTGGGATAGGAACATCACGATTACCTCATCTACTCATACATGGTTTTCATATTCCTATTTTTTAAATGGAAAAAAGAAAAAAGATTTTAGAAAAATAATAATCCAAGTGTTCTAACATAAATATAAAATGAGATCTCAATCATAGACACATATATAGATATGAAGATATTACCTTACAAAAAGAACAATAAGACTCACTATGAAGACTATTATATTTTAATATAATGTTTGATTGATTAAATAAGTGTTACAAAAAGTGATTATTTAATCTAGTGGGGGAATGTTATATTATTTCATATAATATAATATTAGATTAAATAATGTGACAAAATGTGATTTGTCACACCTTGTAACATATTATTGAGAGTCACAAAATTAGACACATGTGTGTGCCCAAATGTGACATATTTTGGAGTTACAAAATCAGTTACAAATTTGTAACTCCCAAATATTACCCAATAATGTGTATATTATATGTTACACATTTGAGATTGGATTTCATAAAGTCATGATGATATATGACTGTTGGAGACATGTTTTTAACTCCCAATAAGTGTTTGGAGGTTACAAAATCATGTGGGAAAGGATTTGGGACGGTTTGGAACGTTTTGGAAAAATGACTTTTTTGTGCTGAAAATGGCCTGTGGCCGCGGCCTGGGGGACAGAAGCTAGTGGCCGCGGCCACTGAAAAGTCGTGGCCGCGGCCAGTGAGGCTAACAGCCTATGTGAATTTTCAATTTTTTCCAAATTGAACGGTTCTAACATCCCAAATAACTCCCAAATCTCCATTTTAATTCCATAAACATCCAATTAAACATTGGTAACAGCCATGAGGGTTGGTGGAATTTGAAATTCAAATGGGTATCTCAAACTCTATAAATAAGAGCCTAATGCTCACTTGTAAGACAACACCATTTTTTCATCCACAAAGCACTTGGCTGAAAAATACACCAAAAGGCTTGATAATTCCAGAGAGCTATTTCCTAGAGAGATCTCTTAGTGCTTAGAGAATAGGGGGAAATAAGCTTTTGGACAAAGGTCTTGAACCTTGTTCAAGTTGGTGATCCCCACTACTCTACACTTTGATTGTGTGAGAGTTTGTTTGTGTTTTCATTCTTTTGATCTTATTTACTTGTATTGTTATAGTATTGAGTTTGTAATCTTCTTCTTCTACATCTTTCTATTTACTTGTATTTTGAGCAATTAAGTTGTAATATTTATTTAATCAATATTATATTGTCCATTGTATTTTTGCATAGAGTTGTATTTGGTTTTTCCATAATTCCATTGAGCAATAATATATATTCTCTAACAAAGACAACATCGAGTTCTACTTTTGAACATTAAAGATGATGACTCCAAACTTTTCATAGGAGATCTATACCGACAAGCGCGAACTAAAAATAATTTGGACCTGATTCGATTAGGAGACAATGAGTTCTCATAAAAAAAATTGTCTCTTCTTTCCAACCCTTCCTCCTAAATCCTTAGATCCACTTCTTTTATTCTTCATCCCCTTCCCCTCTACTCCTATGCGTTTTCTCTCTCCCTCTCTAAATTTTTCCCACACGATTTTTTGTTTCTTCTTCTTTCTCTTCTTCACATGCTCACAAAATCATGGGTGCAATTCTGATTTTTTATGTTTATTTTTTTACTTTGAATGAAGAAGAAGAAGAATAAAGAGTTTAAGAAATGAGTGCATTTATTATGAAACCCTAATTTTAAATTTTTTAAATTAATTCAAAACTTGAAAAAAGAGCTTACATCTTATTGGTTGGAATCACCATTCCTAATGACCAAAAAAAAAATCAATTTCGAAATTAATGCCAAAAAAAAAAAGAATCCATGCAAAAAAAAAAGAATCTTTACTTGTTGGTAACTTGATGTACCAAGTCACCTACATGTCATGTCAGCATATTTGCACATTTACCTAGGTACCCATGTGTGGGTAATACCTATTGAGAACTTTTCCATATATATACATGAAACTATATTCTTGATTTACTTAACAAAATAATAACAATAATAATTAAAATTAATTAATCATAATAATTTCCTTATTAATAGAAAATCAATTAAATATTTTTTTTAAAAATTTATTAATTGTCTATTATTTTCAATAAAATTGGGCAACACAACAGCTATAAAATTGACAAACCCAAAATCAAAACATGTATAAAAAAATACATCTAATCCCAGACATTCAGTATAATTATAGAAAATATTCAGTACATCAAGAATATATAAATATATACTATAAATACACATAATAACAATGATTCTAATTAATCACAATATAGGTCAAATAAATTATACCACAATGATCGGGTTTCACAACAAGTCAAACGATGATTTTTTGAAACTCAAAACGAACTCTGGAACCTCGAACACTAAGTTTCGACCGTCGAACTACGGTGGATCGTTGTCGTTCGTGGTGGGCCACCACACAACTATGGTAAATGTAGGAACAATTTATTGGGTTTTGAAGCCCACAACACAAGGAACACGATGGTGGTGACGCATCGACAAATAAATGCCCAAGGTGGCCGAATCGCAACTTTGAAGTCGCGCGGTTGTCGAACTTAAATCGACTGATTGAGGTGTTTAATCGATGAGTGCCATCAAAATTCCCGCTTGGTCAATAGTTCAGAGGCCTCTGAATCCAACGGTCTGGCACGTAGCTATATGTGGCGATCAAAAAGTGGTCGTCCGTTGTCAGACAAAGTAGCACACAAAGAGGAAAAAGAGAGAAAGAAAAGGAAATTTTTGAGATGAGAGAGAGGCTCCTTTTTTTAAATTACATTTGGACCCCAAAATATTATAATTCTTTTCAAATAAGCTCTTTAGCAAAACTTTCTTAATTTTATAAAAATCCCCAATTAAAATTATATGAAATTTGGTTCCAATACTTGACTACTCAAGTTTCTCTCTCTCTTTAATCTCGTTAATAACATAAAATCATGTTTTAAACACTATTTTTCCATTACTATTTCTTACATTTGTAAAATTGTACATTTTATGTATTGAAACTCTGATTTATAATAAAAAAATGTATTATGAAAATGTTGGGTGTTACACATGCGGTTCACCTTGAACTATTTGCATCTTTTAGCTCCACGTGGAATCTTCAACCGAGGGTCGTCCTTGAAAAGATGCGACTACAATAACAGCGATGGGAACAAAGTAGACCATGACTTCATAAATGATTGCAGTTGTTTATCACTTATCACCATTACATCTTAATCATAAAAATTTAGAGTCCAAGTAGAAATGGATGCTTCAACTGCAAACCAATGCGCTTGAAGGTAGTTCTTGCACCAATATACAGTGTCTATTCCATTCCACGACGCCAGAAATTGATTGTCAATGCCCGTAATTATTGACATCACATTTGAATCCCACAAAAACATTTTCTTATCCTCTTCCTTGGCATTCTGATATGCGTCATAACGGGTCGGTACCACTTGTGAGAAGATAATATTCATCACAACAACATCTTGTCAATACGTCTCGAGATATAATTGGCGATACCTACGTAGCATATGCTTGGTCTCATCAATATGCTGCAAAAATAATAGGAAAGCAATTGTTAAAACATCTTCCTCTACCGAACCCTATCAAACCTAAATTATAGTTTCTAGAACCAAAACATTTGTCTCTACCCATCGAACCCAATTTGAACTACTAGAACCAAACCATCTGCCTCTACCCATCGAACCAACATCAAACCCCTTTCGAACGCTATTTGAAGCTACTAGGACCAAACCATCTACCTCTACCCATCGAACCCCTATCGAACCCAATTTGAAGCTACTAGGACCAAACCATCTGCCTCTACCCGTCGAACCAACATCAAACTTATCGAACCCAATTTGAAGCTACTAGGACCAAACCATCTACCTCTACCCATCGAACCAACATCGAACCCTATCGAACCCAAATTGAAGCTACTAGAATCAAACCATCTGCCTCTACCCATCGAACCCAATTTGAAGCTACTAGGACCAAACCATCTGCCTCTACCCATCGAACCCCTATCGAACCGAAATTGAAGCTACTAGAACCAAACCATCTTCTCCTACCCATCAAACCCTATCGAACCCAATGTTTGGAAATACATAACAGATAAAAGATATTAAAAAAATTACTTACCCCATCATCGATCCAAAACTGTGGTGTCTTCAGCGTCAGAAACCAACTCGGACCATGCACACCAGTTTGGACATCCCTCTTCGTCTTGTTTGGAATATCTCCAAGCAACCACTTGTCGATCATCCCATATAGTCTAGCAAGTGGCTTCTTCATAGGGTCGAGGACTAATGGCACGTCATCAATCACATCCACATGAGGTTTCTTCCTGGTTGGGTCGGTGTAGTCTTCAAATTTCTTAGCTTTGCATCTTTTCCTCTTGGCCAATTCAAACTCTACCTTGGCAACATCCTCAGGTTCTATAATAGCAACACCTGGGGTCTTAGGATCTGTTGTGAGTACTATCGGAAAGAGGAGTGCCTATGTCATGTACGACAAAATCATTTGGGAGGTAAAGTGAGTCGGAATAAGAATCATTCTCCATAGTGTTTCTTCAAATATCTTGTACAAATGTCAAGATCTTATTGACAACATCCATGATGATCGCCTGGTTCTGTAGGAAGGTATCCTGACAACTCTCGACTCGCTCCAACCTCTCCAACACCTCCCGTAAATCAGGTTGATCAGGACTGGGATGTACCGATGGGGACGGGGCTGAGGGTGTGAGGTCAATGGGGACTGGGGTATCCTCATCATCAGGGCCGACATCAGCAAAAATATTGGCTGCCTTCACAACCTCAGTAGCTATCTCCGCCACCTTCTCAAAATCAATGGGAGTTTCATCCTCTTCTTCTTGGCCCAACCCAGGATATAAGGGAGCATCACCCTCAGTTAGAGCGCTATAATAATTTATCTCTGAAAGTCGCGGCTTCAACATGGACAACACAACCAACTGCATCAAACACAAAGCATTAAGTTAGTTTGAAACCACCAAAGAATAATGTAGTTTGACATAATATAGAAGAACTTACACTCGTCTTCTTGAACATCGGTGCAAGGTCGGCCTTCGAAATAGGATGCTCCTTATTGCTTGACCAACTGAGCATCCTCAGAAACCGGTTTCCATGGTTAATACCATACTCACGTGCAAACTGTTGGATGGCCTCGTATGCCCAATACCGCAATGCAGGGACATAACCATACAAAATATATTTTGCTTCTTTCTGCTTCCCCTTAAATTCATTTTTCTTCTCATAGTTCCTATTCTGATGATGCATGTCTTTTTTACATTCATCCATAAGCTTGTTAAAAGACTCCTTCCCCCATGGGTAAGTAAAGAAGTACTCAGTGTCCTCCACCATCTTCAGTGAATCTACCCAGACATTTAGGCCCAACTTGTAGGCATCTTCAACTATAGTGTAGTTTTTTAAAGTAGCCTCCAAATGCATTATCTTCACCGTTTCTTCATCATTAAAGTACTCCTTGATTAAGCGGTCACTAGTCAGGTGGTTCTTCAAATCAGTCTCAGATGGCCCAGCACTAAAGTTCAACCCTGTAACCAGAGCAAACTCGCCTCTACCAAATCTATAGGGTCTAGATCCCAAATGGAAATGCAACTTATCCTCTTTGTTGCATTGGATCTTGCGCAACATTAATTGATGTATGAGAGATGCAGAGAAGTCCAACTTCTCAGCCACGAAAAACTGTTTGAAAGGGGATTCCTTCACCCTTTCTATCAACCCGAGCTCCTCAAACTTGTCCTTGATTGTTTTAAAGTAACCATTACCCATGTATGTGACTCGGCCGGGAAAGTGATCTGTCAAGGGAAAAAGAAACTTCGACATCTGCAAAAATATATATATAATATAGTTAAACAGAATCACATGAAAAATCCATTAATAAACATAAATGCAACCATCGAACCCCTAGCGAGTACCCATCGATCCAGAAAACTGGACGTTTCCATAAAAAAATACCCCATCGAACCAGCCTACAATATCCATCGAACCACTATCGAGCTTGCATTGAACCACTACAACATTATCATGTACCCCAGATGCCCAACCCTATCGAACCCAGACAACACCCCCATCGAAGACCCATCGAGTATGCATCGAAGCCCCTAAATGCATACCCAATCGTACTAATATCAAGCATGCATCAAACCCTGCATACCATGCACCTGGAACCCCTAAGGCCTGTTATATTATTTTATAATATAATGTAAAATTATATTATATTATAATATAATGTTTTAGATTAAATAAATGTGACAAAGTGTGTCACATATTGTAACATATAATAGAGAGTTATAATATTTAGATATATGAGATATATCCAAATAATGTAACATATTTGGAGTTACAAGCTTGTAACTTCCAAATATTACCCTTTATTGTGTAAATTGTTCTTACACAATATTGAGATGAATTTCATAAAGCCATATGTGATATGGCTGTTAGAGATATGATTTTAACCCCAATAATGTGTTTTGGGAGTTACAAAATCATTTGGGAGGGTTTGGAACCGTTTGGAAAATAGCACAATTTTTTGTGCTGAAATTGGTCAGTGGCCGCGGCCTGTGGGACAGAGATCAATGGCCGCGGCCACCATTGTCTCTAGCCGCGGCCACAGGCCAAAAACTAACCAATTTTCAGTTTTTTCAATATTTGTTGAACGGCTCAAAAAACCCAAATAACTCCCAAATCTCCTTTTTAATTCCATATTAATCCAATTAAACATTGGTAACAGCCATGGGGGTTGGTGGAATTTGAAATTCAAAGGGTGTCTCTAAACTCTATAAATAGGAGCCTATAGCTCACTTGAAAGACACAACATTTCCATCCATTAGAGCACTTGGCTAGAAACACCTTGAGGCTTGATAATTCCAGAAAGCTTTTCCAATATCTGAGAGAGATCCCTTAGTGCTTGAGTTAGGGGGAAATAAGCTTTTGGACAAAGGTTTTAAACCTTGTTCAAGTTAGTGATCCCCAATCCTCTTCACTTAGGTTGTGTAAGTGAGAGTTTGATTGTGTTTCTGTTCTTCTTTTTATTCTATTGCTTTTCTTCTTATTCTCTTGTTCTATTTACTTGTATATTTTGTTTAAGAGTTGTAATCTTTTCATTTGGTCTAAACACTTTATTTTACTTGTAATCTTTTGCTTAGAGTTGTATTCTCACTATTGTCTTATTCATCATCATCTTCTTCCTTTATTTAGTTTATTTGTATTTTCAGTTATAGAGTTGTAACCTTATTTAATCAATCTATATTTACTTGTAATACTATTTCATAGAGTTGTAATATTATAATCATTTTCATTGAGGCAAAACAATATTTTCCTAACATTCAAAAGCTTATTCCTTTTTGTTTCAATGGAAGGGGAGACAATCAAGATCATGAACCAAGACCTAGTGAGATTGGATAGGTTTGATGGATCCAATTTTACTAGGTGGCAAGACAAGGTGAGGTTTCTTTTAACCACTCTCAAAATCTCCTACATCCTTGAGTCTTCCTTGGCTCCTCTAGCCGAGCCATCCGACAAAGACACTCCCGAGGAGGTGGAGAAGAGAAGGAAGAGGGAGGAGGACAACCTTCTTTGCAGGGGTCATATCCTCAACACCTTATTCGATAGGCTCTATGACCTCTACACCGAGACCAAATTGGCCAAGGAGATTTGGGATGCACTTGAGAAAAAGTTTAAAGTGGAAGAGGAAGGTACCAAAAAGTTTTTGATATCTCAATACTTCGATTTCAAATTTTTTGGTGATAAACCTATTCTTCCTCAAATTCATGAATTGCAAATTATTGTTAATAAATTGAAAGTGTTCAAGATTGAACTTCCCGAGACCTTTCAAGTTGGTGCTATAGTGGCTAAATTACCACCAACTTGGAAGAGCTATAGGAAAAGAATCATTCATAAAAATTAGGATTATTCTTTGGAAAAGATCCAAAAGCATATTCGAATCGAAGAGGAATCGGTATGTAGAGATAAACTTGTGGAGGGGTCTAATGGAGATACTTCCAAAGCAAATACGGTGTCACAACCAAAACATCCAAAAACAAAGAGAAAATGGGAATGAGAAACCTTTGGGTCCAAAAACCAACCCAAACAAGTTTAAGGGCGAGAAAGGTCCTTGCTTTGTGTGTGGGAAAAAGGGTCACTATGCTAGAGAGTGTAGGCATAGAAAAGACCAACAAGGACCTAAGGTGAACGCAACTCAAGAGGAAAACATAGTTGCTACCCTTAGTGAGGTGAATGCGGTCCAAGGCAAGGTGAAAGGGTGGTGGTATGATACATATGCCACCGTCCATGTCACCTATGACAAATCATTGTTCAAGACCTTTGAAGAGTCAAAGGGCAACCATGAGATACAAATGGGCAATGAGGGAAAATCCAAGGTACTTGGCAAAGGTACTATTGATGTCTACTTCACCTCCGACAAGAAAGTTACATTAGTGAATGTACTTTATGTTCCCAAAATGAGTAGAAACTTGGTAAGTGGTGATTTGCTTGGCAAGCCCGGCATTAAAGCCGTTTTTGAGTCCGGTAAACTTATACTTACCAAATCAAATGTATTTTTGGGAAAGGGGTACTCTTGTGAGGATATGATTAAATTGTGCACCAATGATGTAACTTTCAATGCTATCAATAAAAATGCTAATTCCGCCTATATTGTTGAGTATGATTCTTTATTTTTGTGGCATCTTAGACTATCACATATAGGTTTTTCAACCATGAAAAGAGTAGTAAAATGTGGTATGATTGCATGCAATATTAAAAACTATGGTAAATGTGAAACATGTGTTAAGGCGAAAATGATTAAGAAACCATTTCCTAGTATAGAAAGATCATCTAATTTACTAGATTTAATCCATAGTGATCTTTGTGAATTAAATGGTGTTTTAACTAGAGGTGGTAAAAGGTATTTTCTTGCTTTTATATATGATTTTAGTAGATATACCTATGTGTTTCTTTTAAAGCATAAAGATGAAACTTTTGATGCTTTTAAATTGTATAAATTAGAAGTTGAAAATCAACTAAATAAAAGATTAAGGTGCTAAGAAGTGATAGAGGAGGAGAATACTTCTCTAATGAATTCAATACATTTTGTGAAGAAAATGGTATAATTCATGAGTGCACTGCACCTTATACACCACAACACAACGGTGTTGCCGAAAGGAAAAATAGAACTTATCTAGAGATAATAAATTCTATGTTGGTGTTTTCTAAGTTGAACTTCAACTTATGGGGTGAAGCACTTTTAACCGCTTGTCACATTCGTAATCGAATACCGATGAAGAAAAATGAGGTATCTCCATATGAGTTATGGAAAGGAAGAAAACCCAACATAGGGTACTTCAAAGTGTGGGGGTGTCTTGCATATTGCAAGAAAAACGAACCTAATAGAACAAAGTTAGGTTCAAGAGCCATAAAGTGTGCTTTTGTTGGTTATGCCAACAATAGTAAAGCTTATAGGATATTATACTTAGAGTCTAATATTATGAAAGAATCTAGAGAAGTTGAATTCTTTGAGAATATGTTATGTGACAACCATTCTCAAGCTTCAACATCTCTAAAGGAGAATTTGTTATATGAGAACAATTCTCAAGCTTCTACATCCAAAGTTGATTCTCAAGAGGAGAATTCTCAAAAGGATGTAAAGCATCCCTTTGAACCTAGAAGAAGTCAAAGGTTTAAAAAGCATAAAAGTCCAGTAGTGGATGAGATAGATTCTCAACGAATTTCATTCTACATGGTAGAAGGAAATAGAGAGGAAGTCATTAGGAAAATTCCTATTGTACTTCTCGTTGAGGATGGTCCTAAGACTTATAGAGAAACTATGCAATCGAGAGATAGTGCATTTTGGAAAGAAGCCATCAATGATGAGATGGATTCCATTCTTTCCAATAACACTTGGGAATTGGTAGACCTCCCACCGGGGTCTAAACCAATTGGGTGTAAGTGGGTATTTAGGAGAAAATACCACACTGACGGCACTATCCAAACCTTTAAAGCTAGATTAGTAGCTAAAGGGTTTAGGCAAAAAGAGGGTATCGATTATTTCGATACCTATGCGCCTATTGCAAGAACAACTTCTATAAGAATTTTGTTCACTCTAGCTTCTATACACAACTTGTATGTTCATCAAATGGATGTCAAAACGGCATTCCTTAATGGTGACCTCAATGAGGAGGTCTATATGGAACAACCCGAAGGGTTTGTCCTACCAAAATATGAACATAAAGTGTGTAGACTTGTAAAATCCTTATATAGATTGAAACAAGCTCCTAAGCAATGGCATGAGAAATTTGATCAAGCCATCATGTCTAATGGGTTTAGACATAACAATGGAGACAAGTGTTTGTATTCCATAACTTGTAAGGGATATGTGATCATTGTTTGCTTATATGTGGACGACATGCTTATTCTAAGTAATAGCATGAAAGGGATAGAAGAAACGAAGAGGTTTCTATCATCAACCTTCAAGATGAAAGATCTTGGAGAAGTTGATACCATACTCAGCATCAAAGTAAAGAAACATAGTGGGGGTTTTGCACTAGGGCAAGCCCACTACGTTGAGAAAGTATTGAACAAATTTAACCATCTCAAGGTTAAAGATGCCAATACTCCATTCGATCATAGTGTAAAACTAGAGAAGAATGAAGGAAGAGCGGTGGCTCAATTGGAGTACGCTAGTGCTATAGGGAGTCTTATGTACGCTGCCCAATGTACTAGACCTGATATAGCATTTGCGGTAAGTAAACTTAGTAGGTTTACAAGTAATCCAAGTGTGGATCACTGGAAGGAAATTGGAAGAGTCCTAGGTTATCTCAAGAAAACCAAAGGACTAAGCCTTCACTACTCCAAATTTCCTTCGATATTAGAAGGATATACAGATGCAAGTTGGATATCCAATCTTGGGGACAACTTGTCCACAACTGGTTGGGTATTTACACTTGGTGGAGGTGTAATTTCTTGGGGTTCCAAGAAACAAACCTGTATACCTCATTCTACTATGGAAGCAGAGTTCATAGCTCTAGCTGCTACCGGCAAAGAGGTCAAATGGTTAAGGGATCTGTTGATAGAGATTCCCCTAATCAAAGAGAATGTATCTACTATATCGATACATTGTGATAGCCAAGCGACATTGGCTAGAGCATACAGCGGAGTGTATAATGGGAAGTCTAGACACATTAGTCTAAGACATGGATATGTAAGAGAATTGATTCAAAGAGGAGTCATCTCAATATCCTATGTGAGAACAAGTGAAAATCTGGCGGATCCTTTCACTAAGCCACTAACGAGGGATTTAGTGGCTGCATCATCTCGAGGGATGGGACTTAAACTCCCTACAGAGATTCACGATTGATGGTAACCTATCTTAACATTAGTTATTCAACTAGTGTTAGGTTCAATAGGTAACAACAAGTCAATCAAGTGAATATTAGTTGTACTCAAAACAAGTCTCATATGAGATATTGAGTACTTGTGTGTTACCAAGTGGAGGGTTAAAACCGAAAGGTTTTTTAATAGAGTTGAGTCTTGTAAAGATAAGTATTTTTTGTAACAAAATACTGTAAGAATTCTACCTATATGGACCTAGGGGTGGTGCCGCCTCTCATGAGAATTGGGAGTATTCTCAAGAACGTCCATGAATGGAAAGTGCACATGGCCATTAACGGTGCAAAGCAAGACATCGAGGTCTCAAGTGAACATCGCAAAGGTGTGTGTATTACCACCGATTTGTCATCATGAAAAGATGGTTCAATGCCTAGTGCAACCTAATTTTCGACAAATTTTGTGATAATTACACTATAGTAAAGTTCAAGTTGAAAAACACTTTGCTTTATGCACTAATGTAATGACTCCTATAAGAGAGAGTTCTTATTTAATCAAGTGGGAGATATGTTATATTTCAAAATATAATGATTGATTAAATAAATGTTACAATAGATAACTATTTAATCTTGTGGGGGAATGTTATATTATTTTATAATATAATGTAAAATTATATTATATTATAATATAATGTTTTAGATTAAATAAATGTGACAAAGTGTGTCACATATTGTAACATATAATAGAGAGTTACAATATTTGGATATATAAGATATATCCAAATAATGTAACATATTTGGAGTTACAAATTTGTAACTTCCAAATATTACCCTTTATTGTGTAAATTGTTGTTACACAATATTGAGATGAATTTCATAAAGTCATATGTGATATGACTGTTAGAGATATGATTTTAACCCCAATAATGTGTTTTGGGAGTTACAAAATCATTTGGGAGGGTTTGGAACCGTTTGGAAAACAACACAATTTTTTGTGCTGAAATTGGTCAGTGGCTGCGGCCACCAACATTCAATGGCCGTGACCTGTGGGATAGAGATCAGTGGCCGCGGCCACCATTGTCTCTGGCTGCGGCCACAGGCCAAAAACTGACCAATTTTCAGTTTTTTCAATATTGTTGAACGGCTCAAAAAACCCAAATAACTCCCAAATCTCTTTTTTAATTCCATATTAATCCAATTAAACATTGGTAACAGCCATGGGGGTTGGTGGAATTTGAAATTCAAAGGGTGTCTCTAAAATCTATAAATAGGAGCCTATAGCTCACTTGAAAGACACAACATTTCTATCCATTAGAGCACTTGGCTAGAAACACCTTGAGGCTTGATAATTCCAGAAAGCTTTTCCAATATATGAGAGAGATCCTTTAGTGCTTGAGTTAGAGGGAAATAAGCTTTTGGACAAAGGTTCTAAACCTTGTTCAAGTTGGTGATCCCCAATCCTCTTCACTTAGGTTGTGTAAGTGAGAGTTTGATTGTGTTTCTGTTCTTCTTTTTATTCTATTGCTTTTCTTCTTATTCTCTTGTTCTATTTACTTGTATATTTTGTTTAAGAGTTGTAATCTTTTCATTTGGTCTAAACACTTTATTTTACTTGTAATCTTTTGCTTAGAGTTGTATTCTCACTATTGTCTTCTTCATCGTCTTCTTCTTCCTTTCTTTAGTTTATTTGTATTTTCAGTTATAGAGTTGTAACCTTATTTAATCAATCTATATTTACTTGTAATATTATTGCATAGAGTTGTAATATTACAATCATTTCCATTGAGGCAAAACAATATTTTCCTAACAAGGCCCACCCTAAGAATCACCATCGAACCCCTAAATGCCTACCCCATCGAACCCAAATCGAGCATACATCGAACCCCATCGACCGTGCATCTGGAAACTCTTAATGCCACCCCATCGGACCAATATCGAGCATGCATCAAATCACCATCGAGCATACACCTAGATCCCCTAAATGCTAAACTAAGTCCCCCATCGAACCAGCATCGAACCCCTATCGAGCAATCTCATGAAAACCAGAAAATTTTCCAACAATTCATTCTATGATTCCCACTACATTCCATACAAAAATCCCAACCACAAACAAAAATCCATACACAAACCCAAAAAAATAAAAATAAAAACAAAAAAATACACAAACAATCCTATATTTTAACACTAACAAATCAAAAATATATCAAGAACTTACCTTTGTACACTTGAATCCCGTGGGTTTTGATCAAGGTCGACGGAGACGAGAAACGCGAGACGGAGAGACAGAGATGAGGGTTCAATGGAGATGCAGCCCTTTGGTTTTTATGGCATAGGGATTCGACGGAGATGCAGCTCTTTGGTTTTTATGGCACGGGGGTTCGACAGAGATCTTGAAGGGAGCTTGACGGAGGCACAGTGGTTCGATGGCAACGAGACAGGCTGGGTTCGATGGGTTTCGGGCGGGGGAGAGCTGAACTGAGAGAGTGAGAGTGAGCAAGTGGAGAGTGAGAGGAGAATCAAAAGTGCGTGGGGGGGGGGGGGGGGATTTTTGTGGCAGCGACATTTTGGGTACTGTCAAAACTTTTGGCATTATTTTGAAATGATCAAAGAGTCTTCTTTATTTTTTTGACTTAATACCCCTTGTTATCCCTGAAAATTGGAGTTCGATGACATGGCAATAGAAGTGACAAATGGCAAGGAATGGCTGGGTAATCTGGCTTAGGAGTGACCCGGTAGACCAGCGAAAATTTTTGATTGACCAGTCAAGTGTCATGACCGACCAGTCATGACCTTGGGCGACCAGTCATGTGCTTGTCCGCCAAGTCAGGTGCTTGTCCGACCAATCATGTCCTTGGCTGACCAGACATGTGCTTGTCTGCCCAGTCAGGTGCTTGTCCGACCAGCCATGTCCTTGGCCGCCCAGTCAGGTGCTTGTCCGACCAGTCATGTCCTTGGCCGACCAGACATGTGCTTGTCCGCCCAGTTAGGTGCTTGTCCGCCCAGTCACGTGCTTGTCCACCCAGTCAGGTGATTGTCCGACCAGTCACGTGCTTGTCCGCCCAGTCATGTGCTTGTCCGACCAGTCACGTGCTTGTCCGCCCAATCAGGAGCTTGTCCGCCCAATTATGTGATTGTCCGACCAGCCAAGTGTTTGGGCGACCAGACATGTGTTGGCCGACCAGTCAAGTGTTTGGCCGACCAGTGGAGTGCTTTGGCCCTTCAGTTTTTCTCCTGGGTGTGATGTGGACCGACTAAACAGAGCAGGGCTACGCAAAAGATCCCAGTAACGGCATCAACAAGAATCGATCATAGCTGCACGGGAATCTCTCAGATATCCCGGAATAATAGCCATATTGTTGTAATATTAGATTTATTTATATTTTATTAATTAAAGTCTGTTGGAAGAACCAAAGACCTGGTAAAAGGGAGATATTTATGTACGATCCATGAGCCTATAAATAAAGGGCTCATGGAATCATTGAAGGGGGATGTGATCTTTGAGACTAAAAAAAAACTCTCTATTTTGGAGACTTTGGGACTGTTACTTGGGGGATTCTTGGGCATCTTCCAAGAGAGTTTAGAGAGAGAAACTATGTATTTTTCTACTTACACTTAAGAAACTCAGTTGGCTCAAGTTCATCTGATTTTAAGTGTAGGATCTATATATCACAACTCTAAGTGGATTAGGCTATTACCAATAAATTGGGGCTGAACCACTATAAAATTATCTGTGTCGTATTTTTTCTCTTGAAGGTTTATTGTAGTTTTGACGTCTACTCGTTGTTGGCCAAAATCGTGGTCAACATTTTGGTGCTTTCATTGAGAGCCTGAAGAGAAGAAGCACAGGACTATCATATCGAAATGGCGCCCAAGAATACCAATGTGGAATCCAAAAAGTGAGGCACGTCAAAGGAGCTTGCTAGATCTGAAGAGCCTGGACCGCAAAACCCAGAGACTGAGCCCAGGGTGTTTCTCGAGGAGACCACTCCAGAAGTTGAACAACTCCGGGAAGCAATAGGTGCTTTCCAAGAGGAGATGGTGCAATTCAATGCTCGGTAGGAGTCTTTCACTGAAGATATGGCCAGGCAGAGAGCTGCGTTAGAGCAGCAAAGGCGCGATATGGAGGCCAAAAGTGAAGAGCTCAGACAACGACAGGAGGAAGTCGACCGAAAACATCGTGAAGCAGCACTTGCTCTAGAGGCGGCTACCCAATTGGCCTAAGCCAATGCTCAAGCCGCGGCACGAACAGCCTCCCAGGGAGCAAGAAATAATAATGCTGATCGGAGGACCACTGACAGAGCCAATTCTCGTGGGCTGGACAGAAGTAGGAGTAACCCCCCTGGTCGGGAAGATGATGGGGCCCGCTCTAGAACTGCATCAACACAGAGGGAGAACTCTAGAACTCCCTCCAGAAGCCAACGATCAGAAACTTCGAGATCAGGAAGTCACCGATCGGGCAGTAAAAGGACTCCACCCAGGCAGGATCAGACTAGGACTCCTCGAGATAAGAGGACCTCACAATTCAAAGATGGGCATGGTCGTGATGAGGCTGATAGTCATCACACTGACCAGTCAAAGGAAAAGGAGGGCCATGACCAAAAACGAGGAAAAGACTGCCCGGGACGTACCAAAAAGCCTCCACTGCACCCCGGCCAGCAGCGTAGTATAAGAGAGCAAGTCCCGCGTAGTAAGCCCTCTGGAAAATCGAAGAGTACGATGTTCGATCGGGCAGGAGAGCATGCTTCCCGGAAGGATCTAAGGGATGTTATCACTAACAAGAGGAGGAACGTCCCGGTCGAAGGGAAAAATCTGAACCGCCCTGCCAGTCAAGTAGAAATACTTCACGACAGTGCACCAGATGGTAATGCCCTACCAGGCGGTCAAGACCCTGGAACTTCGTCAGTTGCACCAGCCATCCAAGCCCAGCTTGACGTGCTAACAGCTGCAGTGCAAGGTTTGTCAAAACGACCTTCCGGGATAGATGCAATAGACCACCGGAGTGGCAGCCCATTTTGTGCCCGGATTAGAGCAGCCCAGCCGCCGACAAAATATAAAGCACCGGTTCTGCCAGTATATACAGAAAAGGCAGATCCCATTAGACATGTTGGGAAATTCGAGGACAAGATGGAATTTCTTGGAGTAAGTGACGATTATCGGTGTAGAGTTTTCCCGACTACTTTGTCAGATACTGCCCAGGAATGGTATTGGAAGTTTAAGTCGAACTCCATAATCTCTTGGGAAGCATTCAGGAAGGAGTTTTGTAGACAATTCAACACTGCCCGAACTCCACCAGTTTATGCCAACCACTTGGTAGATATCAAACAAGGAAAAGATGAGTCTTTAAAGAATTATATCAAGAGATTCATGAGAGAAGCCAATAGAGAAACTGCTGTAGAATACGAGGGGAAGATGGTTGCCCTATCCGCTAGGATAACTTATCGGAGCCCTTTGTGGGATAGTATACATAGAAATCCAATTTCAACACTTCAACAATTTCTTGACTGAGCAGACAAGTATATGAAATTGGATGATGCAATCGAGAAATAAGAGAATGGCATAAACAATCCGGGCGGATCAACTGACTCTCCTAATAATGGTGGAAAGAAACGTGGAAATAATGGGTCTGACCACCATGAGGAAAAGAAAGCAAAGTTGAGTTCAAATGAAAAGCCAACCAAGTATGAGCCTCAGTTCACTAATTACACCACTCTCTCGGCCAACCGAGCGGAAATATATCTTGCTAGTCATGAAGAGGTTCCCTACAAGAAACCTCCACCCATCAAGAAAGAGATGAAGAAGAGAGACATGAATAAGTTTTGTCATTTCCATGGAGATTATGGTCACGACACGAATGAATGCAATCACCTCAAGGATGAGATAGAGTTTCTTCTCTGGTTGGGCAAGTTGAGGAAGTACCGGGCAGAGACACCCCAAGAAGAAAAAGGTAGCAGCAATCCTGGGTTCAAACGACAAAGATCTCCACCCTTACAGCCCGGACCTGTGGACTTTACCTTAGACACTGTATGTGGAGGTCCACACTTGGCTGAGGAAAGCAATGAAGCAAGGGAGAAGTATGCTGAGCGGGAGTGCTAGGATCAGGAGCCACTAGAACGGCGAGCGTCTGGGAATATATTATTTCTAAATACCGCTTTCAGAGTGGTGGTTTAATTTCAAGTTGTTTAACTTGTTATTTAAATTTTGGTTTATGAGCTAATTATTTGCTGACCAATCATCTATTTTTGAACAATTTTTGTTGTTAAAGACTCGTTATTAGACACGTATTGTCCTTTTTTAATTTACGAGTAATAAAATAGATTACGCGCAGCGTGGTCGATTCTTGCTACAAATGTGCATGTGTGTTAATTATTCGAATAGTGTTCAACTGGTCGGTAAAATCAGACAGTGTTCAGCTAGTCGATACATTCAAGCAGTGTTCAACTGCTCGAATATTTTAAATATATTCTATGTGTTTCACGAGCAATTAACTGCTCGAACAGATTCGGTCAAGTAGCAAGTGACTAGAATCTTTCAACCCTCGATTGATTGGGGGGCACATGGGGTATGCTGGTATATAATTTAACACAGGCAATAAGAGCACAAGTTAAGATATCTGTTTTTAGGTTGACTTGTAAATTTTCGAAGTCCAAAAAGGTAATTAAGCTAACTTGTTTGACAAAGCTTAAGTAACTTGGAATTTTTTAAAATTTCAAGTTAGAAGCAGATATTCGTGTGACAATAAACATTATGCTCATAAAATGTTAGAGCAATAAGAGTGTGAGAAAGTATACTTAGTATGGACTTATGAAATGTCTAGAATTTCAAAGTTAGAAAACTAAGTACTCATGCGAAAATATAAGGCATACATCAGAGTGACTTTACTATTCACAAAAAACTTATAACTTTTTAAGTATAAAAAGACTTAGAATGTTTTAAGTTAACAAAGAAAAGTATAGTATAAATGCCAACAGCTCGACTATACGAGAAAAATATCAAAGCTGCTAAGCAACAATTGTCTTCACAAGAAAAAAGAGTAAACTACTGGCCAGGTACAAAGTCTAGTTGATCAGGTGCAAAGTTTTCCTGGTCGAGAGAACAGAGACAACTTCCCTGGTCATCTGAGCATGTATCACTGGTCGAGTAGGAAACTCTATTGTTGGGCATGACTAACAACGATGAGTCTCTGGAGTGAATCAAACAAACACGAACAAATGCATGCAAAGTAAATACAGCATAGTGAAAAAATGTCTTTGAGAAGAGAAGTCAATTTTTTCCCAAGATTGATTGAGAGAAATCAATCTCTCAAAATACTTTTGGGAGATTCAAACAAGGTGTTTTGATGGTTTTTGGAGAGATAAGTTTTAGGCATATGCTTGAGTAGCTATGCCATATGCCTGATCGGTTGGGTGATGACCGAGCAGATGCCGAGTGTGCCGAAGCAGGCCCGCGCGTGCGTCCGAAGGCTGATGTCCGAGCAGCTGAGGCTGCATCCGAGCGATGTCTGGGCTGCGTCCGAGCAGCTGGAGACTGCATCCGAGCGGTGTGTGGGTTGCGTCCAAGCAGCTGGGGCTGTATCCGAGCGGCGTGTGGGCTGTCCGAGCAGCTAGGGTTGCATCCGAGCGGTGTGTGGGCTGCGTCCGAGCGGTTGGGGGCTGTGTCCGAACAGCCTGGAGTGCACATCCAAGGAGCTGCTGTCTGCATGTCCGAGGGGCCTAGCACATCTGCAGAGTTATGGTTCGTGTGTCCGAAGAGCCAGGCAGGCGTCTGAGCAGCAGGAAACAATACACCCAAGGGTTAGTAGTTAAGAAATTATTTGGGTCCCGGGGACCAAATAGGCATTTCAAATCAGCTATTCAAACAAGCTCAAAGAATGGAATTTGAAGAAATCAAAAGAAAAGTTCAATCGTGGGTTTATTACAAAAATGAAAGTTACCGACTGGACGGAAGTTTTTGGATGACCTCAAAAACATTTTGCTAGAACAAAATTTTATCATACGAGTAAATCGTATAATAAACTTGGGGGGCAAATGTTATCCCCGAAAATTGGAGTTCGATGACGTGGCAATAGAAGTGACAAATGGCAAGGAATGGCTGGGTAATTTGGCTTAGGAGTGACCCGGTAGACCAGGGAAGATTTTTGACTGACTAGTCAAGTGTCATGACTGACCATTCATGACCTTGGCCGACCAGTCATGTGCTTATCCGCCCAGTCAGGTGCTTGTCCGACCAGTCATGTCCTTGGCCGACCAGACATGTGCTTGTCCGCCCAGTCAGGTGCTTGTTCGACCAGTCATGTCCTTGGCCGACCAGACATGTGCTTGTCCGCCCAGTCACGTGCTTGTCCGCCCAGTCAGGTCCTTGTCCGCCCAGTCATGTGTTGGCCGACCAGTGGAGTGCTTTGGCCCTTCAGTTTTCCTCCTGGGTGTGATGTGGACCGACTAAACAGAGCAGGGCTACGCAAAAGATCCCAGTAACGACATCAACAAGAATCGGTCATACCTGCGCGGGAATCTCTCAGATATCCCGAAATAATAGCCATATTGTTGTAATATTATATTTATTTATATTTTATTAATTAAAGTCTGTTGGAAGAACCAAAGACTCGGTAAAAGGGAGATATTTATGTACGATCCATGAACCTAGAAATAAAGGGCTCATGGAATCATTGAAGGGGGATGTGATCTTTGAGACTAAAAAAAAACTCTCTATTTTGGAGACTTTGGGACTGTTACTTGGGGGTCTTGGGGCATCTTCTAAGAGAGTTTAGAGATAAAAACTATGTATTTTTCTACTTACACTTAAGAAACTCAGTTGGCTCAAGTTCATCTGATCTTAAGTGTAGGATCTATATTTCACAACTCTAAGTGGATTAGGCTATTACCAATAAATTGGGGTTGAACCACTATAAAATTATCTGTGTCGTATTTTTTCTCTTGAAGGTTTATTGTAGTTTTGACGTCTACTCGTTGTTGGCCAAAATCGTGGTCAACACCCCTCATTAAACATAAAAATTCAAATTTCCCTAAATCATTTCCTTATAAAAGATATGGTTTCTTCTTTCCTATTATAAAAAAGTTGCATAATAAAAAATATATATAACAATAATAATAAAAAGATAGCACGTGCATCATGTGATCTACGTCCAACAGTCCATTTTGTTCTGACTTTGTAATTTAAACGAAGAAAATGTGGAAAAAGTAACGCAAAACCCGGTTTGGTCCGAACCGGTTGAGTTCATAGCAATTATGGGTCCCAACCATCATATAATTAATTACATTATTATATTCTCCATCTCCATTTTTTCTTTCTACCCAAGAAAAAGTGTCAATTCTTTACTACTTATTTTTTGTTTAGATCTATAATTCTTTCTCTACCATAATCTCTAATTATTCTTCTAATTTTCTTCGGAGAATCCGGAAGAAAAAAAAATGGCTCAAGGAACCCTTGAAGTTCTTCTTGTTAATGCTAAAGGTCTTGAGAACACAGATTTTCTCTGTAAGTGTTTTCCTATCACTTTCACTTGCATTTATTATTTTGATCATTTTTCAATTTGGGTTCTTCTGGGTTTTTTTCTTTGTCGTATATTGTTTGAGATCTGGCTCTGTTTGGTGGCTGAGAAACCACAAGAAAATATGGGAAAATTAGGCTTTTTTTTTTTTGGGGAGGGTAATTCAAGGTAATAATATATGATGCAATTATTAATATGTTTATGGTGATCGATCATTTCTTATAATTTATATGATCTGTTCAAAAACATTATCATGAAATGCATCAACGGAAATTTTACATTTGTGAAAATCACAATCTATAAATCCAATATACGGACTTGTCTTTTGGAACTAAGATATGCTTTTTATGTACAAATCCGTCCATAATAGTTTGGTAAAAAGAAAGAGAAAATAGAAAGGAAAGGGTGTGATACATAAAGCTATGGCCACCTTTAACTAATAAGATTTTTTTTGGGGTTTTCTAATCCATATGGTTTATTATATAAATATCATTATTTTTTATTTTTTTGGGCAGCTGATATGGATCCTTATGTCATCCTTACTTGCCGAACTCAAGAGCAGAAAAGCAGTGTTGCATCTGGTAAGTAAAAAAGTTTCAACTTTTTTCTTGATAAAAAGTGAAAAATATGATCTTTATTATGTATATATAGTATAGGTGTACATATGCATGGTCATTCTAATCCATAGATATTAGATATGACTGATAACGTATAATAAAACTTGGTTTTGTACAAATATTCTGGTGCAACCAGGGAAAGGGACTGAGCCAGAATGGAATGAAAATTTTGTGTTCAGCGTGAACTCTGAGGGAGTTTCAGAACTCACCTTGAAAATAATGGACAGTGACGGCATTACCCAGGATGATTTCGTTGGAGAAGCAACGTAAGTACTGTAATCCAATATATACAAGTTTAACATTTGTAGTGAAAATGGAGGCATTTCACTTACCTGTATTGTTTGTACTTTTGTAACATGTTCATAGTATAAACCATAATCTCAATGAATATTGAATTACTTCATTTCGATTCCTGCAAACCCTTTTCATATTCTGAAAAAATATACTTACATACATATGTATGTGTTCTGTTGTTGTTGCAGTATCTCACTAGATGCTTTGTTTACGGAAGGAAGCATCCCACCAACTGTTTATAACGTAGTAAAGGACCAAGAATATCGTGGAGAGATCAGAGTTGGCCTCAATTTCATTCCTGAGGTACCTTTTAATCTTTTAACATTTGTTACTTCAAAGTTCATATCTGAAATTAGAAAAGCTGATGGAGCTAACTGCTTGTTTTACATCTTTAGGTACGCCGTGAGCACAACTACGGTGCTGAAGAGGAGAGTTTGGGAGGATGGAAAGAGTCTTCCTCCGGCTACTGAGTCTGAGTGTCCATAATCTGAGTCTTCCGACTGAGAGTGTCCATGACCTGCTGCAATTTTTATGATACCAGAATTTGAGTTCTTGCGATGGAAATAAATTTACCTTACTGTTTGGGAAGTTTTTCGAATATGTAGTTGTATAAACATTGGCTTGGTTTGGTTTCGATGTTTTCTCTTTCTTTTGGCTTGAACTTTGGTTTGGATGGAGACATAATCAAATGTATTGAGCATGTTTAAGTTATTATGCATGTGGATTAGTTGCATTACAATTATACTCGAATCATATGCCAGTTTACAATGTTGAAAATAATCTCCAAATTGAAAAGAAAAAAAAAGAAAAATAATTTTTCGGAACTTGAACTACCAGTGAGTCTCAAAAAAACTTAACTCTACATTATTCGGCAAGGGTCAATGTCCAAGGCCTTAAAATTTTCAGTGAAACAATAATCCATATGACCAGTTCATTTCCCAATAAAATGGTACGAAACATGACCAGTTTACAACAGGGAGAACTATTTTTTAGTTTGTTATGTTTTCTTGGGACCACTACAAGTACAACAACACAACTGTATCAAGGTACAACTTTTACAACAGTTTCGTACTGAGACTGTTTTCATAACTATATCACAAAAGACGTGAAACTACATTTCAAAAAGTAGCAGCCAGATTTTAAGACTTTACCTTTTGATGCAAATCGTTGTTACTATTATTGCCTTCCAAGCACTGTTGTTGGGAATGAATACCACTGCAACTAGGAAAATTCACATTTCCTGCAGGCAGGAATGTAGGAGTCGATGCTGACGATGGTGGGCCTAACATAGACTTTTCTGGTGTATCAAACTGGGATGATATGTCAGTTTGAAACAAGCTAGGTGAGCCAAAATCCGGCAGTGTTGAACCACCGTTCCTTTGGTTCTGAGAGATATCAACTTGTGCTCGGAAATCGCCCTGTGCAAAACTTTCCTCTATTGGTATAACACCGGTCAGAGTCTTAAATGCAAAATCTAGGCAAGGGTCGGACCAATAATCGACAAATGAAAAGGTCTCAGGTTCTGCCTTTTGAGTCTCATGCATCTGTTGTTGCTCCTGAGGGGCCTCAGAATCCTTGAAAGTGTTCAATGTTTTATTTATTGGTTCTGCCTGCATTGAAGTGTCTGTATTAGGTAACTGAGTTTGAAGATTTGTTTCTGGCTCAGCTCCAAGCAGCTGATTTGTTTTTGGCTCAGCCCCAAGCAGCTGATTTGCTTCTGGCTCAGATCCTAGCTTATTTGTTTCTGGCTCAGTCCCAAGCAGCTGATTTGTTTTTGGCTCAGCTCTTGGTTCAACACCAAGCTTATTTGTTTCTGGCTCAGCACCAACTAGCTGGTTTATTTCTGGCTCAGCACCAACTAGCTGATTTGTTTCTGGCTCAGCAACAAGTTGATTTGTTTCTGGCTCAGCCCCAACAGGCTGATTTGCTTCTGGCTCATCCCCAACAGGCTGAATTGTTTCTGGCTCAGACCCAAGCAGCTGATTCGTTTCTGGCTCAGCCCCAAGCAGCTGATTTGCTTCAGGCAGCACATTTGTGGATGAGCTAGTGCTTTTATCTTTACGCTTTCTACTAGCACTTTGAGGAGCTCGTTCAATGGCCACAGACTTAGCCACAAACTCAGGTTCAGCCCCAGCAAGTCGCTTTGACGATCGATGAGGCAACTTAGGCTCTTTCTTATTCTTGGGTTTATTTCTGCTTGTGCGAACTCTTTCAGTACTGCTTTTTTCGATAACACTCTCAAGCGAGATATGTTGTACTGAATCATCTTCCGGAGTCAAAATAGGCCACCCTAGAGGAGAATCATCTTCCGGAGTCAAAATAGGCCCCTCTAGAGGAGAATCATCCAGTGGTAATTCACCTAAAAGAGTCTTGAATGCAAAGTCCAGGCATGGGTCTGAGCCAAACAGAAGACTAAGCTGTGGTTCTGAACTGTCATTCAGATGATCAGTTTCCAGATTTACATGCAACTTCTCTGGAGCCACCTGGTCTTTAAGGGATTCTGAGCTCTTCTTTGATGAATCTCTGAGTAATGAATCATTTGAGATAGAAGAAGCACGGTCTACGAACTTTGTTTCTAGACTTGTCACAAGCTTTGCTGGTGATCCATCTGCCAAAACATCTAAAGTCAAACCTGCATCTTGAATGACTTCAGTCTTTCTGCTTTTTATAATTTCAGTTTTAAGAGCTCGTTCACCCAATTCCAAGTTCAACACCTTATCAGGTTCAGCTCCCGCAAGCCTTTTTGAAGACCGGGGAGGCAAGTTATGCACTTTCGTGTCCTTTGAGTTTCTAGAAGTAACCTGTGCTTCCCTGACATTGCTCTTTTCCACTGTCTTAAGAAAAGTCTTTTCTTTCAGGATATCAGGTGCAGGTGTTGAGACAGGGCTATCTTTGGCAGTGTCGTTTGCTCCTCGAGTTCTCTTAGACGCTCCAGCATTGGAAAGTGGTGAATTTTTGTCTCCACGTCTCTTGGACCTTTCTACTTTTAACATTGAAGACTTTTTCAGATCACTTTTTTCCTTGGTTTCAACAAACTCTTGAGTTGTATTATCTATCAGATGCTTTTCCTGGATAGTCTCATCTCTAGCGGAAATTGTGACCTTGGCTTCAGGGGACACCCTCTTGGCACTTGATATCTTTGAGCCTCTAGTTTTTGGCATTTCTATATTGCTCTTCTCAGAACCCATCTTACCTGCAGCAGTCATTTCCCCAACAGGAGCAAAGGAGTTCAGAATAACTGCTTGCCATTGGCAACTTTAGATTGGAGTAGCCTCTCTATATTGCTAGTAAGTTTTGAGAATCAATTAAAATGTGTGATCTCACCTGCAAAAAGCTCTTGCCTGCTTGCAGGATGATCTATTTTTTGCCTTTTAGCTGCGGATGACGACTAAACAGACAGAAAGATGTATTACATTCAAGGTCCAATAATATTAATTTCTTGTTCAATATGATGATACATGTCAAAAGGGATACTATTTGAATAATTATAATAAAAAACAAAACTATTAGTCTTTCAAAAATTGCCACATAAGAATATACATTTGCGGTGATTTGGCAGGTTAATAATTTTCATCAATAAGGGAAGTTTAGACATTAATTCTTCATTCTTGCAAGGGTTAAAAGCAAATTAAAAAGAGAAAAACATTAGTCACATATGTATATAAATTCCCAAACAAATAAGGCAATAAAAGTATTAGTTAAGAGTTAAGACAATATTCCATTAATCATTGGGTTTGCTCTATTAATGAGTAAAAGGAAATATTAATTGATGACAGTAGCTGATAAATAAAATACATGCTTTATAAATTGCTAATTAAAGACGCTGAGCATACAATTTATTCAGTGATTACTTTCACATACCTAAGGAAATACGAAATTATTTATGATTATAGCATTCCTTGATACACACAAAAAACACATGTTCAGAAACTCGTAAAATCTTCAGTGTTTTCAATACTCTGACCTTTCAACAAAATCATAAGAATAATAACTAATGGTGACCTATATAGTATATGTATGATTGCATCATTTGCCTCAGTCACGTATGAAACTCTCTAGTATATTGTTGATTACATTCCCTAGTCACATATCAAACTCTCTTTTCTCCTAGGGTACAATGCTCTTTTCCCCCAAAAAAAGTCACGAATGTTTAGTGCAATATTAAGTAAGCATTCTTGACATATACCAAAACTTGTATCATATTCTTGAGACCATTAAAAATAATCATGAACTTAGAGAAAAGGTTGTAGAGAACAAATTTAACAATAAAAATTACAACGCAATTATGAACCAAGAATGTATCACACTTACTGTGGTTTCATCCTTCATTGACTCTTCAGAATCCTTTGGTTTAATTACCTGTCTACCAACCTCTCCAGTTTTTATGTAGTGCCATGCCGCCTTCTTGGAGCGAAATACATATCCTTTAACCGGATCCGTATAATACTGAACATTTAGTCTATTAGTACATTACTCAATAAAATAAACCTGACAAATTCTCAACATGATTTAAGCAAGAAAAATAATCTATGATGGAATGTGTATATGCATATAAAGGAAGATGCGCGGTGAGTAAAGGGGCTGAGATCAACTCTATCAAAGAAAAATAAAAAATGAAAACCTACCGGATCATGTTTAATAACTTTTGAATTTTTTCGTGGTCTGAGCTCTTTTGTCCATCCTGGAGGTAAATCTTCCGCTTCACACTTCTCAACAACCTAGATTATACTTATATTGTCAGGGCTGTGTCTTAGCAACACAAAATTCACACTTACAGAATGCTAGAACATTATTTGTTTGTAATGCCACTTCTAATTTTGGGGAAGACATTGTTCGTATGGATGTGAATTTCTTTGTCAGTTTGAATTACAATATATCAGGGCATCTCAGTTTAAGATATATTTGGCCTCCAAATGTATTAATTTAGTAGTGCACTTAATTAATACATGTATGTGTAACTATATTCTGTTCAAGTAAAAACTCAATACACATATCCTCAGTCCAAGCATAAAATTCAGTTACAAATGTTCATATATACTTGTCATTAGTTCCTTTACTTTCTTCTTTAAACACATTATTCCTGGTAATATTCTTCTGTACTAACTTCTAAAAAATAACAGCCCTTCTATTACATTGTACATTTCATGAAAAATGATTTACAAGAAAACCAAGAAATACAGACAGAGTTAGATGTTCTGAAAAACCTCCCTTCAGAAATATCCTATGTCCGAGGAAAATTACATCCATCTCAATGCCATTAAAGCATCCTCAGAACATCACAATTGACAAAAGTAGTCCTAAAATTACTATTTTTTTTAGAACTCCCCTAAAATACAGTTCATTTTAGGAATAAGTAGATAATGAATGAGGACTGGTAATAAAGTCATTATCATGGACAGAATCTTAAAAAATTTAATTATAAATATAGACCTCCTAGAAAATATAGATATGTCCTGGTGAAGAAATTAAGGCTATTTACACAGACTGCAAAATGAAAATGAACCTATTTGTCAAACAAAAAAAAACGTGAATTTTGTGTAAAGACGAAATGCATCTAAAATCAAAGACAAGGAAGAAACTTGTAAGCTAAAAATTACAAATTTAATGCTCATGATCTACAAAAGATTTCTACTTTGAAGTAAGAATAAAATATCAGCTAATTTTATTGTAGTTAAGAAGTTATGTGTTTTATGTAAGTGTATTTAATCCTTCTTGGGCCGAAAGTTTAACATTTATGATATGTCAATCAGGGATTTTGAGTTCAATGCAGATCTTTTTCTTTCACCAGGATGAATTATTATAGAATATTTCTCAAAGGAAAGAAAGAGGGGGAAAAAACTAGCATAAATGTAGTAAGAGAAACAAACTTTGTCTGCAGAGTACATGCTGGTTCCAGCCTTCTTTTCTGATATGCAGCTATTGCCCTTTACTGGCTTGACATCTTTCGATGAACAGCTATTATCTTTAACTGCTTTGGCCTTTTTGGATACACAGACATTATCCTTTACTGTTTCGGCATATTTTGTTACACAGCTATCATCCTTTACTGTTTTGGCATCTTCGAATACACAGCTATTATCCTCTACTGTTTTGGCATCTTCGAATACACAGCTATTATCCTTAACTGTTTTAGCTTCTCCTTGTCTACTGGTCTTGCGCCCTCCTGCCGTTTTGAGATATCGAAGAACTTCGGGCTTGGAATAGTATTTGCATTTGTTTAATGGGTCAATGTAACACTGCAAAAAAAATACAGTCAAGTAAGAAACCAAAGGAAGTATCCTCACTGGAAGCAAAACAACCTCACATAAAACATAACACAAAAGGCACATCACAAACTCTTATTAACACAAAAGTTTATCATAATCAGATCAAACTCTTTCTTAATAGTACAAAATAAATTTTGACCCCCAACAACAAAATTTTGGTACAAACAGCCATAGATATATAGAAAATTCAAAAGGAACATGGTTAGAAATTAGAATATAGAACTTGTTATAAGATTTGACAGACAAACAATATAAGCATAAATCAAAAGATGTCTAACAAGTAGAAGCGACAGTTACAAAACATCTTTTAACACTAATTATAAGTGTTTCTTGAAAATAAATTTGAAAGTTTTTAATTAGGTTGAAGTACTCTAAATGGCATTGTTGATGTGAATCTGCAATTAAGCCAAGGACACAGTAATGGAAACTTTGTAATGTCCACCAAAATTGGTAATAAACATGAAAGGGAAGGAACCATGGCAATATACATTCAAAGAATTTTGAGCAAATATTGCTTACCTTATACTCTTTTCCAGCAAGAGAACCACTCTGTCGGGTTTTCACCTCAACTTTCCAACCCTTGGGTAACCATTTGGGAAGCTTATCTTCGTCACTTACAGGCTGTTAGCAAGAAACAGTGACCAACTGAATAAAAAGATAAAGCAAATGAACAGTAACAAAAGAGCGAAGAAGACAACTATGTCTCACTTGCGAAGGAGTCCTTTCTGCATGCTTTGTTATGTGACTATTAGTTGATTGAGGCTCACTAGAATGATCACCTCCCGCTTCAATATAGTTTAAAAGATCTTCCTTGGAAAAGAACTCTTTCCCAGTTTCCAAATTTGTATAGATCTATTAAGGCAAGTAAATTATGATACCATTAGCTGCGGCACAACCTGATACTTTTATTTTCAAGATTTCCATTTCATTCGAGTGTTTTACATTCTTCTTTGAACATTAACTATATTAAATTTTCACAGTCTCACACTTGTGTAACTTCGTTGATCATTGTTCCAATAGTAATAATTACATTTCTCGATTTGACATTTCCAAAATTAACAGATAAGCTTCATAAAGAACAACAAAGGAAAGTAAAATCATCAAAGTACACCATACATCCCAAGCTAATTCAGCATCTAACAAACTATACCTGTGTTCTTTTGTAAATCACAAGTAATAATTAAAACCCCACTTACCCTGAACATTCAACACCAGAACAAACGAAATAAAACCCACTGTATCGATAATTTTTCCATAGGAGCCAAAGATGCAAAATTAAATCGCCTAAAGCAATTCATCATAGAGCTACACAACATGCAATCCTAATTCTTTTCCAAAGCAAGAACGTTTCATACACCCACAACAATCAAGCCCATTCTATGTTCCACACAGCCAAAAAGAAAATTGAACCAAACATGAAAAATCCAAAAGAAATTTACTTCTAATAAAAAAATTCAACAAATGCAATCCTAAATTTAGTGACATCAGAACTCAATGAAGCTCAAATTAAGGTCACGATCTCAACTCTGGGACCAGAATCGGTTTACAAAACCACAAGAAAATCTCAGCTGAGTGAGTCAAAACAGTGAAACTTTCAACACCCAGATTAGAAACCCTAGAATTTACAGGACGAAATACACCTTGACTTTTCGACCAGCCTTTTGGACTTTATACTGTACGGTCCACCCGGCGGGAAGCCTTTCTGAGGATTTTTTGGCAACCATATCGGAGAAAATTCCCGTCGACGCTGAGAAATGACCGGAATCTAGGACTTATCCGGTGATCAAATTCTCTCTTCCTCTCTCTTCCTGTCTTTTTCTCTCTCTAGGTTTGGGGGTTCGAGCATTAGTCTTCGTTTGTCTCTCATCTGACGAGTAAACGATAGTGAAGGAAATGGAGAACTAGAGCCAATCCACTTTCTTGCCACGTGTTCCATAAGTTCGGTGATTTTTTTTTTTATAAAAAAATTAATGACTATTATTATTATTTTCTTTTCTTTTTTGGATAAAGGCAAGTGTTTTGTTTTTTTAAAGCTCCATTAATGCAATACAAATACAGTGATGTGCTTAATTACTTTCCCAACTAACAAAAAAAAATATTTTAATTAAGAATAGATAAACTTATAATTTCCATTAAATAAATAAATTACTAATCGTAATTTTTGTTTATTGGCTGCCGGTTCTGTAATTAATTTGTCCATTTCATAAAATATTATTACAAATTTATCAGTTGAAAATATATAAACACGTGCTATTTTTTTTTGGTATAATTCAGCGCTTTTAAGTATAATAAAACGATATGTCGTTTTATGAAGCACGCCATTGTCGTATGGTATTGTTTGAGAAAACTAGGTGTCGTTTTTTTCTTAAAAGTTCAATCTCATCCTTATTGTCATCACTGACTCAATATTTGTTGTCGTTTGTATTAAAAAAAAATTGTGCAGCTAAAATTAGACATTTTATTTAAAGAAATTGGAACAGTAAGACATTAAACAAGATTATAAAGTCTCCACATAACATTCTCATGAATCACGCCATTTTCCTTTTTTTTTTTTTTGTTAGTGTTTTCATCTATCGGCTAAAAAAATGATTTATTGATTTATTTATTTATTAGTAGGACGAGAATTTAATAAATAGAGCACAAATAAGATAATATAATTATACAGTTAAATTTAAATATTTTGATTTATATAAGAGATAATAATTTTGATTTTATTTTTTTAGTTTAGAAATGAGATTTTATCCTTCTCCCATTTCTACTCTATTTTTTCACTTGTCAAATAATTTTTTTTCTCTATTTCTACCATATTTTTTTCATCTAATTATGTCATGTACTCTTGTGGAGTTTGTATTATATGTACTTAATTATATAGTTTTAAAACGAATTATTAATAATCATCTGAGATATATTTTTTCTTTATTTCATTTTTATCTAAGATTATATAATTATTCATGCATAATATATATCAATACATTTCGATCTTCTTTGTCTTAAACTATATTTTAGATAATATTTGATGAATTTAATTATCCATAAATTACAACAGAATTATTTGTTTTTTCTCGTTGTTTTTAGTTTAAATAAAAGGCGCCAGTTTTAAAATGTCGTTTTTCCTTGGCCACCCGTTTTATACATTGGAAAAGATTTTTGTGTTATCAAACACAAATAAATACTGACCAAGAAACTAAGAACTACACCAAACCAAAAGTCATAGCCCTGTCACCTGCCATCGCCACCGTCGCCGCCGCCGCCGGCACTACTACAATGCTCATTCAAGCTCATTGCTTCAGACCCTCCTCGCCCATATACTTCGTCTCCTCCCCTGTTCGATTTAAACCTGGTAACTTAAGCTAGCTACTGAGAAAACGTTTCTTTATTTTTGTCTGGGACAATCTATGACTCGGGTTTTGTTCTTTCGTGGCATTTTTAGTTTCTGGGTTGAAAGGAGTTCCGGAAACGCGATCCGGTAGAAGTAGAAGCGTGGGTATGAGAGTTTCAGCCTCTTTGGAGCAGAATTCAAGCTCAAATGTGATGAGGAAAAGGTTTGTCGTGTTTTTTCCTTTGGATAACTTTTGTGTCTTACTGTTGCATTTCTTGAGAGCTGTCATTTTGTCAAGCAACTAGAGGGCATTGCTTATTACTTGATTTTTAATTTCTTATGTTATTTTAAACGGAAGTCAAGAATGGTAGTTTAGAGTCATATTATCGAGATTTAAGCCGAAACAAAAAAATTGTGTCTTAGTTGGTAGGTTCTTATATCCAATGCATGCAGTTTGTCTTAATTTCTAAATTTGTATTATTTTTTAACTATGATTATACTTTTTTATTATGAGTCTTTTATTTATTCACACAGAAAAGTTGTGGAGCATTTGTGTCTGCTTAAAGCAACGGAGGATTTATCAGAAGAGAAGGAAAATAATATGCTGGATTATCTCTATACAACTCAGTATCAAATGGGTGGAATCCTTTCAATATCATTAGGTGAGCTTGCTTTAGATAAATATAAATATATATTTATATATATATATATATGGATATGAATAGAGCCCATAAGTTTTGATAAAACTAAATGAAAACTGAGTTTGACAAAACGCTGTTTTAGTTTGGTAGTTTTGCAGTATATGATATGCATAATTTATCCCTGTTAATTACTCCTGTAGGACGCATCTCTAATCAAAATGACGAAAATTATACGCATGCTGTCTACGTGCGCTTCCAAAAAAAGGATGATTTGGTCAAGTTTTACGAAAAGCCTTTCTACTTAGGAGTTCTCAAAGAGCATGTGTTGCCTTACTGCCATGTATGCTCTAACATGTAAACACCGGCACTCTATTCCTTTTATTCTTGTAGTTAGTTCTTATGTCAATTGACTTGTATTATAGTAGTTTAAATCTTCTGCTGATAATTGCACTGGATACATTGTGTTTGTTATCAGGGGTTACTTAACCTGGATTATGAATCTGAAGTAGAAGATGATGTCCTTCCTATGTTTCGAAAAGGAGAGGTTGGAAACAACATTCTTTTTCCTTCATTGATGATATGAAAAAGCTTAGATTTTAGATCCTCTTGTTCTCTTTCAGCTGTACATGAATTAAACTAGTTTAATTATGCCTCTTGGGCCTAAATTATTTCTTCTATCTAAAAGTGAATTCTGAAGTGGTTCCTCTCTTGGGAGCAGGAGTTCAACTATGGTGTTGAGTTTATGCTTCTAATTTCATTTAAGGATAACACAATTGGACTAACTGAAGATGCATTGACTTCTTTGCAAAGCTTAATAATGGGATTTCCATCTTTGATTGTCCAATCTACCCAAGGTTTGTTTGAGCTATTAATCATTTGCTCTATTTTTACGGTTTTTTCTTTTGTGTTATTCTTTTCCTTATTCGTTAATATGGAAGAATATTCCTTTTCTGGATTTGTTTTAATAATGGCTCTTTTATGAGCATCAGGTCAAAATTTTAATCTTAGCAGCAAGGAGTACGCACATGCAGTGGTCATTCGATTTCGATCACGTGAGCTGCCTCTTCTTTTTCTTCTTCCTCATTCATTATCTAATATATGATTATGTGAAATGCTCATTCTGTTGACTGCTTTTCACCTGTTGAATTTTGTAGTTGAAGCTTTTCAGATATTTGAAAGCAGTTCAGAATACAAAGATGTAAGGAGGAAATTTATTATTTTAGCTTATTTATGCATCTAGCATTCTGCTCATTGCAAATTGCGCTTGGACTTGTACCATTTTTTACCTTCTTTATTGTGCTCCAAACCTTTAGCTGACATGATCAAAGTGACCTGATTTCAACAGATAATCTCTTCTAATTTTCTTTTGGATATAAGATGAACTCGAGAATTTGAAGTACCTTTTTCCATTGGGATCTAAAGAATATATGAACTCTGATAAAAGAAACCCTTATTTTGCATCAATTTCAATCACATATTTCCTTCCTAGGCCAGTCATTGCAACAAAAAGAATGTATGATCTTCACTTGAGAGAAAGAGATGAATCATCTTTGAACTTATGATGACACAGATATGGAGGACTAAGTTTGAGCCAATCACTCAAAGAACATTATCCGTCTACTATTTGGTTGATCCAGTCGGCACTGACATTATGTAGCGAGGGATTTTGTGGTGGGTTTGCCCTTCAACTCTATTCTATTTTATAGCTTAAAAACGTGACAAAGGTACTAAAGTTATCTTTCATTGCTCGCAGGGTTTTCATAAGCATTCTAGCTCATCCTGTTTTTATCATCGAAGACAAGTAAACAGGTGATAATATCTTTATTCGTTTTTCATACTTTGCATTACATTAATCCTAAATCCTTTGTGTCAGGAAAATGTTCCCATGTCTCATTTCATCTGTTGTAATAAGGATGTGATAAGTATTTGAAATTGTTTTCTGCACAGCATTTACATTTGACATTTCTCAAATGTAAACATGATATGCTAAATGAATTTGACGAAACAGAATATTCATGTCTATAGTTGGTGTTAAGCATTATTAGTAAATCGCTTCCACAATAATTCTAGCCTCTGTGTATTCACCAAGCAAAAATGAAAGTACACCAAGAAACTTGTTAGCACGATTTTATTCGGAAAGAAAGTAATTAATATTCAAAAAAATTGATTGAATTTCTTTTTCAATGAGTTATGACAATATATACCATTGTTTATCACCTTTTGAGAAAAGTCATGTCATATAGCTTCAGAAAATTTCTAAATACTTTAAAATTCGTACTGCTTCAGAAAATTCAGAACAGGTTTCTCGTCTAAGTATTATTAATGTCTAATGTACTATTTTCTGTACCAACCACAAGGTTGTTGAACCTTCTTTTCTTAAAAATAAAAAATCCATGCGGGGAAGCACTATGTATTATAATTTAGCCAATCCCATCCTAACTAATGCTACTTTATAATAGAGAAATTGATGTATCCTATAGTAGGTTTTCTTGAACTTTTCTCTCAAAATTTTCTCTCTCTTAGAGTCTGATGATCATGGAGATCAACTAAACATTATATATAAACTATCTTCGTCTTCACAAAGGTGTTAGTTACTGACTCACTGACATAGTTTTAAGTGCTGACGTTAATTTTCTTTGGCTTCTTAAAGAGACATATTATATTATATCACCGCAAATATAATGAAACCGTTTACTTTCTTCTTTGTTTTTTTCTCATGAGGAAGTTACATCTCCAAAACCCTCCAAATAGATTGCTTGACTTCATGGAGCAAAAACCACAACACGTAGAGAAATGATGACTTATTATCATTTTTTTTCTCTCTTTATTTTAATTAGTTTAATATTCATAGGTAGCAAACCTCAACCCCACCAGTCAGTCTCAGAAATAATAAAATAATGAAGCCAAAATTAGTTGGCAATTCATTTGTGTGCTCTCACTGAACTTGTATTTACAACTTTTCATTAAGCACACATGGAACCTTGTGACATCATAATCTTTTTCCAATCTTTGAAGAGGTAGTTGCATGAACTCCCTACATACATACTTAGCTTCTAATTTTTGTGTCTAAACTTTTTCTTACCTAAGGTGGTCTAAATTTATTAGTATAGCTAGAGTCTATCCTCTAACCAAAATAGTCACAGCATTACCAGGTGGGAAAAGGGTCTTTAGAGAGAGAGAAAAATAATTGAATATAACCAAAAAAATATGAACTTTTAGTATAATCTACAAGATATAATAATTCATCTTCAGGGCATAATGATGGTGCCTTTATCATTGTAGTCTAATACAATTTTTCAAAACCTACAAAGTTGCGTTCTTTTCAACTGTATATATGATGATTGCCTCCTCATAAAATGAAAACAAAAGGATATACACTAAGAAACTGCAAAAAATTTCTGTATAACTGAGTGCTGATAAGATCTGCCAGAAGGGTGTTCAGTTGTGTAGAGGGTTTGGTCCCCCTGGAACTGCTCGTAGCGAAGCACCGTATTTCGGGTCAATCCCATATGCTTTGGATTCCTCTGGAGATTTTGCAGATAAATGCCATGAAAACTTAGAAGGAAGCACGGTGCTCTGGTCTTCATGCTTGGTTGATTCACTTCTAACTCGGTTGATGTGGCGGCAACTCGATAATTGGCTGATCATGAGCATGGTTATCAACACCAGACAAGGAAGCTTGTGATTCTGAATTACCATGGTTCTTGAGACCAAACAAAACTTATAACTAAGTGTGGAAAGAAAGAGAAAGAAAGAAAGAGCTTGTTTTGAAATGGAAGCTAGTTTTGAAGTCTTTTAATGTGGTATCAAGCAAGCTGTGGTGGAGAATACTGCCAAACTCAACTATTGGTTTTTATATATGAAATGGCAGAATTGTCCATTTCTTATCAATAAATTTCTAAAATGTCCTTGTCCCCTCCACTACTATATGCATATCTACTCATCTTTGAACTTGTACTAATGAAAGCTGGGTTTTTCTCCTGTGCAGGTCATTCTGAGTCCTTTGGTTGATAGCTTTAAACTTATTAGAAGCTAAAGAGAAGCTTCACTAATGGTTTTTCTCTTGTAATACAAAATTTACAAGACATGTAATATGTCTTGATGATAAACTTTTGAGTTTGGTGAGATGAGAAGATGATTAATTATAAGGCTAATGTGGTATTTTCTATACAACGGTTGACTTTACCTTAATTGGATCTCTCTCTCTCTCTTATTTAGTTTTTATATAATTTAACTTGTGGTATAATTATTGGTAGAGACTAAAGTTTCATTTAAAGCCACGTGGGGCAAGATTTGTTATCACAAATGGCATACATTCACTGACTTTTAATCTAAGGTCTTCAGTAAAAAAGAATAAAAATTAGGAGATTATATTAAGATTAGCCAACTTGAATACTAATTAAGTTAGATATTCCAACAATGTGATCTGGGTAATTAATGACAATGGTGTACTATGTAGATGTAAACACTGATAACACTCTCATTCTTACAATGACAATAACATGGGCCATACCCTTATTATTATTATATTGAAGAAAGAAAATAATAATTGAATTAGAAATAAATTGAGACAACATTTCAGCGTCTGATTAGGTGGTTGGAAGATATTAATATACATAAATAAATAAATACATTTATTTAAACAAAGTTCAGTTTCTGTTGTATCTCTTCCCAAATAATAATATAGTAACACTCTGCAATATGTCCACAGACTGATTCTTCATCACCATTGGTTAAAAAAAAAAATTTAAAATAAAAATTATACTATAAGCTAAGTAAAATTTAATTTAGGGGCTGACATTATATAAATAAATAAATATATATTATATAATATGAACATTATATAATAATTAATGAGGTTGAATTTGAAATTTGAAACTTCATAGTGGCGTGTTGAAATAACTGGAGGCACATGATGATGATTATTATCACCATAGAATTTTTTCATGAAATGCCAGCAGTATTTGTCTTCACCGACTCATATATATTATATACAAAATATTTAAATTAGTGTGAAAATACATTATATAAAATATTTGACCAGACTAGGTTAGTTGCTTATCTTGAATGGAATTAATTAATAACTGCTGTTGATGATGATTCAGAGCAGAGCAGAGAGATTCTTCTTTCATATTATATCACAGAAATTACGTAATTATTGCTTTGTACGTCTATGAAAATATATATAACTATATATTTATATATTTTCTATTTTAATGTGTTAAAAATATATATATGGCCCGGCATTAATTTCATTTTCCCTTGATTAGAATATCAATATAAACTATATAGTATTTTACATAAAAAAAAAATTGTTTTTTACTGCACTGTAGTTATTATTGGTCTACTTACTATACACTCAATTCACTATAAAATCTGTTACGTACGTAGCACTTAGGTTAAATCTATGGCCCTTATTAGAAATTGTTATTATTATAGTACTGCTACGTAGTACCATTTGATTTAATATACTGTACGTAATATTTATTGTACTGTATCTTACGTAAGTAATATTATGTTTGGGACAGTTGCTAGAAGCTAAAACTGTCAAAATATCTTTCTAAAAATAGTTTTTTTGAAAAAAATTTACAATAAATATATTTATTATATATTATTCAAAATAAAAATATTTAAAATAAATTAATGTTATACTAATATAAACAATATTAGAAATTTCTTTGGTAGGTACTTCAAAAAGAATTCTACCCGTAGGATTTTTTTGTGTTCTCAACCCGTAAACAGTTTTCAACGCAATTTTTTTTTATGATCATGTATATTGTAGTTATTTAGAGCATCCTGCAAATTTTCAGAAAATTCTGAATAATTTACAGTGCCGAAAATAAGTTTAAAAACAGGTTGTTATACACGTGACTAATTTTTGTATGCGCGTGGAAAATAGCATGTTTAAATCTAGTTTTCGGCACTGTAAATTATTCGGAATTTTCTGAAAATTTGCAGGATGCTCTAAATAACTACAATATACACAGTCATAAAAAAAAATCGCGCCAAAAATTGTTCACGGGTTGAGATCACAAAAGAATTCTACCGATAGGGCTCTTTTTGAAGTTCCTACCATAGAATACTCCAATAATATTAATTCTTAAAAAATGTTTTTTTGTTGAAAAAATATTTTATAATTTATATTTATTAGATATTATTTTATTTTAGTAATTTTAAATCAACAAATCACTTTAATATAGAGTTTAGGAAAAATCTACTCTAGTTTTCGGCCCGATTTTTTTTATGACTGTGTCTATTTAGAGCATCTAACAAATTTTAAAAAAAATATGAATAATTTATAGTGTTAAAAACTATGTTCAAAATAAGTTATTGCACGTGTAACTAATTTTTTATGCGCGTGTAAAACAACATATTTGAACATAGTTTTCGACACTGCAAATTATTCGGAATTTTCTAAAAATTTGCAAGAAGCTCTAAATAACTACAATATACACGGACATAAAAAAATCGCGCCAAAAACTATTCACGGATCGAGAACACAAAAGAGCCCCACCGATAGAATTCTTTTTGAAGCCCCTAGAGTTTATTATGCACTACAAGATTATTTTTGTATTTCATAGTATTTTTAAATTATAATTTATCAAAAACATATCAATTTCGTATTTTAGTAAAAAAAAAAAAGTAAAATAACTAAAAAAATAAAAAGTAAGAGTTTTGAAATAACTTAAATTTACATATTTGTGATTATATCATGAATAAGATTATAATACCATTATCATTATAATATATACGCAATAATATATTATTTTTGTTTATGATCACTTTATTAGTTTCATATTAAAAACATATTTAATTTAAACATGTGAATTTGTTTTAATAAAGTAAAATAAATATGACATCTAATACGATTTTTCCAACTCTCAGCACTTTAAAATTTATAATTTACCAAATATTCAACAATTTATTTTACTTTTCCCACCGCACAGCTACAACTACTTTTCCCCACATTTTGTGACTAATGACCATACAATTATTAATTAGGTTGCTATGGATATGGACACCAAATTCTAGGCAACTCACTTGATAAATGATATTATATTCACAATTAATATGTGGATTGGGTTTGTTATGTTCACATTAACAACCTTTTCAAATTCCAAATTCCACTTTACAAGCTTTAGATTTTGTCTCTTTTGAGTGTTTTTTATTTTAGATTTGATATAATTTTAAATTTGTTTGAATAATTGATAATCGTTTGATCAATTTAATCATTTAATATAATTTATTTTTTAATTTATTTCAGCTGCAGTCTCCATTTTTTATAATTTGTAATATTAATTAGGTCCCAAAATTTATTTTTGTATCAGTTAAGTCATCAATAATTTCAAATCGTATTATTTAGGTCTTTAAATGTTATTATTATTTTTTTAAATACATAAAAAAATTACAAAATAAATGGTGAATCAACCTTAAAAATTTTGGACACTTCATTTATAACAATAACAAACATGACATTGAAATATATATATATATATATTTTCATGGCATTTTTAAAAATATTTAAGATTTTTATAAATTAAATTAATATTTCATTACTAAAAAATATATTTTACATACGTTGTTATTTTTTATTTAATATTAATAACTATTATCACATCTATCTCGATAATATTAATTTTTATAATGTCTATGCTTGCTTATTTTATACATTTTTTTTAAATAATGCAACTTAGAAGTGAATAGTGTGTATAAAGTTATTTATGTATATATATGACTAATTTTAAGTTGTATTATAAAAAAAATTACAAAATAAAAATTAATGTGTACATAATAAATATCGATAATCTGATAATTCTGTTATTAATATTAAAAAAATGTAGGTAAAAATTATTTTGAATGAAAAATTCATTTAATTTATAAAACAATTAAATATTTTTAAAAATGCGATGAAAAAATATTTTTTTCAATGTCATGTTTGATATTGTCATAAATTAAGAGGTCTAAATTTTTTAAGATTGATTCAACTATTTTTTTTATATTTTATTATGTATTTGTTGACGCGGTTCTTCGTCAACATGTAATTAAGAGAAGGAGAGAAGGGAATTAGCGCTGAATGTAGAACTGTAACAGATATAAGATCTTAGAGGATGAAATAGGTGACTCACGGCACGTTTTTAAGTGGTTCAAAGGTTAAAATTCTTCTACTCCACTAGTCAATATTATTGATATACTCTGGGTATTTGGTTACAAAGTATGTCTCTCTAGAGATTATTGTTTTTCCAACCCTTATCAACTCTCGGGGTCTCCATATTTATAGGAGAAGGCACTTGGAAGTTGGCAAGGAGGTCATCCCGTGACCTTCTTATTTGTCATATCAACTCTGTGACATTCATGATTAATTCCTAAACCTGACACGGAAGTATGGTCACATCGATAGGTAAGGAGATAATGGGTCGCACGGCCAAACCCAGCTGTGGGTGTCTGAATGCGCACGTTCCTGCTGCGTGTTCGAGAAGTCAGGGAGATATCGGACACGTGATGTCAGATATATGCACGTTTATCTTGCGTGTGTTGACTTGGCAAGGGGTCGTAGCCTCCATATCTAGCTCGCACCACAAGCTATGCATCTGACCTGACCTTCGGCCTTCCGATTCCTTGCTCCAGTCTTGGCAGTCTTGGCGAGTCCTTGAGGATTCCTCGAGCTAATGGGGGGCGACCTCAAGACAGGACCCCGACCTGGGGGATACTTATGGACTAACTATGATTAGCTAGGAAGATACTTTCCCTAGACTGGGTGAGTTCAGTATATGTCGCGAACACGGGCTTAAACTTGTCTACAGACTTATTCTTCTTTTGGCCTTGCTGGTTGTTTTCGCCATTTCCCTTTCTTTTGCCTCCACCCGGCTGGTTGTTCTGTATGACACCTGGGGTCGCTGCCACAACCTCCGTCCCTACTCCAGTGGGCTGCTCGGGAACCTGGCTGGTTCCCGCGGCTGAGGCTTCTGCTTCTTCCAAGTTTATCCATTCTTGGGCTTTGTTAAGGAATTCGTTAACCGAGCTGAATCCCTTCCTCTGTATATCCTTCCATAGGTCTCCTCCGACAAGGATTCCGGTTCTCATGGCCATGATCTTGGAGCTATCATCCGCGTCCCTAGCTTGGGCAGCGAAGTTCGCGAATCTGCTTAGGTAGGCCTTCAGCGTCTCGCCGGGCTGTTGTCTCACATTGGCCAGGGAGGCGCGGAATGCCCTTTTGAAATCAGCTGAGAAGGTCTTCCAGGAGCTGATTGACTGTTTTTTACTTTGCTTGAACCACTGTCGGGCAGGTCCGGTCAGTGTGGAGGGGAAGATCAAGCATCTCAGCTTCGGGCCAATATTATGGGCCATCATTAGGGTGTTGAACATCCCTAAATGGTCTGACGGATCTCCGTCCCCGTTGAACTTTGATAAGTGAGGCATACGGAAACCAGGTGGGTATGTCGTCGCTGCTATGTTGGGGGCGAAGAGTTCCATCTCGTCTCCCGAATCATATTCGTCTTTTTCATTTTCTGATAGGAGCTTCTTCATCAGTTCCTCCATCTGAGTGAGGCGCTCGAGGGTTTGATCCTGAGATCCTTGGTTATTCCGGGGCTGTTCAGCAGCTCTGGATCCATTGTACATATTAGGTGGGTTATTGCCCCTCCTATCTTGAGATAGGTTATTTAGGACATTCCCTCCGTTACGTACTTCGGATCGGGTCCCCCCCAAGCGAGCCTGACTACCATCTCTAGTCCGGTCCTCTCTGTGAGAGTTGAGGTGGTCTCGAAGGTCGCCTCCCTGGGTGGTCTGGTGGCTCTGTGCCGAACTTAGTCGCTGACGTAGGTCTCCTCCAGAGAGATCACTCCGGCGACTACCGGTCCAATGACTCTTGCTGGATAGACTTGGAGCCCGTCTTTGGTGGTGAGGACCTGTGCTTTCTTCCGGCACCCTGCTACGCCGGGAAGGTCCCGCTGATGGTGGGTTTCTCCTACTACTCCCGTAAGCTGGGATGTCTCGGATGGGCCGAGGAGGAGACGGATATCTGATCGTAGATGGAGGATGCCTGACTGGAGAAGCGATCCTGGTTCCGTCTGGACGGATCAAATTTGGTGGGGGCCTTTCGGCCCTGACAGCTTGCTGGTCCCCCGCCGGGCGACCTGGACGAGGCCCAGGACGGTCTTCGGGGACGGGCTGACGTCTTTGGCCCTCCTCGGATCTCCTCCGGGAATTTCCTCGAGCTCTCCTGGGCGTCCTCGTGGATGGTTGAGAGCTAGGAGTCGACGTCCTAACCGAACGGTTGTATTGCTGTTGTCTGGTCCCAGGCCTTTCCCCGAAGTTTGCGTCTCGATGGTGCGATGAAGGGGTGGAGTTGGCTGCTAGAAGTCTATCCGAACGGCTATGCCTGGACCGACTACCCCGGCGAGACTTAGGAGCCTCACCTTGCCTCTCTCCAACGTTAACGTTGGTTGTGAGAGGGGGTAATCGGGCCAAGATATCCTGGATTTGTCGACTAGCAGTTGCTAACTGACTCCTCAGCTGAGCGTTCTCCATCTCCACCGCAGTATAATAACACGGGTTCGGATTAGGTGGCCGAGGCGCCGAACTACCAATATCGTCTTGGCCCGCCGGCTGCTTTCCTGGCCGCTGCTGGACTTCAGGAATTTGTTCATCAGGGATGGCGATATGATGAGCCTCCTGCCCATCATGCTGTTCTGTCTCGTTGCCATGCCTGGATCGAGTAGTCACCATAGTTGGATGTTTGTAGCAGCACTAATCGAACTTGCTCTCAATGAAAGCACCAAACTGTTGACGCGGTTCTTCGTCAACATGTAATTAAGAGAAGGAGAGAAGGGAATTAGCGCTGAATGTAGAACCGTAACAGATATAAGATCTTAGAGGATGAAATAGGTGACCCACGGCACGTTTTTAAGTGGTTCAAAGGTTAAAATCATTCTACTCCACTAGTCAATATTATTGATATACTCTGGGTATTTGGTTACAAAGTATGTCTCTCTAGAGATTATTGTTTTTCCAACCCTTATCAACTCCCAGGGTCTCCATATTTATAGGAGAAGGCACCTGAAAGTTGGCAAGGAGGTCATCCCGTGACCTTCTTATTTATCATATCAACTCTGTGACATTCATGATTAATTCCTAAACCTGACACAGAAGTATGGTCACATCGATAGGTAAGGAGATAATGGGCCGCACGGCCCAACCCAGCCATGGGTGTCTGAATGCGCACGTTCCTGCTGCGTGTCCGAGAAGTCAGGGAGATATTGGACACGTGATGTCAGATATATGCACGTTTATCTTGCGTGTGTTGACTTGGCAAGGGGCCGTAGCCTCCATATCTAGCTCGCACCACAAGCTGTGCATCTGACCCGACCTTCGGCCTTCCGATTCCTTGCTCCAGTCTTGGGAGTCTTGGCGAGTCCTTGAGGATTCCTCGAGCTAATGGGGGGCGACCTCAAGACAGGACCCCGACCTGGGGGATACTTATGGACTAACCATGGTTAGCTCGAAGCTCGGCCTGCTAATCAGCCCGTGGAAAATCAGGGCGTACAGTATTCTACAAGAAAAAAAATAACATTTATGGACCTATATAATACGATTTGAAATGATTAGGGACTTAACTGATACAAAATTAATTTTTAATACATAAGTATAAAGAATATGAACTGCAGCTAAAAAAAACCCCTTTTATTTTTTTATGAAATGAAACTTATGTCATCTTCAACCCTCAACACTTAAATAGTGTTGTTTTCACACAATAATATTTTTTTCAACTCCAACTACAATACTAATACAAAAATATATTCTCTTATAAAAAATATATATTATACTAAATGATGGCTAAAATATTCCATATTTATAAAATATTATACTTTAATACCTAATGTTTTTTAAAGTAGTGTACTTTTACACCCAAATTTTTTTACAATAAATATATTTAATGCTTTCAAAATATTCTACTTGTATACTTAATTTTTTACGGCAAAAAAAATAAAAATATTAAGTAGTTTAGCCGATATTTACTCTATATATCATTTTTATATTATTATAATAAACATATCATCTTTATAGTGCCCACTATAAAGAATTGTTATATATATATATATATATATGATCATTTTTTTACAAGGGCTTCAGATAGAACAAAGTTTTTTTCAAATAAGCTAATTTATTTGGGACATGCAGATCCACTATTTTTCCTATTCAAAGATCAGCCCTTTGTCTATGTGTTTTCACATCGAGAATTCTTTGCAGATGAAAAGATGTCAAAGGGCCTTCTTTTAAGCCTACCGGTGGGGCTCTCAGTGTTCTCGACCCGTGGACAGTTTTCGGCGTGATTTTTTTGTATGACCGTGTATATTGTAGCTATTTAGAGCATCCTACAAATTTTCAGAAATTTCATAATAGTTTACAGTACCGAAAACTAAGTTCAAACATGTTTTCCATGCGAGATATATAGAATAATTCTTATATAGGGGCTTCACTTTAAGCCCTACCGGTGGGGCTCTCAGTGTTTCTCAACCCGTGAACAGTTTTCGGCGCGATTTTTTTGTATGACCGTGTATATTGTAGCTATTTAGAGCATCCTGCAAATTTTCAGAAAGTTTCGAATAGTTTACAGTACCGAAAACTAGTTTTAAACATGTTGTTTTCCACGCGCATAAAAAAAATTAGTCACGCGTGCAACAATATGTTTGAACTTAGTTTTCGGTACTGTAAACTATTCAAAAAAAATTTAAAATTTGCAGAATACTCTAAATAGCTACAATATACACTATTAATAAAAAAAAATCGCGCAAATCGAGAATCGAGAATCCAGAGAGCCGTAAGAGAATTCTCGCACATATATATATATATGGTAAGATATGTAGTCTGGTTGGATTCTTTTGGGTATGTTTAGCACAATAATTGTGAATTGCAGTCTAGTTAGAAGTGCTCGTAATTATATAATCTTTAATTGAAATATCGTCTAAACCATTTTTAAAATAAAAAAATTAGACAATTTTTATAGTGCTATCTTTTAGCTTTTTAACTACATGTCTTATTATTATAGGTTGAATTATAGGTCTTGAAGATAATCATTATAAATGAACACTTTGCTAAAAATTCTTATTACTCTTACTATCACCACATATAATTCTTAGGCTAGCTCTTAGCTATCTAGATTAGCTTAAGGGGCAGTTGGAACTTGGGAGATATTCTTTATATATAATCCTAATAATGTGTTTTATTTTAAGTTTTTTTTTTTTTTGTATAATATTAAACAAATGGACCAAGACCAGTTCATCTGACACTGATATTTGACAACTAGGTGTCCAAATACAAATCTCTTATACGAAAACTTATTGGATAAATACAAACAAAAATCCCAACTTGTCATCTATGTAGAAATTAAGTGTTGAAGTTTGATTGTACCACAAGTAAGTTGTTAAAGCCTTTTTATTTCTTTCTTTTTTGGCTTTATATTGTTTATAAAATGTAGTTTTAAGAGATAATTAAGAGGGTTCATTATAGGGTCAATATTTAGATCTTATACGAAAGATATCAAATGTCAATATCTTGGAATAGAAATCTCTATTCATCACCCTTTGAATTAAGTTGGCCTCTCATCATAATCTCTATGTTGTCATAAGTTGAATTAATTGTTGGAAAAAATTCAAATTATTGATTGGTATTCCTATTCATTTCATGAAAAATATTACTTGGGTTAGAGCAGTTGAAGAGTTGCATTTAGAAAATAATATTAAAAAAAAAAGGAAAGAAATCGTATGGGGTTTTATAGATTTTCACCAAAAATGGCAAGAGGCGCACTAATAAGAAATGCTTTTCTTAGTAAGCAACGTGTGAAATGATTAAAGAAATCTAAAAGATATACTTCAAGTGAAAATGAGATATATTAAGACTAAAACATATGTGTGAGTGAAGGTTGGAATTGTTTAAAGATTGTGAAATGCATAGAAAATTAATGCAAAAGAAAGAAAGAAAAAAAGAGCCTAACTAGGGAGTAATTATGAGATGTAACTAATTTGAAAATGACCCTAATCTATAATATAATGGGAATAGTTTAGTAGGAGAAAAAAATTGTTATGGCTTTGAGACTAAAAACAGTTCAAATGAATCAAGACTAAATTGGCATCTGTTGAGTAGAGTCTTAACTATGGAAATTTGTACAATGCAGAAAGAAAAAGAGATTGATTGTTCAAGTAAGTTGAATTTATTCATGAATATATTATTATTATTATTATTATATATGTAATAGCATGTTATTGTAACATGTTTCAATTGAGTTTTCCAACTTACTGTTTGGCTCTTTATGTTGAAAAGAGTCAAACTGTGAGAGAAGGTATCTCATCCAACTTCCAGTTTTCCTCTTCATAGTTATACCACTTGAGAAAATCCTCTTGATCAACAGCAACCCTGCACATGGGGCAGGCATTCTTCTGGCAAGTGATAAGTGTCTTGACATGCTTTGTGTTTTTGATGATTTCGTCGTCGATTTCTTCGAACACCAAGAGGAAGCCAGGCTCTCGAGTGTCGCACACCATGAGGCTGTGAGCCAAGTTGAGAACTTCCAATTTGTTCAATTTTTTCAGTAGAATTAGTAGAGCTTGCTTAAACACTACTGTGCACCTGAGGCTTAAGACCTTGAGATTTGGGGTGTGTGAGGCAATGGAAAGTGCAAAATCAGAGTCAACTGGACACATGATTTTGATCTCAGAGAAATTGTTGCAGTAAGCACCAATAGACTTCATCATGTTGCAAGGAGAATAAACACATGGAACGGTCAGTGATTCGAGGTTGCTCCAATGCTTTATGGCTTCGTCGAAACCATCCACATCTAATTTGTTCCATGCTGGTAGAACAAGTCTCTTGAGATTGGGAGTCCTGCAAAAGTTATATATATATGATATGATCAGTTTGAGGATATCAACACACTTATAAGACCATAAGTTACTACACTCATTGCTAATTGGTTTTGAAATGGAACCTCATGTATATTCTTGCAGATAATGCTTAGGAAAGTGAAGATGTTCATTACCTTTCAGCTATATAAAGTAAGTGTTCATTTGTTAAGAATGCATAGAATTGGAAGATCAAGCAAGACACATTTCCGCGATTGAGCTTCAAAGAGTTCTTTAAGACTAGCATTATTTTGTTGCTTGGCCCGTCGATATACAAGTCATCTGATGTTTCTGGAATCCGGCCTGAATTGAATTTCACCTTGCTCAGATCAATACTATTCCAGATTTTTGGATCGCGAGAAGCTGCACGCCAAGAGGTACACACACGAGAGACACCAGCAACCACATCCAGAATGTCGAGCGCCATGAAAATCTTTACAAGGATGTCAAATGGCAAATCCTTCCAAGAGGTTTGTGAAGGGGAGTTATTCATCCTTGGAAAGAGATTGTGCCTGCAGCGCAATGAAATGGGAACATTATGAGCAAGGAAACTCAGTGAGCATACTAATAATCCAAGTAAAAAAACAAACATTAGAACCAGACTTTGGTTACTCAATAATCACAAACAAAATGAAATATCAAATGACTTGTTATGCACTATAACTGATCATAGAAAAATTCAAAATTTGAGAGGAAATGCAGCATCTATATCAGTCCATCTAATTGATCTTTAGTAGCAATTAGTTTCTGAATGAACAAAATATTATGCTATATGCAACTAATCTACTTCTTTACTTTCTACATCGGTTTATATGATTATGATAAACTAAATTGAGAATTTAAAGAACATGTAGTGATTATTATAAAAAACTACTAATAGATTATAAAGAACAAACAGTTTATGAATCATACTGGCACAAGAGTAATTAGAAACTTTGACAGTTAATCATAACAGTACATGGCTATTAAACACCAAGAAGAGATCTCAGAGAAAAAATTAACTTCAAAGTAATGAAAATTTAACTTCAGAAGTTAAAATAGCCATAAATTCTCCTACTCTAAACAGCAATATGCTAAACCTACAACAAGTACTAAGCGCTGTTGAAACAAGCATACTGCATTAATGATAATGACTGCTCAAGCAACTTAGATTTCATTTGGCTAATTAAGTTTTCTTGAATAATTAAGTCATAAAATTTTCCTACAAATGCAGTGGTGATAATAAACAAGTTGACATGTAAAAACCAACCAAAGCAGAATCAAATAACTATAAAATTTTGAATGTTACTTAATCACTTGGTCCTTGAACACTACAAGTCTACAATCTGCTTCATTTTTGTGTGAAGAGCTCATTACCTCAAGAAACTTTACAAAGTATGAAAGAACGTCTCAAGTAATAAGAAAATTTGTAGATACATGACACCATAACAATGAAAAAGAATAGATAGGAGATCAGAATACTAATGCCATGACAGTATATGGAACAATCTGTTTTTGCTAGGTAACATTCATGCTTCATATAATGCAAAAATAAAGCTTTGATCCACAAAAGCCAAAGAGATCACTTCTTATATGCAAAAAAAAAATTATGAGTTCTATCTAAAGACGATGTTATGCATGAAACAACTAGCAGAAGGAGAAATTTTATTGACTAGAAGACAATTAGAACATGCCAATGCCATAACTGTAAAGAAACTTTGCAAAAGTTATATGTGTAGTTATGTACTATAGAAAGAATTCAATTCACTGATAAAAGCTAATGCTCATCTATAATGTGTTTTTCTTTGAAACTTTATTTCCTTACCTACAAGAGGTTTTACTTCTCCAAGACGACATTTTTTTTATTGAATCAACAAAAGAAACTACTCTATCATTGAACTAGTAAATGTATACAAGGAACATGTTAGACATATAACTATGCACCATAATACACAAGCATAAATGACTACTCAAAAAGACTCATGGAAAGAGAGTGTAAATCATAGTCATAAAGCTTTCCTCTAACTGTAGTAAATAAGCAAAGTTCTATATGTCAAAGAACAAATTATTAGCTATGCTTAGACTAAAACAGATTCAAATTACTTTCAATGATGAAAGTTATTTAATTCTCTAGTCCTTAAGAGCTACATCCTGCTACACCATCTGTAAATCACATTCAAAATAGTTGAGACTAAAGAACTTCACTAGCTATGCTTAAACTAAAACAGAATCAAATTCCCTAGTCCTTTAAAGCTACACCCTGCTACATTATCTGTAAATCACATTCCAAATAGTTGAAAAGAAAGAGTTTCACTATCTATGAAAGAATGTAGCAAACTTGTATAGACACATGACTCCATAACAAGCCAAAAGACTAGGTAGGCCATCAAAAAAGCCAATGCCCTAATGGCTTAAGGCACATTCATTCATTTATTGTAAAGCAAACAAATTTTATTTCCACTACAAAATTTCAAAGAGATCACTACATAGAAGCAACAAAGTGACATAATTTGAGTGTTACGTAAAATAGATGGTATGCATGAAACAATTAGTGCTAAGAGAAGCTTTTATTAGCTAGAAAACATTTAGAACATGGCATCATTGTAACCGAAACTTTGCGAAAGTTCTATAAAAATTGAGATATAAGTGGAATCATTAATAATTGAGAACATACCATGATTGTAAACGAAACTTCGCGAAAGTTCCACGTGTACTATAAATAAAGTTAGATTCGCTCATAAAAGCGATTGTCCAACTATCTTTTACCTAATATTCGAATATACTAGCGGCTTAAATATCCAAATCTTAGTATTTTTGGAACTTTCTTTCCATATTAATCAAAAGAATTTACTTCTCCAAGATAAGACTACACTTCACACAATCAACACAAGAAACTATTCTATCAAGAGACCAATAAATTAATCTTGGGATAAATTCAATCATGAAAGTCTTCTGAATATGAAGCTAAACACTCAAAGTTATAGATTTCTTTTTTTCATTCCCAACATACAATCTTCAAACAGATAGATTGAGAGAACAACAACGAATACAAAAATTCTTCCCTACCTAATAACCTCATAAATTCCCTTTTAATTTTCCTAATTCTGATATAAGAAAACCATTAGGAACATGATTTTGATCACTGTGAATATAAAAACATTTTCAAGAAAACAGGGTTTTCTTTTCCTATGATTTTATAAAGGATCTAACATTCAATCTCAAAATACAGATCTACATTTCTCATATTTCAAAAAAAAAAATGCTTGTTGAGTAATTTTTTTTTTCATGAAGGCTTTAAACCAAGAGAAAAATTTAGGCTCAAAAGAGCTTATGTGAAGCAAATTGTAGCAAAAATATCCCAAAAGAAAGAATTAGAGACTTTTCTATCATCGTTAACAAGAAACCGATCAAACTCTTTTATACAACCAAAGTTACAATATCATGGTTTTTTTCCACACAAATTCACTTGAGTTTTCATACAACTCATTTTTGTGTGTGGATTTTAGAGTTGAAAGCATAAATCACTAGAAAAAAAAAACACAAGAAAACTTGAAAAAAATTACAAAACAATGTTAATTCAAACATGGGAGCCACCTTTTGTGGCCTAACAACTTTTCCTACCAAGAAAAAAATCAAAGCTTCACTCCAAGGATAAAATTCTAGTAGTAGCTATAGAATGAAAGAAACCAATAACAAAAGAAATGAATGGATACCCTTTACTGAAAATAAATGGATAAATAAATTAATGGAAGAGTTTACCTCTTGCAAATGTGTTGTTTGGTTCTATAAAATGTATTGAAAGAACTCAGTGAATTGCAATGCCTTCATTCACAGTTCATTAGTTCTTATAGAAGACAATGTGTCGAAATTACTGAAAAGTCCCTGACATTTGTAATAGTAACGCACGAACGTAATCTGTCACTAGCATGAAATTACCAAATAGTCCTTTCTTCAATTAGTTAATTAAAAATAATAATAATTGAAACTTGACTCTGGTCGGGTATCAGTCGGATTTTGCTTAGTGTCAAATTGTCTCAGAAAGCATCAATTTTTTTTTTAAACTACAAAAAAAAAATCTATATTATGTTTTTTAAGTAGAGCAATAAATGTATATACAAGACTTGTTTATTGAGTATCCTAAAAGTGACAAAGAATTAAGTGCCTTTTTTAAGAAAAATCTGAAATAATTTATTTGTAACATCTTTGTTCATGACATTAATTACCTTACCATGTTTTTATACAACTAAGGATAAACTTGACTAGTCCTTTAAGGTAATAATAAAAAAAGGCATAATTCATACAAGGAAAAAAATCATGGATATTCATTTATTGTATTTTGAGAAAAGAAAAGAAAAAAGAAAGTACAATCATTGACAGCCCCCTACCACATACACTTTGCTAGATTTTTCACTTTACCACCTGTACTAACAAATTTGACACTTTCTAAAACTCTTGGTGTAGGGGTAAATGACATTTTAACCCTTCTAGTTTGAATTTCTTTTTGGTTTGGTCCTAATTTGCCAATAAACTCAGTGCACTTGTTAATAAGTAAGACATGAGAATGTAAAGACTAAAGAGTGGAGAAAAACGTGGTTACTAATACTCAAGGATAGAAAAGAAAAATTAATAAGAAAAATGTCAGTTACTCTACATATTAGTAATTAATTTTGAGATGGAACGCTATGAATTAAGATACACATCATTAACGCAAGAGCTCAACCGTTCAAACGAACAACCGATCCAAAATAATGGCGAGCCAAAACCGATTTTTTTTTTTTTTTTAAAATAAAAGGGACAGAGGTCAAAGAATAACCTCTTCCCAATTAAATTGAGAACCCTCACTTATGGCGGAGGAATACCGTGGTAACAACATCAACAACAAAAACCAATCAGTCTTAGTAAAACACCCAAAGACTCTCACTCATCCAAAAACTAATACAACCATAAACTACTCCACTCCCTACATAGATCCAAGAAAGACGCACAGTCAAATTCTTTTGATCTATACACCTAAGTGGCAACCCAGAACTTGATTTTATCCCAAAGGTTGTCCACTGTACAAGAAACATCTTCAAAAATTTTACTATTCATCGCCAGCCAAATTGCCCAAAAAGTCACCAAAACAGTACTCTGCCACAAACGTGCCACCCTCCGACCTCCCTCCAAATGGCACAGGAACAGGTGAGAACAAGAAGAAAGCATACACTAAGAGACCCTGAACTCAGCCAGCACTTTAAACCACACCTCCCTTGCAAAAAAACATTCCAGAAAAAGATGGCGAACTGACTCCAATTCATTCTGACAGTAAACACACCAATTTTGGCAAAAGCTAGTGAAAAGGTCTACGCCTTTGTAAATTAACGTGAACATTCACCTTATCCAAGAATAACAACCATCCAAACAATTTAACTTTATACGGAGCGAAACTCCTCCATAAATTCTTAGCCCAATCCAACTCGGGACCTAAATGAGCATAAGTCAAGAAGTGGAAGGCGGACTTACAATTAAAAACTCCACTTGTGTCTGGAATCGAATTCCTCCTATCCTCCAAAATTGACAGGAGAGCCACAACCTGAAGCATGTGCAACAACAGAGCGAAAATAGACACCTCCCTATCAAACAAGTTCTTCCTGAAACGGAATTTCCATCCTATGGCCCCCACACTCCCTTCACCGTCCAAGACTGCCAGGTCTTTAATCACACAATTCTTGGCCATGGACACCAAAAATAAATCAGGGAATTGAGACTTCAAGGAATCATCGCCAAGCCAAACATCCTCCCAAAACTGAATCCTATCCCCCTTCCCCACCTTGAAACAGACCATCCTCCTATACTCCTCATACAAAGCCGAAATATCCCTCCAAGGACCATGAACCGACAATCTTCCCCCTCCTCCCGTATCCCACTGACCATCAACTACCTCATACCTACTCTTCACCACCTTATACCATAAAGCCTTACTTTCTAAAAGAAACCGCCATAACCATTTCATTAGAAAATCTTTGTTCCTCTTCTCAATATTCCCAATACCCAAACCACCACGACTTCGAGATTTACAGACTTCTTGCCAAGATACCAAATGATCAGCCCCCAACCGATCTGCTCCCTCCCACAAAAATCTCTCATCAATTTCTCTATACTCCCTGCCACATTCTTAGGGATCCGAAAAAGAGACAAATAGTAAACCAGAATAGAAGACAGAATTGACTGAATAAGATTCAATCTTCCACCACGTGACATAAAAGCACTCTTCCATCCATCCAACCGCTTAACGCACTTCGACATTACTGGTTCCCAAAACACTTTGGATCTCGGTGAAGCTCCCAAAAGGAGTCCCAAATACTGAATAGGCCACTGGCCCACTTCACACCCTATCTCACTAACCCGAAGATCCACTAACTCATCGGGCAAATTTATCCCCAACAACTGACACTTTTACAAATTAATAGATAGCCCAGACACCCTACTGAAGACTTTCAGGATGTCAAGGAGTACACCCAGGGACTCGTCATCGTTAACAAAGAAAATCGTATCGTCTGCAAATTGAAGATGGCTAACATCAACTCCATCGCTGCCCACTGTAAATCCTCTAAAAGCCGAGCTACTCTTAGCCTTGTCAATCATTCTGCCCAATACATCCACCACCAAAGTAAATAAGAAAGGGGACAAGGAATCCCCTTGACGAAGACCCCTCGAGCCCTTCAATTTACCCCTAGGATGGCCATTTAAAAACACAAAGAAAGACATAGACGACAAGCAGCCTTGCATCCACCGCCTCCAAACCTCTCCAAATCCTTTTTTCTGCAGAACAAAATCCAAGAATCCCCAATCCACACAATCATAAGCTTTTGTAAAGTCAATTTTGAAGACCCAACCCTTTTTACCCTTACTCCTGTACTCCTCCACCGCCTCATTTGCAACCAAAACAGTGTCCAGAATCTGCCTACCCTCCACAAAAGCTCCCTGAGTTTTCGTTATTGTATCGGACAGAACACCTCGAAGTCTGCAAGCCAACATTTTTGAGATAATTTTATAGACAAGACTAATAGGTCTATAATCCTTCACACGGCAACTATTAATTTTCTTAGGAATAAGGCAAATGTAGGTTTCATTGCCTCTTCCTTGAATAATTTCATCCTTAAAGAACCCATGAAAGACTGTCATCAGATCGCATTTAACTGTGTCCCAATTTTTCTGATAAATTTCCATGGAGAAACCATCTGGTCCCAATGCCTTGGACCCATCACAATCAAACATTGCCTGTCTTAACTTTTCCTCAGAGAAAGGTCGCTCAATCAGAGAAGCCAAAACAGACGAAATAGGTTCCCAAGAGATCCCGTCCACCCCAATCCAGTCTCTGTAGACCGACGTGTACAGGGAAGAATACAAACCCACAATAGCCTTTTCAATATCGACATCATCAACCAAAATAGTTCCATCATCTTGTTCAATCCTTGAAAGGAAGTTTTTAGCTTTCCGAGCACTAAGAATATTGGGAAAAAGCTAAGAATTGGCATCCCCTTCCCTAGCCCATTGACACTTTGACTTAAGTCAGACACTTCTCTCTTCCTCCAAGACAAGTTGCTGGCATTCTTTCTTCACCTTTGAACGTTCCTTAAGAAATTGCTCATTCCACAATCCCACCTCTGCTATTCTATCTAAAGCAACCAACCTCCTTTCCAGCGACTCTTTCAAAGTTGTTCTTAATCCAAAGGCTTCCCGACTCCACTCCTTTATTCTGTCTTTGACCCAGGCTAATTTGCACATAAACTGATACTCAGGCCACCCTTGCCCCTTGGCCAAACCCCACCACTTCTTGAAAAGGCTAGGAAAATCCTTATGGTCCAACCAAGCATTATCAAATCTGAACGGGCTTGGCCCCCAAGAGGGAGGATTTGAGTCCAACACCACCGGGCTATGATCCGACACAACATGAACCAACACTTCCTGACGAACAAACATGACCATGCCGGGGTGTACAGGAATCTATCCAGTCTACAACAAATAGGATTTGTGAAGCGACCATTATGAAGTTTTGGGTCAATTAATTTTAACTCTCTAATCAGTGCATCAAACATCTTTATACTTCTGGTATTAGACCCACTATTCAATTTCTCATCAACCTTTCTAACCACATTAAAGTCGCCCCCCACACACCACTTATCACCACAAATAGCACTCAAACCTGATATTTCATCCCAAAAACTATCTCTTTTTCCGTACACCACTGGCCCATACACACCAGTAAACCACCAAGGATCCTTCCCCTCTGCCTTAATACAAACAGAAATAGAAAAATCTCCCACTAAAGAATCAATAACAGAGACACTCCTTGTATCTCAAGCCACTAAAGTACCTCCCGATCGACTTGAAGCCTGCTGATAAATCCAAGCTCTACATCTGGATCGCCAAATGCTTCCCATGAAACTTCTATCTATTTTGTCCTTTTTCACTTCTTGAAGCACGATAATATCTGGACTAACTTTACAAATAGTTTCTTTAATCACCTTCTGTTTATCTCTGTTGCCACACCCCCTCACATTCCAAGACAGAATCTTCATAAATCACTACGGCACCCCACTCCTCTCTTCTTCCTCTTTTCATAATTAACATTGGAACTCAATTTTCTAAGTTCACGATAGCTCTTCTGAGATAGACTAATAGAATCTCCTTCCTCCTTTTCCCCCAAAACGTTCGGATACACCTAAATACCTAATGAATCCATGGCTTTAAGAAGTCTGGAAGACTCAATATCATCTTCCATTCCTAACTTACTACCATGATCCCCTATCCCCCTTGCTTAGGAACCCTTTCTTGACAGCCAAGGGCTCGGCCAGGTTCAAACATTGTCTCATGCCCTCACCCTTATTTGTATCACTAACCTCTTGCTCTTCTTCCATATTTTCTTCATTCCATAGACAACCTCCCAGAAACACACTATCCTCCCCTTCCCTTCTGTCACCTTCAGAATCAGTTTCCTCAATGTCATCTTCCGAGCTGCCCGATTCAAGATCATCGAAGACCGGACAAATGAAATCCTCCTCTTCCATAGCCATGTCATTGATGTTCACCCCCTCTCCCCGTTCCTCAATGAGAAAAGTACTTACTGCACAATATTGAGGAGGTTTCCGAGTATACACTTTCCAGCTAGATCTCTGCGTGTTTGACTTTGAGTCATACTCATCCATATTCTCAACCAAAACGCTGTGTTTCCTTGGAGTAGGCTTAGGAGCCGTATCATCCCAAAACTTGACAACTCCTTTTGAAAAACAAACATGTGCCTTTTGTATGAGCCCACGTGTGGTTACCAAATTAGAATCTGAAATGGGCTTACTTAAAGCTTGATGGCCGAAGACCTTAGTTACACACCTTGGATTGAAGAGAGCTCAACCCAAACAGTTAACTGAAAAATAAATCTAATCTATCCCAACAGTGCACATGTTAGTCAAACAATATTTCTCCTTCCCAAAGGGGCACGTGGAAGACAAAAAGCATTCCACATTTTTTTTAAAGTCAGAAGACGTGTCATCCAATCTGAAATCTTTGACCAAAAGATCTGCTAGCACTCTATTGTAAATTCTTTTTAAAGATGGGCAAGAATTTCGGGACTTAATTACCACTAAATTATCTGTTACTTCCAACAAATCAGGAGCCGATAACCGCCCAGCATGCATCTCTAGCTTGTCACCGGTGACCACCGTAGCATGTCCCTTCAGCTCATCATGAATCTTTCGGCTCTCTGTCCTTGCACCCCCAGACGCTTCCATCTCCTCCGATTGGGACCCAGCCGCATCCTCAACCCCAATCGTCTCATTCTTCACTGATTTCCTCATCCAAACTTGCCCTAAATGTTTGGCCTCCTCATCTCTCTTCTGAAATCGAAACAGATGCAAAATTAAAGTATCACCTCATACGGGAAAGAAACTCTATTGGGGATAAAACTAGAAACATCCCCAGCAAACTTGAGTCGAGCGCACTTCAAATTCTTCCCCCTTAATGTGTCTTTATCAATTTCTAATAAACCTCCACAAAATAAACCTATCACCTTAAACACATGAATATTCCAAATGTTCAACGGGATGCCTTCAACACCTATCCATTCATTTATGCAAGAGAGTTTCCCATCAATTGTTTGATTTCTCCAACTCCATTTAAGGAATGTAACTGATGTGATTGCCGAAATGATAACCGAGCCCAGAGAGGCCAAATCCTCTTGCTCCCTCTCATTGGCACACTAGATGACTACTCGATCATCTGAGAAACTGGAAAAGGTAAGATTTTTCCCCCACCAGCATTTCACTCCAATTTGAACTGCAGACCAAGGGAGTCGACAGTCCTCCCCAAGCATGAGAACAGCATATCGCCACTCCATGACCAGTTTCTCCCCCTTCTCCTCCACTCCCATCTGCCCTAATGCCGTCTTCACTCCTTCATCATGCACTTCCTCCCCTCCTAATATCTTATCCTCCTTTACGGATAGTGAGAGTTCCTGTTAACCATGGAAGCCCAAGAGGTCGATCTGTCCACCCTCCGTACAGTATCCCTTTGTGGAAAATTACCTTTTTTCCTAACCAAATGCTCCAAGCAAAACGCTAAATCTTTCCAACCCTTGGTGAACCCCTCCTCAGGAACTATGATGGACTCAATGGCACTGTGTTTGAGAACAGATAATTTCAAAAAGACTCCTCTAGCATTCTGGAAACATTCCAACAGCAGCCTCATGGAATTATTCCTAAAAGTCCTCCAATCTGCCCTAAGATAATCCTTAGCTCCGATCATCCCTTCCACCTCTTCTAAGAGCCAAATGGCTACGTCTAGCGTTATAGAAATCTCATAACCTGTAAATCAAGTCCTCTCACAATACTGAACTAATCCACCATCCCTGCAAAGGGACAACATGAAAACCTTATGTGTTGTTCTAAAGCTCCAATATCTAAAACCAGAATTCGATTTAGGTGCCCCAGAACCAGAATTTTGTCCAAATCCAGTGGGAAAGAGGATATTTTTCTTCCCATAACCAGTAGGGTTATGGTGGGAAAGAGGACATTTTTCTTCCCATAACCAGTAGGGTTATGGTGCACCCTTGACCTAAGCATACTTTTCTCTTCTAACGCTAAACTGATGAACCAAAAAACATACCATATTTGAGAGAGCATATAAAAGTATCACATTGAAGAAAATGTGAGAACATTAATACAACAATTTAGCAAAGTTTCCAATGAAATAGTGCTCTATGATTGAGAAAAACAAGAGTGAAAAGTACAAGTAATCCATTTAAATGAAAGATTATTACATTTTATAATGAAGATTGAATGTACAAAACTGGTATACTTGATAAGTAAATGACCTCAAAATCATTTACTTTGTACTACAGCACCTATTATAAGTTTATCTTGATACTTATCCATAAGACATTCTACTACAATAAATTACTCAAAAGAATGTGATAACAAAAAAGTCAACCAGAAATGCTTAATCGGCAGCCTAAAAATGAGGATTCAAGCAAGACTAGAAACACAGAAAGGAGAATTTTCTGTAAAGATAAAATCATACTCAACGAGCTAAAAGTTTCTTGCCTCTTGTTTCTGCTTATCAACCAGTTGCATACCAACATTCCAATCAAAGTCACTTGTGTATTCTTATGCCTTGTATATCTCTCAACCCCATCTTCACTGCTGTCTTTCTGAAGAGAGCAGGCGGTTTTTGCAGACCAATTGACTCAGAGAATCTCTTAGCAACCTCGACAAGTGTGGTTTTATCCCTACCGACTTCCTTGATCGAGTTATAGTAGCCAAGCCACCCATGATACGCTGCTTCTTTGACGCTACCATCAATCTTGGCCATAGAATCCTCCATCTGTAAGTTGAGAACGTAATCCAGCATACAAAAGAGAAATCACTATCAAAAATGTGAAAAAACCTCCAGCAAGCAAAGAAGAAATGAAAGTGTATCATAGGCAGCTAGTAATTGCAAAACAAGTTGTCTTCTTTATAAGATATCATTGTTGTTTCACAAGGTTTTTCATATTTTGAAAACTATTTGGTTAGTCATCATATGAACATTTAATTTTTCATGAGAATTAACTCTCTGACATCTGAATTATGGAAAAACATTAAATATTACAAGCACAAAGAATGAAAGTAAAGTAATGTAACACGACATTTTAAGAGGGACAATCAATAACCTGAAGTTTTGCATTAGGGTCCAATTGTGATAATGTAAATTTTTTAAGAGGTAGATCTTTTAATTCATCCAGAAAATATTCCTCCCATGGGGCAAGCAACAAGATGCCTTCTCCCTCTTTTCCTTCCCTTCCTGTTCTTCCAAGACGATGAATATATTGGTCCCGTGACATTGGTAGACCCACCTGGTAAAAGATCAGTACTGACTAAATTATATGAAAATTATAAAAGCATGCATAAATCAAGCTATTATCACTTCAACGTCAAGAACAGTACAAAATAATGTGTACACATAAGTTGCTGAGTGCAAAAAAAAGGTATTATTTTACAAATACCTGAATAACTAGTGTAACATCAGGATAGTTCATTCCACGAGCCGAAACATCAGATGTAACAAGAATCAGTCTTTTAGATTCCCTGAACTCCTCAGAAACACGAGTTCGAGCAAGTTGAGGCTTTCTGGTGTGCATCTCCCTTACGTTCAATTTCATTTCACGGAGAAGAAGATACATTAGTGATGTTACCATTGAAGTCGTACAGAAAACAAGGACCTGTAAGGAAAAATATTAGGCCACAACTACATGCAGCATTGCAACCGAAAAGGAAATTGAGAAGTCACAACACCAAACCTTATAATCAGGTGATTTTGAAATATGCTCCTTTAAAAGATGATGCACTATTTGAAAATGCAATTCAAGTGGTGAAACAAGATAGCATTGATTGACCTGCATTTAGCAAAATAAGATGGGATTATAACACCTTTTGAAAGGTTCAGATACAAACAACAGCTGCTCTGCTCATCCATGGAATATAGCAGACCTGTATTACATAGCATTAATCAACCATGACTCGCAAAATGGTCACAGTTCTTACCTGAGAAAGAGTTTCAACACAACCTTGACCAACTGTATCAACAAAAGAATGTTCCCTATTCAAAACTAGCTGTGATATTCGGCGAACCTGCATATTCATAATTGTACAAAATCAAATATGACACTTTTAGAGGATATCATGAAGATATATAACATCTCATTTTAAATTCGGATTTGTAATGACTGAGTAACAAACCTCTTTAGGAATTGTTGCAGTAAATAGCAAGGACTGCCTCCGACGAGGCAAACAATCAACAATTTTCTCAATGTCCTTCCGGAATCCCAAATCTAATAAATGACCAGCTTCATCAAGTATTAGCATCTTTAATCCCATCAATCGCACAGACAACCCAGATTTACTCTCAACGTGATCCAGCAACCTGCCAGGAGTAGCAACTACTATCTGGAAAAAAAATGCATAAAATGAACTTTCATTCTCGTATCATCATCTGCAACACTTAGACCATAGTTTCAACTGCAAAATTAAGAGGCGAACCTGGCTTGGACTGGATTCAAGGCGTTTCTGGTCATCTTTGAATCGTGTACCTCCTACTAACGTCTGGACACCTATTCCGCCATGGTACCTCAGCAAGACATTGGCTTCTGCAGCTATCTGACTTGCAAGTTCTCTTGTGGGGCAAAGAATCAGAGCTAAAATTGGAGGCACCCGTTGAATAGAATTACTACACAAAGCCTTCAGAACTGTTTCAATAGCAGGAATCTGTTCGTGTTTAGCAATACTGCTAAAAGATAAAAAGTAAATTGGTACAAAAAACAATATGAAAAGAAGAACAAGGCAAATGACAAGTACCAAAAAGGCTGCCGTTTTCCCAGTACCGGTTTTAGCCTTGACCAAAGCATCCTTCCCTGTTCCATTCAGAAAGAAAAACATAAAGAAAACACCTTATTGTTCTTCCACAACAAGAATCAAAAAATGCATTTCCATAAACTACACCAATAATAACATTGCATAATCATTATCAGAATCTCTGTTAGCCAATATTTAGTCTTGAATTAGCATAAACATGTAACCCAAATAAAGTCCTACCCTCTAGAAAAACAGAAAGGGTAGCCTCCTGCACTCTAGTCATTTGAACATAACCAGAAGAAGATAGCGCCTTGACCGTCAATGGAGATATATCGTACTCATCAAACCTGGTAAAAGAAACACTCTCACTAATTATTAATTTATTATCATCAGCCCAATCAAATAACAAAACACCTCTAGTAATCACTTCTCTCATTGAAAGAAAGAAGAAATAATATCACTTGCCTTTTTTGACTAAGAATTGACTCTTCCTCACACTTACCCTCTTCCTCAGCCAATTTTCTTTGACTGATTTCATGCCTAATTAACTCAACCTGCTGTGAAAAATCGACAGCCCCTTCGCATGTATTCAATGGCACTCTTCTTTTTGTGATTTTCACATCATACTTCCCTAAAGAAGCACTACTCCCCATTGTCCTCATATTCCTTCCAGTCCCAGAAAACCTCGCCGAGTCATCCTCTGAATCAAATTCTGACTCATCATCGCTCGAAGAACCACCACTTCTCCATTTCTTCTTCACCGAAAACTTCCTATGTACAGAAAGCTCATTCCCATTGCTCTCAACTTTCGAGTTATCGCGGTTACCCACCAAACTTCTAACAAAAGGTTTCAAAGAATCATCCTTTAAATTAAAACCAGAGTTATCTCCATTCGAAGAACTGTCGTTCCTTCGACCCCTCTGCACTGAATAATTTCTAACCCTAACATTATTGCCATTCATATTGCTGAAATTTAAAGTTTCGCGGTCTCCGGCTAAATTACGCCGTTCTGGTATCATCTTCCTCAAGTCAATCGGAGACCCAGGAATGGGTCTTGTCGCTTCTCTCGAACCTATGTATTGTTCCCGTACCTTTGATCCCGGCGTGGGCGGCGTAGGTTTGACGGGACCGTCGCGCTCGTTCCACAAGTCCTCAGCTCCTTCTTTCATGAACCGATCAGCTAGTGCTTTTACGTGATCGTCAGGGCTCATAGGTCCGTGTCCGGCTTCTGGAAGAGTTTTTTTAAATGGGTCAGGTTTTCCGGTAACTTTGGCCCGGATTTGGGAGCGAATTCTGGCGTGGTAGAGCTCTTTTTCTTGTTCAAGAAGAGATTTTTCTTTCTCTTTGGCTCGCTTCTCATGCATACGCTTCCATTGCCACTTGTTTAAGCCACCGGGAAAGGTTCGAGGGCCACCACCCATAGGTCTGGTCAGAATCAGGTTAGAGAAAAGCTTGGAGATTGTTTTGGGGCGTTCTAGAAGGATGGAAAAGAACATGGTTAATGGTTGATGGTGATTGGGGGAGAAATCCTTGTTTTCAGTGAAATTCAGTTCGGACCCTATGAAAAGAAGAAGAAGAAGAAGAAAAAGAAGTGGGGTTTAGGGTTTAACGAGGAAGAAGAAGACAGGCATTTTGGGGATACATTATTTAATTTTTTTTTTAAAGACAATGCTTGAAACGACAAAAAACCATTCATAAAAACGACAATGTTTATATGAATCGATAACTTCAACAAAAAACGACATTTTTTGTAAAAACGACAACGTCAACAAGAAAATAAAGAATTTTGTTAATAAAACGTCAACATCAACAAAAACGACAATGCTAAAAACGACAACTTTTGGAAAAACAACGACAATGTAAACAAAAACGACATTTTTTTAAAACAATAATTTTTTTTAAAAATGGCAACGTCAACCGAAAACGACAATTTTTTAAAGACAACGAAAAACAGACATTTTTGTAAAAGCGACAATTGTTTAGAAAACGGCAACGTCAAGAAAAACAACAATTTTTGTAAAAACGTCAACGTTAAAAAAACGACAATTTTTGTAAAACAACGACTACGTCAAAAAAACGACTTTAATTTAGAAAGACAACTTTTGAAAAACGACAATATATCTTTAAAACGAGAACGCTAATAAAGGACAATATATATTTAAAACGACAAAAAGTTTTTACGAAATGGTTTTAAGGCAATAATTATAAACAGAAGAATCGTACAAATTACAAAAGAAAAAAAATCCCATTTCCCATTTCTCATACAATTGTCGTAGATCTGTAACTTTTTTTTTATGAAAAAAAAAATTTGTAACTTGATAACATTACAATTTGTAAATGTCTAAGAAGCCATACTATAGAATAAATAAAGGGAAATTTGATTAATCATGCTTATATTAGCTTAATAATTAAAATTTGAACCAAAGTTAACCACCATATGAAACCAATGCTCATCTTTCATTTAATACCAAAAATACCCTTCTCATAACACATTTCCTCTCTATTCTCCCTCTTCCTCTCTACCTCTCTTCACCATACATTCTCTCTCACTCTCTCTTCACCATACGTTTTACACACAAGATTTCCATACTAAAATCTTGCAAGAAAGATACACATTCGGACATTGTGGATTGTTTGAGGAGAAACACCAAGCTTTGTGTTATTTTTGCTCATAGTGAAGAGATTAAATGGGTAAGTGATTTTCTTTGATTCTTGTTGTTGTTGGTTGTTTTTATGATTTAGAATGCTGTTTAGATGTTGGATCTGTAGTTTGTTGGTATTTTTTGCTGTTTTTTGGGTGAAAATCGTGTTCTGTGAAAATCTGCGTATTTTTTTTGTTCCCTGAGTTTTTTCTAAATGCCCGATAGAGGCCCGATTTTGGCATGATAGTTGTTGAGTTTCAAGGTTAGGGATGAAGTTCCGATGGCAACCCGATGGTTGCCCGATAGTTTTGGTTACCCGATGGTCATAAAGGTCCGATGGCTACCCGATTATTATTTTGAATCTATACGCCCTTTAAGTACGATAATGGATCGATAATAGTCCGATATATGCCCGATTTTTGTTTTTAAGCTACTGCGGACCTAATAGTACGATGGTACACGATGGTATCCGATACTTGCCCAATATTAGTGTTTTAAGTGATAAAAAACATAAATAAAACTTTGCCTGATACCGCCTGATATGGCCCGATACGGCCCGATACTGGTACGATGCTAAAAAATGCCAAACTAAATTTCGACATTTTGTTGCCATTTACTGATTTTTTTTTCTTTGTACATGATAGGGTCAACTTTGTTCGCGTACTTGATGTATAATGGTGTTTGGGAGCGTGAAGGTAGAGATTGAGTTTTTAATGGAGCCGAAAATTTAACGTTCGAGTTGGAGAAGGACATAACTTACTCACAACTTGTTGAACTTTTGTACTCAGAGCTGGAGGTTGACAAAGTGCAGTATGACCTGAAATTAGAAGTGAATTATAAGTACATGAAAGGGTTAATGTATCCGCCTGAACTTATAAGGAATGACAAGGGTGTAAGCTTATATTTGTCAATGCTTTTGAAGAAGTCAAATGAATTTGTTCCCCTTTTTGTGACTTTGGTGGAGAAGAATATCATTGCTGATCATAATCCTCCACCAAGTACTGTTAAGGATACTCATAGTGAGGTTGGGACTTATGTTCCAGAAACAAATCCGGAGGTGCTGGTAGCCACTGTTGTACCTGAATCAAACCCTTTCATACCGACAGTTGATCATGTAGCACAGATGTCATTTCATGATGATTTTCCTGATTGTCCAGACCCTGAAGATGATTTTGAGGGCTATGACGATTTTCCTGATTATCCTGAACCTGATGCTGATTTTGATTGCAATGATGATGTAAGAGACAACCAAGAAACAGAGGTCCGTTCTCAAGCTTTGAGCCTGAGTCCATTGTCGTACCAAATACCGAGGCAAACAACATGTAGAAGTAGATCCCGTAGAGAAGATCGCCAAACACCTGGTACTAGTAGTAGTCGTCCAGACGGAACAAATGATGCTAGAGAATTTAGTGATCCACTCTCTTCTTCGACATATTATAGTAAATTCAAAGCTCAGATGTTTACAAAAGAAGACATTGAGGATAATAGTCACTATATATCTATGGGTGGCACATCGGGCGGGGAGATTCATTTAGGAAAGTTTTTCAGAGACAATGAACATTTACAGAAGGTTGCTGGCTTGTTTGCAATGAAGAAGGGATTCGACTTTATAGTTAAGAAGTCTGGTACTGATGTTTGGTACATTACATGCAATGATCCTGATTGTGGGTGGAGGTTAAGAGGGAAGAAGAAGCAACTTTCTAACATGTTCGAGGTGACAGCATTTGAAAATGTACACACATGTTCCCTCGATGTTCGAAAAAAAGATAATCGTCAAGCATCACCTTTGGTAGTTGCCGAACTGATCAAGGATAAATTCTCAGTTAACGGTTCAGATTATTTAGCCTCCAAAATAAGAGAAGATATGAAGAATTCTTTCGAGATCGAAATGAGTTATGAGAAGGCTTGGAGATGTAGAGAGAAGGCACTCCACATAGTTAGGGGTACGCCTGAAGCTTCATATTCGAAGTTACCTGGGTACTTGCACATGCTGCAGTTGAACAATCCCAATTCCATTACTGATTTCAAGGTAGACGAGGGTCGCTTCAAGTATTGCTTTTTTTCTCTGGGTGCTTGTAGGCAGGGATTCAAGTTTTGTCGACCTGTTATATGTATTGATGGGTCCTTCTTGAAAACTAGGTATGGTGGCCAAATGTTGTGTGCCGTGGCATTGGATTCAGACAGCCACATATTTCCAATTGCTTTCGCAATAGTTGACAGTGAGAACCACGACTCTTGGACCTATTTCATGAGGAAGTTGAAACAAGCGATTGGTGATGTTGAGAACTTAGCATTCGTATTGGATAGGCATCAAAGCATTGTTCATGCTTTGGAACTTGTCTTCCCTGATGCACCCCACGGCGCATACTACCACCACATTATTATGAACGTGGCTAGCAAGTTCAAGACTGATTGCTTCACGGATCATATTTACAGTTGTGCATACTCGTATAAGAAGACAGATTTTGAAAGAGAATTTGAGAAGATAAAAGCAATGGATGTTCGAGTTGCACTATATCTTGAGGGCATTGGATTTGAAAGATGGGTTCGTGCATACTTTCCAGGGGACCGTTACAATGTAATGACAAGTAATTGGGCTGAAAGTTTCAACAGCAAAACTAAGGACGTAAGAGCCTTCCCGATCACTGCTTTTGTTGAATTCATCAGGTTTACTATTCAAACATGGTTTGCTACTCGAAAGGAAAACGCTGAAAAGTGTAGCACGACTCTATCACCAGTTATGGAGGGGGACTTGTCATGTCAATTTGAGAAATCTCGGTTCTTAAGCGTCGACAGAGCTGGACCTTATACATTTAATGTCCACCCCGGAGGAACAGTTCAGAGCGGTGGTATAGTTGATTTGGAGGCACAAACATGCAGTTGCAGCCTATTCCAAATCATGAAGATTCCTTATCCACATGCATGTGCTGCTGCTCAAGAACGAAATATTAGCATGTACGCATTGTGCTCTCAATATTACACAAGAGAGTGTTGGAAGAGCACATATGAGGGGACAATTATGCCAGTTGGTGATGAGGATGATTGGGAATTGCCTGAAGACATTAAGAACATCCAAGTTGGAGTACCGATTGAGAAGAAACCTATAGGTCGACCAAAGAAGCAAAAGGTCGGACGAATTAGGAAAAATCGATATCCTTCTAATGGAGACAAGGTTGTGATACAACGATGTTGTAGCAAGTGTTGTGGAAAAGGGCACAACAAAGCGTCTTGCAAGTACCGAGGTTAAATTGTTTTGTTTGTATTTTAGTTGACCTATTATGTTTTATTTCTGCTTGAACTAGTAATATTTGTTATGTGCTGGATTTTGCAAGTTTTTTTCTGTTTTTTTCTCCATTATGAAACTCTTAAATATGTAATAATCCAGTGTTGGTCCGATAGTGCACGATGTCGGTACGACAATGCACGATATCGTTTGTTGTATGATTATTTAAATGTATCTTACAATATGGTACGACGTTGCTCGATGTAGTACGATAGTTAATGTACGACATTAGGGTACGATAATGTACGATATTGGTCCGATAGTGGTACAATGGTATGGTTTCAGTACAGTTTTGTGAAATTTGTGAGACATGTGAGGGTACGATAGAGTACAATAGTGATCGATGATAGTACGATTGCAAAGATTAAACACATTAAAATGTAGTAATTACAAAAAGAGCAATAAAAAAAATTATACAATTAAAAAAAATTAAGACCGTTCAACATAAGTTTTGGTAGAATAAGTCTACACACCACCTTTGCCTAAAAATTTTCATATTATTGTCAGTTACATTATCAAATGGTAGTTGTAGAAGCTTATGTTCGATATGCTCAATTACGTAACATCCGCAATCGCCACTGCATTAGAAAATAAACAATAATTTAATAAAGTTTTGTAATTAAGAAATAATAATTAATATGTGATATTTAATAAAGTTAACCTGGATTTTGTTTGCGGTACGAATTCACGTGGAGTGAGTTTCCAATCGAAGGGTCTGACCTGGTTCTCTGATGCTGTCAACTGAGGCGTGAGTATAACGTCATGGTTCTCAAATAAACTGGACTGTCGCAAGACCGACGGGAAAATGGTACACCAGTCAACCATCAAACTGATCAAATCGTTTTCGGAAATTGATCCAATACTGGAGTCAAAGATGTTGAACATCCACCCATTCAGGTCTGCCTCTACAGCTACCCAATGCAATTGGTCTTTTAAGAAGAGGGCAAAATAAATGAACTCCTTGTTCTACCAACTCGGTAAGAACTGGACTGCATCACCCCTAACCAGGTCCAATATACTGTCATCCCAACTAAAGCTAGAGTAGTCAGAACCTGGAAAAGCGTCCCACCGAGCCTTCAATGATTCGGGAAAAATTGTAGGCATAACAACATAGTTCTGAGGGTACATGTCAGGATAAACTTCTAGACGCCTCCTCATGAGATGGAATGATGCATCTAAATGCTACATTAAAGGAAAATTAAGTCAGTAACCACATTATCGTACCAAAATAAATAAACAAAAAACTATCAGCCGTGAATATATTAAATATCGTACCCCAATCGTACCATAATCATACTCCAATCGTACATGAATATAGTAACTAAATAACAATAATAAAACCTTCTATCGTACCCCTATCGTGCTAATGTCATACCATCATCGTACCTTTATGGCAAAAACTACAGTATTATACACCATCGTACCCACTAGCGTCCCACTGTCGTACCATTGACAAAGTAAGTTTAACAATTTGAAACTAACTATTATCGTACTACCATCGTACCTATATCGTCCCACTACAAATTCTAAAATTACGATGTTAATAGTAACTACTTAACAAATTATATCGTACCCCTATCGTGTTAATGTCGTACCACCATCGTACCATGGACAATATAAACAGTTTATAATTTGAAACTTATAATTATCGTACTACCATCGTACACCAATCGTACCTATATCGTACCACTACATATAGAAACATTTAAATAAATTTTCAACATTCTTTAATTATGAAGTTATAGAAAACTTACAGAGTCAGAAAGCCATGTCCTCGAAGTATGCAGTTTCAGGAACCAAGCAGCATTGTGTGTCCCTGAGAAGCATTCCCTCGGATATTTATTCCCAATGGTGCCAAGCAACCACTTGTGAAAGGTCATAAGTAATTTACCATCAACAACCCTCAATGGATCCACATTCACTGCTGTCTTCGATTTCTTATTCCTTTTCTTCATTGCAGTGTACTCATCGAACCACCTAGGCCTCTTTCTTTCTCTCCTCTTCTCCGGTGCTGGTGGAGCTATGTCTAAGAATTATACTTCAGAATCTTCAATATCTCCGATTACAGTAATTTGCCTATCCTCTGGTGTGCGAAAAATGTGATCATCTACATCATCAGGTCTGTAATCGTTAGGGAGAATGTCTTCATCTACAGGAGACTGAGGGCCTTCTTCAGTGGACTGAGGGTGTGGATCTGGAGCTGGCCTACTAAGATCTTCCATCATTGTCATCAGCTTCTGCAATTGACCCAAGATCTCAGACTGACCTTTAATAAGGGCACTTTGTTGCCCTTCAACCTTTTCCAACCTGGCCAAAATCATAGAGTAGCCTGGTTGCTCAGCTTGGGAGGAGGTGCTGGCATGAGGTGCTGATGGGGGAACCTCAGGTGCTGGAGGTGGTGAAACCTCCTTAAAAATATTTGCTGCTTCTGCTTGCTCAGCTAACTTTTCAGCAAGCTTTTCAGCCTGACTCTGTAAGGCTTCCTGTGTAGGCTGTCCATCAGCACCCACCTTTAGTTCCTCTAACCCCATGTCCACATACAATGGGACTTCATTGTCTGTAAGGGTCCTCACATACTGTTCTTCAGCAGGTCGGGCACACAGGTAGGGGTATACTGTCAACTGCCACCAAAAACAATGAATATTTAGATTAGAAAGTAAAACAATATAAAAAATAAGTAATTGTCATCGGTGAACAATGGTAACCTATCGTACCCCAATCGTACCTCAATCGTACCATATCATACCCATATCATGCAATTATCGTACCTCAATCGTACCATATCGTACCCATATCATGCAATTATCGTACCCATATGGTACCCATAACATAAGAATATCGTACCCGTAGGTGAGAATTACTTGCTAACTATCATACCATCATCGTACAACATCGTACCAATATCGTACCTCTACAACTACATTAATAAAGAATACATATCGTACCCCAATCGGACCATCATTGTACCCCTTAGCCAGTTTTCAAACAGTTGACAAAAAACCACAAAATAACCCCACAATCGTACTCAAATCGTACCCTATCGTGCAGTACCCATAGAATTGCATATCTAGAAAAAAATATAGAACATTCAAAATATTTAAAAAGTAAAGTAAAAGCTCACCTTTTTGGCAAACAATTTAATAAGTTGCTCTTTGTGTATCTCTACTTTCTCCTTACTCTGCGAGTTGATCATTCTTGGAATGCCTTGGCCCAATCTCACAGCACAATCCTGACCCAACTCAATGATGGACTCAAAAGCCCAATACTGCAATGCTGCAGCATACCCATAAATAGAGTACTTGGCCTCCTTCTGAGTCTTTCCTTTCTCAATCTTCTTCTGTAAATGCTTCTTCATTTCTACAAAGTCTTTTTGACAAGTTTGTAACAACTTCTAGTGTGATATCTTCCCCCACGGGTACTGGAAAAAGAAGTCAACGTCATCTACCATCTTCAGCATGTCAGTCCAAACCATCAACTTCTCCTCACGACCTTTCAAAACACCTTATACTAATAAACACAAACCCATCTTGTACACATCATCAACTATTTGACAACTCTCAAAAGTTCTGCGCAGTTTCCCTATGCTCACTGGGGAATGACCATTGAAGTACTCAAGAATTAACCGATCATAAGTGGTCTTCGCTTTAATCTCAGCTTCAGACGGTCCGACCTCAAAATTTAAACCAGTAACTAAAGCGAACTCCAATTGGCTAAATCTACATCGTTTTTTCCCAATATAAAACTGGACTTCGTCAGTCTTCTCCCCTCTGAATTTGTGCAACAACAGCTGATGGACTAAGGCACCAGAAAAATTTAATGGTTCCGCCATGAAGAACTGTTTGAAAGGGGATTCCTTCACCCTATCCAATAAACCACACTGTATAAATTTTGCTTTAATCTTTGGAAAGTACCAACTGCCGCGCCAAGTGATATGTCCCGTAAAATGTTCCTCTACTGGATCTATCAATTGTGGAGGTCTTAAGTTCTGAATAAAACAAATAAATATCCAATTAGATAGAATAACAAAAAAAAACATCAAATTTTATATTCTACAATCTACTATCGAGCAACTATCGGACACTATCGCACCATATTGGACACCAATGAAAAAAAATAAAAACTGGAACTATAACATTATCGTGCACCATCGTACCTCACATCGTACACCATCAGAATATAACAACACAACAATTTGTTCCCAATATCGGGCACACATCGTACCCAATATCGTACCTTCATCCTCAACCTCAAGTTATCAGAAAACACAAACTATCGTACCAACGTCGAACCACTATCATACCCTTATCGTACAGTCATCTTCAACCTGAAGTTATGAGAAAACACAAACACTATCGTACTCTATCGTACCTCTCAAAAAACCCAACAAAAAATTCAAAATTTGACGGTTTATCAAATTTCACACAGTCAAATTCAACAATACATACTATAACATTTTCCAATGGAAAAGAAATTGAAAAAAATACATACCCTAGACATTTTTGCGTAATGGGGTGTCGGTTTTTCTTCGGGGTCTGAGTTTTTCTTCGTCTCCGGTGGGGGTTGGGGTTTGGGTGAGTGTCGGGGTTTGGGTGAGGCTTGGTCTCCGGTGGTCTGGGTTTTCCTTCGTCGGGTGGTGGGAGTTTTTCTGACCGTCGGGTGAGGGGAGAGATGCGTTGGGTGAGGGTGGGTGAGGGATAGATATGCGTCGGGTGAGGGTAGTTATGGGTTGCTCGATGGTTTTGTGGGAGTGAAGAGTTTTGGCAGAGAGAGGGAACAGGAAATGGGCAGGGGAAAAGTTACAGTTTTTATCACTATCGTGTACCATCGTACTATCGGGCAAGTATCGGGCACTTATCGGGTACCATCGTGTACCATCGTACTATTAGGTCCGCAGTAACTTAATAACAACAATCGGGCATATATCGGACTACTATCGATCCATTATCGTACTTAAAAGGGTGTATAGATTCAAAATAATAATCGGGCAACCATCGGGTAGCCATCGAACCTAAATGACCATCGGGTAACCAAACCTATCGGGCAACCATCGGGTTGCCATCGGACCTTCATTCCTAACCTTGAAACTCAACAACTATCGTGCCCGAATCGGGTCTCTATCGGACACTATCGGGCATTTAGAAAAAAACTCAAGGAACAAAAAAAAACGCAGATTTTCACAGAACACGATTTTCACCCAAAAAACAGCAAAAAATACCAACAAACTACAGATCCAACATCTAAACAGCATTCTAAATCATAAAAACAACCAACAACAACAAGAATCAAAGAAAATCACTTACCCATGTGTATCTTTCTTGCAAGATTTTAGAGATGAAAGGTATGAGATTTTGTTATGAGAGGGGTATTTTTGGTATTAAATGAAAGATGAGCATTGGTTTCATATGGTGGTTAACTTTGGTTCAAATTTTAATTATTAAGCTAATGTAAGCATGATTTATCAAATTTCCCTAAATAAAAAACTGAAACAAGAATATATAAGATGATATATTTGGCGGTCCCTAGAATATGAACAACAAAATATAAATATACATATGAAAAAAAAAATTAGATGATATTAGCTTTTCTTTTTCTACTTTTCAAAGTCATTAAATTTAATGATATTGATAACAACTCAAAAATTCATTGGAAAAAATGGTCTCTTATTTGTAAATCTAAATATTTTTGGAGGTTTAGGTTTTCTTTGGTTCATTTTAATCGGGCTATGTGATCTTTTCTAATCCCTCCTCTTTTTTGGCTAAGGTTCTTAAAGTTAGATATTTTCCTAATAATAATTTTCTTGATGATAAGGCTAGTCATTCCTCATCTTACGCTTGGAAAAGTATTCTTTGGGGTAAGGATCTTCCGAAGAGAGGTCTTATTTGGAAAATTGGCAATGGTGAATCAATTTTTATAATCGGCGATTACTAGGTACATGTAACGTCCCAAAATTTCATAATAAGGCTTAGTGCATTGATTAGGGGCCCGGGAGGGCAATATTGGAATATTTATGTGAATTAATTGGATATTGATGTGATTATGCAAATTGCATGTGTTATATTATTATATAGTTGATTATGCATGTTTAGGTGTATTAAATATGCGAAACAAACCCACTTTTATTTAATGGTCTAATTGTAATTATATGGTAATATGCGAGTGAGACCACATTATTATGTGGATATATTTGAGATATTCGGCAAGAGTCGGTCATTTCGAGTAAGATAGTGGTTTAGTTACAACGGGGAATTTATACCCGGCTCGGGGTGAGCAAATGGGTATTTTGGTAACTCGGTGGGTTACCAGGACTCACTAGAGTATGAGTCATATTTTGGAAAAGTTAGTAATATTCCGGGTTTAGCGTAATTAACTGGGAATTTCAAGTATTATGTGAGACAGGAATGTAATTGACGTTTTCGCCCTCGAGGGGCGTTGAGAGGAAAGAGTTTCCTTGAGGGCACCTTTGTCTTTTTAGACCCTTAGGCTATTTTGGTAGGTGAGTTTATCAACTCAAGGGATAAGAAAAACAGAGTAAAACAGGCAACTCACACTCTCACTCTTTCTCGTTTCTCACTCTCTCTCTCTCTCTCTCTAAGTAATTCATAATTTCTTAGAAAACACTTTATCCTTGAGGTTTAGGCAAGCTTTTGGGGAATTGAAAGCTTATAAGCTTAAGGAAACTTAGTTGGGTCGAACTCAATCAAAGGTAACTCGGTTATTTGAGTTTTAGTTTTGGTTTTGTTAGAGTTTTAAAGTTTGTTGAATTTTTGAGGTTTACTTGAGTTTTAGAGTTGTTTACTGTGATTCTGAACTGATGGGACCATTATTATGGTCAAAACAGGTGAAAACCATGTGTTTGGGATGGTTTTTGAAGGATTGGAGATTCTTAAAATCGTTGGTTTTCTGAGTTCGCTATGTTGCGTCGCGACCCTTTTCTTGGGCGCTGCGGCCCTGTTCTTGGGTGTCGTGGCCCTTAGGAACTCAGAGGGATAAACAGATGCCTCGAACTGCCTTGGCACCCGATGTTAGGCGGGTTGTGCCGCGACGCGTGCCCTATGATATTGGGCTCGAGGACTCTCTGACTTGTTGTGTCGCGGCCCTAACTGGGGGGCGCCGCGACTCTAATAGGATAAATGAGAACAAATGGGTTTTGCGAGCTGGGAACCCATACCTAAGGGCTCGTGAATGATTCTACTACCCAAGTTAGTAGAATGTGTAGCACCCACATTATTTTGATATAATATAGCCAATAATCACATGATTGCATTGCATTGCATTACATATCATACAATATGTATAATTTGAGCATATGCATATTCTTATAAGTGTTTTCATGTATAAGTATAAAAGTTGTGTATGTGATGTCTATATGTATGCTCAATATTATTAACCTTGTGGCATTTGAGTTGTATTTTATGGGTGTTTGATGTGCTCAATATATAAGAAAGTATGAAAAATATGAACAAGGCATGAAATTAAGTGAGAAAAGTGAGATATAGAAGGCAAAAGATGTTAAGTGGTGAAAAATAGTACAATGTCGATTACTAGTATTTTGGGGTAAAATTGAGTATTAGTGGATTTACCAAATATAATTGAGGTATGATTAAGGTCTCATTGATGAAGTAAAAATGGTTTTAGAACCATTAGATCAATTCTTGATGGGAGGTATACATAATCAGTGGTATTGATGCAAAGTCAAAACGAGCTTAGCATAAGTGCGCTACGCTCGATCGGGTAAGCATAACTATTGGGTATGAACTCATATGGACCTAAGGTTTGGTGTGAGTGTTTTACACATAAGGATAATAGGCCTAGAAGATGATTAAGTCGAAATTATTGAAGTGATAAGGTTTTCATAAGTCAAAAGGTGAAATGATGAGGTGAAATGTGTCAAATTTTGATACAATAAGGCCAAATCATTGAAAATAAAGAATTTTCATCAACCTTATCACTTTGCACGACCAAGACTCTAAAAAACAGAGAGAAAAGAAAACCAAAAACCATTTCTTGGCTGGTTTGAAGAAATTCTAAGGAGATCCAAGTGAAATCAAAGCCAAAGAAGTGGATTAAGCTTAGTTCTAGCCTTTTTATGGTAAGTTCTTGTACTTGGAAGTTAAACTATGTTTTTGAATTTTGCTGAGAGCTTATCTATGGTGTTTTATCTCTTGTAAAGATATTTCTTGGTGGTTTCCAAGTGGTTTGAGGTTTAGAAAAGCTAGAAGAGATTGTTTTCGCCGAAAAGTTGCTCGGTAAGTGAAATTTTGTGTTTTATGAGGTTTTGGGGTTCTTGGAGTACAAGCTGATTTTTGATTATTTTATTGAGTTTATAAGATGGTAGATATGTTTATAAATGTTTGAATAGATGTGGAGACTCATTTAATTTGGGTGATGATCCAGGAGATTAGAATTTTATAAAAATCTGTATATGATAACTTTATGATGAATCATGTTGGTATTTGGGATATATGGTTATGGAAGGTTATTTGATGTTGATTATTGGTTGATTTTTATATTTGAGGATAGCTAAAATTAAGGGGAAACTCTATCAAAATTTCTCCAAATGTCTAAAATAAATCTAACGCTCGATCTATGTGGTTTAAGGCATTTTAGGCATGAATTGGATATGAAATTTTATATGATGTTTTATGGGTATTTTTAAATGATAGTTCAATGTCTTACTGCCATCATTATGATGAGAAATCCATGCCATTGTCAGGATAAGCACATCAACACCTAAGACACCACTTGTTACACGGTGAATAATATTTTGGACAGAAGGTAAGTAAAGTACTCAACTGCAACACAAGAATTACATGTTATGTGAAAGTATGCATTATATGAATATTTTGTGAGTAAGTGGTATTAACATACATTGAAACTTCATCATAAATTTGTATGCATGGCATAATAGTGATATGGTGAATTATTATATGATATAAGACCATGCATGATATTATGATGATTAATTATATGATGCCTTAGCAAGTTTTGTGCAACATAAAAGCAAGTTGTAATAAGAAGTTTAAGTTCAGTGCCACTGTTTTGAAAAGGCAAATGAAAGTGTTAATAAGTGTAAACGGAGGCCTATAGTAGGCTTATAGTGGCTGCCCAATAATTTGTGCTAGGTTTTAATGAACCAATTATATTGTTTCCCATGTTTCCATTTTTATTTCTCCTCCATATGAGTTATTGTTATATGTATTGACACCACAGTGTGTGGCCGCCTTAACTCTTGAGCCCGACAGGGCAACAATGGAATAATGTTTTTAATGCGCCCTACTGTGGTGATGGCTAGCCGGAGGAGAACCCATGAGATTTTATATTATATGTGTAACAAGCCCTGCAGGCATTGACCAATTCAAACAGTGTGCACAATATTAAGGGGCCCAAAATTTAAAAAGAAGTTGTGTATGTCCATTGACATTGGGTAATCATTAGCATTGCATGCATTACTTTACTTACTGAGCTTTAGGCTCACAGTTGTCTTGTGTTGCAGGTAGAGAAAGAAATGAGTGAATGACATAAGGAGAACTGAAGCATAGTCCTGACCCAGATTTGTACATATGAACACATCGACCTTTTGTGGGTTATTTCAGTTTACCAATGTGATATTTGTAATAAAGTGTGAAGTTATGTTTTGAAAACAAATTGGGTTATTTAATACTTATGTATAATATGTTTGAGACACACTTTATGTTTAATGTAAATAATGTGAAATAAGTTTTCAAAAAAAAAAATGTCCAGACTTCCGCAGAAATAAATTATGATATAGTTTTAAAACGTAACACCTCAGATATGGTTTTAACTAAAATAAGTGAGGGTGTTACAGAATGCAAGGTCCTAGAGACTAGGAATTGGTCCAAAGTCTTTATTAGTTCATTTCCTGATAGTTATTCATTGTTATGGTTGTGACCAGGATGAACTGTTAGGCTCGGGAGGAAAGGACTGTACTCGGGGGTCGTCAAACACTATTTACTCAGGACTTGAGATAAGGAACTACACCCGGTTTGTGTTTAGGGCTTGGCCTGGTTATAGTACAAGATTATTACTATGCTGAGAATGTTTTATTAAACATGTTAAATGCGTTGTGCTTACCTGTGTTATGTAATAACTGCTTGTCTGTATATCTAATTGGGAAGCTCAGCTTATAAGTTGAGAATTCATTTGTGTTATCTGATGAAGAGCTTGGCTTAATAGTCAAGGACATATCTATTTTAAAAGACTTGACTTACCAGTCAAAGGTTAAAAGACTCGACTTATCAATCAAAGGTTAAAGACTCGACTTATCAATTGAAGGTTAAAATACTTGACTTATTAGTCGAAGGTTAAAGACTCGACTTATCAGTCGAAGGTTAAAGACTCGACTTATCAATCGAAGGTTAAGGGACTCGGCTTATAAGTCAAGAGTTTAAAGGCTCCACTTAAGATTCGAGGACAGCAATAGCGTGCTAAACGCTGACCGATAGGGTTAAGCCAACCCGAAAGCGAGATATACGCTTGAACGTCCCTAGGGTCGTCTGAAATTTTAAGTGCCATACCTACTTGGCTAGATCTAAGGTTGGTTATATGAGAAGTTGGGCAACAGACCCTGGTGTGAACCTATAGTCACTTATCTAGATTGAGTGCATGCATAAGTAGGGTTATTACTGCTAGGCATGCTAATTATAAATATGTGATCTGATAATGTACTGCTTATTAGCATGATTATGTTTTCTTGCTGAGCCTTAGCTCACGGGTGCTAAATTGTGCAGGGTAAAGGAAAGGAAAAGCTGGACTAGCCATGAGTTGGAGAGCTTTAGGGGCAGAGTGTACATATGTGGCCTGCTCATCCGCCACGACCGAGGTTATCAGTTGGAACTAGGGTTGGACCTTGATTTTACCGCCTAGGTTGGATTTTGTATACATTTTTGGGTTGTAATCTCCTTAAATTATATTGGGATCCCATGTATTGGAGTCAAACTTGTAACACCCTGGTTACCCCAAAACGGTTATGGTGAACCGGAAATTTGACCCGTTACTCGAGTCCTTTGGTTAAAAACGTGCTCTAAGTGTTATTAACAGGATAAGGTGGAAAACCAACAAAAAAGAAATGATATATTTTATATAATACATAAAACTGTTCATGGGCCCAAAAAGTCATTTACAACTCAAAATGGTCATTACTATTTCAAATTTACAAACCAGCCGACCTAAGCGGCAAAATTCGGGTAACTGTAATGCCTCAAATTTCCTAATAAGGTTTAGGACCTTGATTAGGAGGCCGGGAGGGCCATAATTGCTCTATTATGTTATTAAATGATAATATGCATGTTTAGGTGTATTAAATATGCATGTGAACCCATTTCTGAGTAATTGGGTGATTTTCATATTTTGGCCATTTCAGGCATATTTGGCATATATGTGATATGTGTGTGGTGTTAAGAGAGCATGAGAAAAAGGGGATAGACAGCTCGATTCCAACTCGAGTGTTTATTCCGGGGCAGTCAGGGTCTGAGACTGAGACTAGTTCCTCAGGGGTGGTAGGTCAGTTTTCTAGTTCTGATTTCTTTGTTATGCTGATTGGTTTTGGTGCCATGCTGTTCCTTTATTTGTTGCATATAGAGAGGTATAGAGTTGCTATGCAGATCACATGGTTATGTTGTGATGGGAAGATGGTACTGTATCGGTAATCCAAGGGATGAGTTGAATTGCGATGAAAAAGGATTTATCAGTGATTTTGATAAAGCTGGTTATGACTGGCTTTGGTTTGATCCAGGGTATGGATTGGCTATATAGTTATGGGGCAATATTAAATGGCAAGGAAAGTAGTAACTCTTGAGCTTGAGAGTGGAAAGCCTTGTAGCAGTTGGCAATGTGCGCGAATTCTGTATGCTTATGATATCTGTAGTGAGAGCTAGAGTTTTTATTGCAGAGAGATGCATAGAACTCTTAGCTGGTGTGGTGGACACCACTTAGATCGTGTCAGTGAGATCAAGACAGACTGGACTAGTCTGTGAGTTTCTGGATGTGTTTCCAAGGGACTTGTCAGGGTTTATTTTATATGAAAGGAGACTAGAATGGTGATTGGATCAGTGCCAGGGATGGAATCAGATGTAAGCATTGTTTTGAATGGCTCAGCGGAGTTGTAAGAATTAAAGGTTCAATTATTAAGTAAGATGGAATTCTCTAAGGTGGATCTTGGATCTGGTTAGGACCAGTTAGAGATCAGAGGGGAAAGTTATGTAAAAGATTGTGTTGTATCGGATAAGAGCACTGAGAGTGCTGATTATGTCTTGAGAATTAGTTTAATGCCAAGTGTTTATGAGTCAGATGAACAGAGCATTCAAAGGTTTATTTAAATGGGATTTGTGATCGTCTTGGACGATGGTATTGTGGTATTTTCTCTGCGGAGATTTGCCAAGGTTAGGGAACACCTTAGGGGCAAGAGTGTCTTTGGGTGGTAAGGATATTACAGGTGTCTTGGGAAAGAGTTTTGAGTCTTCTTACAGATCAGAACCAGTTAGTGGGTTGTTATGACATCTCAGTGACAGAGAAAAGTAATTGCCTAAGCAATATGTTGGTTAAAGGATCTGACCAGAACTAGAGTAGAGTTTCTGGTGGGCCAGGTGGCCAGTGTTATGTTTGAGATTATCATTTCGGAAAGGATTAGAAGGAAAGATATCTAAGTGAACCACAGATAGGAAAGATTGAGTGGGAAGTCTTAGCTGGATTAGCTAAGGGTTTTGCAATATCAGGTATGTGCTTATTGTGGTATAAGGGTCGGATTTGGAATCCGATGGACATTGAGATTAATTGGGAGATTCTGGATGAATCTCATGTTGTTCTTTTCTTCTCTTCATTTGAGCATCATGGAAATGTGACAGGATATGAAAGCTTTATAGTGGTGGCCTGAGATGGAGAGAGATGTAATGGATGTATGATAAAGTTCCTAGCCTGATAGCAGGTCAGACCAAAGTGTCAGGAATCGGTGAGGCCATTATATCCATTGAGTATTTTATAATGAAAATAAGAAAGCATCGCGATGGGTTTCACGGTGGGATTGCCCAGGTTAGTGGACCAGTATGAATTGGCATTGAGTTATTGTGGACCAGTAGTCCAAGTGAGTTTATTTTTGTCAGCAAGGATGAATAGTGCAGCTGACCAGTACTCAGATCTCTATGTGAGAGAGATAGTGCGCCTTCATGAAACTCAAGGTCTATCTTATCAGATGAAGACTATAATGCGATTTCCAGGTTTTGGAAGGGTTAAGAAGGCGATGAGTAAATAGATGAAATTCAGTACAGTTTATTACTCTCAGACTGATGGTAAATCAGAGAGAGGGTTATCCAATTATTATTGGAGGAACATCTTATAAGATGAATGAGTTAATATATATCTGGATCCTGAAGTGGTTCAGGGGACTATTGAGATTATCAGAGATTGAAGCTTGAATGCTCACTTCTCAGAATAAAGGGAAAAATGTTACTGAATTGAAAAGTAGGAACATGAAGTTCCAAGTAGAAGATTGTATCTTCATTAGAAGTATCACCATGGAAAAGAGGTAAGGAGTTAAAAGCAAGTTAAGCCCTAGAGTAATTTAACAATTTGAATCCTGATTATTTGACAGTTTGAATTCTGGATAGGATTGGTCGGGTTGATTTTGGATCAGCTTTTTCTCTAGCACTGTCAGTTGTATACAGTGTGTTATGTACTTCCATGCAGTGGACATGGGTTAAAAGAACTCATGAGTTGAGTTATGAGAATCTGGGAACTAAAGCTAAGTTATTCTATAAGGAATAACCAGTTCAGATATGAGACAAAAAAAATAAGGTTCTGAGGATCAAAGTGTACCTTGAGTTAAGGTATGTTACAGAAACAGTGAGGTCGAAGGAATGACCTGGGAAACTGGGATCAGTTGTGCCGAATTGATATTTCGGCAGTTCAGATAAATTTCGAGGATGAAATTTCTGTAAGGAGGGGATAGTTGTAATGCCCAAAATTTCCTAATAAGGTTTAGGACCTTGATTAGGAGGCCAGGAGGGCCATAATTGCTCTATTATGTTATTAAATGATAATATGCATGTTTAGGTGTATTAAATATGCATGTGAACCTAGTTCTGAGTAATTGGGTGATTTTCATATTTTGCCCATTTCGGGCATATTTGGCATATATGTGATATGTGTGTGGTGCTTTAGTATTATTTGGTTATGCCAGGGTTACCTAGCACAAGACGATCCTAGGAGGTAAGCTAGTGGGAAAGTCACAACGGGATTTATTCTTGACTCGGAGTGAGTCAAGGGGTATTTAGAGCATTGCCGGGTTATTGGGTAATGGGAATAAATATCTGGTGATAAATTGGGAGTTAGTAAGATCAGGGGGAAATTCTTGAGGTTTTGACTATTTTGCCCCCGGGAGTGTTTTCGGGACCCCGAGTGTTAGGATTTGGTTGAGGCTACTTAAGCTTGAAGTAACCCTTTACAAGAATAAAAGAACGTTCTGTACGTTCTCTCTCCCTCTAAGTTTCCTTTTCGTTCCCCGATCGCATTTTCGAAGGTAACTTGGGTTTTAGGACTCGGATTCAAGCGAGGATCGAGGCATAGCAATCCTAGGAAAGATTAGAAGCTTATTAGCCGGAGGATTTAGTTGGAAACAACTCAATTGGAGGTAATTCAAGATTTAAGATTTAAGTTTTTAAGCTTGAATTGGATTTTGTGTTTTGATGAGTTTTTAATTGATTTGAGACTTGGGTTTTATGGGTTTTGGATCATGGGGATGTTTGGGAACTTTGATTTTGGGATTTGGAGATGTTTGGATAGGTTTTTGGAAGGTTTTAAAAGTGGAAAAACGAGGAAAAGTGGCTGGTGCGAGGTTGGGTCGCGGCCTTGTTCTAGGGCGTCGTGGCCCTAGCTTGAAGAAGGTGGAGGAGGCTCTGCCAAGGGGGAGGGCCGCGGCATGGTCCTTGTAAGGCCGCAACCCTTAAGGAAAAAAAATTCCAAATGTGAGTTTTTGTGATGGGAACTTAACTCTAAGGGCCTGGGATTGATCCTACTACCTAGTTGAGTGGGATTCGATGTCCCGGAGGCTTGGGTTGGGTTTGGAAGTATTTATTTACCCATTTTGATGAGGTTTTATATCATGGTTGTGATTAGGTTTTCACTAGGGGCTTGGGATCAGGATCGTACTTGTGGCTCGTTTATTGGTAACTTGTGCTTGGACCAAAGGTAAGAAAACAGCACCTTGTGTATATGTGACATGCATGGTTATTATTGATGCATGTTGGATTATTAAATGTGGCATGCATGATTATTGTTGAGGCATGTCAAGTGGTTAAATATGATGCATATGATGCACGAGAAACATGTGATTAGGACATGCTTTGTATACTGAGTATGATATTGTTCAGAGCTTGAGCCTCTGTGTTTATGCATGATCCTAATTGTGCTAGTATTTGTTAAGTAAGCATGTTGAATGCCTTGTATTCGGATATTGGATATGTGATATATGTTTGGTGGCATTGCTTACTTGTATATGGCACTGACTAGTCAGGGATACTGACCTAAGAGTCAGAAACGGCATAGCGTCTGTTATCCGTAAAATTAGCATTGGTGACGTGGCAAGTGATCCCTGGACACATGGCTGACACCTGGAAACGTTCTGCTAGAGTATCGACCAGAGGACACATTAGAAGCAGTGCAAGCCTGTTTTACCTGCGACTAGTCTGGTCGATAGTTCCGTGTACAAGGCGACATTAATGGGAAGATCTTTATGAATCCCGAATTTATCTCACACAATCTCCTGAGTATCCGATTATTCAGGGAAGAATATCTGTAACAATCTTTTGTAATCCCCCTTGAGCCTATAAATAGCAAGAGATAGCTCAAGGGAGAGGACTTTTGGCTTTTGAATCGTGAGAGATTATAGTAATTATCCTAGGAATACTGTATTGTTCTTCAGAAAGTGGTGAAACTCATTGAACCCTAGTTCTTTGATCACTCTTTTGGTTTTTTTATCTATATCATTCTAAGTGGACATAGGTCATTACCAAATCCTGGGGCCGAACCACTATAAAATACTGTGTCTTATTTACTTTTGTCATTACGTTCTTCTCATCTCTTTAATTCATATCAAGCATATTCTGACTCCGTGTCAGTTGGCCAAATCTTGGGTCAACATTCTGGTGCTTTCATTGAGAGCTTGATTTATCGTTGCTGAGAAAACTAATGGCGAAAGCTGGAAAGAAAACTGGGCAAGCGGTCGCCGCTGCACCGTCGAACCCGCCACCTCCTCCTCCTCCTGCAAGCATGGCAGAGGATGAGCCACAACTGGATTTTGAGGAGGAGGAAATGGATGATGCAACGTTGAAGAGTACCCTGGGCGTGTTGCAGGAAGAGCTGGCTAGTCTGAAGGCCAGTCAGGAGATTGCCGCTGAAGTTATGGCACGGCAGCAGCAGGAGATTGAACGGTAGCGCGCGGAATTGAGCGAAAGGCAGGCGGAGGTGGACCGCCACCAGAACGAAGCCATGGAAGCCCTTGAGGCAGCCTTGCTGTTGGCTAGAAATCAGGCTGCACCTGCCTCGCAGCCTGACCCACCTGTGAATGGGCCACCCCAGAGGGGTCCGAATCCGAGCCCACCGATCCAGCCTTCGAGTCCGCAAAGACCCGAACAGCCTCAGATGCCCCATGACGATGTCCCACTGGAGCCTGAGGTATAGCCACCGTCCCAAGCTGCTCGGGGTAACCCCCCGCAACGGAGACAGAATAGGGTCGAGCGTCAGCCTCGCAGCCCTAGACGCCGTAGGGATGATGGGCCGAACCTACCGAATTGAGGTCACTACCCTCCTAGCCACAGGAGGGACTCAGAGTTAGGCTCTGCGGTCCGGCGTCCCCCACGGCACGATGATGCACGAGGACACCACGACCAGCGCAGGCCACCCTCTAACGCTCGGGATGGTTCAGCCAGAAATGGACATCGGGGGAACAATCGATCTCACCATAGCCAGTCGAGGTTTAGAGATGGCCACGGATACAATGAGGCCGACTCAGGCAAAGGAAATGCCGGTGGAAGGAGTGAAGAAAGAGGTAAAGGCAGGAGCCAGGTACCTCAAGATGACCAACCAAATAGACAGGATGCTGGGGGGCAGCCCAGACAAAATAATTGCTTCGATCGGCTCGGGGGTAGCGAGCAGCGGAGAAGAGAAGAGGACTTGAGAGATGTACTCAATGATCGTCGTGAGAGGCACGGCGAGAATGTCCCCCCGGCAACAGAGGCCACAGCGATTCCTACCGCAGTGCAGGCCCAGATAGACGCCCTTAACCAGGCTGTGCAGCAGCTGGTCGGAGGAAGGACTTCTTACATCAACCGCGATAGGAGAAAAGGCACTCCTTTTGTACAAAGGATAGCAAACGCCGAAATGCCCAGAAAATTCAAGATGCCTACGCTTCCAAACTTTGACGGGTATGGAGACCCAGTCTCGCATGTCAATAAGTTTGAAATTCAGATGGAAGTGTCCGAAGACGCTCGGTGCAGGATCTTCCCGGCAACACTTTCTGAAGCTGCACAGGAGTGGTTCTTCAAGTTCTCTCCCGCGAGCATTGTTTCCTGGGAAATGTTCGTACGGGAGTTCTACAGACAGTTCTATGCTGGTCGTGTGCACCCAACCAAAGCAAACCAGCTAGTCGAAATTCGCCAGCAGGACGGGGAGTCAGTAAAGGATTATGTCCAGCGCTTTATGCGAGCGGCGGCTGAAGCAAAAACAGTGGGAGACGAAGGCAAGATGATGGCCATTACCGCAGGGGTTAAACGTTGCTCTCCCCTCTGGAAAAGTCTCCGAAAAGAAGGAGTGAGAACCACCCAAGAATTCTTAGACCGAGCTGACCGCTACATCAAGCTCGAAGAAGCCATTGCTGATGATGGAAAACCCTCGAACAAGGGTAAGAAGGCTGCCGAACCCGCCAAAGCCACCAATGGTTCCAAACCTAATGGCAACGGCAAAGGCAACGGGAACGGCAACGGTAATGGCAAGAATGGTGGAAAACGGCTGTATAACGAGCCTTCCACCTCCGACAACAAACGAGCTAAGGGTAATCGTTATGAGCCTCGGTTCACTAACTACACCGCCCTCGTTGAGTCTCGGGGAGAGGTTTACCAAGCCACAAGTTCCAGTGTGCCTTACAAGAAACCTGGACCCATTCGAAAGGACATTTCAAAAAGAGACACTACCAAGTTCTGTCGTTACCATAATGACTACGGACATGACACTAATGAATGCAACCAGTTAAAAGATGAAATCGAGTTCCTTATTAGACAAGGACACTTGAGAAGATACGTACGGGCCTCGGGAAATTCCCAACGAGAAGCTCCGGGTGGCAACGAGCAGGCGTCTACACGCCAACGCTCGCCACCATTACAGCCTGCCCCCGTGGCTGGAACACTCTTAACCATCTGTGGAGGCCCGCACCTTGCGGGAAATAGCGGAAAGGCCAGAGAACGATATGCTCGGACTCTGCGCCACGACCAGGACATCGAGATGATGACTGTGGAGGACCATGCACCAAAAAAGGCTCGGTCAGAAGAAGGTGAGATAACCTTCTCTGATGGCGATGCCCAAAACGTCCGGTTCCCACATTCCGATCCGCTGGTCGTGGACATCTAGATGGCCAATATGATGGTGAAGAGGGTACTGGTTGATACAGGAAGTTCAGTGAACATCCTGTATAAGTCAACACTGGAACGCATGAAATTGTCCGTAAAGGACTTGGAGCCCTGCAATCAGACGATATACGACTTCTCTGGAGAAGGACTCGCCCCAGCCGGACTAATCAAACTCCCAGTAACGACGGGCACAACGTCTGCAACAAGGACATTACTCGCCACTTTTGTAGTGGTCGATTGTCCTTCGGCGTGCAACGCCGTTATTGGAAGGCCCATACTGGTTGATCTGCGGGCCGTCATCTCTATGTGGTACCTAGCCATGAAGTTCCCAACACACGCGGGGGTAGGACGCGTTTTAGGAATCCAAAGGGAAGCCAGGGAGTGCTACAACGCCTCGATCACAAAGGCGAAAAGTGGAACGTCGAGGAGCACTACCCCAGATAGATTGCAGATGGCAGTTGATACGCAAGCCCGATCGGGTGGTGAAGTCACCAAATAGGGTGTTGCCCAAAGCGAGGATGGAGATTTGGATCCTCGCTTTGGGGATTTTGAAGAAAATGTTGGACCCGTCGAGGACCTGGAGGAGGTCCAACTCGACAAAGAAGACCCAACCAGAGTCATAAAGGTTGGGAAAAACTTAGAGCTTACCATGAAGCACGCACTGGTGGAATTCTTGCGAAAAAACCAGGAGGTTTTCGCCTGGTCGCATAAAGACATGGTTGGGATAGATCCTGCAGTAATCAGCCATGTCCTGAATATAGACAAGACCTTTCCACCAGTGCAACAAAAAAGGAGGCTGCTCGATAAAGATAGATCACGAGCCTTAAAAGAAGAAATCGAAAGGTTAAAGGAGAACGGGTTCATACGAGTGGCTTTTTATCCGTCGTGGGTCTCCAATCCGGTGCTGGTCCCCAAACCTAACGGCAAGTGGCGGACCTGTGTGGATTTTACAGACCTCAATAAAGCCTGCCCAAAGGACTGCTTTCCACTCCCAAGGATCGACCAGCTGGTCGATGCTACTGCAGGGCATGAGATCCTCTCATTCATGGATGCATATTCAGGCTATAACCAGATTAGCATGCATCCCCCTGATGAGGATCACACCAGCTTTTGGACCGATACGGGCTTGTATTACTACAGAGTAATGCCCTTCGGACTGAAAAACGCAGATGCGACTTACCAACGGCTAGTCAACCACATGTTCAAAGAACAAATCGGTGTGAACATGGAGGTATATGTGGATGACATGCTGGTAAAGTCTAAGAAGGCAGAAGGGCATGTGAGGGATTTACAGGAGTTCTTTGACGTGTTAAACAAGTACCAAATGAAATTAAATCCCCTCAAGTGTTCCTTCGGAGTCAGATCAGGGAAGTTTTTAGGGTTTATTGTAAATTCAAGAGGAATCGAGGCCAACCCCGACAAGATAAAAGCCCTGATCGACATGAAGTCACCAGAAAGGATCAAGGATGTACAAATTTTAACCTGAAGGATCGCAGCCCTAAGTAGATTCATTTCGAAATCAACAGACAAGTGCGTCCCATTCTTCAATCTACTTAGGGGGAATAAAAAGTTTGATTGGACGGAAGACTGCGAGCAAGCATTCCAGGCGTTGAAAGCTCATATGGCACAGCCTCCCATCTTATCAAAGCCGATCGAAGGAGAAACTTTGTTTATTTATCTGGCGATTACTAAAGTTGCTGCCAGCGTGGTGCTAGTGCGAGAGGAAGAAGGTGTACAAAAAGCAGTCTACTATGTCAGCAAGAGACTGATCGGGGCAGAATTGAGATATCCGCCAATCGAGAGGTTAGCATATTCCTTGATCCTTGCCTCTAGAAAGCTGCACCCCTACTTCCAAGCCCATCCTATCACAGTTCTAACTGACCAGCCCCTTCGGCAAGTCCTCCAAAAACCTGAGGCGGCTTGGCGATTGTTAAAGTGGGCAGTCGAGCTAGGACAGTTCGACATAACCTATTCACCGCGAGCAGCAGTAAAGGGACAAGTCTTAGCCGATCTAATTGCGGAGTTCACCGAACTCCCAGACAGTGAGCAGTGCGAACTGCCTGAGGCGCCCGTGCCTCAAGACAAAACTCCTTCGTGGAAGCTATTCACGGATAGTTCATCCAACGAATCTCACGCTGGAGCGGGAGTGATATTGATAACGCCGGAAGGGCATCGATTTCACTGCGCCATCAGGTTCGACTTCACTGCATCAAACAATGAAGCGGAATACGAAGCACTTCTCGCTGGATTGAGAATGGCAAAAGATATAAGCATAAAGACGCTTGATATCTACAGTGATTCACAGCTGGTGGTGAATCAGGTCTTAGGAGAATATCAAGCGCGAGGTTTGAAGATGGTAGCCTACTTAAATAAAACAAAGGACCTACTAGCCCAGTTCATGAAGATCACCCTCCAGCAAATCCCGCGAGATCATAATTCAAACGCAGACGCCTTAGCCAAACTCGCGAGCGCAAAGGATGCTGACACTTTGAACATTGTGCCAGTGGAAAGACTGAGTAAGCCGAGCATACAAGCAGCTGAGTCCAGTATGGAGATTCGAATGAAGGATACATGGATGGCGCCTTACTTGGAGTATCTGACAAATGGTACGCTGCCAACAGATAGGAACAAAGCCAGAACTCTACAAAGACGAGCTGCTAGGTACATACTGGTCGACGGCGTTATGTACTGAAGAGGATCTCGATGCCTCTACTCAGGTGTGTTACACCAGAAAAAGCTAAGGAACTCATGAAAGAGGTGCATGAAGGCTTCTGCGGGGATCACGCTGGGGGGCAGAGTTTGGCAAAAAAGATTCTAAGGCAGGGCTACTTCTGGCCAACGATGAACGAGGAGTCGATGGAGTTTGTACGAAAATGTGACAAATGTCAAAGGTATTCCAAGATTCCACGAGCAGCTCCAAACGAACTGAAGCAGATGCAGAGCCCGTGGCCTTTTGCAGTATGGGGGATAGATTTGATTGGATCCCTGCCTACAGGGAAAGGCGGAGTAAAATACGCAGTTGTGGCAGTTGATTACTTCACCAAATGGGCCGAAGCTGAACCACTCGCAACCATCTCGACCAAAAAAGTTCTCGACTTTGTCATCAAGAACATTGTCTGTCGGTATGGTTTGCCCAGAAAGATAGTTTCAGACAATGGGACCCAGTTTGACAGCGATTTATTCACCGATTTCTGCGAAAGGCATGGAGTTATTAAAAGCTTTTCTTCAGTCGCACACCCCCAGGCGAATGGGCAAGTCGAAGCCGTGAACAAAACTCTTAAGGACACCCTGAAGAAAAGACTTGAAGAAGCTAAAGGAGCATGGCTAGAGCAGCTGCCTGAAGTCCTCTGGTCGTATAGAACGTCTCACCGAACAACGATAGGACATACTCCATTTTCCTTAGCCTATGGATATGAAGCCATGTTGCCTGTCGAGTTAGATCCCCCTTCACATCGGCGCTTGACTTATGACCAGGATCAGAACAGCCAGCTAATGATGGAGTCCCTAGACTCAATCGATGAGATACGAGAGAAATCTCAACTCCGAGTTGCTGCATACCAGCAAAAATTCGCCCGGTACTTTAACTCCAAAGTTAAAGAAAGAAAATTCAACATCGGTGACTTGGTGCTACGACGAGTTTTCTTAAATACCTGCGACCCTACTGCTGGAGTGCTCTGACCCAATTGGGAAGGACCTTACCAAGTTGAAGAAGTCCTTCATCCAGGCACCTACAAACTTGCACGCTTAAATGGAGATCTCGTTCCTCGCTATTGGAATGGAGAACACCTGCGCAAGTATTATCAGTAAACAACCCTTTTTAAAGGACTGGCTTGTATTAAATTTTTTTAATTTTTACAAGTTTTGCAAAGAGGGTTAGCCACGTTGTATGGCTAACTGCTCGTATATGTAAGGTTCTATTATAGAATCACTCGTAAAGACATGTTTAGTCCATTTTTAATATGAGATTATAAGGGACTGTGCGCAGCCAGTCATTCTTGCCAACCATTGTGAATTCACATTTACAAGTATTTGTTCATTACGTGTGTTGTTTTGCTGTATTACAAGTATCAATTTTCATACGAACAGGAATGTTTAAGCAGGCCATGGTCAAGGCAAGTGACCAAGGACCTAAAACTCCTCGATCACTTGGGGGGCATATAAGGCACATCGATAGCAAAGCATACTCGCAAGGTATGTAAACACATGAACAAAATGAGTGAAAGCATGCTACAGTACTTAGAGTATTTTTCAAAATTTATGTTTTGTTAAATCATGCCAAAGTACTATGCTAAGTTCGGTCATACGGACAAATGTTATAATAAATAAAGATATTATAGCATCAAGATTTAAGCTTTTACACCGCAAGCATCGCTGCTTGGATGTAACTGTTCAAGTAAAAGAAAAAAGATTTGCTGCCCGTGCAGCAAAGTTTAAAAAGAAATTATTGTCTTTACATCATGACCCGTGGGTCGTATAGCCAAAAAGAAAGAAAAATAAATGGAAAGTTTAAGAGGCATTTGGGGCTGGAGGGTCCAGGGCAGCATCCTGGTTGGTTGCGTCCTCGACAACTTCTTCTTCTTCCACACCAACGATGCTTGGAGAGGTAGGGATCCTCAATCTTGCCTCCTCCTCGGCCAGTTGGGCGGTGCAGCGAGCCAACTCAGCAGTCCTTAGGTCCTCTGAAAGATAGCTAAAGTCGGCACCCTGATTATGTTTCCAGAAGTTGTAGAAACATCGGAGCGTCGTCCTCTTGTACTTTTCATGATTTTTGGAGTTGTCAAGCTCCAGCTGCTTCACCTTGCCTTCAAGAGTGACAATAGCCTCGTCCTTGGACTTGAGACTCCCTTCCAAATGCTTGATCTCGCGAAGATGGGTTTGGTTGGACTCTCGATACTGCTGCCTCAACTTTACTGCGGCATCTTTTGCAGCTTCAGCCTCTGACAGTTTGGTCATCGCAGCATCCCTCTCTCGAGCCAGTGCCTCCAACTCCTTGGCGTGCCTAGCCTCTACAGCCGAAAGCTCCTCAGCTGCTTTCACTTGGTGCCTCTCAGTGGCCTTTGCCTTGGCCTGCTCGATGGAAGCCTGGATACGAGTGCGAGCAGTGATAGCAGACAGCAAGGCCTGTGGATAAAGGAAAAAGTTAGAGCCTGCCGTGAAGAATGAAAGACTAAAGCTTAAAAAGTGAAGAAATACTCACACTGGAGATTTCATTCAGGGCCCTGTTCAGAACCTGGTCAGCCCCCATGTTTTCAGCCTCGACCATTGCATCTCTGACGCGGTCACCTTTACCAATGCGGTCAAGGCGATCCCTGGTTGATCGAAGGGCACGGCTCATGAGTTTGGACCCGAGAGCTTCTTCGCGAGTAATTTCCTCTCTGGCAGGTGCGGCCGGAGGATTTGGTGGGGTAGGAGGAGTCTGCTTCTCAGTAGGAGCTGGTGGATGAGTTTGCCCCGTTGGCCCAGGAGTTTGCCCAGTTGGCACGTCCTTGGGAAGGTCTTCTGTTCGACCCTTCTTGGCTGGAGGACCTCGGCTGGATTCACCAGTTCTCCTCTTGGATCTCCGCTGGAGTTGGGGAACCTCCTCCTCCTCCTCGGCCTGGTACATGTCAAAGATATTGGGAGTGGCCATATCTGCATGCAAGTAAACACAGGAAACTGATAAGAATAAGAGGCAGATAAAAATATATTATATGCAACAGAAGAAAGGCAACAAAGTGAATACCCGAGCTACAACTACTGGTCGTTACACTATTGACTCTATTAGTCATATACTCATTATCTGGCATGAAGAAGTCTGGCCCTAAGTTTGGAGCATATGTAAAGTTACCCTCCTTGTCAAACAGATGACAGGGAATTGGCAAACCATTTAAAAGCGAAATAACTTTACCGTTATCATCAGAGGATTCTCCCAAGTCCACAATAGGCTCTTTGGCCTTTTGTTTCCCCTTGCCTTGGGGAGCAGAAGATCTTTCTACAGAAGGATTGCCCATGGGCTCCCTGATTGTAACCCCCGTTGGCCTCCTCTGAGGAGGAGGCACAGGAGGTTGCTGCTCGGGAACCCCCTCGGCAGTGGCTTCGTCCGCCACGGACCCTCTAGTTTCATGGCGAGGAGCCAGGAGGCCAGACAGCCTCAAGTTTTCTTCAGTCACCAGGGTCTTGACGCTTTTTGCTGCGTCGGACATCCTGGCCAGAGTATTCGACCTCAACACCATGGCTGGTGTTGGGATCGGACGTAACCAAGGGCCTGAAAAGCAGATTACAGTTTGAGAAAAATGAAAGGAGACACCTTAAGTAAAAGTATCGACCAGTCAGAAACGGCGCTTACCTCCTCGTGCGAAGGCCAAGTTGTTGCTGGTTACATCCGTAGTAAAGAAGTACTCCTTATGGTAATGCCCCACATTTGATATATGAGTGGTGTCACTCAGGAACGTCCGGTTGGTCTCCTGGTGGCAGAAATGAAAGAAACCCGTCCCGTTGTGTTGCGGGTTAGACTTAAGGTCAAAAAGATAGTTGACCTCGTGGGGCGAAGGTTCTGGCCATTTGTTAAGTTTATACAGGATATAGAGTGCAGCCAGCATCCTATATCCGTTTGGAGTTATTTGGAAGGGGGCGACACCAAAATAATTGGCCACCCCCACAAAAAAGGGATGAAGAGGGAGATAAGCTCCCGCCTCAATATGATACCGAGACCAGGCGCTGTTTGCACCTCCGGGGAGGTTAGCCCTCTGGTCATCGGTAGGACGTATAATGGAAACCCCTGTGAGAGGGAATTTCCTGAAGCAGTTAGCAACCATTCGAAGAGTTACTGAACTGGTTGGGGAAGAATACCACTCGACATCAGGCAAGTTCTGATGGCGAGGGCTGGCCCTAATTTGGATATTAGGGTCAGGAACAAGATTTTCTCGACCACTGGTCGAGGGAGCCCTTGCTTGCGAATCAGGCTGGGTAGGAGAATTTGGGTTGTTTTCAGACTCGGGTCTTTTCTTGCCTGAAGATTTGGAACGGGCCATTGAAGGAGAAGGATGGGGTCTGGAAGAAGATCGCGAGAAAGGGATCTCATGGACACGGTCAGCTGGTTGTTCTTATCCCTCGAGCAATTGGGCGAGAAGGTTGTCGTCAATAGGCCTTTCACCTCCCCACAAATCTGGCATTAAAGTCTGCATACAGAAGAATGGGGAGGTGAGGATAGAAAACTTTTAAAAGCTTTTTAGAATAACGCTGGTCGAGTATAAAAATTAAGTTTTTATACAACATCATTCTAACAAAAAGCTAAATTTTTCTACACGAACAGTTTGAAAAACGGATCAAAGGGTGAAAGAAAAAAGTTTTTCTGAAAAAGCTTTTTCAACTCCCCTTAGGGCGGGAAAAATTTATTTTTCAACTAGCCTAAAGATCGAATTTTTACTTCGATTTTACGTCCTAAAAAGCATGATCCTGGATTTTAAACTAACTCGTAACCCTATTTCGCCTACAAAATATTCTGTCTACAAGCGTCTCAAACCAGAAACAGATAAACTCAAACAGTATACATTCAGAAGCATGCATCACAAAAAATTAGAAGCGTGGGAACTCGAAAACTTACCAAGAAAAGTGATCGTGAAGATGGAAGAAGGGTCTTCAGAGATCAAGAAGCTCTCGAATGGGGTCCTGAAAGTGCAGACGGAACGGTCTTCAGGAACGATAAGGGCTCTGGATTTTAGGTTTTCTTGTGGAGACGATGGTGTGCGTAAAAAGAAAATAAAGGCTTCGAAGGTCTTATATAAGTTTGTCTCTGATAGTAAAAAGTATAATCATTAGTTTCCCTTTTTCAAAGTATGGGGAAGCGGGATGGCCGTCGAAATCTTTTCTGGGGAACCGAAAGGACGTGATTGGACAGAGGTAGGTTGCTTTTTTCAAAAACACACGAAGGGTTCTGACACGTCAGGCGGGGTTACCGAAGAGTCGTTCGTTCAAAAGTTTATTTGCCACTCGTGATAAATAAACTTGGGGGCAAATGTTATCCGTAAAATTAGCATTGGTGACGTGGCAAGTGATCCCTAGACACGTGGCTGACACCTGGAAACGTTCTGCTAGAGTATCGACCAGAGGACACATTAGAAGCAGTGCAAGCCTGTCTTACCTGCGACCAGTCTGGTCGATAGTTCCGTGTACAAGGCGACATTAATGGGAAGATCTTTATGAATCCTGATTTATTTCACACAATCTCCTGAGTATCCGATTATTCAGGGAAGAATATATGTAACAATCTTTTGTAATCCCCCTTAAGCCTATAAATAGCAAGAGATAGCTCAAGGGAGAGGACTTTTGGCTTTTGAATCGTGAGAGATTACAGTAATTATCCTAGGAATACTGTCTTGTTCTTCAAAAAGTGGTGAAACTCATTGAACCCTAGTTCTTTGATCACTCTTCTGGTTTTTATATCAATATCATTCTAAGTGGACGTAGGTCATTACCAAATCCTGGGGCCGAACCACTATAAAATACTGTGTCTTATTTACTTTTGTCATTACGTTCTTCTCATCTCTTTAATTCATATCAAGCATATTCTGACTCCGTGTCAGTTGGCCAAATCTTGGGTCACAGCGTCATAAACGCAGGGCCAAATGAAGATTAGATATAATCGATATCAACATTGAATGGCTCTAAGGCATTAATGCTGGACCGACCCTAAGGTCGATGAACTTATAAGCGCTTGCCTAGTCTAAGACTAGTTACTAGAGTCAGGGCCTAAGGCCCAGGTGATTGTTTGTCACATGGCTAGGGAACGATGTTCCAAGGTTATGACTCTGTGGTCATGAGGAAGGTTATGTTGGTGACTAGTCACCATGCACCTATCCTGTTTGAACTAATAAAAAGTTCATTTGTCTGTTAAGCCCTGGTGACCCTATCGTCACAAGGCTAAAAGGGGGCTATACCCAACTCAGTGACTTTTGCGACTGTCACTTATTTGTTTGGGCTAAAAGTCCTGGATGATTATTATGATCATTGGTTGATGTGTTATACTCAACATTACGTTTCTATTTTGGGCTAAAAGCCCTGGATGGCTATTATGGTCATTGGTTGATGTGTTATACTCAACATTACGTGGATCTGTTGCCTGCCGGAATAAGGCTATATCTGCTAGGCGTGTGCCTTATGATTTGATGACATGTTATTACTGTTCATGAGCATATTAAGTTTTCTTGCTGGGCTTCGGCTCACGGGTGCTATGTGGTGCAGGTAAAGGCAAAAGAAATCTGGACCATCCTTGAGTTGGAGAGCTTACGTGACGATGTGTACATATGCAGCTGCTCGACCACCACGGCCGAGGTTTGAAGGGGAACTAGGGTTTAACCCTGTTTTGCCGCCTAGATCGGCTGGTTGTAAATATTTTCTTGTAATAGACCTCTAAATTATATTTTTGGGATCCCAATGTATATAATAAACATTCTAATGAAACGTTATATCATAACCTAAATTTTTAATCCCTAAATCGCTAATCATACTTAGTTACACGATTTTGGCCAAATGACTCGATTAGCGAGTTTAGCACTGTTTACAAGGCACACCGTAACAGTCCCTGGAGTTAGGGCGTTACAGTAACCCCCTAGTTCCTCTGAGAACTCCTTGGCCGTGGTGGTCAAGCGGCCGCATATGTACACATCACCACCTAAGCTCTCCACTCAAGGCTGGGTGAGCTTTTCTTTCCCTTTACCTGCACCACATAGCACCCATGAGCCAAGGCCCAGCAAGAAAACACAATATATCATGATATAATATCAACAATGATCATAATAATCATTCAGGACTATCAATCCATAACAGGTAAGTGACAGTTGCAAAAGTCACTAAGATGGGAACAACTCCCTTAGTCATGTGACGATAGGGTCACCGGGGCTTAACAGATAAGTGAACCTTTCACTAGCTTAAACAGGATGGGTGCATGGTGACTAGTCACCAACAAAACCTTCCTCATGACCATAGAGTCATAGCCCTGGAACATCGTTCCCTAGCCATGTGACAAACAGTCACCTGGGCCTTAGGCCCTGGCTCTGAGTAACTAGCTTAGACTAGTCAAGCGCTTATAAGTTTCGTCGACCTTGGGGTTGGTCCAGCATTAATGCCATAGAGTCATTCAACGCTGATATCGATTAGATCTAATTTTCATTCGGCCCTACGTTCAGGACGCTTATGCCGTTCTGACTCTTAGGTCAATGTCCCTGACTAGTCAGTGCCATAAACAAGTAAACAATATTCGCTAGCATTTAATATGCAATCAATGTCCACATTTATCAACCAACATGCCTCAGCAACGCTCATGCATGTCTAATAACTCTACAAAATAGAGTTATTTTACCATATTTTATATGCTAATTGTTGCTTAGTTCTTGAGTTCTTAATTAACTTATTAAGTTTTTATGTAATTTTTAATTTATTAGTCTTATTGTAGTTTTCTAGATTTTTATATGTTTTAATAGATATTTTATTATAATATGTTGTAGTTTAATTATTTGAAATTTGTGTTGTTAGATTATAAGTTAAAAAATGTGATTTTATTGAACTTAATTGCCAAAGTAAATTAAATTTTAATTAGTATTTTCATGGACTTAATATGAGTTATTTTATAATTGAAAATATTTGATTCTAATTTAATATTTACTTATTTTGTAGGATGTACTTTGCAATTTTTTATGCTTGAAAAAGAAGAGAAAAGGATATAAAAGTGGCATTTTTGTGGAAAAAGCAAAGAGATTATGGCATTTATCCTCCATTCAGCCAAGGCCCAAGTCCCCAGGCCTGTTCCCTACCCAGCCGTGCTTGCTGCCTTCCCTTACACCAACTCTCCCAGCCACGCCAGGTGCTTCACCATCTTGCACCTCACGCCTGACTCCAACAGCAGCCGCATGGAGCTTCTTCAGCAAACCACCTAAGGCTTTCCCCTAGCAGCTCCACAGGCCAGCCAAGCTCCAGCCCGCCAGCACCAGGCCCATTCGGCCTACCACCTTCAGCAGCCCACCACTTCGGCCCAGTAAACAAGCCCAGCCGAAACCCAGCTGTCATTTCCCTTCTAGAGCCCATAAATTGTCTAAGTGTACTTTTTGTCCCCTATGTCCAAAATGCCAACTTTTTACTCATTTTTCTACATATTTTTCACCACAACATCATCATTACACCCTATAATTTACCTCTACATACCATATTTATTTTATTTAATTAATCTAATCAATTTAATTAATTGAAATTGATTATTTTAATAATCTCACTTTGGCTATAAATATGGAATTTCAAGACCATTTTAGGGTGCTTAATTTTTGGTTACCATATTCTTTTCTCCCATTTTCTCTCTACCATTCTCTCTTCCATTTTGGGTTTTTCAAGAGCATTTTGCAAGTATGTATGTCATTTATTTTGTAATTTCTACTCTAGTTATGTGCTTCTAATCTTTTTCATAAGATTATTAAGATCATGATGAAGCAACTTGTAACTAGGTAATATTTATGTTGTATGTTGATTTCCCTTGTAATGCAACAAGTTTATGGATTTTTCTTCTTCATATATGTCTTTCATCTTTAATATCTCATATTTTGGATTGTTAGATAATATGCACTTTGTTCTTCATTTTGCAAAAACATAATATTCTTTGTGTAAGATGTGTCATTAAATTGTACACATCCATGCTTAGAACAAAAATATCATGTTTTGCCTTATAAATAATGTTATTTGACTTTTTGTTGTTTCATTAGGTTGATTCACATTAAATACTTTGAAATTATAATTTTTGAAAAGTGAAGAAAAATCATATCTTTTTAGAAGTAATTTGTGCTTAAACTTATAAATATATTTGGAAAATGATAGTTTGATTTATTTTAACTATCACTAAAACTTGGGAATCAATATACTAATAAATATTATTAAACTTACATTTTGTGGATTCTAGTATCTTAATAATCTTTCCTTTTACCACTTATTTTCAAATCATTATTGGCTTATTTTTATTCTCTTAAATAGTTTTATTTTTCAATCTTTTATTTTATGTTCATAATATTAAAATTCATCAATCTTTGGAGCTAGGTTAGAATTTATTACTTTTGATTTAAAATAGTTTTCTTTTTTATTTTAGACAACTCCTTTGGGTTCGATCTCGTGCTTATACGAACATTATATTCCATATACGATTCGTGCGCTTGGGAGTATAAATTTTTAAAACATACCCATTTTGGGTCCATCAATGTCATATACACAGGGTGCAGTTTTCTTACCTCAGGTTAAAGCGAGAAATATAATAAGAACGACTCCTAAGAACGATCAACCTTTTGGTTCCTTAGCGGTTACCTAATCACAACCAATTATAATCTCCTTTAATGAAAATCGACATGGAAAGGGTCTTAACCTAAGCAGCACTCTCGGAACCTCAAAACATGCCCACACGGTGAGTAGATTCGATCCCGGGTCGTAAGGATTGAAACCCCGAGCCAAAAACCCTTAAAAACACTCAAAACGGGATTCTAAAGGTACAGAGTAGAGCTACAGCGCTGCTCCCTAGCGCCCCATCACTATTCTCAGAACCCCCAAAATGCCCAAAAGAATCCTGTGTAGCGCTATAGCGCCCTAGGGTGGGCGCTGTAGCGCTACCCCCAGATCAGCACTCCCCTGAAACCCTCTTCTTTGACTCCTTCGATTCCAACCTATTTCCAATGCTTCCAAATCCCATTTTTGGTGCCAAATGAACTCAAAAACCATCCTCACATATCCCAAACATCACAACCATAAGAACCCTAGCCAAAACTCCCAACAAAACCAAGTATTCAACCTAGAAATCTCAACAGAAAACTAGAACTAAAACAAGGCAAACCAGAGAATTCAATGGCTAGAAACTTACCCAAAGCTCAGCTTGTGATGCTCTTCAATGGTGGAACACTCTCCCAAACTCCCAAGGCATACTTCCCAAGCTTGAATCCTCAAGAATGGTTCAAAAATCACAAAGAACACTGAAGGAAAGATAGGTACGGGAAGGCTATCAAACTTACTCTATTTTTCCTCTTCTTTCACAGCCTAAAATGGTTTATATTAATCCTAGGGGTGAAAAGACCAAAATACCCCTAGGTCAATTAAAGGTTTCTAAAGGCTCCCAAGGGCAAAATTGGTATTCCCCACCTATCTCGTTAATCATAATTAACGCTCTCCAATTCCCGCTATTCTCGATAATCTCAAACACCAATAATTTATATCCTGTTACCCTTTAATTCTTGATAACGCTCTAATCATTAAAATCACCCCGAGACTCATCCCGAGCCCCGAACTTAAACCTGTTATGACTAGACCGCTAATTAATATTCCATGATCGTCTCATGCCGAATAGCTTGAACAAACCCACATTATAATGTGATCTTAACAATATATCACCGACATGCATAAAAATATACAATTATGCCTTCAACGAGCCAAATTACCAAAACATCATAATAAGCATATGTGGACCCACATGCATGCATATATCATCATATTATAATACAATTCTCATAAACATGCATATTATCAATTAATGGCATATTTAAACAAGTATGGCCCTCCCGACCTACTAATCCCGCCATTAAACTGCATTAGGAATTCCGGGGCATTACAAAACTCTTTTAATGAAATGGTTGACTTTTTACCGAAATTTTTAGTACCTAAGCCTGTGGTTAGTTTTAATTACACAGTTTAAGTCTAAATGACTCGTTTAGCGAGTTAAGCACTATTTAAATTACACAGTGTAACGGTCCTGGATTAGAAGGATGTTATAGTTGTTGGGAATAGTTCCCTTAAAGCAATTGTAGTTGACAAATATTTTAAATTAAATAAATAATTGAATTGAATTATTATATATATAGAATATGTCTGATATTATGTTGATAATATTAAGTAAATATCAGAAAATTCCAAAGTTTATCTATGTGGTCTTAATATCATATTGGTATGAGAGGATCGAGATTAAAATAATAAACTTAAAATAGTTCGCAGTAAAATAAAGTTATGGACTCTTTAGATTAATTACTGCTTGTACGATTCGCTAGTATTATGAATACTAATGGCCTAGATTCGAGTCACTAGTGTAGTAGGACACTTTAGTGAATATACTTTATATATAGTGATATATAGAACTGGACCAGATGTGATTTGTTAATACTTGTTTAAATGTTGTTTCATATTATTAATCAAATACATCAAACGATGACCATATACACGATGATCTTAATCCGAGGTTGCTATGAACTCATATATATATATCATCTTATCTTTTGATTTATGCATTAAGGATTGTCAGAATGATCAGGCTAAGAACAATTATTTTGGGGACTCAATGATATATATGGCTGGGGACATAGTTTAACAGATATGGAATCTATACATTTTTATAGATTGAATAATGGTTCCCTATTGGGTTGACTTTTGGAACTGAAAAAGTTATGAGCACTCATGTCGCAAACTTGTTGTGACACAACCTTCACTAATAAAGTCAATGGTACTCTAAGAACAAGATATAGTTAAAATGGTAAAATGATAATTTTATTCTCTTTTAATTATGAACCATTAATAGAGGATTAACGTTGTATGTACTAATTATATCAATGGACACTTTATTCTTTAATAAAGTACTTTGTAAATATATGTCTATAGTTATCAAGAGTTTAATATCATATTTATAGTGGAGTAATCTTGAGATTAATAAATATGATTATTTAATCAAAGAGATTTAATTAATAATATAATATTTAATGAAGCTTGATATTATAGGTCCATAGGTCCTCAGGGTGGCTCTATCAACACCATATAAAGATAAGAGTTGATACAAGGATAAAACTGTAATTTGAAAATTTGAGAAGAATTTTATTCTTCGGGTCAAATATACAATTATATAATAATTGAGGTTGAATAATTAATTTGGATTGAATTATTAAATTTTAGAAAAAATATGTTTAATAATTTCGAAATATAAATAAATAAAATTTTGAAATTAATTATTTTATTTGAGTGAGAGAAAATAAAATTGGTAAGTAAAAATTAGTTTTTGATTTATTGAATTTTAAAAGATGATGATAATGATGATCATCAATTTGAATTTTGAATTTTGAATTTAAAATTTCAATTTTGAAATATGGTTGTAATTTTTTCCCTAAAAAATAATACCATATTTTGTGGAATGACTGATTTTAATTAAATAAATAAATAAAAGATAAATGCAATATCTCTTAAAAGGGAATATTGATATTCACGCATGACATGGTACATGAACTGTGCCATGCATGTAGCAGTATACAAATAATGTATCTGTATTGTTTTTATTTTATTTATTTAATTAATTAATAATTTAAAAATATATATTTTCAAAATTTGGTAAGTTAGATATTTACCTAAATCAATTACTATCATTATTATGATATTATTACTATATTACTATTATTGTTAGGAATAATAAGGTAACACATAATCTCTATATATATGTTATAGAATAACAAGAAGAAAAAATACAAGTCATTGAGAATTCAGAAAAGTTTCAAAATTTATCAAAATAAGATTATATTCGTCTTCTTCTTTTATTCTAATATTTCTCAGGTCATAATCCAAGTTCTCATGTTGAGATATACTTGTGATTCCTAAATTACAAACACATGTTCTCTATGTACCCACACACATCTTGAGGTGTAGAGAACACTCCAGAAGATTATGGTTTGAGTACTCAAAGCGTTGGATAAGAAGATCGATATAAATATATATATATGAAAAGACTCAAGGACACTTGATTGACTTCAAGAGATAAATATTTTTGTTCTTGAATATTTGTGTATATGATTTGTATAAATATGTGCATATTTATATATATGTTGTATGATTAATAATATTGTATATTAATGTTTCTATCTGGATATTTTTTCTTAAACATATAAATTGTTTATATGAGAGATGAATTTTTTTTTATTATATACATTGTGCCCACCACGCTCATTTCGCTACGCACTCTGATTGTTTTTTCAACAATAGTACCTAATTTCAAATATATTTTTCCTTCTAACTATATACTAGCCTTCCAAGAGATTCTGTTTCCTCATTAATTACTCCTAGTGGTTCTTGGGATGAATTTAAATTGAGAAGTATTTTTTCTTCTGAAATTATTGATGTTATTTTAGCTATTCCTTTGTCAAACACTAATAAGAGGGATTCTCAGATTTGGAGCCTAACTTCCTCAGGAGATTATATAGTAAAATATGGTTATCATTTAGCTTTCTCTTCTTTTTTAGGGCCTTCCTCATCTAATATATCTTCTATTAAGAAATGGTGGTCTAAATTTTTGCATCTTAAAATACCTCCTAAGATTAAACACTTGATCTGGAGGATTGTCATCATGTTTTTGCCTTCTGCTTCTAATCTATTTCATAGACAGATTGTTCATTCTTCTATTTGTAGCATTTGTTTTGTTTCTGTTTAGTCAGTTACTCATGCTTTAGTGAAGTGTTCCAGAACAATTAAAATATGGAAGCATTCTCAGTTTTCAAGTTTTATTCATTCCAACTCTCCTTTGGAAATATTTGATTTTGTAAATCCTATAATTGGCATTTTTATAGAAATATCTTTTTATTAAAAGATAAATTGGTTGATTTAGTTGTTTCCCTTTATTATAATTTTTGGAATTGTTTGGTTTCCCTAATTACAATTTTCGGAAATCCACTTTTCCTTTTAGTGAATTTAGGACAATAATATGCTTCCTTATTTGTCTATATTGTCTCATTTTGTTTATAAAGGGAAAAAGTATATTGCAAATATTCGGTACTTACCCAAAGTTATTTTTGGATTATTTGCTTATATATTTTCGTGCAGCTCAAGGATTGCAATCAGGAAACTGGTTCTTAATGTCATTAATTGTTGTTTCCTTTTTGAGCTTGTTTTGATCCGACACAGGTCTGAGCTGTCCCCACCAAAATCGTATCTGTCGGATCAGCATCTTCTAAATAAGGCAACTCTTCGACAATCAAGAATAACTTCTATGATTATTGCCTTTATTAGAAGAATTCTTTCTCAGCCTTTGTGAGCATGAAAAAGGACTCTATAAATAGGGCTCTGAAGGCAGTGAGAAAAGTGAACTCTTTGGTGCATTATTTGTGAGCTTTATTGTAATATTTGTGAGAGTTCCTCTTTGTATTCAAGATCATAAGTATTCACGTGATCTTGTAGAAATATGTGTGTTTAGTTTTTAGTGGTGAGTTTATACCATGTTCATGAGTGAATACACATTGTAATTTGAACACAACGTTAGTAGTCTTCAGGAGAAGATTTTTACAAGCCTTGCGTCGGGAGGATGCAAGCACTTGCTGGCCATTGAAGGGAGTTCAAGTGGTTGAGCATTTCAATCAAGATCAGATTAGTGAAGAGAAGTACAACAAGTTGCGGCAAATCTCAAGAGGGAGTCTTGTTTTGTTTAAGTCAATGTTTTTGTACTTATGATTCTTTATTAATTGGTTTTATTCTCTGGGCGTGGCCCCAAGGAGTAGGTTATCCGAAAGGGTTTCTGAACCTTGTAAAAATTCGTTGTGTTCTTTATTGTTTTGCACTGTCTTTTTATTGTGTTCAGTTTCTGTCGTGACAAGTTTAGATTCTGTCCCGACAGAATTGTAATCTGTGTAAACAGTTAATTACCATTCCGCACTTTAATTAATTCACATGGTTTAATTAATTTGGTAATTACTAAAAATGGAATTTCAATTGGTATTTCTGAGTGTGATCTTGGTTTATTCCTTTTGTTGTTCTTGTTCTTGCAATGTCTTTTTTCACAGAAGGTGGTTCCATAACTCGCCCCCCTTTACTCAACGATTCGAACTATCCATATTGGAAAGTTAGGATGAGAGCCTTTATCAAATCTCAAGATGAAAAGGCTTGGAGAGTTGTTTTAAGTGGTTGGACTCCTCCAGCAGAAAGCGATGATATAACTAAGGTAAAATCTGAACTTGAATGAACTGATGCTGAAGATAAACTGTCCAGTTACAACAATAAAGCATTACATGCTATTTTTAATGGTGTTGGTGAAGGTTACATTAAATTGATTTCTTCATGTGTTTCGGCCAAAGATGCTTGGCAAATTCTTCAAACTCAATTTGAAGGAATTGCTGATGTCAAGCGTTCTAGGCTTGTTATGCTCACAACAAAATTTGAAAATGAATGAAAATGAAACCCTCACTGAATTTTATGAGAAATTGTCAGATATTGCTAACGAATATTTTTCTCTTGGTGAAAAACTTGAAGAGAATGTTTTGGTTCGGAAAATTGTTAAAGTTCTCCCTGACAGGTTTTAGACAAAGCTAACTGCAATTGAAGAAGCAAAAGATCTGGACAAAATAAAAGTAGAGGAACTGATGGGTTCACTTCGAACTTTTGAACTAAACCAACAAATTAGACAAAAAGGTAAGACAGAGGAAATCAAGGAAAAATCTATTGCCTTGAAATCTTCTAAAGAAAAGAAGGAAAGTTCGGATGATGAGATGGCTCTGTTGACAAAAAATTTCCAAAAATACATAAAGAAATTGGGAAACAAAAAGGCCATATCCAAAAACCCAAAAGGTAATTTTTAATAAAACCCTTTGAGACTAATAAAAAGGGTATTCAGTGCAGGGAATGTGAAGGATTTGGACACATTCAATCTGAGTGTGCAAATACCTTAAAGAAAAAGAAAGTCATGACAGCCACATGGAGTGATCAAGACTCTGAACAGAGTGATGAGGAGGAAAATAGTATTGCCTTAACCTCTGTTCACAAAGGTATTGTTTTCTCTTCAGTCGATTACAAGGATGTGTTATGTCTTAATAATTCTGTTCAGAATAATGAGAATTATGACAGCGATTCTGATGATTCTGACTTAGATGAGGAGTCATTGAAAGAGTCTTATAAAATAATGTATGATCAATGGCTGAAAGTGTGTTCTGAGAATCGTCTAATGGCTAGCAATAATAACAATTTTGTTGAAAAAATTGACAAACTTGAGATGATTATTGCTTCCAAAAATGAAGAAATTATTTCTTTGAATAAAGAAATTGAGTTTTTGCAAAAAGGTGTCAAAATGCTTAATCCTAGATCTGGAATTTTGGATGATATTCTTTCTGTAGGAAAAAAGGTCGGTGACTACAGTGGATTAGGATCTAATGAATCTAAGTCCTCAAGAAAAATGGTTTTTGTAAAATCTATGAACTATCCGTCTGTTGTGCCAACTAACCATGTTGCAGGAACAAGTCACTCTGCTGAGAGCACAAAGTTGTCATCTGTTGCAACAAATTTACAACTAAAGAAAATTTCTCCAAAAAGAAACATTGAACATTTTGTTCCAGTTTGTCATTTTTGTGGGATGAAAGGACACATAAGACCTAAGTGTTTTTCTCTGTTAAACTTGTTCAAAAAGAATTATGATAAACACTTTGGTAGTATGAATCAATTCTTGACAAAAAGAAATTCAAAATCAAAAACAATATGGGTCAAGAAAGTTAACTCTGTTTGCTTGGCTACTTTTACCTGTCACAAAATGCATGCATCTAGTTCATGGTACTTTGATAGTGGTTGTTCAAGACATATGACAGGTAATGCCAACATACTTACCAACTTCAAATCCTTGAAGTGTCGAGTAGTAACTTTTGGGGATGGAATGACAGGAAATATTTTAGGTAAAGGTACTCTAAACATTGAAGGGTTACCGAAACTGAAAAATGTGCTTCTTGTTGATGGGTTGAAAGCCAACTTAATTAGCATAAGTCAAATTTGTGACCAAGGTTTTTATGTTAATTTTTCACATGATGAGTGTAATGTTTTAAATCAAAATGGTGATATTGTTCTCAAAGTTTCTCGTTCTTTGGATAATTGTTACACTCTCACACAAAAATTCACATGTCATGCATCTTCATCAAGTTTTAATATTACTAACTTGTGGCATGAAAAACTTGGTCATATAAATTTCAAAAACTTGAAAAAGATTACTAATGCAGGTCTTATCCGTGGTATACCCAAGTTGGGTAAAGAATCGCTTGGTAAGTGTGAATCATGCCAATTGGGAAAACAGTTGAAAATTTCCCATAAAGCATTATCTGATATTAATACTTCAAATGTGTTAGAATTATTGCACATGGATCTCATGGGTCCTATACAAGTTGAAAGTATTAATGGTAAGAGATACATTTTTGTATGTGGGGATGATTTTTCTAGATTTACTTGGGTAGATTTCTTAAGAGAAAAACCATATATGTTTGAAGCTTTTCAAACTCTATGTACAAGATTGAGAGTTGAGAAAAATTGTAACATTGGAAAGATTGTACGAATAAGGAGTGATCATGGTAAGGAGTTTGAAAATTCTGTTTATGATGAATATTGTAAATCGTTTGGAATTTTGCATGAATTTTCTGCTCCCAAAACCCTTGAACAAAATGGGGTAGTGGAACGGAAAAATTATACCTAGCAGGAAATGGCCAGAGTTATGCTTAACAGCAAAAAACTCACAAAGAAATTGTGGGCAGAAGCTATTAATACAGCTTGTTACACAATTAATCGTGTCTTTCTGTGTCAAGGTACAAACAAAAGTCCTTATGAAATCTGGAAAGGTAGAAAACCCAATGTTAACTACTTTCATGTTTTTGGGTGTCTATGCAATATTCTTAGAGATCGTGAGAATCTGGGCAAATTTGATGCCAAGAGTGATATGGGAGTTTTTCTTCGTATAGTAGGGCTTATCGTGTCTATAATATGAGAACCCAAACTATTATGGAATCAGCTAATGTGGTTGTAGATGATTTAAAAGATTTTTCTGAGTACTCTCATGAGGAGGAAATTGACAGGCTCATTGATGTTCAACATCATAAAGAAATGGCGGATCCGACAGCACAGCCTTCGGAGGGGACAACAGCCACTGCTGACGTATCAAATGCCAATTCTGTCGAAACAACAACTGGGCAAACAGAGAAGGAAAATCCAGTTACTTCCTCTGACTCCGTTCAAAAAGAACCATCAACCAGAGTAAAAAAGAATCATCCTTCTGACCTTATTTTGGGAAATCTTGAAGAGAGTATGGTCACTCGAAAGAGGTATGTAAATTTGGTTCAATTTGTTTGTTTCACTTCCACTTTGGAACCAAAAAATGTGAAGGAGGCCTTAAATGATGAATCATGGATCAATGCTATGCAAGAAGAATTAGATCAATTCACAAGGAATGAGGTATGGATTCTTGTCCCTAAACCGAGTCATACCAATGTTATAGGTACAAAGTGGATATTTAAAAATAAAACTAATGAATTTGGGACCATAATAAGGAATAAAGCTAGACTAGTTGCACAGGGGTACACTCAAGTTGAAGGAATTGATTTTGATGAGACATTTGCCCCTGTTGCAAGACTTGAATCCATAAGATTATTACTAGCTATTTCATGTGTTCTTGGTTTTAAATTGTTCCAAATGGATGTAAAATCCGCCTTTTTAAATGGATTTTTGAATGAGGAAGCTTATGTGGAACAAACCAAAGGGTTTGAGGATCCTTACAATCCTAATCATGTTTTTAAATTGCAAAAAGCTTTGTATGGGCTGAAACAAGCCCCAAGGGCTTGGTATGAGAGGCTAACTCATTTTTTGGTCTTAAAAGGGTACAAGAGAGGGGGAGTAGACAAAACACTGTCCATAAAAAATGTTGATGAAAATATTATGATAGCACAAATCTATGTTGATGATATAGTGTTCGGTTCTACTAATGATTCTCTAGTGCAGGATTTTGTGAAACAAATGCAGGACAAGTTTGAGATGAGCATGGTAGGAGAACTCAATTTCTTCCTAGGACTTCAAGTGAAGCAGTCTGATGAAGGAATTTTCATTTCACAAAGCAAGTATGCAAGAAGTCTAGTGAAAAGATTTGGACTCGATGCATCTAAACCTGGTAAAACTCCCATGGGTACTACGGTCAAATTGACTAAAGATGAAGATGGGAAGAAAGTTGATCCAACCCTTTACAGGAGTATGATTGGGAGTCTTCTTTACTCAACTGCAAGTCGCCCTGACATAAGTTACAGTGTTGGAGTGCGTGCTCATTTCCAAGGGAACCCCATGGAGTCTCATGTGACTGCTGTAAAAAGAATTATTCGTTACATCAATAATACTCTTGATTTAGGCATTTGGTACTCCAAAGAAACAAATTCTAACCTTGTGTGTTATAGTGATGCAGATTGGGCAGGAAACACTGATGATCGAAAAAGCACAAGTGGTGGTTGTTTTTACTTAGGAAGCAATTTGGTCTCTTGGCATAGTAAAAAACAAAACTCCATCTCCTTGTCAACAACCGAAGCTGAGTACATTGCTGCTGGAAGTTGTTGTACTCAACTTTTGTGGATGAAACAAATGTTGGCAGACTATGGGGTTGATGTTAAAACTTTAACCATTTTTTGTGATAATACAAGTGCTATTAATATCTCTAAAAATCCTGTTCAGCACTCTCGCACCAAACATATTGACATTCGTCATCATTTTATTAGGGAACTTGTTGAAAACAAAACATTGATTTTAGAATATGTTGAGACTAACAAACAAATTGCAGATATTTATACTAAAGCCTTAGACACGGTCAGATTTGATTCCCTCAGGAAATCCTTGGGGGTTTGTTTTATTTGAAATTGCCAATAAATTGATTATCTTGCCTTGCATATGTGTTTGCGTAACTCTCTTGTCCTGTTTGGAAGAAATTTGATGAGCATATTTTTTGTATTTTAGAAAATGATCTTTATAAGTTCTATACTTTGTTAGAATAAAAAACCATATTTGAAAAATTATAGACCATCCAATTTATATTTGATCAAATCATTACTTTTGTATGAGCATTCCTAATCCAGTTTCTTTTGCAGGCTCCATTTTGGAAAAGAGCTACCTATACTGATGTGTGAAAGCCGACACTGAGTAAGTTGGTACCAGGTAATTAGCAATTATATTGGAGGATACTCTACCAGCGTAAAGGGCTACCATCAGTATAAGAGTTATAGCCTCCATTATGGTTACAATTTGAAAAAGGCTAAAAATCGCCAAATATGGGCAATGACCCTAGCTTTAAAAGGCCAAAAAGAAACGCCAAATTGCTTACACATGCACACACATATGCCTGTTCTAGACTGTGTAAGATGGTTGTAAGACTCATACATATAATGAATTGACTCAAATATGTTTTGTGATTGGTATATTTTTTGAATTATGGTCTCTTAGTATTTGAATTATAACTCATTTCTCTAATTTGTGAAAAATATGGTTATCTTGTTTCTTTTGAACAGGACTTGGCATTTACATGGACACATATGGTATGACAATTTACACTCTATTTTCGGCAATTTTGTAATAAAAAATAATAAAAAAAATTGAAAAATAAAATCTGTTATCTCCGTGTACTTAAAAGGTTTGAAAAATTAATTGATGCAATTTATTTGTTTTATCTCAATATATTCTGAAAAATATTCAAAAAGTTTCCAATTTTGAGGTGTGAAAGAATTTGTTTTAAAAATGAGATATTTTGGCATTTATCACTCAAAATCCGATTACCCATTTTTTGAACTTGCCTCATTTGTGTACCGAATACTTTATATATTCGGAGTCCCTTTGGTTGTTTTTCTAATCAGTGTTTTCTTGTTAAATCTCTCACATATAACCGAAGTTTTTAGGGTTTCTTTCTTTGTGTGTTTCACTTGTTTCTCTCTTAGCAGCCATGAAGACTCGAGGCTGTGGTTCATCCTCCAAATCTGTGAAGTCTCAGCAGGAGACAATTCCTGAATCAGTTCCCTCTGCCACTCCTTCGGTCCCAGCATCAATCCCTGCTGTCTCTCCTACTCCAGGCCGTCGTTCTAAAACCACAGCAAGAAAGAAGGTTCTTGCTCTTTCGGGTCCTATAAGTTCTTCAATTCTTGGTACTTCTAGCAAAGGAGTTACGTTCCCGAATTTGGATGCTGAGCCAATCCTAGCCTCGGCAGTTTCACTCGCATCTCCTGAAGGTCAAATAAAAGCCAAACCGGCCTTGGCAACTAGTCAGTCCAAATCTATTTCCACTGAAGCTATGTCTGATCCATCTGATCATGATTCGGAATCCTCGTTATCTCCTGATGTGTTGACACCCAAGGCAAAGGGCAAACGTAAGACCAAAGCTGGTGGAACGAAGAAAGGGAAGAAGGCCAAAATGACTCAATCTAAAGGTACCAGCTCCATCTCTGATGCATCTCCTTTATCTTGTTTTAAATTAAAGGCCAAAATCAACCCTCCTCCATGCACCTCATCGGAGGATGTCTCTCCCGAGACGGAAGACTCTCAGCCTGAGTTAGACCCTTCCTTGATCGCGCCAAATCCTGAAGTTCCTCTTGATGATTTGGCTGAGGAGACTGAATCTGAAGAAGACCCATCTGAAGCCTCTCCTGTTGCATCTGACCCAAAAGGCACCACTCCATTGGCATTTCTCGAATTGCCTTCCAAACTTGCGAAGCAAAAAGGTGCTCCTGTCCATACCTCAGGTTCTTTCAAAGCCCATTCTCTTACATTCTGTTTTAATGATAATGAGAAGAACATGCAATTTTATGACCATCATCATTTTATAAGTGAGCGTAATTTTCTTTTTGCTCCTCATCGTGTTTTTGGGGTATTGCTTACTTTAGAGGAAAGAGGTTGGTTGCGATCCTTGTCTGGGTTTGATGGGTTTGTGCCTCGGGTTGTTAAAGAATTTTATGCAAATTTGAATGATGAGTTATTAGACCAATCTTCTTTTATGTTCCATAAAGTTTATGCTAGAGGTCATTGGTATAATTTTAACTTGTCCGAAATTGCTAAGGCTCTCAATCTCGTCCCTGTGGAGATTGATGATTCTATTGAATTTGCAAAGGACCAAGTTTTGTCTGAACTGGTTGGTCAGGCCATGGTGTGGGAACCGAGCACCTCTCTTCGAGTCACGGATCTCAATCATTATTATGGTGCTCTTTTCAAATTTGCTATGTTTAATTGGATGCCTACCACACATTCCTCCACCATCACTCAAGATATGGCCTTCCTGTTGTTCAAAATTGGTAATGGAGTCGCCATAGATCTTGGAGCTGTTATTTTTGACCAAATCATGTCTCTAAGTGGTGCCAAACGTAAGGGGCAACACTTAATGTTTCCACAGGTCATTTACAAACTTTTGGACTCTCAACGTCCCCTGAAGAAGTCTCATGAGACCTTGACTTCTCCCCTGGTTGGTCCCACCTATACAGTCAAAGATGATCATCCTCCATCCACAGCTCGAAAAGTCAAAGGAATTAATCTTGCTGGTCCTACTTCTGGCAATGTTGTGACTGACTCACCTGCTGTCCCAACAGATCTTGCTGCTGTCCAGATAGGGATTCAAAGTCTTTATGACCGGTTCTCTCAAATGGAGGAGACTCAGCGCAACATTCTTGCTTCATTGGCCATTCTCAATGCATCCAACTCTCCTGCCCCATGATGATCCCAGTACCTTTGATATATTTTACTTTTGTTAGTTGTACAAGAACACTTATTGTGTCTGTCTTTTGGTTTCATTTCCTTGTTCTTTCATTTATTTGTACTTTTGTCTTTCTTTGGCATTTTTTCAGACAATGAGGGGGAGAAAGCTCTATTTTTGGCACTTTGATTATGTTGACCTGCTGTTTCATATTGTTCTTTGTTAACTATGCTTTGGTTATCTATCGTAGGGGGAGTCATTTTTTTATCATTTTGTGACTCTTATGTTTTTTAGCACTTACTTGTGATTTGCAGGGATCTTTTAAAAATAGATATTCCTTGTCTATAAAATTGCCAAAGGGGGAGATTGTAAATCCTATAATTGGCATTTTTATAGAAATATCTTTTTCTTAAAAGATAAATTGGTTGATTTAGTTGTTTCCCTTTATTATAATTTTCAGAAATGTTTGTTTCCCTTTATTATAATTTTCGGAATTGTTTGGTTTCCCTAATTATAATTTTCGGAAATCCACTTTCCTTTTTTGTGAATTTAGGACAATAATATGCTTCCTTATTTAGCATATATTGTCTCATTTTGTTTATAAAGGGAAAAAGTATATTGCAAATATTCGGTACTTACCCAAAGTTGTTTTTGGATTATTTGCTTATATATTTTCGTGCAGCTTAAGGATTGGAATCAGGAAACTGGTTCTTAATGTCATTAATTGTTGTTTCCTTTTTGAGCTTGTTTTGATCTGACACAGGTTTGAGCTGTCCCCACCAAAATCGTATCTGTCGGATCAGCATCTTCTAAATAAGGCAACTCTTCAATAATCAAGAATAACTTCTATGATTATTGCCTTTATTAGAAGAATTCTTTCTCAGCCTTTGTGAGCACGAAAAAGGACTCTATAAATAGGGCTCTAAAGGCAGTGAGAAAAGTGAACTCTTTGGTGCATTATTTGTGAGCTTTATTGTAATATTTGTGAGAGTTCCTCTTTGTATTCAAGATCATAAGTATTCACGTGATCTTGTAGAAATATGTGTGTTTAGTTTTTAGTGGTGAGTTTATACCATGTTCATTAGTTAATACACATTGTAATTTGAACACAACGTTTGTAGTCTTCGGGAGAAGATTTTTACAAGCCTTGCGTCGGGAGGATGCAAGCACTCACTGGCCATTGAAGGGAGTTCAAGTGGTTGAGCGTTTCAATCAAGATCAGATTAGTGACAAGTTTAGATTCTGTCCCGACAGAACTGTAATCTGTGTAAACAGTTAATTACCATTCCGCACTTTAATTAATTCACATGGTTTAATTAATTTGGTAATTACTAAAAATGGAATTTCAGATTTGATTATCCATGCAAGTGAGGTTATGGAATGCCACGATTTGGAACTTTTTTTATCTGTGTAATTTGGGCTGTTTGGAATGGCAGGAGTAATTATCTCTTTAAGAAGCCTACTTTGCCTTGTCAGGATATAGTCTCTTGGGTTTCTTCATTTTTGTAGGAATATATAAAGAAGCTCTTGTGGTTAGAGGTCACAATCCTGAATCTAAAAAATGCAGGTCTACTAGTTGGAAGCCTCCCAGTTTGGGAGGAGTTAAGTTAATCACTGATGTGGCAATTTCTACAGACCATCGCAAAGCTGCTTTTGGTGCGGTGGTGCGTGATCATAAGGGGAATGTTGTTGCTGGCTCAGATATACATGTTAAAGGATTATTATCTTCTCTGTTTTTGGAAGCTCGGTGTGTTTCTCTTGCTCTTAAATGGTGCTTGGCAGTGAGATTGCCAATTACTCGTATAGAAACTGATGCTAAGATGGTGGTAGACAAAGTTCATATGAACTCTTCGGATTTCTCTTCCGTCGGTGATGTTATTCATGACATTAGAAATTTATTGTATGATGTAACCTTGTCTCGTGTTGTTATAGAGGCTAATACGTTAGCTCATTCTATTGCTAAGGGTGCTTTAGGGTTAGACTACACAATGAATTGTTGTGGAATGGTAATGTTCCACACTACTTGTTTTATTTGGACCCCTGTATCTAAAATTCTTTGATTATTGGATCTATTTATTGGCAAAAAAAAAAATAATTCAATGATATTGCTTGTAGATTTTCAATACTTAATATGTATCACAGCTTTTAACCATACTAAATTATTAAGTCTCCAATTTAGAGTTTATTTTTCTTTCACCCAAAAAAATAGAATAAAGAAAATAAATAAATGTATATACATACTACGAACAAGTAACTAGGTAATGCATGTATGTTTAGTTTTATTTAGAAATTTTATTAATTTTTTATGATTGTCATATAAATTTTAAATAAATAAACAATATTATATATAAAAGAATGATATAAACATATTAAAAGAAAAATTAAACCATTGTTTATGTTTTTTTTTTTTAAAAAAAAGATAATCTTTTAAATCACAAACTACCTTATTTAAGGTTAATACATTCATGATATTATTCAAATCACACATCATTGATTGAAGAAGTAACTTCTTTATTGGTAACCTGTGCTTGGACCAAAGGTAAGAAAATTGCATCTGGTATGTGATGCATTTTGATTATGGCATGTCATGAATGTTGAATATGGAATTGATGAGAGCTTGAGTCTCTGTAAATGTGCATGATTATGATTATGATTATGATTATGCTTGTAATTGTTGATTAAGCATGATGAGTGCCTTATATCTGGATATTTGACATATGATATATGCATGTTTGCATTACCTTATTGAGGAAGCACTGACTTATTAGTCAAGGACGGCAATTGCACTGGTCTTAAAGCACTGACTTATTAGTCGATCTGATTAGATCTAATCAACAGAGCATTATACGCTCATCCGACCCTATGGTCGAAGAAAATTAAAATACTTGACTAGTTCCATGGCTAGTTACTCAAAGCCATGGCTAAAAGGCCCAGAGTGACTTAATGGTCACATGGCTAGGGCACAGGACCCCAGGTTGACCCCATGGTCATCTATTCAGGGCATAGGACCCCAGGTTGACCCCGTGGTCATCTATCTAGGGCACAATACCACATGTTGACTCCATGGTCATCTATCCAGGGCACAAGACCCCAGGTTGACTCCACGGTCTTCTATTAGGGCAAGGGACCCCAGGTTGACTCCATGGACATCTATTTACGGCGTAGGACCCCAGGATGACTCCACGGTCATCTATCCAGGGCAAAGGACCCCAGGTTGACTCCATTGTCATCTAATTAGGGTTGCAAGCCCCAAAATGATCTCATATTCATTTATTTGTACTTGTCTGCATGCATGAATATGGTTATTACTACTAGGCATGGTTATTATGATTTGGTGACATGTTATTAACTACTTATGAGTATGTTTAAGTTTTCTTGCCGAGACTCTGTTGACGGGTGCTATGTGGTGTAGGTAAAGGTAAAAGAATGCTGGACCATTTTTAAGTTGGAAAGCTTAGGTGACGATGTGTACATATGCGGCTGCTTGACCACCACGTCCGAGGGTTTAAAGAGGAACTAGAGTTAAACCCTATTTTGCCGCTTAGGTCGGCAAGTTGTATCTATTTTATTGTAATTAACTTTTCAAATGTATTTTTGGATCCTATGTATACAATAAACGTTCTAGTGAAACGTTTGTATTTTTGACCAAATAAAGTAGCTACTTTATCTGTTTACTAAATATAGATAAGCTCCAATCAATAGTGTTGACTGTCTTTTTCGTTATCAACTTTTATAAGAAAGGTTAAAAAAATAACTATAAGAACACAAAGATTTTTAAGTGGTTCAGGTTATAAAAGAACCCTAGTCCACGAGTCTCTAGTATTAGGGATATTACAAGCTTGTGGTTGCAAGCTTTTATATTGTCTTCTTAGACAGCGTTTAGATTGCTCTAAGTACAAGTAGTTTTCTCCCTAAAAAATCGAACCCTCTACAATGAGACTCCTAGCCCTATTTATAGAGGTTGGGGTCATTAATGTTAATCATAAACAATTAATACACATTTTTTCCATAATTGGGGGATTAATACACTTCAATGCATTGGGCTGCATTGAATAGAGGCTACGACTCATGCGAGATTTGTGGGGCCCATTGCAGAAAGGTAACCACTTTACGGGGAACATGCCCCTGGGACTGTCAGGGCATGTTGTACATACATCTGTGTCAGGCGACGTAGTGGGTGTGCAAATTTTCAAGTCGTACACTTGACAACACCCCCTTGTTGATGGATTGCCCACAAAGGTTGTCAGACCCTCTGACTCTGAAAACCCGCACCCACTGACATGTTGCTCCTAGGGATGCACACGAGTCGGGTTTTCAGGTTTCGGGTACATCGGGTTCGGGTTTTGCGGGTTTCAGGTGGAGGAAAGTGGTACCGAATCCGATCCAAAATTTTTGGGTTTCGGGGTGATTTCGGGTTTTAGGTTTGGTCAGGTCGGGTTTGGTTGGGTTTCAGGTGGGATTGGTCCAAAAATGGGGTTTGGGTTGAAAATGGGCCTTGGTAAAAAAATTTCAAAAATACCATTTTTTGACATTTTTTTTATTTTTTACTTTTCACATGTTTTTTTAAATTTGTTGTTAGTTTGGTAATGTTGATTTTTTACAAATTGAGTCTTGGTAATTTTTTTGAAAAAAACATTAATTTTTTCAATTTTTTTTTAATTATGTTCGGGTTCGATAGTACCCGAACCCGTGTGCCCTTAATTTTAAAATCCGAACCTGACTCGAACCATGTCGGGTTCGGACCAGATTTCACCCGAATTTGACGGGTTTTGCAAAAATTTGGGTTTTTAGGTTGCGGATCGGACGGGTTTTGTTGACGCCGTTTTTCGTCAACTTAGAAATGAAGAGCAATTAAACAAAATTCCAAAAGAAACAAACAATAAAATACACGATATTTACGTGGTTCAACAGTTAAAATCTGCCTAGTCCACGAGTCGGTGTCATTCACTTTATGGAATTCTCTCAAAACTTTCTGGAAGCAATTTTACAGATCTTCCCAATACAAATTTCTTAGTCCCTACAAATGAATTGCTCCACACTATTTATAGAGTGGTTTACTGAATATCTCCCCTCATATTTCGAGGAGTTATTATACAAATCAATTAAAAATAAATGTAATTAAACGCGTGTAGTTACTATGTACGTGTATAAATCCCATGATATTAGGGATTAAATAATAGATTACAACCAATCCCTTAAATATATGGATTCTACAATAATAAATATGTTCACACTTGCCCATCGACCTTAAATATTCGAATGCCTTCGAGATCAACAATCATCACGAGCTTGCTAGCTCGGTTTGCCTTGGTCTTAACAAGTAACTTTGTCGAGACCATCCTCTCCGAGCTCACAATGCCCGAGCTCGAATCATCTTGTCTGATGGTAAAAGATGAACCAGGAGATTTATACAAGTGTTGAACCTTTGTCATTGCAGCTTTGAGCTTGACTTGTAACCTCGGAACACTTCCGAGCTCACCGATTCCGACGTCGTCATTTTAAAACTCAACGAGACTGTCCCTGACATTCTCATTAATGTTAATTATATGACGAATAGCTTACACCTTACGAGCCTGATTTTCGAGATCAAAATTTCCATTCTCGAAATTTGGGTGTAACATTTTGCCCCCTCAAAAGTATCAGTTCGAATCCTATGAAAAGGAAACTTTTGAACTACTACCTCCGAAAATCAAGCCACCCACGACACTCGAGTGTGGACACGCGTCAGCCACAGATTGCGTAGTCAGAGTACTTGAGTACTCTTTTCATCTGCCCACGTCTTTTCGTATCTCAGCATTTTGCCGCCATCGTCACATTTGCACCCCGTCCATTAGATCGAGTACCAAATTAAACCAAAGGCCCTGATTTGTTCAACATTTGACCTCCCTCTGAGGCATATATATAGTCACTTCATCTTCATCTTCATCTTCCTTACTTTTACATTCCGATTTTCAGAGAGAAGAAAACGAACCAGAGCTTTCTTCCTCTTCTTTTGCATGTTCTCCAAGCCGAAGAAACAAAATAATTCCAGCTATTTTGACTCCGTGAAGTCCTTCTTGCAACTGCTCCTTCAGTCGACGATTTTACTATATCCGCAAGCTTCTGTGTGTAAGTTTCAGTTCTTGACTTCTCGTTCTTTGTTTTTCATGCATATTTACGTACTTCTCTGTTGTATGAATGTGTTTACTAGTTTCTAGCTCTTACAAATATCTGATATTATACAAACTTTTGATTCAAAGTTTTTGACATCACAATTCTCAAGCCTAGATTTAGTGTAAAAAATGCAAAAATAAGTTTTTTTTTTCAGATTAAGGGTAGTGTTTCGTGTAAGCCAAAGAAATAGGGATTTTGATTTAGGGTTTTAACTGCACAAATCCCAAAAATATCACCTTTTTGGGTAACTGCCAGCTTTATCCTTGAAAATCTGGGATCCGTAACACTGATATCCACTTCCCCACTCTCTCGTGTGAGCACACGCTCAAAGCTCGAACTTTACAATAGTTCGGGGCTCATCTTCGAACTCATCCTACCCTTTTGAGACTTCAGTCTCAATTGAGGTATATTCGTGATCTCGGACTTTCGAGCTCGGATCACCAAAACCACATTTTCTGTGATTTCTTTCATGCCTGGTCCTCACCCTTTTCTTTCTTGTTAGATGTCGCAGAGCTCTAAGAATTAGTGGGGGTTAGAGCTCGCAATCCCTTATTCTCCATCAACTCCTAGTCCGGAATCACCCTTCACTTGGAACCAGCGCCTGATTTGCGAGCACCAAGAAAGGTGCGAACAAGAAGACATCCAAGATCATTTTCGATGCCAGATTGACGAGGTCGAGGAGAGAAAGAGGAAAATACTCTGGGTCCCAGTATACCCAGATCCGGATCTAGATCCGAGATCAAACCCTTCCCTCTCGATCCGAAACTCAAATTCACCATCTCTTTTGAGCCTGGTGTGCTGTCGTTCTCGCTGATGGAAGATTCTTCAAGCCGCCCTTCCACCTCGCAAGCTGCTTCCATTCCTACCTCCAGAGAGGAATTCTTCAAGGCTGAGCATTATTGGAGCTCAGTCACATCCACAGGCCAGATATCCGATATGCTAGCCTATCATGGCCTGAGAATTTTTGGCACTTTGATGTGTCGGCCTGCAACTCCAAACGAGCGGAGCTGCTTCGCCCCGGGAGATGGCAATCCCAACAGTAAAGTCAAGCTCGCTGCATGGAGTCACGAGCACATGAGGGCAGGGGCTCTACTCTCCCTGAAGTCCTACTTCAAAGACTTTTTGGACTTCATTGGACTTGCTCTCTTCCAACTACAGACCAACTTATAAAGGGTCCTCTCGACCCTTAAGTCATTATATCACGAGCTGAAGTGGGAAGGACCCTCACCTCGAGAGATCTTATATCTCTTTTTCCTTAAGGGCAACCCCTCTTGAGCTCGAGGAGGAGATGGTTTTTATTACCTATCGAGCTATCCAAAGGAGAAGAAGCTTTTCGAGGACATACCAAACCATCCTCTGAACTTTAAGCTTGCTTTCTTCTGGACGGACAGCCTTGCTCCTTCCAAATTTTACTCATTTCAACGCATTTGTACATGTCCTCAAACTTATCCCCTTTTCCTTCTCTAAATCATAAGGTTCAGAATACTGATATGTAGTTGTCTCTACAGCCAATTACCACCATCCCACCCCCTCTAAATCGATGGTGGAGCATAAGGCAGCCCTGCTCCAACTGCCTTATGGTCGGCGGTCTCTGTTGTATCTTCTCCACGAAGATCGACTTCGAGCCTGCAGCCTTTTGGAGGAAGGCCAGTCAACTAATGACTCTGCCTACAGCAAATATTTCTGGTGGGAACACGTGCCCCTTCCTACCGACAAGCTTTCTCCCAGAAGGAGGTCTTCGAGCTCACGGGCTCACCCCCTGCAGCTCGTCGTCGGGACTGGCCTGCTTTGGGAAACGAAGCCCAAGACGAAGCTTCGCCGAGCTAGGGTAGTGGAGGTAAAGTATTGATTAGCTCCAATATGTGGTCCCCCTCTTTACTTAAGCACAAGCTCGATACACTAATCCTCTTTCTCGATCCTAGGGATAAATTTTATGTTTGGTCTTGGGTAGATCATAGGGTGCATAGGTTTGATAGCTGGTTAGGTCAGTTCCAATCCATGTATAGTCTGAACGAGGTCGAGGACGAGGTCGAGGACGAGGTCGCCGTTCAATACGGGACCAACATAAATAGAGACCTCTCGAGGCTAACTCCTACGTATGGAGAAGGAACTCCCCCAGCGTCCTTGGAAGATAAGGAAATTTCTTGGTTGTCAAGCTTAAGCTCAATAGAGAGTATCAGTTAGGTTTCTTTTCTCCTTAGTTTTGCTTCTTTTAGTGGCTTAGGTTTGAATACTAAATCGTAACCTGTATGTTTTGAAGATGACATGGACTCTGACCTGGACAACGTGCTTAACCGTCGTTCAGGAGCCAAGGGAAACAAATGCCCAAGGGCATCGCAGAGAGGGGGGCGTCCCTCCAAAGTCTTGAAGAAATCTGAGGTGACTCCTCCAGCCTTGGATATTCAAGGCCCGAGTCTGGCTGCACTCAAACCCCGAGGTCAGGGTATCTATTGAGGTCTCACACCCCTACCTCCTCCTAAAGTCCAGGTTTCCCAACTAACTACTCCAGCCCCAAAGAAACAGGTTCCCACACGGGAACGTCTATTTTCGGTCTCGACCCACGTCCCCGAATATGTGATCGATAATGCTGCGGGGACACATGGAGACAGTCTAGGCTCGGATGTATTATCCCAAGTCGGCCAAAGTCTTAACAACCTTGGCGCTCCTCAATGGCAGTTCCTCACCTCCTGTCGCGACAACAACACCATCTTTGACAAGGGCAGGGAGCTCTTCACCTTGGTAAGTCCTTTTACTCTATAACGTTACTTATACGGACTTATCCTGTATGTTTAATAACCCAATTTGTTTATGCGCACAGGCTTTCGCCACACTTGCTCAACTTAACTTCAAATTGAACAACAAGGTTTATGCGAGCCAAGCCTACACTCAGGAGACGAAGAACCTCCAGTTAAAGCTCACAGCCAAGCTCAAGGCTGTGATGTTGAAGATGTCCGAACTCGAATCAAAGCTTGAGGCCAAGGATTCTGAAATCAAGGAGAAGGACTCCAAAATCAAGGAACTTCAGGAGCTGAATGCCAAGCTTGAGGAGGATAAGAAGGCAACCCTTGATATAATCGAGGGTGAGAAGGCTCGCCTTCTCGTGAAGTTCAAGAAGAAGAAGGATCATGTTGTTGACATGGCTATGTATTGCATCTGGGTCAACAACCCTGATCTTGTCACCAGCTTCTTGGAAAGCGTGAAGGATGAGTTCATTGCGAGGTGGCAGGCTCGCCTCGACGAAGAGGATGCCAAGGATGAGGTAGAAGAGACGGCGGGAAAGTCCGGAACTGCTGAGGGGGAGGTGTCTGCTTCATGAAGGCCAGGTCATGGGTTGCGTCCCATCATTATTTTTGTAATATTTTATTTACTTTATATGTTCCATTGGGGCGAAGACAATTCACAACTCGATTTTAGAGCTATTTTTTACTAAGTATTAACATTTTTTCCTTTATGCATACAATTTCGGGCTTGAAAATCTTTTGATGCATTTGATTTTACTTTTGGCTTTTTGTTTTAATATTATGCTTTACATTTCTGGGTCGAAATATTTTGAGCATGTTATATTAAAGACTTGCTTTTATATTTTTTTATTCGTACAAATACATATATTGGATTTAGGATCGAATTTCAATGTATTCATGCACAATTTATTTGAAATATCCATGTTCGACTTCGTTAATGTCAAAGTCGAACCTTACTTTTACCATGTACTTGAAAGTACTTAATTGGCATGTAATTTTTTGTAGTTTGGTTATATATTGCTTTTCTAGTCACTTTTTCTCATCCTCGAGTAGGTCCTCGAGGATGTGAGGTCGAAACTTATTTTGCAAAATTTTCCAACCTCAGAATCGACTTAATTCGCAGTTGGTTTATTTGTCATTCCAACTTTCTTATCGATTAGTTTTAGCTGGTTTGTTCCAAACTAATTTAGCTCATGTTTGGTTTATAATCCATACACTTATAAATTTTTTCAATCTGGTTAAATCCAGACAGCTTTAGCTCGCGTGTTTGATTATTACTCCATACACTTTTAGCTCAATCTGGTTAAATCCAGACAGCTTTAGCTCACGTGTTTGTTTATTACTCCATACACTTATAACTTTTATGTCGGGTTAATGATCCAGACATTTTTATTAGTTTACGTGTATACTTAAAACTTTTTCATGTCGAGTTAATGATCTAGACATTTTTCAATCTGGTTAAATCCAGACAGCTTTAGCTCGCGTGTTTGGTTATTACTCCATACACTTTTAGCTCGCGTATACACATATAACTTTTATGTTGGGTTAATGATCTAAATATTTTTATTAGTTTACGTGCATACTTACAACTTTGTCATGTCGAATTAATGATCCAGACATTTTTTTTTCTATGTTATTTATTTTTTCAAACTTATGGTATGATTGTATACCACTGATGCCCCCTTAATATCCTATGACCATAGGTTATTGAATTAAGAGAGTTTGCAAAAAATACAACATTTAATAAAGAATACAACCTTTTATCAAAGTTTAACATTTTATTAACGAAAATCTGAAAAATAAACAAGCTTGGTTACAACAAAAACACCATTCCTACATTATTGATAATAAGGTTGTAGATGTTCGCCATGTTAGGAACGAGTTTCCTAATACGCAGCGGAATGGTGGTGGGGTTGGCCCAGTGTACAACAAAAATTTTGTAACATATTTAAACTACCTTTAAATATGCGGATCCATTAATATACATACATTAATCATAAGCAAGATAATAATAGAAATCATACCTCTTGAAGCCTATCAAGTGTCTTTGCTATCTTTTTGTATTTAGAACGATCTTCCTACCTAAGCCGCTCCCACGTACTCACACCAAGTTCTTCCATAGCGTTCTCTACACCTCAAGAAGTGTGTGGGCACTTAGAGAATGAAGGATAATTTATTTGTGATTCTACTTGATGTACTCAACACATGAGATCAAGAGAATAGGCCTGAGAATTGATTCTTTATTTTTCAGGGAGAGAAAACTATCGTTCTATTTTTCACAGAGCGAATGTTCTGAGTTGTCTCACTTATCTAAATATTTTTCTGATTAGTCATACTTAAAAGAAAATATTCAAATTTTAAAATAAATATGTAAACATTTTACAATTTACTTTTTAATTAATTAATTAATTATTCTATTAATGAAAAAATCCAAAAATCAAATTTTGAATTATCCATTAATTAATTAAATAAATAACATTGAAAATCCTATCCCTGAAATTTGCCCTACACTCACTGTGTGTGCACGTGTAGCCTCCCTAATTTTAGGGATGTTGGTTTTTCAATTTTTATTTAATTATTTATTTAAACTGCTTTGTCAGATAAAATCTAACAACTTGATAACTAATTCAAATTTAAATTAATTATCAAATATAATTAATTATTTGAATAAATATTAATCTTTTAAATTCAAATCCAATTTGAACTTATCAGATTATTATCTCCCACTCAAATAAAGATATTTAATTAATTCTACCAATTAATTAAATCCAATATTTTCGAAAATAAATATTTAATTTATTATAATTTTGAAAATTATAATTAATTAATTATTTAATTAAATTTCGAAATTAATTTAATTATTTAATATAATTTCAAAAATTATACAATAATTAAATATTAATTAATTTTGTTAACTACAACTAATTTGCAATTAATTAATTAATCGCCATTATTATATAATTGCATATTTGGCCTGAAGAACAAATTTCTTCTTAAATATGTCTTTAAACTATTTTTCCCTTTCATATTAACTCTTACCCTTAACAGTGTTGATAGAGCCACTATGGGGACCTATGGACCTATAATTCTAAGCTCCAATAAATTTGAGATTTTTAATTAAACTCTTTAATTAAATAATCTTAATTTATTAATCTCATGATTATTCCACTATAAATATGAGACTGCACTATTGTAATTATAGACATTTCTTTTACTGAGTACTTTATAATCATAAAGCGTCTATATAATCATTGCATACAACTTGACCCTCTAATAATGGTTCATAATTAATTGGGAATAAAATTACCGTTTTACCCTTTTAATTATCTCTTGTTTCCTTAAGTACCATTGACTCTACTAGTGAAGGTTAATTCATAACTAAATTATGAATTTGAGTTCAATAACCTTTCAGCCCCAAAAGTCAACCCTTAAGAGAACCATCATTCAATCTCTTGCGAGAAGGCATAGATTCCATATCTGTATACTATGTCCCCAGCCATCTACATTAATGAGTTCCCAAAACAAAAGTTTATAGCCTGATCATTCTGACAGACCCAAACAAGTGAATCAAAGAACTCATATAACATAAACAGGAGTTCATAGTAACTTCAGGATTAAGATCTATTTGTATATGATCATCAGTTGATATATTTAATTAATACTTCGAAACAGTATTTAACTAAGTATTAATAAACATATCTGGTCCAGCTCTATATATTCTCTAATATATAAAGCACCTCCACGAAAGTGTCTTACCACACTAGTGATCCAGATCTAGATCACATGTATTCATAATACTAGTGGACCGTACTTGCAGTAATTAATCTAGAGATTCCATAACTTTATTTTACTGCGAACTATTCAAGTTCATTTATCTCAAACACAATCCTCCCGTACCAATACGTGTTTGAGATCACATGTATGAACTTAGGAATTTTCCTGATATTTACATAATATTATCACAGAATAATATAGTCCATAAAATATATGCATAACAAATTCAATTTATTTATTTATTTCATAGAACAATGTCTACTACATATGCTTTCAGGGCACATTTCCAACACACCATTCCAAGCTCGCGGAACCAACTCTCCGTTTAATCTTTCCAATTTATACACCCCAGACCGGATGATAGACTCGATCTAGTAAGGTCCTTCCTAGTTAGGTCCGAGTACCCCAGCAGACGGGTCTCGTGTAGCTAGAAACACACGTCGTAGTACCAGGTCTCCCAATCCAAATTTTCTATCTCGAACCCTCTTATTGAAATACCTAGTATCTCATTGCTGGTATGCACCATTTTTCAATTGAACTTCTTCTCATTTTTCTTCAATGAGGTCTAGACTTTCTTCGAGTTGGGATTGGTTCGAGGCCTGATTATACGCATGGCTCCGTATTGTAGGGATTTCGACTTCAATAAGTAACATGGCCTTGCACCCATACGCTAGGGAGAAGGGAGTATGCCCCGTTGAAGTCCGAGTTGTGGTTCAATAAGCCCACAAAACCTGAGGTAACTCCTCAGGCCACCTTCCATGAGCCTCTTCTAACATTTTCTTTATGGAGCTTGTTATCCCAAAAATTTGAATAGAATGATGTGGCAATAAAATTGGCACATGGCATAAGTTAGTGGGGTGATCTGGCTTAGCAATGGCCCAATACATCAGTTAAGAAATTGGACAGATAGTCAAGTCAAATACACCCGACCGAAGAGAATATTTGGTCTAAGGGTTGCTTGGCTCAGACCCAGTTTGAAGACCCTAATAATTGATTTAAAGCCTAAGTCCAAGAAGATTGAAGGAGAGATTTGGATTTTGGTTCAAGGGATAAAAGCAACAGGTCCGATTGGACCTAAGCTTAAGGAGCCTCTTAACATTTTGGCTCGAGTGTGTCTGGGGTAAACCTCTCAAAGGTTTCCTAAGTAGTGGCTTGGACGTGTCTGAGGAGAATGACTAAGACTTAAGTTTTAGTCAAAGGGAAAGCCACATAATGGCCGATCGGATGTGTCATGGAAGAGGTATGCTTGGGCTTGAACAAGGTGAGGAGGAGGAAAGTAGGCTCGGACCACCTTGGTCCGAGGAGAAGAGTGCAAGGTCCGATCGGACCTTGGTTGAACAAGGAAGGCTCGGACCATTTTGGTCCGAGGAGAAGGGCATCATGTCCGATCGGACATGCCCATGGGAGGTGCCTTGGACCATTTTGGTCCGAGGAGATGGAATGGAGAAGATGGCTCGGACCACCTTGGTCCGAGGAGATGGCATGAAAAGATGGCTCGGACCACCTTGGTCCGAGGAGAAGAGTACAAGGTCCGATCGGACCTTGACTGAAGGAGATGGGCTCGGGCTTGACCGAGGTAAGATGCCAAAGAGGGTGGTTTGAACCACCTTAAGCCAAGAAGAAAACCATTGTGTCCGATCGGACACAATGAAGGAGTATACCTCGGACTTGCCCGAGGTAAGGAGCAAAGGAAGTGGCCTCGGACCACCTTGGTCCGAGGAGAGCCAAACTTACATGACCTTTGGTCTGAGGAGAGCCATGCACATACCACCTTTGACCCACGAAAAGCTTGAAGGAGTAATCAACATGCATGTGAGACTACGTCAAACTTCCCGAAACGGCTTCAGTGAGAATTGGTCTAAGCATCCGGGAATCTCTCACTCCTCACTCGAATTTAGGATCAGTTGTATTTCAAACATTTATTTTGTAATATAAATATAAGGTGAATAATAAAATATCCCTATCTAAAGGGGATCTTAGTTGAGAATCCCAGGTCTATAAATAGAGGGTTGGGAGGATCGTAAAAGGACTTTTTTGGGCAAATTGAGAGTTAATTTGTATTCTAGAGAGAGAAAGAGTGTTTTTCCTGAGAAAACCCTTTTTTGTATTCTGGAATATTTGCACTGAAGAAATTCAGTTGACACTGGTTCATCTGATCTTGAGTGTGAACACAGTAATAAAATCTCTAAGTGGATTAGGCTATTACCGATTATCGGGGCTGAACCACTATAAAATCTCGTGTTATTTACTTTCATTGATAAAAACTGTCTGTTGTCGTTTATAATTCTCTTGAAGGCTTGTCGTATTTGACATCCTTACGTCGTTGGCTAAAATCACAGTCAACAGAGCTTTTTAGGGTTTTGTTGACTGCTTCGACCTGGCCGTTTGACTGGGAATGGGTGACGGAGGAGAAGCTTTTTATTATCCCATTTTTTCGCAGAAATGGGTAAACAAGTCACTGTTGAACTGGTTACCATTGTCCGACACTATCTTTCTAGGCATTCCATATCGGTAGATGATATTTTTTACCACAAAGTCTAAAACTTTTTTCGAGGTAATAGTGGCCAGGGGTTTAGCCTCGGTCCATTTCGTGAAATAATCGACCGCTACCACAGCGTACCTTACTCCACCTTTGCCAGTTGGTAACGAGCATATAAGGTCGATTCCCCACACTACAAATGGCCATGGGGAGGTCAACATGGTAAGCTCGGTAGGTGGAGCTCATGGAATCAAGGCAAATTGATGGCATTTATCACATCGTTTGGCATACTCGAACGCGTCTGCCTTGACTGTGGTAGAAAAATAGTATTGCCTCAATGGAAATAGGTAAGAATATTACAACTCTAGGCAATATATTACAAATAAATATTGATTGATTAAATAAAGTTACAACTCTATAACTGAAAATTACAAATAAACAAAGAAAAGGAAGAAGAGAATAGTGAGAATACAACTCTAAGCAAAAGATTTCAAGTAAAATAAGGGTGTTTGAAACAAAAGAAAGGAAGATTACAACTCTAAACAAAAGTTACAAGTAAATAGAACAAGAGAATACGAAGAAAGCATTAGAATAAAATGTAAGAACAGAAACAAAAGTAAACTCTCACTTACACAACCTAAGTGAAGAGGGTTGGGGATCACCAACTTGAACAAGGTTTAAAACCTTTTGTCCAAAAGCTTATTTCCCCTAACTCAAGCACTAAGGGATCTCTCTCAAATATTGGAAATGCTTTATGGAATTATCAAGCCTCAAGGTGTTTCTAGCCAAGTGCTCTAATGGATAGAAATATTATGTCTTTCAAGTGAGTTATAGGCTCCTATTTATAGAGTTTAGAGACACCCTTTGAATTTCAATTTCCACCAACCCCCATGGCTGTTACCAATGTTTAATTGGATTAATATGAAATTAAAAATGAGATTTGGAAGTTATTTGGGTTTTTTGAGCCATTCAACAAATATTGAAAAAACTGAAAAAATGGTCAGTTTTGGCCTGTGGCCGCGGCCAGAGACATTAGTGGCCGTGGCCACTACTCTCTGTCCCACAGGCCGCGACCACCAACATTCAATGGCCGCGGCCAATGACCATTTTCAGCACTTAAAAATGTGCTATTTTTCCAAATTGTTCCAAACCTTCCCAAATGATTTTGTAACCCCCAAAACACATTATTGGGGCTACAATCATATCTCTAATAGCCATTTTACATGTGGCTTTATGAAATTCATCTCAATATTGTGTAACACCAAATTTACACAATAAAGGGTAATTTTTGGAAGTTACAAATTTGTAACACCAAATATGTTACATTATTTGGAAATATCTCATATATCTAAATATTGTAACTCTCTATTATATGTTACAATATGTGACACTCTTTGTCAAATTTATTTAATCTAAAACATTATATTATAAAATATTATAACAGACTGTGGGCCAGAAATATCCTTGTCTTATCACCATTTTGGATAGACTATGCCCCCCAGTGTGATCTCCACAAAATCCTTCATGAATTTCTTCCAAAATTTTCTTCGCCTCGTGTGGAGTTACACATCGGAGTAATGGCATAGAATACCCTCTTCGATACAACCTTCCTTCCACAATAGTGTACCTCAGGATCTGATACATCAGCTTTCGAGCCTCGTTCCGTTCTGCTGGGAGACTTCCAGTTTCAAGGTAATCGATTATTGGGGTCATCCAGGTAGGTTATGAGTCGATCATGCCTACGTCCTCTTCGTCAGGCGCACTGATACTCGAGGCCGATAGAAACTCTACCGGGACCACGTTCAATGTATCGGCCTCGCTGGTTGTAGTGAGCCTGGCCAACGCGTCTGCATTTGAATTTTGTTCTCGGGGGACTTGCTCTATAGTGTAGAATTCCAACTGTTTGAGAGCATTGTTTGCTTTATCTAGGTATGCGACCATTCTTATGCCCCGAGCCTGATATTCCCCTAAAACTTGGTTGACCACCAGCTGTGTAACGACCCAAAATTACTAATAAGGCTTAAGGGCCTTGATTAGTGTGCCGGGAGGGCATAATTGGAAGTTATAAGAATTACTGGAAAAAATGCATGATTATGTGATATGCATGATCCTATGATTATATGGATATGTGGAATGCATGTTTATGAGTGTTAGATAGGCATGCGGGCCCTGTTTAGCTTGTAAGGGCATAGTTGTAATTTTGGCCCGTTAGGGCGTGGATGTAGTTATTTGAGATAAACTGTTGAGACCACATTATTATGTGAATATATATATTTGCAGCATTCAGCACGAGGCGATCGTAGGGAGCAAGTTAGCGGGAAAGTCACAATGGCACCCAGTACCTGACTCAGGGCGAGTCAAGGGGTATTTTGGGTAATAGACATTTATCTGGGTTATTAAGTTATGAAAATAAATAATTTGAGATATATTTGAGGTTAGGAAGCCTAGGAGGGAATACTGGGTAAAATTATCATTTTTCCCTCGAGGACGTTTTTGGTACCCCGAGCCGTGGGATTAACTTAAGAGGCTTAAGTTGGATAAGACAAAGGTAAGAAATATTTAGAAGCCTGCCTGAAATCGACTCTCTCTCTCTCTCTTTCCTCTCAAGGAGTCTCTCAAGCTAGCCATTGGAACCAAGGGATTTTTGGGCTGGGTTCATAAGAATTGGAGCTATAGAATTAGAGATTAGCTCAGTATTTGCTGGTGGATTCAAGCAGAGTTTGAGGTAAGATTTGGATTAAGATTTTAATATTTAAGTTCTAAGTTTTAAGGGTTTTCGGGTCTTTTATGGTGAGGATTTAATTGAAGCTTTGGGTGATTTGAGCTAAATTCTTGTTAGGTTTTATTGCTAGGAACTTGGGGATTAGCTCGACAACTACTATGTGGATTTGCTCTTCAAAAAAGGTAAGCTTTTAATTATGGTTTAGCCCTTGGATTCTCTAAATTGTTGGATGTTTTAGGAGGTTTATGAGCTTTTGGGTTTCAAGGATTGAAGTGTGATTTTGATGGGTCTTTAGGCTAGGTTTCCTATGGGTTTTGCTGCTGGAAGCATATTGAACTACTATGATAATTAGAATATGTTATTGGGATGATTTTGGGTTAGTTTGGTTGAGATTTGTTGGATGAAAATGGAGTTTTTCTGGGTTCGAAGGGGTCGGACCGCGGCTCAGTTCTTCGTGTGCCGCGGCCCTCTAGAACAAAGGTGTGCCAAGAAGGAGGGTGGGCTGTGGCATGGGAAGCTTAGGGTCGCGGCCCGTGCGTGTTGTCTAGGGAGGTTGGGCCTCTGGTAGGGGGCGGGCCGCAGCTCTTAAGGGCATTTTGGCCTTAAGGAGGCTTAAGGTGCGGGGAGTTAACCTAGGATGCTCGGGATCGATTCCACTACCGTGCTTGGTGAAATTTGATGTCCCGAAGGCTAGAACTTGGTTCGGAAACCCTTATTCATTTATGATTAATGGAATTCTTTATCATGGTTGTGACTAGGTGTACGCTAGGGCTCGGGGCAGGATCGTGCTCAGGGGTCATCTTTCTTAGTCGAAGCACTCAGAATTAAAGGTAAGAAAACTGCACCTGGTTATGTGGTTATGTTGGGACTAGAGTTCCCTATATCTGTATGTGTTGTCATAAGATGGTATTATGCCATGGGGCATGTGATAAACGGCCTAAGAGTGTCGAAATCTATACTAGCGCACAGGAAACGGCTCGGCCACTGGTAGCCGAGGACAGCTTAATAATCAATGAGCTCGGTTTAAGCGGACCGGAGTCAATGGGTTGAACACTGGGCTTGGCCTAAGTGAGCCAAAGACAGTGGGTTAAACAGAGGGTGCGGCCTAAGGGCGTCGACCCTAGTTATTGCATAACATGTGTACTGTTGTTAATCTGATGTATGTGATATGCTGAATATCTGGATATTAGATCATTGGTTATTGGTTGTTGTCCTTGTTTAAGTAAATATTATGGATTGCTGGATAATTGAATAATGTCTTGTAAATCATTTGGATATGCTCTGCGAACTATTTTGTTATCAGTATTGATTGTGCTATGATATTATAGTTTTCTTGCTGGGCATCGACTCACGGGTGCTACGTGGTACAGGTAAAGGCAAGGGTAATATGAATTGACCATGGGTTGGAGACCTCTGAGGGCGAGGTGTACATTGTCAGGTGCTCGGCTGCCACGGTCGAGGGTTTCTACAAAGACAAAAACCCAAAATGTGTATTTTGCCATTAGAGTGGCTTTGATTATTTATAACATTTGGAAATTCTGTAATTATGTCATTTAAACCCTGATTTGGGATCCCATGTATCAAACATTTATTTTAATGAAAATTATTCGTTTATGACCAAAATCTTTTAAACCTAACCTGTTTATGTCTTTAGATTCACATTTTTATTTAAATGACTTGGTTAGCAAGTCTCGCACTATTTTAAACACACGGTGTAACGGTCTTGGTTATCCAGGGCATTACAAGCTGCGAGTCGCTATAGTAGTGTATAACCTTTGCTTTGAGTTCTTTGGCTATTCGAAGTCCTGCTAGTAACGATTCGTACTCAGCCTCATTATTTGATGCTTCGAGGTTGAACCTTAAAGCGGAGTGGAATCAATTTCTTGCTGGGGTAATCAGTATAATGCCTGCCCCCGATCCGTTTTCCTTGGAGGATCCATCGACATAAAGTTTCCACAGCTCGTGGCCTGGGGTTACAACTTCATCATTCAAAATCCCAGTACACTCGAAAATGAAATCCGCTAGGGCTTGTCCCTTGATGGTCGTTCTCGGGTGGTATGTGATCTCAAATTGTCCGAGTTTGACAACCCACTTTAACACTCTTTCGGATGCCTCTGGTTTGGACAAAACTTGTCATAGTGGCTGGTCAGTTAACACATGAATGGGGTGTGCTTGGAAATAAGTTCGAAGCTTTCGAGATGAATGTATCAGGCTAAGAGCCAGTTTTTCCATCAACAGGTACCTCGATTCTGCCCCCAATAACCTTTTGCTGACATAGTATATAGGCTTTTGTACTTTTCTCTCTTCTCGGACAAGCACCGCACTAATGGCGTGTTCGGTTGTCGCGAGGTATAAATACAAAACCTCTCCCATGACAGGTTTCGACAAGATTGGTGGCTTGGCGAGGTGCTTCTTTAGGTTTTGAAATGCGAGCTCGCATTCCTCTGACCACTCAAATTTTTTGCCCCTCTCAAAAGGTTGAAAAAAGGAAGACAACGGTCTGTAGATTTTGATATAAAACTACTCAATGCCGTCATCCGTCCAATTAAGCTTTGGACATCCTTGTGCTTCCGAGGTGAGGGAATTTCTATCAATGCCTTAATCTTGCCTGGATTAACTTCTATTCCTCGTGCATTTACTATAAATCCCAGGAACTTTCTCGAAGACACTCTGAACGAGCACTTTTGTGGGTTAAGTTTCATGTTGTACTTTCGAAGTACAGTAAAGCACTTTGTGAGATCATCGACATGGTTATCGTTATGTTTCAATTTAACTAACATATTGTCAACATAAACTTCCATGTTATTTCCTTTCTACTCGGCAAACATCCTGTTCATGAGCCTTTGGTATGTGGCTTCAGCATTTTTGAGGCCGAAAGGCATGACATTGTAACAGTATAATCCTTTGTCAGTCACAAAGCTCATGTGTTCCAGATCTGGTGTTAGGCTAAGTTTATCCTACTTTTTAAGTGTCTTGATCATTGTCTTTTTAATGGTTTGTGTGTTTTTGGAGCGGATTTATGCTTGTTTTGCTTGATTTCAGGTTTAAGCATATGTTTTGGGCATTTGGAGTGGATTGTGGAGAAAATATGCTAAACTAAAAGGTTATTCAAGTTTTGCTGAAATTGTATTAGGGTCGCAGCGCTAATGTCTTTTACAGCCGCGGCAAGGAACGATCACAGATTGGGAGCCGATGTCCTAGACTGAATTAGGGCTGCAGCGCAGCTTTTAGCGCCGTGGTGCTAGGGTGTATTTGAGCCGCAGCAAGCCCATTTTCCAGAAAGCCGAGACGTCTCAATTTTAGAGTGGCGCTGTGACGCTAATGTCCATACGTGTCAGAATTTTAAGGGCAATTTCATCATTTTGGGAGAAAAATAGAATTGGGTCTTCATTTTAATGAGAGGGAGTTGCGATTTTGGAGATTCAGATGGCTTGAACCCTAGAAAAAGAAAAAGAAAAAAAGAGATGGAAGCAAGCGTTGGCGGATCGTGACAATCCCAACTAGTTTCTTCTCTTCTCTCTTTATTTTTCTATTTTGATTATGTTTGTTTGTGAATCAGTTAAGAACATGTTAATGGAGATTATGAACTAAACTCCAATTTAGGGTTTATAATGGAGATTGTCTGAAGCTTTCTATGGATTAATGCAATTTCGATATTTTTCTTTCTTCTATTGATATGTGATTTATTCATATTTGTGCTCAATACATGTTTTAGATTGGCCACCTTTTACATGATCTATGATTCTAATATGAAATCTGAAAAGTGAATATTAGGAATGCTCTAGTTGAATAAACATAAGTTTTGATGCAAAACGAAAGCATTTGTGTTGCTTGTGTGGCTTTAGATTATTGCTTAATGCTGATTGCTTGTGTAATTTATCTCAAAAATGCAGTATTTTACCTTGCAATTTAGTACATTTATGTCTTAATAGGAATATTGGTAATTTTATAATCTGCCATCACATTAGAAGAAGAAGGAAAATTATTTTGCATTATTGAAATAGGAAGTGAAAGCAATTGAAATTAATTTCCCTATATTTCATTTCTTAATTGAATCTTGTTTATTGTTTTGTTATTTATTTATTGCTTAGATTATTTAATTTAACAATCCATTTTTCGATAGCCAAATAGAAACAAAAATTCAATTAATTGGTACTTAGCTACAGTCCTTGTGGGAATGATCTCACTCACGTGAGTTATTACTTGGGAAACGATACGTATACTTGCGTATTGGATTTTTCACAACAACTTTTTGGCGCCGTTGCCGGGGATTGCGTTAGCTAATATTGAAATAATTGAATTTTATTATAATTTGGTATTTCTTTTCAATTTCACAAATTTCGTCATTGTCTAAATTTTCTCATCTCAGGTATAGGTAGTTTATTCGATGTCTTGGACCTGCTACAAGAGTGCATGTTGATCCTGAAATAGAGAAGACCTGTAGACTGAACAGAAAGAACAAGAGATTGGAAAGAAGAGCTGAAAGTGAAAGAAGAGTTGAAGTAGAAATGGCAGATCCGATAAATGGTAATAATGGGGGTGTTGTTGAAGACCAAGCTAATGGCCAGAATAAACCAGCCAGAAGCTTGAGGGATTATGTATTGCCCACTATTACAGGGGTTCAGTCTTGCATCAGACCACTCGCTGTAGATGCCAACAATTTTGAGATAAAACCTGCTATTCTGCAAATGGTTCAATCCACTGTCCAGTTTGGGGGACTACCAACTGAAGACCCAAACATGCATCTTGCTAACTTTGCTGAGCTCTGTCAGACATTCAAGATGAATGGAGTTAGTGATGATGCAATCAGACTCAGATTATTTCCATTTTCTTTGAGGGAGTGAGCCGAGAGTTGGTTGATAACTTTGCCACCTAACTCAATCAATACATGGAATGATCTTGCACTGAAGTTTCTCTCCAAGTTCTTTCCTTCAGCCAAGGCAGCTAAGCTAAGGGGGGAGATCAACAATTTCTACCAGATGGATAATGAATCTTTATATGAGGCATGGGAGAGATTTAAAGACCTGATAAGGAAGTGCCCGCATCATGGGATAGAGAGATGGATGTTAGTCCATAACTTTTATAATGGGTTGTGTGGTACCACTCGCACACTCATTGATGCAGTAGCTGGTGGGGCATTTATGAGGAAGAGCGCCAATGAGGCGTATGATTTGTTAAAATAAATGGCCATTAAAAATCAACAGTGGCCAAGTGAGAGAGGTAACTCGAACAAAGTGGTTGGTTTGCATGAGATTGATGCAATATCTAAGTTAACTACTCAGGTTGTGGCTTTGACTAAATAGTTGCAAGGCAGTACAATGGCAGCCCCAGTGATGCAAGCTCAGACTATGTATGAATTATGTGGGGGTCCTCATGCTTATGAAAAATTTCAGTACGCTAATGTCAATAATATGCCATTGGAACAAGCTCCAGCCATTGGGAATTTTCCTCATCAAAATAATAACAACCCTTATTCAAATTTCTATAACCAAGGTTGGAGGAATCACCCCAATTTTTATTGGAAGAATGATCAATAAGACCAATCTTCGGTTCAGCCGTCATAGCAACCATTTTAGCAGCCACCTCCTGGGTTTTACCAACCGCCCATGCAACAACAGCAAAATCCTACTATACAGGCTGATACTCAGACTGATGTTCTTAATTAATTCATGACTGAAACACGGTCTTCTATTAGAAATTTGGAGAACCAGATTGGGTAATTGGCTACTCTTATGGCCAACCGTGCTCAAGGTAACCTGCCTAGCACCACTGAAGTCAATCTAAAAGAACAGTGCCAGGCTATTACATTGAGAAGTGGGAAGAAATATGAAGGGCCAAGTCTGGAGCAGTCAGATGAAGACAAGGTTCAGGATCAACAGGCACAGGGCACAGTGGAAAAGAAGCAAGGTGAAAACAAGGTTACTGAAGACCTCCCAACCAAAGAAGCTACACCACAAGTGAGCATAGATCACCACATCAATATTCCCTACCCACAAAGGCTCCGCAAGAACAACCTTGATAAGCAGTTCTCAAAGTTCCTTGAAATATTCAAGAAACTGCATATCAACATCCCATTTGCGGAGGCCTTGGAGAAAATTCCAAGGTATGTTAAATATATGAAGGATATTTTGGTCAAAAAAGGAAGTTGGAGTAATATAAGACAGTGGCAGTTACTGAGGAGTGCAGTGCAATCTTGCAGAAACTACCTCCCAAGCTTAAAGATCTGGGTAGTTTCAATATTCCATGTTCTATAGGGGGCTCAGTCGAAACAAAAGCTTTATGTGATTTAGGGGCAAGTGTGAATCTAATGCCTCTATCTATTTTTTTTTAAGGCTAAAATTGGGAGAAGCTTGCCTTACAACGGTTTCCTTACAAATGGCGGATCGCTCCATAAAGCATCCACGTGGAGTGATAGAGGAAGTCTTGGTGAAGGTTGGTAAATTTATTTTCCCCACTGATTTCATAATTCTTAACATGGAAGAAGATGCAAACATTCCCATTATTTTGGGAAGACCATTCTTAGCCACAGGATGAGCTTTAATCGATGTACAAAAGGGGGAGTTAAGGTTGCGAGTCCAAAATGAGGAAATAAGTTTTAATGTCTTTGCAGCAACTGAAATTCCTACCTGTTGTAGAATTGATGTGGTGAATGATTGTCAAGAATCAATTGGTAAAAAGAAGAAGAAGACCAAAGAACAATTTCGAACAGTTCGACGTTGTAACGCCTTAGATAGCCAAGACCACTACACTATGTATTTATAAGGGTGCAGGACTTGCTAATCAAGTCATTTAGTTAGAAATGTGTCACAGAAACCATTAATGTGCTAGGGTTAAAAGGTTTCGGTCTCAAAAGGGTACATTTCATAAAACTAAACATTCTTACACATGGGATCTCAAAGAAATAGCATTTAAAATTAAATTTACAAAACTAACAGTGTGCAGACAACCGCTAGCCTTTCTAAAGGCAAAACAAATGTTAATGGTTCTCCTGTCGCTGTCTCCTCTCAACCGTGGTGGCTGAGCAGCTGTTCATGTACATTCTGCTCCCAGAGCTCTCTAAGTCAGGGTTGATCAAGCTTACTGTAATGACCCAACTACTCTAGACTTTTGGACCATTAATGAAACTATACATACAAATCCTTACTAAAACTTACATTGCGAAAATACCATAATTTTATTAGGTAACTTGTAAAAATAAGAGTTACTTACAAAATATCAAGAAGGATATGGGATCCCATTGTCTTAAAAACAAAACATAATATAAAATAAAAGAGTTACATAGAAAGTGCAGAAAAATTACACATAAACCCATAAATAAAAGGCTACATCCTCGAAATCGAACTCTCGACTCCTTGAATCCATTCACCATCGATACACAATCTCCAAGCATCCACGAACCTTAACGCCAATAATAGCTATTTTCCTGCACATTTAAACAAAAAGGAATGAGCCTAATGCTCAGCAAGGAAAATCTAACGCATACTTCATATACATAAGTTTCATAATAAACATAAAGACATAACATAACACTTATTACATACACATACTATAATGGCCATTATTACTTGGGGTCCCATAGACTAAACAAGTCATATGCCCATGAGATTAGTGGGGTCCTACTAGCTAAGTAGGTCATATGCCCATAATCTATTTGGGGTCTTGTTAGTCATATGGGTCATATGCCCAAGCCTACAAACATACATATCATAACACTTATCATAACATAAGAAACATAAGATAACATAAGCATATAACATATAGATTATATCCTATTTTCCTTACCAAAGTTACCAGGATAAGAGGACAGCGTTGGGACTTTTGGAACACTCCTAAAACCATATATAGCAGGGTGAGTAGATTGAAGAAAAAGTAATGAAAAGAATGGAAGGAATGGAATGACTAAACCTTTGAGAAACATACTTACCAAAAACTTATGTGCAAGTTCTTAGATTTCCTAACCAAAATAAGAATATGGTTAGAAGAGTGAGTAGAAAACTATGAGAAATAAAGTAACATAAAACCAATGAACTAGAGTGTGGAAATACCTTGAAGACTTGTAGACCAATCTAAACCTCGAACCGAAATACTATAGAACCTTACTTCCCAAAGTGTTTGATAAGCTTATGATGATCAAGCTTATGATTTCCCCAAACCAGGTGTTTACACTCTCACACTCACTTAGCACTTGCAGCCTCTGAACTTAGAGCAAAAGATGAATAATGGCTGGGTACTAGGTCCTATTTATAGAGTTTAGGAATGAAAGGATCTAAATTTTACTTGAATAAAAATAATAGCTTTTTAGGTGAAAATAATTTGAATAATCGTTCAGCAGAGGCTGAAGACTCGTTCAAAAAGGTGCTGGACTTATCAAGAGGTTGAATGGCTGAAAGGAAAAAGAATTCAAAAACTTTTGAAATATACTGAAGGAGGCGATATATCTCCCCCTGTAGGCGATATATCGCCTGGGCCAGTATGCCCGAGGCTGTCGTGCATCGTCTCGTGTTTTCCGTATCTACGTGCTGCGATATATCGCCCCCTATAGCTGCGATATATCGGCACACGCTGATTAATTAAACACGAAATTACACATTTTTAGCTAAGTTTGAATGGAGTAAACAGCCTTGACTAAGCCCTCAACGTATTCAAAGCTGCTGACTGACCTTATAGCATTCAAACTTTACCCCTTATTAAATTTAATCCTCAAAATAATTAATCCTTAATCACCCATTCATAACATGTGCTTAAAATCCTATTGGTCCTTTTCTAAACCTTATAGTATAATAAATATTATTCTTAATATCATTCATATAATCAAACCTTAGGTTAACATTAATATTCTTAAACTATAGGTTAAACTTAGAAAATCTATAAGTACTACTATGAGTGTCCAAATAATTCCCGGTCTGAACCAAAAATCCACAGTTACAAAGATAATGTTATAAATACTATAATACTACTATCTAACTAGCTAAGTAAAGTTCTTGGACTCTACACTTACCCTTGCCTTTACCTACACCACGAAGCACCCATGAGCCAAGGCCCAGCAAGAAAACATAACAGCATGCAACGAACAATGAAAACAGTTGAATAACTTCTTAAGCATTGTCATATACTTAACATATCACATTAATCACATAGCATGTAGATACAATCAAAGATTCAGCCAATCAACACTCAGCTATACAGTACGACTAATTCACCAACCAATAACAATAATCAAATCACATATTATACAGGGTCGACACCTTAGGTCGCACCCTCGATTTACCCCACTGACTCCGGCCCGCTTAAATCGAGCTCAGTGCATAATAAGCTGTCCTCAGCTACCAGTGGTCGAGCCGCGCCCAGTGCGTTAATGTAAACCTCAGCACTCTTAGGCCATTTGTTTACTATTTTCATGGCATAATACCATCCTCTATAGAGCATACAGATTAGGGAACCCTTAGTCCCATAATAAATCCACAATTGGGTGCAGTTTTCTTACCTTTAATTTACAATCGCTTTGGTTACGAGAAATGCCCCTTGAGCATAATCCGTCTCTCGAGCCCTAGCTTTTACCTAGTCACAACCAAGATAAGGGATTCCATAAATATTTAAATAAAGGTTTCTGGATAAATTTCTAGCTCCTGGGACATTGAATTCCACCAAGCACGGTGGTGGAATCGATCCTGAGCATTCTAAGTTAGGTTCCCACACTTAAAAACTCCAAACAACCAAAAATGCTCTTAAGGGTCACAGTGCGCCACGGCCCGCCCCCTAAAACAGAGGCTAGGCCTCTCTGACCACAGACACGCACCGCGCCCCTGCCCTGTGACGCTGCGGTGCTTCGCCACTGCAGAGCCTCCTTGGCTCTTCTTTGCTTCGTAGGGCCACGACACTCTAGAACAGAGTCGCGGTCCTGCCCTTCATGCCTAGAAAATCCACCATGCCTAACATCCTAACCTTGCTCAAAACCACCCCAAAGCACCCTAATTCCAAAACCCATTGATCACAAAACTTCTAGCATGATTCTAGCAACATAATCCAACATAAACCTAGCTTAAAAACTCATTAAAATCCCATTTTGATTTCTGAGACCCAGTAGCTCAAGAACTCTAAAACCAGTCATGAAAACTCAGAATTTAAACTCTAAACTACGAATTGAAGCTTACCTTCTTTGATGAACCACTTCCTTAACAATTTCTGAGCTAAAACCCAAGCTTTCCAGCTTCAATTCAGTCCTTAAACTTCAAAACCATAAATACTTTAAAATCCAACCAAAACAGAGAATTCTAATGATCAAGAGTGTAATTCAGTTCTTACCTTAGTCCTGGTTGAATTCCCTTAGTTAGAACTGAGCTAATCCCTCAAAACTTTAGCTCAAATCACAGAGTTCCAGCTAAATCCCCTTAGGTTTCAATGGTTTTCTTGAGAGAGAGAAGAGAAGGAAGAAAGGAACATTAAAGGGTCGGTTTGGGTTTTTTTTCTACTGGTTTCTATTTTACTTAGTCTAACCTTGGTTAATTAAGTCAATCCCAAGGCTCGAGGTACCGAAAACATTCCCGAGGGAAAAAAGGTAAAATTCCCCAATACTCCCTCCTAAGCTTCCTAACCTCAAATATATCTCCAATTATTTATTTCCATAACCCGATAACCCAAATAATCATCTAATACCCGAAATATCCCTTGACTTGCCCCAAGTCAAGTATTAAGCCACGTTGTGACTTTCCCGCTAACTAGCTCCCTAGGATCACCTTAAGTCGCATGCTGCATATTTACCCACATAATAATGTGGTTCTCACAAATACAACATATAATCACATTTACATTCACATAACCATACAAGCATGCTTATCATATAATCACACGTTAACTCCATAAATTCACACATAAACCAATTATGCCCTCCCAGCACACTAATCATGGCCCTTAAACCATATTAGTGGTTTTGGGTCATTACAGACGTCGTATGAAAAGATTATTGTGTGGAAAGTTTGAAGGTTTCGATGACATTGAGGATAATTTCAATATTCTCAACAGTAGAAGGGAATTTTCCTCGTATGACACGATGGCTCTCAAGGATGCAAGGGGTGGACTTGACCCAAGTTGAAGGTATAAAGAAGTGAGCGTCCAACTAAAGACATTAAATAAAGCGCTTTTGGGAGGCACCCCAAATCTTTTAATTTAATTTTAGTTTTGAAGTATGAACAATTTGGTTTTTACTTTTATTTTATTTTATTTTTAGTTTTTGTGTTCAGTTTTGATTTTTAATTAGACTTTGTTTAGTTTTTTTTTTTAGTTTTGGGATTATAATGTTGAATCATGGAATACGTGAAAAAAGAAGAAGAAAAAAAAAAGCATTAGAGCCGCAGCACTGAAGACTGGAGCCACGGCGGTACATTGGGAATTCCTTTTAAGGCTCATTCGGGTAAGTTTTCTTCTATTGGGTTGTCATGTTCACATTGGGGACAATGTGAAATAAATTTTGTGGGAGGGGCTTACTTTTCTGTTTTAGTTTAGTTTAGTTAAAATTTTGTTGTTTAATTTTGTTGTTTTAGTTTTTGTGTGTGTCAAAAGTTAAGCCGATGATATGAATAATTGCCGTTGTTGTCACTTATAAAATGTAGACTGTGTTTAACTGTGTGCTTGATTTCATTACTCTTTGGATTAATTTTAATGCCGTTTGGAAATTTTAGTATATGTTGCAAATGTGAATAAGTGGATTGTGTTACACATGTGTTACTTGGGTTTGAGGTATGAATTGATGAATAGGATAGAACTTGCATTGTTTGCCTTTTGAGATGAAATCCTTGATGGCATGTGTTTTGGAATATGATTTAGGCAATCTTTTGGAACGTTTGGGCCTTTCAAGCTTACCCTGATCATCACTATCCCTAGTTTTGCCTATTGGTGCCTTAACTTGTTTGATTGATTGTTTAACCACTTCATTAAGTCAAAAATGTACCAATTATTATTTTTCCCTTTCTTGTGAATTATGTCATAAGCTTAGAAATAAGTTTGGGGGAACAAATTGTAATTGGGTAAAAAGTATTTGTATGATGGGTGAACGATGAAATTTCTCGATTGAGACAAGTGTAAAATGTAAAAGTACTTGCAACATCACTAAATTTTGATATTTTTCTTCAAAAAAAATTATAAAAGAAAGAAAAAAAAAGTGATAAATAATTAAATAAAGTGATGTTGGAGCATTGATTATGAGTTCTTAATTGATGGAAACTGGGTGAATTAGGGGATGGTAATTGAATGCAATGTGGGTTGTTTGATTGGTTTTTTATGTGCTTATGGTATAATGAAGTCTGAATGTCTTTTTATCTACCTTTACCTAAGCCAAAATGTTATGAACCTTTGAAGTCCTTTTGATTCCATAACATGTGTTGTTGACATTAGTGGAGAAAGGTAAGTGTGCAAGCTTATTGAATATTGGCTAGTGGATTGTTGGTATGAGTGAGACATGTATGGTGTGATCTAATTGTTCATTTGTTATTTTCAATGTATATTCTAATTTCCAAATAAGGCATTAGGATTAATTGTTAGAGTAATTGAGTTGAAATTCTGGTTGTTTAATGGTTGAAGTTTTGTAAGTGATGATGGCATGGTTTAAATAAGACTGGAGGCTTAACTTGTCATGTCTATTTGTTTTAGTTTAATGTGTCATTTCCTTACTCGAGGACGAGTAAGAAGCAAGTTTGGGGGAGTTTGTTAGGCTAAGTTTAGCCTACTTTTGAAGTGTCTTGATCATTATCTTTTTAAAGGTTTGTGTGTTTTTGGAGCGGATTTATGCTTGTTTTGCTTGATTTCAGGTTTAAGCATATGTTTTGGGCATTTGGAATGGATTGTGGAGAAAATATGCTAAACTGAAAGGTTATTCAAGTTTTGCTGAAATTGTATTAGGGTCGCGATGCTAATGTGTTTTACAGTCGCAGTGAGGAATGATCACAGATTGGGAGCCGATGTCCCAGATTGAATTAGGGCCGCGACGCAGCTTTTAGCGCTGCGGCGCTAGGGTGTATTTGAGCTGCGGCGAGCCCATTTTCTAGAAAGCCGAGATGTCTCAATTTCAGAGTGGCGTCGTGGCACTGATGTACGTATGTGTCCGAATTTTAAGGGCAATTTCGTCATTTTGGGAGAAAAATAGAATTGGGTCTTCATTTTAATGAGAGGGAGTTGTGATTTTGGAGATTCAGACGGCTCGAACCCTAGAAAAAGAAGAAAAAGGAGATGGGAGCAAGTGTTGGCGGATCGTGACAATCCCAACTAGTTTATTCTCTTCTCTATTATTTTTCTATTTTGATTATGTTTGTTTGTGAATCAGTTAAGAACATGTTAATGGAGATTATGAACTAAACTCCAATTTAGGGTTTTTAATTGAGATTGTCTGAAGCTTTCTATGGATTAATGCAATTTCGATATTTTTCTTTCTTCTATCGATATGTGATTTATTCATATTTGTGCTCAATAAATGTTTTAGATTGGCCACCTTTTACATGATCTATGATTCTAATATGAAATCTGAAAAATGAATATTAGGAATGCTCCAATTGAATAAACATAAGTTTTGATGCAAACCGAAAGTATTTGTGTAGCTTGTGTGGCTTTAGATTATTGTTTAATGCTGATTGCTTGTATAATTTATCTCAGAAATGCAATATTTTACCTTGCAATTTAGTACCTTTATGTCTTAATAGGAATATTGGTAATTTTATAATCTGCCATCACATTAGAAGAAGAAGGAAAATTATTTTGCATTATTGAAATAGGAAGTGGAAGCAATTGAAATTAATTTCCCTATATTTCATTTCTTGATTGAATCTTGTTTATTGTTTTGTTATTTATTTATTGCTTAGATTATTTAGTTTAACAATCCATTTTTCGATAGCCAAATAGAAACAAAAATTCAATTAATTGGTACTTAGCTACAGTCCTTGTGGGAACGATCTCACTCACATGAGTTTTTACTTGGGAAACGATACGTATACTTGAGTGTTGGATTTTTCACAACATCTGGTGCATGCATGACGATCTAGTTATATCCAGAATAAGCGTCCATGAATGACATGATACCATGACCTGCAGTGGCATCTACAAGCTGATCTATCCGAGGTAAGGGGAAACAGTCTTTAGGGCATGCCTGTTTAAGATCTAAGTAGTCGATACAGGTTCGCCATTTTCCGTTGGGTTTCGGGACCAACACTGGATTGGCAATCTAATCAGGATAAAAGGCATCTCGTATGAATCCATTTGCCTTTAACATGTCGACCTCTTCCTTGAGAGCCTTCTTTCTATCATCATCCAGGAGTCTTCGTTTTTGCTGCTTTGGGGGGAAGCTTTTGTCAATATTGAGTGCATGGCTCATGACATTCGGACTGTTTCCTACCATGTCCGAGTGCAACCATGCAAACACATCCTAATTTTCTCACAATAAACAAATTAATTGCTATCTTGCCTTTTCAGAAAGGTTCTTACCTACCTTCACCACCTTTGTGACATCTACTGCATCGAGCTTAACCTCCTCGAGCTCTTCCAAAGGTTCGATGTAACACCCTACTACCTTAGAGCCGTTACTAAGTGGGTTTAAAATGTGCAATAACTCGCTAAACGAGGTTTTTGTAACAAAAGTGTGAATTGGCAAAAAGTCAAGGCTGTAATCTTTGAAAATATCCTATTACATTGAAAATTTCAAGTGTCTTACATTCGGGATCCCAAAATACAGTTTTATAAAATATTTACAACTCCAAAACAGGTTTACAAATAATTAACCATCAAAATCAGGGTTTAATACAGCCATTTCTCAAAATACCCCCAACCAAAGCAGTCGGACAGGCCAAACATGTATGCGCCGCCTCACGCTCTCCGTACTCATGGCTGGTTAACTTTTTCTTTGCCCTTACCTGCAAAACAGAGCACCCGTGAGCCGAAGCCCAGCAAGAAAACTCATACAACACATAACATATGCATATCAGATAATCAATATATTAGATAATCCACGAATACACAGATAGTTCACCAGATTAAACAAATACGGCCATGCCGTCCCAGAAGCATTACCAAAGTCTGGGATCTCGGTCCTCACCGTAAGGATATCCCATATATCCATTGGGGTCCCACCCTAATACCACGCACCCCGCGTGCCAAATGTTACTCTCGACCCCACTGCCGTTCTCAGCCTTCGTCGTTCCCGGCCCTTTGCCGTTCTTGGCTTCTTGCCTTTCCCGGCTCCTTGCCGTTCATTCAACTATAATCACATATAGTATAATTAAAATAATTTTCAAACATATAACAGTTCAATCAAGGGCTACGCCCTAACATATAATTCAATCTAGGGTCGTGCCCTGCAACAACTCTATGGGCCTATGCCCTGCTCTACGGGTACTACAGTTTTCTTACCTATATCCCGAGCTTTTCGATGCACCAAAGTCGCGAGCATAGTCCTCTATCCCGAGCCTCTCCGAAAACCTAGTCACAACACATATAAATCACTCTTTAATACTAACCCATCCAAGACCACTTTCCAGGACCAATCCCGTACTCTCAGGACCTCCAATTTCCTAAAACAATGTATCGGAAACATCCCCCGTGCCCCCGGGACAAATGCCCAAAAATGCAAAATTTCCCTGTCCTGAAAATAACCTAGCGCCGCGGTGCTACCACTGAGGGCCGCGGCGCCCAGCAAGTCAGAGAATCCCCCAGCTCCTGATATAACCTCGCGCCGCAGCGCCAAACAACAGGGACGCGGCGCCCCTTCGCGAACCTAGAATTCTGGGTTTTCCCCTGTGTTTTCCCCGAGCCAAAACACCTCCAATTCAACCCAAACACATACCTAAACCCCAAAATCAATCTAGAACCCCAAATGAACCATTTAACAACCTATAAACACCAACAACAAGCTCAAACACACAATCACACCCAAAACCCACACTTGAGTTTCAGATTTCAGAAACTTAAACCATGGCTTCTAAAACTTAAACCATATCAGATACGAAATTCAAACATGTTAAAAATTCTTACCTCAATCAAGAATTCAGCTTGAATTCTCTTCAATCTCAGCTTCAGGCCACTTTCCCCCTTGATTATCCAAACTGAATTCCACACAAACCAGCCATAACTTTCTTTAAATTCCCACACTTAACCTCCAAAAATCAGACTTAAACTTGAACCAAAAATAGAGCATAACTCTTACCTCTGAACAATGTTAGCCTAAACTTGATTTTGGTTGCCTCAAACCTCTTGATTTCCCCTCCTAGGTTACAAACTCAGCTTCCTTCTTGTTCTCCTCTTTCCTTCTAGCTTTTTCTTCCAATTTCAGCATAAACCAATATATGACTAAGTGTAATACGTGATTCACCCTTTCCTTCTGCTGAAGTTTATCTAACCCTTACCAAATGACCACTTTACCCCTCATAGAAATCCTTTCCTAACTAAACCTCAAGGGCATTTTGTCATTTCACCTTTCTTACAATTCTACCATTTCTCTCATCTAAACTTGTTACCCATAATAATTACCAATGGTTACTCAAGTTACTCAATTACCATTAACCATTAACTCACAAACTCAAACTATAAAATTCCCAAAATACCCTTAGGCTCCTCCCGAGCCAGGTATTTAATCCCGTTGTGACTTTTAAACTATTTAGCTCCCTAGGACTGTCTTGGCACGTGCATCACAATAGTATCACCACTCACACGTGGTACTAATCATATAACATAATTATTACATTTACGCCTCCAACGGGCTAAAATTACCAATTTACCCCTAACAAGCAAACGAGGCCCACATGCATATTTATTCCTCCTAAACATGCATTCTAATCACATATTCATTTAAATTCATATACTAACATGTTAATTCACTTATTTCCCTCCAGGCATGCTAATCAAGGTCCTAAACCTTATTAGCAATTTGGGGTGTTACATTCGAGATCGGCCCTCTCATCTACTATGGGATCGATCTCCTCATCAATTTAAATGTCTTTATTTATTTCTTGGATAACTACAAGGGCTTGCGCACTTGTCCGACTTTTTCCTCTTATGGAAATGCTATAACACTCCCTTCCCGCGAGCTGGTCTCTCTTCAGCGTCTCGATGCCACTAGAGGTTGGGAACTTGATGGCCAAATGCCTAACAGATGATACTGCCCCCAGCCCAATCAAGGCAGGCCTCTCGAGCAGTATGTTGTAGGCCGATGGGAGATCCACTACTACAAACTCCATCATCTTGGTTACTGAGTCTGGATAGTCTCCCAAGGTTACGGGGAGTTCGATGGATCCCAGGCAGGCAATCCCTTCTCCTAAAAACCGTACAACATTGTTGCACATGCTTTTAAATCGCGAAGCACGAGTCCTGTAGCGACCCAAATTTGCTAATAAGGCTTGGGGCCTTGATTAGGGTGCCTGGAGGGCAATAAATGGTTATTATGATAATATATGTGTATTTGATGATTATGTAATTAGGAATGCATGTTTAGGTGAAGTAAATATGCATGTGGACCCCATTTGGTTGTTAGGGGCAAATTGGTAATTTTAGCCATTGAGGGCATAAATGTAATATATGTGATATTCTTGATATAATGGTGATATATTTGTGATGCACGTTCCGAGACGGTCTTAGAGAGCTATTCCGCTTAAAGTCACAAGAAGAATATTATAAATTTAGTTAGGGACTCTTAATTAATGGTTAATGGTATTTAGTAACTTGGGTAACCATAGGTAACCATTGAGGATGGTTACTCTAAGTGAGAAAATGGTATTTTTGTAAGAGGATAGGAAAGTTCTAAGTAGCCCTCGAGGATTAGTAAGAATATGGGTTAGATGGAAGGGCAAATGGGTCTTTTGGCTGGGATTTAGATAACTATGGCTGAGTGGGAAAGCTATTCACGTTTCCTACAATTAAACAAATTCAACTCTTGCTAAAAGTTGAGGAAAAGTTAAGAAGCAAGAAGGAGAGGAAGGAAGGGAAAATCTCTTGGGATCAAGAAAGGGGTTTAGGGCTGAGATTTGAGTAATTGAATTCAAGCTTTAGCTCAAGGGTGTGTTAATCACAAAGGTAAGAAATTCAACCATGGTTTTTCTTTAAAGTTTAAGCTTGTTTTGAGGATTTGAGAATAAGGGTTGAAGCTGAATTTGCAACTTGTTGTTTGTGAGAATTCAGCTGGGAATCAAAGGGATTTAGCTTGGAGTTGAAGTAGGAAGAAGCTCAAGGTCGAATTCCATCTTGAGGTATGAATTCCATGCATATTTGAGAGTTATTTCTGGTTTAGTTTAAGAATTCTAAAGGCTGGTTTAAACTTTGCAAGGGTTGGTTTAAGTTTTGAGAACTTTGAACCACTAAGTGATTTTTGAGTTTGATTGTGTATCTAAGCTTGCTGTTGATGTTTATAAGTTGTTAGATTGTTTATTTGGGGTTTTGAATTGAATTTGTGACTTACGTAAGTCTTGGTAATGATTTGGGAGTGTTTTGGCTCGGGGAAAACGTTTGGAGAAACCCAGATTTATGGGTTTGCAAAGGGGGGCCGCGACCCTGTTCTTCTGTACCGCGGCGCTAAGCTGCATCAGGGGAAAGGAACCATGTTGGGCGCCGCGGCACTAGGCCATTTCTGGGCAGGGGAAAATTTTAGTTTTTAGGCTTTTGCCTAGGGGGCTCGGGGGACACTTCCGCCAGTTTGTGTGGGGATCCGAGAGGTCCCGAGGGCTCGAGATTGGTTCTGGGAGATGCTTTTGAATTGGTTAGTAATGGGAGTGCTATTTATGTGTTGTGACTAGGTTCTCGGTGAGGCTCGGATTTGAGGACCGTGCTCGAGGGTTCAATGCTCAAGAAGCTCGGGACACAGGTAAAAAAGCTGTTGTACCCATAGAGCAGGGCGAGGCCCCATAGTTATGTTGCAGGGCACGACCCTATTTGATTATGTGTTGGGTGTAGCCCATTGATTATGTCTGTAGATGTTTAAGTTATGTTTTAATTATGCTGTGTATGCATATATGTGAATGATCAGCAAGGGCTGGGAACGGCGAAGGCCGAGAACGGCAAGGGGTCAGAAGCAGTGTTTAGCACGCGGAGTGCGAGTTGCCAGGGTAAGACCCTAAAGGATACCTGGGATGTCCTTATGGTGTAGAATGTAGCCCAGGGCCTGGTAAAGCGTCTGGGACGGCATGGCCGTATGTGTTTAGTCTGTTGGCAAATTGGCTATATGCTGAGTGGTTCTTATGCGTATGTTATCTTTTTATGTGGAGTTTTCTTGCTGGGCTTCGGCTCACGGGTGCTTTGTGGTGCAGGTAAGGGCAAGGAGAAAGTCAACCGACCATGAGTATGGAGAGCGTGAGGCGGCGCGTACATGTTTGGTCTACTTGGCTGCCACGGCCAAGGGTGTTTTTTTTTTAAGTTGTTTGTAAAGAACCCAATTTTGTCGTATAGTCGACTTTAAGTATGTTTTGAGTTGTAAATATTTATAAACAGTATTTTGGGATCCCAAATGTTAAACATTTTATGTTTTTCAGTAAATGGAATTATTTTCAAAGTTTATGACTCTGTTTATGGTTTGATTACATGTTTGCTTTAAAACATCGATTAGCGAGTTAAAAGCACGTTTTAAACTCACTTAGTAACGAATCTAAGGAAGTAGGGCGTTACAACTTGGTATCAGAGCGAGCCAAGGTTTATTGGTTCTAGAGATTGACCGAACATGTACACACGCTGTCAGTGATAAGCTCTACTCAGGGTTGGTTGGTATGATTGATTATATGCTTGAATATGTGCTTGAATGCCTTGTTTGCGTGCTTATTTCATATAAAGCATGATGAATGGGTTAACATATGCATGATGCCAGGGCATGGCCCGTTGTGTGTTATGTGCTATTTGTATGTTATCTGGGTTGCTATTCATGGTTGGCTGTTGTGATTGGGAGGTGGTATTGGATTTTGTTATCATGCCTGATGAGCGGCATCATTGGTTGCAGGCATATAGTTGTGATGCCTCGACAATCATCTAGACTCCGCGGCAGTCGGGCTGAGGATGACAATCAGGGTCAGGACCCTCCACTTGCCCCACAGAATTGGCAAGAGATGTTTGCTGAAATGGAAGCCAAGTTGCAAAGAACAGAAGAAGAACTTCGTCAGTTGAGGCAGCAGGCCCCTCCACAGGTCACTGGGCTGCCAATTCAGCAGGGTGTGGCGCCAGTGCCGGTTCAGCCTGTGGTTGAGAACAGGTGGGAACCTCTGTATGAGAGGTTCAGGAAGCAGCATCCTCCCATCTTTGAGGGTGGACCAGACCCACTGCGGGCAGAGCAGTGGATGAATATAGTTTCCTCTATCCTAGATTTCATGAGGGTTGAGGGAAATGAGAGAGTTGCCTATGCTAGTTACATGTTTAGAGAAGATGCTCGCATCTGGTGGGATGTTGTGGTTCAGAGGAGGAATGTGGCAGTCATGTCCTTGGAAGAATTCAAGAATATCTTCAACGAGAAATATTACAGTGTAGCAGTCTGAGCTGCAAAGGATGACGAGTTCATCAACCTGACTCAGAACCGGTTGACTGTGACAGAGTATGCTTTGAAATTTGATCGATTGGCGAAGTTTGCGCCAGATTTAGTGCCGACGGATGCAGCAATGAGAGACAGATTTGTACGGGGGTTGAACGTTATGATCGCCCGTGATGTGAAGAGTACTTTGGATCCAGGGACTACTACCTATGCTCAGGCTGTGGACAAGGCCCTTACAGCTGAGGGGGCCGAGGACCAGATTTGGAGAGAGAGCGTTGTTAGGCGCGATACTAGGAGGACAGTGCCTCCTTTTATTGGATCTAGTCGGGGTAGTGGCCCCAGTAAGCAGAAGAAGAAAGCCCCAGATTCTTTTGTTCCTCCCAGTTCTGATAGGAGGGCACGGGGTGCTTTTGGTGGCCGTCAGGGCGGAAGTGACAACTGGAGGAGTTTCCCAGTGTGTCCTCGATGCAGACGACGACACCAGGGTGAGTGCAGGATCAGGGTTTGTTTTGTCTGTGGGAGTGCCAATCATTTGAAGAAGGACTGCCCACAAGCCAAGAAGGAGGAGCCGAAGCAGGGTGACAGTCTTGCTCCTGCCAGAGTGTTTACCTTGACTCAGACTGAGGCTGAGGCTAGCCCCTCAGTTGTGACAGGTCAGATTTCTAGTGCTGGGTCTTTGTATACTGCATTGTTTGATTCGGGAGCTACCCACTCGTTTGTGTCTGTTAGGGTGATAAATCAGCTGTGTAGACCTAGTGTTGTGTATGCTAGGGGTTTTCAGACTTTGTTGCCAACTGGGGAACTGGTAGTCTCTAAGAGATGGATTAGAGCTTTACCAGTAGTGGTAGATGGTAGGGAATTTTCTGTTGATCTGATTGGGCTTGCGATGGATGACTTCGATATGATCCTAGGGATGGATTGGTTAGCAAAGTATGGGGCAACAATAGACTGCAAGCGTAAGATGGTGACTTTTGAACCAGAAGGGGAGGTACCCTTTGTGTTTGTGGGGACGTCTAGTGGATCGCGAATACCTATTATTTCAGCATTGAGGGCTAAAGACCTGATGCAGGAAGGTTGCATAGGATTCCTAGCAAATGTTGTGGATACCTCTAGAGTTGAGTTAATTGGACCAGGTGAGACCAGAGTGGTGTGTGAATTTCCAACGGATCTACTAGGATTGCCACCACAGCGGGAGATTGACTTTGTTATTGAGTTAGCGCCAGGGGTGGAGCCAGTATCTAGAACACCTTACAGAATGGCTCCGGCGGAGTTGAAAGAGTTAAAGATTCAGTTACAAGAGTTACTGGATTTGGGGTTCATCAGACTGAGTTTCTCACCATGGGGTGCTCCAGTGTTATTTGTTAAGAAGAAGGATGGATCCCTTAGGATGTGCATTGACTACAGGGAGCTGAACAAGCTAACCATTAAGAATAAGTATCCACTGCCTAGGATTGATGACTATTTGACCAGCTACAGGGAAGTACAGTGTTTTCCAAAATTGATCTCCAATCAGGATACCATTAGTTAAGGATCAAAGAAGAGGACATACCAAAGACGCTTTTCGCACGAGGTATGGACACTATGAATTCCTGGTTATGTCCTTTGGATTAACCAATGCCCCAGCAACTTTTATGGATATGATGAATATGGTTTTCAAGGATTATTTGGATAAGTTTTTGATTGTGTTCATCGACGACATCTTGGTGTACTCTCAGTCAGAGACAGAGCACGAGCAGCATATGCGGCTGGTACTGCAGCGGTTAAGGGAGCATAGGTTATATGCAAAGTTTAGTAAGTGTGAGTTTTGGTTATCGCAAGTCACATTTCTGGGCCATATCGTCAATAAGGAGGGGATTCTGGTGGACCCAAGTAAGATTGAGGCAGTAACAGATTGGCCTAGACCGAGCAACGTTCCAGAAGTGAGATGTTTTCTAGGATTGGCAGGATACTATCGGCGGTTTGTTAAGGGGTTCTCCAGGATAGCTACACCGTTGACAGAATTGACGAAAAATAAGACAATGTATGTTTGGACAGATAGATGTGAGAACAGTTTCAAAGAATTGAAGTGGCGATTGATCACTGCGCCAGTGTTGAGTTTGCCGACAGATAATGAGAAGTTCGTGGTCTACTGTGATGCTTCCAGACAGGGTTTGGGGTTCGTGCTGATGCAAGCTGGTAAGGTGATAGCCTATGCATCGAGACAGTTAAAGGAGTATGAGTAGAGATATCCCACGCATGATCTGGAGTTGGCAGCGGTGGTATTCGCACTTAAGATTTGGAGACATTATTTATATGGTGAGAAGAGCGAGATATACATTGACCATAAAAGTTTGAAGTATTTCTTTACTCAGAAGGATCTGAATATGCGCCAGAGACGGTGGCTGGAGTTGTTTAAGGATTATGATTGTGATATCCTTTACCATCTTGGAAAGGCTAATGTAGTGACTGATGCATTGAGTCGGAGAGGCCTAGGACAGTTGTTCAGTTCGAGGCAGATATCTGATAAGTTGGCTGAGGAGATGACTAGAGAGGGGAATAGAGTTGGCGGTTGGCTGATTAGCCAACATCACTCTACAGTCTACACTCCTTGAGAGGATCAAGGAGGCGCAGGGGAAAGATTCCCAGTTGAGAGGTTACAGAGAGAATGTCTTAGTCGGAGCGACAAAGGACTTTTCTATTTCAGAGATGGGGTTACTGAAGTACAAGGGTTGGATCTGTGTTCTGATGGATTCTGATATCCGGCGGGAGATTCTAAATGAATCGCATACCACTCCCTACTCCTTACATCCAGGTATGACGAAGATGTACCAAGAATTGAGAGCTTTATATTGGTGGTCGGCCATGAAGAAGGATGTGGTGGATTATGTGGCCAAGTGTTTAACGTGTCAGCAGGTCAAGTCTAAACATCAGAGACCAGCAGGGTTGCTGCAGCCTCTAGGGATTCCAGAGTGGAAGTGGGAGGACATTACCATGGACTTTGTGGTTGGTTTGCGGAAAACTATGGGATAGCATGACTCGGTGTGGGTGATTGTGGATAGGTATACATAGTCAGCCCACTTTTTGCCTATCAGGACGACTTATACTATGGAACAGTATGCTGAATTATATGTGAAGGAAATTGTTTGACTTCATGGAGCTCCGAGGTCGATAGTGTCTGACAGAGACCCCACCTTCACCTCCAAGTTTTAGGAGAGCCTGCAAAAGGCTATGGGCACGCAGTTACGGTTTAGTACCGCTTATCATCCTCAGACAGATGGACAGTCTGAGAGGACGATTCAGATATTGGAAGGCATGTTGTGAGCCTGTGTGATAGACTTTGAGGGATCTTGGAGTAAATATCTTCCTTTGATTGAGTTCTCGTATAATAACAGCTATCAAGCGACTATCGGAGTGGCACCGTATGAGATGCTATATGGGAGGAAGTGTAGATCACCTATCCATTGGGATGAGACGTGTAATGCCCCGAATTCTCCGAAGTGGTTTAATGGCGGGATTAGTAGGCCAAGAGGGCCATACTTGCTTAATTATGTGATTAATTGATAATATGCATGTATATGTGAATTATATTATGATATGATATTATATGCATGCATGTGGGTCCACATTTGAATATTAGGGTGTTTTGATAATTTGGCCTGTTAAGGGTATATTTGTGAATTTGGATGCATATTGTGATTTGTGAATGAGATTCCATTATTATGGAGATATATTCGAGCTATTCGGCATGAGACGGTCTTATATAATGGATTAGCGGTTTTGTCATATCGGGGTCAATTATTGGGTAATAAGAATGTTTATTTGATGATAAATTGGGAGCTATTGAGATCAGGATGGAATTCTGGAAGTTTTGACTATAATGTCCCTGGGGGTGTTTTCGAGACCTCGAGAACTAGGTTTTATTTGAGGTTACTTAAGCTTGAAGTAGCTTATCAAATAGAACGTACGTTAGAAAAACCTCTCGTTAGTTCGTTTTGCCGTTCGAAGCGTTTTCAAGGAAATCTCGAGTTCTAGGAGTCGGAATCAAGCGAGGATTGAGGCATAGCGATCCTAGGAAAGATTAGAAGCTTCTTGACTGAAGGATTTGACGGAAAACAACCCAATTGAAGGTAATCTAAGTTTAAAGTTTTGAGTTTTTAGAGTTTCTAAGCTTTGAAATGGATTTTGTGAATCATTGAGATTTTGGTTCGATTGAGCCTTGGGTTTTGATGGTTTTGGATCATTGGGAAGCTTGGGAACTTTGATTTGATGATTTGGGAATGTTTAGGCATGTTTTTGGAGGCTTTGGGATGAAGGAGAACGTGTTTGGGGATTGCTCTGGGTTGGGGGTCGCGGCCCTGTTCTTGGGTGTCGCAGCCCTAGCTTGAAGAAGCAGGTGGCCGAGTCTGTGCCTGCTGAGCGTCGCGGCCCTATGTATAGGGTGCCGCAGCACTTGCTTCAGAGTTGGCTGGGGGCCGCGGCCCAAGGTGCCAGGGCTGTAGCCCTTGAGCAGGGTTGAGCCCGTTTGTGTGTTTTGACCTCGGGAACATAGTTTTAGGCCTCGGGATTGTTCCTACTACTTGGATTAGTTTGGATTGATGTCCCGGAGGCTAGATATTGGTTTGGAAACCTATGTTGCTCATTTTTATTGATGATGTCCCATATTTGGTTATGACTAGGTGACTGCTAAAGGACTAAAGGTTGATCGTTCTCAAGGGTCGTTCTTTTAATCATTCTAGCTCGAATCTGAGGTAAGAAAATTGCACCCTGTGTATGTATGACATGCGTGATTGTTATTGAGGCATGTTGGTTGATAAATGTGGACATGGATTGCATATTACATGCTAGCGAATATTTTTTACTTGTATATGGCACTGACTAGTCAGGGATACTGACCTAAGAGTCAGAACTGGCATAAGCGTCCTGAACGCAGGGTCGAATGAAGATTAGATCTAATCGATATCAGCGTTGAATGGCTCTAAGGCATTAACGCTAGACCGACCCTAAGGTCGATGAACTTATAAGCACTTGGCTAGTCTAAGACTAGTTACTCAGAGCCAGGGCCTAAGGCCCAGGTGACCGCTTGTCACATGGCTAGGGAACGATGTTCCAGGGTTATGACTCTATGGTCATGAGGAAGGTTATGTTGGTGACCAGTCACCATGCACCTATCCTGTTTAAGCTAGTGAAAGGTTCACTTGTCTGTTAAGCCCTGGTGATCCTATCGTCGCATGGTTAAAAGGAGTTGTACCCACTTTAGTGACCTTTGCGACTGTCACCTATCTGTTTTGGACTGAAAGTCCTGAATGATTATTATGATCATTGTTGATATTATATCATGCTATATTGTGTTTTCTTGCTGGGCCTTGGCTCATGGGTGTTATGTGGTGCAGGTAAAGGGAAAGAAAAGCTCACCCAGCCTTGAGTGGAGAGCTTAGGTGGTGATGTGTACATATACGGCCGCTTGACCACCACGGCCAAGGAGTTCTCAGAGGAACTAGGGGGTTTAGCCTATTTTGCCGCTTAGGTCGATGGGTTTGTAAATTTGAAACAGTAGTGACCATTTTGAGTTGTAAATAACTTGTAAATGTTTTGATAAGATCATGAACAGTTATATACTTAATAAAATATATCCTTTCCTTTTTATTGTTTTCACCATAACCTATTAATAACACTTAGAGCACGTTTTTAACCAAAGGACTCGGGTAGCGAGTCAAATTTTCGGTTCACCGTAACTGTTCTGGGGTAACCAGGGCGTTACAACTTAGTATCAGAGCATGCCAAGTAAGGTTCCTGCAGACTGGCTGGGCATGTACACACATCACTGAAGTCAAGCTCGACTCATGGTTTGGTAACTATTTATGTAGTTATATGTATAACTGCTTAAATATAGTATATATGCTTTACCTGTATGCATGAGACACCATGTTAAACCTATGCCCTGAAATATTATATCCTCGACAACTGTGTGCTTATTAGTACTGAGATTGCTGGAACATACTTATTAGTATGGTTGTTTATGAACTATTATGTGATACATGCTGAGTGCTAAATGCTATAGACATGTATCTGCCTGTATATTTATATGACTGTGGAATGTGATAATTGTCTGCTTGTTCTTGGACCATAAGGCAGCAAGAGGTTTAGTTATTACTACCTGACTGGTCGTATTGACCATTGTTTCAGCAAGGTATAACAGATAAGAATGAATCCAGGGTAGACAGATACTTTAGCTGACCAGAGTGATCAGGGCCAGAATAATAATAATAGTCAGGGTGAGGAAAATGACCAGTCACAGATTCCACAGCCAGCTCCTGTAAACTGGCAGTAGATTGTGAGTGATCTGCAGGCTACAATATTAAGATAGGGGGAAGAGCTTCGACTCCTGAAGCAGCAGCAAGGGCCTACAGTGGCCAGTGTATCAGAGGCACCTCCTGTGTCGGTGCCAGCAGTAGAGCAGCTGCCTAAGGTTGGGAATAAATGGGAGCATCTCTATGAAAGGTTCAGGAAGCAGCAACCTCCAGTATTTGAGGGCAGTGCAGATCTTGCCAAGGCTGAGCAATGGATGAGTATGATTACCACTATCCTTGATTTTATGAGGGTATCTGGTAATGAGAGGGTGGCCTGTGCCACTTATATATTTCGGGAGGATGCCCGGATTTGGTGGGAAGTGATTACCCAGACCAAGAATGTGAATGGCCTAACTTGGGAAGAGTTTCAGACTTTATTCAATGAAAAGTATTACAATGATGCCATTAGGGTAGCAAAAGCTGAGGAATTCATTAGGCTACTTCAGGGAAATTTGTCAGTCACTGAGTATGCCTTGAAATTTGATCGTTTGGCAAAGTTTGCCATGGAGCTGGTGCCCACTGATGGGACCAGGAGGGAGAGATTCCTTCAGGGGCTACAGCCTAGATTAGCCCGAGATGTACGTATTACCACTGTGGTAGGGGTTACTACCTATGCACAGGTGGTTGAGAAGGCACCCATAGCTGAGAGTGCAGAGAACAGGATCTTGCGTGATAGTGCAGCCAGAAAGGAATTTAGGAGGCCAGGTCCTCCATTTGTGGGTTCAGGTAGGGGTGGAGGCCCCAGTGATCAGAAGAGGAAGGTTTCTGACACCTTCCCAGTTCCAGGTCCTGATAGGCGGCCCCGTGGTATTTCAATGGGTCGTCCAGGTGGTAGTGAAGCCTGGAAGTCTTATCCCGAGTGCCCTAGATGCAAGAGGCATCATTTGGGAGAGTGTAGGGCAAGGGCCTGCTTCTCATGTGGAGCAGTGGGTCATCTTAGAAAGGATTGCCCAAAGGCAAGAAAAGAAGAACTCAAGAAAGCGGATAGCTTGGCCCCAGCTCGAGTATTCGCATTGACACAAGCAGAAGCTGAGGCTTCTCCCTTAGTTGTTACAGGTCAGCTTCTTAGTGCTGGAACCCCTTATAATGTATTGATTGATTCTGGTGCTACATATTCTTTTGTGGCTAGTAGTGTTATTGATAGACTGTGTAGACCTTGTGATTTTTATGTTGTGGGGTTTGGAACTCTGTTACCCACTGGAGAGTTAGTGGTATCCAGGAGATGGGTCAGATCTTTGCCAGTGACAGTAGAGGGCAGAGAGTTATCAGTGGATTTGATAGAGTTGGTTATGACTGACTTCGATATGATATTGGGTATGGATTGGTTAGCAAAGTATGGGGCAACCATTGATTGTAGAAGGAAGATGGTCACCTTTGAGCCTGAAGGTGAGGATCATTTTGTGTTTGTTGGTGCTGTGCATGGACCTCGCATACCTATGATTTCTGTGTTGAGGGCTAGGGATTTATTGCAAAGAGGTTTTATTGGATTCTTGGCCAGTGTGGTTGATACCACCTAGGTCGTGCCAGTGAGACCAGAAGATACTAGGTTATTTTGTGAGTTTCTAGATGTGCTTCCAGAAGATTTGTCAGGGTTGCCACCGCATAGAGAAATTGAGTTCATTATAGAACTGGCACCAGGGACGGAGCCAGTGTCTAGAGCACCTTACAGAATGGCCCCAGCTGAGTTGAAAGAATTAAAGGTACAGTTGCAAGAACTGTTGGATTTAGGTTTTATCAGACCTAGTTTTCACCTTGGGGTGCGCCAGTTCTGTTTGTAAAGAAGAAGGATGGTTCTCTGAGAATGTGCATTGATTATAGGGAACTGAATAAACTGACATTTAAGAACAAGTATCCTTTGCCAAGGATAGATGATCTGTTTGATCAGTTGCAAGGTAAGAAGGTATTCTCAAAGATCGACCTTCATTCTGGTTATCATCAGTTGAGGGTCAAGGAAGGAGACATACCGAAGACTGCTTTTCGTATCAGGTATGGGCATTATGAGTTCCTAGTTATGTCTTTTGGATTGACTAATGCCCCTGCTGTGTTTATGGATCTGATGAACAGAGTGTTCAAGGATTATCCGGACCAGTTTGTGATCGTTTTCATCGATGATATTCTAGTATATTCTCAATCAGAGTCAGTGCATGAGCAGCATCTGAGGTTGGTTCTACAGAGACTGAGGGAACACAGACTGTTTGCTAAGTTCAAGAAATGTGAGTTCTGGTTATTTCAAGTATCTTTTCTTGGGCACATTTTCAGTAAGGAGGGGATTAAGGTAGATCCAGCGAAGATCGAAGTGATCAGAGATTGGCCAAGGCCAAAGAATGCTTCTGAGGTTAAAAGTTTCCTTGGATTGGCAGGTTATTATAGGCGGTTCGTGAAAGGGTTCTCAAAGATTGCTACTGCATTGACTGAACTGACACGCAAGAGCCAGAAATTTGTGTGGTCAGATAAATGTGAGAACAGCTTCTAGGAACTGAAGCAGAGATTGATTATAGCTCCGATTCTGAGCCTGCCAACAGATCAGGAGAAGTTTGTCATTTATTGTGATGCTTCTCATCAGGGTTTGGGCTGTGTCCTGATGCAGTCAGAGAAGGTAATTGCCTATGCTTCTCGTCAGTTGAAGGAGTATGAAAAGAGATATCCTACTCATGATTTAGAGTTAGCAGCTGTGGTCTTTGCCTTAAAGATATGGAGGCATTATCTCTATGGAGAGAAGTATGAGATTTATACAGACCACAAGAGCCTGAAATACTTCTTCACCCAGAAAGACTTGAATATGAGGCAAAGGCGTTGGCTGGAGTTAGTAAAAGATTATGACTGTGAAATTTTGTATCATCCAGGAAAGGCCAACGTGGTAGCTGATGCTTTAAGCCGGAAGGGTCCGGGTCAGATTTATGGTATGAGGCTGATAGCCAGAGAGTTAGCAGATGATATGACTAGAGCTGGTATAGAGTTGCTAGTGGGCCAGTTAGCTAATATTACACTACAGCCTACGCTGTTAGAGAAAATTAAGGAGGGTCAACTGAGTGATCCATAGCTGATCAAGATCAGGGAGGATGTTCTGGCTGGAGCATCCAGAGATTATACAATGTCTGAGATAGGCTTGCTGAGATACAAATGGCGGATATGTGTTCCGCTGGACATTGCTTTGAAGTGAGAGATTCTGGATGAATCTCATACTACACCTTACTCTTTGCATCCAGGCACCACGAAGATGTATCAGGATGTGAGATCGTTGTATTGGTGGCCGTGGATGAAGAGGGATGTAGTTGAGTATGTGGCTAAGTGCTTGACATGTCAGCAGGTCAAGGCTGAGCATCAGAGGCCGGCAGGGTTATTGCAGCCTCTGGATATCCCTGAGTGGAAGTGGGAAGACATCACGAGGGATTTCATGGTGGGCTTACCCAGGACTGTTGGTCAGCATGATTCTATTTGGGTGATAGTGGATCGCTACACCAAGTCAGCTCACTTTTTTCCAGTGAGGACTACTTATACAGTTGACCAGTATGCAGATCTCTATGTGAGAGAGATCGTGCGCCTCCATGGAGCGCCTAGGTCGTTCGTGTCAGATCGGGACCCTACTTTTACTTCCAAGTTCTAGGGAAGTTTGCAGAAGGCCATGGGGACACAACTAAAGTTCAGTACTGCTTAACATCCTCAGACAGATGGGCAATCTGAGAGGACGATCCAGGTATTGGAAGACATGCTGCGAGCATGTGTGCTGGACTTTGGTGGATCCTGGAGTAAGTATCTACCTTTGATAGAGTTCTCCTACAACAACAGTTATCAGTCTACCATTGGAGTTGCACCTTATGAGATGTTGTATGGTAGGAAATGTAGATCTCTCATTCATTGGGATGAGATAGGTGAAATGAGATAAATAGGTCTTGAGGCAGTTCAGAGGACCAGTGAGGCCATTGAGAAGATTAGAGCTCGGATGCTTACTTCTCAAAGTAGACAGAAGAGCTATTCAGATCCCAAACGCGGGAACGTGGATTTCCAGGTAGGAGACTATGTCTTCCTTAGAGTCTCGCCATGGAAAGGGGTGAGAAGGTTTGGGAAGAAGGGCAAGCTGAGCCCCAGATATGTAGGTCCATTTGAGATCCTAGAAAGGATTGGTCAGGTGGCTTACAGGTTGGCCTTGCCACCGGCGTTTTCGGCCGTGCATAATGTGTTTCATGTTTCAGCTCTTCGGAGGTATGTATTTGATGTGAGCCATATTTTGAGTTATGAAGATCTGGAGCTTAAGCCAGATCTCTCCTTTGAGGAGCAGCCAATTCAGATACTTGACAGGAAAGATAAGGTCCTCATGAATAAGACAATACCTTTGGTTAAGGTATTGTGGAGGAACAGCAAGGTCGAGGAAGCAACCTGGGAGCTGGAGTCAGATATGCAGAATCAGTATCCCGAGTTGTTCAGGTAAATTTCGAGGACGAAATTTCTGTAAGGAAGGGATAGTTGTAATGCCCCAAATTCTCCGATGTGGTTTAATGGCGGGATTAATAGGCCGGGAGGGCCATACTTGCTTAATTATGCCATTAATTGATAATATGTATGTATATGTGAATTATATTATGATATGATATTATATGCATGCATGTGGGTCCACATTTGAATATTAGGGTGTTTTGATAATTTGGCCTGTTAAGGGTATATTTGTGAATTTGGGTGCATATTGTGATTTGTGAATGAGATGCCATTATTATGGAGATATATTTGAGCTATTCGGCATGAGACGGTCTTATATAATGGATTAGCGGTTTTGTCATAATGGGGTCAATTATTGGGTAATAAGAATGTTTATTTGATGATAAATTGGGAGTTATCGAGATCAGGATGGAATTCTGGAAGTTTTGACTATAATGTCCCTGGGGTGTTTTCGGGACCCCAAGCACTAGGTTTTATTTGAGGTTACTTAAGCTTGAAGTAGCTTATCAAATAGAAGAAAAACCTCTCGTTCTTTCTCGTTAGTTCGTTTTGTCGTTCGAAGCGTTTTCAAGGAAATCTCAAGTTCTAAGAGTCGGAATCAAGCGAGAATCGAGGCATAGCGATCCTAGGAAAGATTAGAAGCTTCTTGACCAAAGGATTTGATGGAAAACAACCCAATCGAAGGTAATCTAAGTTTAAAATTTTGAGATTTTAGAATTTCTAAGCTTTGAAATGGATTTTGTGAATCATTGAGTTTTTGGTTCGATTGAGCCTTGGGTTTTGATGGTTTTGGACCATTGGGAAGCTTGGGAACTTGATTTGATGATTTGGGAATGTTTAGGCATGTTTTTGGAGGCTTTGGGATGAAGGAGAACGTGTTTGGGGATTGCTCTGGGTTGGGGGTCGCGGCCCTAGCTTGAAGAAGCAGGTGGCCAAGTCTGTACCTTCTGGGCGCCGCGGCCCTATGTATAGGGTGCCACGGCGCTTGCTTCAAAGTTGGCTGGGGGCCGCGGCCCAAGGTGCCAGGGCCGCAGCCCTTGAGCAGGGTTGAGCCCGTTTGTGTGTTTTGACCTCGGGAACATAGTTTTAGGCCTCGGGATTGTTCCTACTACTTGGATTAGTTTGGATTGATGTCCCGGAGGCTAGATATTGGTTTGGAAACCTATGTTGCTCATTTTTATGACTAGGTGAAGGGCTAAAGGTTGATCGTTCTCAAGGGTCGTTCTTTTAATCATTCTAGCTCGAATCTGAAGTAAGAAAACTGCACCCTGTGTATGTATGACATGCGTGATTGTTATTGAGGCATTTTGGTTGATAAATGTGGACATGGATTGCATATTACATGCTAGCGAATATTGTTTACTTGTATATGGCACTGACTAGTCAGGGATACTGACCTAAGAGTTAGAACCGGCATAAGCGTCCTGAACGCAGGGCCAAATGAAGATTAGATCTAATCGATATCAACGTTGAATGGCTCTAAGGCATTAACGCTGGACCGACCCTAAGGTCGATGAACTTATAAGCGCTTGGCTAGTCTAAGACTAGTTACTCAGAGCCAGGGCCTAAGGCCCAGGTGATCGCTTGTCACATGGCTAGGGAACGATGTTCCAGAGTTATGACTCTATGGTCATGAGAAAGGTTATGTTGGTGACCAGTCACCATGCACCTATCCTGTTTAAGCTAGTGAAAGGTTCACTTGTCTGTTAAGCCCTGGTGACCCTATCGTCACATGGCTAAAGGGAGTTGTACCCACTTTAGTGACTTTTGTGACTGTCACCTATCTGTTTTGGACTGAAAGTCTTGAATGATTATTATGATCATTGTTGATATTATATCATGCTATATTGTGTTTTCTTGCTGGGCCATGGCTCATGGGTGCTATGTGGTGCAGGTAAAGGGAAAGAAAAGCTCACCCAGCCTTGAGTGGAGAGCTTAGGTGGTGATGTGTACATATGTGGCCGCTTGACCACCACGGTCAAGGAGTTCTCAGAGGAACTAGGGGGTTTACCCTATTTTGCCGCTTAGGTCGGCGGGTTTGTAAATTTGAAACAGTAGTGACCATTTTGAGTTGTAAATAACTTGTAAACGTTTTGAAAAGCTCATGAGCAGTTATATACTTAATAAAATATATCATTTCCTTTTTATTGTTTTCACCATAACCTGTTAATAACACTTAGAGCACATTTTTAACCAAATGACTCGGTTAGCGGGTCAAATTTCTGGTTCACCGTTCACCGTAACTGTTCTGGGGTAACCAGGGTGTTACAAGACGGGTGAGAAAAGTTATTTGGGTCCTGAGATGGTTCAGAGGACCAATGAGGCGATTGAAAAGATTAGAGCGCGAATGCTCGCCTCCCAGAGTCGCCAGAAGAGTATTCATACCTGAAACGCAGGAGTGTAGAATTTCAGGTTGGTGACCATGTGTTCCTTAGGGTTTCACCTCTAAGAGGAGTGAAACGGTTCGTGTTCGGGGCAAGCTGAGCCCTAGGTTTGTTGGACCCTTTGAGATTTTGGAACGGGTTGGGGAGGTGGCTTACAAGTTAGCGATGCCTCCAGCCTTATCAGGGGTTCATAATGTTTTTCATGTGTCCATGCTCCGAAAGTATGTATCAGATTCGACACACGTACTGAGTTATGGGAGATTGGAGCTGGACCAGGATTTGTCCTATGAGGAGAAGCCGATTCGGATTCTTGACCGGAAAGATAAGGTTTTGCGGAGCAAGACCATCGCCTTGGTGAAAGTGCTGTGGAGGAACAGCCAAGTTGAGGAGGCGACATGGGAACTTGAATCAGACATGCAGGAGCGGTATCTCGAGTTGTTCAGGTAATTTCGAGGACGAAATCTCTGTAAGGAGGGGATAGTTGTAGCGACCCAAATTTGCTAATAAGGCTTGGGGCCTTGATTAGCGTGCCTGGAGGGCAATAAATGGTTATTATGATAATATATGTGTATTTGATGATTATGTAATTAGGAATGCATGTTTAAGTGAAGTAAATATGCATGTGGACCCCATTTGGTTGTTAGTGGCAATTGGTAATTTTAACCGTTGAGGGCATAAATGTAATATATGTGATATTCTTGATATAATGGTGATATATTTGTGATGCACGTTCCGAGACGGTCTTAGAGAGCTATTCCGCTTAAAGTCACAATGGGAATATTATAAATTTAGTTGGGGACTCTTAATTAATGGTTAATGGTATTTTAGTAACTTGGGTAACCATAGGTAACCATTGAGGATGGTTACTCTAAGTGAGAAAATGGTATTTTTGTAAGAGGATAGGAAAGGTCTAAGTTGCCCTCGAGGATTAGTTAGAATATGGGTTAGATGGAAGGGCAAATGGGTATTTTGGCTGGGATTTAGATAACTATGGCTGAGTGGGAAAGCTATTCACATTTCCTACACTTAGACAAATTCAACTCTTGCTGAAAGTTGAGGAAAAGTTAAGAAGCAAGAAGGAGAGGAAGGAAGGGAAAATCTCTTGGGATCAAGAAAGGGGTTTAGGGCTGAGATTGGAGTAATTGAATTCAAGCTTTAGCTCAAGGGTGTGTTAATCACAGAGGTAAGAAATTCAACCATGGTTTTTCTTTAAAGTTTACGCTTGTTTTGAGGATTTGAGAATGAGGGTTGAAGCTAAATTTGCAACTTGTTGTTTGTGAGAATTCAGCTGGGAATCAAAGGGATTTAGCTTAAAGTTGAAGTAGGAAGAAGCTCAAGGTCGAATTCCATCTTGAGGTATGAATTCCATGCATATTTGAAAGTTATTTCTGGTTTAGTTTAAGAATTCTAAAGGTTAGTTTAAACTTTGCAAGGGTTGGTTTAAGTTTTGAGAACTTTGAACCACTAAGTGATTTTTGAGTTTGATTGTGTATCTAGGCTTGTTGTTGATGTTTATAAGTTGTTAGATAGTTTATTTGGGGTTTTGAATTGAATTTGGGACTTAGGTAAGTCTTGGTAATGATTTGGAAGTGTTTTGGCTTGGGAAAAACGTTTGGAGAAACCCAGATTTCTGGGTTTGCGAAAAGGCGCCGCGGCGCTAGGCTGCATCAAGGGAAAGGAACCACGCTGGGCGCCGCGACCTTTAAGGACTAGTGCCACAACGCTAGGCCATTTTTGGGCAGGGGAAAATTTCAGTTTTTAGGCTTTTGCCCAGGGGGCTCGGGGGATGCTTCCGCCACTTTGTGTAGGGATCTGGGAGGTCCCGAGGGCTCGAGATTGGTTCTGGGAGATGCTTTTGAATTGGTTAGTAATGGGAGTGCTATTTATGTGTTGTGACTAGGTTCTCGGTGAGGCTCGAATTTGAGGACCGTGCTCGAGGGTTCAGTGCTCAAGAAGCTCGGGACACAGGTAAGAAAGTTGTTGTACCCATAGAGCAGGGCGAGGCCCCATAGTTATGTTGTAGGGCACGACCCTATTTGATTATGTGTTGGGTGTAGCCCATTGATTATGTATGTAAATGTTTGAGTTATGTTTTAATTATGCTGTGTATGCATATATGTGAATGATTGGCAAGGGCCGGGAACGACAAAGGCTGGGAACGGCGAAGGCCGAGAACGGCAAGGGGCCGGAAGCAGCGTTTAGCACGCGGAGTGTGAGTTGCCAGGGTAAGACCCTAAAGGATACCTGGGATGTCCTTACGGTGTAGACCGTAGCCCAGGGCCTGGTAAAGCGTTTGGGACGGCATGGTCGTATGTGTTTAGTCTGTTGGAAAATTTGCTATATGCTGAGTGGTTCTTATGCATATGTTATCTTTTTATGTGGAGTTTTCTTGCTGGCCTTCGGCTCACGGGTGCTCTGTGGTGCAAGTAAGGGCAAGGAGAAAGTCAACCGACCATGAGTATGGAGAGCATGAGGCGGCGCGTACATGTCTGGTCTACCTGGCTACCACGGCCAGGGGTGTTTTTTTTGGAAGTTGTTTATAAAGAACCTTATTTTGTCGTATAGTCGACTTTAATTATGTTTTGAGTTGTAAATATTTATAAACAGTATTTTGGGATCCCAAATGTTAAACATTTTATGTTTTTCAGTAAATGGAATTATTTTCAAAGTTTATGACTCTGTTTATGATTTGATTACACGTTTGCTTTAAAACCTCAATTAGCGAGTTAAAAACACGTTTTAAACTCACTTAGTAATGGCTCTAAAGAAGTAGGGCGTTACAAGTCCCATATTTTCTAGAGTGGCTTTGTAAAGAATATTCACCGAGCTCCCGTTATCAATCAGGATTCGGCGTACCCTCTTGTTCGCGAGCTGGAGAGTAATGACCAGGGGGTCATTATGAGGAAATTGGACATGCGATGCGTCCTCTTCGGTAAATGTTATGGGTTGAGTCTTAACCCTCTATTGTTTTGGAGCTCGCGGTTCGGGTTCGTAAGGAGAACCGTCTCCAGTCTTGAGCTCGTTTACGTATCTTTTCTGGGTGTTCTTGCCCAAACATGCGATATGAGGTCCCCCTGAGATGGTTACTACATCCTCCCCATCAATCGAAGGAGGTCTCTCATCATCCCGAGCTCGGAAGTTATTGTGTTGGGCAGGCTATGCGACTGCTGCCCTCTGACTTGTTGATGCTTGATTGGGATTTTGGTTTCTGACATATTGACCGAAATATCCTCTCGAGATCAAACCTTCGATCTCGTCCTTTAATTGTCGACACTCGTCGGTTGTGTGTCCAATGTCTCTATGGAATCTGCAGTATTTATTTGAGTCTTTTTTTTTCCTTCTGATTCCTCATGGGGTCAGGTCGTCTGAATGGGACCTGGTTTTCATTGGCCAGATAAATATTCTGCCGAGACTCATTGAGCTCAGTATACACCGCTCCACCTCCTAGATCCGAGAACCAGCACCTTAGATGTAACGCCCCACGTCACTATGACTGCTTACTGGAATGACGACTGGCCCTACAAACCAACATGAGTCTTTCCAGCGTCCTTTGTCCTCACTCGCATGCTTCCAAACCTCATTTTTGGTGCCAAATGAACCCAAAAACCATCCTCACACACCCCAAGCATCACAACCACAAGAACCCTAGCCAAAACTCCCAACAAAACCAATCATCCAACCTAGAAATCTCAACTGAAAACCACAACTAAAACAGATCAAACCAGGGATTTTAATGGCTAGAAACTTACCTCAAGCTAAGATTATGATGCTCTTCAATGGTGGACCACACTCCCAAGCTCTCAAGACTTACTTCCCAAGCTTGAATCCTCAAGTTAGGCTCAAAAATACAAAGAAAACAGGGAGAAAATAGGTACGGAAGAAGCTTTTGAAGTTACTCTGTTTTCTCTTCTTTCTACAGCCTTCAATGGCTTATATCTATCCTAGGGGTGAAAAGACCAAAATACCCCTAGGTCAATTAAGGGTTTCTAAAAGCTCCCAAGGGAAAAATTGGTATTTCCCACCTATTTCGTTAATCATAATTAACGCTCTCCAATTCCTGCTATTCTCAAAATACTCAAACACCAATAATTATATCCCGTTACCCTTTAATTCCCAGCAACGCTCTAATCATTAAAATCACCCCGAGACTCATCCCGAGCCCCGAGCTTAAACCTGTTATGACTAGACCGCTAATTAACATTCCAAGATCGTCTCATGCCGAATAGCTCGAACAAATCCACATTATAATGTGGTCTCAACAATATGTCACCGACATGCATACAAATATACAATTACACCCTCAATGGGCCAAATTACCAAAACACCCCTGTAATTGAAATGTGGACCCACATGCATGCATTTAACATCATATTATAATATAATTCATATAAACATGCATATTATCAATTAATTGCATAATTAAACAATTATGGCCCTCCCAGCCTACTAATCCAGTCATTAAACCGCATTAGGGATTTCGGGGCATTACATTGGGCCTGGGAGGCGATAGAGATACAAGACCCCTTGCCTTAACTGTCCGAGTGGAGAACCTTCATCTCCGAGACCGAACATCGGCGAGTAGTTCACCAAGACACCTACTGCCCCCTTCGAATAAAACCTTATCTATGAAGATCATTTCTCCGACTACAGGCCTCAAGCAGTAACATGCCCCCAGAATGTACACAAACATCCTCGCCAGCCACTGGGGGTTGTCATGTGTCGGCGGTGAAAAATACGAATAATAAATATGTAAACATTTTTTTAATACTTTTTTTTATCTTTTATTCCTTTCTCTCTCCCATCAGCTAGTTTTTTTTTATTTTTAAATTTTATTCATTAAATTTAACTATTAAATAATAATTATAAATATAATATTTAAATGATGTAAAAGAAAATATAGAGAAGTTGGTGTATGGTGTAATACAAAATTGTGAGGTAAAATAAAAAAAAGTGGAGTTTTGATCATGTATTTTGATAGGTAGAGTAGAACATCTATTGGAAGTACTCTTAGTCATAAATTTTAGAAGAAAGTGGTACAAAATAAAGATTTTGAGGGACATTGAAATAAACACACAAAAATAAGGTTTGTAGAAAAAAGGACAATCTATTGTATTTTAAACAATTTCCTCTAGAGAAAAACAACTATAAAATGACCTAATTAAAACAACAATATCTCTTCAAAGGCCACTAACTTGAGAAGTTGACCAAAGGACAGTAACTTTCAAAAAATGACAATAAATTTGAAGGAAAAAAAATATATCGTTTGTTGCAACCAAAAAAATGCCGCAATGTGCCTAAGACCAAACATATCATGTAATAATGGGCCCAAAGCTCTTTACGTAGCCCAAATAATCATTTATTTGGAGAAACCCACTATAGGACGTTTAAATTAGTAATATCTTTATTAATAGGATTTATACTTTTTTTTAGACAATGTGTTTTTTCTCATTACTTGTTTGGACCCTGTGTTTTTTTTCATTACTTGTTTGGATCCTGTGTTTTGACAAATTATTTTTTGGACCCTATGTGTTTGTAAAATGGTTAAAATAGAACCCTAAACTCAATTTTGATGAAAAAAAAAATTGAATATAACAACACAGTTTTTTAGTATAATGATTTTATTTTTGTTCTGAATTGTTAGTTTGGTAAATTATTTGTGATTTTAATTGAGAAAACATTGACCAAAATCGGATTTAAGGTTCTATTTTAACCATTTTACAAAACATAAGATCCAAAAAGTAATTTATCAAAACACAGGGTCCAAACAGGTAATGGAAAAAAACACAAGATCCAAAAATGTATAAACCCTTATTAATATGCATAAAGAATGAGGTAAGTTCTTCTCACATAAGCGGAAGACAAATTTTAATGTTATTAATATAACCTTTGAGAGAGGATAAGCAAACACGGGAAGGTTGGTTACACATTAACTAATCATATTCTGCCACCTAATCCACGGTTCTTCTCTCCGTTGCTATAAATAGTCAATGTTGAGAACAACAAAGACAAATATAACTTTTCTATTGTTACTCTACTCAAATATATACTTAAGCATCACGATAACCCTAGGTGCTTTGTTAGCTTTGAAGATTTAAGATTTCAATCGGAAAAAGGAGCTAAAGTCAATGAAAAAGAAGGATCGAAATACTCTTCAACACCCTCGTTCTCTCTCGTGCTTTAGACTCCAAATTATTTTTCCTTTTTTGTTAAAATGCCAGAGACCTAGATTTGATGTCGCTTTGTAGATTTTCCCACCAAACATTGTACAAAGTTAAGGTGTGAAGTCTTGAACCAATGATAGTTCATACTCAAACCTCAAATGGTTAAAACAAATACGACATATATTGTCTTCATAACATAACATAACAAAAATAACATTCCATTTTCTTTACTCGTTTTCTTTTTACACAATTGCATTGCACGTTCAACACTTCACGTAAGTCGAAAGCCCCCCATCACCAAGAGCTTTCTTACTCTCTTTTTTTCTCCGGTTGATACAACAACGTTAGAAGTGGCTACTTTGTAGTGATTGAACTCGGCCCATCTTCAACAACAACCGTTGATTTTTCATTGTTGAAAGGGAAAAAAATCAATTATATGGAAAACCCTTTTAAGCTTTGGATTGGCTTCTTGAAGCATTTCGTCTTGCACAGCATCCCACAAAATATATCATGGACTGCCATTGATAACACAACAAAAGGTAAGAAAAGAAAACTTAACTCCTCAATTTTTTTTTATATATTTATAGATTATCTTAATCTTCAAATAACTTCCTCGTTAAAATTTTATTCAATATTAAATGACACTTTTATAAGACTCAACTGTCTATAATTGATTGCAAGTTGGGTGATCAGAATGGCTTACCAAGACAAGAAAGAGGGCAACATTGAAGATTGCTACAACTCTCCACTCTGTTTTCATGTATTGTGCTACTCCAGCCCTATAAAAACCATTAAGAAGGTAAAAACATATATGAGAAATGCAACCATTACAGATGACCGAGACATCACCGCCATTGATTTCGGCCATTCCAATCCATGGCTAAGAGAGATGGTGATGATGCTTACTTGCAAGAATCACAGTTGTAGCACTTGACTTGGCGAGAATTCTTGTAGAGTTTGCAGTCCTTGTTGGAACTTACTGGATGAAAACTTAAATCATAGAATGAAGCATTTACGGCTGGATAACCACAGCTATAGATGAAATGGTAAATGGGAATGTCAGTTAACTTGGAGTTTCACTCAGTCTTAAATAAGTATTTTTTAAAATTATAATGCATATGTACTTTTACATTTTACAATTATCACTTTTTTCAAAAAAAATATAAAAACTTTTAAAAATACCCTTGTAAAGAAATGAGGAGCTGATTACTAATTGCACAGACAAAGGGGAAAAAAGGGTAACTTACTCAGAGGGTGGCCGACAGCAGCCGGCCTCGATAGGGGTCAGTTTTGCAGATTTGTATTGCTTAAGAGTCTACAAAGAAGAAGAAAGATATGTTAAGCCAATATGAGATTTGAAAAACCAAGCAAGCGTGAAACATAAAAAATAGGAATTTTAACAAGTCGAAAGCATACACCTTATATTTTTTTGACAGGTTGTTGCAGTCTTCAGATTTCACAAGACAAATCTTCAACTCCTTCCAGTTGTGAGTATTGTTCAGCTGTAAAGAGATGACTAATATTCAATATCACGAAATGAATGTGGTAAAGATGATGTTCGATCTGCAATATCTCTCATATTGTAAATTAAAGTGTTTGCTTACCTGATTTAGAAACCAGGAACTGTAATCTTTAAGCTGATACTCCTTGTATCTGACCAACCAAGACAACATTAATTTCTTCCCATTACCAATTTATGCATTAGATTATCATTTTTAGATGATTGTTGGCATGAAGCCCTATTCTTCAGACAATTTAGAGAGCTTAAAGCATGATGTCTTGTTACTTTCATCGGTTAAACTGAAATCTTACCTCAGACCATCCACGCTATGACCGGAACCGTTGTTTGTTACAATGAACCTACAAGTGAAAAAGAGAGCTTATGTAACATCCAAAGTCCTTGATAACTAATCGACACACTAGTAATGCTCATTTTTTCGAAACTGAACTCCTTGCTTGAACAAACATTTGCTGTCCTAATTTTCCTATCTCCAACCGGTTACTTCTCCATATTTTGACATCTATATTAATTTTTTTTATCTTAATAAATATACATACTCTCTTCTATACATTATAGAGGTTGGAGACAATGTAATTGAGACAGTAAATTTTTATTCTCCTTGCCTAACCCTACAATATTTGAGAAACAAAAAACTATAGCAATTGCTAGTTGCTACCCAAGAGGGACTCGAACGTCAAATCTTATGGAAGCAAACCACATGCTTAACCGTTTAACCCTCTTAAATACTCCTAGTAATACTTATAAAGCAAGAACATTATGGTATGTAAGAGGGACAAGAAACTATAACAATTGCTAAGTTAGTATCTAAAAAGGACTCGAACTTTCGACCTTGTAGAAGCAAACAACATGCTTGACGGTTTGAGCTACCCCTCTTGGGTACTACTAGTAATAATTATAAAGCAAGAACAATTTAATCTAACACTGTGAGAGAGTATAATAACATCAGAATTCTCATCAACACAACATTAAGATCCTCTCATTTATTGCTGCATATAATCTTAGTGACTACACTTTCTGTACTTAAGACTTCCACTCTAACAAGATAATCATCTAAATGAGAATTAACTTAAAAGCGGTCATTATTGTTATGCAATATAGACGATTGATACTATTCAACAATTAGTCAATGAAAAGGAGAATTCAACAACTCATGTGAAGCATTGATTGAAGTTTAGTAGAACAAAAGCACTTACGCCAACACTGTAAATACCAGAATTCCGATCAGTATGAAGCAGAGCATGATCAAATACTGCAAGTACAAAGTCAAGGAAAGCCCAGAAAACAAAGTTGAATTTATACATACATACATACATGCATACATCTGATGGAGTACAAATTTACAAATCTTTATAACATAAGGGCAAGGATACAATCCACAACAATATGGAGCTGTTCTTCAATGCGCCCAAGAAGCCGATTATAGATCTATACACACCCAAAAATGAAAAAATAAAACAGCTCACTTGTCTATGTTTAGAGAATATATAACAAATGGAATTTAATAAGGAAGAAAAATTAAACAACTTACACAAGAAAGATTACACCGCCGAGGCATAAGATTGGAAAAGTTAGGGACCTTCTACAGCCATCGTGATGAGTGCTCATCCACACCCCAAACACCACCACAACCACTGCTAAAAGCTGTTCATACATACAAAGCATGTAAAGCCCAAAATGAAAAACATAACAAACATAAAAAGCAACTTATTTTGGCAAATATAATTTGGAACAGGGTTTTCTAAAGACCCTTTTAAGCAAGAGCTTGAAAATAGAAAAATGAGAGTACATTGCAGAATAACAGTATGAAAAATGGAGTTCGAAGTTCTTAAAACCTATTATCGATGTTATAACCTATATCAAGTTAACAACAGTGGCAAAATAGCATGAAATGGAGGAAACTAAAGAAGGGTTTTGTACAAGAAAAGAGAATGAGGATTAAGAAGGAGAAGAGAGAAAATACCATGGTTAAAAAGTTGACCCATCTGATCACAAAGGTGCTGGTTCCAACACCCATTTTCTCTTCTACTCTTCTGAAACTTTCAGAGAAAGGAGACAGAGGTGGATAGAGAATGTCAGAGAGTTTTCTGGGCGCAAGGGTATTGTTTTTAATAAATAAAAAAATAAGTTTTTCTTCTGAAACACTAACTAGTCACTAGTGTGATGATGAAGCAGTCGTGGGTGAAGAAAAATAGTAAGGCAAAGCTGTTGGGGTTGGCTGGTCCAGTCAAGAGTTGGGTCAAATATGGAGATAGAGATTAGAGTTGATAAAGAAGGGTATTTTGGTCAAATGAGAAATGGGCTGCATTCCAATCGCACATGGGCGTGGCTCATGTTTTTCCAAGGTTCGCCATTGGACACGACCCGACAAAGAATAACGGGCCACAAAGATTTTAAAGCCTTTTGCTTAGCTCCTAATATGGTCAAAACTAACTAAAACTACAAGTCAACTTGGTTTTCCTCACGCAAGACTCATCATTGTATCTTAAAACATATCTATGTCGTTTTTTTTAGATAGAGTAAACAAAGTAATGAATAAAATTAACAAAACTAACACTCAATAATGTGTAATAATTCTTAAAGACGCATGTTTTCCAAAATAAATGACATTATATTCATGAGTGGTAAAGAAATAAAGACATGTCACAAAACTATTGAGTGTAAATTTGTATCAACCTAATATTACTTATAATATCAAATTTTACCAAGGATATTTTTAATTTACCATCTAACAACAGTCATTCGTTCATCTCAAAAAAAAAAAATCAACAACAACAACAGTCATTCGTGTTAAGGAACCGAATTATGGATACCAAACTCAAGCTCAATTGAAAAAGACTATTGTTCAAGAAACCTGGCATTGGTCATGCCTATCTTATTTATAAATAGGACTTTGTCATGTTAATGCATTCCATTCACCTTAAAACTGTCCAATTAATAGTTGGTTGAGTAGTTGTTAATTATTATTACAAGCCTAAGTACATCAAACCAAATCCATATACATTAAATCTTAATCCAAGTACATAAAATAAAATTGGCAGTACACAACGGATTACAGTCCATTTTTTTACAAAATCTAATGCCTATATATTTTTATATATATTGTTTGATGCCATGCAAGTGTGTCAAATAAATACTAATTACATCACTAAAATTTTCATTACATGGTTAAAAAAATATACAGATTCTGTCTACAGAATGAATCTTTATAAAAGAAAGCAAAAATGATCCATTCTCCCCTTTTGAATAAGACCCCTTTTTTTACAACCTGTAAGTAAAATATTCTTGAAAATGCCTGTGTCAAGAGTAGCTATCAAAGGAATTTGAACACTTCACTAGTCTGGACAAGAAGGAACTAATTCACTTTGTTGGTACTTGTTAGAATTGCAGATTTCAACTCCTCTTTATCCAAAGACGTTTCAACAATGACCTACCAAGTATAAGAGTGTGGATTCAGTGAAAACAAGATTTAGTACTCGAAAAAATGAATTCAGATGGATTGAGATTTCCGAATTTGGCACATGGGATGATGGTAGTGTCGTGATCAAGGGCAGACTTGTGAAATCTGACTAGTTTCAAAAAAATTTACCTCTTGTACTTTGTTTTCTGATCGTGCAAGTAATTTGTACTGATTCTCAAACATGGATGCCATGTAAACCTACAACAAGGTAAATTGTTAGTTTAAAACATATAGAAGATGCACTCATTATTATGCGAGTTTTAGCACCTTCTTCACCAAAGAAAAGAAAGATCACCATAATTTGTGTAAAAAAATTCAAGCACTAATACCTGAAATGTTGGAGCTAAACCCGGACTAAGAAAAAAGCGGCCTTTTGACACAGACTGAATGCCTTCAATTTGTTCCAACTCTTTGATAAGAGATTCCACATCAGCCCACTGTCAAAGTTTTAAACATATCTCTTTAAATGTGTGTTCTTCCAATTTTTCCAAAATGTAAAAAAAGTCACGTGTGTTCTTAAAGCATTATTTTGATAGGCCACCATTGACCTTTGTCTATGCTAGAAGACGTTAGAGTAGAGCTGAGAAAGGGTATTTTGGGGACTGAGAAAGTAGTTATAACAGCAAGTATTATGTAAGGGAGGGTGTAGGTTTATTCAGTGGGTACCTAAGTATATAAGGGGCCCAAAAAGTTAGAATGAGGTGTGGAATTTGTAAACAGTAATTGGAGAGACTAGGCTCTCGAATCCTAGAGTTTATGGAAGGAGAATTCTGACTATTTTCTGTTTCTGTTTGGCTGTGCATTTTTTTTCTGGTTCCCTGGCTTGTTGTTGCTGTATTGTTTGAAAATTGACAGGTTGATTCTTACCAAAGTGGTATCAGAGCATTCGATCTCATGGGGCCAAAAAAAGATCTGCAAACGGAAGTATTGGAGGAGAGAATGGAGTTGTTGCAGTCGGAAGTTAGGAAGGAATTGGATGGCTTCAGAATTGAATTTCAGCACCTTCCCAAAGAGCTGGAATCGATGAAGACAGAGGTTCTTAGGCTACCGGCTATGGAGAAGAAGATGGATTTCTTGGTGGCTCATTTGGCTCAGCTGTTACAGGCATCGAGGAAGCCGACGGGGGGCTCTATGACCATGGAATCCGACAAGCAGCGACGCACGATGGAGGAGGAGCATTCACCAAGCGGCCAGAATTTTTCCCCCACACCCCCAATCATTGGGGAACCTTCCAGCCAGCCTCACGATCAGCAACAGCCATCATCGGAGCCGCCGTTTGCGGGCCAGACCTTCAGCCATGATTATCGGCCACCTCAAATGGAGCTTCCGCTATTTTCCGGGGATAACCCCGACAGTTGGGTTTACAGAACAGAGAGATATTTCTTATTGATGCATTTGACGGAGCCACAAATGTTGGAGACGGCAATCATCGGACTCGATGGGGATGCCTTAACGTGGTTCCAATGGGAAAATCAGAGAAGGCCGATCACTTCCTGGGCAACGCTGAAACGGCTGATTTTACTGCGATTCCGTGCGGCACCGATTGGGTCATTGTCTGAGGAGCTTCTGTCGATCATCCAAACATCCACAGTCAAGGATTATCTGGTGCGTTGGGAGGTCCTTGCTTCACGTGTTCCAGATATCCCTGAGCATATTTTGGAAGGCAGCTTCATGAGAGGTCTGAAGGATGAGATAAAAGCTGCTCTGCATATTCTGCAACCCATTGGGTTAGCCCAAATCATGGATACAGCACAGAGGGTTGAAGAAGGAAACCAGTTGCTGCATTTGGGCCTTGGGTTTCGGCCCTGTTCGACTAAATCAACTCAGTCATTTCCAGCCCATTTGAAACAAGCCCTAAACCAGTCTACTTACCGTGTGCCTCAGCCGCACGCGTACGGACACCCAGCCTCAAGTGCGCCGTCCTCGTCACCGCCTACACGCACGACCGTTCCCAGTTCCGTCGCCGGTCAACCACCCAAAACGCAGCAGTTCCAACGGCTTACAGAAGCCGAATACCAAGACAAGCGCGCACGGGGTATTTGCTTCAAGTGCGATAAGAAATTTTTTCGCGGTCATGAGTGCGAACAGCGAGCATTACAGGTCCTTTTATTGTCAGATGAAGAGGATAATGCGAACACAGATGACTCCCCGCCACCTTCGCCAGATTCAGAGGAACTTACAGCCGGCGAAGAAACTTTGGCAACCTTGTCCCTCAATTCCTTGGTGGGCATTTCATCCGCCCATACAATGAAGTTGGCTGGCCATATTGGACAACAACCAGTAACGGTACTCATCGACAGCGGCGCGACCCATAATTTTATTTCTATGGACGTTGTATCGGCTACAGGGATACCGATTACAGCAACTACGTGTTATGGGGTGTTGTTAGGCACCGGTGGGAAAGTGCGGACGGAAGGAATATGTGCACAAGTTGAGCTGGATTTGGGAGCTTTGTGGGTGGTGACGGACTTTCTTCCGCTGGAATTGGGAGGAGCTGGTGTAATTTTGGGGATTAAATGGTTGGAAACGCTGGGCAATATGCAAGTGAATTGGCGTACAATGATCATGAAGTTTGAAATGGCAGGAACTTGGATAACATTACAAGGAGACCCAAGTTTGTGTAAGTCGCCCATTACATTGAAAGCCATGATTTGTTCGGTAGAACGGGAAGCCCAAGGGTTTTGGGTTCACTTTGGGGCGTTAATTACAGAGGAAGAGACGGCCATTCCTGCAATTCCAGCAACCATTAACTCTGTTTTACAGAAATTCCAGCAAGTATTTCAGTCATCGTCGGGTCTCCCTCCTAGCCGAGCTAGGGAGCATGTCATCACACTTAAGCCCAGGTCGCAGCCTGTTTCGGTGAGGCCGTATCGCTATGCTCAGGTGCAAAAAAATGAGATTGAACGGCTGGTCTTAGAGATGCTACAAGCGGGTATTATTCGCCCAAGTACAAGTCCATTTTCAAGCCCGGTCCTTCTAGTGAAAAAGAAAGATGGGAGTTGGCGTTTTTGCGTGGATTATAGGGCGTTGAATAGGGAGACGGTGGCTGATAAATTTCCCATCCCCGTGATTGATGAGTTGTTAGACGAACTCTATGGAGCCCAAGTGTTTTCAAAGCTGGATTTAAAGTCGGGTTATCACCAAATTAGAGTGGCTACCACAGATGTGGAGAAGACTGCTTTTCGCACCCATGACGGACACTATGAATTTCTAGTCATGCCATTTGGGTTGACCAATGCCCCAGCCACATTTCAAGCCCTTATGAATGAGGTTTTTCGCGACTATTTACGCAAATTTGTTCTGGTTTTTTTTTATGATATTTTGGTGTATAGCAGCTCATTGGAGGAGCACATGCACCATCTCAGCTTGGTTTTGGACCGCTTATTAACTCACCAATTGTATGCCAATCACAAGAAATGTTTGTTCGCACAAGAGAGGGTGGAATATTTGGGTCATATAATTTCAGCCAAGGGTGTTTCAGCCGACCCAAGCAAGATTTCAGCAATGAAAGAGTGGCCAACCCCACAATCAGTTCGCGAACTTAGAGGATTTTTGGGTTTGACTGGCTATTACCATAAGTTTGTGCGTGGGTATGGAGGTATTGCAAGGCCTTTGACAGACCAGCTGAGAAAAGACGCGTTTGGGTGGTCAACAGAAGCCCAAGATGCTTTTAATCGGCTTAAGGAAGGCATGAGTTCTGCCCCTGTTTTGGCGCTGCCCAACTTTGCGGAACCTTTTGTGGTGGAGGCGGATGCTTCAGGCGTGGGATTGGGGGCTGTTTTAATGCAACAAGGACAGCCAATAGCGTATTTCAGCAAGGTATTATCAGCCAGAGATAAGCTTAAGTCGGTGTATGAAAGGGAATTGATGGCCACAGTGTTGGCGGTGCTTAAATGGCGCCCATATTTACTTGGAAGGAAGTTTTTGGTGCGGACTGACCAAAAAAGTTTGAAATTTCTGTTGGAACAACGACTGGTGGCGTTAGAACATCAAAAGTGGCTCACAAAGTTACTTGGATATGACTTTGATATCCAATACCGACCCGGGTTAGAAAACAAGGCTGCCGACGCGTTATCAAGACTCCATGGGGAGCCCATCCTCGCTGCCATTTCGGTTCCAAACCTCATTTCTATTCCGGACTTACAAGCACATGTTGCAAGCGACCCAACGTTGGCTGGAATCATAAAAGAGTTATCCATGGGCAAGCCGAGTGGGGGATTTTCTTTATTTCAAGGCTGTCTCAAGTTTAAGGGGCGGCTGGTTTTGCCATCCTCTTCACCATTTATACCATTGCTATTGCAAGAGTACCATGGCAGCAAAGTGGGGGGTCATTCGGGAGTTTTTAAGACATTTCAAAGACTAGCCGCTGACTTGTATTGGAAAGGAATGAGGAAGGATGTGCAGAAATTTGTTATGGAATGTTCGGTGTGTCAACAAAGCAAATATTTGGCTCAATCTCCTGCTGGGTTGTTGCAACCTTTGCCCATTCCGGAACAAGTTTGGGAAGATATTTCCATGGATTTCATTGAGGGGCTGCCCACATCAAATGGGTTTGATTCTATATTGGTGGTAGTCGACCGTTTGAGCAAGTATGGACATTTTATTCAGTTGAGACATCCTTATTCAGCAGCATCAATAGCGGCTGTCTTTGTGCGCGAGGTGGTGAAACTTCATGGCATTCTGCGGTCCGTTGTCTCCGATAGAGATAAAATCTTCTTGAGTTTATTTTGGAAAGAGTTGTTTAAACTCCAAGGGACAGCACTCAAGCAAAGCACCGCTTATCACCCACAATCCGATGGCCAAACGGAAGTGGTGAATCGTTGTGTGGAAACATACCTCCGCTGTTTTGTGAGCTCTAAACCCAGCCAATGGGTGAAGTGGCTACCTTGGGCTGAGTATTGGTACAATACTTCCTTTCATTCGGCAGCGGGAATGACTCCTTTTAGAGCTGTCTACCATCAGGACCCTCCACCATTGATTAGATTTGAGTATAACAGCACTAAATTCGCGGAAGTAGAGCAGAATTTGACGGAAAGAGATGCTGTTTTGGAACTGTTAAAACAGAATTTACAGCGGGCACAACAGAAAATGAAGCAACAAGCGGATAAGAAACGGCGGGATGTTCATTATGACGTGGGGGAGATGGTGTATGTGAAGTTGAGACCATATAGGCAGCGCACCGTAGCTAAACGCGTTAATGAGAAGTTGGCGCCTCGGTATTTTGGGCCTTTTAAAGTGACTGCACGAATTGGGGCTGCTGCTTACCGCTTGGACTTACCAAGCACCGCTGCCATTCATCCAGTTTTCCACGTCTCTCTCCTTCGGAAGGCCTTGGGTCCAAACCAGCAAGCAACAGTTCTTCCAGCAGGTCTCACGGCTGATTTAGAGTGGATGTTGGAGCCCGAATCAGTTCTGGAAGTTCGGCCAGGTTCACATAAGGAAGCTCCCCAGGCGTTGATTAAGTGGCGTCACTTACCAGATTTTGAAGCAACATGGGAGGACTTTGGCGTGATTCAGGACCAATTTCCGACATTTCACCTTGAGGACAAGGTGAAACTCCTAGCGGGCGGTATTGATAGGCCACCATTGACCTTTGTCTATGCTAGAAGACGTTAGAGTAGAGCTGAGAAAGGGTAGTTTGGGGACTGAGAAAGTAGTTATAACAGCAAGTATTATGTAAGGGAGGGTGTAGGTTTATTCAGTGGGTACCTAAGTATATAAGGGGCCCAAAAAGTTAGAATGAGGTGTGGAATTTGTAAACAGTAATTGGAGAGACTAGGCTCTTGAATCCTAGAGTTTATGGAAGGAGAATTCTGACTATTTTCTGTTTCTGTTTGGCTGTGCATTTTTTTTCTGGTTCCCTGGCTTGTTGTTGCTGTATTGTTTGAAATTGACAGGTTGATTCTTACCATATTTTTGGCTAGGTAGGTCCTTATGATGAAGTATTGAAACATGGGTGAAACATAGGCTTGACCATTCCACTAACACCAATCTAAAAGCATCTTGAAGCCATGATGAACACACTAACATATTACTGGTTAAAGGGAAAAATTAATAACCTCGGCATCTGCTTCAGCGGCTTTAAGTCTCCCATCCATGGAATCACGACCACCGACCACAGATTCTAAAGTCTCAACCAAGGGATCAGGCTGCCATATAAAATATTAATATACCTTAGTAAACAAGAAAAACAACATGGCGTCTATGCTCTCACGCTGGATTTTAATAAGATACAAAAGCAGAGACATGTAATACCATAATTTCCTTAAGGGATAAGAATATTCGATCAAGCGAAAAATCCAACTGGTGAACTTTTGCCTCCACAATCTGAGTCCAGAAATATAATATTTATGAGTCACAAGATGCAGCCAAAGAGGTTCTAAACATAGTAATAAGGGGGCAGAATTATCAGCATAGATTTATAGCTTAAACCTATCTATTTAAAATCGATACAATTTAATTTTGATTAACCTGGCCAACTTTAAAGTATGCTGCAGGATCCAGTGTGGCATCCCATGATACTTCGGTCTGATGTATTAGTGCAGGTACTCCATCAACCTACATCAATACGTTTAAGAAAATTCAACACAAAAGATCTTGCGATAGAGAACCAGGATCTTCAGTTATAATTCCATGTTTAGATGCTGTTCATTCATTACAAGCTATTGAAAATTAAAGCAACACGACACTCGCTGCCAATTTCATTATCATTGTTTTTTTTAAAAAAAAAAAACTAATTGCATAAAAAGCTCCTCCTGTAGGAAAACTGATATCAAGAATAATGCAGTTGGGAAACCTTCCACTTACCTCTACAAAAATACCAAAATAAGTAATCTTCTTGATGCAGCATTTCACAACATCCCCAACTTGAAGGTTAGCCTGCCATGAGATATGTCAATGGTTATTGTCAAAATGTTAGAGATTAGTAATTAGGCGAAGATCAAATCAAAATACAAATATATTAGATACAGCCTCTCACCATTAGACTTTTCTTTTTCGCAATTAGCTCTTCTTTCTCTCTTGGCTTTAGAGAAAATACTAGTTTTCCAGTTTTTCTGTTGGCCAGCAGTACATTTACTTTGAGCCTCTGCAAAATATTGATTTTATTTATATCACAAGAAGAGAAAAAAAAATCAATCAACAATCTCAGTAAACCAAATCTTAAAGTCAAACTAATAAGGCTTATAAAACTTAGAACTTAGATAAGTTTTTGCAAACCTGGCCAATGAATGATTGCAAGAATTTAATTTTCTCTTGATCATAAATCCTGAGAAGTTCTTCAACCTTCATATCTGATGAAATCTCTCCTCCAGTTTTCATATCGATGTTGGGATCTAGGCTCTTATCAAGAAATGGACTATTTTTTCCAGTCTCATAATTGCCAATAACTCCTAAATTTTGTCTGTACAGTGATGGATCTAGACCCTTCCTTCTCAACCATGACTCAAATGCTAAGAATTTCCACTTGGCAGAAAGATTTCGGTATGGAAGAAATCCTATTAAAGAGCCAAAAGATACCTGTAAAAACGTAACTCTAGTTCATAAAGGTTGTACCTTAGCCTATAAATGAAAAATACAAAACAAAAGTAGCCTGTTCCAAAGACTACTTTACTGCGGTTTCATGTATACTTACAACAAAACCTCTACTGCTACAGCTTATGAGTTCCACCTCTCCTCTATCTCCCATCTTAACCAAATTTTCTGCTCTAGTCCAATCAGCCTCTTCAAATCCCTATTCATAAGCATCCAAGATCATTAGCCAACACAAAAACACTAATATTTAGAAACCTATGGACATGAAACTGCATAAACTTACCTCCATCGATGATTTAACAGGGAGATTCTCAAACTCAGCAGGTTCCTCAACACTGTCCAGGCTTACTGACACATCCTTTGCAGTTTGGTCTAATCTACAAGTGCATATGTCAGACAGACAAAACTAGAATAAGAGTAATGGAAACAAACAAATATAAGGCATGACTAAATGCACCTTTTTGGTTTTACTATTAGTGAAGCTTCCACAGATAAGTTGGCACTGGAATCAACTAAACTCGTGGCCGGAGGAGGTTCCTTCTCTGCTATCTTCTCACTGGAACCTATCACACTCTGCTTATCTGGCTGCAATCCTTAAAAAAAAATCCAAGCACAACATTAATTTGCAGCTTTATTAAAACTAACAATAAAGATCTATACCAACAAAAGATCATCCTTACGAGTAGGTTTCTTCAATATTGAATGATCCTCCAATTCATTGCCAGTTCCAGTCAGTTCCAATGAATCCCTTGAGCTCTCATTTCCTATAGCATCAACAACATCAGACTCTACATAATCTGCATTAGCAGCCTGCTCTTTAGAACCTTCATCTACTGTCTTGACAGGCATAGCAGCGGGCTTCTTTAACAAAGTGAAATCACTAAATCCATCGCCGAGCTCTTCTTTTTTCATTGTCAACTCCATATCACCAACTTCTACAGCATCTAAATCACCCGAATTGTCTTCTTTCGAATCAACATTTTCACTCACACTCATTGGTTCGGGTTTTCGCAACAGGGTCATGTCACTAAATCCCTCATCCTTTTTTTGCTCACTCCCCATTGCCAATGACAAATTCGGTCGAAGTCTCAACCTAGATGGTTTATCTTCAACATCAGGCTCATTTAACATACTTGGTTTCCTCAAAATAACATTAGGAAGACTACGCTTAACACCATCAACAGCCTTCCTAACTGGCCGAACCGGTTTCTTAATCTCAGGTACAAATGCCTTATTATCATCATTTTTGAATTCAAAGCCTTTCTTAGGAACAGGCCTAACCAAATTCAAACCATCCAATGATTTTGAAGGCTGCCCACCATTAGACCAATCAATAGGAATATCTTTCACTTCAGGCATTTTACCCTTGTTCTTGTGAAAAGTTTTCTCTATTTCAATATAACTAACATCTGGGTTTGCTTTCCTACCCAATATCTGAAATTAAAAACCAAAAATAAATACAAAAAAAGAAACATAATTTTGGAAGAGCCCACTTCACCAAAAACACTAAAAAACAAGAGAGAATAGCAAAGAGAGAGAAGGGACCTTGGCAAGGGTGAGTTTAGGGTCCTCGCCGAGCATGCGCCCGAACTTGAGCTCCATTAGGTCCGAAGGGTCGAGCCTAGGCTCATCATTAGAAGCAAAAACTACAAATTTATTGGGGTATTTCGACAAAGAACGGCCTTTTATCAGTCTTCTCGTTGTGATGAACGGAACAGAGTAAATGGGTTTCCGAGCAATTGCGAAAGAAGAAGAAGTGGAAGCCACGGGAGAGGTAACAGTGAGAGCGAGACCGTCCATTATCTCAGAGATATAACAAGCTTTAAGCTCATCAAACAGCTTCAAAAGTGCATTGGATTACTGGGTTTTAATCTTCTTCTCAACTTGGTCGAGTATAAACTAATTTTTGTGAAGGATTGAGGCCCCAGTTCATCTGGGAATTTTCGAGATAGAAGAACGAACAGTGAGTGAAAGAGCTTTGCAGAGTGGAGTCTCTGAACTCTTTAACTCTATCCACCACAGATTGCATCGACGTGGCACCTTGTTCTTGTCTTGCTTCCAAATAAAAAGCTTAACATAAAACTGATTTTTTGTTCTTCTCTTGGACTGATTAATATTTATGGGAAAAGTTGAAAACTTAATATAGGAATAGTTAATAAAATTAGACACTATATAGTTGAATTTTACTTATTATTATTATTATTAGACTTTTTAAATTCTTATTTGAATTAGACTTTTTAAATTCTTATTTGAGTACATGTTTATAAGTATTATTGTAATGTGTATTATATGTGTTATATTATAATTAAATTAAAAATACATTTTAATTATAGTGTGTCATATATGTATATATGTGACAATTATATATATAAGAATGTATTCAATCAATGAAAAATTATTCTTTAAAATGTAAAAATCAAGGCTTAAAATATAAACTATAAATTTTAAAATGTAAACAACAATAATTTAAAGGTTATTTAGGCTTTTTACCCCCCGAACTATTACATATGCATTATCGTGCCCCCCGAATTTTTCAGGTAGTTAAAAAATCCCCCCGATCTATTTACAATCATGTAAATTAGGAGTTCCGTCCAATTCCGTTCATTTTTTGTAACGGGAGGATGATGTGCCCTTTTTTTTTACATAATTTGGGATGACACGTGGGATTCTTTCCGGTGAGTCCGACAAAACCCAGGAGCCACTTCCTTTCCAGTACCACAATGGCCCTCTTCTCTTTGGAAAAATCTCCATTAACCTGATATGGTACGGAAACTTCAAGCCATCCCAACAAGCCATTGTCTCCGACTTCATTACCTCCCTTACTTCTCCATCTTCTTCCAAACCCAACGCAGACCAACCATCAGTCAACACGTGGTGGAAGACCATTGAAACCTACCAGCGCCTTGCCAACTCCAACTCCAAGAAACCTTTGTCCCTCTCCGTCTCATTAGGAGCCGAGTTCATCGACGAGGCCTACTCTCTCAGAAAAACGTTGACCAGTAAACACATCGAGCTCGGTTGGATCTGATGTTGTCGAGGTCAGATGGGTCTGAAGATGGTGGGGTTGTGGTCGGATGGGTCTGGGCGAGGTGACGACGTCAATCGATCTCCAGATCTTTGAAAGAGGCAACAATGGCGGACGGGGAGGAGCTCTAGAGGTTTGTGGGTCTTTGGTGAGGGGTCAGTGGGAGACAAGGTTCGTGAGTTTGTGTGAGAGACGAGGTTCATGGGTCTTACGTTGGGGACAACTAGTTTCATTAAATATGGCCGAGAAGACAGCTTTGCCATGAGGTTTCGATGGGTTAATGATGGGGATGGCTGTAGATTTGGGTTTGATATTTTGGGGATTTCTGAAATTGTTACTTGTTGCAAGGATTTCTTATCTGAGCTATGAAGAAGATAAAGAATTTGTTTGATTTTCTGGGTTTCAAAGATGAACAATTTGAATAAGGTCTATACGGTTCCCACATGTCATCCCAAATTATGTAAAAAAAAGGTCACATCATCCTCCCGTTACAAAAAATGAACGGAATTGGACAGAAGTCCTAATTTACATGACTGTGAATAGATCGGGGGGATTTTTTAATTGCCTGAAAAATTTGGGGGGCACAATAATACATATGTAATAGTTCGGGGGGTAAAAAAGCTAAATAGCCTAATTTAAAATATAAAACTCAAGACATAAAATCTAAATCATGATCCTTTAAAAGTTTAACATCAAGGCTTAAAATCTAAACCACAACTCTTCAAAATATAAACCACAAAGCTTAAAATATAAATCATCACTCTTTAAAATTTAAACCATAGGCCTTAAAATTTAAACTGCAACTTGTAAAAATTTGAACCACTAGACTTAAAATTTAAATTACGACCGTATAAAATATAAATCATAATATTTTAAAATCTAAGTCACGATTTTTTAAAATTTAAACCACTAGTTTTTAAAATTTAAATTACCACAAGACTTAAAATTTAAACCACAAGGCTTAAAATTTAAATCACGATGCTTAAAAGTTAAACTACTTGGCTTAAAATCTAAACCACGACCATATCAAATATAAATCATGATCATTTAAAATATAAATCACGGCTCTTTAAAATTTAAATCACTAGTCTTTAAAATTTAAACCACGACTCTTTAAAATTTAACCCACAAGGCTTAAAATTTAAACTACAAGATTTAAAATTTTAAACCACGAGGCTTAAAATTTAAACTACGACTCTTTGAAATTTTAAACCACGAGGCTTGAATTTAAATTACGACTCTTTAAAATTTAAACCACAAGGCTTAAAAGTTATACTACTAGGCTTAAAATCTAAACTACGACCATATAAAATATAAACCATGATCATTTAAAATCTAAATCATGACTCTTTAAAATTTAAACCACTAATCTTTAAAATTTAACCATGACTCTTTAAAATTAAACCACAAGGCTTAATATTTAAACCACGATTTTTTAAAATTTAAACCACAATGCTTAAAAGCTAAACCACTAGGCTTAAAATCTAAACCACGATCGTATAAAATATAAACCATGATCCTTAAAAATCTAAACCACGACTCTTTAAAATTTAAACCACAAGACTTAAAATTTAAATCACGACTCTTTAAAATTTAAACTACGACTATTTGAAATTTAAACCACAATGCTTAAAATTTAAACAAAAACTCTTTAAAATTTAAACCACAAGGCTTAAAAGTTAAACCACGCGATTAAAATATAAATCGCAACCATATAAAATATAAGCCATAATCCTTTAAAATCTAAACCACGGATCCTTAAAATTTAAACTCCTAATATTTAAAATTTAAACTACAAGGCTGAAAATTTAAACCATAAGACTTAAAATTTAAACCACAAGGCTTAAAATTTAAACCACAAGGTTTAAAAGTTAAACCAAGCGATTAAAATCTAAACAGCGACCATATAAAATATAAATCATGATCCTTTAAAATCTAAACCACGACTCCTTAAAATTTAAATCACTAGTCTCTAATATTTAAACTACAATACTTAAAATTTAAATCACGACTCTTTAAAATTTAAACCACAAGGTTTAAAAGTTATACTACTATGCTTAACAAAATAAAATGTATAAATTTTTAGCTATTAATTTAACTATGTATTTGTTGTGTTTTTTTGTTATTAAATATTATTTAAATCTATCTACTAACAGTAAAAAAGAGTTGGATGTGAGGTTATGTGGCTTCTTATGTTATCCTATTAGGCATGTGTTTGAATCTTGGCAATTACAATTGATATAATATTTTTTTATAGCATGCCTGGACAACTTATGTAGAGAAAGGGTATATTGAGAATATTCATTAATTTGTGTATAAAAGTAAGATGATTAATAAATGGGTAAAAATTAAAATAGTTATCTAAAAATGGGCACCTAGTCTAAATTATTCAGTATTTATTGGGTAAATACTAAACAAAAATGAATGGCACCATTTATTTTGTTAAATAACAATTAGGTCCCTATGTTGACGTAATTTTTCGGCAACAGATAATTATATGAATAAGGAGAGGGATTAGTGCTAAATAATGAACCGTAATCGATGAATGATCTCAGAGGAAAATTATAACTCGAATAGCTTTTTAGGTGGTTCAAAGGTTAAAATCATTCTATTCCACCAGCCAATATTATTGATATATCTCTGATATTCCTTACAGGGTATTTCTTTACCAATTAGAAGCCAACCCTTTGCAACTCCCAGGGTCTCCATATTTATAGGGAGAGGGCACCTAGGTGTTGGCAAAGGAGGTCATCCCGTGACCTTATTATCCATCATGTCGCTTATGTGACATTCATGATTAATTCCTAAAACCTGACAATAAAGTGTGATCTAATCAATAGGTAAGGGGGATAATGGGTCGCATGGCCCAACCCAGTCGTGGGTGCCTGAACACGCACGTTTATGTTGCGTGTCTGAGAATTCAGGAATGGAGTAGATACGTGATGTCTGATATATGCACGTTTACATTGCGTGGTTGACTTCATAAAAGGTCAGAGGTGTCATCTCAAGCTCGTACCCCGAGCTTGATGTAGTCTCAGCTCGTAGTGTCCATGTTGCTGATCTGATCCCTTAGTAATCACTAAACCTTTGGTTATCTCAAGCTAGAGAGGTAGAGACTTGTAACAGCAGCTCCGGGTAGGTGGCTTCCACGTGGCTGATAGAATTATGTCATTTTCCAGCTCGCTAATAACCCGTGGATATTTAGGGTGTACATTTGCCCCCCAAGCCCCTGCTCGTGGCATATGACGCCACCTGGGGCCACAGTGGGGGCTTTTAGGCTTCTTTGTGGACTCTTCATATCCCGCCCATTACGTTGGTATCGGATACGTGGAGCATCGTGGTTGGTAACGGTTCGTCTTCCGAAATCGCATTAAATGGCCTAGCCTATCTTCGGCCGCCGTTTCGTCTTTCAAGTAGTGATCCTCGTATCCCACATCAAGACAATCGAACGGCCCTCATCCTTTGGCCTTTTACGTATATATAAGGCTGGCCACCCTTCGCATGAGCCACCCTTTTATTTGAAATTTTCCTCATCTTCTTCTTTCTTCTCAGTTTCAAAACCCTTTCTTTCGTCCGGTCACTATTCCCAACGTTCCTGAAGTTCAGACGCGAGGGCTCTTTCGTGACTCCGGTACCAACGATTCCAACAGGATTTCAACCCAGACGCTCCTTTCAGTCTTTACACAGCAAAAAAATTCTGTAAGTCCTCCGTTTGTTGCATGCTTTAAATGTTTTCCCTTTCTCTTGCATAGGTAAACTTTCTCTTAGTCGCATGCAATAGGTTGTTTGTCTTTTGTTCTTCTTTGCTGGTATTTTATGCGTAGGTTTTTATCCTAGGGGTATCGACTGTAGGAAAAACTGCTTAGGAGCATGACTCATAGGATACAACTCTGGGGTGATTTTCTGGGTAAAATTTGTATGCCTGTTTGGAACAACCAGTTTCTAGGGTGAAAAAATTGGGTAGCTTAGGGGACACGCTTCACAGGCGGTTTTGCCTTTCGAAACTTTCCTTCCAAGGCAAAAATTATTCTAACCCTCCTGACACATGGATCCCGAGCAATCGGGGACCCGTTGGGAGCACAGGCGCGTGTTCATAGAACCGCATGGTCTCACTCGCTGCGGGCTGGGATTACCTCAGCCCGTGTAAAGGAAACCCTTCGCGCTAGATTCTTTCTTATGCTTAAGTCACCTTTTCTAAACTTTCTTCTTTGTTCGTTAGGCGACCAAATGGCACCCAAGAAGAGCGCATCCAAGAAGAGTGCTGGCAGCTCGTCTTCCCAGCAAGCCAGCAAAGGCAAAGAGGTGGCCACAGACTCCCTGATCCCCAACTTTGGTCCCACCGTGGAGAAGGAGGTCGAGGTGGGGCCTGACGCCTTTTTCGAGGCCGAGAGGATCGCCTCGAAGGTCACCACCCAGGGGAAAGTCAACAAAATTATGCTTTCCCATAATATTGAGATAGGGAGGGGTGCTCTGGACGCCCAACCTCCCCTTGAGGGTGAGCGGAGCTGCGCACCGCTCGACGAGGAGTACGCCGCCTAGAGCGATGAGCATCTCAAGGCTGGGGCCTTCCTCCAACTGGACCAGTACTTCGCGAATTTTTTAAATTACGTGAAGTTAGCCCCCTTCCAGCTCCCCCCTAACTCCTACCGTCTGTTAGCGGGGTTGAAGTATTTATTCCTGAAGCAGGAATGGGAGGTCCCCACGCCGGTGGACATCCTTTACTTATCTTCTATGCATTTGGCGATAACTTAGTTTCTGTTGGTGTTGTGATTGACATCTTATACTTTTCTAGGAAAAAACATGTTAATCAACTCGAATCAACTTCTAAGACTTAAGTCCTAGTTGTATCCAGGACATTAATTTGAAAACTTATTTCGTGTTAATCCTTTATCGATTTCTCGTGATTTTTAAGAAAAACATCGATCAACCAATTTGAAATAACTTCTAAGTTTTAGGACCTGGTTATGTCCAGGACATTAATTTGAAAACTTAGTTCGTGTTAATCCTTTATCGATATCTCGTGTTTTTTTAGAAAAACATCGATCAACCAATTTGAAATAACTTCTAAGTTTTAAGGACGACCTGGTTATATCCAGGATACAACTTAGTTCGTGCTAATCCTTTATCGATATCTCGTGCTTTTTAAGAAAAACATCGATCAATCAATTTGAACTAACTTCTAAGTTTTAGGACGACCTGGTTATATCCAGGATACAACTTAGTTCGTGTTAATCCTTTATCGATATCTCATGCTTTTTAAGAAAAACATCGATCAATCAATTTGAACTAACTTCTAAGTTTTAGGACGACCTGGTTATATCCAGGACATATGCCCTCCAAGTAATTAGGAAAGGGTATTTCGTGGTTACTTGACGTTACATCCACAAATATATACCATAATGTAAAAAGATTTAATTCTCATTACTTAATAAAGAAAATATGGCTTTTCTGATTAAGCCTTACAAAGATATTATTGGTAATATTTCTTCAAATGGATAGCATTCCAAGTTCGTGGGACTGCTTTTCCATTATTAAGCCGAGCTAACTTGTAGGTTCCTTCTTTTATGACCTCGGTTATTTGATAGGGCCCTTCCCAGTTCGGTCCCAATACTCCGTCCTTGGGATCCTTACTGGCTAGGAAGACTCTTCGGAGGACCAGGTCGCCAATGCTAAAGGCGTGTTTCCTGACCTTTGAGTTGAAATAACGAGTGATCTTTTGTTGACAATGCGCAAGTTGTAGTTGTGAATCCTCTCATCTTTCGTCAATCAGGTCGAGGGACGCGCATAGCAATTCGTCATTACGGTCTTGGTCAAATGCCTGGACTCTATGCGAGGCTACCTTTACTTTGACAGGAAGGATTGCCTCACTCCCGAAAGCCAGGGAGAAATGAGTATGACCCGTCGGCGTTCGATGCGAGGTCCGGTATGCCCACAATACTTGGGGGAGCTGTTCAGGCCAGACTCCCTTGGCTTCGTCCAGTCTTTTCTTAAGGCTTTCCTTTAGCGTCTTATTGACGGCCTCGACCTAACCATTGGCCTGGGGATAGGCCACGGATGAGAAGCTCTTAACAATGTCGTGCCTCTCACAGAATTCGGTGAAGAGGTCACTATCAAACTGCGTTCCATTATCTGATACGATCTTCTTTGGCAGCCTAAATCGGCAGATAATGCTCTTGACCACGAAGTCGAGGACTCTTTTTGAAGTGATCGTTGCCAGGGGCTCTGCTTCTGCCCACTTGGTGAAGTAGTCGATAGCTACCACCGCATAACGAACTCCTCCCTTTCCAGTAGGGAGGGCACCAACCAAGTCAATCCCCCAGATCACGAATGGCCACGGGGACGAGATCTTCTTCAGCTCGACCGGGGGAGCTCGGGAAACTGTGGAAAATTGCTGGCACTTGTCACATTTTTTGACGTAGGAGATCGAGTCCTTTGACAGAGTGGGCCAGTAATATCCTTGCCTTAATATCTTCAGGGCCAGGCTTTGCCCCCCAATGTGATCTCCGCAAAAACCCTCATGCATCTCTTGCAAAATGGTCTTCACCTCGCTTGGCATAACACATCGTAGGAGAGGTAGGGAGTGTCCACGCCGATATAATATCTCATCTATCATTGTATACCTTGGAGCCTGGTAAAGTACCTGCCTTGCGTCATTTCGCTCTTCGGGTAACTTTCCTGCTATGAGATATTCAAGGATAGGGGTCATCCAGGTCGGTCTGGCATCGATCATCTCGACCTCCGCCCCGACTTCCTCTATGCTTGGCTTTTCCAAGAACTCTACCGGCACTAACCCCAAAGTCTTCACCTCCCCGGAGGTAGCGAGCTTTGCGAGGGCGTCCGCTTTGGCATTCTGCTCCCGAGGTATCTGCTCGATTGAGCCACACTCGAATGCAGACAGTTCTTTCTTTACCTTGGCCAAGTAAGCAGCCATCTTGGTTCCCCGTGCTTGGTATTCCCCTAACACTTGGTTTACCACGAGCTGGGAGTCGCTGTAACACTGAACGGAGCCGACCTTCAGCTCCTGGGCCACCCTTAGCCCGGCCAGTAAAGCTTCGTATTCAGCCTCGTTGTTGGACGCTTTGAACCCGAACCGCAATGCCGAGTGGAATCAATGTCCTTCTGGGGATATCAATATGATTCCGGCCCCGGTGCCGTTCTCGTTAGACAAGCCATCTATGAAGACCTTCCATGAGGCCTGGGCTAAGGAGGCCTAGGTTAACTCTTCTACAGGATCTTCTCGGAATCCTATGCACTCTACCACAAAATTAGCCAGGGCCTTGCTTTTTATTGCAGTTCGCGGTATGTACAAAATCCCAAATTGGCTGAGTTCAATAGCCCACTTCAACAGACGTCCCGATGCTTCAGGTTTTTGCAAAACCTGCCTTAAAGGCTGATCGGTTATGACGTGTATCGAGTGGGACTGGAAATACGGCCTGAGCTTTCAGGAGGCCGTAATGAGACAGAAAGCCATCTTCTCCATCAACGGATACTGGGATTCAGCTCCGAGAAGCCTCTTGCTGATGTAATAGACTGACTTTTGAGACCGGTCCTCTTCTCGGACTAAGACGACGCTAACTGCATCTTTTGTGACAGCTAGGTAAAGGAAAAAAGGCTCTCCTGCCGTTGGTTTGGATAATACGGGCGGCTCGGCTAAATGTGATTTCAGGTCGAGGAAGGCACATTCCAATTCTTCGGTCCACTCAAATTTCTTATTCCCCCGGAGCAGGTTATAGAATGGCAGACACTTGTCAGTAAATTTAGAAATAAACCGATTAAGGGCCGCCACCCTTCCTATCAGACTTTGAACGTCCTTTTGCGACCGAGGTGAGGGCATCTCGAGTAGCGACCTGATCTTATCGGGGTTTGCTTCTATCCCCCTGGTATTGATAATGAAACCTAGGAATTTTCCTGACGTGACCCCGAAAGTACATTTTTGGGGGTTAAGTCTCATGTCGTACTCTCTCAATATCTTAAAGCATTCCTCCAGATCGGAAACATGGTTATCGGCAATTTTCGACTTGACTAGCATTTCTTCAACATACACTTCCATGTTCTTCCCGATCTGGTTGGCAAACATCCTATTTACCAACCTCTGGTATGTTGCTCCGGCGTTCTTCAGCCCGAAGGGCATGACCTTGTAACAATAAACGTTAGTTGGTGTAACGCCCCAACTCCTGGGACCGTTACAGTGTGCCTTGTAAACAGTGTTAAACCCGCTAACAAGAGTCATTTGGCCAAAACGTGATCTAAGTATGATTAGCGGTTTAGGGTTTAAACATTTTGGTTATGATGTAACGTTTCACTAGAACATTTAATATATACATTGGGATCCCAAAAATATAAATTTCAGAGTTTATTACAGAAAATATTTACTACAAGCTGTTCTAAGCGGCAAAACAGGGTTCAACCCTAGTTCCACTTTAAACCTCGGCCGTGGCGGTCGAGCAGCTGCATATGTACACGTCATCACCTAAGCTCTTCAACTCAAGGATGGTCCAGCTTCCTCTTGCCTTTACCTGCACCACATAGCACCCATGAGCCGAAGCCCAGCAAGAAAACATAACACTTTTCATAAACATTATCAAATGATTATCATTATAATCATATTGAATATAAAGCTTTCAAACCAATGGGTGAACATTACATGATTCTAGCGAGAGAGTGGCTGTTAGGTAAGCCACTAGCCTCCAAGCTCTCTTTTCTAGCGGGAGAGTGGCTGTTAGGTAAGCTACTAGCCTCCAAGCTCTTTTTCCATTCATCGACCCTTAGGGTCGGTCAGGCATTAATGCTCCTTGAGTCATTCAATGCTAGTAGTCGATTAGATATAATCTCTGTTGGCTTGCGTGATTCACGCTAAGGCCATTCTGACAAATAAGTCAGCACTACCTGACCTGTGTCCAGTATCACTGCCGAACCTGACTAATGAGTCACAGCTTCACGGTTAACACTAACACTTTTGTCGATTCTGACTGAAGAGTCAGTGCATCGTGACTAGTGCCCAGTACCACTGTCGAACCTGACTAATGAGTCACAACTTCACAGTTGATACTAGCACCTTTTGTCAAATCTGACTAATTAGTCAGTACCATACACAAGTAAGCAATGCTATCAACATATATCATATGCCAGTTATCCAAGAACAAGGCATTCAGCATGCTTACTAAACAGTTTCTAGCATAATCATGATCATGCACAAATTCAGAGACTCAAGCTCTGGCCAATCTCATATTCATCATTCATGGCATGCCCTAATCACATGTTTCTCGTGCATTATATGCATCACACTTAATCATCCAGCATGCCTCAACAATAGTCATATGCCAATGGGCAAGATTGCCAAGCATTCATTATGCTATCAACATTTACATTTAAACATCCATCATGCATCAATAATAACCATGCATGTCATACTCAATAATCAACCAACATGCTTCAATGATAACCATGCATGTCACATATACACAGGGTGCAGTTTTCTTACCTCAGATTAAAGCTAGTACCAATATAAGAACGATCCTTGAGAACGATCAACCTTTAAGCCCTTAGCGGTCACCTAATCATAACCAAATATGGAATACCATTAATAACATGATAATCAAAGGTTCCACACCAATATCTAGCCCCCAAGAGGTCAATCCAAACTAATCCAAGTGGTAGGGACACTCCCGAGGCCCATAGTTAAGTTCCCGGGGTCAAAACGAGCAAACGGGGTGAAAACAGGGCAAGGGCTGCGGCCCTAGCACCTTGGGCCGCAGCCCCCAGGGTTCTCTGAGGCAAGGGCCGCGACTCCCTCCATCAAGGGCCGCGGCGCCCAGCAAGGACAATTCCCTGACACCTGCTTCTTCGAACTAGGGCCGCGGCGCACAAGAACAGGGCCGCGACCCCCAACCCTGGGCCATTCCCAAACGCGTTTTAAACACTTCAAACCTTCCAAAAACATACCCAAACATTCCCCATTCATCAAATCAAAGTTCCCAAGCTTCCCAATACTCCAAAACCCTCAAAACCCAAAGCTCAAACCAACCAAAAACTCAACAATTAACAAAGTCCAATTCTAAGCTTAAAAACTTTAAAAACTTCAAACTTCAAACTTTGATTACCTTCGATTGGGTTGTTTTCCATCAAATCCTTCGGTTAAAAAGCTTATAATCTTTCCTTGGATCGCTATGCCTCGACCCTTGCTTGATTCCGACTCCTATTACTCAAGATTTCCTCAAAAAGGCTCAAACGGTAAAACGGACTGTTTTGAGAGAGAACGAGAAGTTTCTAACGTACGTTCTTATCTGTCAAGCTACTTCAAGCTTAAGTAACCTCAAATAAAACCTAGTGCTCGGGGTCCCGAAAACACCTCCGGGGACACTATAGTCAAAACTTCCAGAATTTCACCCTGATCTCAAATATTCTCAATCTATCACCAAATAAACATTCCTATTACCCCAAATTTGACCCCGTTATGACTGATAACTCTACAAAATAGAGTTATTTTACCACTTTTTATGTGCTAATTGTTGCTTAATTCTTGAGTTTTTAATTGATTTATTAAGTTTTTAAGTAATTTTGAATTTATTAGGTTTATTTTGATTTTATATATTTTTGTGTGTTTTTATAGTTATTTTGTTGTAATATATTGTAGTTTAATTATTTAAATTATTGTAGTTTAATTTGTGGTAAAAAAATGCTATATTATTGAGCTTAAGTGTTAAATATAAATTAAGTTATAATTAATATTTTCAAAGAATTAGCTTGATTTATTTTATAATTGAAAATATTTGAATTTGATTTAATTTGTGTTTATTTTGTAGGGAGTAAGTTGTATTTTTTTGGCTTTGAAAAATAAAGAAAAGAAAGGAAAACAAGTGAAAAATTTGAAAGAAAATCTCTTGAGATGTGGCATTTTTCTCCACAGCCACTTGGGCCTCCTTCAGCAAACATCCCAGGCCCAACTGCTCTCCTGCGCCAGCCGAAGCACCAACACTCCCTTCTTCAGCAATTGACTCACCTGCCATCAACATGCCTTCCACGTGCCAGCATTCCAGCCACGTGACCATGAGCATTTCATTCGTCCAGCCAATTTGAGGGAAATTTGTTTATATACTCCATCAGCCACATACAGCCATGCACCACTCCACGCCAAGCAAGCAAACCAGACCCAAGGCCCATGAGCCTCCAACACGCCCCAGCTCCAACCTGCCATAAAGCAGCCCCAAAGCCACCAAACATTTGCACGCTATGTTGTTCTTGAGCCCAACAAAAAATACTTTTGTACCATTTTTCCCCCATGACAAAAATACCACATTTTTACCTCACTTTCTGCACTTTTTACTCCAAAACATAATTATTACACCCTATAATTTATTCCTATTTGCCATATTATAATTAATTCAATTAATTTAATCAATTTAATTAATTTGAATTGATTATTTTAATCATCATTTGGCTATAAATAAGGGATTTGTGGTGTCCATTTTGGGGAGGGAGAGGTTACCATACCAAAAATTCTACACATTTCAAAACCTCTCTATTCTCTTCATCTTCTTCTTCTTTTTATTTTTTTCTATGTATTTTTAGAGGAACAATTTGGGGGTTCATCCTCCAAATTTTCCTATTTATGTTTGTAATTTTTAGTTTGTATTTGTTCTTCTAGTTATGTGTTTCTAATCTTTTTAAGATTATTAAGGTGATGATGAAACAATATGTAACTAGATAGTGTTTATTTTGTATGTTGATTTCCCATTTTGTGCAATAAAGTTTATGGATTTTCTTATTCAAATATCTTCTTTCATCTTAAATATCATGTATTTTGGATTGTTAGCACATATTTAAACTTTGTTCTTCATTAGTGCAAAAACATAATATTCTTTGTGTAAGATGTGTCATTAAATTGTACACATCCATGCTTAGAACAGAAATATTATGTTTTGCCTTATAAATAATATTCATTGATTTATTTGTTATTTCATTAGATTGATTTACACTAAATGTTTTGAAATTATAATTTTGAAAAGTGAAGAAAAATCTTATCTTTTTGGAAGAAATTTGTGCTTAAAATTACAAATCTATTTAGAAAATGATAGTTTTATTTATTTTAACTATCACTAAAACTTGGGAATCAATGTACATGTAAATATTATTAAACTTATATTTTGTGGATTCTAATCCTTAATAGTCTTATTTTACCACCTTGATTTCTACTTTTAATTTATGTTATATATATTGTCTTTAATTTCTTTATTATTATCTTTTATTTTATTTTTATTATACAAAAATCCCATCAATCTTTGGAACTAGGTTAGAATTTATTAATTTTGATTTAAAATAGTTTTATTTTCGATTTTAGACAACTCATTTGGGTTCGACCTCGTGCTTACACGAACACTATTCTATAAATACGATTCGTGCGCTTGCGAGTATAAATATTTAAAACATACCCGTTTTGGGTCCATCAATGACAAAACCGCTAACTCATAATCTAAGATTGTCTCATGCCGCATAGCTCGAATATATCTCCATAATAATGAAATCTCATTCACAAATTACAATACGCACCCAATAGGCCAAATTACCAAAATGCCATTTTCATTATAAGTACACCCATATGCATGCATTTATCATCATACAATAATATAATTCACATGAACATGCATATAATCATTAAATATCATAATACATCAATTATGGCCCTCCCGGCCTCCTAATCAAGGTCCTAAACCTTATTAGGAAATTTGGGGCATTACAGTTGGGGTCATGAAGCTAGTGTGTTCCTAGTCTGCTGGATTCATGGCGATCTGATTGTAGCCTGAACATGCATCCATAAAAGACATGAGCTCGTGCCCCGCCATGGCATCTACCAATTGGTCGATCCTTGGCAAGGGGAAGCAGTCTTTGGGGCAGACTTTGTTCAGATCGGAGAAGTCGATGCAGGTCCGCCATTTCCCGTTGGGCTTCGGAACCAATACAGGATTGGCGACCCAGATCGGGAACTTTGCCTCGCGGATAAAGCCGCACTTTAAGAGTCAGGCTACTTCCTCTTCTAGGGCTTCAGCTCGGGTTGTTCCTAGGCGCCTTTGTTTATGGGATTTCGTAGGCATGCTTTTATCCAAGTGGAGGGTGTGCATTATGACTCTCGGACTGATCCCCACCATGTCTTCATGAGACCAGGCGAACACGTCTAGATTCTCCTGCAGAAACTTAATCAGCTCCGCCTTCCTTTCGCTACATAGATTTTTCCTGAGCTTTACCACCCGCCAGGGATCTTGTGGATCGATATTTACCTCTTCGAGCTCTTCGATGGCTTGGAGCTCGGATTTATCCTCGCCTATTTTGGGGTCGATATCATTATTTAAGATGATATTCTCCCCTTTGACAATCTGAGGTTTTTCAATCTGAGGACTAGACACAAGTTCCTGAGATTCCTCATACCCGTCCTGGACGGTCATCGTTACCTGCCCGGGTTTTAATTTTCCCCTCATAGAAATGTTGTAGCATTCCCTGGCAGCAAGCTGATCACCTCGGACCGTGCATATCCTCGAGGAGGGAAATTTTAGCGCGAGGTGGCAGATGGAGGTTATGGCTTCAAACGCAATCAATGTAGGTCGGCCCAAAATAGCATTGTACGCGGCGGGATAATCGATGACCACAAACTTGAGGAGTTTCGGGACTGTCCGAGGTCCCTCTCCCAAGGTGATCACTAGCTCGATCGTTCCTATGGCCGCCAACCCTTCTCCAGAGAATCCGTATAGCATCATGGAGGTTGCTTTCAGCTCGGTGACAGATAAACCCATCTTTTCCAGTGTAGACCGGAACAACAGGTTCACCGAGCTCCCATTATCGACCAGTATTCTTCTAACTCTCTGGTTAGCGAGCTGAGCGGCTACAACCAGAGGGTCGTTATGAGGGAACTGGACGTGACTGGCATCTTCCTCAGTGAATATGATTGGTTGCCTCTCCAATCGTTGTTGTTTGGGTAGATGGTGATCAGGGACGAACTCCACTCCATTATGGGCCTTAAGTTCATTGATGTATCTCTTTTGGGCACCTCTGCTTGTGCGCACCAAATGGGGACCTCCTGAGATCGTGGAGATCTCTCCTCCTATCACACGAGGAGGGACGTCTTGGTCTACCCGAGACCCGGGCTGGCTTATCGGAACTTCCGGAGCTGGGTGGCCGGCGGGAACTTTATTCCGCGCATATTGAGCCAAGGGTCCGACTCTGATGAGAGTCTCGATCTCATCCTTCAGGTGCCTACAATCATCGGTGTTGTGGCCAAGGTCGTTGTGGAAACGACAAAACTTGGAAGGGTCTCGTTTACCTTTCTGGTGCTTCAACAGTTCCGGCTTCTTCCAGGGGAGCCGAGCAGAGTTTGCTAGGAAAATGTTCTCCCTAGTGTGTGTGAGCTCGGTATAAGTCACGTAGACCGGCTTAAATTTTTCTACGGGCTTGTTCTTCTTTGGGCCGTGTTGGCCACCCTCGCTGCTCCCTTTTCTCTTTCCTCCACCAAACTGGTTATTCTGTGTGATGGTCTGTGTCGCTGTCACGACATCCGTTCCCACTCCATCGGGCTGTTCAGGGGCCTGGCTGGTTCCCGTGGCCGATGCTCGCACCTCCTCTAGGTTTATCCATCCATGGGCCCTATTTAGGAATTCATTTACGGTGCTAACTCCCTTTCTCTGTATTTCTTCCCAGAGTCCACCTCCGACAAGGATCCCAGTCCTCAAGGCCATGAGCTTGGAACTATCGTCTGCGTCCCTGGCTCGAGTAGCGACGTTCGCGAATCTGCTCAGGTAAGCTTTCAGAGGCTCGTCGGATTGCTGTCTTACATTCGCCAAGGTATCGGCCTTGACGGGGGCAGCCTGAGAAGCTCGGAATGCCCTCTTAAAGTCGGCAGAAAAGGTTTTCCACGAGCTGATGGATTGCTTTTTACTCTGTTTGAACCATTGCTTGGTCGACCCAGTCAAGGTGGAAGGAAATATTACACATCTCAGCTCGGGACCAATGTTGTGGGCCATCATCAAGGTGTTGAACATACCCAGATGATCTGACGGGTCCCCGTCTCCGTTGAACTTGGATAAGTGAGGCATACGGAAACCAGGTGGATACGCCGTAGCTGCTATGCTGGGGGTGAAGAGCTCAAGTTCGTCCCCCGAGTCATACTCGTCTTTTTCTTTTTCCTACAAGAGCTTCCTCATCAGCTCCTCCATCTAAGCCAGAAGCTCAAGGGTTTGGCCCTGACTTCCTTGGTTGTTCCGGGGCTGTTCAACAGCTCCGGTTCCATGGTACTTGTTAGACGGGTTATTGTCCCTCCTATCTTGAGATAGGTTATATGGGAAGTTCCTGCTGTCACGTACCTCAGACAGGCCTTCCCCTTGGCGAGCGCGATTGCCATTTCCAACTGGGTCTCCTCTCTAAGAGTTTAAACGATCTCGGAGGTCGCCCCTCGGGACGGCTTGAGGGCTTTGAGCCGAGCTCAAATGATGGCGCTGGTCTCCGCTGGACATGTCACTTCGACGACTTCCGGTCCAATAACTTCCATTCGAAAAGCTCAGAGCCCGCCGCTGGGGGTGAGGATCCGGGACTTCTCTAGGCGCCCGGCTACGATGGGAAGGTCCGACAGAAGGAGGATTTCTCCTGCTGCTCCCATGAGCCGGAATGTCTTGGACTGGCCGGGGAGGAGATGGGTATCTTACTGGTGAAGGAGGATGCCTGACCGGGGACGCGATCCTAGTCCCGTCAGGGCAGATCAAGCTAGGTCGCGGTCGCTCTGCTCTACCATCCTCCGCGTCCTGTGCTCGGCGGTCCGAGCGGGGTGCAGGATGGCTGGCCGGGGCGGGTTGTCATCACGATCCCTCCCTGGATCTCCTTCGCGAGCTTCCTCGAGCCCTCCTGGGTGCGCTCGAGGGCGGAAGTGAGCTAGGAGTTGAGGTCCGGACCGATCGGTTGAACTGCTGCTCGGCCCTAGGAAGCTCCTCAAATGTGGTCTCCTGGTGGTGCGACGTGGGAGTAGAATTTGATGTTGGGGGTCTGACCGACTGACTGGGCCTGGACCGGTTACCCCGGCGGGACCTATGAGTCTCTCCATGCCTCTTTCCGACGTTAGCGTCGGTTTTCAGAGGGGTTAACCGGGCCAAAACCTCTTGAATCTGTTGGTTTGCTTTCGCCAGCTGACTCCTCAATTGTGCATTTTCCATTTCTACCGCAGTGTAGAAATTCGGGTTCGGATTGGGCGGCCGGGGAGCCGAACTTCCAGTGTCATCTTGGCCCATTGGCTGCTTGCCCGACCGCTGTTGAACCTCAGGGTTCTGATCATCGGACATGGCGGCATGGTGGGCCTCTTGCCCATCACGTTGGTCTGCCTCATTACCATGTCTTGAGCGAGTGACTACCATGGTTGGGTATTGTGATAGCACCAATCTAAAAGCTCTCAATGAAAGCACCAAACTGTTGACGCAGTTCTTCGGCAACAAATAATTATATGAATAAGGAGAGGGATTAGTGCTAAATAATGAACCGTAATCGATGAATGATCTCAGAGGAAAATTATAACTCGAAGAGCTTTTTAGGTGGTTCAAAGGTTAAAATCCTTCTAGTCCACCAGCCAATATTATTGATATATCTCTGATATTCCTTACAGGGTATTTATTTACCAATTAGAAGCCAACCCTTTGCAACTCCCAGGGTCTCCATATTTATAGGGAGAGAGCACCTGGGTGTTGGCAAAGGAGGTCATCCCGTGACCTTCTTACCCATCATGTCGCTTTTGTGACATTCATGATTAATTCCTAAAACCTGACAATGAAGTGTGGTCTAATCAATAGGTAAGGGGGATAATGGGCCGTATGGCCTAACCCAGTCGTGGGTGCCTGAACACATACGTTTATGCTGCGTGTCCGAGAATTCAGGAATGGAGTAGACACGTGATGTCTGATATATGCACGTTTACATTGCGTGGTTGACTTCATAAAATGTCAGAGGTGTCATCTCAAGCTCGTACCCCGAGCTTGATGTAGTCTCAACTCGTAGTGTCCATGCTGCTGATCCGATCCCTTAATAATCACTAAACCTTTGGTTATCTCGAGCTAGAGAGGTAGAGACTTGTAACAGCAGCTCCGGGTAGGTGGCTTCCACGTGACTAATAGAATTATGTCATTTTCCAGCTCGCTAATAACCCGTGGATATTTAGGGCATACACCCTACATTTTGTAAAATAAAACACAATAATACTCTCTCTGAGCCTGATTTTGTTCAAACTATTTTCAATAGAAACAAATTGTCCTCATATTTTATTTTTTGATTAATTTAATAATATAAAAAAAATAAAATGAATTAAAAATTAAAAAAAAATATTTTTAATTATTAAATACATTTAAATGAATTAAAATGTAAAAATAATTTTAATGAATAAAAATTAAAATTAAACATATTCTTGAACTTAAAATCTTAAATGTAAATCAAATAAATAAAAACATAACAAAAATTAAAACTAATCTAACATAATAAAAAAAAAAATTGATTTTTTTTCTCCTTTTTTCTTCTTCTTCTTCGTCCCTTATCTTGCAAGTAGATCGGTGGAGCTCGGAGCACTTCAAGCCAGAATGATGATAGAAGATCTGGACGACGACAAAGCCTCTTCCCTCGCTGGTAGTGGAGGAATCGATTGGGTGACAAGATATGAGTTTCTACACCTAAGGGCTTCCTCCTTCATCCTTCTCAGATATGGTCTTCAAATGGCGATGGGCCTAGGTGTAACACCCTCACTTATTTTCAGTCAAAACCATATTTGAGGTGTTACGTTTTAAAACTATATCATAATTTTATTACTGCGGAAGTCTGGACATATATATATATATTTTTAAACTTGAAAACTTATTTCACATTATTTACATTAAACATAAAGTGTGTCTCAAACATACTTTACATAAGTATTAAATAACCCAATTTGTTTTCAAAACATAACTTCACACTTTATTACAAATATCACACTGATAACTGAAATAACCCACAAAAAGGTCGATATGTTCATATGTACAAATCAGGGTCAGGACCATGCTTCAGTTCTCCTTATGTCATTCAATCATTTCTTTCTCTACCTGCAACACAGGACAACTGTGAGCCTAAAGCTCAGTAAGCAAAGTAATGCATGCAATGCTAATGATTACTCAATGTCAAAGGACATACACAACTTCTTTTTAAATTTTGGGCCCATTAAAATTGTGCACACTGTTTGATTAAGCCAATGTCTGCAGGGCTTGTTATACATATCATATAAAATCCCATGGGTTCTCCTCCGGCTAGCCATCACCACAGTAGAGCACATTAAAAACCTTATTCCATCGTTGCCCCGTCGGGCTCAAGAGTTAAGGCGGCCACACACTGTGGTGTCAATACATATAACAATAACTCATATGGAGGAGAAATAAAAACGGAAACATGGCAAACAATATAATTGGTTCACTAAAACCTAGCCCAAATTATTGGGCAGCCACTATAAGCCTACTATAGGCCTCCGTTTACACTTATTAACACTTTCATTTGCCTTTTCAAAACAGTGGCACTGAACTTAAACTTCTTATGACAACTTTCTTTTATGTTGCACAAAACTTGCAAAGGCATCATATAATTAATCATCATAATATCATGCGTGGTCTTATATCATAGAATAATTTACCATATCACTATTATGTCATGCATGCAAATTTATGATGAAGTGTCAATGTATGTTAATACCAATTGCTCACAAAATATTCATATAATGCATATTTTCACATAACATGTAATTCTTGTGTTGCAGTTGAATACTTTACTTACCTTCTGTCCAAAATATATTTCACCGTGTAACAAGTGGTGTCTTAGGTGTTGATGTGCTTATTCTGACAATGGCATGGATTTCTCATCATAATGATAGCAGTAATACATTGAACTCTCATTTAAAAATACCCATAAAACATCATATCAAATTTCTGATCCAATTCATGCCTAAAATGCCTTAAACCACCTAGATCGAGCGTTAAATTTATCTTAGACATTTGGAGAAATTTTGACAGAGTTTCCCCTTAATTTTAGCTATCCTCAAATATCAAAATCAACAAATAATCAACATCAAATAACCCGCCATAACCATATATCCCAAATACCAACATGATTCATCATAAAGTTATCATATACCGATTTTGATAAAATTCTTATCTCCTAGATCATCACCCAAATTAAATGAGTCTCCACATCTATTCAAACATTTATAAACATATATACTCTCTTATAAACTCAATCAAATAACCAAAAATCAGTTTGTACTCCAAGAACCCCAAAAACCTCATAAAACACAAATTTTCACTTACCGAGCAACTTTCGGCGAAAACAATCTCTTCTAGCTTTTCTAAACCTCAAACCACTTGGAAACCACCAAGAAATATCTTAACAAGAGATAAAACACCATAGATAAGCTCTCATCGAAATTCAAAAAAACATATTTTAACTTCCAAGTACAAGAACTTACCATAAAAAGGCTAGAACTAAGCTTAATCCACTTCTTTGCCTTTGATTTCACTTGGATCTCCTTAGAATTTCTTCAAACCAGCCAAAAAATGGTTTTTGGTTTTCTTTTCTCTCTGTTTTTCAGAGTAATGGTCGTGCAAAGTGATAAGGTTGATGAAAATTCTTTATTTTCAATGATTTGACCTTATTGTATCAAAATTTGACACCTTGCACCTCATCATTTCACATTTTGACTTATGAAAATCTTATCACTTCAATAATTTCGACTTAATCATCTGCTGGGCCTATTATCCTTATGTGTAAAACACTCACACCAAACCTTAGGTCCATATGAGTTCATACCCAATAGTTATGCTTACCCGATCGAGCGTAGCGCATTTATGCTAAGCTCGTTTTGACTTTGCATCAATACCACTGATTATGTATACCTCCCATCAAGAATTGATCTAATGGTTCTAAAACCATTTTTACTTCATCAATGAGACCTTAATCATACCTCAATTATATTTGGTAAATCCACTAATACTAAATTTTACCCCGAAATACTAGTAATCGATATTGTACTATTTTTCACCACTTAACATCTTTTGCCTTCTATATCTCACTTTTCTCACTTAATTCCATGCCTTGTCCATATTTTTCATACTTTCTTATATCTTGAACACATCAAACACCCATAAAAGACAACTCAAATGCCACAAGGTTAATAATATTGAGCATACATATAGACATCACATACACAACTTTTATACTTATACATGAAAACACTTATAAGAATATGCATATGCTCAAATTATACATATTGTATGATATGTAATGCAATGCAATGCAATCATGCGATTATTGGCTATATTATATCAAAATAATGTGGGTGCTCACTAGGTCACGGTGGGGCTTCCTCCTTGGATATGGTCTTCAAACGAAGGTGGGTTGGGTTGTGGTGGGGCTTACGAAGTTGAGGCTTTCTCCTTTTTAGATCTGGGCTTCGAATGGAGGTGAAGCCATTATGAGCACGTACGGACAACGAAGATAGGGCATTTCACACTTGTTCGACGTTCACGATCACCCCAAGCATTCTCCAGTTGCCCATTAGCTCCGATAGCAAGGAATTTCTTAACCTAGTTGTAGCTTCAACGGTACACAGGTAGCTTCAATGGCTATGGAGAATGGTTTCAATAGTGCATCACATTTGTGAGTTTTTTTAGGATATTTTCATATTTGATATGTTTTTATTCCTTTGTTCTTGACAAATCTGTGTTTGATTTTTTTAAATTTAAATATTATATTTTGTAAATTTAATTTTAATATTTGAAAATAATTTAAATTCAATATTTAATAAAATCCAAGGGTATTTTGGTCATATTGAAAAAGTATTTGATCAAAATTGGGCTAAGGATATTATTTTGTTCCATTTTACAAAATACTGAGTCTAAATTGTCATTTATCAAAATAGATAGTCTGATTGGTAACTTTTGCAAAACACAGGGTCTAAAATGACATTTACCCATATTTATTATATATGATGTCTATCAATTTTCATTTTTTATCATTAATATTAATTTGGCCAAAACTCCTTAAATTAATTAATTCAATTATTTTTAATTAGTTAAATTCAAAGTTTTTATATTCTTAATTTATTGAAATTTTTATTTTAAATTAACTGGATTTAAAAAATAATAATTTTTAATTCGTTTAAAATATTTAATAATTAAAAAGTTAAACTAATCAAGTGCAGTTATGTGGCGGCCACGCAACGTAAGTCCTGGTTAGACTTGGCAAAAGCTCACCAAATTTATAACAATAGCTATTTTTGCAACCAAAAATTTTAATTAGACATTTAAGTGTAACAAATCGAACTATATAAATATTTATGTGACAATTTTCATTTGAAAAAATAACACTAAATAAACACTCATAAATTTAGTCAATTTCTATTAAAAATTAGAAATAAAAAATACTTTGACATGTGTTTGTGGAGACGGATGCTCACTAAAATATTGAAATAAGAAGTTGTTAGCACTCCTCTAACATGCATATATTTTTTTAATTCTATAACTTTCATTTTATTTAGGACATATTTAATTTTAAGATACTTCACACTGCACACTTTTGTTAGAGCACTCCTAATGGATGAGGTAAAATGTTTAATTCTTTATAATATAGAGAAAAAATTGTTAAATAGTCTTCCAATTAGTAATGTAAAGTTATATTTTTTTACCTAAATGAATAATATTTCTCTATATGTAGTGAAATACTATTCATCAAGCTATAAATATTTTATTATTTTTTTTTATAAACTTTTGTATATATATGAGTGTGATATTATTATATTTAATTATTTTATTTCTTAAAATGAATAAAATATTTAAAAAATATATAATATTTAAATGATGTAGAGAAATATATAGAAAAGTTGATGTATGGTATAATATAAGACTTAGAGATAAAATAGAAAAATGTGTATTTTGATAATGTATTTTAAAAAATTGAGTAGAACATCCATTGAGAGTCCTCTTAGTAACAAGTTTTTTCTTAATATTGTATTTTATCATATATTAGATATTATAATTCTTTTTGTTCAATATTAGTATATGATATTAGTGTTTTTATTTTATGAAATATGAAAAAGAAACTGCACATGTCAATTGAAAATTCAAGCTAAATGGAAGTGAAGCCCAGGACCCATTCATATAGCAACAACTTGTACAAAACAAAATGGGAAAACATTGCTACATATGGGAAAATATCAAACCAAAATTATTAAACCAAGCTGATTGTCTTCCTTTTTTTTTTTATTGGATTGATTTCATGTTTGGACTGAATCCTCATTGGGGTTTACTTCTGCTGCTTCAGCTTTTGTTTTTGCTATTATCTCAGGGTTATTTTCTGCTAATAAAACTCCATTTTTCTTCATTGAAGCAGTTTTAATGAGGTGATTATAGCTTCCCTTCTCCTTGAATAACTGGGCAAAGTGGTGCTTGCAGTAAAGGATTCCATCCAAAGCAGCATAGGATGATGTTGACAGGAAGCAACCCCCATGATTGCACCTGAAGCATGACTTGTGGTAAAATTCTCCCTCCACAGTGACCTGTAAAACAAATGTCGCCCAGATGTTTGATAATTTGGCTCAATGGAAATTTTTTTTTATATATTCTCATAATTGGCTTGTATACTGAACTCCAAAGCCTGAAAATACAATTGGGATTGGATTATATCGTGCTGTTTGCCTACCTTTTCCAGTGGGTATACTGTTTTGCTGCAGACTGCACATTTGTCTTGAGTTCCAGAGAACATGGATGAGAGCTTGCTAGGGGCCCTGGCCTGTGAAAGTATGACATGAAAGATTTTGAGATATTGAATGAATATAGCATATTTATAGATTTCCCAGAAGGAAAGACCTATCATGCAAATGAGAATAAGCCAAGATGCATGTAAAGGATTTGGATGTACCAGTTGTTCGGTTGGTGGCTTTCCAGCTGATCAGACATGATGAAGAAACATTTGTTAGCAGAAATGAAGGAAATAAGATCTGTCAATCTTAAAAGGTGAAAGAGGGTATTCTTACATTGAAATTTCTTGGTGAAACTACCAGTTTTCCTGAAGAGTTGCTCAAAGTGAGGCTTGCAATACAAGACTCCATCCATAGAGGAGTAATTGCTTATCTGCATAAAGAAGATGCCATATATCAGATAAGTGCTTGATCATCATCATCATCATCATCATCATCTCAATATAATCACTACTTTACCCTTATCTTCTTTTACTTTAACTTTTGTGAGTTTCTCTTAAGATTGCCATGTGAATAACAGATTTCAAATCTGTTAAAAACTTTTTAGTTGGATAATATTGTCCCTTAAGGATCTTTCCTCTCCAAAAACAAGTAAAAGAAAAGAGCAACAAAAAGGCTTAATTATGATTGAAAACATACCACAAGAAGGCCAGTGCAGTGACTGCATTTGAAGCAAGTCTTGTGATAGATAACTCCATCAGCTGATAACATGTCAATGAAATGAACAGTCTTATCACAAGCCTTACATTTCTGTTGGGTTCCACTGAACGCCATTTTTTTGTGGTTTGTCTTTCTTTGTGCTGTTAAACCTCAGAAGCTCAACAGAGAAAGATCAATAATGATAATATAATATCAAAATACAAGAGATGATGAAACGTTCAGTGAGAAACCACAGGAGGAGTTCTTTCTCTCTATATCTCAGAAAATTGAGATATGATGATGAACTCTACAAAATTTAGCCACCCTTTGCCCTGTACTTGTACAGGTCAAGTTGAATAAAGATTAAAGGCTCAAAATGAAATAAATTAATGAGTGGAAAAGGTTAATGGTATTGTATTTTTAGGACACGTGATGGGGTTTCCATCTCTTTTGGAACATTTTTTTGGATAGTTTAAGGCAAAAAGACAAGTTAGAGAACCATATTAGTTGTTTGACCAGATCTTTAGAAATAATATAGAGGCTAAACCAATGTAACTGCCTTCCTTTTTTGGGGGTGATTTTCTCATATGCTTAATGGTAGTATATATTTAAGGTGAATGACCATTTATAGACCAGATAAGAAGCCAAAAAAATGGCTTAGGCATATATGTTGCTAACATATACAAATCACCAACTCAGATATGTGACAAAATCTTTAGTTTGTGAGCTATGAGTATATTGTTCATCTGGCCATATAGCCTATTATCTCGCAAATTTTGAAACAAAATTGCATGCCAGCACTATAGTGTCGAAATATAAACATTTAGGTGACGTTTGTTTCAGATATTAAAATTAGAATTAAGGAGTAATGATATATGTACTAAAAATATACACTCAAACATTACACACAGTGATGTGGCAGTTTAGCTTCGTTAATCACATTTATTAAAATTAAGACCCATTATTTTAAAAAGCAGTGACACGTCATTGTGTGTAATGTTTGAATGCATATTTTGGGTGAACATATCATTACTCTTAAAATAAATATAGTAATGAAATGAAATAAGAAAATATAGTAATGAAATGAAATAAGAATGATAATGATTAATGAGCATAATATTTTGTTGTTTGCGTGAATATATAAATTAATATTGGAATAAGTATTGTATTAAATTTTTCGTTATTTAAATTATAAAGAATAAATTATCCTTGGATAAGAATGGTTATTTCGTTTCATAAGCAATTCAAAAGTTCCTTTTATTTTTTTGAAAAATTATTCTAAAGTATATATGATCCAAACAGCTCCTAAAAGAAATATACTTTTAAAAGCAAATTTATTAAATTGTTCATTTTTTTTGTGGAAAAATAAACAAAGGTAAAGAAAATAAATGAAGGGAATGATTAAAAATATATCATTTTCTAATGTGAAAGGGCATATTTTTTTTTAAAAAAAATTATACAAGTTTAGTAAACATTTGAATAAGAAGTTAAAATAAAAAATAATGTTCATTTGTGAAAACTAGAAAGGGATGTGTTGTTTATTACACATGATGTCACATAAACATAACATGTACTTTAAAAGTGAAAACCAATATCCACGTTATACACAAAATTATATGAGAAGAGAAACAAGGTTTAAACATCCAAATCAAATAAAAGAAAGTTATTTAATTGATCACACACAACAAAACTAAACTTTAAAGAAGTTTGTTTAAGAACAAGTTTACTATTAGATTAGGCAGAGAAGCATGCAAAGAATTTCTTAGGTGAATAGCCAGAAGCTCTGAACTTTGCAGCAGTCTCTTCAACCTTGAGAAATTCTTCTTGTCTATTGGCTTCAACCAATGCCCTCTTTTCTTCTGCTACCTTGTGTAATTCCACCACTTTGTTCTTCATTTTCTCTGTGTATTCTGCCCTCTTCTTTTCAAACTTTTCCTGTTATATATTATTACTATTATTAAATAAAAAATATATCTTATAACACAAAATCAACATGCTTTTAGCTGATTTTGTAATTTTGTAATGAAATATTTGAGTCTTCTCATCTATTATCTACATACACTCAACATACCACAAAAACTTAATAATCATAATATTACAGAGTATGAAATGAATTCACTATTTAGAAAAAAATATTATAAAGTTTTGTAGAGTCCCACATCTGTGTGACATAAGAGTAGTTTGTTGTTTGTTCAATTATAAGATTGTTGTTTAATCAATGGCTAAATTTAGATTGAATAAGAAATATGTTTATTGTTATACTTTTTGGATGTAACTTACAGAAAATGAAATAAAAAAATCAAAGATGAAATACAGTATTTTATCTTCAAAATTTTAATAACCGAATTAACTCTAAATAATTACCGAATTAACTCTAAATAATTATGTATACCTCAATTTGTTTGAGTTCGGCCTCCACAGCCGCTCTCTTGCTATTCTCCCATGATTCAACAGCAGATAATTTTTTGTATGCCCTATAAACAAACCAAATTGTAATATCATTAAGATTAAAATAAATAACAGTTACTAATGCAAAATTAACAACAACAATCCATTAACTAAAATTATAGTATATTAAGGCCACATAATTGAATTCACATAACCCTTACTTGTTATCTGCCTTTGTCTTCTCACTATCTTCCCATGCTTTGATTAAGGCCAATCTTTTCTCTGTTTCTACTCTTGCAAGCACTGCATCTAAAAGGAGAAAAGACCAATTCTTATACATATGACCATGATATATATGTGTGTTTTTATTTAAAGAAAAAAAAAACACCAAAAATTGAAATCAATGAATGAATGGAAGAAAAACAAAGATCAAACATATACATACCCCTGTCAACTGCAACTTCTGTGTTTTTCTCAATAGGAGGATCAGCAATTTCTGTGATGATGAAAAACCAGTGTCAATGAAGAACAACAAATCACTCACCCACTTTTTGAGGGACAAGCTTTATTGCTAATTACCAAATAATACACTAGCACAAGTTTAATGGCTCTGATATCACAATTTATTATCACACAATATTTTTTTAACATATGCTATTATTTTTATCACCTAATTACAAAATGAGAAATGTTCTAAACTAGAAAAGCTTTATCTTTCAAGCATAGTAAACTTCTAAGCAATATCCTTTAAAAAAAATCTAAAAAAACAATTCTTCTAAGCAATAACATTAAAAATATTGTAATAATTTATTAAAAAAATATATAATAATAATAGATGAGGCATTAAATTAAACTATTTTTTTGACCAATATGATGCTGACACATGTCTCTTATTATGATTTTAGTCAAACTTAACACTTAACTTAATAGTAAGGAGTGAGACTTCAACAAATTCTTAACAGTAGTGAGTTTTGCTGTCAAATATTTTACATAGGAAGTTAAGCGTTACAAAATGAACTATTTAGGAGTTTCGCGGTAATTGTCCCTAATTATGATTATTGTATGCAAAAAGGAAAAACAAAACAAAAAAAATAAGTTCTGACATATGTGAGACAATGCACAACCAAATTACTAAAACAAGTGCAGCCCATCTTTATCTTTGATAAAGTCACTTTAGTTCTACTCAAATAATCACAGGGAAGCCTTATTCAGTGTGAGAATTTGGATCCAATTTTTGGAAAGAGATAAGAATCCTTTTCTTTTTCCTTGAGAATAAAAACCTTTTTCTTATAGTTCTTAACAAATCATCTTTATTCTCTCATTTCTATGCTCTTGGGCTCCACTCATAATTATGAGCTTATTTCACCTTATATTAATTTGAGAGAGAGCAACAAAATAATACTCATGAAAGCAATAATATCAGTAATAAGTAATTGATTCTGATTTCTACCTCAACGCAGTTTCAAAAATTTCTTTCTGGCCTCTCACTCAAATAAAAATTCAAACAATTACAAAAGAAATAAAAACAAAAACTTTTAAAACTAGATTCTTCCACCTTTTTGCAAAACAACAACAAACATCATATAAATATATATTTTAAAAAAAAAAAAGAAGAAGAAGAAGTTGCATGGAATTTCAGCTCAAAAATATAAAACCAAATGAATATATATATATATATATTATATGAACACACTGAGATTTTCTTAGAATAAAAATAAAACAAGAATAAAAAATGTGTACTTTGAACAATTGCAGGGGCAGGAAGAGGCTTCTCTGATGGAACTGGGCTCAAACTCTTCTCCTCAGAAGCACAAACATCCTTAGTGTTCTCAGCTTTTTCTTCTTCTTCTTCTTTCTTCTTCTTCTCCTCCTCCGCCGCTACCGGAGGTGGATTTTCCGGCGGTTGAGGCTCAGCCCTCTTGGCTTCTTCCTCAGCCATAACGTATTCTTTTAACTTAGCCACAGTTTTAAACACCCAACAAACAAATTAGAGAAAAAACGGCTTTGGTGGCTACACTTCTCAAGTAGGCTAGACTAGACCACTATAAGTACAGTGACCAAAAATTATAACCCAATTGAATTTGGAACCAAAACTATGTGTTGGAGAAATGAAATGATTGTTACTATGGAATTTTTAGTTAAGAGGAGATAGAAAGCTTGAACTAGAAAAGAAGGTTGTAGAGTAAGTAGAGCTGGTAATGTTGTTGGTGGTGGGTATAAAAGGAAACAGAAAAGTTGGATTGGGACAAAAAAAGAAATATATTTATATCAATATATGTTTTTGTGATCATAATTTATAATATATGGTCCTTCTTTAGACGTTTTTCTTTTCTTTCTTTCTTTCTCGTAAACAGCTAAAGCCAAAAGTCGGTCGCTTAATCAGTTTCTTTTGACCTTTAAATGAAGATTTTAATATGATGGATAAGTAAATTTAGAATAAAATGAACATCACTTTCTCTTCCTATTTTGCTGGTCCAATCATGGGCTGCTACGTGGCACTTCACGGTTGGTGCCAGCTCCTCCATGCTTAGGACATTCTATGATGAGTTGTCATCTTAGGGTAATGACTGTTGAGGTTCTATAGGTGGAATTATTTATTATAGAGTTAGTGTTACTTAAGAATTAGGATGATAAGTAAATTTAAATAAAAAAAAAGTATTTAATTAATCACATTTAAGGAGTATAAAATTCTATAAACTCCTAAATCACACAACCAATATTAAAGTTACAACTCATTAAAATGTATGACTATACATGTTACAAGGGTAAGGAGCTGAATAAGATTTTCCTTTATTAAATATTCAATTCAATCAATTGGGAAGGTATTATCCAATTTTCTAAAGATATCAAGATGCTAGACCATTCTTACCTTAGTTCTATTACGAGAGATATCATTGCCATTTTGTAATGAGTTTATCGTTGTTTTATTCAAATATTGATTTTGGGTCTCAAACAATATGGTCTATTCCTTAGCTAAGTTAGCTTTGTCTAAGGATGAGCATATGTTATAGCATCTAGGGCACATTAATTGTATTGACTCTTATATTCAAGCTGATGACTATTATCAATGATATCCCTTGACATTATTTTTCCTCTTGAACTTTTTCCCAAAAAAGTTTTACTCTTGAGGTTTTAACGAGCCCAAATCTTTTCTTTCAAAAAAAGAAATGGGATGAAGATTAGGTGGGGAATGCCTCTCTTGTCATCTTCCTTGTCCGATCCTCGTTTCTCATTTAAGCTTCTCTCATCTTCATCCCTGTCCTGCTTAATCTTGATTCTTGAGTAGGAGTAGTGATGAGAATCTTCATCAAGGAAGGGAATCTCGACAAAAAATCTATTTATATAAAACTAAATAAATAGAATTAATTAAAACTAGCACAACACAATAAATATATAGAGTAATTCCAAAATATGCACCCAAACATTACACACAGTGACATGTCACTGCTTTTTAAAACAGTGAGACTAAACTGCCACATCACTGTATGTAATATTTGATGTATATTTTGGGTGCACATATTATTACTCAAATATATACACACTAAGAACATAAATTTAAAACATAATGGTTGTGTTTGGTAAAATTTTTGTTTTTGAATTTTTTAAACACAAAAATGAAAATATTATTTTATTTTTGTTTTTTTATTTTTAAAAATTAAAAATATGTTTGGTAACTATTTTTGTTTTTGTTTTTAAAAACAAAAAATAATAAACGTGTTTGATAAATTTTATTTTTATTTTTTGTTTAATAATATAAGGTGTTGATTTGAAGAAGAGAAGAAAAAATGAAAACTGTTTAAGAAAATTTTGAAAGTGAAAATTTTTTATTTTCAAAATTTAATAAATTTTAGGTAAAATTTTAAAAACTAATAAATAAAAATAGAGTTATCAAACACATTTTATGTTTAATTTTTAAATTTCTAATTAATTAAATAAAAAACTATTTTTTTCAGTGTTACCAAACAGCCCCAATATGTATAAAATGTATGTATTTTATAAAAATTTAACTAGGACGGATATGGAGCGAGGAATGCCACCCCGACCCTGCACCATTAAGGATGGAAAATACCCCCATTTCCCGTTAGGACAAGAAGTTCTTGTCACATTAGAAGCAAGACCCTCTCCTGTCTCCATGGAAAAAAAATTGCTATTTTTTAACAGTGCGATGGACGAACTCAACATTATATGAGTCTCTTGGTATATATTAATGTGATATTGAGTAATGTTGAAGCCTTTTAACCTTATTATATTTTTCCTTCTATAGCGAAATTGGATGATTAGAAATATACATTATTATTTTATGAATAGAAAAAAAAGATAAAACTTGGTAATTTGGAGATATTGAATTTTATGGTGTCGTTGGATATTACAGTTCCTCAAGCGAAGTTTCCTCATTTGATAGCAACTTTAAACCACCCACTGTCACATAGTGTCAATATTCCAAATCATGGAATATCATACATTAAGAGAAAAATTATAATGGTGTGCTTTATAATGACATTATATATATATATTTATGTAAATAACACATACACAAAAAAGGAAAAGGAACTATGGTGTAATTTTCTTTGTGCCAATAGTGAAAGTTTTAGTACTACTCTTTCCATTATTGTAAAAGTCATTATGTTTCTTCTATTTGTTTTATTTATGTAAATCAATTATTACTCATCATTTCTGTGAGGGTTTACACATTTTTTGACCCTGTATTTTTTTTCATTATCTGTTTAGATCCTATGTTTTGACAAATTACTTTTTGGACTCTATGTGTTTGTAAAATGTTAAAATAGGACCCTAAAACCGATTTTGGTCAATATTTTCTCAACTAAAATCACAAATAATTTACCAAACTAACAATTCAGAACAAAAATAAAATTATTTTGCTTAAAAACCGTATTGTTATATTCAATTTTTTCTTCATCAAAATTGAGTTTAGGGTTCTATTTTAACAATTTTACAAAATATAGGGTCCAAAAAATAATTTGTCAAAACACAAAGTCCAAATAAGTAATGAAAAAACATACAAGGTCCAAAAAGGTATAAACAATTTCTTTAATATAAATTATAAATTTGGGACCCTTTGTTTGCACATACAAACGCAAGAGGATCCGAGTATAAAATATTAACTTATAGCTCTAATTGTTCATTAAACCTTTGGAAATTCTTTACTTATTTCTTATTATTCCTTGAATAAAATTCTTTTTAAGGAATAACCTTCTTAATTATTATATTTAATCGAATAAAACCACCTTATTCTATCAGCTGGCACATAATAAATCCTTAATGGGCTGAGTTAACCTGGCCCACGGAAAAAGGTAGGCCTGCTTAACCAGGTTGTACTTTACTTTTCAAGGCTGTTGTTGTAATGATGTACTGTTCATATTCAGTCACACGCTTTAAAAATCTGCAATTTTTCAATCAAGGAAAATAAACTTTTTCTTTTTTGCATTACATGTTACATATATTCATCTTAGAATGATCTTCAAAATTTATTTACAGTCCTCAATTCAATCCAACATAGCAACATACATGTATACTCTTGGAAAAAAAAAAGAGTATCGAACCTCATCACGAAAAAAAAGAGGAAACAACATCACCATAACCACTACCAAACAAATGACTAGCAAGGCTACCATTTGAGGTACAAATTTATATATGTATGTACAATTTTTACTTTAGGTTCGGTTTTTTTAGGGGATCATTATTTTTAGATTGATATGAATGATGAATAAATCTTTGTGCTGGACTAATTTCAATACTTTCAAATTAAATATACATAATAATAATTACCTTACTAGAAAGACAATAATCTTATAAAATACTAATTGATTTTAGACTTGAATATTTTTCTAAAATAATATATTCCTTCTAATTTGTAATAAAAATGTTTCCCCTAGATTTTTGTTTTGAGATTTTTTTTTAAAAATATGGCTTTTATGCCATTATTGTGCAAAAATATGAGGATTATATTTTTGCTTATTTGTATATGCAACCCACACCTAGACGCAAACCACCCTCCTCATCTCCATTTCCGTCGTTGATCTCGAGATCCATCGCCACCCCTCTACAACCTGACCCCGAACCTAGCACTCCAAGTCGAGAACCAAGAACTTGAAAGCTCCACCCTAGCCTCATCGTACCCAAGCGAGTCTCAACCTCGACTGCTGGCCATTCTTAGATCTGAATTTTTTTTCAAATTTGAATATTTTTCTATTTTCAAGGTGATGCAAGGAGGTCGTTGGAGTGAAGGGTCGGCAATGAGAGGCATACGATGGCTAGGGTGCTTGGTGAGGGAAGAGAAGAAGATGGGAGAGAGAGAAAGGGAGTGGATCTTTTTTTTTCTCTCTATCTTCAGGTTTGTGGTAATTGGTTACCTTCCCGTTCTTTGTGTGTATATTTGTGGGGGCAACTAGTTACCTTCACGTTCTGATGTGTGTATATTTTTGAGTTCTTTATGGTAACTGGTTACCTATGTTGCTAAAATCATAGTTACTTATTCCTCCTTTTTAAATGAATTGTTCTTCTTTTTTCCATCAAATTTGATGTTTCTTTTCATATTTAATATGAGTAACCTATCACCGCTCTTATGGTAACTGGTTATCCCTCTTATGGCAAAATGTTACTTCTCTCAGGGTAGCTAGTTACCCCTCCTGACACATGTTATTTAACCTAGCTCTAAGATTTTTTTTTTTACAGAATTGTTAAACATCAATCATGCAATTGGTTACCTTATCCAGGATTTAAAAAAATAAATGTGCAATCTAAAAAAAATGTTTATAATAAATAAAAAATAATAATTAATACAATTCAAGGAATGACTTGGAAGGCTAAGGTGTGAGCTTTCATAAGGATATGAAGATCGTTGATTTTGACTAAAAGACTCAAGGACACTTGATAGGCTACGAGAGGTAATCTCTATTCCTTATATATGTTAATTTAATATATCTATATATGTGTAACGCCCTGCTACTTAGGGTCCGTTTCCAAGTGTGTTTAAAATCAGTGATGGACTTGCTAAACAAGTCATTTGGACTAAACGTGTGATTAAACCACTAAAGGTTTAGGTATTAAAAACTTTTGGTTAAGTCATAAACATTTCCATTAGATCAAAAGCATGTTCTTTACACGGGATCCCAAAAACATCAGTTTAAAAACTGGTTATAACATTCAAGTTACATAATAAGCCGACCTAGGCGGCAAAAGTTAGGTTTAACCCTAGTTTCCTTGAGCATCTCGGCCGTGGTGGTCGAGCGGACCGCATATGTACATGTCACTGCTATTTCCCTCCGACTCATGGCTGGTTGAGCTTCTCTTTATCTTTACATGTACCACAAAGCACCTGTGAGCCAAAAGACTCAGCAAGAAAACATATTAAATAATTCACAGAGTAATATATCTGTCGAACAATAATAACTAAATTAGGTGTATTCATTATACAAATCAGCAACCATAGGGTCACACAAGTGCGTGGCGCATTTCCTTTCAATTTGTTGGCATCCGAGCCAGTCAAGTGCGTGTTGCACTCCCAGGGTGGCCCAGCCATGGTGGCTTGCATTCCACGTGCACAATGCCAATCTCAGCTTATAAACTGAGTCCTTCAAGTCCTTGACTTATAAGTCAAGCCTTACATGCCCTCGACTTGTAAGTCAAAGCTTTACGACCCTCGACTTATAAGACGAGTCTCTCAAAGTCCAATATTCCCTCGACTAATAAGTCGATCCCCAATTAACATCCTGACAATCCTCTGGTTTATAAACCGGGCTATCTAGTCACAACAGACAATCACTTATTTCATTTAACATACATACCTACAGTCACAATGCATTATAATACACTCAAACAACAATCATAGGCATAACCATAATTATGCGCATTCCAATGTGCTTAACTAGATATTCACAAATATAATTCTAATCATGCTCATTAACAGGGCCAAAGCCTTAATCATGTTTATATTTAACCATTGAACTAAGCCCTAATCACGCATTCACATGCTGGGTGCAGTTTTCGTACATTCGATCCGAATGCAAGTTACTAGCAACACCCTTAGAGTACGATCCCTCATTTGAGCCCTTAGTGTAGACCTAGTCACAACCATAATAAGGATTCCATCAACAACAGGAGAATAAAAGCTTCCAGACCAAATCCTAGCCTCCGGGACGTCGAATTCCACTCAACAAGGAAGTAGAATCGATCCCGAGCTCAAAAGGTTAAGTTCCCAACCTAAAAATCTCATTAGGGCCAAAATTCCCCTTAAGGGTCGCGGCCCGCCTCTAATCAGAGGCTCGGCCTCCTTGATCTCCAGACACGCGTCGCGGCCCGCCCCTTGCCTCTGAGCCAACCTGGCTCCCATTTTCCTTAGAGGGTCGCGACTCACCAAGAACAGAGTCGCGGCCCAGCCCCTCGAACCCAGAATTTCTGAGTTTTTCTTTAGCCGAACCCAACCAGAAACAACCTAATTATACACCAAATCTTCCAACTCAATTCACACAATCAACACAACCCTTTCTAGCAACAAAACCCAACTAATTACCAGATTAAAACTCATCAATAATCTCAAAACTCATCCTTCCAACTATCAAGCATGCAAAATACCATAGCTCTCAATAAATTAACAGAACTAACATAAGAACTTCAGTTTAAAACCCTTAACTGTATGACTCAAGTTTTAATCTGCTCCTAACAATTCCCTGGTTTCAAGCCTCCCTTCCAAGCCAATTCTCTTTCAATTTGACTCAACCCACCAAAACTCCAAGAGGTGAAGAATAGAACGTAAGAGAGAAGGAGTGAGATGTTGAAATTCTTCTTTCCTTAAGTTTTCTAAGTCATCTAAGGGGTTCCCAGCCAACCAAGTCCTAAACTTGGACAAAAATGACCAAATTGTCCCTTTGCCCTTAACCTATTCATCAAATGCTCTCAAGGGAAATTTTGCCATTTGTCTTATACCCTGCTATTCACAATTTACGTCCTATAATTCCCATTACTTCCAATATTCTCACATGATTACCAAATAATTTCCCATTACCCACTAAATCCCGGTAATATACTAAATTACTAAAATACCCCCAAGCTCACCTCGAGCTGGGTATTAAACCCCGTTGTGACTCTTCCGCTAACTTGCTCATCAGGATCGTCTCATGCCGAGTAACCATAATATATCCACATAATAATGTGGTCTTAATTACACAAAAACATATTTGCATTTATACTTTGAACGGGTCAAATTACTAAAATACCATTCTTATAAGAAACGAGCCACATACACATATTTAATAATTCTAACATGCAAGCATAATTATATTATAATATAATTCATATAATAACATTATAATATAATTCATATAATAACATAATTATTGCCTCCCGACCCCCTAATCCAGGCACTAAGCCACATTAGGAAATTTGGGATGTTACAATATGTATGATTATGACTAGTATTAGTAATTTTTTAAAATCCCCTCCCTATACATTCTGCTGCGTATTTTGATATTTTTCTAATTTTATACCAACACCAAAAACATTCCAAACCAAATCTCCTTTGATGATTTCTTCCTTCAAGCTTCAGTCCTTATTGAGATAATGTGGAGAGAAAGGAATGGAATCGCCCACAGTCTCCCAGCCAAGTCTTTTCCCACCCTCCGCACTCTCTTTAACGAGAGACTCATAGAAGGAAGGTTATCATCTGAGCCTAGTCCTCACGAGGCCCCCAATTGGCTTCCACCCCCCGGGTTGGCATTGTATCACAATTGATATTGCCATCTCGGACAAAGGTACCATATTATCAGCAGTGAGCCGAGACAACTCAGGAGAAATTACCTCCATCATTATAAAAAAAGTGCTAGTATCAGATCCTTTACCTGGAGAAGGTATGTGTAACGCCCCAACTCCAGGGACCGCTACAGTGCACATTGCAAACAGTGCTAAACTCGCTAATCGAGTCATTTGGCCATAAACGTGTAACTAAGTGTGATTAGCGGTTTAGGGGTTAAAAACTTTGGTTAAGATATAACGTTTCACTAGAACGTTTACTGTATACATTGGGATCCCAAAAATATAATTTCAGAGTTTATTACAAAAGATTATTTACAACAAGCCGTACTAAGCGGCAAAACAGGGTTCAGCCCTAGTTCCACTTTCAAACCTCGCCCAAGTATTGGTCGAGCAGCTGCATATGTACACATCATCACCTAAGCTCTCCAACTCAAGGATGGTCCAGCTTCCTTTTGCCTCTACCTGCACCACAAAGCACCCGTGAGCCGAAGCCCAGCAAGAAAACTCATATGCTCATAAACAGTCATATCATGATATCAAATCATATCTGGCATGCCTAGCATTCATAGCTCTACTCAGCATGCAAATGAATTCAAACAGATGCTGGGGTATCCAGGATAAGAAATCCTGGCCTTCTGATTGGAGGACTATCAAGTCAATCCTAATCAGATGAGTGTCGTAACACTAAAGGTTCCGATAAACCATGCTGAGTGACCAACAAGCAAGCCACTAGGGGCCTCAGTGCCCAAGCCATGCATATGATGATCGAAATGATCATGCAGAGCCCATAGCTCTGATCAGATGAGTGAATATCACTTGAGGTTCTGGTAAACCATACTGAGTGACTGACAACCAGGTCACTAGGGGCCCAGTGCCCATTTCCCGCAATGGCTCTACATGGCTAGCCCTTGGCTAGATAAATGCTTGTTTATATTCATCGAACTTGAGTTCGGTCCTGCATTAATGCTCTTTGAGTCATTCAATGCAGAGGGTCGATTAGATCCAATCGACAAAGCTTGCACTACACACCAGGGTTGTCATGACTAGTGATTTAGCGCAATGTGACCAGTGCCCAGTACCACTGCCGAACCTGACTAATAAGTCACAGCTTCACAGCTGATACTAACACCTTTGCCAATTCTGACTAATGAGTCAGCCCTGTGTGACCAGTGCCCAGTACCACTGCCGAACCTGACTAATGAGTCACAGCTTCACAGCTGATACCAGCACCTTTGCCAAATCTGACTAATTAGTCAGTACCATGCACAAGTAAGCAATGCTATCAATGTGTATCATATGCCAATTATCCAAAGATGAGGCATTCAACATGCTTACTTAACAGTTGCGAGCATAATAATGATCATGCACAAACACAGAGACTCAAGCTCTGACCAATCTCATATTCTACATTCATGGCATGCCCTAATCACATGTTTCTCGTGCATCACATGCATCACACTTAACCATCCAGCATGCCTCAACAATAATCATATGCAAATGGGCAAGATTGCCAAGCATTCATTATGCTATCAATGTTTACATTTAAACATTCAACATGCATCAATCATAACCATGCATGTCACATATGGGGTGCAGTTTTCTTACCTTGGGTCCAAGCACAGGTTACCAACAAATGAGCCACAAGCACGATCCTGATCCAAGCCTCTAGTGTAAACCTAGTCACAACCACAAATGGTGATCCAATGAGTTCAAGTTCTAAAACCAACCCTTGAACTAACACTTAGCCTCCAAGACATCAATCCTCACTAATCCGGGTAGTAGGAATGATCCCGAGGCCCAAAACCATGTTTCCGGGGTCAAAACAGGGCAAGGGCTGCGGCCCTAGCACCTTGGGCCGCGGCCCCCAGGGTTCTCTGAGGCTAGGGCCGCGGCGCCCAGCAAGGCCAAATCCTGGCACCTGCTTCTTCGAGCAAGGGCCGCGGCGCCCAAGAACAGGGCCGCGGCCCAACTTCGGGGCAGCCATTTTTCCTTCGTTTTAACCTTTTAAAACCTCCCAAAAACATGTCTAAACATTCCCAAATCATTAAATCAAAGTTCCCAAACTCCCCAATGGTCCAAAACCACCAAAACCCGAGGTTCAAACAACCTAAAAGCTCAACGATTCACAAAGCTCAATTCAAGCTTAAAAACTTTTAAAAAACTTAAAACTTAAACTTGAATTACCTCCGATTGAGTTGTTTCCAACTAAATCCTCCGGCTAATAAGCTTCTAATTCTCCTTAGGATTGCTATGCCTCGATCCTCGCTTGATTCCGAGTCCTAGAACTCAAGATACCTTCGAAAATGCGATCGGGAACGAAAAGGGAACTTTTGGGAGAGAGAACGTTCAGAACGTTCTTTTTATTTTCTTAAAAGGTTACTTCAAGCTTAAGTAGCTTCCAATAAAACCTAATGCTCGGGGTCCCGAAAACACCCCCCGGGGACATTATAGTCAAAACTTCCAGAACTTCCCCCTGGTCTTACTAACTCCCAATTTATCACCAAATGTTAATTCCCATTACCCAATAACCCGGTAATGCTATAAATACCCCTTGACTTACTCCAAGTCAAGCTTAAATCCCGTTGTGACTTTCCCACTAGCTTACCTCCTAGGATCGTCTTGTGCTGGGTAACCCTGGCATAACCAGATAATAACAAAGCACCACGCCCATTTCACATATATGCCAAAAATGCCCGAAATGGCCAAAATATGAAAATCACCAAATCAATCACAAATGGGTTCACATGCATATTTAATACACCTAAACATGCATATTATCATTAAATAGCATAATAAAGCAATTATGGCCCTCCCGGCCTCCTAATCAAGGTCCTAAACCTTATTAGGAAATTTGGGGCATTACAGTATGCCGTTGGTGCTAGCAGCTCAATTGGCAGGGTCACATTCACACAACTCAGTCTTATTCCAAAGTAATTGTGATGTGGCGATCCAAGCATTGGCCAACCAGAATCCAATTGAAGTAACAATCTTGGAAGATATAAGGAAGATATTCCTTCCCCTATGCTTGGGTATACATCATTGGGAGCTCTCAGAAATTGATAGTGAGGCTAACTATTTGGCTCACAACTTGGCTAAGTATGCTCTCCACTATGGCATTGAAGGGGAGATTGACTGGAGGTCTTGTGGTAACATTGTCCTCAACAACTACAAAGCTTGGTATACGCCTTAAGTCCACTCTTGTCTTGATGGTCGGAAGGGTTGGCCTAGTTCATTGTTATTGTTATTGTTCTGTTGTTATATCTAGTTTCCTAGTTCTAATTCTAGTTCTTGGTTTCATCTATTAGTGGTGTTGCTTGGTGTCTTACTTGGTCTATGTTGTTCGTCTTTGGTTTGCTGCTGCATTTGCAGAGTTTGTTTGTTCCCTTTTGTTGTTTGTTGTTAGGCAACTACCTCTAGTCGACGTGTTTTGTTTTAGCCTTGTAAGAGCAGCTCCAATAGATATTCTACTCCATCATTTAAAATAGCTCTCCAGAACACATATTTTTCTATTTTACCTCTAAGTTTTACATTATATCATACATCAACTTCTCTATATATTTCTCTACATCATTTAAATATTATATCTTTAAACATATTTTATTAATTAAAGTAAAATAAAATAATTGAAAAATAAAAAATAAAAAATAAATATATACTAAATGGGAGAGAGAAAGCTTATAAAGAAAAATAATAATAATAAAATATTATATAAATGATATGTAAATGTAGATATAGATTAATTAGACTTTGTGCATAGCTATTATAAATATATGTATAAATGAGCTGATGAAAGATGTTTTTGTGAGTTTTAGCTAAATATTATAGAAAAAGTGTATTACAAAATAAATCACCAAAACATATTTTTTTTTTATAATTTACCTCAAATTTTTACATTATACCATACAACAATTTCTTTATTTTTTCTCTACATCATTTAAATATTATATATATTTTTAAATATTTTATTCATTTTAAGAAATAAAATAATTAAATATAATAGTATCACACTCATATATATATATATATATATACAAAAGCTTATAAAAAAATAAAAAAATATTTATAGCTTGATGAATAGTGTTTCACTACATATAAACAAATACTATTCATTTAGGTCAAAAAATATAAGTTTACATTACCTATTGGAAGATTATTTAACCATTTTTTCTCTATATTATAAAGAATTAGATATTTTACCTCCTCCATTAGGAGTGCTCTATCTCCGTTGTTTTGTAATTCCCGATTTTGGGAGCTCTTCTTCTGTTTGTTCGATTATCTATCATCATTGGCATAAGAATAAAGTCAGAAATGCTGGAATGTTAGGTCATTTGCCTTTATTTTTTTAATGGATTTTGAAGACAAAATCATATCCCTATGAATGTATGTTCATGTTCATGTAATATAAATAACAAAGATTTGGGTTGGAAAAATTAATAATAATAATAATATGTAATAGTAGTTTACTTCATACTTCTCGTATTCTTTTTATTTCATTACCACCATTATGATTATGTTTTTGTTTTAGTAAATGTTTGTTCAATTACATGTTTAAATTAGGTGTAATGTTGTCATTTGTATTGAAATTCCCATTTGATTAAATTTTTAGAATATTTTTCAAAACTAAAATGGTTGATCCTAAATCAGAATTTGTATCATTTTTAAAACACGATAAAATATTTTATCATTTTTCATACAAAAAATGTGGATTTTAGATTTGAATGATATATACATGAGTATTAGATGCTACGAATAATATAAAACAAGGAATATAATGATACATCATTAATATTTTTAAACAGAATTATATCACTCATATCACATGTGTAATTTATAATTTTTGTGTACTCAATATTTACTCATCTGCTAATAATTAATTGCCTTAGTCAATTTTGGGCTATTACAGTGCCATATTATTAAAATGAAAGATTTTGAAAAGTTGCTTTTTGGAAAACGGAGGACGATGAAAGTTGTAAATTGTGTTCGAAAAGGAGTTATTGTCTAAAGGGAATATACTCATTTGTTACCTTATGTTTTTGCAAAATATCATTTTGGTACCCTCTGTTTTCAATAATGCTCATATAGTACCCTGTATTTTAAAATCGTACATATTTGGTACCCTAAACTCAAATTTGATAGATAAAATTTTGTCAGTATGATCAAACTGTCATCAGTTATATGTAATTATGTAATTAAATTTAAATTTGTAACTTACATAATTGACAACAGTTTGATTAAATTACGATTTTAAAATACAGGATACCATATGAGTATTATTGAAAACAGAGGGTACCAAAATGATATTTTACAAAAACACAAGGTAACAAGTGAGTATATTCCCTTGTCTAAATATATACTGTTTCTTTCATAATTGAATTTTTTTTATTAAATTTACTAATATTTGATCAGATAAATGTGATTAGATTCTTTCATTTCAATAAATAAGTGGTTTGGTGCGGTGGAGGTGCAATAACTTTGTAACTATGGGATAACCTAAAGCAAAAATTGTATATATTTATATGTATAGATTTGTACCCCAAATGGTAGCATTGTTGGTCCCCACGTGGTAATGATTATGGTGTTACTGTCCCCCTCTTTGTGGCGAGGTTCGATACTCTTTCCCCAAAAAATATACTTGTATGTTCACCACTTGTATATCCTACGGTGGGCTGTGTCGGGTTAGAGTTTATAAATAAGTTTAGAATTATAATCATTTACTACACATAATATATAACATGTAATTATATAATAATAATAATAAATAAGCCTTTTTAGTCCTATTCAATCTTACCACTTATATGGAATAACTAGGGGAATAAGAATAATTAAGGCAGCTTAAAAATTATGAATTTGTTTGAAAGAATGTTTTCGTGTAAATCATTTTAATATGTATGTGTTATAGCGGGCTGTGTCAAATTGAGTTTACAAATAGATTATAGGGATTATAAACATGTTCTGAGCTACAATCTTATACACAAATTTGATATTTTGTGTTTTCAATAATATTTATTTTGTATCATGTAATTTGAAATCATAAATATTTGGTACACTGGGCTCAAATTTAATCGATAAAATTTTGTCAATATGATCAAACTATCATTAATTATATGTGTTTTAAATTCAAATTTAATTACTTAATTACTTAATTACATATAATTAATGACAGTTTAGTCATATTGAGAAAATTTTATCGATCAAATTAGGGTCCAGGGTACCAAATATGTACGATTTCAAGTTACATGGTACCAAATAAACATTATTAAAAACTTAAGGTACAAGTTCATATTTTGACAAAACAGAAAGTGTCAAATGAGTATCTACGCTATATGTAACATGTAATGAAATCAAAATAAATAGATAAATAAGCCTTTAGTCCTATTTTTACCGCTTGTACTAAATAAATAACCAGCAGAATAATTAAGGCAGCTTAAAAAAATTATAAATTTATTTTAAAGAATGTTTTTGTGTAAATTGATATTCTATTCCTTTCTATTTGATTTGCACTACGTTTTAAATGATTTTTAATACTTTAAATCTAAAATAATTTTGTTAGTTGAGTCCTACTACACTACAAGAAAAATAATTTTTAGAGGCGGAAATATTACCCGCGGACTAACTCCAACGATATTTACCATCACAACCTGAATGTGGTATATCTTCTCAAAGTCCACCTCCTTGGTCGATGCCACAACAACAACAACAACAACATGTGTATCCACCTCAACAGAATTATCCAAACACGTACGGACGTTCCTCCCAGTCCCCTCCTTTATATTACCCCGACGTCGCTACCTGATCTCAGACGTCACATCCTAGGCGTCGTGACTTCGGGGATTCATCGCAGCAGCAGCATCCACAGCAGATGTATGGTCAATTTGTGAGTCCGTCGCAGCAGCAGAGGTATGGTCAGTTTGAAAGTTTTTTGCATCAGTCTCCCTCGCCGCGACCACATGCTCGACAATTTAGATCATCTTCGCAGCATCACTCTACACAAGCACCACAGTTTGCTTCACCACCGTTGCCGCGCCCTAATACTAGTGATCAAGATATTGATCTTAATGAGTATTTTACATCAAGTTGGCCTGATCAAAACAATAATAATTAGATTATGTTTTTTAATTATATTAAGACAATTGAAATTTTATTATGTTTATGTTATAATTACTTTATATGTAATTAAAATGAGACAATTTGTATTTTCTTATGTTAATTTTATGATTAATTACAATGTTAGTTTTGTTTGATGAATATTAATTGTGTTATTAATTATAATATATGTTAAATATTATTATTTTTAAATAAGTATTATATGTATATTTATTAAGAAATAAAATAAAATTAATTGTTTTATTTTAATATTAGTATTTTAATACCGGCGGAACCCACCGGTAATAAACCGGTCAAAACGGGGTCAGCGTTGCACATCATCGGCGGACTCCCGCCTCTATTAATCTGCCGGTAATAGTGCAATACCGGCGGGTGGTGTCACTCGGTCAGTAATGGTGATAATACCGACCGTTTATTAATGGCGGGACTTTACTGGCGGATACACCATGTATTACCGGCAGGATCCTCCGCCGGTAATAGTGATTTTTGTTGTTGTGCTATTACAGTAATAGTACCACGCACTACATTTTTTTACACTCTAATTCGCCATTAAAAATGAATAATTTATGATTACAAAATGTTATTACAATTTGTCGTAATTAAAAAGTTTATGATTAAAAAATTTAATCACAAAATATATAATTCATATGGCTAGTGGGAGAGCCAAAACTTCCATCTACGAGAGGCATTGTTAGAGAAAATATCCCACATAGAAAGTATGTACATTCAATAATACATAAAGCATGAATTACTTCACTCATCATTGGAACCTCATGCTTCTTGTCATGGTATTATGAGCCAAATCCAAAACCGGTTCAAAATGAGTGTCAAAAGAGACACGTGTGGTTCAGGGATAGTGACTAAAAAATAGTCAAATAGCCACTTGTGATCGAGCCGTCCAAGATTGGTGAGAAAAAATAGTCACTATTTTGAGGGGATGTTGGAGAGAATATCCCACATGGAAAGTGTGTGACTACATTCAACAATACATAAGAACATAGATTACTCTACTCATCACCAATTGTTTTTAAGATGGAACCCTATACTTCTTACCATGCACCATATTCTACTTCTAAACTCATATTCCACATTCTTATAAAGAGCATAATCACAGGGCCAGTATCTTCTATTTTCAATAATGCTCATATGGTACCCTGTATTTTGAAAACATAGATATTTTGTATCCTAATTGATAATTTTTTTTCAATATAACAAAACTGTCAGCAATTATAAATAATTTGTAACTCGTATGATTGAGAGTAATTTGATTAAGTTGGTAAAATTTTATTAATTAAATTTGAGTTTAGGGTATCAAATATGTACGATTTCAAAATGCAAAATATCAAATAAACATTATTTGTAAATACAGAATACTAAATTGATATTTTGCAAAAACACATATACCAGATTATTACCTTATCTTCTAAGAAAAACAAAATAGTACGATTTTGTAAAAAAAAAAAAAAAGTATGCAAGGAAACACAAATATATTGTTTATGTTGATTAAAGTAATAGTGTATACATATACTGGATAAATCTATATTATATATAAATCACTTAACTCTAAAACAAAACAAGTGGATATAGGCATGGTTTGCCGAAAAAAAAAATAAAGTTGTAGTATATTACGTAAAAGAAACTTGAGTGGAAGAAAGGGGCGAGTAAATAAAAATAAGCACTGAGCCAATTGCTGCCAAGCATGCGTGTGTAAAATTAGTATTTTTATTAAATCTCACAATTATATAACTTATACAAAATATATATATATAGGAGTTCGATTTCATCCTGCTTTGTACGGCTGCGGGATGATTCATACACCCAACATGTGCATATTTTACATATTGCACGGACAAACCAAGACCCTTTAATTGACAAAATTCTGAATTTAATGGACCGCATGGTACTTTTGTACAGATGGTTTATAGGTACATAACCCATCAAGAAATAAAAAACCCCAAAAGAAACTTACTATAGCCGGTTTTGATGACCGGTTTTAATTTAATTGGATTAATTTATAATTGTTACAAGTGTATTATTGACTTTGTCTTCTTCAGTGCTTTTTATATTATTAAAATAGTTTTTTTTGTAGGTTATAAATTAGTGAGACACATGCAAGTAAGTAACATAAAACAGTAATACACATTGACTTCCTTGTTTTTAACACATTAGTTAAACTACGATTCGCGTTAATTATATTGATTTCTTTAAAATACAAATCGTGATTTTTTGTGATTTTACCAAATTTATTTTTGGTCATATAGGTTTAAGGCTATTAATTGGACTTTTTAGAACTAGTGTGACAAATTCATTAAACGTGTTTTGACTCATTTATATTTGATATTGAAATCATTTTTATTGAATGATTGTTAATTAAAATGTTTAGTGTTTTTATGAATTTATACTTATTGAACCTTGTCCAAAAGTTCATGAATGCAATGTGTTTCTTAGAAGTTTACAAAACTTTTATATTATAAGAATTTAGTGATTAAAATTAAAAATTTTAAATAATACAACATAATGCAAGATCGTGAAAAAGAGAATAATTATCTAGTAGACAAGTTTATACTAATAAAGTTGTCCTAGTTACTTATGTAATAGAGTTTCACTTAGGTGGTAATAAAGGGATTGGTTGGTCTGCTTAATTAAGTCTGTTGGTGAACCAAAAAGGTCGATCGCAAGTTGACGTAACTATGATGCCAGTGCACTTGATTAAATATTTGGTGAAATGAGTAGTTGACCTTCAAAGATATCACATATGCTAAGTGCTTCACTTGTCACCGTATAGTCTTCGTCGTCATGCCGAGTATAAATCACATCCTCATACAGCACATATAGTCCCACCTCATTCACGACGTATACCTTACCATTTATGTACCGAATATTTGAAATTCCTTTATTGTACACACTATTTCTCAGGACCGACAATTTCTAATATTTCATCGGGGTTAATGTAATGCCCTGAAATCCCTAATGCAGTTTAATGGCTAGATTAGTAGGCTGGGAGAGCCATAATTGTTTAATTATGCCATTAAATGATAATATGCATGGTATGTGAGTTATATTATAATATGATATTAAATGCATGCATGTGGGTTCACATTTGATTATTAGGATCTTTTGGTAATTTGGCCCGTTGATGGCATATTTGTGTATTTTGGTGCATAATGTGGTTTATGGATAAGATCCCATTATTATGGAGATATATTCGAGCTATTTGGCATGAGACGATCTTATATTGTAAATTAGCGGTTTTGTCACAACATGATCATTTATTGGGATATTGAGTAATGAGAATGTTATTTGATGATAAATTGGGAGTTATTGAGATCAGGAGGAAATTCTGGAAGTTTTGACTATTATGTTCCCGGGGGTGTTTTTGGGACCCCGAGCACTAGGTTTTATTTGAGGTTATTTAAGCTTGAAGTAGCTCGTCAGATAGAACCGTACGTTTAAAACACTTTTCTCTCATCCTGTTAGTTCTTTTTACCGTTTGAGGCAATTTCGAAGAAATCTTGAGTTCTAGGAGTCGGAATCAAGCGAGGATCAAGGCATAATGATCCTAGGAAAGATTAGAAGCTCCTTGACCCAAGGATTTAACGAGAAACAACCCAATCAAAGGTAATATAAGTTTTAAGTCTTGAGTTTTTAGAGTTTCTAAGCATTGAATTGGATTTTTGAATTGTTAAGTTTTTGATTCATTTGAGCCTCGGGATTTAATGATTTTGGATCATTGGGATGTTTGTGAGCTTTGATTTTTGGATTTGGAAGTGTTTAGGTATGTTTTTGGAAGGTTTAGGATGGGAGAAATTGAGTTTATGGCAGGTCCTCAGGTGGGGGCCGCGACCTTGTTCTTGGGCGCCACAGCCTAAGCTTGAAGAAGCTGGTGGAGGCATTTGGGCATGCTGGGCGCCGCGGCACTGGGTAGTGGGCGCTGCGGCCCTTGCTCCTGGTGTGGCTGGAGGCCGCGGCTCAAGGTGCTAGGGTCGCGGCTCAGGAAGGGTTTCGAGGCCATTTGAGTGTTTTGACCTCAGGAACTTGGTTTTAGGCCTCGGGATCGTTCCTACTACCGGGATTAGTGGGGTTTGATGTCCCGGAGGCTAGATCTTGGTGTGGGAACCTTTGTTATTCATTTTATTGATGGTGTCCCATATTTGGTTATGACTAGATGACCGCTAAAGGACTTAAAGGTTGATCGTTCTCAAGGGTCGTTCTTTTATTAATTCTTGCTCGAATCAGAGGTAAGAAAACTGCACCCTGTATATATGACATGCGTGGTTGTGTTGAGGCATGTTGGTTATAGAATGTGGACATTGATTGCATATTAAATGCTTAGCAGATCTTGCTTACTTGTGTATGGCACTGATTAGTCAGGGACGACACTGGTCGCATATTACAGACTTGAGAGTCAGAAACGGCATAAGCATCCTGAACGCAGGGCTGATAAAAGATTAGATCTAATCGATATCAACGTTGAATGACTCTAGGAGCATTAATGCTGGACCGACCCTAAGGTTGATGAAACTTATAAGGGTTTGACTAGTCTAGGACTAGTTACTCAGAGTCAGGGCCAAAGGCCTAGGTGACTGCTTGTCACATGGCTAGGGAGCGGAACCCCATGGTTATGACTCTATGGTCATGAGGTAGGTTATGTTGGTGACTGGTTCATCAAGCACTTATCCTGTTTAAGCTAGTGAAAGATTCACTTATTTATAAACCCTGGTGACCTTATCGTCACATGGCTAATGGGAACAAAACCCATCTTAGTGACTTTTGCGACTGTCACTCATCTGTTTTGGACTGAAAGTCCTGAATGATTATTATGATCATTGTTGATATTATATTCATGCAATATTATGTTTTCTTGCTGGGCTTTGGCTCATGGGTGCTATGTGGTGCAGGTAAAGGAAAAGAAAAGCTCACCCAGCCTTGAGTGGAGAGCTTAGGTGATGTTGTGTACATATGTGGCCGCTTAACCACCACGACCAAGGAGTTCTTAGAGGAACTAGGGGGTTTACCCTATTTTTGCCACTTAGGTCGGCGAGTTGTAAATTTAAACAGTAATGACCATTTTGAATTGTACATAACTTGTAAACGTTTTGATGGGCCCATGAATAGTTTTATGTTTTAAATAAAATATTTCTTTTCCTTTTTGATTGATTTCCACCTTAGCCTGTTAATAATACCTAGAATCACGTTTTTAACCAAAGAACTCGGGTAGTGAGTTAAATTCACGGTTCACCGATCACCGTAATGATCTTGGGGTATCCAGGGCGTTACAACTTGGTATCAGAGCGTGCCAAGGTTAGGGTTCTTGTAGATTGGATGGGCATGTACACTCATCACTGAAGTCAAGCTCGACTCATGGTTTGGTAACTATTTATGTAGTTATTTGTATAACTGCTTAAATATATTATAAATGCTTTACCTGTATGCATGAGACACCATGTTAAACCTGTGCCCTGAATATTGCATCTTCAGCAACCGTGTGCTAAATAGTACTAAAATTGTTGGCGGATACTTATTAGTATTGTTGATTGTGAATTATTATGTGATACATGCTAAGTGCTAAATGCTATAATCATGTATCTATTGTATATTTGTATGACTGTGGAATATGATAATTGTCTATTTATTCTTGGACCGTAAGGTGGCAAGATGTTTAGTTATTACTACCTGACTGGCCGTATTGATCATTGTTTCAACAAGGTATAAGCTATTAAGAATGAATCCAGGGCAGACAAATATGTCAGCTGGCCAGAGTGATCAAGGCCAGAATAATAACAATCAGGGTCAAGAGAATGACCAATGACAGATTCCACAGCCAGCTCCTGTAAACTGGCAGCAGATAATTAGCAGTTTGCACGCTACATGGTTGAGACAGGGAGAGGAACTTCGTCTCCTGAGACAACAACAAGCACCTGCAGTGGCCAGTATATTAGAGGCACCTCATGTGTCGGTGCCAGCAGCTGGGTAGCTGCCTGAGGTTGGTAATAAATGGGAGCCTCTCTATGAAAGGTTCAGGAGGCAACAACCTTCAGTTTTTTAGGGCACTGCAGATCTTGCCAAGGTAGAGCAGTGGATGAGTATGATTACCACCATCCTGGATTTCATGAGGGTGAATGGTAATGAGAGGGTGGCTTGTGCCACTTATATGTTTTGGGAGGATGCTCGAATCTGGTGGGAGGTTATTACCCAGACCAGAAATGTTAATGCCCTGAGTTGGGAAGAGTTTCAGACTCTGTTCAACGAGAAATATTATAATGATGCCATCAGGGCAGCAAAAACTCAGGAATTTATTAGGCTACTTCTGGGAAGTTTGTCAGTCACTGAGTATGCCTTGAAATTTGATCGTTTGGCAAAATTTTCCATGGAGCTGGTGCCCACGGATGGGACCAGAAAAGAGAGATTTCTTCAGGGCTATAGCCCAGATTAGCCCGTGATGTACGTATTACCCTTGTGGCTGGGGTTACTACCTATGCGCAGGTGGTTGAGAAGGCACTCACAGTTGAGAGTGCAGAGAATAAGATGTGGCGAGACAGTGCAGCCAAAAAGAGTTCAGGAGGATAGGTCCTCCATTTGTGGGTTCAAGTAAGGGTGGAGGCCTTAGTGAGCAGAAGAGGAAGGTTCCTGACACCTTCCCAGTTTTAGGTCCTGATAGGCGCCCTTGTGGTGTTTCAATGGGTCGTCCAGGTGGTAATGAAGCCTGAAAGTCTTATCCCGAATGCCCTAGATGCAAGAGGCATCATTTGGGAGAGTGTAGGGCAAGGGCCTACTTCTCATGTGGAGCAGTGAGTCATCTTAGGCAGGATTGCCCTAAGATTAGAAAGGAAGAGCCCAGGAAATTGTAATCATTCCCAAATGATTCTTGCATTGAATAATGCACATCATTGTCATGCTCCATGAATTCATTCCCTGATTCTATGTATCGTGCTACTCCTTGGCTGCTAGTAGTTGCCCCTCTTCCCCATCCCAATCGTGCACCCCGATTGGGGCATGTGCGGCTGTTATGGCCTAGCTCGCCGCATTGTCCACATACTATTTGTCTATAGCTTGTTCCATCTGATGGAATATATGGCCCGACATCCCTGCGTGGTCCTGTGTTCCCTTGACCCTTTATTCTCACCCGAATAGGGTCCTGTATTATGTTTGGGTTGTCCCGATAGGTACGTGTTCCATGGGCATTATTTGCGTCTCCGTGGATCTTGAAACCTTCCTTGAAAATTGTTGTGAGTTGAACAATTTTGTTCTTTGCAGTTTGAAAGTAGATTGGTGATTTTGAGGCATAAAAGTTCATCATTGTTGCATTTGAATTGAGTGCGCCAAATCTTGACATCTCACATTGCACTGTGTGTTCATCTGTTGCTTGAGTTTCCTCTGTATTCTCATCTTCGAATTTTGCATGAATGCTTCACCGCTTCAGGAGAAGTGAATTTGGAATTATTCTCACACAACAAGACTTCATAACAGCCCATATGTGCCTGCATGGGTAGCCATTGGTCTCATAGAATAAGCAACTACATGTAAAATGGTCGGTTCTTAAGGTACGAGTGACCCTATATCTTGTTTGACCGTCTCGAAAGTTTCCCACCCCAAATATAGTGCAATTAAGGTGGTCTTCGTGGCTACTAATGAAATATCCATTCTTCTTTTTGATCTGTTCGACCACTTTGTCATACATAGCTCTCGTGTAAAATTTCACACTCGGATCGTAGTAGGTCCGCAGTGCATCCGATTGGGGTGGGATTTGGGGGAGTGTGTGCTTGCTGAGGTAGTCATTTTCACTCTCAGTGTGACGCAACTTAGTAACTCCAATGTCAATTGCTGTAACAAACTCGGGTAAACTGTTTCTCTTTAAGAGAAATCTCTTCAAACAAAAGTTCATAGACTCACACCTTTGTGTTGTCCTCATTCCAGCCACAAATTGACCATGGAGGAAGGTTTCTGCCCACGTGTGCCTTTTGTTGTATTGGAGTTGGCACCACTCGTTACTTTCCATTTCAAAATTCTTTAGCAATTCTTTCCATTTTCTTTCAAAGATTTCTTCGGTGTAGTAAGTGTACATTAAATGAACAAAACCTTTTGTAAACTCTGGACCATTGCCATTTCTAGAAGCATTTATGCTTAGATTCCAAGCACATAAACGATGTGATGATTTTGGCATAACCTCTTTTATTGCCTCCCGCATGGCATTATCCCTTCTGTGACTACAACCAAGGGTCTTTTTTGATGGTGACATTGTAGGAATACTCGTAACATCCAAGTGTAAGAAGGAATTTTCTCATCGATCAGCAGGGCAAACCCAAAAATGCAAGTGGAGAAGTGGTGATTCACTCCCATTAAGATCGCAAGCGGCTTGTTGTAGGTGTTTGTCATGTACGTTGCGTCAAAAGCTATGACATCTCTGAAAGCCATGTAGTTTCTTCTTGCGGGTCCATTAGGCCAAAAAACATTGGCAAGTCTATTTTTTGTGTCTGCCTGGTGGTACACAAAAAAATTTGGATCTCGTGCTGATAAACAATCGAGGAATCCTAATGCGCCTTCGACATCTATTTCTAGTTTTTCTTCTCGAGCTACACTGGTGATGCGTGTCGTATGCCGTATCAAATTTAAATATATATATTTTCACTTACACTAGCTACTTCAGTATAGCGGTAAATAAGGGTCGAACCCACGAGGACTACGATCAAATTATTATTCAAAATAATACTAGATTGAAATTAAAAAGGGGTTTTAGTTTTAATAGCTAAAAACATAAAATAAAATAAATATCAACAATTGAATAACTAAGGAAATAAGGATATTAAAGAAATAGTTAAGAATTATTCTCTACCTTCAACAATCAATTTATCAACAATGATAAATAATATTCCCCATTCCCAATCAAACTATTAACCCCGCAGATAACACTTAAGCAGTCAATTATCCCAATTTCCCTAATATAATTAATTAAAGCTAAGCGCTCTTAATTAACCCTTTTTACCCAGCAATAAACCCATTAAGCATGCAATCTATTTAACCTAGTAAAAGCATTACACTTTGTGGAAACAAGTTGATCTAGGCAACAAATTCATTAAGCATGTAATTCATTTAACCTAGGTTCTATTTCTCATCACAATTAAAATACCCGTCACAATACCTTAATTGCAATTTATCACTTTACTCAGAATCCTAAACTATTAGGTGAATAGAAAACCTAAGATGATAGTAGAACAATGCAAAACCTTAATTAGTGACCATCTAAACAAGATTTTACAAGATCCATGACATTCGAATAGAAAAATAGAAGCAATTTAATATAAGGGAATAAAATGAATAAAATTCATCAATGCATTCAAGATCTCACGTCTAAAGTTTTGAAATAACACTTAACTATAAAGAAAACTACTCCATAATCATATTCATATTCATATTCATAAACATAAATATTCAATGAAAATAAAAGAGTTTTGAGAAGAAAGAAAAACTAAATTGAAGAATATAGATGATGATGTTTTTTCCTCCTCCTCTGCTGCTCTAGCCTCTAAAAATCGCAATCCAAAGTTATAATAAAAGTTAACCCTAATCCCTTTTATAGCCCCCCAAAAATTACATTTAAAAATTGAAATTTAAGAAAAAAATCGATTTCCGGCCGCGGCCAGTGATTCTTGGTGGCCGCTGCCACTAGAAAAATGTATTTTCCAGAAAATCGGGCTCCGGCCGCGACCTGGGACATTGCTGGCAGCGGCCACTACATTCTGTCCCCCAGGACGCGGCCATAGAAAGTTTTCCCGTTTCTCGATTTTCTTCTGCTGCAGTGACCGAAAGTATTTTAAGCATAACTTCCTCCATATAACTCGGAATTGGACGATTCAAAAAGATAAGAAAAAGATATAAAACTTTTATTTTTAGGTATATTTCCACAAAAGTATTGGAAAGTTATCAAAATCAAGTGTGAAGTTTCATACTTGTAATTTCGAGCATAACCATTGCTTGTAAAACATCCCAAATTCATTCACTTTCTCCCAAATGTCTTGAAAATCCTAAAAACACAAAATAAACTAATTAAACATATATAAATAAATAATCAAGTGCATAATAATAGAAGAATAATGAATTAAAAATAAACAAATTCGGTACTTATCAAATTCCCCCACACTTGACATTTGCTCGTCCTCGAGCAAACAAAATAAAATCTAAACACATAAGCAAATAAAAACATAAACAATGGTTTTGTCAAAAGCGTTTGTTGTCCCAAAGATTGATCAACCAAATACATTATAAGAAAATTTTGAATTCCACATTCCTCAGAATTTCAACTCAATGTCTAGTCACCACTTAAACTCGATCTATTTATGATTATGCACAATTAAACCTATCAAAACACAATCATTTGAATCAATTTATGCATGCCCTAATATGTTTTAAAGTCTCTTCTATAATAATATTTTGATGAAAAACATCCACTCCATAGATATTAACCAATTGTTTTCCACTAATGTAAACACACATAATCAAGAATCAAAAGGTCTTTAAAAGCTTGTAATGTGAGGCTAAGGTTAGAGGTAGATGAAAAATGAATATTTAAGCTTAAATCACACCATACCCTATAATTTTCTTTTTTCAATTCTCTAGATCTTCCCACAAATTTCTCATACAATTCAAGAAAATACATAATCTTTCCATTTTTTCTTTCCACATTGATCTTACTACTTCCCCCACACTTATACTTTTGCAATACTTTTTTTTTTTCATATTTCTCAATGCATATTTTTTTCTGTTTTTTTTTTCTTCTTTTTTCAATTCAATGCATTGGAAGAAATAGTAGATCATATACTTTCACATTATAATCCAACAAACCAATACAACTTCACATTCTTACAATCCATAATCCAACTCACCAAATCAAACAATCATATAAAACTATGGTGTAATGGGTCACAAAAATGATAAAAAATTTAAGCTGCAAAAGGTTTAGATATTGGCTTATAAAAGAAAAAGATTAGTCATTACGGCTCAAAAATGGGAAACTAGGATATTCAATTTCATAGGTAAGCTTGAAAGGCTCAAACGATCCAAATAACATGCCTTAATCATGTGTACTTAGGATTTCGCCTCAAACAATTAATCAATGGTTTCTAGAGTGGTCGAGATTATATATATATATATAGATGATAACATGCATAAATATCTCCAAACAATAGTGAAAAAGTAAATCTAATTGAACACATTATGTTTAAAAGTTAAAGATCAAGCTTAAGTAACAACTAGACAAGAGTTAAGCACACAATTCATGCAGAATTCATCAATTTCCTAAACATATTCTTATCTCAATCAGAAGTTTTATTATTGATAGACAACTTTCAACATAACCATGCTTATAACAACCTTTTTTTTTTAAAAAAAAAAGACACTATAAACAACTAAACAATACAAACACAAATAACAACTAAAGAAATGACAAATAAAAATTGAACAGATAGTTTTCCCTTCCCCCACACTTAATTTATGCATTTTCCTCAAGGCATATACTAAATAAAAAAATTAATGCAACATAAAAAGATAAAGGTAAGAAAAACTCCTGCAAGTTTGCTTTGTTTAATGTCGTTAGCTCGACTGAATGGTGTGGTCATGATCTTTATGTTGGGTCTTTCAATGAATTCTCCTTCCCCTTGATCTTACCAGGAGAATCAAACACGTTGAATTTGATAACGTCACCATCAAATTCCATTGTCAGTGTTCCAGCTCTAACATCTAGCTTTGTATTTGTTGTCATCAAGAATGACCTCCCAAATAAAACTGGTGTCAGATTGGGTATTGATGCATCCCCCACTTCAAGTATATAGAAATATGCTGGAAAGACAAGTCCATCAACCTTCACCAGCACATCTTCAACTACCCCTAAAGGATAAGCATTAGTGCGATCAACCAGTTGAATAATAACTCTTGTCTCCTTTAGTGACCCAAGATTTAAAGAAGCATATGTTGAATATGGCATGACATTAATCGATGCTCCCAAATCAATCATACACCTCTCAATCCTTTTATTCCCAATCATACAAGGAATTGTAAAGGTTCCAGGATCCTTGCATTTTGGTAGTAGCTTCTTTTGGAGAACGGCAGAAACATTCTCCCCCACACTTATCTTCTCATCACCCTTCAATTTCTTCTTATTCGTGCACAAATCCTTAAAAAATTTAGCATAACGTGGCAATTGTTTAATAGCATCAAGTAATGGAATGTTTGCCTCAACTTTTCGAAAAGTCTCAAGAATTTCATTGTCAGCTTCCTCTTTCTTAAACTTTTTCAATCTGCTTGGAAAAGGTGGACGAGGGACGTACGTTGGCATAGTTGGTTTATGTAATGTTTTCTGCGTTGATGGTTCATCATAGATGAAGTTGTCTACTACTCGCTTTTGCACTGGAGTTGTCGATAAAGGTTATGAGGGTGGCTCATATTGTATACCACTTTGCAGTGCACTTACATTTGCTCTTGGGTTCCTCTCTAGTTGGGGAGGTAAACGTTCCAAATTTTGAGTTTCAAGCTTGCTCAGAGAAGTAGCAATCTGTCCCATTGTGTTCTCCAAGTTCTTGAGAGACACTTGAGTACTCTGAAGAATTACTTGAGTTTGTATATTGGAAGCTACCAAAGTTTTAAGCATGTCTAACATTGATGGTTCTTGAGCTTGTGGGACTCTAGTAGGAGGTTGTTGATGACAAGGTACATAGGCTTATTGAGGCCTTTGTTGGGAATTAAACCCTGGTGGTCTGGTAGGAACAGTTTGTTGTTGGTTCCCATATCGAAGATTAGTATGTTCCTTCCATCCTTTGTTATAAGTTATAGCATAAGGGTCATACCTTTGCCTAGGTTACCCTGGGAATCCCCCTATTGAATTTACATGCTCATTGATATCCTCTTGAAGTGTGGGACATGCATCAGTAGGATGCCCACCAATTTAAATATGCCACAAGGTCTCACTTGATGACCTAAAGCCATCTGCTGAACCATACTAGTTAATTGCGCTAGCTACTATTCTACTTTAGAGTTTGTCTCATTTAATCCCTTAACTGAAACTTCTTGACGAACTCCAAACTGTTGAGAATTAGCTGCCATATTAGAAATTAAGCTCCTAGCTGCAGCAAGAGTTTTGTCCACCAGTGCTCCCCCACTTGCTGCATCAATCATACTCCTATCCACTGGAAATAGTCCTTCATAAAAGTATTGGATTAGGAGTGTTCAATTATTTGGTGGTGGGGGCAACTAGCACATAGCCTCTTAAATCTCTCCCAATACTCATATAATGACTCCCCAGTCTGTTGGCGAATGCCACATGTTTCCTTCCTTATACTACTAACCTTAGATGCTGGGAAGTAACACTCCAAGAATAATGTCTTCATTTCATTCCAGGTATTAAAAGTTCCAGGAGGAAGGTAATAGAGCCATTCCTTTGCACCATCCTTCAAAGAAAATGGAAATGATCTTAATTTGAGTTCAAAGTTAACGTCCAACGCCGGATATTGAATACACAGAGGTTGGTGGTCTAGATTCGGCGCTGCCAAGTCTTTCAACGTCCTTTCTAGCGCCATCTGAGACTTAACTGATGTTTCAGAGTCAGAATCGTCGTCAGATGGTAATGATATTTGTACTGGATTGACTCTCTTTGAAGGTTGAAAGAGTTGATTGTCAGTGATAGTCCTTGAAGAGCGGGACGACGATGTCTCAAGATATTGTTTTATGGCTTGTAGTCTTTCTTGAGTATCGTCGTCAGACATATACACACCTACAATCAAGAAATTTAAACTAGTGAGTATGTGGTTAATTGAATTGAATAATAAAAATGACTTGTAATAGTCCCCGGCAACGGCGCCAAAAATTTGATGCGTGTCGTATGCCGTATCAAATTTAAATACATATATATATTTTTTCACTTGTACCAGCTACTTCAGTATAGCAATAAATAAGGGTCGAACCCACGAGGACTACAATCAAATTATTATTCAAAATAATACTAGATTGAAATTAAAAAGGGGTTCTAGTTTTAATAGCTGAAAACATAAAATGAAATAAATATCAACGATTGAATAACTAAGGATATAACGATATTAAAGAAATAGTCAAGAATTACTCTCCACCTTCAACAATCAATTTATCAACAATGATGAATAATATTCCCCATTCCCAATTAAACTATTAACCCCGCAGATAACACTTAAACAGTCAATTATCCCAGTTTCCCTAATATAAATAATTAAAGCTAAGCGCTCTTAATTAACCCTTTTTACCCAGCAATAAATCCATTAAGCATGCAATCTATTTAACCTAGTAAAAGCATTACACTTTGTGGAAACATGTTGATCTAGGCAACAAGTTCATTAAGCATGTAATTCATTTAACCTAGGTTCTATTTCTCATCACAATTAAAATACCCATCACAATACCTTAATTGAAATTTATCACTTTACTCAGAATCCTAAACTATTAGGTGAATAGAAACCCTAAGATGATAGTAGAACAATTCAAAACCTTAATTAGTGACCATCTAAACAAGATTTTACAAGATCCATGACATTCAAATAGAAAAATAGAAGCAATTTAATAAAAGGGAATAAAATGAATAAAATTCATCAATGCATTCATGATCTCACATCTAAGGTTTTGAAATAACACTTAACTATAAAGAAAACTACTCCATAATCATATTCATATTCATATTCATATTCATATTCATATTCATAAACATAAATATTCAATGAAAATAAAAGAGTTTTGAGAAGAAAGAAAAACTAGATTGAAGAATATAGATGATGATGTTTTTTCCTCCTCCTCTGCTGCTCTAGCCTCTAAAAATTGCAATCCAAAGTTATAATAAAAGTTAACCCTAATCCCTTTTATAGCCCCCCAAAAATTACATTTAAAAATTGAAATTTAAGAAAAAATCGATTGCCGGCCGCGGCCAGTGATTCTTGGTGGCCGCGGCCACTAGAAAAATGTATTTTCTAGAAAATCGGGCTCCGGCCGCGACCTGGGACATTGCTGGCCGCGGCCTATACGTTCTGTCCCCTAGGCCGTGGCCTGGAATAAGGCTGGCCGCGGCCATAGCAAGTTTTCCCGTTTCTCGGTTTTCTTCTACTGCAGTGACTGAAAGTATTTTAAGCATAACTTCCTCCATATAACTCAGAATTGGACGATTCAAAAAGATATAGAAAGATAAGAAAAATATATAAAACTTTTATATCTAGGTATATTTCCAAAAAATTATTTGAAAGTTATCAAAATCAAGTGTGAAGTTTCAGACTTGTAATTCTGAGCTTAACCATTGCTTGTAAAACATCCCAAATTCATTCACTTTCACCCAAATGTCTTGAAAATCCTAAAAACACAAAATAAACTAATTAAACATATATAAATAAATAATCAAGTGCATAATAATAGAAGAATAATGAATTAAAAATAGAAAAATTCGGTACTCATCAAATGGAAACCCTGTTGTACACATCTCTTATTTGGCATGGTGTTCTCTCGTGACCCCCGGATTGCATGGAAATGTGCGACATTATTTTAGGTGTTTTATACCAACTAAGTTCATAGAACAAACTTGTGCTAGCAAAACATCAGACACTTCATGATTTGATCTTAGGAACTGTAACTCTGCGACAGATACCATCTCATGATTATGCGTGTGGGCAAACTCCTTTGCCAACCATAGGTTGTTGCCTTGCATATTAACCACTCGTAGAGATGCCTGACAATCGGTTCTTGTAATTGGTTTTGGTCGCTTCTTACGATTGGGCATGTTGATATATTTCTCCCGTCTTAATCCTTCATTTGAACAAACCCACCGTCTCATTGACGCATTCCCATCTCTTCTCTTAACGTCGTTTGGCCTCTTGCCAAAACCCATCCACTTTGAATATATTTTGTAAAATTTCTCCCACTTGTCAACTGAATCTAGATACTTCCCCTTAATATCACTACTTTCAATTTCTTTGATAGTTTTTGTGATTTGCAGTTCTCCTATTAATTTTGTCCACTCTAGGTTGGAGACCAGGTCTATGTCTACCATTTATAAGTTAAGGAACAGTTATGTGTTCGGTATGTACATAGTCACACCTCCCCTAAAAATACTTTTTTTTTATTAATTTATGTATTTAATTGTTGTAGTCCACACGTTTTATCATTCTCAAAAATTCCATTATGGGCCTTAATTATTTCTTAAACGGTGAGTTGGACACTAGACCTATTATGAAGGTGCTAATATATTGGGCTAATCTTTTCAGTAAGCCCATTTCATGTTGGACTATTAACGTTTAAGTTAATAAAATCAATATCAACAATTAACCTTACAAGTCGTGGATATACCATAGCACTTTGAGCTGGTTGGTCTCTACTATATCTTGTAGTGTTCAAAACTTGTCTCCTTTACCTCTACTGATTCAGCAACTTCCTACGTGTATCTGTAAGATTAACAAGATATTTAAAAAAAACATAATTTCTTGGGTGTTGATCGAGTGTTTTTTCTTTAAATAATTTTGATTGTCAAGGTACTTACCACCAAATATTTTGAAACTGGACAGATCACTAAAACGAAATTGCTTGGCAACGACGAACGCCACTCGATTTTGTTTTTCTCACAAATCATAAGAAGATTTAGAGTGTATTGGCTGTTGAAAGTTAGTCCCAACAATTAACTTACGTTGTTCATTTATACTAGTTTCAATAAAATGTTACTTAGTGGAAGGAAGGTTTAGCAGTAAGTTACAAGTCTTTAATATTGCACCCGTTGACCTAGAACTTAACAAATGAGACCTTATATTAAACCTTTTTTTATTAGCTGAAGATTTTCCTTGAAACAATTACGATATGGAAGCATACAACGATAAAAGACCCTATTAAATTGGTGTTATTTGTCTGCAACATCATATTAGCTTCACTAGGGGTTTGTAATGTCTTATCAACAAACCCTTTTTTAAGGATCATTGTCTAGTACCATGTAAAAGATTTACTGGTTCTTACCGTAATGGAACTAGTGATTTAAATAGATAGTGTAAAAAATTACAGAAAACCCTAATCACAATCGCCTCATTAAATGATCCTGACAAAAACAATAAAATATTAATGGGTTAATATGACCTTTTAAGTCTATTGTCTCCATATAACTCTTTAAAAAAAGTAGTGGCAATGTTAGTCACTTGAAATTCGTATGAATACAAGAAAAATAGAATCAGGAAATTTGTTCTATGTGTTATTCCAGGGAGATGAATCAGACATTTACTATGAATGGAGAGCTGCATACGAGGAGTTCAAGAAGAGTAAGGACAATATCCTAGTTCCTTATAAATGCTTGTTCCAAGCTATTACTGCGTTCAATGGGAACAAAGATGGGTCTTTTAATCCTCTGACAGACATATTTAATCCTTGTAATTGTATCATTGGCACTTATTCTTTCCATAGCAACACCCTTTTTGAGTTTGACGACAGCGACTTGGAGGAGAACAAGCAGGAAGTGCCATTTGACAAGGGTGAATCGTCTACCGTTGCTAACGACGTGGTTGCAACCAAAGAAGATGCAGGAGATGATCATGACGCTGGCGTGGAAAACAAATCCGAAAATTCTAAAAATTAGATATAAATTATTAGCTACTCTGTAGGTTTTCCATTGGAAATTGTTATGCATGGAGACATTTTTTTCACCAGTGGTTTGTTATTTGACTGTTCTAATGTTATTTTGGTAAAGAGGTCTCTTATATTATTATTAACATAGTTGTTATGTGTAATCTATTTTAGATTTACATTATAAATGATCTGACTTGCATTCATTAATAACATCATCATTACCAACATGGTGTTACAATTTATACTTCATTAACTTGTACTGATTAATACATAGACACTCAAAATAATTCCCCACCATACATTGATTTGTAGCCATAATATAACTATGGATTCATCGAATACCATCGTGGACAGTAAAAAAAATAACATAAATAAAGCCCACCTTCAAATGATCACATCTAGAATCCTTCTTTTTATAATATATATGGCCATGTAAAATATATAATAGGTAGGGAAATCCATATCACACACTGCTCAGTCAATGTGAATAACATCTGGGCCTTCATCATCCATGTCGTGGACGTTTGCAGCAGTCTTAGTTAGATCACCCACCTCCCTCAGAATATTGATTGCCTCTTGTTGCCCTTGGAGTAGACGATACAACACGGTGGCGAGACGCAGGCACAAACGATTTGCCTCCAATGATTTTCTAGCAGCACGCAGATGAAGACGCCTCTCCCTAGTGTAGAGAGACTCCTGCACCACGCAGTTGGTACATCCAGCTATAGAAGCTGATTGCAGACGACGGCTACGGACGAATCCTGGAGTGGCTCGACGACCGGTTCCGGAGCGGCTTGGACTGTTCAGGGTGATTGTGCGGGTTCGGGTGGGAGTAGTGAATTCTTTAGAGGACATCTTGACTCGAGTAATGGAGAATGAACTGGAGTTTTAGAAAGGAAAAAAAGCTTAATATTGTATTACTGTGCAAAAGATGACTAACACAAGTGAGGGTGGCAATTTGGGTCACGACACGATGACACGACACGACACGACACGACACGATTAAGGTAAACACGAACACGACATGTTTAAGAATCGTGTTGTGTTCTTGTTTGAGTTTTTGACACGTTTAATAATCGTGTCGTGTTCATGTTTACCTTAATCGTGTTGATGCATTTAATAATTGTGTCATGTCATAATCGTGTCAGACACGATAACACGAATAATTTGCATAGGTTTTATGATTTTTTTCATATAGTTATTATTAATCGTGTCATAATCGTGTTATCGTGTTTGTGTCGTGTTCGTGTTTATCTAATCGTGTTGCCGTGTCATAATCGTGTCGACACGAATCTGACACGTTTACACGAATTGTCAGCCCTAAACACAAGCCAATTTATATTGGTGGGTCATGTTCCTCCAAAGGATGATCACTTTTATGAGTATTAAATTATTTTTTCCATGTTTCTTATTGTCCAGTATGGATGACTTAATTTATACATGCCTCATTAATTATCGGACATGTTCATGTCATGTTCAAAAGAAAGATGCATTAACTCTAGCCAATATAGGCATTACGCGTGTAACGCCCTGGTTACTCTAAGACCGTTATTGTGAACTTTGAATAGTGCTTAACTCGCTAATCGAGTTCTTTGGTTATAAACGTGCATCTAGGTGTTATTAATAGGTTAAGGTGAAAAACAAATAAAAAATGAAAGGATATATTTTATTTAAAACATAAAAAATTTCATGGGCCCATAAAACGTTTACAAGTTATTTACAATACAAAATTCTCATTACAGTACAAAAGTTACAACCCGCTGACCTAAGCAGCAAAAATAGGGTTAACCCCCTAGTTCCTCTGAGAAACTCCTTGACCGTGGTGGTCAAGCGGCCACATATGTACACATCACCACCTAAGCCCTCCCCTCAAGGTTGGGTGAGCTTTTCTTTCCCTTTACTTGCACCACATAGCACCCATGAGCTAAAGTCCAGCAAGAAAACTCATTACTGCATTTATATAATATCAAATGGTGATCATGATAATCATCCAGAGCTTATAGCCCCAAACCTGCACCACATAGCACCCATGAGCCAAAGCCCAATAAGAAAACTCATTACTGCATTTTTATAATATCAAATGATGATCACGATAATCATCCAGAGATTATAGCCCCAAACAAATGAGTGACTGATGTTGTAACTCACTAATGTGGGTTCCGCAACCTTTACAAATGAGTGACTGAGTCACTAGCTTAAACCGGATGAGTGACTGATGAACGAGTCACTAATGTGAACCAATTGAGTGACCATGGAGTCACTAGTGTGGGTTTCATACCCTTAGCCATGTGACGATGGAGTAACCTGGGCCTTCTGGACCTGGCTCTAAGTGACTAGTCATGGAACTAGGCAAGCGCTTTTAGTTTTCATTGAACTTGGGGTCGGTCCGGCATTAATGCTGATGATGAGTCATTCAATGCTGGTATCGATTAGATCTAATCTTTCAGCTCTGCGTTCATGACGCTTATGCCGCTCTTGACTCATAGGTCAATAACATACGACCAGTGCTCAGTACTACTGTTGAACTTGACTAGTAAGTCACAACTTCACAATTAGTTCTGACACCATTGCCGATTATGACTAATAAGTCAGTGCCATTCACAAGTAAGCAAGATTTTCTAAGCATTTGATATGCAATCAATGACCACATTTAAACACTCAACATGCCTCAATAATAACCATGCATGTCACATATGGGGTGTAGTTTTGTTACCTCCGGTTCGAGCGAGAAATAGTAAAAGAACGACCCTTGGGAACGATCAACCTTTTGATTCCGTAGCAGTTACCTAGTCATAACCAATTATAACTTCCATTAATGAAAATCAACAATAAAAGGGTCTTGACCTAAACCTCACTCCTGGGACCCCGAATTGTACCCAAATGGTGAGTAGATTCGATCCTGAGCCTTAGGAATTGAAACCCCGAGCCAAAAACCCTTAAAAATGCCCAAAATAGGATTCTGAAAGAGCAGGGTAGCACTGTAGTGCTACCCCCCTACCATCCCATCGCCCTAAGCAGAGAAGGATGCCCCTTGAGTAGCGTTGTAGCACCCAATGATGGGCGCTGTAGCGCTACAACCAAGCAGATTTGCCCTGAATCTTTCCCCCTTCGACACCACCATTTCCAACCTAAACCAAAAGATTCCAAGCCTCATTTTAAGTCCCAAATGAACCCCATCTACATATGTCCTAGGCATCATAACCCAAGTAACCCTAGCCAAAAACTCCCATCAATTCCCTTTAACCAACCTAGAAATCCAAGTTGAATTTCAAAACAAAAACAGAGCAAACTAGAGTTTTAATGGCTAGAACCTTACCTCAAGCTCAGTTTTGGATCCTCTTAAATGGTGGAACACAATCCTAAGACCTCAAGATCCACTTTCCTAGCTTGAATCCTCAAGAAAAGCTCAAAAATCCAAAGGAAAAAGAGAAGGAAAGATGTACGGGAGAGAGAAGTGCTTATGCTTTGTTTTGGCCAACTTCTAGAGCCTTCAATGGCTTAAATATGAATTAAGGTGAAAATACCTTTTTGCCCCTAGGTCAAATAAAGTTTTCTAAAGGCTCCCAAGGGTAAAACCATCATTTTCCGCCTATTTCGTTAATCATAATTAACACCCTGCAATTCCCGTTTTTCCCAAAATTCTCAAATACCAATAATTCATATCCCGTTATTCTTTAATTCCCAGCAACCCTCTAATCACCAAATTACCCCGAGACTCACCTCGAGCCTCGAATTTAATCCCACCGCTAACTTGCACTCAAAATCGTCTCATGCCGAATGGCTTGAACAAATCCACATTATAATGTGGCCTTATCAATAATTCACCAACATGCATGAAGATATACAATTACGTCCTCAACGAGCCAAATTACCAAAATTCCCCTATATTTAAATGTGGACCCATATGCATGCATTTAACATCATATTATAATATAATTCACATAAACATGCACATAATCATTTAATGGCATAATAAATCAATTATGGCCCTCTCGACCTACTAATCCTACCACTAAACCGCATTAGGGATTTTGGGGCATTACAACTATCCCTTCCTTATAGAAATTTCATCCTCGAAATTTACCTGAACAGCTCGAGATACTGACTCTGCATATCTGACTCCAGCTCCCAGGTCGCTTCCTCGACCTTGTTGTTCCTCCACAATACCTTAACCAAAGGTATCGTCTTATTTCTGAGGACCTTGTCATTTCTGTCATGTATCTGGACTGGTTGTTCCTCATAGGAGAGATCTGCCTCAAGCTCTAGATCTTCATAGCTCAAAATATGACTCACATCAAATACATATCTCCGAAGAGATGAAACATGAAACACGTTATGCACGGCTGACAATGCCAGAGGTAAGGCCAATCTGTAAGCCACCTGACCAATCCTCTCTAGGATCTCAAATGGACCTACAAATCTAGGGCTCAGCTTGCCCTTCTTACCAAATCTTCTCACCCTTTTCCATGGCGAGACTCTAAGGAAAACATAGTCTCCCACCTGGAACTCCACGTTCCTGCGCTTGGGATCTGCATAACTTTTCTGCCTATTCTGAGAAGCAAGCATCCAAGCTCTAATCTTCTCAATAGCCTCACTGGTCCTCTGAACTGCCTCAGGACCCAAGTATCTCCTTTCACCTGTCTCATCCCAATGAATGGGACATTTGCATTTCCTACAATACAACATCTCATAAGGTGCAACCCCAATGATAGACTGATAACTGTTGTTGTAGGAAAACTCTATCAAAGGTAGATACTTACTCCAAGATCCACCAAAGTCCAGCACACATGCTCGCATCATGTCTTATAATATCTGAATTGTAATGCCCCAAAATCCCTAATAAGGTTTAGGACCTTGATTTAGAGGCCGAGAGGGCCATAATTGATTTATTATATTATTAAATGATTATATGCATGTTTATGTAAATTATATTATGATATGATGATAAATGCATGCATATGGGTCCATTTTTAATTATAAGGGCATTTTGGTAATTTGGTCTGTTGAGGGCGTAATTGTGCATTTTTCATGCATGTGGGTGAATTATGAATAATACCACATTATATGTGGATTTGTTCGAGCCATTCGGCATAAGACGATCTTTGAATGCAAGTTATCGGTCTGGTCATAACAGGGTTATTTTCGGGGCTCGGGGTGAGTCTCGGGGTAATTTGGTGATTAGAACATTGCCGAGAATTAAAGGGTAATGGGATGTGATTTATTAGCATTTGAGAATATTGGGAGTAATGGGAATTGGAGGATGTTAATTATGATTAGCAGGATTAGATGGGAAAGGACAATTTTGCCCTTGGAGGTTGTTAAGGAAAGAAGATAAGCCTAGGGGCATTTATGTATTTTCACCCTAAGGATAGATATAACTTTGAGAAGGCTATGGAAAGTTAAGCAAAAACAGAGCATCTCCTTCACCTTCTTCCTCTTCATCCATTCATCATTTTCTTCTTGAATTTTGAAGCTAAGTTTGAGGATTCAAGTGTGGGAATCAAGGCTTGGGGTTCTAGGCTTGTGTTTAGCCATTGAAGAGGGTTTAATCTTGAGCTTGAGGTAAGATTCAGCCATGAAATCTCTTGTTTTTACTCTGTTTTGAAGTTAGTTTTGAGTTAGAACTTTTGATTATATAATTGAGTAATTGGTGTGGTTTTTGGTGGTTCAAAGCTTGGGTTTTGTTGTGGGAATGTTGATTGTGTTGTGGGGATGCTTGGTTTGGATTTGGAGATGTTTGAGTAAGTTTTGGAAGGAATAAAAGAGGAAAAAAATGAGGTTTTGATGGGAGAAAACATGGGTTTTTGGCTGATGGGGCCGCGACGCTTGGGAGGCATGCCGCGACATAAGGTGCAGGAGGTTAAGGCTAGCGCCTCTATTTGGGAGGCGGGTCGCGGCATGGTGGATGTAGGGTCGCGGCCCTTAAGAGAATTTTCGGCCAAAATTGAGTTTTTGGCTTGGGGAATCAAACCTTAGGCCTCGGGATCGTTCCTACTACCCGGTTTAGTAGGATTCGTTGTCCCGGAGGTTAGGTTTTGGTCCGAGAACCTTTTATGATTGATTTTATTGATGGAATCTCATATTTGGTTATGACTAGGTGACCGCTAGGGTTGAAAGAGGAACTAGGGTTAAACCCTATTTTGCCGCTTAGGTCGGCTGGTTGTAAATATTTTGTTGTAATTAACCTTTAAATTATATTTTTGGGATCCCAATGTATACAGTAAATGTTTTAGTGAAACATTATATCTTAACCAAAAATTTAACCCTAAATCGCTAATCATACTTAGTTACACGATTATGGCCAAATGACTCGATTAACGAGTTTAGCACTGTTTAAAATGCATATTGTAACGGTCCCTGGAGTTTAGGGCATTACATGAATCGTCCTCTCAGAGATGTTGAAGCTTGAGAATTGTTGTCACATAACATGTTATCAAAGAATTCAACTTCTCTAGATACAATCACAATATTAGACTCTAAGTCTAATAGCCTATAAGCTTTACTATTGTTGGCATAACAAACAAAAGCAGACTTTATGGCTCTTGAACCTAACTTTGTTCTATTAGGTTTTTTTTCTTGCAATATGCAAGACACCCCCACACTTTGAAGTACCCTATGTTGAGTTTTCTTCCTTTCCATAACTCATATGGAGATATCTCAGTTTTCTTCATCGGTATTCGATTAAGAATGTGACAAGCAGCTAATAACGTTTCACCCCATAAGTTGAAATTCAACTTAGAAAACACCAACATAGAATTTATCATCTCTAGATAAGTCCTATTTTTCCTTTCGGCAACACCATTGTGTTGTGGTGTATAAGGTGCGGTGCACTCATGAATTATACCATGTATTGAATTCATTAGAGAAGTACTCTCCCCCTCTATCACTTCTTAGCACCTTAATCTTTTTATTTAGTTGATTTTCAACTTCTAATTTATATAATTTAAAAGCATCAAAAGTTTCATCTTTATGCTTTAAAAGAAACACATTGGTATATCTACTAAAATCATCTATAAAAGTAAGAAAATACCTTTTACCACCTCTAGTTAAAACACTATTTAATTCACAAAGATCACTATGGATTAAATCTAGTAAATTAGATGATCTTTCTACATTAGGAAATGGTTTCTTAATCATTTTTGCCTTAACACATGTTTCACATTTACCATAGTTTTTCATATTGCATGTAATCATACCACATTTTACTACTCTTTTCATGGTTGAAAACCCCATATGCGATAGTCTAAGATGCCACAAAAATAAAGAATCATACTCAACAATATAGGCGGAATTAGCATTTTTATTGATAACATTGAAAGTTACATCATTGGTGCACAATTTAACCATACCCTCACAAGAGTACCCCTTTTCCCAAAAATACATTTGATTTGGTAAGTATAAGTTTACCGAACTCAAAAACGGATTTAATGCCAGGCTTGCCAAGAAAATCACCACTTACCAAGTTTCTACTCATTTCGGGAACATAAAGTACATTCACTAATGTAACTTCTTGCCGGAGGTGAAAAAGACTTCAATGGTACATTTGCCAAGTACCTTGGATTTGCCCTCATTGCCCATTTGAATCTCATGGTTGCCCTTTGAGTCTTCAAAGGTCTTGAACAATGATTTGTCATAGGTGACATGGACGGTGGCACATATATCATACCACCATCCTTTCACCTTGCCTTGGACCGCATTCACCTCACTAAGGGTAGCAACTATATTTTCCTCTTGAGTTGCATTCACCTTAGGTCCTTGTTGGTATTTTCTATGCTTGCACTCTCTAGCATAGTGACCATTTTCCCATACACAAAACAAGGACCTTTCTTGCCCTTAAACTTGTTTGGGTTGGTTTTTGGACCCAATGATTTCTCATTACCCTTTTTCCCTTTGTTTTTGGGATGTTTTGGTTGTGACACCGCATTTGCTTTGGAAGTCTCTCCATTAGACCCCTCCACAATTTTATCTCTACATATCGATTCCTCCTCAATTTGAATATGTTTTTAATTTCCTCCAAAGAATAATCCTCATTTTTTTGAAGGATTCTTTTCCTATAGCTCTTCCAAGTTGGTGGTAATTTAGCCACTATAGCACCAACTTGAAAAGCCTCGGGAAGCTCAATCTTTATTTGTTAACAATTATTTGCAATTCATGAATTTGAGGAAGAATAGGTTTATCACAAAAAAATTTGAAATCAAAGTATTGAGATACCAAAAACTTTTTGGTACCTTCCTCTTCCGCCTTGAAATTTGTCTCAAGTGCATCCCATATCTCCTTGGCCGATTTGGTCTCGGTGTAGAAGTCATAGAGCCTATCAAAAAAGGCGTTGAGGATATGACCCCTGCAAAGGAGATTATCCTCCTCCCTCTTCCTTCTCTTCTTCACCTCCTCAGGAGTGTCCTTGTCGGATGGCGTTGGGAGAGATTCTAGAGTGGATTCCAAAATGTAGGTGATTTTGTGAGTGGTCAAAAGGCATCTCACCTTGTCTTGCCACCTAGTGAAATTGGATCCATCAAACCTATCCAACCTCACTAGGTCTTGATTCATTATCTTGATGGTTTCACCTTCCATTGAAACAAACAAAATTAAGCTTTTGAATGTTAGGAAAATATGTATTTGCCTCAATGGAAATGGTAAGAAAATACAACTCTATGCAATATATTACAAATAAATAATGATTGATTAAAAAGAGTGTTACAACTCTGTAACTGAAAATACAAATAAATATAGATAAAGAAGAAGAAGATGATTGAAATAGAAAATACAACTTTTGATAAAAAGATACAAATAAACTTGAGGTAGTAAAAGAAAGATGTAGATGAGATTACAACTCTAAGCAAAGATACAAGTAAATATAAAAAGAATGATAAGAAGAAAGCAATAGAATAAAATAAGAACAAGAAAAAAATAATAAGAAACTTTCACTCACACAATCAAAGAGAAGAGTGTTGGTGATCACCAACTTGAACAAGGATTGAAATTTAATGGCTGTATTAGTAGGCCGGGAGGGCCATAATTGTTTAATTATGCCATTAAATGAATCTATGCATGTTTATATGAATTATATTATAGTATGATGTTATATGCATGCATGTGGGTCCACATTTGATTATTATGATATTTTGGTAATTTGGCCTGTTGAGGGCATATTTGTATATTTGGGTGCATATTGTGATTTATGGATGAGATCCCATTATTATGGAGATATATTCGATCTATTTAGCATGAGACGGTCTTATATTATGGATTAGCGGTTTTGTCATAACGGGGGTCTTTTATTGGGATATTGAGTTATGAGAATGTTATTTGATGATAAATTGGGAGTTATTGAGATCAGGAGGAAATTCTTGAAGTTTTGACTATAATGTCCCTGGGGGTGTTTTTGGGACCTCGAGCACTAGGTTTTATTTGAGGTTACTTAAGCTTGAAGTAGCTTGTCAGATAGAACGTACGTTAGAAAACCTCTCGTTCTTCTTGTTAGTTCATTTTTACTGTTCGAAGCATTCTTGAAGAAATCTCGAGTTCTAGGAGTCCGAATTAAGCGAGGATCGAGGCATAGCGATCCTAGGAAAGATTAGAAGCTTCTTGACCGAAGGATTTGACGAGAAACAACCTAATCAAAGGTAATCTAAGTTTTAAGTTTTGAGTTTTTAGAGTTTCTAAGCTTAGAATTGGATTTAGTGAATCGTTGAATTTTTGGTTTGTTCGAGCCTTGGGATTTGATGGTTTTGGATCATTGGGAAGCTTGGGAACTTTGATTTGATGATTTGGAAGTGTTTAGGTATGTTTTTGGAGGGTTTGGGATGTAGGAGAACGTGTTTGGGGATGGCTCTGGGTTGGGGGCCGCGACCCTGTTCTTGGGCGCCTTGGCCCTAGCTCGAAGAAGCAGGTGTAGCTATTTTTCCTTTGCTGGGTGCTGCGGCCCTTCCTCCTGGAGTGGGTGGGGGCCGCGGCCCAAGGTGTTAGGGCCGCAACTCTTGAGCAGGGTTGAGCTCGTTTGAGTGTTTTGGCCCCGGGAACATGGGTTTAGGCCCGGGATCGTTCCTACTACCCGGATTAGTGGGGATTGATGTCCCAGAGGCTAGATCTTGGTTTGGGAACCCTTGTTTATCATTTTATTGATGGTGTCCCATATTTTGTTATGACCCGCTAAAGGACTAAAAGTCAGATCGTTCTCAAGGGTCGTTCTTTTATTCATTCTAGCTCGAATCAGAGGTCAGAAAACTACATCCCATATGTGACATGCATGGTTATTCATGAGGCATTTTGAATGTGTAAATGTGGACATGGATTGATTATTGAATGCTTACAAAATCTTGCTCACTTGTGCATGGCACTGACTAATTAGTCAGAATTGGCAAATGTGTTAGTATCAACTGTGAAGCTGGGACTTATTAGTCAAGTTCAGCAGTGGTATTGGGCACTGTTCACACAGTGCTGACTTATAAGTCAGGATGGTCTTAGCGTGTTCAACGCAAGCCAATAAAGATTAGATCTAATTGTCATCTACATTAAATGACTCAGAAGAGCGTTAATGCTGGACCGACCTCAAGACCGATGAAAACTAAAAGCGCTTGTGTGACTTACCCATCAGTCACTCATCTGTTAAGTTACAGACTTACCCATCAGTCTCTCATCTGTTAAGCTAGTGACTTACCCAACAATCACTCAACTGTTTAAGCTAGTGACTTACCCAACAGTCACTCATCTGTTTAAATTAGTGATTTGCTTGTCAGTTACTCATTATGGTTTACCAGAACCTCAAGTGATATTCATTCATCTGTTTAAGAGCTCTAAGCTCCGTGTGATTATAATGATAATCAATTGATAATATCTATATGCATTATTGTGTTTTCTTGTTGGGCCTTGGCTCATGGGTGCTATGTGGTGCAGGTAAAGGGAAAGAAAAGCTCACCCAACCTTGAGTGGAGAGCTTAGGTGGTGATGTGTACATATGCGGCCGCTTGACCACCACGGCCAAGGAGTTCTCAGAGGAACTAGGGGTTTACCCTATGTTTGTCACTTATGTCGGCAGGTTTGTAAATTTGAAATAGTAGTGACCATTTTGAGTTGTAAATAACTTGTAAAAGTTTTTGATGGGCCCATGAGCAGTTGTATGTATTTAATAAAATATATCCTTTCCTTTTTATTGGTTTTTCACCTTAGCCTTGTAATAACACTTAGATGAACGTTTTTAACCAAAGGACTCGGGTAGTGGGTCAAATTTTTGGTTCACCGTAACTGTTCTGGGGTAACCAGGGTGTTACAAAAATCTTTGTCCAAAAGCTTATTTCTCCCTAACTCAAGCACTAAGGGATCTCTCACAGATTATAGGAAATTCTTTATGGAATAATCAAGCCTTAAGGTGTTTCTAGCCAAGTGCTCTAATGGATAGAAAAATTGTGTCTTTAGAGTGAGCAATAGGCTCCTATTTATAAAGTTTGGAGACACCCTTTGAATTTCAAATTCCATCAACCCCCATGGTTGTTAACAATGATTAATTATATTATTATGGAATTAAAAATGAGACTTGGGAGTTATTCGGGTTTTTTGAGCCGTTCAACAAAGATTGAAAAATCTGAAAAATGGTCAGTTTTTTGCATGTGGCCGCGACCAGGGACATTAGTGGCCGCGGCCACTGCTCTCTGTCCCATAGGCTGCGACCACTGACCATTTTCATCCCAAAATTTTGTGCTGTTTTTCCAAACGGTTCCAAACCCTCCCAAATGATTTTGTAACCCCCAAAACACATTATTGTGGTTAAAATCATATCTCTAACAGTCATTTCACATATGGCTTTATGAAATTCATCTAAATATTGTGTAACACCAAATTTACACAATAAAGGGTAATATTTGGAAGTTACAAATTTGTAGCTGAATTTGTAACACCAAATATGTTACATATTTGGATATTTCTCATATATCTAAATATTGTAACTCTCTATAATATGTTACAATATGTGACACTCGTTGTCACATTTATTTAATCTAAAATATTATATTATAATATAATATAATATTGCATTATATTATAAAATAATATAACAATGTGAATATCCCAGGCTAATCTAGGTTGTAGCCCCTGGAGAAACCTCTCCCTTCTGGTCCCGTCAGCGGGTACCAGCTCCATGGAAAACTTTGCCAATCGATCAAACTTCAGGGCATACTCAGTCACTGATAAACTCCCTTGAAGTAACCTGATAAATTCCTCAGCTTTTGCCGCCCTGATGGCATTGTTATAGTACTTCTCGTTGAACGGAGTCTGAAACTCTTCCCAACAGGAGGTGCCTCAGGTACACTGGCTACTGCAGGAACCTGCTGTTGTCTCAGGAGGCAAAGTTCTTCTCCCTGCCTCAATACTGTAGCCTACAGATCATTAAATAATTACTGCCAGTTCTCAAGAGCATGCTGTAGAATCTGATTCTGGTTAATTCTTTTGACCCTGATTGTTATTCTGGCATTGATCACCCTGGCCAGCTGATGAATTTGTCTTTCTTGGAATCATTCTTATCAACTTAAACCTTGCTGCAATAGTCAATACGGCCAGTCAGGCAGTGATAACTAAACCTCTTGCCGCTTCACGGTCCAAGAACAAGCAGATAATTATCATATTCCACAGTTATACAAATATACAGATGGATACATGATTATAGCATTTAGCATTGATATGTATCAAATAATAATTCACAATGAACAATACTAATAAGCATGTTCTAGCAATATCAGTACTAATAAGCATGTTCTTGCTGATGATGCAGTATTCAAGGCACATCCTTATCAAGGTATCTCATGTAAACAGGTAAAGCATTTATACTTTATTTAAGCAGTTAAATATATAACTACATAAATAATTACCAAACCATGAGTCGAGCTTGTCTTCAGTGGTGAGTGTACATGCCGAGCCAGTATATAGGAACCCTAAACCTTGGCACGCTCTGATACCAAGTTGTAAAGCCCTGGTTATTCCAAGACTGTTACTGTGAACTTTGAATCGTGCTTAACTCGCTAATCGAGTTATTTGGTTATAAACGTGCATCTAGATGTTATTAATAGGTTAAGGTGAAAAACCAATAAAAAATGAAAGGATATATTTTATTTAAAACATAAAAGTGTTCATGGGCCAATAAAAACGTTTACAAGTTATTTACAATACAAAATGGTCATTACAGTACAAAATTTACAACCCGCTTACGTAAGCAGCAAAAATAGGGTTAACCCCCTAGTTCCTCTGAGAAACTCCTTGGCCGTAGTGGTCAAGCGGCCGCATATGTATACATCACCACCTAAGCTCTCCACTCAAGGTTGGGTGAGCTTTTCTTTCCCTTTACTTGCACCACATAGCACCCATGAGCCAAAGCCCAGTAAGAAAACTCATTACTGCATTTATATAATATCAAATGATGATCATGATAATCATCCAGAGCTTATAGCCCCAAACAAATGAGTGACTGATGTTGTAAGTCACTATTGTGGGTTCCGTACCCTTTACAAATGAGTGAATGAGTCACTAGCTTAAACCGAATGAGTGACTGATGAACGAGTCACTAATGTGAACCAATTGAGTGACCATGGAGTCACTAGTGTGGGTTTCGTACCCTTAGCCATGTGACGATGGAGTCACCTAGGCCATCTGGCCCTGGCTCTAAGTGACTAGTCATGGAACTAGGCAAGCGCTTTTAGTTTTCATTGAACTTGGGGTCGGTCCGGCATTAATGCTGATGGTGAGTAATTCAATGCTGGTATCAATTAGATCCATTCTTTTTGGCTTTGCGTTCATGATGCTTATGCTGCTCCTGAGTCATAGGTCAATAACATATGACCAGTGCTCAGTATTACTGTCGAACTTGACTAGTAAGTCACAACTTCACAGTCAGTTCTGACACCATTGCCGATTCTGACTAATGAGTCAGTACCATTCACAAGTAAGCAAGATTTTCTAAGCATTTGATATGCAATCAATGACCACATTTAAACACTCAACATGCCTCAATAATAACCATGCATGTCACATATGGGGTGTAGTTTTCTTACCTCCGGTTAGAGCGAGAAATAGTAAAAGAACAACCCTTGGGAACGATTGACCTTTTGATTCCTTAGCGGTTACCTAGTCATAACCAATTATAACTTCCAATAATGAAAATCAACAATAAAAGGGTCTTGACCTAAACCTCACTCCTGGGACCCCGAATTGTACCCAAACGGTGAGTAGATTCGATCCCAAGCCTTAGGAATTGAAACCTCAAGCAAAAAACCCTTAAAAATGCCCAAAACATGATTTTGAAAGAGCAGGGTAGCGCTGTAGCGCTACTCCCCTAGCACCCCATCGCCCTATGCAGAGAAGGATGCCCCCTGAGTAGCGCTGTAGCGCTACAACCAGGTAGATTTTCCCTGAATCTTTCCCCCTTCGACACCACCATTTCCAACCTGAACCAAAAGCTTCCAAACCTCATTTTAAGTCCCAACTGAACCCAAAATCCATCTACATATGTCCTAGGCATCATAACCCAAGTAACCCTAGCCAAAAACTCCCATCAATTCCCTTTAACCAACCTAGAAATCCAAGCTGAATTTCAAAACAAAAACAGAGCAAACCAGAGTTTTAATGGCTAGAATCTTACCTCAAGCTCAGTTTTGGATCCTCTTCAATGGTGGAACACAATCCTAAGCCCTCAAGATCCACTTTCCTAGCTTGAATCCTCAAGAAAAGCTCAAAAATCCAAAGGAAAAAGAGAAGGAAAGATGTACGGGAGAGAGAAGTGCTTATGATCTGTTTTGGCCAACTTCTACTTCCTTAAATGGCTTAAATATGACTTAAGGTTAAAAGACCTTCTTGCCCCTAGGTCAAATAAATTTTTCTAAAGGTTCCCAAGGGTAAAATCGTCATTTTTTGCCTATTTTGTTAATCATAATTAACACTCTCCGATTCCCGTTATTCCCAAAATTCTCAAATATCAATAATTCATATCCCGTTACTCTTTAATTCCCGGCAACGCTCTAATCACCAAATTACCTCGAGACTCACCCCGAGCTTCGAACTTAATCCCGTTATGACCAAATCGCTAACTTGCACTCAAAGATCATCTCATGCCAAATGGCTCGAACAAATCCACATTATAATGTGGCCTTATCAATAATTCACCAACATGCATGAAGATATACAATTACACCCTCAACGAGCCAAATTACCAAAATGCCCCTATAATTAAATGTGGGCCCATATGCATGCATTTAACATCATATTATAATATAATTCACATAAACATGCACTTAATCATCTAATGGCATAATAAATAAATTATGGCCCTCCTGACCTACTAATCCAACCACTAAACCGCATTAAGGATTTTGGGGAATTACAACGCGACTCGAGGATCCATGTTTGTATCATGCATTTACATTATTGGAAGATTATTGCATGTCACCAATAATATCGTGTATTATGTGTAGGAACAATCAAACCAAAACAAAATATATCGCATGATTTAATAAAAATTAAAAAAGCATGCCCATTACAAAAAACACCAATCACAAAGACATTATAAGATTGTGTATACGACCAGGCCAAAGTTCTGATAATTACTCAGTACAGTCAACTCCATTGCTAGTGGCTATCACAACTTCCTCTAAGACCCTGAAACTAGAAAGAAAAGCATTAAATGTCTCCTTGAAACCATCAACATGTCTTAGAACACCCATTTCCTTTATCTTAAAAATTTATTATAGTTTCCTAGTCTCCATTATATATCTCTCTGCCTTCTTTAATTTAGCAGCCATATCTTTGCAAGTTTCACAATGATTGCCATCAAGATTTGAATCACGAGGACCTTTATATTCGCCTAGTTTAGTGGAACCAACCTGGTCGAGATATTTAGTTACATCATCAATGATTTTCCCAAGTTCTTTAACCTTTCTCTCGGTCTCCTTCACGTACCTTGGAAGTTGACGTGCTTCTCCCTTACCTTCATATAATTTAATTAATATGTTAATTACTCCACATGGTTGGTCATACCCACTTCCATTAGTGGTTTCCATCTTGATGGTTCAAACTAACAGCGAGGCATGAACTTGCCTACCCTCTTCCAAAAATTTAAGAGTGATGTAGTTTGTGGTCTTATATAGTGGCATCATGGTCCAATTAAATTTGTATATGTTGTTCATAGTTCATCATATTCACGTGATACCATGACACTGTCAACTTTATATACCTTGGTCAAAGTATTATTTTTTAATTCGATTATTTCACTTTTTAAAAAATGATATAACAAGACTCAGAGCTATGAGTTTTATTAGCTGGTTTGTATCTTGCATGGTTGTATGGAGCTGACACGTAGTTTGAATAATGACAACCTATTTGCAAAAAAATGACATGCAAATGGCAGACGTAAACATGGTAGGGTAGGCGTGAAGTATCCAAAGTAGTCATTCTTAATTCTTGGGGAATGGGTCATAGTAGAGAGGTACTTCCAGCATACCCCATGCGTCTGACATGAACAGTATTCAAACGTTGTTTTCGAAGTGCCTGATTTTTAATAAGATGGCTCAGTTCTTCCATCTATATAGTGGACTGGGCCTCCAATGATGGGCCTCATGTATTGATATGAAAAATTACCATATATTGGTCACTGAAATAAAAATTATCCAAATCACACACACTTTTATGAGTCAAGAGGTAATTTTGAATTATTAAAAATGTTAGAATAGAATAAAATTTAAATCATAACGTAAAAGTATTAAAAACTTTATCATCCAAATGAATTAAATTAATTAAACATTAACAATGTTATTTATTGAAATGGTAGCAGTATAGTTTTAACGAGTATTTCGCAAAAGGCCTTACTTTATGCGAGAGGTAGGTGAGGACTTATCATCATGGGATAAAATGTGTGATATCCCTAAGATTATGGCTATACATTTTTATAATGTGAATTTTTTTTATATCTCTGCTTCTTGACCAATGGGTTTACATAGTGCATTAGATTCAAAGTACCAAAAGAGATAAAGTTTTACTATGCAGTCCAATCAATTACCAAACTATAACAATTGACTACTCCTACCAAATCCCTACTCCCTAGTCTGAGATGCACATTTATCGACAACCCCTCCAAAATTTCAATTTCCCTCCATCAAACTCTGCCTATGAATTTATATGAATTCACCACTTATAAATTTACCATTCGCAACTTTAACTTGTAGTGGTTCTCCTTCAAAATATCATCGAACATTCAAAAAACATTGACCCTTTAAACTTACGATGTGTTGGCCACCAGGGAGGTGTGCAATATGAAAATAATGTGAAATATCACAGCGAGATGAACATTGAAGGCTCACTTAGTATGGGATCTAGAAACTTCTCAGATAATGTAAGAAAATGTCGTTGTTGAGAGGATTCTGTGATCCGAGTATCATGGACCACGAAAAATCCAGGCAGACGGTTCTATGGTTGTCCCAATTATGTAAGCTTTCCTTTTGCTATCTTTCTCTTTTATTTGTTACAAGTTTATATTTTTTGTTTCTTCGGTTTTAACACAATCTTCTACAAATTATGATGGTCTGAACAGACCACCCTGGATCAAGTTGGTTGTGGCCACTTCAGTTGGTGTGAACCTAAATTTTCTAACAGGTCGACCGAAGCAATGTGCATCTTAATCGAGCGTCTGAAAGTGGTAGAGGAAAATTATGCAAACAATAAGAAAGAATGCATGAGGCTTAGACTATTTATTATATGTTTGTCTATTGTATTCTTTTGTGTAATGGTTATGTTCTAATTTGTGCACAAGCTTTGCTAAAACTTGGTTCCAATCAAAACCATAAACTATGCTCGTTTTTGTCAATCAAATAAGTACTGTTTGAAATAAATATTGGGTTTTATTTTTAAGATTAAAGAATTTGATCAAGCCTTTTGGTGATCACTTAGTCGATAAGTATAGTAATGGTTTGAAGATATTGTTTATAAATACCAATATGTGTTTTACTGCTACTATTTTTTTTTTCAAGTAATCTTAAACTATAACTCATGTACTTGGCCATTGAAATACAAAATTTTAACATTCCTCAATGGCTTAACATTACAAATACCAAGTTTTGTCAAATTTAGAGGTTCTTTTTTAAAATTATAGATTCAAAGTAAAATCCAATTCAAAAATAGGAAATGATATTATCTGCTTCTTCATACCTCCAATCCATCTAGCATAACCAAAGTATTTACCATTAATGTCCAAGTCTATGATCCAAAGTGGAACAATGTCCATTGGCCTGGCATAAAAAAGGTAGTCATCTTACATGTATTGGTTTTTAGTAAACCAACCCATCAAGAACGTATATAGACATAGTTCATTCTTCCATCATCAAAACATTGAAGATTACCACAAAGAGGAAGACTCAAAATTAAAATTCAACTGTTTAAGATGCAATTGAAAATGTATAAAGCTAGATATGATAGCCAAGACTTCTAACAACCTAAGCTTGAAGCTTTCGAGCAATTGCATTATGACTAGCACTCCTAGTTCGAGAAGACACAGTTGGAATCATGTTTGCACGTTTAGCATTCATGGTTGAAAAACGACTATCAGACTATGGCTTAACAGGGCTCAGAAGTGGCTGGGAACTTTCACCATTGTTATTCCCAATTTTGAACAATTTCACCACTGTCATCCACGCTGATTAATATATTATAATTATCCTCAATTTCGCCTTTGTTGAATTCATCACATACCAAATCCAAATTGAAAACGCTCCGCAATTACATCAAACTATGTATATAATTTTTGTGTCAATTTCATAAATAACAGTACGATGGAAAAAATAAATAGAACCACACATCCCTTAAACTAAAGTTTACATACCTCGTACGCAGTGGCAGTTCCATCACTAAGGACCTCCATGTATTTCAAAACAAACACTTCGCAGTCGTAGCTATTAGCTTGCTGAGGCAAACTTTTTTCTACAGAAATCTCAAACCCAGCAAATTTCCATCCGCTTTCTTGAATGGAATTAATATCAAATGCAAATACAGTGTCCAAGGTCTCCAACTATATCCACATATGACAAAGTATTGGGCAGTCAATCATGCAATCCATTTTGAATAAACTAAATCTCATACCATTTCTGTAGTAAAACCGAATTTATCATCCATATCCCCATTTGCTACAAAAGAATCCCAGAGCACAACGGTTCTGCATAGAAGATTTAATCGAACCACGAACATGTGTCTAGCTCCCGGATCTCCATCTTTCATTATCCGAACCACCATCTAAAATATACAAAGAATAATTATGAAAAACTCATACAAGGTTGTATTGGTAATGAAACACATAGTCAATAAATAAGTCTAACTAAACAAATTGCAATATAAATCACCTCTTGGCACTTCCCAAAATCAGAAAAATGGTATTTTCTCCATTTGTTTTCTCGTGCAGCACAATTAATTGAATACCCTTTACCAAACTGTTTTTCCTGCAAATAGTTTTAATATAAAAACACTTCACTAAACCAGTCATATAACATTGTAATTTCAACGCGGTGAATATAAATAAACATGATCAAAAGTTTATACAAATCCAACTCATTGATACATTCATAGGTATAAACCATACGGCTGCATTTTCGTCTAGTTGTTTCTTACGCTCAGCTTTAGTCAATATCCTGGCATATGCGGAAACAATCTGCATAACAAGTTCATTATCCGAGTTAGATAAATTGGATTTCATATTAAAAATGCCAGCCAGTTAAATTTAATACTTGCCTCTCCCCGAACCCATCTCCTAGGTTCCAATGACCGCATGCACTCGCGATCAATAACCAATCTATCATATTCACAAATCAGAGCGCTGCATAAAAAATTAATTAACATTAATAAATCTTAAAATCATAGCTGAATAGTATACTTAAATAACTTATACATACTAATATTCAAAGTCATGGTTGAAAATATAATTTGTCATCTTGTATGTCTGTAGGGATGTAGGGTTTGCAAGTATGAATGAGTCTACTACAATCCCTTCACTAGAACGAAAATGTTCCAGCCCAGTGTCACCCCAAGGATTTGGCTCTTTAGGTTTAGCAATTGACTTCCTTGCCTCAACAACCACATCTAGCAACTCTTGTGAAAAATTCATTGCAACATCATTGTGTTTTTCTCCATCAACTGGATCCCCTCCTCCCTGATTGACATTCTCCTCTCCAACAGATTTTTGCCCTTATAGTTTAGTTACCTCCTGAGTGACCATAACCCTCAACTTATTTGGTAAAGCAACAACTAGGGCCATCAACCCCTCCACTTGATGGCCAACTTTTGTAAGCTTCTCCATCAGTATGTTACTTTCCTTATAGTCCCCACTATGGCCAGATCATCCTTGCTGAGGGCCAATACTAAGTTCAGTGACAACGCGAACCTATTAAAAAAGATAAGAATCGACAAGCTACTAATTAGTCCACCAAGAAAGGTGTGTAATGTACAACTTACATAAAAATAAATAATTCACATATAGTTTTGTAGTTACTAAAACCTCCACGTTGGCATATGTAGCCCTTTACTTTTTTACACTGTTCATCAGTCCAAAAGGTGATGGTTGGAACAAATCAGTCAACATACGTGCTGGGGACTTGTATGTGGTTAAATTACATGAACTGCCATAGTATAAAACAAAACAACAATTTATTTGTCCCTTTCATATTAAAATAATCCTTTAAACAAATTTAAAGTAACAGAAAGAATAAGTACCTGAAGGAAAGCAGTGCATCCATTCAAGTGGAACAAGTTACCGGCTTGGTACTTTCTAATAGATTTCATAAGGCATCAGATGCTATGGGTGGCCTAGTTCTGATAAGGAATTCTACAAGAATTGTACACTGTGTTTATGTAACTTATGCGCAACTGGTTGCCCGATCCAGGTACGAGGATGCTGCCAACTGTTGACCCTTGATTTGGCCAATGACACGGAGTCAAAATAACGACAATGAAACTAACAGAAATCAATAGTAAAATCAAACAGTAAAGAGGTGACACAAATGATTTATAGGGGTTCGGCCCCAACAGTGTGGTAATAACCTATGTCCACTTAGTGTTATTATTGATGTTGAATCCTAATGTCGTGATCAAAGAACTAAGGTTCTTGAGTTTCACCAGCCTTAGGAGAATTACAACTTTTCAGTGGATAATCACACTATGCTCTTTCTACGAGTATTCAGATTCAAGGTTCAAAAGTCCCTTCCTTGAGCCTTCGCATTCATATTTATAGGCTCAAGGGGGTTACATGGGCCAATGGGCCTTAATTATCCTTAATATCAATGTATTAAGGCAATAAAGAGAAAATATAATAAATGTAGTTATTACATGATTGCATATCTTTAAAGGAAATAAACCAAAGCATGCGACCATATTGGTTGCATCTAATCGTGAAATTTTGATGAGGCAACAGACACCTGGTCGATAGGCGAACAACATTCTTTCATTATGACATTGCCACGTGCCAACCATGTGTAATAAATTCTTGCCATGTCATCAGGAGCCATTTTTAGGTAAACATTTGCCCCCCAAGTTTATTTTATTGCGACCAGCATAAAGTAAACTTAAGAGACTGACCCTTCACATACCCCATCGAATTTGTCAGAGCCGCCCATGCTTTCTCGAAAAAGGCAACCAATCATGTCTTTTCAGCTTCCCAAAAGTTGTCTGACGGCTATTGTGTTTCCCCATGCCTTGAAAAGTTAATCTCATTATTACCTCTTATGATTACCTTGGTAACTGATCCTCGATTAATATAAATAACCCCTCAGGATCATTTTTTACTTTTTACTTTTTACTTTTCACTTTCTCCTCAAGAACACTGAAGAACAAGGCGTAGAAAACTCAAAAACCCAGGCAACCTTGACGATTCACGGAATTTCTGCCCAGCCAACCAACTTAGTGTCTCAGAAACTTGCTCCAACCTTTATTCAAGTAAGTTTATCGACCTTTTCAGTCGTTGAAATGCCATACAATATCTATTTTATATCTGTTTCATATCCTGAGTTCTTGAATGTTCTTGAAAGGAACTTGTTTGGGGTAAATGGGCATATTGATTTGCACTAAGTTTGGTAGGAAAATGACATTTTTCTAGGATGATGAATTAGTTGGGTAGTTAGGATTATAACTTTAGGGCGCGAAATCGAAGTGAAAATTTGATTTCTAAGCTTGTAGAAAACTGGGTTTTTCCCGCCCTTTCAGAGTCGAAAAGTTTTTTCTGAAAAACTTCTCACTTCTGCTTTTTAATCCATTTACCAAACTGCTCGCTTGAAATGTAGTGCTTTTTGTCAGAAGGTTGTTGGTCGTATAAAAGCTTAACTTTTATACATGAGCAACATTATTCCAACTTTTAAACATCTTGATCCTCTTGGCCATTAGATTCTCATATCCCCTTTTCTATTCGCAGACTTTCATGCAAGATCCGTGGGGAGGTGAGGCCAATTGAAGATGATCTGCTGGCCCAACTGCTCGAGGACAAAGAACAACAGTTGCTGCTAGTTCCAGAGATCCCTTTTTCTCGAAACACCCCAAATAATCCTTCGACCTCACCTCAAAACATGGGTCGAGTAAAGTCTACAGCCCAGAAAAAGAAATCACCCAATCCTCCTTCAAATCAGCCTGCTCCTTGGGTTGAAATTCCTTCGACCAGTGGTCGAGATGAAAATACCCCTGATCCAGAAATCCAAAATCAAGCCCAACTCCGAAACGTCCATCGACCAGATGTCGAATGGTATGTTGTTCCTCATAGCCAAATCCCAGTTAGGATGATAGCCAATAATATCAGGAAGTACGGACTTCCTGGGGTAACCTTAGTCCAACCCACCAGAGACTAGCAGGCAAACCTGCCTGGAGGCGCCTTCAGTGCCTAGTCGAGGTATCATATTGAGGCAGGAGCGATCCTGCCTCTCCATCCTTTCTTCCAAGGAGTGGCCAATTATTTTGGGGTCACTCCTTTCTAAATAACCCCAAATGGGTATAGAATGCTCTCCGCACTATATATCATTTACAGTCATAAAAAGTGGCCTGTTCCTACGCCATACGAGGTCAACTACCTGTTCAACCTCAAATCCAACCCCAACCAAGAAAATATGGGATTTTTTTCATCTTTGACACCAGGAAACGACCCACACTTTCCTGAGTGAGACCACCTTCAAATCCAATGTGGGGAAGTACCATCTAGAGTACTTTTTGACTACCGACATGGTCGCCAACAACCTAGCCTTCACCCAAGCAGGTAACTTCTTCGTTTTTCTGGTCGTTTATTTTCCTTGTATTTTATCCACATTCCCCTTAGAGAATTAGCATATTTCAGGTCCATGGCTGCGACCGGATCTTACTCCAGAAATGGGGGTCCGAGCAGCACTACTGGCCAGCATGAATGACGTACAGAAGAGTGTCAAACAGCTGGTTAATGAAGCCAACCTAAGACTGGTTGGGCTTCTGGCACCTCACCAGGACGTGAGGGAGTCAAAGGCGGGGAGTGCCACTAGCGAGGAAATTCCTGAGCACCACCCAAATGTGTCGCAACCTCAAAGGAGGAGACCAATTGGAGTGACAATCAGGGAACCCTCCAGCACCCCGCGAGCGGTTGTGCCCCCTGCCCCTTCGGGAAAGGGAAAAAAGAAAGCTTCCGAATCCCTTACACCTATCGACGAGTCTTCGGATGAGAACGGTACCGATCTATCACTTTTAGATAGTTTGCTTATTCCCTGCCACTTATTTGACGGGGGCGACAACTTTAAGTACACTCCCACTTTAGATTCAGACTTCTTCATGCCAGAGAGTGAGTGTAACACTAGTAAAGTATATAATGTAGCGACCAGTAATTATAGCTCGGGTATTTTACTTACAATCGCCTATGTTTCCTTTTTTGACATAGCACGCTCACTTATTTATACTGTCTAACTGTTTGTGTATTTTCCTTCTTGCAGACATGCCATCCGAAGAGATGTTCGATCTTTACAGTGCCCCTGACGCTCCTGCGAGCAAGAAGAAAGCGAGTAGGCGGCATAGCGGGGAGTGCAGCGAAGAGCCTCCGGCCAAGAAAACCCGCATTGAGGACCCTACAGCAGCAGGTCTTTCGAAAAATACAACACCACCTCCATCTCCCCACAAGCCGCAAACTCCACCTGCACCGGTCGAGTCGACCCTTTCTCCACCGGCTTCTGTCGATCAAACACAACCAGCAACCCCTGTTCAAACAGGGGATGACTTATCAAGCCGCGCTCTAAGATTAACCAAGGACAAGACGACAAGGATCCTGAGGCACGAGTGCAGCCGAGAAGCCATGGCTGGGACAAAGTCGATGGATGTCGACCAGATCTTGAACCGTGCATTAAATGAGCTTGCCAGTGTAAGTTGTCTCTTCTTGTTAAGACTCAATCTTTTTATCTATTATAATCATTTTAACTTTTGTTCTGATCGCAGGCAATGCTGACCGTGACTACCAGCCGGCTCCGCTCGGGGGTCATCACCGAGCAATCCAAGGCGTCCGAGCAACAACACGCTGAGGAGAGTTAGGTCGTTGAAGCGAAATATAAAGAGTATCTTGAGGCGGCTCAGAAGGCAAACACGGCATTGCTCGAGGAGAAAAATAAATTGGTCGAGGAAGTGGAGCAAAAGCAAGCTACTCTGAACAAATCCCTTGAGGCAAAGGAGAAGTACAAGGAGTCCTACCTCATCAATTTTCGTGAAGCCAAAAGACTTGAGGTGAACCTGATTGAGAGCAGGCAAGAGGCTGATATGTTGGAGGCTCGCATCAAGGATCTCAAAAAAACCAACGCCAGCAATCTAGAGAGGTACAAGGGTGCCACGTTCAAGTGCTTCTATGATTTTTGGAAACACAACCAAGGGGCCAATTTTAGCTATCTCTCGGAGCGCATGAGGCAAACATAAATAGCCCGGTGCGTTGCTCGCTTGGAAGAAGAAGAGAGAGCGAAAACCCAGCCTCGTCCGATATCTCCTTGGCTACTGGCGTTGAAGGCGCAGAGAACGAAGCTGAAGCTGCAGTCGACCAGGAAAATCCACAAGACCCTCCTGCCGCATGATTATATATATATTTGTATTTCAAGACAATTATATTTATTGCTGCACGGGCATCTTTAATTTTTAATCAGACAATTACATTCGAGCAGTAACTGCTCGCGATGTAAAAGGTTTCCTTTTTGATATTATAATACTCATATTTTATAATAACATCTATTTGCATGACCGAACTTAGCATAGTACTTTGGTTTGATTTAACAAAATACAAAGTTTTTGAAAAATACTCTAAGTACCGTAGCATGCTTTCACTTATTTTGCTCGTGTGTTTACATACCTGTTGATATGTTTTGCTTACTAGATGCCTTATATGCCCCCCAAGTGATTGGGGAGCTTTAGGTCCTCGGTCACTTGCCTTGACCAAAACCTGTTCGAACATTTCTGCTCGTAATAAAGACTTGTAAAAATGATAATACAGCAAAATAACACACGTAATGAGCATATACTTGTAATAAATACAATAGTTGGCAAGAATGACTGGCTGCGCACAATCCCTTTTATTTCTCGTAATAAATGGACAAAACATGTATGTACTAGTGATCAACAAAATGATCTTACACTTATAAGTGATCAGTCACATAAAATGACCAACCCTTTTTCATAACTTGTAAAAAGTAAAATTAATACATGCCAATTCTTTAAGAAGAATTGTTTATTGATAGTACTTGCGCAGGTGTTCTCCATTCCAATATTGAGGAATGAGATCTCCATTTAAGCGAGCAAGTTTGTAAGTGCCTGGATGGAGGAATTCTTCCATTTGGTACGATCTTTCCCTATTAAGTCCTAGTACTCCAACAGCCTGGTCGCGGGTGTTGAGGAAAATCCTTCGAAGTACTAGAACTCCAACATTGAATTTCCTTTCGCGTACTTTAGAATTGAAATACCGGGCAACCATTTGCTGGTAAGCTGCTACTCGAAGTTGGGATTGCTCTCGCTTTTCATCGACCAAATCTAGAGATTCCATCAATAGCTGGCTATTAGAGCCTTGATCGTACATTATTCTTCGATGTGATGGCAGATCTAACTTAACATGCAACATAGCCTCATATCCATAAGCTAAAAAAAATGGGGTATGGCCTGTTGCTGTGCGATGGGACGTTTTGTATGACCAAAAGACTTCAGGAAATTGCTCTGGCCATGCCCCTTTTGCTTCTTCAAGTATTTTCTTCAAAGTATCTTTTCACATTTTATTGACTGCCTCGACTTGTCTGTTTGCTTGAGGGTGAGCAAATGAAGAAAAACTCTTGATAATTCCATGCCGCTCGCAAAAATCTGTGAACATATCACTATCAAACTGGGTGCCGTTGTCTTAGACAATTTTTTTCTGCAATCCATAGCGACACACGATGTTTTTGACTACGAAATCTAGCACTTTCTTGGTCGTTATGGTTGCAAGTGGTTCAGCTTCGGCCCACTTAGTGAAGTAATCGATGACCACTACAGCGTACTTGACACCGCCCTTTCCTGTGGGCAGAGATCCGATTAGATCTATACCCAAGACTGCGAACGACCACTGACTCTGCATCTATTTTAGCTCATTGGGGGCTGCTCATGGAATTTTGGAGAACCTCTGGCATTTGTCACACCTCCGTACAAATTCCATCGAGTCTTCATTCATTGTTGGCCAGAAGTATCCTTGCCTTAGGATCTTTTTTGATAAACTCTGCCCCCACCCCCCCCCCCCCCCAGCATGGTCCTCACAAAAACCATCGTGGACCTCTCTCATCAATTCTTTGGCCTTCTCTTTTGAAATACACCTGAGGAGTGGCATTGAGTATCCCCTTCGGTACAAAATTACATCCGCCAGGATATACCTAGCAGCCTGCCGCTGAAGTGTCCAGGCTTTGTTTCTGTCTGTTGGCAACACACCCTTCGTTAGGTACTCTATGTAAGGTGCCATCCATGTATCTGCCACCTGAATCACCAAAGAGGTATTTTCTGCTCGGATGCTTGGTGCAGGTAGTCGTTCAACTGGAACTATGTTTAGGGTGTCAGCATCCTTGATACTTGCTGTTATATTATTTCATATAATATAATATTAGATTAAATAATGTGACAAAATGTGATTTGTCACACCAATGTGATTTGTCACACCTTGTAACATATTATTGAGAGTCACAAAATTAGACACATGTGTGTGCCCAAATGTGACATATTTTGGAGTTACAAAATCAATTACAAATTTGTAACTCCCAAATATTACCCAATAATGTGTATATTATATGTTACACATTTCAGATTGGATTTCACAAAGTCATGATGATATATGACTGTTGGAGACATGTTTTTAACTCCCAATAGGTGTTTGGAAGTTACAAAATCATGTGGGAAATGATTTGGGACGTTTTGGAAAAATGACTTTTTTGTGCTGAAAATGGCCTGTGGCCGCGGCCACTGGCTTTCAGTGGCCACGGCCTGGGGGACAGAAGCCAGTGGCCGCGGCCAGTGAGGCTGACAGCCTATGTGAATTTTTAGTTTTTTCCAAATTGAACGGTTCTAACATCCCAAATAACTCCCAAATCTCCATTTTAATTCCATAAACATCCAATTAAACATTGGTAACAGCCATGGGGGTTGGTGGAATTTGAAATTCAAAGGGGTATCTCAAACTCTATAAATAGGAGCCTAATACTCACTTGTATGACACACCATTTTCCATCCACAAAGCACTTGGCTGGAAAATACACTAAAAGGCTTGATAATTCCAGAGAGCTATTTCCTAGAGAGATCCCTTAGTGCTTAGAGAATAGGGGGAAATAAGCTTTTGGACAAAGGTCTTGAACCTTGTTCAAGTTGGTGATCCCCACTACTCTACACTTTGGTTGTGTGAGAGTTTGTTTGTGTTTTCATTCTTTTGATCTTGTTGATCTTATTTACTTGTATTGTTATAGTATTGAGTTTGTAATCTTCTTCTTCTACATCTTTCTACTTACTTGTATTTTGAGCAATTGAGTTGTAATATTTATTTAATCAATATTATATTGTCCATTGTATTTTTGCATAGAGTTGTATTTGGTTTTTCCATAATTCCATTGAGCAATAATATATATTCTCTAACACTTGCTAACTTGGCCAAAGCATCAGCGTTTGAATTTTGGTCGCGAGGTACTTGCTGGAGGGTGTACTTATCAAACTGCACCAATAGATCCTTTGCTTTATTTAAGTAAACAACCATTTTTAAGCATCAGGTCTGATATTATCCAATAATTTGATTGACCACTAGCTGAGAGTCACTGTAGATTTTAAGTGACTTTATGTTCATGCTTCTGGCTAACCATAATCTTGCGAGCAGTTCTTCATATTCGGCTTTGTTGTTAGAGGCAGTGAAGTCAAATTGATAGCGCAGTGAAATTGATGCCCCTCAGGCGTTATCAAAATCACTCCTGCTCCTGCATGGTGCTCATTAGAAGAACCATCTGTAAACAACTTCCAAGAATGAGTTTGGCTTTGAGACTCGGGCTCTTTAGGCCCTTCTGGATGCTCGCTGTCTGGAAGCCGAGTAAGTTCTGCAACGAAATCGGCCAGAGCCTGTCCTTTTATTGCTGCTCGTGGCAAGTAAGAGATATCAAACTATCCAAGTTTGACCGCCCACTTTAATAATCGTCGAGCGGCTTCTGGTTTCTACAAAACTTGCCGTAGAGGTTGGTCGGTCAAAACTGTGATTGGGTGAGCTTGGAAGTATGGCCGCAATTTTCTGGAGGCCAAGATCAGTCAATAAGCTAATTTTTCAATAGGTGGACAGCGTTGCTCCGCTCCTATTAGCCTCTTGCTTACATAGTAAACAACCTTTTGCACGCCTTCCTCTTCTCTTACTAGGACAACACTAGCAACGTATTATGTGATCGCCAAGTAGATGAACAAAGTTTCTTTATCAACTGACTTTGATAGAATCGGTGGTTGCAACATGTGAGTCTTTAAGGCTTGAAAAGCCTGTTCGCACTCCTCTGTCCATTCGAATTTCTTGTTGCCTCTGAGTATATTAAAATATGGGACGCATTTGTTTGTCGATTTGGAAATAAATTTACTGAGAGCAGCAATTCTTCTGGTCAGGCTTTGAACATCTTTAATATTTGTTGGCGATTTCATATCGACCGGGGCTTTGATCTTCTCGGGATTGGCATCAATTCCTCGCGAGTTTACTATAAATCCCAAGAATTTCCCTGATCCAACTCCGAAGGAGCACTTTAGGGGATTCAGCTTCATCTGATATTTGTTCAAGACATTGAAGCACTCTTGCAAATCCCCTATGTGTCCTTTTTCCTTCTTCGACTTAACCAGCATGTCATCGACGTATACCTCCATGTTAGTTCCGATCAGTTCCCTGAACATGTGATTGACTAGATGCTGGTAAGTCGCACCAGCGTTTTTCAAACCGAAGGGCATTACCTTGTAACAGTAGAGCCTTGTATCAGTCTGAAAGCTGGTGTGATCCTCATCAGGGGGATGCATACTGATCTGAGTATGCATCCATGAATGAAAGAATCTCATGCCCTGCAGTGGCATTGACCAGCTGGTCGATTCTAGGGAGTGGGAAACAATCTTTAGGGCAAGCTTTATTAAGGTCTGTGAAATCCACGCATGTTCGCCACTTGCCATTTCGCTTGGGAACAAACATGGGATTAGAGACCCATGATGGATAAAACGCTACCCTGACGAATCCATTCTCCTTTAGCTTCTCGACTTCTTCCTTTAGAGCTTTTGATCTGTCTTTGTCGAGCAACCTCCTTTTCTGTTGTACTGGTGGAAAACTCTTATCTATGTTCAGGACATGGATAATGACTAGAGGGTCTATTCCAACCATGTCTTTATGCGACCAGGCAAGGACTTCCTGGTTTTTCCTCAAAAATTCCATCAGTGCTTACTTCATTTTTGTCTCTAAGTTTTTACCGACTTTCACAACCCTGGTTGGATCTTCTTCATCAAGTTGGACCTCCTCAAGGTCCTCAATGGGTCATATCTCTTCATCAAAATCCCCAAAGTGAGGATCCAAATCCATGTCCTCACTTTGGGCAACACCCTATTTGGTGACACAATCACCTGATTGGGCTTGTACATCAATAGTCGTTTGCAACTCTTTTCTGGCAACTTCCCTCGATACACCTTTCTTTGCCTTAGATATCGAGGCATTGTAGCACTCCCTCACTTCCCGTTGATTTCCCAACATGCATCCTACCCCTGCGTCGGTTGGGAATTTCATGGCAATGTGCCATATCGTGGTAACGGCTCGCAGGTCGACCAAAATTGGCCTTCCAATTACAGCATTATACACTGAAGGACAATCAACTACTATGAAAGTAGTGAGTAATGTCTTGTTTGTAGGTGCAGTCCCTGCTGTAACTGGGAGCCTAATCGACCCAGTTAGGGCGAGCCCTTTGCTAGAAAAACCATAAATGGTTTGGCTGCATGGCTCCAAGTCTTTGACAGACAATTTCATTCTTTCCAGTGAAGACTTGTATAAGATGTTGACCGAGCTTCCTGTGTCAGCCAACACCCTCTTAATAATCATGTTGGCGATTTGAATGTCAACGACCAGCGGATCGGAGTGTGGGAATCGTACGTGCTAGGCATCGTCCTCAGAGAAAGTTATCAATTCCTCCTCTGTTCGAGATTTCTTTGGTGCTCGATTCTCCACACTCATCATCTCGATGTCTTGGTTGTGGCATAAGGTTCGAGCATATTGCTCCCTTGCCTTCCCACTGTCCCCTGCAAGGTGTGGGCCGCCACAGATGGTGAGTAATGTACTTGCCACAGTAGCTGGCTGTAAAGGTGGCGAGCGTTGGCGTGCAGGTGCCTGCTCGTTGCCACCTTAAGCCTTTCGCTGAGACCCTCTTGCGACTCGCACGTATCTCCTTAGATGTCCCTGCCTGATTATTAACTCAATCTTGTCCTTCAACTGGTTGCACTCATTGGTGTCATTCCCGTAGTCGTTGTGAAATCGATAGAATTTTGAGGTATCCCTCTTGGAGATATCCTTCCTTATAAGCGTTGGTCGCTTATAAAGGACATTGGCATTGGTTGTCTGGTAGACCTCTGCTCGACTTTCGACAAAGGTCGTATAGTTGGTGAATCTCAACTCATATATATTGCCTTTGGGGCATTTATTGTCAGACGTTGACGGCTCATTACCCGCCCTTTTCCCACCATTCCTGCCATTTCCATTCCCGTTGCCTTTAGCATTGCCATTGGTTTTATCCAACCCGTTGGCGGCCTTGGCGGGTTCTTCCTTCGATCCCTTATCTTTCGTAGGCGATTTCCTCTCGTTGGCAATCTCGTCCTACAGCTTGATGTATCGATCAACTCGATCCAAAAACTCCTGGGTACTATTTACTCCGTTCTTTCTTAGGTTGTTCCAGAGGGAAGAATGGCGTCTGACCCCGGCAGTTAGGGCCATCATATTTCCCTCATCGCCTACTGTTTTGGCTCCAGCTGTGGCTCGCATAAAGCGCTAGACATACTCATTTAAGGGCTCTCCCTCCTTTTGGCGTATCTCGACCAGCTGGTTGGTCTTAGTGGGGTGTACGCGACCCGCATAGAATTGTCCGTAAAATTCCTTCACAAAAAATTCCGAGGATACTATACTAGCAGGAGGGTATTTAAAGAACCACTCCTGGGCGGTGTCAGATAGTGTGGCGAGGAAGATCCTGCAGCAGGCATCGCCCGACACCTTCTGAATATCCATTTGTATCTGAAATTTGTTGACATAAGATACTGAGTCTCCGTACCCATCAAATTTTGGCAGTACTGGCATTTTGAATTTGCTGGGGGTTTCTACCACAACAATCCTCTGCACAAACGAAGTGCCTCTCCTTCGGTCGTACTCTATGTGGGATGTTTGACTCCCAACTAGCTGTTGTACTGCCTGGTTCAGAGCATCAATTGGAGCCTGAACCGCATCTGGGATTGCTGGGGCAGCCGGTGCCGGAGGAGCGTACTCATCATGCCTTTCACGTCGGTCGTTGAGTGCGTCCCTCAAGTCATCATCCCTGCGCCTTTGCTTGCTGGCACCGAGCCGATCAAAGACGTTGTGTTGCCGGGGTCCCCCCCCAGCGTTATGGCTTGCAGGCCTATTTTCTCTAGGTGGGGGGTTTCTGTCTCCACCTCTTTCTTCATTCCCCGATCAGCATTCTTTCGGCCAGAATCGGCCTCATTATAGTCAGGGCCGTCTCTAAACTGTGGTCGACTATGGTGCGACCAGCTAATCACGTTGTTTCCTCCTCGGGCTGGCATCTCCCGAGCGTCAGGGGGAGGCCTGCGTTGGTCGTTGGGTCCATGTGCATTATTTTTCCGTGGGGGGCCCCTGACCGCAGAGCCTGACTCGTTATGCCTTCTGCTGGCAGAAGGACGTTTCCCCCTGCTCGGTGGATTTGGCTCTTCGTCCCCTGGGTGTCTAGGGCTACGGGGCGGCTGCCCGACCCTATTTTGCCTCTGGCGCTGGGGATTGCCGCGACCAGCTTGAGATGGAGGCTGCTGCTCAGGATCCTGAATTGGGACATCATCCTGAGCCACAGGTGGGTGCTCCGGCCTTTGAGGGCTTGCTGGCTGGAGCGAAGGACTTGGATTGGGAGCCTGCTATGGTGGTGCACTCGGAGGCTGATCCGGTTGAGAGGACGGTGCAGCCTGTCCTCGAGCCAATTGAATGGATGCTTCAAGAGTGGCTGTGGCATCCCTCTACCGACTGTCCATGTCCGCCTGCCACTCATTCAGCTTCTGGCGCTGACGCTCAATCTCTTTTTGTTGCAGCGCCAAGGTCTCTGTTGCATTCTCCTGATTGGCCCTCAGATTGGCCAACTCATCCTGCAACACTCCCAGTGTTGCCCTTAGCGCTTCTGAATCCAATTCCTCATCTTCAAAATCTAAATGTGGTTCATTCTCAAGCACATTTGGAGGAGGAGGTTGAGATGACGCAGTGCCAGCAGCCTGTCCAGCTCTCTTGGATGTCTTTGCCATTTGATTTTCTTAAAGCTTCTTGAGTTCAACTCTCAATAAAAGCACCAGAATGTTGACCCTTGATTTGGCCAATGACACGGAGTCAAAATAACGACAATGAAACAAACGGAAATCAATAGTATAATCAAACGGTAAAGAGGTGACACAAATGATTTATAGTGGTTCGGCCCCAACAGTGTGGTAATAACCTACGTCCACTTAGTGTTATTATTGATGTTAAATCCTAATGCTGTGATCAAAGAACTAGGGTTCTTGAGTTTCACCAGCCTTAGGAGAATTACAACTTTTCGGTGGATAATCACACTATGCTCTTTCTATGAGTATTCAGATTCAAGGTTCAAAAGTCTCTTCCTTGAGCCTTCTCATTCATATTTATAGGCTCAAGGAGGTTACATGGGCCAATGAGCCTTAATTATCCTTAATATCAACGTATTAAGGTAATAAAGAGAAAATATAATAAATGTAGTTATTACATGATTACATATCTTTTAAGGAAAAAAACCGAAGCATGCGACCAGACTGGTCGCATCTAATCGCGAAACTTTGATGAGGCAACAGACACCTGGTCGATAGGCGAACAATATTCCTTCATTTTGACACTGCCACGTGCCAACCATGTGTAATAAATTATTTCCATGTCATCATGAGCCATTTTTAGGTAAACACCAACAATCACCAAAATGAAACTTCCCAAGAAAAATTTGTATGCATTTGCATACTCTACCAACTGTGCTTCTAGGCTTGACAATGACACATGCTTCTTTCCAGCAAGCATTCTACTCTTAATTTCACATTCATGAACTTTTGCTTTCTCATTAATAATGTGGTTTCCGTTTGGAATGCCCATCACACGTTGGAAAACATCACCAGAAATGGGAAACATCTTCCCGTAAATTTTCATACAACTATTCTCAACATCGACTAACTCAACTAGCCACTGCGCCAAAGGAGTATACATACTAGGGAAGTCGACTCTCAAATATGCTCCAAACCCAGCTTCATGCACCATGACATTCTGTTCATCAGATAATTTATTCACAATTTGAGACACCCTCTCAAATGAGCATCGAGTCACGATGTCACGTGACCCAATCTCACGAGAGTCCACTTTTGTTTCTGCATCATCGTCATCATCATCAGTCCCATCTTGGTCTTCTCCTTTAGAATCACAATCGGAATCAACTGGTGCCACCTCCTTCCCCTTTTTCGATTTACCAGTCGAATTGCTCTTTAGGGCAGATCTCCATTGGGTTGCTAGCTCCTTCTGAATCTAAACAAAAAAAAATCAATAGTCAAACAATATACAGAAAATCTTACACAACAAGGAAGTAATTCTACAAAGGTGGCTTACAAGTGCATTCTCTAGTCGTCTCTTCTCCCTTAGCAAATTTTTGAGCTTGGATGTCTCCTTCTTAACTGTTGCTAGACTATATGTCCTGAAATCAAGTCGATAACTAAATCACCCAAAATCATTAAGGCAATACTAAACTTATAGGGACAAGAAAAAAAAATTACACACCCTAGATCACCATCCTCATCATTCTTGCCACCAATACCTTGTTTCCTACCCACATCTCCTCGTTTGCGTTTTAAGGTCATTTCCCTAAATTTCCCAAATATGAATAAGATAACCAACAATTTAACTACCACATCATTCAATTAATCTTATTCTTAAAAATTTCAAGATTAATCTAAATATATGATTTTCATAAATAACAATGAAAAAAAAAGATTATCATATAGAAAGCACAGCTATATCTCAGATTCGGTAACCAAACTAGTTGAAAATAGGTGATATAAATTTCACATAACAATCATAATAACCAACACACCTAAAAAATATTGACCATACATTGGGTGTTTAAAAGAGAAACCCATTAACTTAACTATTTAAGACAAACAAAATTTCATTATTCCAGAACCCTATAAAAATTTGACTGAACATGCATTGATTTCTTAAAAGATAAACTCATTACTCTGGAAAATATTTTTTAAAAAAATAAAATGCAAATCATACAATGTTAATGATCTAAGTCGATTATTATAGGGCTTATATTCCTCTAATGGAGTTTTTAAAACTTAAAAAAAAAAAAACTATGTTTAAACGTAAAAAAACATGAACCTCAGATTACACCAGCATTAACATATGGGTCTGAAAAAAAATTACTTACCTAGATGAGGATACACACCGAATCCTGCTTGCTTCGTCTGGATTATAACTTCACAAGCATGAACCTCCTTCCGTCTCCTCTTCTGTCTTCACATAAAAGCACAATAGCTTCGAAACAGAGAACAATGGTGAAGAAACTAAAGAGTCTTGGTTTGTAATAGTGCACAAGGCAGCCGGTTACCAAGAATAAACAAATGGTAATGCAAATCACAAGGCAACCAGTCACCAATGTTAATGATCTAAGTCGATTTTTATAGGGCTTATATTCGTCTAATGGATTTTTGAAAACTTAAAAAAAAAAAAAAAATTCTGTTTAAACGTAAAATGCCCATAAAAAAATCATATTACACCAGCATTAACATATGAGTCTGAAAAAAAATTACTTACCTAGATGAGGATACACACCGAATCCTGCTTGCTCTATCTGGATTATAACTTCACAAGAAGTCCTTTCGTCTCCACTTCTGTCTTCACATAAAAGCACAATAGTTTCGAAACAGAGAACAATGGTGAAGAAACTAAAGACTCTTGGTTTGGTGCACAAGGCAACTGGTTACCAAGAATAAACAAAGACCCTACAACACTTTTCACTACCCCTACTACTATATTGTAAATGTCACTTCAATGTCAGTTCAACTCATTTTTTTCTTCCTTTGCACCCCAGTCGTTGGATTTGATAAAAAAAAAATAAAGAACGACCCAGATTCATTAACAAAACTGGTTCCGTCTCTGGGCTGGGCGGGACTAATCGGGGTCCATATATATATATATATATAAAGCTGGAAGGAGGGAGCGGGTGAGGAGGGCCACGTGACCCATCTAGGCCTTAGCTGCCTCTGCCCCTATGGCTAAATATAATTTGAATTTTAACAAAAAATTGTATTGTTAAAATTTGTATTGGCTAAATGTGCAGATAACAACTTTTTTTTTAGTTTTAATGGTTTTAATTTTAACAGAATATTCTAAATATTTAATGGAATATTCTAAATATTTAATGAAATATACTTTTAAAACTAATTAAAATAAATACTTATTAATTATATTAATATAAATTCAAATATTATAAAATATCATTATTATAATAATATTTAATATGAGACTACATATTTAATAATTATATTAATATAAATTTAAATTCAAATATTATTATTATAATAATATATAATACAAAACTAGATATTTAATAATTATATTAATATAAATTTAAATATTTAGAAATAATGTTATAATAATAATATACAATATATAATCCTAATTTTTAACAAATTATATTAATATGAATTCAAATATTATAAAATATTATTGTAATAATATTTAATACATATTTCATACTTATTTTAATATAAATTTAAATTTTATAAAATATCATCATAACAATAACATATAATGCATAATCTTAATTTTTATTAAAAAAATTATCATTTATATTTAAAAAAGATCATCATATTATATATATATTTTAAAAATCATAAATAATGTTACTAAATTACTAAATATGATATAAATTTAATGAAAATAATTACTAAATTTTATAAATAAAACTAAGTAAATAATGCAGTGCCCGTTATTTGTATTTAGTATAAAAAAAAGAGTTTAAAATTATAATAGTGACTGCTTATGATTAAAGAATAATTTTCAACCGTGAATAAAATAATATTAAGTTAAACAATTTACCAATAATATTTTTTTTTAATTTACAAAGTTTAATAGTAAATAACATGGTGTGGATTTAGTGGTTTACTAAACCATAGAAAACACGTTAATCAGACAAAACTTTAATTAATTTTAGTTGTGATGGTAGGATCATCAGATCAAGAAGATTAAGTGGAATCTAACATAGATTAACACTTCATAATCTTATATCATTAGATACAAGCTGAAAATAATTCTGTGGGCTTATATTGTGGTCTCATTTGTTCATATATATACATCCTTGGAAGCTATAATAAAAATTTGGAAATATATGTATTTAATTATATGATAATGAACATAGAATATCAGATGTTACAAATTTAAACTTTATAGCAACATTTTTTTAATCTCATTGAGATCTAAGCCCACTGTAATAATTTTATATGACCACGGTTTAACCAAACTAACTATCAAAGAAATAAAAAATAATTAAAGAAATTATTAATTTATTTAAGATGCTTTTTCCTAAGTATCTTGAAAAATGTGATAAAGTCTTAAATTATGGCCATACCATGTACTATTCTAGTCAATTTGTCAACATTTTTTCTCCTCATTTTTTGAGTCTTTGAAATTAAAAAAGAAAATATCCGAACACAGAATATTTTATGTTGTTAGAAATATTCTATGGATTTGTGCTGTTAAATCTCTACCTTATGATCATAACGGATTCCATTTATTTATTTATCTATATTAAAAGAAATTATTTTTTATTTTGTTTTTTCTACTTTTTGTGGTGGTAATATTAATTAACTATTTATCTTATCCTCAAACAATTATTATTTTATATATATATTATTAATTAATCAGGGATGTCACGTGACACATACTAACCGACCAAGTTTTATGCTTTGGACTTCGAGACTTAGATATGTTTAGTTGACATAATTAGGAAATGATCGTATGTATTGGTATCAAGAAGGTTGATATATTTTTTTAAATTATATAAAAATGATTTTTTTTATATTATTGATTATTTAAATTGTAGTTTTCTGTAATTTTTTTTATTTATTTAGCAGTATATGACTTTAATATAGTTATATATATGTATATTAGTTTTTATTTTAAAGTTAAATTGATTTTTTAAGTTTTTTATGAGTTGTTGTTATATTATTTTTCAACTAGTGTATGTATTTTTTATGGTATAATATATTATTTTTTTTATGATATTTAATTTCTATCTTATTTTACTTAATATTTTGTATCATGGTATATATACATTTTATGGTAATATATAATTTTGTTAGCATAAAATATATATTTTTGAGTAATAATTTTGTAAGTTTTGTTGATATATTATTTTTTAACTCAGTATATATATTTTGTGGTATGCTATATTATTCAACAACTCATAAAAAATGAGAAAAAATCAAAATAACTATAAAATAAAAACTAATTAAACAAAACTAATATACATATACCATAATATTAAAATATTTAGAATAAAATAGTAATTTATTAAATAACATATTTGATAATATGTAATAGTAAAAATGTGATTAGACTATTTTATTACAAAATAAAAAATATGAATATTTAATTACTTTCACACACCATTACAAAATCATTTTATAATAAACCCTAATAATAAATTATTTTGTAGGAGAGAGAAAAGAAATAGTGAAAACAAATAATAAAGATAGAGGGAAAATATTTAAAGATTTTTTTAAAAAATAAAATAAATATGAGAGTAAATTTAACGCGCTAAATTTTGAATTAGTTTATTTTTATTTTTACTAAATTTCCTAATTATATTTTTCGTCCCTCTTGTTTTTTTTTTACCTCTACCAAAAATAGCCAAAAACTCACTTTTATCTAATTAGAATATTTGTTGATCTCGTATCGTTCAATTCACATGTTTTTCCTTGTTTTCCCATTCACTCAAAGTCTTGGAATCTCATGCCAAGAATCTCTATAACCAAATTAGACAGAGGCAATCCTTAACAAATATATATATATATATATATATATAAGGAGAGACTATGTCGGATACTTTTTTTTTGCAATATTGATACATTTTTTTTTTATTTCGGCACCTAAATAGTTATAATCTCAAATTTTTTTATATGATGGTGTACATTATACCTATCTAGAACATTCTACAAATTTTTAAGAAATTTTGAATAAATTATGGTACCAAAACAGGGTTTAAACTGTCTATTGCATGCGTGCCTGTTTTTTTGTGTACGTATGTAAAGTTTGACAGTTTGAACTCTATTTTTGGCTTCGTAAACTATTCAGAATTTCTTGAAAATTTGCAGGATATTCTAAATACCTACAATGTATACCGTCATATAAAAAAAAATTGGGACTATATCTATCCAGGTGTCAAAAATAAAAAAAAAGATGCACCGGTGTTGCAAAAAAAAGGATGCGTTGTAATCGTTCCCTATATATATAAATGTCATTGTTTATTGATAATGTAATAACCATATTTTTCCGCAGGAGATTTTATATGATAAATTATGATTCCTAATGTAATGCCTCAAATTTCCTAATAAGGTTTAAGACCTTGATTAGGAGGCCGGGATTGCCATAATTGATTTATTATTATTATTATTATTATTATATTAAATGATTATATGCATGTTAATGTGAATTATATTATTATATGATGGCAAATGCATGCATATGAGTTCATTTTTAATCATAAGGGCATTTTGGTAATTTGGCATGTTGAGGGCGTGATTGTGTATTTTCATGCATGTGGGTGAATTATAAATAATACCACATTATATGGGGGTTGGTTCGAGCCATTCGGCATGAGATGATCATGGAATGCAAGTTCTCGGTCTAGTCATAACAGGATTAAGTTCGGGGCTCGGAGTGAGTCTCGGGGTAATTTGGGTGATTAGAACGTTGCCGGGAATTAAAGGGTAACGAGATGTGAATTATTGGTGTTTGGGAATATTGAGAATAATGGGAATTGGAGGGTGTTAATTATAATTAACGAGATAGGCGGGAAACGACGATTTTACCCTTGGGAGTCTTTAGAAGCCTTTATTTGACCTAGGGGCAAAATGGTCTTTTCACCCCTAAGATATATATCAGCCCTTTGAGTTTAGAAGGCTGTGGAAAGTGTAAAACAGAGCATCATTCTCATCCCTTTCTCTCCCTCCCGTACATGTTCTTCCCTCCATCTTCCTTTCAATTTTTGAGAGCCAACTTGAGGTAACATGCTAGAAGATCAAAGGTGGGGGCTTAGGACTTTGGTTCAATCATTGAAGGGGGTCTAAATCCAACTTGAGGTAAGGTTTCATCCAAGAACTTAAGCTTTACTCTGCTTTTTTCTATTAAGTTTTCAGTTGAGAATTTTGATGTGTTAGTTGAGAATTAATGGAAGTTCTTGAGTTTGGTTACTTGGGTTTTGATGAGGGTGTGGTGTAGATGAGGTTTGGGGGTTGAGTTTGATGTTTTGATGATGTTTGGGATTGGTTTGGAGGTTTGTTTTTCAAGGGAAATCGCAGGGGAGAAGACCAGGGAAATTTCTGGTCTGCTGATGGAGCCCCAGCGCTAGGCAGGGCTGATTCTGGGGCTCTCTGACTTTGGGGCAGCGCCCCAACGCTAGTGTATTTTCCAGCAAGCATATTTTAGGGCTCGGGAGGACTTTTAAGGCTCGGGGGTTGGTTCCTTTACCCCGTTTGGGTAGGTTGAGAGTCCCGAGAGTGTGGGATGGATCCCGAAAGTGAGGTTTTAGATTGTAAACATTTTTATGATTTATTTTATTGATGGGATTCCATATTTGGTTATGACTAGGTGACCGCTAAATGATCAAATAATTGATCGTTCTCAAGGGTCATTCTTTTATTAGTTCTTGGTCGAACCTAAGGTAAGAAAACTGCACCCTGTGTATATGTGACATGCATGGCTATTCTTGGTGCATGTTGGATTGTTAAATATGATGCACGAGAAACATGTGATTAGGACATGCTTTATATACTGAGTATGATATTGTTCAGAGCATGAGCCTCTGTGTTCGTGCATGGTCCTAATTGCACTAGTACTTGTTAAGTAAGCATGCTGAATGCCTTGTTTATGGATATTGGACATGTGATATATGTTTGGCGGCATGGCTTACTTGTGTGTGGTACTCACTTATTAGTCAGAATCGGCAATGGTGTTAGATCCATCTGTGAAGCTGTGATTTACTAGTCAAGTTCACAATGGGTTGAACACTGGTCGTGTTTTACTGACCTAAGAGTCAGAAATGGCATAGCGTCATGAACGCCGAGCCAAATGAAGATTAGATCTAATCGATATCAGCAAAGAATGACTCATATGGGGTATTAACGCTGGACCGACCCTAAGGTCGATGAACTTATAAGCGCTTGGCTAGTCTGAGACTAGTTATTAAGAGCTAGGGCATATGGCCCCAGTGACTGTTTGTCACATGGCTAGGGAACGCTGTTCCAGGGTTATGACTGTAAGTCATGGGGAAGGTTATGTTGGTGACTAATCATCATACACCTATCCTGTTCAAACTTATGAAAAGTTCTCTTATCAGTTAAGCTCGAGTGACCCTAACGTCACATGGCTAGAGGGGGCTGTACCCACGTTTGTGACTGTTGCGACTGTCACCTATTTGTTTGGACTGAGAGTCCTAGATGATTATTATGATCATTGGTTGATGTATTATACTCAACATTGCGTTTCTATATTGGGGCTAAGAGTCCTGGATGATTATTATGATCATTGGTTGATGTGTTATACTCAACATTATGTGGATCTGTTGCCTGTTGGAGTAGGGCGTGTGCCTTATGATCCGATGACATGTTATAACTGTTCATGAGCATATTAAGTTTTCTTGCTGGGCTTCGACTCACGGGTGTTATGTGGTGCAGGTAAAGGCAAAAGAAAGTTGGACCATCCTTGAGTTGGAGAGCTTAGGTGATGATGTGTACATATGCAGCTGCTCGTCCACCACGGTTGAGGTTTGAAGAGGAACTAGGGTTTAACCCTGTTTTGCCGGTTAGATCGGCCTGTTGTAAATATTTTCTAGTAGTAGACTCATAAATTATATTTTGGGATCCCAATGTATATATTAAACGTTCTAATGAAACGTTATATCTTAACCAAAAATTTTAATCCCTAAACCACTAATCATACTTAATTACACGATTTTGGCCAATTGACTCGATTAGCAAGTTTAGCACTGTTTACAAGGCACACCGTAACGGTCCCTGGAGTTAGGGCGTTACACCTGAGATGCATCTGGATTATGCATTGGTTGCATCTGATAATCTCAGTGTTTACACTTGCTACGTAGGATAAGTTTTTTTCTATAAATTTTTACCTAATTTTGTTTAGTTGGTTGTTTGGAGTTTCTGTTAGGATTAATTACCTGATCATATATACAAGTCGGTTTGGGTTTTGAACCTGTGACCGACCAACTGATTTTTGCAGAGAGTTTTTGTTGTCTTCTTTGTTTTCTCTCTTGTCTTTGATGCAAGTTTTTGATTAGGGTTTGAAGCTTCTTTCTTGGAGTTTGATTCAACATACTTGAAGGTGAAGAACAAGGGAATCTGTTCTAGGTTTTCTGAAGGAATTTCAGAGATAAATCAAACTCTAAGGAATTTCAACACAACTTCTAAGGAATTTAAAAGAATGTACATTGAGTGGGAGACTCAATAGTATATGTGATTGTAAATCTTTCTATATGATACATGTTTTCTTTAGCAAATTAGTGTGTGGATATTGTAATTTGTAAAGAACTAAGTTTGATATAGTGAATGAATTTTACCCCAGTTTTTGTGCCCAAAAAGTAGTTTATTTTATTAATTAATCTTGTAAAAATTCTGATGTTCTTTACTTTCTCAGTGCTTCTCTATTATTCACTTGTTTGTATCAATCACATGGTTCATTGACTTAAAAGTAACTTTTCAGACACTACCTTTTAAACGAATTTATAACCCTACAATACTTTTATGTAATAGCAAATCCAAGAAGTTGTTAAAGCAATATCATAAAAGTTAAAATTAGCAACAACAAAAAAAAAACAAAAAGACTTGATAGATATATTAAATTGACAATTTATTATTATGACTTTAATTAATTAATGTCACTGCTATAATTAAGCATGAGACATGGATTAAAAACTGACATTCCAACACTTAGAGGTCGATTCAAAAATCAACGTCGAAATAATTATGTCATACGCAAAAACATGAGATCAAGAATCAGTTCCAACCACTAATACTATTCTTTACATTTTACAAGTTCATCCCCTATTTTTTTAAAAATTTATATGTAACTGTTTTTAGTCTTTCATTCTTTATTCGATCTTCTCACAATTATATATATTCTCCATTTTTAATTTTATAACTAATATTTATTAGAAAATTTGTATTAATTGATAATATATAAGAAAATTTTATGGTGCGCCTCAAAAGTGGTGTACCGTACTCTTCTTGTATTTTTAGTACTTGGATAATTTATAGTGTAATTTTTTTTTATAATTGTATGCATTGTAATTATTTAGAATATCATGTAAATTTTAGAAATTTTTTGAATAATTTACAATACCAAAAGTAATATTTAAATAATTTGTGACACATGTGACTATTTTTGTATGTGCGTAGAAAATAATTCGTTTGAATCTTATTTTAGGCACTATAAATCATTCAAAATTTCTAAAACAATTGCAGAATATCCTAAATAATTAAAATATACACAACCATAAAAGAAAATTACTCTAAAATTTATTTAAGTACCGAAAATAAGCACATGGTGCATCGTATATCCATGTTCATACCATGTGAAATTAATAATGGATAATGGAATGAAGGCCATTAATTAATTAGTGAACCTCTAATCAATGATCACCTTGCTGACTTTACCGCCATATGAGATTATATTGAAACCATATGAGATTACTAATTGATTATTATAATGTCTCCACCCATTAGAATCATTTGACTAATATTATTATTGGGATAATAATTATGATTATTAGTAATAATCATATAATTAATGAATACATTAGTATATTATTAGTTTAATAGTAATCAAATAATGATAATATTACTAATGGGCCACAAAACTATTCTATAATATAATATTACTAATAATGATAATGGCATAATTATGGGTCATTATGTAAGCCACAAGGTGACCAAACTCAGTGACGAAATCTCAAGGGTAGACACAACTATGAGCAGACTCGTCTATAGGATCTCAGAAGTACACGAAGAGCTACTGACTATGGCAAAATCTCAGCATGCTCCACATGACATCTTTCGGGCTAAAGAAGCAGAACTTAAAAGTCTAAAAAACCAATATGTCGCTATGCAAAGTCAGCAAAAAGAAGTCTCTCTCTCCCCAGGCGTAAATCCCATACCATGGATGTTTTCAACACTACCACAACATTCCCAACCACTAGCGATGCCTACAAAAAAGGATGATCAAAAACTTCGCCTCAAAAGAATCCTTGAAGAAGAAGACCAACTAAATAAACAACAAAAAGAAAAGCAAGTAGACGACGGTCAGACAAATCGCCTCACTGAGTTAATCCATCAACATTGCATAGACAATCTCCCGCAAATTAATCTTAACGAAGAACTGGATGGCTCAAGCGACGAGATGCAATCATCCTCCTCTGACAAATCTGAATTAAGTACCAGTACCCATTTGCCAAACTCTTTCACATGGAGAATACCATTTTTATGCCAAAAAAGATTACCCACATGTTCTGGTACTTAATGAGCTCCTACACTATTGCTATTGAGGTTCACACCATAGGACTTCGAACATCTCGTCGCTTGAGCCATCCAGTTCTTCGTTAAGATTAATTTGCGGGAGATTGTCTATGCAATGTTGATGGATTAGCTCAGTGAGGCGATTTGTCTTTTGGACAATGAGCTGGTGTTTTGTCTGACCGTCGTCTACTTGCTTTTCTTTTTGTTGTTTCTTTAGTTGGTCTTCTTCTTCAAGGATTCTTTTGAGGCGAAGTTTTTGATCACCCTTTTTTGTAGGCATCGCTAGTGGTTGGGAATGTTGTGGTAGTGTTGAAAACATCCATGGTATGGGATTTACGCCTGGGGAGAGAGAGACTTCTTTTTGCTGACTTTGCATAGCGACATATTGGTTTTTTAGACTTTTAAGTTCTGCTTCTTTAGCCCAAAAGATGTCATGTGGAGCATGCTGAGATTTTGCCATAGTCAGTAGCTCTTCGTGTACTTCTGAGATCCTGTAGGCGAGTCTGCTCATAGTTGTGTCTACCCTTGAGATTTCGTCACTGAGTTTGGTCACCTTGTGGCTTACGTGAGAGAGTTTTTCATCGATCTGTGCTAGAGTTTTGTTTTGAGCTAGCATGTTCTTCGTTTGCCAATTCACGACGGCCTCTGCAGGCGAGATCTTTTTTAGGGATCCATCAGGCTCTCGAACTTTTGGATTTGTGATCTTTGGTTGGTGGGTTGTTGTACCATCTTCATCAGTAAACGAAGTAGGTAGTGGAAAATCGCGTTTCTGGGTATTTATCATGAAGTGATGAGCGATTTCTGGGTTGGGCCTTTTCTGCTTGTAACATGGTAGGATCTTCTCTTGTTTTGGTTGAGGGGAGGTTTTATGGTGGTTGTCGTCTTCATCCCATCCGGTAGGTGGGGGAAGGGGTGAGGATGGTGGATCGAAGGAGTACTTGACTAAGTAATCAAATTTTCCAGAAGGTTGCCCAAGGGGAGCAAAATTCGGGTGTCTTTCTGCCCATTTTTCTTTTAGGACTTTGCCAGCACTAGGCTTCTTGGGGATTCATTCCAGGTCGTCGATGTTAATGCAATCTGAGCAGTTGCATACGTCCCAATAAATATGCCCAGAGGATGACTTGTAGGCATAAATAGGGGCCCCATTTTTGTCGAACGAGGTGATTTCTGCATTTTTCGGTATGACGGAGAACATCATGTACTGAGTAGAGAACACCGGAGGAGTATCTTCCTTCTTTTGAAAGTTAATTTCAATAAACCCATCTTTATTTGTAGAGTACACTGGATCTGCCGAATGGATTGTAGGAGGTGGTCGGTGGATTCTTTCATAATTAGTAATCCATGAGGTCGGAAGGATTTTTTGTAGTTCTTCTGAGTGATTTTCCTGGGTATGTGGGTGCAGCTTTGCTATTGATTTGTGTCAATAGTGATCATTAGTGCATCTGAGCTTCCCGGAAGTGCGATTTCAATGGCATGGTTTTGGACTCGGTAAGCCATTTGGTAGTGTAGTGTAGCACCAATAGATTCTGGATCTTGGTCTAAACCCACTATTTGCAGTTGAACCTTTAAAGCATCGAGAAGTCTTTTATCTTTCAAAGACATGCAGAAGTTTGGATAGAATGTGACAATTACTGTACCCGCATTAAGCATTGTTTCAAGAGTACCGATGGAGGCATGTTGAAACCTTCGCATTTGCGTATCCAGCAAGGTGATCCTAGCACAAACAGGTAAGCCTTTTCGTCCATGATTGGTGAAGGCGAGTCGAATAGCCCCAAAATGGATGTGTGTCAGCCCTTGGTCTATCCATTGTTGAGGGAATTCCGGCGGGATCTCTAGTGTAACTAGCTGTTCTTGTTCGGTGGCAGGGAGGTTACATTGGTCAAACTTCGTTGATTGGATGTATTCTTTGACTGACTTTGGTTGTTGGCGAATGAGTGTTTTTATGGATCGAGTGAGAATGCCTTGTGGTTTTGAGAAGGCATGGTAAGGATTTATGAGAGGTAGGTCGGAAGGGACGATCTTATCATCATCGGAGATGTAAGAGAGTTCATACATGTAGGCAAGTTTATTGGCTGAAGATTTTTTGAGGGACGGAGTGCCAGAGGAGGCCATAGAGACAGGAGTAGAAAACATGGAGAGCTGAGATGTCGAGGAGCTAGGATTTTGAGGAATGAGAGACATTTGTGAGAGGTTGGGGTTTCTCTTTAGAAGGAGCGTGAAGGAGTCGACCTGAGCTCTGATACCATTAGTTTATAATACAAATTAATATAGCATATCTCAACATATTCACCTTTGATACACCCTTAATGAGTAAAAGACTAATCCCCAAGAAGCCATTAATACACCCATGTTCCGATGACAGGTTGAAAGGTGTATACAAGTTAAAGGTGACCGTATCCATTGTGAGATCCCGTAGATTAATCCCTCAATATGATCAAACGCCATTTGGGTGACCATAATAATGAGATCTAATAGTATTATATGATTAGACAATAATGAGAGCACTAGAAAAAATGTGCTCCCAGAATAAATTCCTACAAGAATACATGAAGCAAACAAAGCAGCTCGATAAGGTATGCAGTCCAAGAGACCTAACAATCAAATGCTCAACTAAGTCATCGTGTTCCTGCAAAAGGCCAAACTATGGTGGGAAGAGATACAGAAGTAAGTCATTCAAACCAAGAACTCCATGGAAATTTCTCCGGAGAAAAAATAGACCAGGTAAGTCTTCTAATAGATGTTTCTTGTGCGGACAGAAATGGCACTTTGCCAAGCAATGTCCAAAAGGCAAAACGGCGAAGATGATATCACACATCCAGGATGTAACAGGAGTATCCCTCTCAGACGATGATGTAGAATCTGTGTTCTCTATAGAAGATGAAATCTCCCCGTATACTGTCTATGCATTATGACCATTCTCACACTCAGACAACGATAGTGCAGGGGGAATCTTCAAAATGAATGCCATAAATTATGTTCAACCCATCCCTATGGAAAAAATGTAAATCATCCCAACCAAATACTCCAAGCCAATCAAAGTAGCTGCCTTCTTTGATACTAGAGCCTCCTACACCATCATGAATCCTGATATTCTACCACCAGAATTTTGGAAGAAAAAGAAGCAATATTTCCACGCAGCAAATAACCAAATTTTCTGCACGGAACTAATCAGCAGGCCTATTAAGCTGCAATTTTTTCCAGGCTGCTCAATAGTCCACAAGGTCATCGTCTCCAAACTTCTAAGAAATGACATAATTATAGGTTTCGACCTCTACACAAAGAAAAAAGGTATGAGAATACTTCCACGGGGGTTGGCGTACAAGTAATACTTCACTCCATGGGAGCAGGTTCCGAATTACTTCCACATGACTGAAGATTGTCTGTCATCGATCAAGGAACGCATTATCCAAAAATCATGTGCTAATTCCCATATGGAGTTCTCACATAAATGTGACCACCCACTGTGGAAAAATGAGGAATTCTTCATTTCCCTCCCATTTAAGATGAATGGAGATGCAAACCCAACTAAAGCAAGCCATCCTGGAATGAGCCCCGATCATCAAAGCCTGGAAAACAAGGAATGCGAAGAGCTAAAAGCACAAGGGCTAATCGAAGAAACTGAATCTCCATGGGCCTGCCATGCATTCTACGTCAACAATAGATCAGAACAAGCCTGAGGCAAGCAAAGATTAGTAATCAACTACCAACCGCTCAACCACTTCCTAACAGATGACAAGTTTCCTCTGCCAAACAGAAATTCCTTGTTCTCCAGCCTATCACAAGCAAAGGTCTTTTCCAAGTTTGACTTAAAAGCGGGCTTTTGGCAACTAGGAGTCAAAGAAGAGGACATGCTGAAAACTGCATTCTGTATCCCAAACCATTATTTCCAATGGACTGTAATGCCATTTGGGCTCAAAACAGCCCCATCCCTCTTCCAAAAAGCCATGAGCAAGATATACAAGCCCATCTTAAACCAGACCCTCATCTACATTGACGATATCCTCCTATTTTCCCCTGATATAAAATCCCATACCAATCTCCTAACCCAATTTGCTGGTATCACCGAAAAGTATGGAATAATGTTATCAAAAAAGAAAATGGTGTTGGGCCAGCCCAAAATCGAGTTCCTAGGGATGAAATTGCAAAATGGCACGTACGAAGCCCAACCTCACATAGCCCAGGAACTCCACAAATTTCCAAATGAAGGCCTCACAAAGACCCAAGTCCAACAGTTCCTAGGGATTGTGAACTACCTCAGAGACTTCGTGTCCCACCTGTCAGGATTCACCAGCTCATTAACCAAGATGCTTTAAAAAGATTCCCCACCTTGGGCTAAAGAACAGACAGAAGCGGTAAAAACCCTCAAAGAGTTAATGAAAGATTTACCACCACTTCAGATTCCATCAGATGGAAAAAGAATCCTGCCGACTGACGCTAGCGATAAGAATTGGGGAGCGGTCCTATTAGAGGAGGACACCAACAGCAAAAGAAAGGTGTGCGGGTACAAGAGCGGAGCATTCAAAGATTCCCAACTCCACTACCACTCTACACTAAAAGAGATCTTGGCGATCAAAATGGGAATAATGAAGTTTGAATTCCACCTCATCGGTCATAATTTTTTGGTAGAAATCGATTTCTCATCCTTTGAAGGAATGCTCACATTCAAGCAAAACAAAGCTGTCAATGCCCAATTACTCCGATTAGCCACGTGGTTCTCTCGTTACACCTTTCAAGTCAAACACATCAAAGGAAAATCAAACACCATCCCAGATTTCCTGTCAAGGCCAAACCGGAGTACTATAAATATAATCTCCCCAGAAACTAAACAACCCATCCCTCTAGTTTTCATGGCAAACCCTGCAGCAATCATCTCTACATTTCCAAAAGATGTCCAAAAGGTTATCAACAACAAAACCCCAGAAATAAAGGCCATCCAAAATGCCCTAGATATCCAATCTACCCTTATTAGAGGTCATGGAAAATCAATGGCAAAAGAGTTAGGCTTCCATCCAAAGTACCCATTTGCCAAACTCCTTCACATGGAGAATACCATTTTTATGCCAAAAAAGATTACCCACATGTTCTGGTACTTAATGAGCTCCTACACTATTGCTATTGAGGTTCACACCATAGGACTTTGAACATCGGTTCGTAGCTACATGCAAAGGCTGACCTCCGCCCGACATACCAACATCCCATGGATCTATTGCAATGGTTCAAGCCTTTATCTGATTGGAATGATCTGCTCACCCAACAATGGGAAAAGGTCTGCAACAAAAGACCGGTTGGTCTCTCTTATCCAGCTGATAAAAACGTGGCAAATCCAACAAAGTGCTACACCATTTTGTTACTAAAGCTAAATGTCAGCCCTGATCTGAAATTTACACCAAATGTTCAAGTATACAGATCCAGCGAATACTCAATGGTTGTCATCGGAAACCCTGAACACCGATAGCTGGAAAAACTTATGTTTAGCACAAATGGCATCATTCTTGATGAAATATGGCCATGACCAGAAGACGACATGGAAATTTCAATGTATATAACTTTCAACCATTTCGCCCTACCGGAATACAAATTAATACCATTAACTAATACAATGGCCCAATACAAGAGAAGATTTGTATTAATCATTATTACGACCTCATTCCATTGTTCCTATTAGTTAATCAGGAATTATGATTAATGATACATTAGTAATTAATACATGGATAAGAGAAACTATAATCATATTCAGGTATAATGATATATACCAATATATACCCATTATATATTAATTAATTAATATATTATAATCACCATAATATATAATGATTATGATAACCTCAATAACCATTAGTTTCCATTAATATGGGTCAGGATGACTTGTATTCTTCATTAATTAGTATCCATTGTATTATCATATTAGGGATGTTTTTATATTGAGGTTACCATTTGAGAAGGGAAATTTCAATTTATATGCTTGATAAAAGTTATAATTACAAAAAAATGCTAGGCATATTAAAATTTAAAAAATAATGTTATTTTTTTGCACTTTACCCAAAATGTCATTTCCACTTCTTCCTTACTTCTCTCTTCTCTCTTCCCTCTCTCTCTCTCTTATTTCACTCTCTCTCACCTCACAACACCACCACCACACTAAATATTATATTTCGAACAGATTTGGACATGATTTTTGGGTTTTTTTTGCGATTTTTTTCAGATCTGAAACTTTGAAATCTACAAAAAATCGACATTGCTCGATGGTGCTCGATGCCGGCTCGATGAGACCTTCAAAATCATGATTTTTCATGAAAAAATGACTTTGCTCGATGGTGGTTCGATAGTAGTTCGATAGTGGCTCGATGGTGCTCGATGCCAGCTCGATGAGACCTTAAAAATCATGATTTTTCATGAAAAAATGACTTAGCTCGATGGTGGTTCGATGGTAGCTCGATAGTGCTCGATGGTGCTCGATGCAATTCTTGTAAGAGACATAATTTTTCACTCGGGTGTCCGTTTGGGGTGATATATATTTTTTATTTTGGGTATTTTTTCAAGATCTACACGTTTGACATGTTAATATGCACATTTGGGAAGTGTAACACTTGTACAAAATAGAAAATTGCAAACATACCTCATGTTTAAGACATCTTTTGGTATATTTTTAAGTTTTAAACTTCCCAAATGTGCATATTAACATTTCAAACGTGTAGATCTTGAAAAAATACCCAAAATTAAAAAAAAAAAAAAATCACCCCAAACGGACACCAGAGTGAAAAATTATGTCTCTTACAAAAATTGCATTGGGCACCATCGAGTCATTATTGAGCTACCATCGAACCACCATCGAGCTAAGTCATTTTTTCATGAAAATCTTGATCTTGAAGGCCCCAGTGAATGGTGGCTCGATGGTGCTCGATGCCAGCTCGATGAGACCTTCAAAATCATGATTTTTCATGAAAAAATGACTTAGCTCGATAGTGGTTCGATGGTAGATCTATTTCCACCAATTTTTCTTAATTTTATGATAATGAACATAGAATATCATATGTTACAAATTTAAACTTTATAGCAACATTTTTTTAATCTCATTGAGATCTAAGCCCGCTGTTATAATTTTATATGACCACGGTTTAACCAAACTAACTATCAAAGAAATAAAAAATAATTAAAGAAATTATTAATTTATTTAAGATGCTTTTTGCTAAGTATCTTGAAAAAGGTCATAAAGTCTTAAATTATGGCCATACCATGTATGTACTATTCTAGTCAATTTGTCAACATTTTCTCCTCATTTTTTGAGTCTTTGAAATTAAAAAAGAAAATATCCGAACACAGAATATTTTATGTTGTTAGAAATATTCTATGGATTTGTGCTGTTAAATCTCTACCTTATGATCATAACGGATTCCACTTATTTATTTATCTATATTAAAAAAAAATTATTTTTTGTTTTGTTTTTTCTACTTTTTGTGGTGGTAATATTAATTAACTATTTATCTTATCCTCAAACAATTATTATTTTATATATACATTATTAATTAATCAGGGATGTCACATGACACATACTAACCGACCAAGTTTTATGCTTTGGACTTGGAGATTTAGATATATTTAGTTGACATAATTAGGAAATTATAGGAAATGATCCAATACATTGCTATTAGAAAAATGATTATTTTATATTGTTAATTATCTAAATTATATTTTTCTATAATTCTTTTATTTATTTAGCAGTATATGACTTTAATAAAGTTGTATATGTATATTAGTTTTTATTTTAAAATTAAATTGGTTTTTTAAATTTTTTATGGGTTGTTGTTATATTATTTTTCAACTAGTGTATATATGTTTTATAGTATAATATATCATTTTTTTATGATATTTAATTTCTATCTTATTTTACTTAATATTTTGTATCATGATATATATACATTTTAATAATAATATATAATTTTGTTAGCATAAAATATATATTTTTGAGTAATAATTTTATAAATTTTGTTGGTATATTATTTTTTAACTCAGTATATATATTTTGTGGTATGCTATATTATTCAAAAACTCATAAAAAATGAAAAAAAATAAAAATAATTATAAAATAAAAACCAATATACATAAACCATAATATTAAAATATTTAGAATAAAATAATAATTTATTAAAAAGCATATTATTTGATAATATGTAATAGTAAAAAGGTGATTAGACTATTTTATTACAAAATAAAAAATATAAATATTTAATTATTTTCATACACTATTAAAAGTCACTTTGTAATAAATCCTAATAATAAATTATTTTGTAGGAGAAAGAAAAAAAATAGTGAAAACAAATAATAAAGATAGAGGGAAAATATTTAAAGATTTTTTTAAAAATAAAATAAATATGAGAGTAAATTTAACGCGCTAAATTTTGAATTAGTTTATTTTTATTTTTACTCAGTTTCCTAATTCTATTTTTCGTCCCTCTTGTTTTTTAACCTCTACCAAACATAGCCAAAAACTCACACTTTTATGTTATTAGAATATTTGTTGATCTCATATCATATCGTTCAATTCACATGTTATTCCTTAGACTTGTTTTCCCATTCACTCAAAGTCTTGGAATCTCATATCAAGAATCTCTATAACCAAACTAGATAGAGGCAATCCTTAACAAATATATATAGGAAGCGAACACGACGCATTTTTTTTTTGCAACACTAGTACATTATTTTTCTATTTCGGCACTTGAATAATTATAATCTCAATTTTTTTTATATGATAGTGTACATTATACCTATTTAGAACATCCTACAAATTTTCAAGAAATTTTGAATAAATTATGGTACCGAAACATGGTCTAAACTGTCTGTTGCACGCGTGCCTGTTTTTTTGTGTGCGAGTGTAAAGTTTGACAGTTTGAACTCTATTTTCGGCTTCGTAAACTATTCAGAATTTCTTGAAAATTTGCAGGATATTATAAATACCTACAATGTACACCGTCATATAATTTTTTTTTGGATTATATCTATCCAGGTGTCGAAAATAGAAAAATGATGCACTGGTGTTGTAAAAAAAACAGAATGTGTTGTAGTCGTTCCCTGTATATATATATAAATGTCATTGTTTATTGATAATGTAATAACCATATTTTTCTGCAGTAGATTTTATATGATAAATCATGATTCCTGAGATGCATCTGGATTATGTATTGGTTGCATCTGGTAATCTCAGTGTTTACACTTGTTACGTATGATAAATATTTTTCTATAAATTTTTACCTAATTTTGTTTAGTTGGTTGTTTGGAGTTTCTGTTAGGATTAATTACCTGATCATATATACAAGTTGGTTTTAGTTTTGAACCTGTGACCGACCAACTGATTTTTGCAGAGAGTTTTTGTTGTATTCTTTATTTTCTCTCGTTTTTGATGCAAGTTTTTGGTTAGGGTTTGAAACTTCTTTCTTGGAGCTTGATTCAACATACTTGAAGGTGAAGAATAAGGGGATCTGTTCTAGGTTTTCTGAAGGGATTTCAGAGATAAAAAAACTGAAGGGATTTCAACACAATTTCTAAGGAATTTAGAAGAATGTACAGTGAGTGGGAGACTCAATAGTATATGTGATTGTAAATCTTTCTATATGATACATGTTTTCTTTAGCAAATTAGTGTGTGGATGTTGTAATTTGTAAAGAAGGAAGTTTGATATAGTGAAAGAATTTTACCCCAGTTTTTGTGCCCAAAAAGTAGTTTATTTTATTAATTAACCTTGTAAAAATTTTGCTGTTCTTTACTTTCTTAGTGTTTCTCTATTATTCACTTGTTTGATTCAATCACATGGTTCATTGACTTAAAAGTAACTTTTCAGACACCTTCTTTTAAACGAATTTATAACCCTACAATACTTTTATGTAATAGCAAATCCAAGAATTTGTTAAAGCAATATCATAAAAGTTAAAATTAGCAACCAAAAAAAAAAACAAAAAGACTTGATAGATATATTAAATTGACCGATTATTATGATTGTTCAATATGAAAAATTTATTATTATGACTTTAATTAATTAATGTCACTGCTATAATTAAGCATGAGACATGGATTAAAAACTGACATTCCAACACTTAGAGGTCGATTAAAAAATCAACGTCGAAATAATTATGTCATACGTAAAAGCATGAGATCAAGAATCAGTTCCAACCACTAATATTATTCTTTATTACATTTTACAAGTTCATCCCATATTTTAAAAAAAAATTATATGTAATTGTTTTTAGTCTTTCATTCTTTATTCGATCTTCTCACAATTGTACATATTCTCCACTTCTAATTTTATAACTAATATTTATTAGAAAAAATGTATTAATTGATAACATATAAGAAAATTTTATGGTGCACCGCAAAAGTGGTGTGCCATACTCCCCTCGCATTTGTAGTACTTAGATGATTTACATTGTAATTTTTTTTTTTATAATCGTGTACATTGTAATTATTTAGACATCATACAAATTTTAGGAAAATTTTAAATAATTTACAATACCGAAAACAATATTTAAATAATTTGTTGCACAAATAACTATTTTTTTATGCACGTAGAAAATAACTTATTTGAACCCTATTTTAGGCACTGTAAATCATTCAAAATTTCTAAAAAAATTATAGAATACTCTAAATAACTAAAATATACACCGTCATAAAAAAAATTACATTAAAATTTATCATAGTACCAAAAATATGCACATGGTGCTTCGTATATCAAAAAACAAGGGGTACACCATAAAATTTATCTGTATATGTATATGGCTTTAAATTTTTTAGTATTAACCTTATTATTTGACGTAACTTGTTTTATTATTTTTGACATCCAGTCTTAATTTTTCTTTGCTAAAATTTCTATCAAATCATCTGTTACACACATTTAAATGGTCTTTGCGCTTTAATTCGTTTTTATAATTTTTTTAAATATAAATTCTATTTTTAATTTTGAACGATAATTATTAATACATCCACCTTAACAACAATTATGATGGTTGCATTTGTATGAATATCATTTTTGTAAATATAATTATCTTTATCAACATAATTTATCAGTTTTAAGGTCAATTTTTGAACGGTTGATCTTGAGGAAAAAAAAAGTAGTTTGAAGTACGGTCAATTTGTAGTGAGTGTAGTAGTGTAACACTCGTCTAAAGACAAAGTTGTCAACTTTACACATGCTATCTCTGCACAATTTACACATGTAATGTTGTAATGTACTTTTTTCTTTATTTCTTTTCCCCAAAACCCAAATGTGCACACAACTGTATCCACATTGGAAATTATTTCATTAATAATTAATAATGTAGGGAATGAATATATATAAATATATATATATATATTTATACTGTTTGCTTTGAATAAAAAACATGGGGTGGTGGAACTCCCAAAACGCCCATGGTATATCACATAAACTTTCCCAACTCATATTCTCACTCTTCCACAGTCGAGGGGTACTTTGGAGTTAAGAATTAACAAGACACACAATATATATATATATATATATATTCTCATTATGATCTTAACCATTTGGGAACATCATTTTCATATATTGGAGAATAAAAAATGGATGTTTTTATTCCAGAAGAGTATGTTGTGAGGAGGAGAATGGAGAGAAAAGCAGCTTTATCATCATCATCATCATCACCATCAGGGAAAGAGAAGAATATTATTAGCTCAAAGATGGCAGTAGTATCATCATCTGATAATAATAAAAATAATGAGGAGAACATGATGATGATGATGCACAGTGGCAGAGCCAGGATTCAATTGCAGTGGGGCACATAAAAATAATACATTAAATATAAAGTCAATTACAATTATCATTCTAGCAAAATAAAAAATTACAACTCTCCTCGTCTAGTTTTCATATTTTGAAAGCGTAGCATAATAGTTTCATTATCTATAGCATCACAAATTTCTTTCTCGATGTATACAACCAAACTGTCATTTATCAATTGATCTCCCATTCGGTTGCGTAACTTGTTCTTCACAATGTTCATGGCAGAAAATGATCTCTCAACTGTAGCTGTAGCAACAGGCAATACCAACGCTAAATTTAACAAACGATAAACCAAAAAATATACCCTATTCTTTCTTGTTTCAACCATTTTTTTTGTGAGATCACCAATGCCTTTCAAATCTCCAAACTCTTTACTTGTGCGCATATCAACAATGTAAGTCTCAAGTTGATCATCTAGTGCCAAGATTTCAAAAGCAGAAAAATCATCTGGATAAAACTCGGCAAATCGAATTAATTTTTCTTTGTCAAAAGCATAGAATAAATCAATAGGAGACAAACATGACATGCATACAAGCAATTCAGTATTCACCTCATTGAAACGATTATTTAGCTCTTGAAGTTGCATATCAATCACTGAATAAAATAGCTCCACACGAAAGAAATGCAAGTTTGTAATTTCATGAGATTTGCGTCGTGATCTACCTCGAGGTGTCCAAATATCATCCATCTTGGGAATATTAATGTCGTTCTTTTTGCAAAATGAAGAGACTTTATCAAGCAGATAATCCCACCCATTCTCCCGCATGTTTTGTAATTGTTGCTTGCATATCTTAACTAAGCACATGGCATTTAAAATATCTTGATCCTCCCTTTGTAGTGCTCTTGACAACTCATTTGTAACACCCAATATGGTTCTCATTAAATGGAGACTAAATATAAAATCAAATGATTGCATCGTTTCCAACAAATTCTTTGCTTCAAATCTTTGTTCACTTGATCCATCTTCAACAATTGTTTCAATAACTTTAATTGTAGATGAAAACATAGTAATCAAGCTCATTAACGTACCATAATGTGAACCCCAACGTGTGTCTCCAGAGCGTTTAAGAGAAGTATTTTGATTCAAACCACGTCCCCTTGAAATCTCACCATTTTCAAGTGCTTCCGCAACTATTTTAATCTGATTATCTTGAAGAATATCACAACGCTTAGATGACCCACTAACAACATTCACCACACTAGAAGTAAAAAAAAATAGTGAATCAATCTGAATATGTCTTCTGGCCACAGCTACAAGCGCTAATTGAAGTTGATGTGCAAAACAATGAATGTAAAAAGCACAAGGATTTTCCTTCAAAATAAGTGCTTTAAGACCGTTGAACTCACCTTGCATATTACTTGCTCCATCATAACCTTGTCCTCTTAGTCTTGATATACTCAACCCATATCTTGAAAATAGTTTATCAATTGCAGCCTTAAGAGACAAAGCAGTAGTGTTAGGAACATGTTCAATGCCTATAAAGCGTTCAATCACATGTCCATTCTTGTCCACATAACGCAACACAATAGCCATTTGCTCCTTTGTTGATATATCACGAGATTCATCAACTAAAATAGAGAAAAGAGAATCTCCAATATCTTTGATAATAATATTGGTAGTTTCAACTGCGGCAGCATTAATGATGTCTTTCTGAATATCGGGTGATGTTAATTTCAGATTTTCAGGAGCATTTTTTAGTGTAGCAATTCTAACATCATCATTAAAATAAGCTGCAAATCGTAAAAGCTCTAGGAAGTTACCCTGATTTGTTGAGTCTAGATATTCATAATGGCCACGAAAGGCAAGTCCTTGTCGTAAAAGATACCGTACACACACCACAGATGTTTCCAACCGGGTTCGATATTCTTTTTTAACTTGACTTGACTGCTTAGAAATAATAGTTTCAATATGTTGCTTTTGGTTCATCAAGGCTTCACAGTTTCTACGAGCTTGGTTGTGCTTGCTACCAACATGTCCAACATGAGTACTCAATCTTTCTATCTTTCTCCAATTTGAAAACCCTTCAATAACAAAAGATTGGTTGCCCAACTTTTTACCACCGGTTGGTCTGAAAAGATAACACCACAAACAAAATACAGCATCTTTTTCTATGCTATATTCCAACCAATTATAATCATCAAACCAATCAGGATTAAATATTCTAAATGCTTGTCCACATTTTTTCTTGGGAAAATCATGATGTCGAGGTTGACAAGGACCCATTTGCATATAATGTCTTCTAACTTGGTCTCGAATATTTGGATTATAATTCAAAATTGGGATCCTTAAACCTGGATCAGTAGGAAGATCTCCAAGATTGAATTCTTCTTTACTTGTCTTTGCATTTGCATCATTGTTTGCTTTTTTTCTTCCAAAAAATGGAAGCTCTAATTTTCTTTTCAAATCTTTATCCATATCTGTATTTAAAAAAATTATGTCAAACTTAGTAAAGATATAATAAAATAAAAGTGCAATATGTCATGCACTTTCATACCAATATACAAATAGAGAAATCATCACTAGAAGCATATATGATATATAGTAGTATATCATAAATTCTTTCAGCATAATTAAACACTATCATTGATTTTACCAATAAAAAACTCAGCAAGCACTAATTCTCAACAATTCAGTGTTGTATTTGGTTCCCCTGAACCTGATTATGTTGTTTAATGCTATTTACTAATACAAACATTGGAAGCATAATATCACTAGTCCTTAAAATAATTATCTACCGAAAATGTACAATCACAACAGTAAAGTTAGATTTAACACCACTATTTATATATTCATTTAAAAAGTAATCCTTAAAAAATATATACTTGGAATGAAAGCTAATTTTTTGCTTGAAAAATCTGCAGCAGGTTACAGTTAAGTTGAGCAAAAAGACAATTTTTAAGACAACCAAAATCAAGAACAAACTTAAAAAGATAAAAACTTGGTTTGATCAACTCAAAACCAGAAACAAAAAGAAGAGAGAGAGAGACCCAATACAAAAAAAGACCCAAAAAAACAAGTTTCAAAAACAGAGAAACCCAAATCATTTGAATACTTACAAGAATACATATTTTATAGATTTTACTTGTATTCCCTTTCTTGTTGAACCACCATCTCCATATACAATCTGAAATTTTTTCTAAACAATAAAAGCAAAAATAAATTAGAAAGATAATCAAATTAAATATCAAAACAAAATCAAACTTATACGTGAAGAAAACAAAGCTTTTAAGCTCTTTTTTTTTTACCTTAACTTCACAGTGCTGAGAACAAGCACAAAGATCAAGAAAGTGAAAGACAAATGGGAGGGTTTACCAATTTTAAGTTTTATATTAAAAAAATATTAAAAAAATTATATATATAAAAAAAAAACAGATAAATAAGACTGGGGGCACGTGCCCCCACATGCCCCCACTTGGCTCCGCCCCTGATGATGCAGAAGAAGATGAAGAAACCTCATCACCATCGTTCTTCTCATGCTCGTGCTCATGCTCATACTAATGGTTTTGGTATTAGTGATGACAATTTTGTGTTTGCTTTATTCTCTGCCTAATAATGTTAGTTATTCAACTATCTTGTTTATCTATACATACAGCTTATTCTTCTCTACATGTATTGTAAAGTCTTGTCTAAGTTGTCTGGCCATTATCATATCTTATGTATACAATAATCTTCATATATGACTCGGTTATATTTGTGACCTTGATTAATTCTTTTTTTTGGGTTATAATTAAGAAGATGTATGGTTATCAAAACTAAATCAATATCCATTAGTACAAGTAAAAATGAATGTCACAAAGCTTGCAAGAAAACCCTGTTTCTAATTGTTGTGTTTTAATTTTAATGTCGTTTTCATATAGTTGTCGTTTTGTTAATATTCCGTCGTTTCTTATATTACCCTCGGCAAATAGAAAGATGAAAAGGCCAAGTCTTAGCGAGCCCATGATATTCAGTAAAAGGCCCAGTCCAAGCCCAGCAGTGTGCTTTTTTTTTTTTGGGAAATTTACAAAAATGCACTAAAAGTTAAAAAAAATCTGAAAAATACGGTACAATACAAAAATACGGAATTTTTGGATAAAAACACGGAATGACAAAATTGTAAATACAGAGTGGCAAAATCATAAATAAAAGCTGTAAAATACAATTTATTGTGATCAACGTTTACAAACTAGTAAATATATGTTACGAACTTATAAATATCTGTTACGCGTTTGTAAATAATATTTACAAAATCAGTTATAGAATTGTAGATTTTTTTTTTGTAGATAAAACTTACAAACAAATTCGTAACTAAATTTTTTATTTTTGTAACAATAATTTACAAATCTAGTTTTACAACTAAGAAATATATTTTTGTAACTAATATTTACGAAAATATTTTATAGTTAAGAAATCATAAACAAAATATACATAAAATTATTATACTTTTTCATATTGTTACAATATTGTACCAAAAAATTACATGAACCATCATATTTATGCTATACAACTTAAAAATATAAATTTAAGATATTCATTATTTATAAAACACTTTATTGAATATAGTGGTGAAATATAATATTTTTCTTTAAACAAGTTTTACATTTTTGTAACAACAATTTACAAAACTAATTTCACAACTAAAGAATTTATTTTTGTAACTCACATTTACATAAATATTTATAAAATTATTTAACATGATTATTACAAAGATTTACAAAACTAATTTTTTAACTTTAAATATATTTTTGTAACAAAACTTGAAACTTGGATTAGATTATGATTTTGGTTTAACATGGAGTGTTAAGACTTGACTAGCTATGATTTAAAAAATATATATAATATTTTTATAAAGAATAATAATATTGTGATTATCTTTAACTATATATTGTAATATATAGTTATTAATGTTAATTTTAATTAACAGTATATTGTAATTTGTATAAATATTTATTTATTTTTTGAGTAATTGTATAAATATTAATAAATATATTTATTTTAAATAAAATAAATTACTCTATTTTATTTTATTTTATTGAAGGTAGTACTATAATTATTATTACTTTTATTATTATATTATTTGATATGCTTAATTCTTATTAAAAATTAAAATAACAAAGTAAAACAAAGGGTTAATATATATATATACACGGGTGGTATGTAGTGAATGCCGTATTTTTGTAATTTGTTAACTGTACTGTATAAAACGAATTTTTTTTTAGATTACGGTGGAAGATGTAATTAACTCTTTTTTTTTTTGGATTTTTTCTTAAATGCATATATATATTTACTTTTTTATGGTTCCTAGTTTTTTTTTTCTTAAAAAATACCTACAAAATATGATTTTTAAAGTACAAAAACGTAAAAATTTAGTTAAAATCGTAAAATTGAAAAAAAAAAACATTTGACCATAAAAGTGTAATTTTTAGCAAAATTAAGTATTTTCTGTAAAAAAAAAAAAATTTTTGAAGGTAGTAACTATAATTATTATTACTTTTATTATTATATTATTTGATATGCCTAATTCTTATTAAAAATTAAAATAACAAAGTAAAACAAAGGGTTAATATATATATATATATACACGGGTGGTATGTAGTGAATGCCGTATTTTTGTAATTTGTTAACTGTACTGTATAAAACGAATTTTTTTTTAGATTACAGTGGAAGATGTAATTAACTCTTTTTTTTTTTTGGATTTTTTCTTAAATGCATATATATATATTTACTTTTTTATGGTTCCTAGTTTTTTTTTTCTTAAAAAATACCTACAAAATATGATTTTTAAAGTACAAAAACGTAAAAATTTAGTTAAAATCGTAAAATTGAAAAAAAAAAACATTTGACCATAAAAGTGTAATTTTTAGCAAAATTAAGTATTTTCTGTAAAAATATTTTTTTTTTGTTAGTCTTAAAAAAAATGGGTAGCTTACAAATATACTTGAGAATTAATTAAAAAAAAAAATATGGAATCTAGAAAAAGTTACAAAAATATGAAGGACCATAACCATAAATGCGATTTTTATTTTTAAACAAAATTTACAAATTTGTAACATAATTTTTTTATAATTAAAGTTTACATGTTTGTAACAATATGCGACAATTTTATAAACAACATTTAACATGATTGGACAAGCCAAATCAAAGCCTTTTAACTTTGACTTGTTTTTACATACTAAATTATGTTTAATAGTTTATAGTCTTTGATGCTGGAACCCTAATCATAAGAGAGAGTGGAAGAAAGTAGAGCACTCACATCACGTCCTTTAAAAAAATTGTTTCTTTAAAAAAATTGAAGAATTGTAACTAAATAGTCTTGCAACAGCTCTTTTAAACCCATGATCCAAAATAGAGCTCCTCTATATTTTTTTTATATCTTTCTTCACATTAATAGATTTTTTAGAGTTTCTCTAAAAAAAATTATTTTTTAATTCACTTTTCTTTCATTTTCTCTCCCAATTTATTAGATTTTTATTATTTTAATTAATAAAAATGTTTACAAATATAATATTTAAATGATGTAAAAAAAAATATAAATAAGTTGAAATTTGGTGTAATATAAAAATTTGATGTATAAAATAAAGAAAATAGATTTTAATGATGCGTTTTGAAAGAAAAGAATAATAGAAGAGCTAGTAGAGTTTTCTATGTGCTTACAAGAGACAAAAATCTGAAACTTTATAACAAGTTTGAGCATTTTTGTAAAAATTACAATGTGCCTCTTAGATTAACTGTATATATTATTTTAAAGCTAAACAGAAGGGTATAATATGATCTTTTAGGACCTTTGAGCTGTAGTTGTGCCACTCCTCATAGTCTTGGACTCAAATATTATGACATCTCAAATGTGTTAAACACTTCTATATAGTTATAAAAATACTCAGATATTATAAACACTTCTAATGACTTTTATAGTGGTAGATTATGTAAAATACATTACTAAAAGTTCCTTTATTATTATTATTATACATCTAACTTTTTAATACAATATACATGGGCTTCTCTTCTCTTCTCTATTTTTATTTATATCATTTGAATTATACATATTTAAAATATTTTTGTATTTGTTTCAAATGTAAATAAAAAGATGAAGGAAAAAAAGAAGAGAGATATTATTAAAAAATTCTTAAAAATAAATAATAACATGTAAATAAGATACTTTGCAGTATATATCTTTTCTATATAAAAAGTATGCAGATAACATAAATTTTTTGTTTTAACTGTTTTTTTATTTTTTTGTTAATTTTAACGAAATATTATTATATTTAACTAAATATTATTATATTTAACGGTAGATTGTAAACATGACTTAAACTTAAATAAAATTAAATAAATGAATAATTAAACAAATTAAAATATAATATTTTTGAGATATTTTACAATGATAATTATTTAAAAATAATAAAACTATATATTTTATAACTTAAATAAAATTTAATTAAACTTAAACTTAATATTATATTAAACATATAATATATAATATTTTGTTGTCGCTGCCAAATTCAAAAACTAAAACAAACATAAACTTAAACAAAAAAATTTAATTAATTAAAATATGATATTTTAAAGATATTTTATGATAATTTAAATAATTAAATCATATTTATTTAAAAATAATAAATGCATACATATCATTCTTTTATCTTATAAATTTGTGTGATAGTTTATTTTTTATCAAGTGATTGAAGCTCTTTTTCTTCATCAAATTCACCAAAAGACATTGTGAGATACATTGGAAACTAAAAATAGTTGATGAATGTATACTACAGCCTATACTGTGACTTTTTCTATTCTTATTTTATTTTTAATATTAATTTTTTTTAAATATTATTGTATTATATATAGATTATTGTTATAAATATTTATATATACTATAGAACTATAATTAATTCTATTATATATATATTTTTAAAACAGATAATCAATTTTTATTAAAATTATAAACAATATTTATAATTTTAAAACTAAATAAATTGTAGGTCATTTCTAAGTAGTACCTATATATAAATATAATAAAAGTTTATCTTTTAATGAGCTGGTCCATCGAAATGATAATTTTTTTTAAAAAAAAAAGAAAAAGAAAACCTTCATTATACACGTACACCTATTGGATTTTTCAACGTTTAATAGTACATATATAACAATATATATATTTATGAATTAATATGTGTAGTAATAATTTATATCTACAAACATTAAGTAAACGTTACATTGTATATAGTATATAGTATATATTACTAGCTTAAAGAATGCAAGTATATGTAAATACTTATAATAAAGAGAATAATATATATAATATAATCCGAATAAAGATTATTATTCGTGGAAGATTGCCTGATCTCTTTCATCGGCCGGGGACGTCAAGAGATGATCTTCATGAGAAACCAAGGCAACTAAAAAGTCGAAGACATCAGTGGCGACAACAGCCGAAACGACGTCGTCTTTGTGAAGAATCCTCCTCTTGCCTTGTAGCGTAAGCGTCCAAGATTTATGTGCGAGGTCTTTGATAAGAAGCTCACAAGCCTTGGCAAGCACAATAGGAGCTTCTCCTGATATCATTTTCACTTCGTCACCACTCCCAGAGCTCTTCATGATCTTCTTGATCCTTGCCAATGGCAGACAATGACCCCCATTATTCCCTCCAAATCTTATTCCTGAATATGTTCCCGCTTGCCTCATTAATTTTATTTCTCTTTTTTTATTTATTTTTAATTTACAATAAATATATCTATATATATACAAGTACTAGTACTAGTACTCCCTCTATATATATATGTTACAAATACATGTGAGTGTATATATATGTGTGTGTTTATATGTGGGCCGGCCAGAGCCTGCTTAATTAGCCGGCGATATATATGTGTGTGTATAAGGCATATACTAATGTGCTTTTCCCATAATAAAGGTTTTGCATTATAAACATTAATTTATGTATGTGATGATCATGTACTTGAACTAGTTATATAGCTATATACGGAGTTATTGACTAAAGAAAAAATATATAATTAAGATATGAGACCTACATATATATATATATATTTATGTATTACAACTTTGAAATTTTGTGATTTTAGGGCAACGTCATCTTCATATGTAATAGTCTTTCCAAATTATTGTACATAGAGAGATTGATCGTGGGTGACAAATCATATAAATTTAAATAAGTGGTTTGTCACTAGTTGGCATGGCTGCCCAATATTTCAACCAAATTAATTGACTAATTTTATAATGTAGGTTATTCAACTAGATCTTAATACATAAATATATATATGTATTTATATTTTTTTTTACCCTATGTTTTGTCTCAGTTTGGAGCCTGTATTTTGACAAATTACTTTTTGGACACGTCCTTTGTAAAATGATTCCAATAGACTCCTAAACCCAATTTTAATGAACAAAAAATTGAATATAATAATACAATTATTAGACATGATGGTTGTGTTTTTGTTATGAGTTTTTAGTTTGGTAAATTATTGGTGATTTTAGTTTAAATTTTTTTCATCACCAAAATCGAGTTTAGGGATCTATTTGATCAATTTTACAAAACACAGAGTCTAAAAAATAATTTATTAAAATGCAAAGTCCAAACAAGTAATGAGACAAAGCAAAAGTACAACATACCCTATTATTAATATGTTATATAAGCTATCTTGTAATTTGTATATAAAAAAATGGTTGGTTGAGATTTGGCCTAAGCTCTATATTCATATATTTTACTCGATTGTCTCTACGTCATATAGGTTTGATTTGTTGAGATATGGTCTATAAATATATTTATAGACAATAGGTTAAAATTTTCCAAAATAATAATGTATGTTAATTTCATATTTTTTGTTTCCTTTGACAAGCAATCTTGGATGTTTATATGCCTTAAATATTGATGATCCAAATAGAGATGGTTGACAATGAATTATTTACGATATCATGGGGTCTATTGTTAAAATTTAGTCTACATATTAAATGCCTTAATAAAGTTAAACTTTGTTTTTGGTTTTTTGTTTTGACTTTATTTATTATTTTTTAATTTCTGCACCTTTAGGTTAATATATAAGGGTATGGTGCAAAATGACCCTTAATAGTGTGTGAGAGTAAGTAAATGTCCATGTTTTTAATTTTATAGTGAAATAGCCTAATCATCTCTTTAATATCACATATTACCAAATATGACAAATTACTGTTTTATTCTAAATATTTTAATATTATGGTATGTATATTAGATTTGTTTAATTAGTTTTTATTTTAAAGTTATTTTGATTTTTTTTTCGTTTTTTTATGGGTTGTTGAATAATATACCATACCACAAAATATATATACTAAATTGAAAAATAATATACCATCAAAACTTGCAAAATTATTACTAAAAAATATATATATATACTATGCTAACAAAATTATATACTACCATTAAAATGTATATACCATGATACAAAATTATATACTACCACTATGTATATAATAAAATAGAAACTAAATATCACAAAAAAAAAATTATATACCATACCACAAAAAACATATACACTAATTGGAAAATAATATACCAACAACCTATAAAAAACTTAAAAAATCAATATAACTTTAAAATAAAAACTAATTAAACAAAACTAATATACATATACAACTATATTAAAGTCATACAGTCCTAAATAAATAAATAAATTATAAAAATGGCAATTTAAGTAATCAACAATGTAGAATTGTCATTTCTCTACAATTTTAAAAATGAGGACATTAACTTCTTCATGCATTTATTTTGGGTCATTTTCTATAATTTCTCTAATATATATTGTTTTGCCTTTCGTGAGAATTTGAGAGGAATACATTGCATTTTAATTTATTCCATATATTTTGCACTTGAATTAATTTAAGATTACTTTTGAATCTTCAAAAGTTAATAACAATTTTTTTACGAGTGTTTCTATATATTGTCACTTTTTTTTCTACATTTTTCTGAATAAACAATAAATTTTTATAAAATTTCAAAAATTATTTTCTTGTACATATTGAATTTGTATAAGCACAAAAATATTCACTAGTTAGGGAAATTTGATTTTTTTTTTTTTGCATTTCTTACATTTTATTATTGTTACTCGTTAGAAAAAAGTATAAGAGCATTCATCATCAATAAAAAAAGAATAGATAATGAAAACTTAATCTCTTAAGGATAAAAAAAAGAGAAATTATAGTAAATGACCCAAAATAATGACATGAAGAAACTAATGTCCTCATTTTTAAAATTGTAGAGAAATGACAATTTTATATTGTTGATTACCTAAGTTGTCATTTTGCACCAAGTCCCAAGTGAATATTAGGGTTTACCTAAGGCTAAAGAGGTTAAAAAGGGTCATGGTAAATGTAGAATTTCGCTATACTAATTTGTTGTATTGGACCGTTTGTTGATTTTTTTAAAAAATAGGATATTTATCTAAATAATAATTGTTTTGGGGACTATTTTGCTTGTTGACTCTAAAAAAACATAATTAATAGTATTAAAAAAACCTCACCTCTTTTTAAAACATAATAATAATATAATATTATTGATATTGTCAACTACAAATATTATGAGCAATAAAAAAAGGGGGGAGGCGGCCATTCCCCCTTAATTATTTAATTTTAACATATTTAAAAAAAAAATTAAATATATATGTGTATAAATTTATATTGCCTCCTAATATTATATCAAAATAAATATATATAAATTTAAATATTATATGTATTAACATATGTTTATTGAAGAAATAAAATTTCACCTTAAGATACATTAATCTTGGCTCCTTAATAATGAAATATCATGATATATATAAATTAAGAAAGAAAAGTATATACATTTTGCTATAAATAAACCAGGAAAAAAAATATCGGCATTTTAGCAAGAGACCCTTTTCTCTTCTAAATTTGCAAAACCACTAACTATGGGCCAAGACCCAAATAAGAAAAGCCCAAATTGATACAGAATTGGGCCGGACCAGACTACCCAAACTCAAGCTGAGGATCATTCATCATCCACTTAAGATGGAGTTCTACACCTTCATATTTTGCTTTATTTATTTGAACTTTTCAGTTTTGGGTTCTTTTCCACAAAGTATTGAGCTGTCCCCTCTTGGCTAGACTGTCATATCTTATGGACTTTATTCTCTAACCAATATACTTTTAGTTTTAGATCTTACAAACCAAACCAAACCCAACTAAATTAAATTACTAAATAAAGAAATAGAAAAAACATTTCTACCTGTATAATATCTACATATAGATTTTATATATTTCTGATCCTAAATTGTGACTAATCGTGATCATGGTTGGTCTCTACTCTCTAATCAAAGACTACTTTGTTATTTTTTTTCTTCACGTGCGATCTATACACATATGGTTGTCACTAGCACGTGATTGCTTCTTTTCATATCTTTAATTTGTTCTTTTTATATATGTACATATTTATATATGTGTCTCTTTAGCACTAGTTCTAGTGGCTCTTGCATCTATTCTCTGAGCAAATGATTTTTTTTTATGGAACAAAAATGGGGTGAAACGAAATCATGAGGTGTTGGGGTGCAATGGAAATCCTTCTTGGAAAGTATATCTTTGAACCCTTTCGAATGAATACTATATACACTCATATATATAAATATATATATTTATATATATAATGTTATGTTTGGATATGATGGGGTAGACCACACCTTCACGTGAGCACTTTCTGTTGTCTCTCATGTCACCACACAACCTCATCATTAATAATCTTTCTATGTTTTTTTTTAAAACTTAATTATGTGGTTCATTGTTGAACTTAGTCCTTTTCTTTCCCCAAAAAGAAGAACAAAAAACTGAAAGTAAAAACAAAAGAATAAATAGAAGATTAAGCTGTATATTTGTGAACTTTTTATATCTACAAGCTAACTATATATATATCTATATATATGTATGTGTGTGAACTTTTATATATAAACTATAGTACTTGTCATCACATGTGAGAAAAAGATATAAAGTGAAGAAATATAAGAAGCTTCATGTGACCAAAAGGCAATGAGAGATAGCAACGTGTAAACATAATACATACATTAAAGTTAAGAAACACTGATTATTTGTTTTGGACTAGAGTTCTATAATTATTAACCAATACGAATGAATTAGGATCATTCATGGAATTTAGCAATATATATAATCATTAATTACGTACAATAAACTTATATATATATATATATTGGCAATAGTTGATAACACTGCTTTGGCCGTGAACCAGGTTAATATTATTGGTCCATATCGTTTTTATTGAATTCCTTCGTTTAATTATGAGCCTATGATTAAGTTATCATATATATATATTTATATACGAACTACACTAGATTAATTAGATAAATACTAATTATAAAAAGAGCAGCTTTGAGGTCATATTTAACACAGGCTCTAGCTACGTCCAACGCATCAGGTTGTTGAATTAGGTTTACCTATAAATAAATATTCAACGACTCTCAATTCGATACATTATAATTATTAAGCTAGGTGGTAGATATTGTCATTATATTATAAACACATATATATATTACTGTATATAATTTTTCTAATAAAAATGACCCAGAGGAAGGAAGTATTTTAGCTATATACTAGACTTATTATCGAATCAACATGCAACTGGACATGTCTTTGAAAAAAAGGAACCAAAAAAAAACACCATTCAATGATGTTAAATTTGTTAAGGGGTAAAATGTTTATATACTTATATATATATATATATCGAGTATATATATAAATGGATATTGCTATGCATTAATTTGTTAATTAAAATCAGTGAGATCGAGTACTATATATAATGAAGGATTTATTTTCATAAATTTATCTATGGTATATATCTTGTGATTATAGCCCTTGCTTATTCATGCTTAGGTTTTTAAGATCACATATATGATAGCTTAATTATTATAAACCCCTAAAGGTGGTCACTTTGATCACGTATATAGCAAACATTTTGATGGGTTTGAAACCCAATTAATTAGTTTTATTGACCAATATCAATAATTATATATATATGTATGATCATCATCCAACCAATGAAAAAAACATTATAATTACTTTTGGTATATAAAACTCATATAAGAATTTTTAAAAAGTTATATATATATATATATGGTAGTGACAAAGTGGATTAAGGGTCCCTCTCTCTTGACTAATAAATTAGGTTTAAGAATGGGACCATGAATCTTTAGCTCTCTCTCTCTCTCTCTCTCTCTCTCTCTCTATGTATATATATATACACACACACACAACATTATCTCACTTTTTACTATTCTATGATCATGACGGTATTGCCTTTCTCCAACCATAATAATTTACCACCTTTTTTTTCCTCATTGTTTTCCCACTCCATTATTTTATGTATTTATTTATATAAATAAATGTATAATAATTAATATTTTTCATTGCTACGAATGAGTAAAAAACACAACAAATTATCTCTCCATTATTTTCTCAGAATTTTATCCATGTTATTATATATTATTATTCTCCTTTCTCTCCCAAATTTTCCACCTCTTTTTGTCAGTTATATCTTATTTTCTTGTATGTGACCCCTCCTGGGTTCTGGGTCAGCTTTATTATTGCTAATTAATTGATCAGCTTAATAAAGACCTGTAAAAACTATGCAGATAATTATTTAATTACAAAAGTGAGATATAGTAATTAAATATCATTTATTACTTTTATGTTGTATTTATAGTAGATCTGATCTCATGACTGAATGCTCATGACATCTATATTAATACATATAATATATATATATATATATGATTTAAATAAAGAAAATCTCAGAGTTTATTGAATACACATTGAATAATTTTACCACTAATTATTAGTACAATATATATGTTTTTGGTTAAGCACACAGCTTCTTCTTGGTTGGCATGGTTTTTATTATGTTGTACATAGGACCATTATTGAAACATTAATGTTGGGAAATTTTAGTGCATATTTCATGCCAAGGGGACCTCATTCAATCACACAAATATCTATCAAATCAATATTTATAGTATTTAGTTAAAAAGAAAATAGTTTGGTATGTTTATTAGTTTATTCAAATATATATGTTATAATTAATTTAAATTATTATTTAAAAAAAATAATAATAAATTGGACAAATCACAACAAGCCACGTATCACCCCAGTCAACATTTAACAAAAATAACCGATTGAAGAACTAATAACGACCATACTATTTTTGCAATTATTTTCAATATTTTTTCCTTAAAAAAATTAAGCATTAAAATACTATATTTTTTAGGGGTGTTCATAAAACCGTACCCACCGCACAAACCGTCTACACCGCACCACTCCGCACTGCAATTTGCGGTTTAGAATCATTTGCGATGTGTACTGTTTTATGAACACCCCTAAAAAGCATAGCATTTTAATGCTTAATTTTTTTAAGGAAAAAATATTGAAAATAATTGCAAAAATAGTGCGATTTGCGATTTTAAATTTTATAAATGTGGTTCAAACCACACCGCACCACATCATTATATATATTAACTTTTTTATATTATTTTTTTCAATTTTACTACATATAAAGTTAATGCATAAATATTTATATAATATAATATACATATTATCTAGAAAAAAATATATAATATTTCATAAGAAGTTAACGTATATTCTACTTCAATCTAAATATATTCATCCTTAATTAAAATAATATTTACTTTTATATTACAATTTTTTTTTGTTATCAGTTTGTTATATTTTTATTGTTTTGCTTAAAGTTTATTAGCTTATTGTACATTTAATTATTTTGTTAAACACTCTATGGTTATGAGATTTATTATGAATATTTCTTAATTATAATATTTAATTGTTAAATTATTTGGCGATAGGTATTAACCGCCCACACCGCATCGCACCGTACCACACCGCATTTTTGCGGTACGAGTTGCAGTTTGGAAAATTGTTCAAACCGCCAATACGGTGCGATCCAAAAAATTAGAGAAAAACCGCACCACCCGCACCACGAACACCCCTAATATTTTTATAAACTTTGAGTATTATTGATACAAAAAATTATACATCACATCCATATATGTCCCTCCATGTTGTGTGAATGTAAAACACTATAGAGATAAGGTGGTGGCACAATATTAGCCATTAATTGCATTAAAAAGTGTTATATATATTGTGTGTGTATGTATATATTGTGATATAGTGCATATATAATGGACCCATAGCTAGCCTGTTCTCACCCAAATGTGGGTTAAGCTTAGCCAGTTCGATCATGGCATATGCAGTAGTTGCTGGCTGGGCGCACCATTGTCGACTTTGTTAGGTCATCAAGCAGTGAATGAAAGCTGTTTGTCAAAATGCTCCAGTTGCTACTTGGGGTGGTCCAACCCTTGTCTTCAATTTTCACTACCTTTGCTTGCATTATCATTCATGTATATATATATATATCCTATTAATGCAATTCTTATTAGTAAATATATATTTTTTAATTAATATATAGCAAAAATTTATCTTATTATTGATGATAAAATTATTACCAACCTTATACCCTCCTTTTATACTTGTTATTAATTTTAATGATAGAGTGGGACTCAAATCACTTTATACATATGATCGATCATATAAGGTTATGTTATGTTATGTCACTCTTGAACTCATCAATTAGCTCTAGTCTCAGGTTACAAAATTTATGTCATAATGATAATAATAAGACAATTTTATCAGAAGGGGTTTATTATTTATGATGATTTCATGGATCATATTCATGTGTAATATAAATGGGAAGCCCAACACAATTTTGTCACTGTTTTTATGACTAATTATTATAAGTATACATCTTGGAGAGGCATAGTATAGATATATATATATGTAGTGTGGGAAAATAAAACAAAAAAATATATATAAACAATCAGAACAAAACAAAACTAATTAAAAAGTGGGACTATGTATACAAATTTTCAACTAACAAAACTAAGAAGAGTGGGTCCTAAAGTGGCTATTATATAGTGCTGGGAGTTAAGATAAGGACTTTACCTAGGGCGGCAGTTGGAGGCAAAGAGATATGTAAGTTCAGGGAGTTGTAGATTATATAATGATCAATTTCAACTGCATTATTAGAAAAAATTATAAATTTGTTGAAATATAAAGTATATGTGTTTTAATTTGTAAATTTTTTGATTTGTTGGACATATATCCCCATCAATATAAAATTTTGGTGATAAAAGTCTTTGATGTTACCTTTTTGTAGCAAACGAGCACTTTTGGCTGTGAAATTCTAAGTAGATTTATTGGGCCACATGTTAAATACTTAATTAATTATTTTAAAAATAAATTTGATCAATTAAAACCTCCACCACAACAATATTGGGGAAAACTCCTTAACGTTATCTTTTTGTAAGAGGCGAGTACTTTTATATAGGTGATAAATATTAATTAGATCTGCTAAATGCGAGCGAAAACACACGTGTCGATATCTTACCAGGCGGCCACATGTTAAATCCTTGATACATATCATACCAAAAAAAATACAAATTTAGGTAGCGAGAGTGGAGTGTAAAATCTCATCCCTGGGAAAGAACCACCGCGAGAAGTAGATAGAATGTGTTATTAATGGTAAAGTGTTACGTGTGCATTGAGAAATGAGTTAGTGTGGTAGTGTCCGGTAGTGCCTGTGGCTGCACGCATTAGATTCATGTGGGATATATGGTATGCGAGGGAGGGAGGGACTATATATGTGCATATATTTATGGTTGCTGATATATATAACTATTTTTCTTCCTTGGTTTTTTTAACTACTATTGGTAAATCTCTCAGTGTTCTTGTCCCGTGAACAGTTTTCGGTGTAATTTTTTTTTATGACCGTGTATATTGTAGCTATTTAGAGCTTCCTACAAATTTTCAAAAAATTCCAAATAGTTCATAGTATCGAAAACTAAGTTCAAACATGTTGTTGCACGCGTGACTAAATTTTTATATGTGCGTGGAAAACATCATGTTTGAACCTAGATTTCGGTACTATAAACTATTCGGAATTTTCTGAAAATTTGTAGGATACTCTAAACAACTACAATATACACAGTCATAAAAAAATCGTGTCGAAAACTATTCACGGGTCGAGAACACTGAAGACCCCCACCGGTAGGCTTAAAGCGAAGCCCATATATAAAAATTGTCATATATATATATATGAATTTTTTTAGGTTTAGGCATTTTTTAATTTCGACACTTGGAGAATTATAACCTAATTTTTTTTTATGATGACGTATATTATAGTTATAATAGGCATCCCGCCAATTTTTTAGAAATTTTGAATAATTAATGGTGCCGAAATTTAAACATTCAGTTGCACGCGTGCCTGATTTTTTTTATACGAGTGGAAACATAAGGTTTGAACTTTGATTAATTTCCCAAAATTTTGTGGGGTGCATACTATAACTATCATGTATATTGTCATAAAAAAATAGGTTATAATTTTTTAAAATACCGAAAGTACCAAAAATAGAAAATGCCCTACATTTATGTAAAGATATGTATGTAAGCATTAAATCTCACCATTAATTGGTGCTCCTATATAACTTAAAATAAGCTCATTCATCACTTCTTCTCACGCCCAACACATGAGCCAGCTTTAAAGCCAAGTAAATGAAAAAAAGACACACAACAGTGCTGCTGCTATATCTATATATAATATCTATATAGTTCCTCTAACCAACTTACCTTACACATTTATAATCTCTTTCTCTATATCTTTCTTTCTTCCATATAAGTCTAAGTCTAACCCTTTTTCTTTCCATTTCTTCCATGTTTGTACCACCCACCACACTACTCTTCTCTTTTTTCTTTCCCTTTTAATTTTCATTTTGGGATTGTTGTTGTGTCAACCAATATTTTCCACACAATTAATGTACATAAAGTTATTGCTTATATACTTAATTCACCTACCTAAAATTATACTTTATACACTTCAAGATACACTTTATTATACAAATTGGTTTTTATTAGCAAAATAACTTTTTTTAATAATAATAATAATAATATATACATGTATATATTTTTTTTATAATTTTGTACATAGTATTTGTTTAAACTTACTCGACGTCTTATTTATTACACTTGACACACACTTTATTTAAAAGATTATTTTCTAAAAAATTATCAAATAAAAATCATTTTGTAAAAAAATATTTCCACCAAATTACTCTTAATAAATTTATACACATCAGATTAATTATATAAAAAAATTATATTTACTGAGTTACAATAAATATAAATGTGTATGTACATAAATATGTGAATTAATTAAGCATTATTTTCCAAATATTTGTAATTAATTTATTAGGGCTATAATTTGTTCCTTTTACAGTAATCTCAGCTAAATATAATTAGCTACATTACCAAACGGCAGTTGTCTCATCATTTAAACAAGATTAGTTATTATAAAAAGGTTATAATGAAACATTTATATTATATATATTCATTCACATATATATGTATATATTATTTTCTGTTAAGTGAAGCATATTTATATATTCACCTCTAACTACTAAAGGTCATAAGAATAATCTGTTTATAAAATTGTCATTTATATTAATGATTGCTTAAACCAATTCACTAATGACAAACACTACAATAACCAGAAAAATGAATTAAAATTGGGTTAATTAATTAATATATTTTCTGAATAATATTACCTTATTTTTATTAAGTGAAATCAATTAATAATATGAAACAAAAGCAGGTAAAAAAACATATAGATTTATTAGCTTTCACGTGATTGCATCAGGGAATTGTCTTACATTTTTATTATTTTATAGTAAAAATAAAAAATAAAAATAAATCTTTTATAATAAAAATTAAAATATTTTCTTTATTTTCCGCATGCCAAATTCACATACAGTAAAGCTATATTTACTGAGTTAAAATGTTTTGGAATTTGTCTAAAGTAAATTAATTAAAAAAAAAAAGTTACAGGCTTCCCAAAAGCTTAAAGAACTCAATAGATATATCATCATATTCCCATCTTTTTCTTTAGAAAAAAACACTTGTTGGAAGAAAAAGTGTTTTAACTATTCAGAACATTAATATAAGGTATTATTATTATTGTTGTTTAACACAACAACTGAAATATATTCGAGACTCACATAAATGAAAATAGTTTTTTTTTAAGATTATTTTTATATTAGTGTGTGGTGTTAGCTAAAGAAAATAAAAAATATTGGAGAAAATAATAATGGGGTTAAGTTTTTTTTCTTCTGCTTTTCAGTGCTCTTAAATTAAAAACATGTATTAATTATAGAGTTCATATACCAATACTCAACATAACATGAAAATGTGTGATGATTTAATGTCTTGTTTAATTAAAAAAGAAAAGGACAGACATTGATGAGTTACTCATAAATATGAAGTGAGAACACATTTTTTTTTCTAAAAAAATTTGTACAATGTAAGTAAATTTAAAAAGCAAGTGTTAAATAATTGAAACTTTAATTTTCAAGATTGGTCCATAAATATGGATTTTTCAGAATTTGTTTTGTCAAAAGTTAACATTGATGATTAAATTGATCGGATGGTTGTTAATTGTTTAATGTATGAGTAAATCAAATTTAATTTAAATTTAAAGTATATTATATCTTAACCTAAATATATAAAACAAAATTTATAATATACATGACAGAATACATTTTTCTAAGGGCTCACTTGCAACTCCACCCAAGGGCTCTGTGGTAAATTTCATTTTAACTATAGGTATCATTACCACAAAAAATATTAATATATATAATTGTAAAAAAATGGTGATATTCATCATTTTACAGAGCAAAATGCCAAAGAAATGGTACTATTGGCTCTTATATATGCTTTTTACAGTGATCATTTCCTTTCATCAAATTAAAAGTTTTTGGAGTTTCTTGTTTGGTACTCCATCTATGTTTACTTTTCTTTACACCATGGCCTCTCTGCATTATATTCTTTGGTCCCCAACCCCAACACCAACTTTGTTTAATATTTTCTTCTTTCTAGTTTAATATACTATATTATTTTTCAGGTCAAAAACTCTGAATAATTGACTGTACACTAGGTTAATTAATTGTTGCTATAACCAAAGTAAATTTCCATTGGCCAAAATTTATGGCTCTACACTTACCTAAATATTCTATTCAAGAGCAAATTATTTTGCTTGATTTTTACATCAAAATATGAGTAGTGGACCATATTCAATAATAGAGGTAAATATTGTGATATATTTACCAAACAAAAAAAATGTAATATATTTAATGCTACAATGCACAATTGTAAAATTTGAAGCAAAAATTAATATTTTATTAATACTTATTTGATATTTTATTTAAAATATACAAAAAATAATAATTTTCCTTTATATTTTATTGTTATAATTAAAAATAATAAGATAAAAAGTCTAGCATTTAATAAAAATGACAAAAAATAAATAAAAAAATGTAACATTTATGTCGATACAAAATATACATTATGCTATATTTTGTGTCAAACTTGACACAACTTTTAGCATGTGCCAAATTTGACTGAGTTTTTAGCACACTATTAGAGCAATTTTTTTTTTGTTGAGTGTGTTATATTTTAGTACTGCATCACTAATTTGACACTCTATTATAGATGCTCTTATATTAGATGAAATTCATATAATTAACAACTCAAATTTCATTTCATTTTCATTTTAGATTTATCATGATACAAAATCAATGTAAAAATCTGTAATTACCAAACCTATATCTCTATATATAATTTTATTTGTTAGAGGTTTTATTTAGCGCATAATAAAAGGATTTTTAATTATTTTTTTTCCAAAGAGGTAGTAGATAGTCAAGTGTCATTATTAATTTTGTTCTTTCTTTGAGCATTATTACAAATAAACTATTAAAATTGTTAAGTGCGAACATGTGTGGATATACATTTATATACATATCTTAATAGTAATATATACATTTTGTGACCTAAAAATGGAAGTAGGTATTCAAAAGATTAATATTCGTAATTAATATATTTATATAAATTATGGACTAAAAAAGAGCATAATACATTAGTTATAATGTCATTATCTCGAGATTAGTAGATTACATTTATTCAAAGAAATATATTATCAGTCAGAAAAGACCATTCTCATCCATTGATGTCGTATCCTTAGAGCATACGATAGAACAATAGAAACAAAGCTATGGAAAATTACTATAATACCCTTGTATTATTTTATAAATAAAAAATTCAAACCAATTAATTATTGCCCATAATAAAGAATACTTTATCAAAATAAGTTTCTCTCTCTCACTGCTTACAATAAGATATTGAATATGAATTTATGTTCATCATATCAAATGAAAACTGCACTATTTAGTATGGGAGGAATATATGTATGTCATATGTGAATAAATTAATATTGATTTTTTTTTTATCATTTTCTAAAATATTTAATGCATGCAGGGATTTTAAATGGACAAAGTAGTCACAATCTTGACAATGTTGTTATACTCATCTTGTGTTCAATGCCAGCAAACTCAGATGTAAACTAAAAACTAATGGCTTGAAACCAAAGGAAGTTGAATTAGAGGGGTATTTTTGTAAATTCACTTAAATTTATCTCTGAAGTACATTTTCCTTATTGAAATTGACATTATCTTCAATAATATACATATAGATCTATGAAAAAGGAGAAGGCTATGAAAGTCCTCCTTTCTCTAGTTGTTCAATTTTGGAAAAATTATCTCTAGATGGGGCCAAGTAAAATGTGTATTATTTTGGATGGAAAAATAATACATAAAAATACATTCTTTGTGGGTCTCATTTCCCAAAAGAGTCCATTAATTAGCATGATAATGACATAACCAAATCTTGTAAAAGAATCCAATAATACCATGTCCAATACACTACCTTTAGTTTTATAATTTTGATTAGAATTAAAATACTAGTATTTAATTAGTAATGACACAACCAAATACTTAGAATATGTGTGAATTTAAAGTTCTCCATACATATAAAAAGGCATAATATACTTTCATATGAAAAGGCATAGAGTATATAAACCATTTTGTGGCCTACCTAAAAAAGCATTTGCATCTCATTAAACTTTAATTGTGTAAAAGTATGAATTTATATATAAATATATCATGCATATATGAGAAATATTTCATCTATTTAGTGAAATAATTCAACTCTTTGAGAAGTGTTGGGAAGTGCATGTTTTAAAACTAAACAACATGAAATGGGAAATCACAAATGAATCCAAAAAAAATTAATTTTAAAAAAACAAATTGATAAAAAAAAAATTAAAATTTGACTTTCAAACCCAAATTAGTAAATAAGAATTGTTTCTTACTTTCTTCCATTCCAAAAATAAACTTATTTTAAACTATGGTAGTAAACTAATCCTAATACAAGCTGGTTTACACGTGGGATATGCCCAAGTTGATATTTCTCAATCAAACTCTTAATTAAAAATAAATGACAATTAATTAAGATATTTCCTTAACAAAACATTACCTTAAAAGCAAGTACTATATAAGTATAAGGGTAAGCATGTCAAATTGAATTATATAAAATTCATACATACAAACAAACCATATAATATAAACCATTTAATTTCACCTAATTATTTTTTTAATTATATAATATATTTACATTCAAATTATTTATCACACACAAGCTTCTCCCACAATTTATTATTATTATTTTTTTCTTTTTCCATTTTTTTTTTTAAATTACAAATGTCACCGCTTTCAAAAGAAGTATTATAGAAGTGAAAAGAGAAAGAGAGAGAGAGAGAGAGCGAAAGAGAGCTTCTTCTCATCAGATCTGCTCGTTACTATTGTCTTCTTCTGAATCTGTAAAATGGTTCCCGAGGTTTCACATTCCAAGCTTCTATGAAAAACTGGGTCTCCCTTAACTCGCTTTATCTCCCATTGATTCACTGAGTCGAGTCGTTTCTATGTATTCTGCTCTGTTTTTCTTAACCAAGTGAGTTTAAACCATAAAGCTAAAAAAAACTGATTTTTGGGTTGGCATTGGGTTCGTCGGTGGCTGTAAAGATCGCAATGTTGAGGCGAGTTTTGACGGAGCTCCATCGATACATGGAGTTGCGTTGAAGCTCAATTATTCAAGGGAGGTGGTAGTGGTGGTAGCAGGGGTATAGTTGTAAGATGTTTAAGTCGGCGAGATGGAGGAGCGAGAAGAACAAGATCAAAGCCGTGTTCAAATTGCAGTTCCATGCAACTCAGGTAGACATTATCTCAATTGGGTTTTGTTTGGTTGCCGAGAAAATGCTGGAAACGGAAGGATTTAATAATGGGTTGTTGAGTTTTGAAAATTTGCTAACTGTTTTGAAACTGTGAAACTACAAGAATCTTACTCAATTGAGCTTCACATTGTTGGAGCGAGCTCTCCAGTTCTTGGAAAGCAACAGCAGACCAAATTTTTCTTTTTCTTTTCTTTTCTAAGCAACCAAGCAAAAAAAAGTCAGAAAAGAGTATGAATATTTATGACATTTAATAGTGATCAAAATGTTTTGCTCATTGGGTTAATTTGTTTTATTGCAGGTAACCCAATTGGGTGTGGATGCCTTGATGGTGTCTGTGATTCCAGGGGAGCTGGGAAAACCGAGTGTGAAGTTAGATAAAGCTACCGTTCAAGATGGGAGCTGCAGATGGGAAAATCCAGTGTATGAAACGGTTAAATTTTCTCAGGAGCCAAGAACTGGGAAAATCAGTGAGAAAATCTACCGTTTCAGTGTCTCAAATGTATGTGAACTGTTTGATGAAGTTACTTTCAGCTTTAAATGTTTATATATGCATCTGTATAGTGATCTGTGTATCGGCATTATATCTTGCTCTTATCTGCTTGTGTAGGGATCGGGCAAAGGTGGTACCCTTGGAGAGGTTTCTATTGATTTTGCTGCTTATGCTGAAGCCAATAAGGCTTCTACCGTCTCTCTTCCACTTAAGAATTCTAGTTCTGATGCAATATTGCATGTTAGTAATCTTTCTCCTTGAGTTTGTGAATGTCTGAGATGAAAGACTTGGATGGTTGTTTTATCTTCTTGTTAACTCTTGCTTCTTCTTCTCTTTCTTTGAGTAGGTTTTAATTCAAAGGATACACGAAAATGTTGATCAGAGGTAATATGAGTTTCAATGTTACATTGTTTGTCTTTGAGTTTTGCAGATTTTGGTTCGTGATTTCTGATGAATTTGGTTTTTGTTGGAAAAATTAAAATGCAGAGAAGTGGAGGAATGTGATGAGGTGAAGTCTAGACCCCAAGCTAGGAGCTTAAAGACCCACTTGAGCAACGGTGATTCAGATGAAAACATTAGGATTGTGAGTTTCATTACATCTCTAATAAGAATAATTCTGAATTCTTTTTGTTTCTTATTTTGCATTTTGAAAATCTCAGCTAGATCCTGTGTTTTTCCACGGTCCAAATTAAACTTTATATAAAAGCAAACATGAGAAATGTATCAATGCTCTATTTTTCTTAAGTTCTTTCTTTTCTTTTTTTTTGCATGGCAATGTTTACAGGATGGGGCAATAAACAAACCCACCAACAATGGCGAGTTGAATGGAAACCGCAGAGCATCTAGCGGATCCGACATTACATTGTCAAGTTCTGATAGCAGCTCTGGAGTAAACACTCCACGAGAAGTTGGAGTAAGAAGTGTCGATGAGCCTTCATCTCTGAATCACCCATCTGTGCCTCATAAAAAAGAAGCATATGTCTCAACGGCCTATGAAGATCACCAGAGATCACAATGGGACTCGTATGGAAGTTCTGATCACGGAGTAAGTACAGATGGTTCAACACAAAGCTCCCACAACATCCTTACCAGAGAAGATTCTCAACAGGCTTCAGATGTTGAGATTGAAAAGCTCAAGGCGGAGCTTACTGTTTTGTCTAGACAGGTGGATGTGTCCGAGATGGAATTACAAACTCTACGTAAGCAGATCATAAAAGAGAGTAAAAGAGGGCAAGATCTCTCCAGAGAAGTTGCTAGTTTGAAGGATGAAAGAGATTCATTCAAGGCAGAATGTGAGAGACTTAAAAAACGTAATGACATTGCAAAGCTCAATAACAGATCGCAGTTAGAAGGTGGGGACGTTCGGGCTCTCCTTGACGAACTCAGACAAGAACTGAATCATGAGAAGGATTTGAATGCCAATCTAAGGCTGCAGCTTCAGAAGACGCAGGATTCAAATTCGGAATTAATTCTGGCAGTTGGAGATCTGGAGGAAATGTTGGAACATAAGAATAAGGAAACATCCAATCAACCCAAGCAATCAGGCTCTGATGAAGATGATGCAAAGCCAAGAGCAAATTTACGAAACTGCGAGACAGATGAGGATGAAGAACAAAAGGCACTGGAGAAACTTGTTAAGGGTCACAGTCATGCTAATAACACAACTCTTCTGGAGCAGAAGATCATTGACCTCTACAGTGAAATAGAGATATACAGGAGAGACAAAGATGAACTTGAAATGCAGATGGAGCAGCTTGCACTTGACTATGAAATATTGAAACAAGAAAACCATGACATTTCCTATAAACTTGAGCAAAGCCAGATTCAAGAACAACTGAAGATGCAGTATGAATGTTCTTCTCCTTTAAATGAGCTCGAGTGCCAAATTGAGAGCTTAGAGAAAGAACTGAAGACGCAGGCAGAAGAGTACACTGATTCTTTGGCAACAACAAAGGAGCTCGAGTCTCATATCAAAAGCTTGGAAGAAGAACTAAGGAAGCGATCAAAAGAATTATCTGATTCTTTGATAGCTGTAAAGGAGCATGAGTCCCATATCAAAAGTTTGGAGGAAGAACTGAAGACGCAGTCAGAAGAGTACACTGACTCTTTGGCAACAACAGAGGAGCTTGAGTCTCATATCAAAAGTTTGGAAGAAGAACTGAAGGAGCGATCAAAAGAATTATCTGATTCTTTGATAACCGTAAAGGAGCATGAATCCCATAGCAAAAGTTTGGAGGAAGAACTGAAGAAGCGGTCAAAAGAATTATCTGATTCATTGATAACAGTACAGGAGCATGAGTCTCATATCATAAGCTTGGAGGAAGAACTGAAGTCACAGTCAAAAGAATTCTCTTGTTCTTTGGTTACAATAAAGGAGCTTGAGTCCCGTACGAAAAGCCTGGAGGAAGAACTGAAGACACGGTCTAAAGAATTCTCTGAAGCATTGGTTACAATACAGGAGCTTGAGTCCCATACAAAAAGCTTGGAGGAAGAACAGAAGATGCAATCAAAAGATTTTTCTGATTCTTTGGTAACAACAAAGGAGCTTGAGTCATATATAAGAGTCTTGGAGGAGGAAATAGAGGAACAGGTACAGGGATTTGAAGCTGACCTTGAGGCTTTAACTGTTGCCAAAGTTGAGCAGGAGCAAAGGGCAATCCGGGCTGAGGAAGCATTGAGAAAAATGAGATGGAAAAATGCTAATACAGCTGAGAAGCTTCAGGAGGAATTTAGAATGCTTTCCATGCAAATGGCCTCAACTTTTGATGCAAATGAGAAGGTGGCAAAGAAGGCAATGACAGAAGCTAACGAATTGCGTGCGCAGAAAATTCAACTAGAGGAAATGCTTCAGAAAGCTAAGGATGAGCTCCAGCGAGTTAGGGATGATTATGAGGCAAAATTGCATGAGCTTTCCAGTCAAATAGATGATAAACTCACTCAGATGGAAAGAATGTCATCGGAAACTGACAGCATGACCAAGGAGCTCAAACATCATAAGAGGCACGGGGAAGAAATTAAGGAGACTTTCTCCCGGGAGATCTCTCAGCTCAGGGCTGAGATTGAGAGGCTCAAAACAAAGACTATTTCTGTTCCCGAGCAAGAAGAGCAGTACATGGAATTGAAGGCTGAATTGGAAAAAATGAAAACCTCTGCCAAGGAAAATGAGATGCTGGTAAAAACAGGAAATGTGGAAAGACATGAGCTCATAAATTCTATTGCTCTGATGAAGAAGGAAGCGAAGGATTCATTGAATAAAATAAAGAATCTCAAGGATGAAAAGGAGGCTACCGTTGAGCTCTTACAATCGGAGTTGGAAAAGCTTAAAGCACAGTATGATTTCTTAAAGCTGTCTGTGCTTAACGATGAGGCAGAAAAAGAGAAACTTAGAAAGGAAGTATCCTATTTAAGGAGTGATCTAAAGAAGAAAGAGGATGCACTCGTCATTATTGAGAAGAAACTCAAGGAAAGCAATGGGCGCACACCAATTTCAGATGGAACAAAAACCTCTCCAAAAAACAATAAATCTACGGCAGTGCCACGCGGTGGTCTGAAAGAAGTTGCTAGCATGAGGGAGAAAATAAAAGTGCTCGAGGTAAGCTAACATCTTGAATGAAAACTGCAACAATATATAGCTCTGCTGTGAACCTAAGATGGAAAAAATCCAGATTGGCAATGACTATGAATGTCCTTTTTTTGTTGGAGCAGAATCTGGATTTAATCCAATTGATGCTTCTTCTACTTGTTTATGTCAACTGTTGTTTATATTGGTAAATGTAATAATGCTGCTCAGTTTTTCCTCTTACAGGGACAAATAAAATTAAAAGAAGCAGCCCTGGAAATCTCATCTTCTTCATTTTTGGAGAAGGAAAAAGATCTTCAAAACAAAATCAACGAGTTGGAAAGCAGGATGGAAGAACTCAGTCATAGTAGTGCATTTCAAAAGGTTTGTAGCAGCTTGCTTAAGCTCAGAAAATGAAACCTCTTAAGGGTGTTTTAGATGGTGGTGTTTAGCTGAGCTTTAACAGTAAACATTTACTGACTATTTCAATCCATTCCACAGAGAATTCAAATTATGTGACTACTAATAACAATGCTAGTTTCCAATGGTTTTGCAATTGCGATTATGCTAATGAAATTTTCTGGTGTTGCAGGTAGTTAAAGATGCCAGTACATTAACTTCAAATGAAAATGAAATGCCACTGATAAAGAGGTAAGCATGGGAGTATTAAGCTCTTTTCTAGCAATTTCACCAATGGTTGTCAGGGGAGACTAACTTTATCTTTTTATCTTCATTTCAGAGATGAAATTGTAGCAGGAAACAAAGCCCAAAATGTCGATAGTGAAGATAACAATAAACTTGAGGAATTAGCAAGTGAATTGGCATCTTTGAAGGAGAAAAACAAAATAATGGGAAGTGAACTAAAGGAGATGCAAGAGAGATATTCAGAGATAAGTCTCAAATTTGCAGAGGTTGAAGGTGAAAGACAACAGCTAGTAATGACTGTACGGAACCTAAAAAATGCCAATAGAAAGAGCTAGCTAGTGAGGAGACTACTGGTTCCTGATATAGTTACATTTTATCTACATCAAAACCATACACCATGTATAGTCAAAAAGTGATTGGTTATGCTTACATGAGAAAATCCCAGATGCCAAATTCCTTGGACTGAATAAATTTATTATGTATACAGCCAAAATATGTATATCTTTTTTCTTTTTTTTTAATATATATATATCAGCCCAATTGGGTTTCACACAGATTACTTAGTCTCTTCTTCCATTGTAGTAAATGTTCTCCCACTCCGGTGCTCGTTTTGTAATTTTTTTTTTTTTACTTTCAATTGTAAGAGCTTTGTCATAATATGTAAGGTGTTAATTATAACATGCATTCTTTTTATTTTTCACAAATTAAAGTGGTTTCTTTTTCTTGTTCTTTGATGGCATTTAGACTTGTACTTAAAGAGCTTTATACTTTGAACTAGATTGTATAACAAATCTTGAACAGAGTATTAGAACGAAAAAGCTTAACCTCAAGATGAGATTAAGTGATTTATTTATAGAGGAGTAATTACAAAGAATGAAGTTGTTACAGCAAGAAAACTAACAAGAATGTTGGTAACAGAATTACAAAATTCAGTTAGAAACTAACATGAGCTACAACAACTAACCAACCTAACTGTATTGGTTATTATCCTCCCTCAAACGAAAGGGTGTAGACACCACTTTCAGTTTGGTTTTGAGATAGTGAAATCGATCAATCGGCAAGGACTTGGTGAGAACATCCACCACTTGATCAATGGAAGGGACATATCGAACAGAGAGCTGCTTTGCTAAGATCTGATCACGAACAAAATGCATATCTATCTCAATGTGCTTGCAACGTGCATGGAAAACCGGATTAGCTGCAAGAGAAGCTGCGCCTTGGTTATCAACCCATAGAACAGGGACATCATCAAGCTTGATTTGTAGCTCAGACAGAAGTGAGGTAAGCCATTTGATTTCTGAAGCAGCATTCGCCAGTGCCCGAAACTCACTCTCAGTACTTGAGCGTGCGACGACTTGCTGTTTCTTGGCAGACCACGATATGAGATTACCACCCAAAAACATGGCATATCCTCTAGTCGACCTACGGTCATCAGGGCAACTTGCCCAGTCAGCGTCTGAATAGCCATATTAGGACATAGTGAGCGCAGGCTTAAGGAGAAGGCCCTCTAAGATAATGCCTTTGAGATATCGAAGGAGACGTTTGGTAGCTTCCCAATGTACAACTGTTGGAGCATGTATAAACTGACTCAGTTTATTGATAATAAATGCAACATCTGGTCTAGTGAGAGTTAAGTACTGGAGAGCTCCAAGCGTACTTCTATACAGAGAAATATCTTCAAAGGGTGTCCCTTCAGTCAGTGAAAGTTTTTGAGCTGAGCTTGTAGGACTAGAGCTGGGTTTAGCCCCTTCCAAATGTAATTTCAATAATAGATCAGTAATGTACTTGGATTGTGAGAGGTACATACCAACAGAATTTCGATAGATCTCCACTCCTAGAAAGTAATGCACAGAGCCTAAATCTTTGAGTGAAAACTGAGAGTTCAAGTCAGAAATGAGCTGCTGAACCAGGAGCTTGTTTGGACCAGTAATCAAAAGGTCATCAACATAGACTAGTAAAAGAACTAGATGAGCTCCTGAACCATATATGAAAAGGGAAGTATCAGATTTGGACTGATAAAATCCCCATTGAAACAATGTCTGCTTCAGCTTTTCAGACCATATAAGGCTTTGTTTAATCTACACACATAGTGAGGAGTAGCTGCATCTTCAAATCCAATAGGTTGTCGCATATACACCAACTCATTAAGAGAGCCATTGAGAAATGCATTACTTACATCTAACTGTTTGACATCCCAGTTAAATGAAACCGCAAGTGTAAGCACCATCCGAACAGTGGCAGGTTTAATAACAGGACTAAATGTCTCTTCATAGTCTATTCCAGGTGTTTGTAAATATCCCTTAGCTACCAATCTGGATTTGAATCGGTCAAGTGTCCCATCAGCTTTTAATTTGACTCTAAAGACCCATTTGTTGCCGAGGACATTCATATCAGGTGTAGGAGGAACTAAGGTCCATGTACCTTGCTTTTGGAGGGCATCAAACTCTTCCTTCATAGAAGCATACCATCGGGGATCCTTAAGAGCACTTTTAACTGATGAGGGTTCTGTAGGGAGGAGAGATTCAGGCAGCTGGTATTTGGTTGCCAAAAAAGATTTAGGCTTGTAGATTCCTCGCTGAGAACGGGTTGTCATGGAGTGAGTGCGAGTGACATCAGTTGGAGGAGGTAATTCCACACTTTCAGAAGGAGAAGATGAAGCAGCAGCTATATGTTGAACCCGAGTAGGAGGAGGTTGTACACCAGTGGAGAGTGATGGTGGAACGCCAGTGTGAGGAGGAGGAGGAACTTCAGGTGGGACACTTGTCGCAGTTGTAGATGGTGATGTAGAGTCAGAGAATGTTGGAGACATCACAGGCGAAGGTGGCACAGTAGAAGAGCACAAATTAGAAGTATCAAGAACTGGTGTAGTTGAAAATTGAGCAGTAGGAAAAGAGTGAGTTATGGAAGGAGGTACCTGAGTAGATGCAGTAGGTGTTAAGGCTGAGAAATGAGTCTCATTAAAGACTACATTTCTAGCAATGAAGATCCTTCCAGCAGAATTCTCACAAATGTAGCATTTATGCTGTGGAGAGTATCCTAAGAACAAGCATGGTTCAGACCGAAAACTGAGCTTGTTATTGTTATAGGGCCTGAGGTGAAGAAAGCATGTACAACCAAAAGGTTTCATGAAATGATAATCCGGTTGCTTATTGAATAAACACTCATATGGACTCTGATTTTCAAGAACAGGGGTAGGAAGCCGATTGAGGGAATAAACACCACACTGAAATGCATGCCACCAGTAGGAAAAATTAAGTCCAGAATGAGCCAAAAGAGTGAGTCCAGTTTCCGTGATATGGCGATGTTTTCGCTCTGCTCTGCCATGTTGTTCATGCGTGTAAGGGCATGGATGTTGAAACTTAATTCCCTGACCCTGCAAAAAACTTTTAAACACTCGGTACTCACCACCCCAGTCAGCCTGAACACTTTTAATTGGTAAAGAAAATTGTTTCTCAACAAGGCTTTTAAACTGAACAAATATATTGAGTGCTTGAGATTTGAGAGTTAAAGGAAAAATCCATGTGAATCTGCTATAATCATCAATAAAATGAATGTAGTATCTAAAACCATCTTTAGATGTGGTGTGAGAAGGACCCCAAACATCAGTGTGAATCAATTCTAAGGGTTGAGTAGCTCGACTAGAAGAAAGGGAAAAAGGATGCTTATGGCTTTTACCCATTTGACAATAATCACAGAATTTTAAAGTCTTTAATGAACCGGAGTGAGAAATTTGGGACAGAATCTTGCTCAAAACTTTTGGAGAGGGATGTCCTAATTTTATATGCCAAGAATTAACATTAGTAGAAGCATTAGAAATAAAGGCAGTTGGTTGAGTATCAGGAATATAAGCAGTAAAAGTTTTATTGATATCAGTTGAAGTACAAGCAGAATTTTTACAATCATAGTCACAAGAAGAACTAGAAGATGAGTGAGTAGAGTGTAAATTTGTAGAAAATTGAGAGGGTCAAATATTAGAAACAGTAGCTAAATGACACTGAAGTGCTGGTAGAGAGGAGCTGGTGGCATCATCCCCAAGCATGTATAGACCATTTCTAACTCTTCCCTTGAGTAAGACAGTCCCCGAGTCCTTGTCCTTAACAAAACAACAGATTTTGTGAAATTCAAGGAAGACACTATTGTCTTTGGTAAGCTTAGAAACACTCACAAGATTCTTTGTAATAGATGGAACATGTAAAATGGAATTTAAGTGTAAAGATGAAGCAGAAGTAGATGGAATAGTAGCCTTGCCTATGTGAGAAATTAACAATTTCTTACCATTACCTACAGCAAGTGTTTCAGAACCATTGTAAGGGGTAGCCGATTCAAGAGTGTCCATACCAAAAGCACCATGATTTGTGGCCCCTGTGTCAGCATACCACATTTGATCAACTCCAAAATCAGGTACTGATGTAGAGACATAGGCTTCAGGATCAGTTATTTCAACTCCTTCATCATCACGTTCAGTGAGATAAGCTTTGGCCTGAGAAGTAGTGTTTTTCGGAGTGATGAATCCAAGATCAAATCTGTAGTGACAGACGGGTGCAGTGTGGCCAATCTTGAGACAAAGTTGACAAACATGCCGTGTAGATTGCGGAGGAGGCCGGTGAAATGGTTGAGCAGATGGCCTTGTGAAGGTAGAAGGAGGCCTGTAACCATGAGAATACATGTTTCTGGAAGTACCAAATGTAAGATTGGCAGCCATCTTGGAGGAGAGATCAGCAACAGAGTGATGACGCTTAAGACGACATTCATGAGCCATGAGAAGAGCCTGAATTTCTTCAAGAGTCTTTGTCTCACTACTGGAAGTAATTCCAGAAACCACAGGGTCATATTCGGGTCCAAGACCATTGAGCAATTGGAGCTCAAGATCTTGATCACTAATAGTACACCCAGCAATGGCAAGACTATCACAGAGTGATTTGATTTTGTCAACATAGTCAGAGATGGACAAACTACCTTTCTGAATATTAGACAATTGACCCTTCAATTGGAGTAAGCGAGCTTTAGATTGGCCTGAAAACTTTTGCTCCAGAGCACGCCAAACATCATAGGAGGTGGAGTAAGCTGCGACGGTTCCAAGAATGCCTTCAGACATAGAAAACCTGAGCCAAGAAAGAAGTAACTGGTCACGTCTCTTCCACTGGCGGTATTCAGGATTTGCATCACCATTGACCAGCTTCTCTGGAGGAGAAACATTGCTGAAGAGGAGTGCATCAAGATCATGTCCTATAACAGTGGGTACCACCTGAGATTTCCAAGCAAGAAAGTTAACTCTATCAAGTTTAAGAGTTAAAGAAGAAGTAAGAGAATTAGAGAAGGGATTCCATGGCAAAGAAGTCATGGAAGAGGTGCTGGCCGGAGAAGCAAGAGCTTGAGCAACAGCCGGAGGATCAGAGTTGGCCGGAGGCGTATTGACAGTAGGAACTGATTGAGGATCGGATGAAGAAGAATCCATGGACGTTAGTCAGAAGGCTGTGATACCATAAAGAGCTTTATACTTTGAACTAGATTGTATAACAAATCTTGAACAGAGTATTAGAACGAAAAAGCTTAACCTCAAGATGAGATTAAGTGATTTATTTATAGAGGAGTAATTACAAAGAATGAAGTTGTTACAGCAAGAAAACTAACAAGAATGTTGGTAACAGAATTACAAAATCCAGTTAGAAACTAACATGAGCTACAACAACTAACCAACCTAACTGTATTGGTTATTAGTACTATTTTGTGATGATTCGTCATGCTTATCTACAGAAGTTTCTTCCCATGTGCAATGAATGCACATTGATTTAAGACAAGGCTAATAACACCACCGAATAGCCATTGCCTATTGCAGAGTACGAAATTAGAGAATATTTATAAATATTTTATCTTTTTAAATAGAATATCTAAACAATTTAACTTTTGTTATTATCTTTTTAAATAGAATATCTAAACAATTTAACTTTTGTTATTAAAAAAGAAGAAGAAGTTTTTAGCATAGTTGCAATAAAGGGTTGTTATTATTTGTCAAAAATAAAAATGAAGAATGATAGATTTAATAATTATATTAATTTTTAATTTACAAAAAAATTAATAACAAAAGTCATGTTATATTTTATGCTCCTCCTAAACTAACCACGAAGCCGCCTCCGCTTCCTCCGCTGCCGCCGCACTCTGCTCCCGCCCATACTCCGACACCCTTTTCTTCGTCACCATCCCCTTCGAAGTCTCCGGCTCATTCTCCGACTAAATCTCCTTCTCCGGAGACTTCCCCGTCTGTTTTCCGGCTAAGTCTCCAGAAAATCCTCCAAAAGCTTCTCCAGTGGTTAGCCCGATTGTCTCTCCACCATGTACGGCTCCGATTTCGGCGACTCCTCCCCCAATGGCTTCCCCTCCGTCGTTGGCTCCGGTTAGTTCGCCAGAGTTGAGTCCGGTGATTGCGGCTACACCCAAAGCATCGTCTTCGATTCCTTCGAGTTCGGAGACGCCGTCGGATTCTCCTTCGATGTTAGCCCACCGAATCCGGCGGAGAGCGCTTCCCCGGAGACTGCTCAGGGAACTCGAAGAATGGAGTTGATGTTGTTTCGAGTGGGTTTGCTATTTGGGCCGGCTTGGCTATCTAAGCCCAAATATGTCTTATTGAATATAATACAGTGGAATTTACAAACAAAAAAAAAAATTAGAGGAAATTACATTTTATATGGAATTTTTAATTAAGTGTGCAAAAATATGGTTTTTGTTTTTCAAAAAAAGTTAATATATGACTTTTTTTTTAAGAATTTTCACTTTTATGAGTTTATTTTTTTATATTTTTGTATAAAAGTTGGTTTATGCCATAAATTTACTCTTAATCAATTTTGGAAATGTGTGTTTGTAATTTGATTATTATTTTTTTAAATTGTTTTTATATTACTAATTTTATATTAAATTTTTCTTTGATTGTTTTGTAAAAATTTTTTTTTGTAATATGAATTGTTTTTAAAATTATTATTTCTTTATTATAAACGTGTTTTTTTTAAGATTCTACTTTTTTTTTCAAATCTTGGGTAAGGTAACCAGTTGCTTGATTGATCTTAAAAAAAAAATCTTAGAGCTAGGTTAAATAACATGCACCAGGAGGGGTAACCAGTTATCCAGAGATAAGTAACTTTCTGCCATAAGAGAGGTAACCAGTTACCTAAGAGGGGTGACGAATTACTTATATTAAATATGAAAAGAAACATCAAATTTGAAGGAAAAAATGGAAGAACACTTCATTAAAAAAGGAAGAAGAAGTAACTATGATTTTAGTAACATAAGTAACTAGTTACCATAAAGAAACCATAAATATACACACACCAGAACGTGAAAGTAACCAGTTACCCTCAGAAATATACACACACAAAAATGTGAAGGTAACCAGTTACCCATTCACATTTTCATATTTTTATTAGTTTTCTTTCCAACTTTTGGTATTCCTATAAGTGTTACAGTAAAAAGAAAATGCTGAAAAAAATGATTTGAATTTTTTTTACATATAGTAGAAAAAACTATAAAAAAAAATTACAAAAATAAAAGATAATAAATAAAAAAAATAGTAGAATAATTATGTAATGTTAAAATATATGTGTGAAAAAAAAGAAAAAAAAAAAATAGAATGAGAAAAGAATAAGTACAAAAATGAAAAAAAAAAAAAAGAAATGATGAATGAAAAAAAATAGATGAATAAATAAGAATGAAAAGACGAAGAAGAAAAATAATGGAAAAATGAAAAGAAAAAAAAATATGAATGAAAAAATTGGTAGAAGTAAATGAAAAATATGAAAGAAGAAAAAAAAGCTCATATGTGTGAAAAAAGAAAAAAAAATAAAAGGAGAAAATAATAAATACAAAAATAAAGAAAAAATAAAATAAAATAAAAACTGAAAAAAAATATGAAAAAATAAAACAAAACAATACAAATGAAAGAAAAAAATAGATAAATGAATAAAAATGAAAAAAATAATAAGAAGAATGAAAAAATTGAAAGAAAAAAAGATGAAGGAAAAAATTGGTAGAAAAAAAAAAAGAAAAAGGAAAAAATGGAAGAAAAAACAAGTAAAGAAAAAAATTAATTATAATAAAAAAATGATGGAAAAAAAATTACCTTCAAAATAAAAAATAAAAATAACTATAATAAAAAAAATGTGACATTTTCATATTTTAGTTAGCTACTAATTGTGTTTCCCATACTTTAACTTTTTTTTTAATAAATTTCTCATACAAATTAAGAAAAGTATAACTCTCATATTTTTGCACATTGATGGTATAAAAGCCATATTTTTGAAAAATTCCAAAAAAAAAATATGGGAAAATTAAATAAATTTTGATATAAATATATATGGTTTTTTTTATATGTGCATTTTTTATGGTATTTTTTTATTGTTTAATTTTTTTATAGGGTTTGTTTTATCATATTTATCAAATAAATTATTTGGTTTCCTATATTTATACAATAAATTATTGTATAAGATTATTTACACTAAATTTTAATTTTTGTGAGGACATTTCAGTAATTTTATGTATTATTTTTTTTCTTCAGTTTTTTGGAAAACAATCTTTTAACAAAAATCAGTCAATGTTATTTCTTCTGGATGCAGGTACTCAAGTACCTATATCTTCTATTTTTTGTAGGTTCCTTCATTATCACGTTTTTGTATAACCTTCATTTCGTATTTCTCCTCTCCTTCAGCATTTATTATTCTGTTTTTTGCTCTTCTCTTTTGTTCTGTTTTTAGGCTTTTATAAGTTTTTTGTTTGTGGATTTGTAGCTATTGTGTTGTTTCGACTCGGTGAGTGCCTGGTTACAGGGGCTTATGTTTTAATTTTTGTAATGTATATTTTTATTAATTTTTCTTTGGATTATCTATTTCCGGTCATGGGTGGTTTTTTTTTTAATTGGTGTTAATGGTGGTTTTTGTTTTTGGTGCAGGATTTGATGGTTAGATTTTCAGTGGGGGTTTTGACAGTTTTTGATCAGTTGTTTTGGGAAAGTTTATGGGTAGTTATTTGTAATTTGTGCTCTATATATTTATATATATATATTTGTTATTCATTTTCATTTGTGTTGTTTGTTTTTATTTTATGCAATGCATTGTGTATTTTAATTTCAAAGATTTATGATCGATCACTATAGTAAAGTTGGTGGTGTTATTGGTTCTGAGAATAAATTTTTTGAAGTAGTAGAGGATGATTCGAAGGTTGGCTGTGTAGGAGATGATATTGGCGAGATTCTTCCTCGAAGGAGTAACATTACTTGTTTGAAGCCTGTTGCAAGGAAGAAGAGTAAATCCCCTTCCACTGTTAAACAGACGAGGGAATCATGTGCATCTGGTAGTAAGGATGCTGTAGATGATTCTCTTGAGACTAAGCATGTTGTGGTATGTGTTTATTTTCTTAAGTATAATAATAAAAAAACATGTTAATATATTGATGTTACTGTAATTGGTTTCACATTCAGGGGATCGTGTTTGTTTTATTTTTATGGTTGTGTTTTTTTGTTCTTAAAAGTGTTTTGTTTCTCTGTACCTGGTTACATATGTAACTGGTTTCTTGCAGATAAGTAGTTTATTTTGCATAATGTTGAGTTTTGATTGTGTTTGTTTTTGTTATGACTGTTTTTTTTTTCTTAAAGTATTTTGTTTCTATGCACCTAGTTACATGTGTAATTGGTTTATTGTATATATGTAGTTTATTTTGCATAATGTTCATTTTTTATTGTGTTTGTTTTATTTTTATGGTTGTATTTTTTTGTTTCTTTGTACCTGGTTACATGTGTAACTGGTTACTTGTAGATAAGTAGTTTATTTTGCTTAATGTTTTGTTTTGAGTGTGTAACTGGTTTCCTTAGTGAATGTATTGTCTTTTTTTTTTTTTTTGATATTTCAAATATGCAAAAGTTAAAGACATATAACCAATTTTATAAACGTAAATAAAAATCTATTTTCCATGTTTATATTTTATGAAACTGGTTACTTGTTGTGTAATTGGTTTGTTTGTTTCTTCTACAGGCTCATTTAAAGATCAATCCCTCTAAGAGGTTTGGAAGTAAGGTTCAAAATTTCAATGAGAAGAATTTCATTAAAGACTTGAAAGCTAAGTTCACCAAAAGTCAAAAAGCATTTTTTAAGAATACGCCTTTTGGGCACTTCTTAGAAGTTTATGATATTCATTTCCAAACCCAACTTGCCCAACTGGTCTTGTTGAGAGAGATGTCTCATGAGAGGGAGGATGAGAAGATGTGGTTTAAGTTGGATCGTAGGGTTTGTAGATTTTCTATTGAGGAGTTTGCCCTTGTTACATGTCTTAAATGTGATGGTCTCTTTTATTTAAGTCTTTTTCAAAAAAAGAAAGTTCATTTTAAGAAAAAAAATATTTGGTCGTTTTGTTGGTAAAGTGTCAAAGGGAGAATTGCGAAATGTTTTCATTAGTAAGGAGTTAGTAGATGATGATGTTGTTGTGAAATTGGGGATAGTTCATATTTTAGTAAACTATTTGTATGGGTATACTAGTGAGAAGTTGGTTGATGACTTTTTTTTTTAGATGATTGATCGTGATCTATCTGAATTGGAAAATATTGGTTTTGGGAAGTTTGTTTGGGATAGGACTATTCATTATATGAAAATTGCTTTGAAGGGTGGTAATAAATTTTTTATAAATTTTTTTATAGAGTTTTTGTTGATGGGAAGGTTGGGCTTCATCCTTGTAACTTCTTGGTTTTCCAATTACTTTTCTGGTTTGGATATATGAAACTATATCTGAATTGAATCCTGAGTTTTGTCAGAGGGTTGGGAAAAAGTATCCCCGTTTGTTGAATTGGAAGAGTTCTGATAATGTCTTCTATTCAAACTTGGTGGCAAAGATTTTTAACAACAAAAATGTGTAATATTTTATTTTGTAACTTGTTACTACGTAAATTTGTTTTAATCATTTATGATTTTTGTTTGTGTAGCTGGTTACAGATCATGGTAACCCGTTTCTTATTTTTTTTATATTTTTTATTTATTTATTCAGTTGACTATCTTTGATGTTTATCCAAATTCTGGGGAGAGGAAGAAACCAGTTGTGAAGAAGTTTAAGTTTGAGCCTATATATTTGCCCAAGGAGTGTGCTGACAATGAAGATAATGGTTCAGGTAACTAGGTACTTGTTAGTGTTGGTGTTTGATTTAGTTAAAAAAAAATAGTATTTTGTTTGAAATTTATAGGTTTGTTTTTATTTTTATTTTTATTTTTTGTTGTTTTGTAAATTTTTTTATTACTTTTTTCAGGTTGATAGTGAAAAATTGAGATTGATTTGTGAATCAATTTCTTCATTAAAAGAGAGCCAACAATCTATTATTAGTGATATTGCAATTATGAGGTCTGAGTTCATGGGGAAACTCAGTGATTTGTCTGAAATGATTGGAAGAATTGTTGAAAAAAAAATCAGAAAAAGTTGTACATTCTACTGATGAAACTGCTGGATATAATGAAGTGAAAAAGTCAGTTGATATTGATAACGTATCTAGCCCTATTTCTCATGTATCTAAGGTAACTTGTTTGTTTTATGTTTTATTTTTTTTAACCATTTTTTATTGTAACCAGATTCTTTTTTTTTTTTTTTTGTCCAGGCTTGTGGGATGGATTTAGGTGAAGATTTTGATGGTAGTAAGGTAACTGGTTTCTGTTTCTAAATAGTATGTTGTTATTTTTTAGTTTATTAGTGTAACCGGTTATTGGTGTAACCAGTTTCATTTGTTATTTTAGGGTGTTGGGAAGGATTTAAATGAAAATTTTGATGTTGTTTATACTGGGTTGGAGTTGTCAAATGTTGTGGGTGGAAATAAGGTTTTGAAATTTATTTTTGTTTTTGTTTCGTTGTATTATTGGATTTAAAATTGAATTTGTTGTAACTGATTTTATTGTTCTTCATTATAGGATTATTCAAAGAAACCTAAGTTCAGTTGGTTTAAGTTTTGAAGAAATATATTTGGATTCAGAGTTTTTGAAGGTTATTGATAAAATTGTTTGAGTATGCAGAAGGAGAAAAGAGATTTAGTGGGAGTAAGGATGATTGAAAAGTTGTGATGGTTGGTGATGTTGATGAAGTTCCTGTTGCTATTGAAAAGCGGGAGCCTAAACCTAGTACTCATGTTAAATCTCATTTTGTTACTGAGTTTGGTTTATCTGAAGTAAAAGAAAATGTGAAGAGGAAGGTCGAAGAAGTGTTGATTGTTAGAGGGTTGCTTCCATTTAAAGATGAAATTGGACAGAATGTGTCAAAGAATGAATGTATGGATTATATTACATGGATTGATGATAAAATGATTTTTAAAAATAAGTATGTTTTTTTATTTTGTTTAATATTATTGTTCTTGATATGTAAATGTATGGTAATATATATATATATATATTTTTGGTTTGAAGGAAGAAGAAATTTTCTGATGTCAATAACATTATCAATCCACCGATGAATTATTCTTTTGTTAAAATTTCTGAGAAGATGTGGTTTTACAAGCTTCAAACTTGTGGGAAGGAGCTTATGGACACTGTAAGTAACCAGGTTCTTGGTATAATGTTTTGTAAGCAGTATTTGTTTGTTTAGATGTTTTGTTATTTTTGTTGATCATGGTTAAGACAAGTAACCAGGTTCTTTTAGTATTGTTTGTAACTGGTTTTGATATTTGTTTTTTTACAAGTAACCAGATTCTTGTAGTATTGTGTGTAACTTGTTTTAATTATTATTTATTGGCTAGTAACTAGGTTCCTAACTTTTGTTTGTTTATTTATTTTTTGTAGCATATCAATGTTTGTTTTTATTACTTGAGGAAGAAGATTAAGTAGAGTGATAGTTTGAACAAGAGGGTTACAACTACAGACTTCTAGTTTGACGTTACTATCAAGGGTTTGTATGATAACTTTTTGGCAGCCAAATGTGAACCAAACAACATTCGTTTTGATAACCTCATTTCAGATTATACTATTGGTGAATATTTGTTTTGTAACACTCCTTAGGTGGATGTGGATCATGTTCTTTTTCCTGTTCATGTGAAGGTTCAGTTGCATTGAGTTTTTATTCACTTTTCCATAGAGAGTAGGATGTTAACTGTCTACAACTCTTTGGTGGGGAAGAAGAATGAGAGTATTGCTTTGTTATATGTGAATGCTTATTCTATTGTTTTACTATATTTTCTAGACTTTCTTGATTTTTATGATTCTAGGAAAGATCTGGACTTGAATGTTGGTCCATATTCTGTTGGGAAGAAGTATCCAATTGATTTTAACTTTGCCAAAGACTTGCCTTCTCAAGAGGACAAGTAAGTAATTGGTTTTTATAATTTGTTGTTTATTTTTTTATTATGTTTGCTTTTAATAATTTCATTTGTTGTTTTTTGTTTGTTTTCCAGTGATTATGGAGTATTTGTTATCAAGTATGTTGATTTGTTTATCCATGGGAAGATTGATGACATCCCAAAGAACATGGCTGCCAAAGCTGCTACCTATCGCGATTATCTTGCCATTAACTTGTATAGTCATGGGAAAAAGAAGCAGATTGGTGGGTACAAGACAGAAGATCATGCTCCATCAAATATATCAAAGAAGAGGAGGAATTATAAGTAGATATTTTTGTAGTTTTTTTAAGTTGTATTAATGACTATGTCTTTTTTTTAAAAAAAAGTGAAGTTGTGGTTTGTAACTGGATACTGGTTTAATACTGTACTTGTTTCTGGATACTTTTTTTTTGTCAATGTAAAGAACTGGTTTCACATTTTGGCTTAATATAAAGTATTTTTTATTTGTATTTTATATTAATGTGTATGTTTTTTTTCAATAGAGTTGGTGATTGTTTTAAAAGTTTGAAGATATTGTTATGTTCGTGTTTTTTTTTCATATAGGTTTCAATTATTTTTGGAGAAGTTTGTGTGCTAATGGAAAATTGATTATTGTATTGTTTGAAAAGATTAGTCATACGTTACAGGTAATTGGGTACAATTTATTTATTTATTTTTAATTTATGAATTATTTTATGTTAAATTATAATAATTTTTTATTCATGAATTTTTAATGTTTTTTAAAGAGATACTTCATTATGTAACTGGTTTGTAAATGTTAATTTTTTTTGTAAATAGGTTTGTATGAGGATGGTGTAACCGATTACTTCTGTTTTTGATATATTTATGTTTTTTTTTTTTTTGTGTGAAAGATTTGTGATTATGTAACTAGTTTTTTAAGTCGTTTGTTACATGTATATATAGTCGTTTGTTAAATTTATTTATAGTAACTGGTTTTTTTTTAACATGTGTTGTAACAAAGTACTTGAGTCTTCAGATTTGAATAACTTGTGTTGTAACTAGGAACTTAAGTGTCAAGTTTACAAAATGTTAAATGCTTAAAAAGTCTGTACTTTTATTGAAGTAGAAAATATTAGGATACAATTTTATTATATCAATTGAATTAATTGAAATTGTAGTTGTTGACCCTTGTTTTGGTCAACTAACACGGAGTTAAATGCTTAATGTGATAGAAAGTAATGAAATAGATCTAATGGAAAGAACAGTAAACGACACAACAAATTATAGTGGTTCGGCCCCACGAATTGGTAATGACCTACGTCCATTTAAGTTATTATTGATATTGATTCTCAAAGGAGTGATCAAAGAACTAGGGTTCTCCGAGTTTTACAAGCCTTAGAGGAAGGAATAATACAATCGAAAGATAATAGCTATAATTCTCTTATAAAGCATAAACTTAGAATTAGCCAAAAAAAGTCCCAGTCCCTCCCTTGAGCTATTTCTTCTCTATTCATAGGCTCAAGGAGGATTACATGAATTAGTTACAGATATTCTTTCCTAAATAATCAGATACTCAGTGTTATCCCCAAAATTTGAAAACGATGACGTGGCAATAGAAATGACAAATGGCAAGGAATGGTTGGGTGACCTGGCTTAGGAATGACCCGGTAGACCATTGAAGAATTTTGACTGGCTTGAGAAGTGTCATGACCGACCAGGCATGACCTTGTCCGACCAGTCACATGTTTGTCTGCTCAGGCATGACCTTGTCCGACCAGTCATATGTTAGTCTGCCCAGGCATGACCTTGTCCGACCAGTCATCTCACATGTTGATCTGCCCAGGCATGACCTTGTCCGACCAGGCATGACCTTGGCCGACCAGGCATGTCCTTGGCCGACCGGTCATGACCATGTCCGACCAGCCAAATGCATGTCTGCCCAATCAAGTGCGTGTCTGCCCAGTCAAGTGAGTGTTTGCCCAGTCAAGTGCGTGTATGCCCAGTGAAGGTGTGGTCGACCAGCTTGAATGAGATATGGATTGACTAGATAGAGCAAAGCTGCGCAAGAGATCCCAGAAACAACTTCAATGAGAATCGGTCTTGGCTTGCGCGGGAATCTCTCATTTATCCCACGAATATAGTGTACTGTTACATTTTGAATATTAATGTAATTTAAATATAATGAGAATCATAAAATATCCCGATTATGGGGATATCATCTGTACGATCATGAGCCTATAAATACAAGGCTTATGGCATCATAAAGAGGACTTTTGGACTTTTGGACTTTTGAACTTTTGATTCAAATTCTTATTTTCTAGAGAGAGAGAGTACTTGTATTTGAGAGAATTCTTGTATTCTTGTAATCTGCACTGAAGAAACTCAGTTGACTCAGGTTCATCTGATCTTGAATGCAGATCTATAATCACAACTCTAAGTGGATTAGGCTATTACCAACATATTGGGGCTGAACCACTATAAAATCGTCTGTGTCGTTTATTTCTCTTGAAGGTTTTTGTTGTTTTTGACGTCTACACGTCGTTGGCCAAAAACGCAGTCAACACTCAGGAATTATGGGAGATAATCTCGGATATGATTACAATTGCACAAGATCTTCTCAAAATATACGGAGTATACGACCAAGCTGGTCGTATATAAAATCCAAATGTTATTTCAGGGGAATCTCCCTGATCGATAGTCGATCAGGACCTCTGCCAGGTGTCAACCACGTGTTAAAAATGTTTACCACGTCATCCACGCCTGTTCTTTGGATAACATTTTCCCCCCAAGTTTATTTATTGCGACCAGCAATAAGTAAACTTAGGAAAACAACCTTTCATATGCCCCACGAAATATGTCAGAGCCCTCGTGCGTTTTTTAAAACCGTGACCTAATCACATCTAATCAAGCCTTTTCAGTTTTCAAGAAACCACTCCGACGGCTGTTACACTCCCCCATGCTTCGAAAAAGGAAATTCATGATTACTCATTTTTGTCACACCTCGGTTTCTATAAGTAACCCTCTCATTCACCTTTTGACCTTTTACTCGCCATTTCCTGCCAAGAACTCTCAAGAACTCCATCCCAGGGCTCAGAACTTTGAAGGTCTCCCGTCATTTTGCTTAAGGGTTCTTTGTTTGCAAGCCCAAAGTCGTCGCGTTTCAAAATCTCCAACCTTCATCCATGTAAATTTCTTCGTCTTTTAAACTCTTTGAGATGCCATGCATACTGCTTTTGAGTTCTGAAACTTTTTGTGTTCTTGGGTAGATGTTTGTGAAGATTTTGCATATACTGTTTGATGCCTAATAAGGTAGTGTACTTTTGCTCTATATAAGTTAGGAATCAATTTGATAGTCAGGATCATAGGTTTAGGGCATAAAATTGACGTAAAAATTCGATTTTTAGGCTAGTTGAAAAACCAGTTTTTTCCCACCCCTTTGGAGTTGAAAAAGCTTCTATTCAGAAAACTTTTTACTGTCACTTTTTGATCCGTTTTTCAAACTGCTAGCATAAAACTTAGTATTTCGGTTAGAATTCTACTGGTCGATAGACGCGAGCAACGTTATTCCAACTTTCAACATAAGCTCCCAGACTGTGCGTCTTATCTCCTCCTTTGTTTGTTTGCAGTTCATATGCAAGACCCGTGGGGAGGAGAAAGACCCATTGACGACGATCTCTTAGTTCAAATGCTTGAAGACGAAGAACAACCTTCGACCTTGATATCAGATATTCCTTTTTCTCGCGTTAACCTAAACACTTCCCCAGTTTTGACTCAAAATATGGCTCGTACCAAAACCAAAGCTCGAAAAAGAAAAAATCCCAACACTTGTCATCAGCCTACTGTTGATGCTCCCTCGACCAGTGGTCGGGACGAAAATGCCCCTGATCCAAATGTGTAAAGGCATGCCCGCCCTCGACACGCTACTCAGCCGGACGTCGAGTGGCATGTAGTCTCTGAAAGTAGGGTGACGATCAGAATGATCGCCAACTACTTAAACAAATACAATCTGACAAGGGTGACCCTAGTCAAACCTAACCCAGACTAAAGGGCTAATTTGCCTGGAGGTGCCTACAGCGCCTAGCTGCAGTTTCATATTGAGGCAGGAGCCACTTTGCCTTTTCATGCATTCTTTCAGGGTGTGGCCAGCTATTTTGGAGTTTCCCCCTTCCAAATTACTCCAAACGGATATAGAATGCTCGTTGCACTCTATATCCTGTATAGCCAGAAAAAATGGCCCGTGCCGTCGCCACATGAGGTCAACTACCTGTTCGACCTCAAGTCTAACCCCAACCAAGAAGGCATGAGGTTCTTCCATCTTTGTAATCAGGAAACCGGGCGCACTTTCCTGACTGACACGACCCACATCTCGAACGTGGGGAGGTACCACCAGGAGTACTTCCTTACGCCTGACCTGGTCGCAGACAATCTGTCATTCGCTCGTGGAGGTAAAACTTTCACATTGCTGGCTGGCTTCTTCACTTAGTGTTTTTCCATCACAAATGTCTTAAACTTTTAATGTGTTTCAGGCCCGTGGCTGCGGCCAAACCCGACTCTGGGGATGGAGTCAAGAGCAGCACTCTTAGCCAGCATGTCATATGCTGAGAAGAGTGTCAAAAATCTAGTTACAGAGGCTAACCTTAAGTTGGCTGGCCTCTGGGACCTTCAACCAAATATGAGCGGTCCTTCGGCAGGGGGTGCTCGCGCCAAAGCGGAGCCCAAGCAGCAACCCCAAGCGTCTCCTCCGCGGAGGAGACCAACTGGGGTTACGATCAGGGAACCTGCCAGCACTCACCGAGCAGAGAGGCCCTCGGCTCCCAAAGGGAAAGGAAAGCAGAAGGTCGCCGAGCCTGCCGAACTCTCTGATGACTCGTCGGATGACAACGGTATAGTAATTTCGCTTTTAAACAATTTTCCAATTCCCTGTGATCTGTTTGATGGGGATGGCAACTATAAGAATGCTCCAATCTTAAATTTAGATTTCTTCCAGGCAATAAGTAGTTCAGTAAATAATGTAGCGACCAATAATTGTAGCGCGGGTACTTTACTTGTAATCTATTCACTTTCATTTTTTGGCCCTATGTGACCATCTTGTCTTACTGCCCACGTTGTTTCCTTTTGTGCAGATATGGACTCTGAGGACGTGTTCGAGCATTATAGGGCTGCTGCCGCCTCTTTTGGCCAGAAGAAGAACAACAAGAGGGCTCGGGGAGAGAGCAGTAAAACTGCCTCGAAGAAGGCTCGCCCCGGCTACCGCTCCTTCGAAGGAGAACTCACCACCTCCATCGCCACTCAAGCAACCGGCTTCAACTCCTTCGGTCGATCAAACTTCTAATCCTGCAACACCCGCCGACCGGCAGCCTTCTCCTAAGGCTCCTAGCATCCAAACTCTGCGCACTCAGCCCGAAGGCTCCCTGCCCAGTATCGTGGTCAACTCTGCCAGGGAGAGAATATACAAGCTCTCCAAGCATAAACGCAGTCAGGCAGCTATTACTGAAACTGCCTCTATGGAGACTGATCAAGTTATCAATAGAGGGCTGAACAAGATAGCTAGCGTAAGGCAACTCCTGATGATGTAACATTTATTTTTCGATTCCCTGCCTTTATTTTATCTTTTTCTATCTGACTTCAGGGACTACTGACCATAACTGTTGGCTGGCGCCGTGCTGGGGCGTTGGTGTCTCGGGACAGGAATTTCGATACCAAGCTCGCCGAGGCTAAGAAAGCACTCGAAGCTAAAAACGACGAGCTTACTAAATAGAATGGCGAGTTGCTCGGGGAGAAAATGGAGCTGTCTAGGTAGAAAGAAGAACTGCTCGAGCAAAAAGCTACTCTGACAGAGGAGCTGCTGGAAACCCGGAACGCCCTGAAGAAATCCAACGAAGCCAGGGAAAAATTCAGGGAAAGCGCCACACTTAACTATCAACAAGCTGTTCAGCTCGAGCTTGATCTGATCGCAAGCAGGCAGGAGGCGGAAGAACTCGGAAAACGAGTGCAAGAGCTTGAGGAAGCTGGAGCTAAGAACTTGGAGAAATACAAGGAAGCCACTCATCTTTGCTTCTACGAGTTCTAGAAGCACAACTGGGAGGCTAACTTCAGCTATCTATCAGAACGCTTGAGGATGACTTTAATGTCGCAGTGTGCCATTCGCTTGGAAGAGGAACAGAGGGCTGAAGTGCCTGCTTCCCCAGAGATTTCCCTGGCAGCAGGGATAGATGTTGTAGACACTGAAGCTGGCATAGTCGTTGACCAAGACGTTCCCAAGATCCTCCAGCTCCTTAATCCCATTTTTTTTTCTTTTCTGTTATTTCAACTACACGACCCACGGGTCGTGATGTAAAGACAATATTTTTTATTGCTGCAAGGGCAGCCATTTTACTTTTACTTGAACAGTTACATCCGAGCAGTACTGCTCGCGGTGTAAAAGGATTCCTTTGACATTATAATATTTTTGCTTTATTATAATATCTGTTCGCATGACCGAACCTAGCATAGTACTTTGGCTTGATTTAACAAAATATAAATTTTGAAAAATACTCTAAGTACCGTAGTATGCTTTCACTTATTTTGTTCATGTGTTTACATACCTATTGGTATGCTTTGCTTTCTATGTACCTTATATGCCCCCCAAGTGATTGAGGAGCTTTAGGTCCTTGGTCACTTGCCTTGACCATGACCTGTACGAATATTACTGCTCGGTATAAAATGTAAACTTATAATACAGCAAAACAACACACGTAATGAACAAATACTTGTAAAAAATTACAAAGTTTGGCAAGAATGACTGGTTGCGCACAATCCCTTATAATTCTCGTATTTAAATGGACTAAACATGTCTTTATGAGTGATCTTTGAAAGATCTTACACTTATAAGCGATTAGCCATATAACATGACTAACCCTTTTCTCAAAACTTGTAAAAAGTAAAAATTAATACAAGCCAGTCCTTTAAGAAGGACTGTTTACTGATAATACTTGCGCATGTGTTCTCCATTCCATAACGCGGAATGAGATCTCCATTTAAGCGTGCAAGTTTATAGGTGCCTGGATGAAGGACTTCTTCAATCTGGTAAGGTCCTTCCCAGTTTGTTCCGAGTACTTCAGCAGCTGGGTCGCGGGTGTTTAAGAAAACTCTTCGAAGCACTAAGTCTCCGACATTGAACTTTCTTTCTTTTACTTTGGAGTTAAAATACCGAACAACTTTTTGCTGGTACGCAGCTACTCTGAGTTGGGCTTTTTCTCGTTTCTCCTCGATCAGGTCTAGGGACTCCATCAACAGTTGGCTATTTTGGTCTTGGTCGTACGTGATTCTGCGATGCGAGGGTGGATCTAACTCGACAGGCAACATAGCTTCATACCCATATGCCAAGGAAAATGGGGTATGACCTGTTGTTGTTCGGTGAGAAGTTCTATACGACCAGAGTACTTCAGGCAGCTGTTCCGGCCATGCCCCTTTAGCTTCCTCGAGCCTTTTCTTCAGGGTATCCTTCAATGTCTTATTTACTGCTTCAACTTGCCCGTTTGCTTGCGGATGAGCAACTAAAGAAAAGCTCTTGATTATGCCATGCCTTTCGCAGAAGTCTGTGAACATGTCACTATCAAACTGGGTGCCATTGTCCGAGACTGTGACACCCCACATCACTATGGCTGCTTTCTGGAATGACGACTAGCCCTACAAACCAAGACAAGTCTTTTCAGCGTGCTTTGTCCTCACTCGCACACTTCCTGGGAAAACTTCCCAGGAGGTCACCCATCCCAAGATTACTCCAGGCCAAGCACGCTTAACCATGGAGTTCTCAAGTGATGGGTTACCGAAAAGAAGATGCACCTTCCTGATATAGGTAGTACCCATCAATCCATTTAAGCCCTCTTCAACTGTGTAGTCCCATACCTACATAGTCTTAGAATCATTACACTTGACCTTCCCCAGGCAGTGTGGGATTGCACAGCTTACCCGGTCTTTCCCCTTACGGATCACGGGATTAGGACTGTCACAGAGACAATCTTTCTTGGCAATCCATATCGACAAACAATGTTCTTGATGACAAAATCAAGTACTTTCTTTGTCGTTATGGTTGCGAGTGGTTCGGCCTCGGCCCATTTGGTGAAGTAGTCGACCGCCACAACTGAGTATTTCACCCCACCTTTTCCTGTGGGCAAGGACCCGATTAAGTCTATACCCCATACTGCGAAGGGCCATGGACTTTGCATTTGATTTAACTCATTAGGAGGTGCCCGTGGGATCTTGGAAAATATCTGACACTTATCACATTTTCGCACAAACTCCATCTAGTCTTCGTTCATTGTTGGCCAGAAATAACCTTGCCTTAGAATCTTATTTGATAAGCTCTGCCCCCCAGCGTGGTCTCCACAGAAGCCTTCATGTACTTCCTTCATCAGTTCTATAGCCTTTTCTGGTGTAACACACCTGAGCAGTGGCATTGAGTATCCTCTTCGGTAAAGAACACCATCGACCAGTATATACCTAGCAGCCTGTCTCTGAAGGGTCCTGGCTTTGTTTCTATCTGCTGGTAGTATACTACTCGTGAGATACTCAAGGCATGGTGCCATCCACGTATTTGCTAACCGGACTTCCATATTGGTTTCATCTGCTAGTATGCTTGGTGTGTGTAGCCGCTCAACTGGCACTATATTTAAAGTGTCAGCATCCTTTGCACTCGCGAGTTTGGCTAAGGCATCTGCGTTTGAATTCTGATCTCAAGGTATTTGCTCGAGGGTATATTTTTCAAATTGTGCCAACAGATCTTTAGTTTTGTTCAGATAGGCCACCATTTTCAGACCTCGTGCTTGATACTCCCCTAGGACCTGATTCACTACCAGCTGTGAATCACTGTAAATATCTAGCACTTTTATGCTCATGTCTTTGGCCAACTTTAATCCAGCGAGTAGGGCTTCATACTCAGCTTCGTTGTTCGAAGTGGTGAAATCAAACCTAATTGCGCAGTGAAATTGATGCCCTTCTGGCGTTATCAATATCACTCCTGCTCCTGCGTGAGATTCGTTGGACGATCCGTCTGTGAATAGCTTCCACAAAGGAGCTTCAACCCGAGGCTCAGGCGCACTAGGCTTTTCACCCTACTCGCCGTCTGGGAGTTTAGTGAATTCAGCAATGAAATCAGCCAAGACTTGTCCTTTTATTGCTGCTCGCGGTGAGTATGTTATATCGAATTGCCCGAGTTCGACTGCCCATTTCAACAAACGACCAGCAGCCTCTGGCTTTTGCAAAACTTGCCGAAGGGGTTGGTCAGTCAAGACTGTGATTGGATGGGCTTGGAAGTAAGGACGTAACTTCCGTGAGGCCAAATTAGGCAATAGGCTAATCGTTCGATGGGGGGATATCTCAATTCGGCCCCGATTAACCTCTTGCTCATATAATACACCGCCTTTTGTACGCCTTCTTCTTCTCTTACTAACACCACACTAGCAGCATATTCGGTGATCGCCAGGTATATGAACAAAGTTTCCCCATCTATAGGCTTTGATAAGACGTGAGGCTACGCCATGTGGGCTTTTAAGGCTTGGAAAGCTTGTTCCCAGTCTTCAGTCCACTCGAACTTCTTGTTGCCCCTAAGTAGATTAAAGAAAGGGATGCACTTATCCGTCGATTTTGAAATAAATCTACTGAGCACGGCAATTCTTCCAGTCAAACTTTGCACATCTTTGATCTTTACTCACGATTTCATATCGATTAGGGCTTTGATCATTTCGGGATTAGCCTCGATTCCTCTCGAATTGACAATGAACCCCAAGAACTTCCCTGATCCTACTCCGAAGGAATACTTGAGAGGATTTAGCTTCATTTGATATTTATTCAGAACATTAAACACTCTTGTAAATCCTTCACATGTCCTTCTGCCTTTTTTGACTTTACCAGCATGTCATCAACGTACACCTCCATGTTTACTCCAACAACTCCTTAAACATGTGGTTAATTAGTCGCTGGTAAGTCGCACTAGCGTTTTTCAATCCGAAGGGCATTACTTTGTAACAGTATAACTTTGTATCGATCCGAAAGCTAGTGTTATCCTCGTCAGGGGGATGCATACTAATCTGATTGTATCCTGAGTATGCATCCATGAAAGAGAGGATCTCATGGCCTGCAGTTGCATCGACCAGCTAGTCGATCCTTGGAGTTGGAAGCAATCTTTAGGGCAGGCTTTATTAAGGTCTGTGAAATCCACACAGGTTCGCCATTTTCCATTTGGCTTGGGAACCAGTACTGGATTAGAGACCCATGATGGATAAAACGCCACCCTGATGAACCCATTCTCCTTTAGTTTTCAATTTCCTCCTTCAAGGCTTTTGATTTGTCTTTATTGAGCAGCCTTCTTTTTTGCTACACGGGTGGAAAGCTTTTGTCGACGTTCAGGACATGGTTGATGACTGCAGGATCTATCCCAGCCATGTCTTTATGTGACTAGGCAAAAACTTCCTGGTTTTTCCTCAAAAATTCCACCAGTGCGTATTTTGTTGTTGCTTCTAAATTTTTGCCGACTTTTACAACTCTGGTCGGAAAATCTTCGTCAAGCTGGACCTCCTCAAGGTCCTCGACAGGTCCTACATCTTCTTCAAAATCCCCAAAGCGAGGATCTAAGTCCCTATCCTCACTTTGGGCAACACCCTATTTGGTGACTTCATCACCCGATTGGGCTTGTACATCAATGGCCATCTGCAACTTTTCTGGGGGAGCGCTCCTCAACATACCCTTCTTGGCTTAGTGATTGAGGCATTGTAGCAGTCCCTTGCTTCCCTCTGGTTTCCCAATATGCGTCCTACCCCTGCGTCTATTGGGAATTTCATGGCCAGGTGCCATATAGAGGTGACGGCCTGAAGGTCGACCAGTATGGGCCTTCCAATTACAACATTGTAGGCCGAAGGACAATCAACTACTATGAAAGTAGTGAGTAATGTCCTGGTAGCGGGTGTTGTACCTGCTGTTACTGGAAGCCTGATTGACCATGTTGGAGCGAGTCCCTCACCAGAGAAACCATAAATTGTTTGGTTGCAGGGCTCCAAGTCCTCGACGGACAACTTCATTCGTTCCAGCGAAGATTTATACAGGATGTTAACTGAACTTCCTGTATCGACCAGTACTCTTTTCACCATCATGTTACAGATGTACATCCACGACCAGCGGATCAGAATGTGGGAACCAGACATGCTGGGCATCGCAATCAGAGAAGGTTATTTCACTGTCCTCTGTCCGAGCCTTCTTTGATGCCCGATCCTCCACAGTCATCATCTCGATGTATTGGTCGTGGCGTAGGGTCCGAGCTTATCGTTCCCTTGCCTTTCTGCTGTTTCCCGCAAGGTGCGGGCCTCCGTAGATGGTGAGTAAGGTGCCAGCCACAGGGCAGGCTGTAAAGGTGGCGAGCATTGGCGTGCAGGCGCCTGCTCGTTGCCACCTGGAGCCTCTCGTTGGGAGGCCCCCGCAGCCCGCACGTATCTTCTCAAGTGTCCTTGTCTAATAAGGAACTCTATTTCATCCTTCAGCTGGTTACACTCGTTCGTATCGTGTTCGTAGTCGTTGTGAAAACAACAGAACTTGGTGGAATCCCTTTTCGAAATATCCTTTCGAATGGCAGCGGGTCTTTTGTAAGGCACATTGGAACTTGTGGCCTAATACACCTCTGCTCGAGACTCGATGTAATGCCCTACTACCTTAGAGTCGTTACTAAGTGAGTTTAAAACGTGCAATCACTCGCTAATCGAGATTTTTAAAGCAAAAGTGTTGTTTAAGCCATAATCAGAGTAAAAACTTTAGAACTAACTCTATTCCATTGAAAATCATAAAAGTTTGACACCTGGGATCCCATAATACAGTTTAAAAATATTTACAACATATAAATACAACCAAGTCGGCTAAATGACAAAATCTAGGTTTTATTACAATCATCTCCCAAAATCCCCTGGCTGTGGCATCCAGGCTGGCCAAACATGTACACGCCGCCTCATGCTCGCTACACTCATGGTTGGTTGGCTTTCTCCTTGCCCTTACCTGCACCACAGAGCACCCGTGAGCCGAAGCCCAACAAGAAAACCCACAAACAGATAACATATGCAAAAGCCAACACATAACATATAAACAGGCCATCACTAGGCTAAACACATACGGCCAAGCCGTCCCAGGCACTTTACCAGACCTTGGGTTCGCGTTCTTCATAGTTGGGATATCCCAGGTATCCTTTAGGGTCTCGCCCTAGCAACTCGCACTCCACGTGCTCAACGCTACTCCCGGCCCCTTGCCGTACTCGGCCTTGTACTCAACGTGCCCAACGCCGTTCCCGGCCCCTGCCGACCTCGGCCTACCCTGTTCCCGGCTCTTGCCGATCATTCACACAATTGCACTCATAGCATAATAAACATACACTGAACACTAAAAAATTCAATCAAAGGGCTACGCCCTGCAATTCAAACATACTGGGCTCAGCCCTGCATACAAGCTTTATGGGAACAAGGGTTTTCTTACCTGAGTCCCAAGCTCTCCGAGCACCACTATCCCGAGAACAGTCCTCTAACTTGAGCCTCGCTGAAACCCTAGTCACAACACATTAACAATAATCCATCCATCAATTTTTAATCCATTAGATAACTTTGAGCCATAACTCTAACCTCCGGGACCTTGAATTCTATCAATCCGGGTGATAAAATCCATCTCGAGCCTTAACCATTGAGTTCCCAAGCCTAATCACACTTAAAAACACAAACTGGTACTAAGAGCTGCGGCCCTACCCACAAGTGTCGCGGCTAGCCCCAAAACAGAAGCTAGCACCTCCCTGTAACACACATGGGCCGCGGCGCGCCTCAAGCTTCTCGGCCTCCCATGGCCGCGCGCGCACACAGGCCGCGACCCTAGCCTCCAAACCCAGAAATCTTCATCTTTTCCTGCATTTTTCCTCAACCCAATTCACCCAAAACTAACTAGCAGTTCCAGATTATCACCACAAAAGTTCTAACACAGTCTCTACATCAAAACCTATCAAGAACCAGCCTCCAAAACTCAGCCTAACAATCAAAACTATCCAACAATCCATACCATGCATACTCAATGAAAAACAGTAGAAATTCAGACTTAATCTCTGTAATTTAGAACTTACCTTTGCTGTATTGAACCTCAGAACCAACTCCCTATGCTCCAAGCTTCAATCTCCCTAAAGTCCCAGCTGAATTCCCTTAGCTTCTAGCTAACTTCTCCAAGTTTTTCCTTAAGCCTCCAAAGGAAAGATAACTACTTCAAGAGAGAGAATAAGTGAGTTGGTTTCCTGAGTGTTCTATGTAATTCTAAGGTTTGTTTTATTCAACTTAAGTCTATGTGGTTACCTCAAGGCTCGAGGTGCCGAAAACGTCCCCGAGGGCAAAATGGTAAATTTCCCCAATATTCCCCTCTAGACATTCTAACCTCAAATATATCTCCGGATATTTATTTCCATAACCCGATAACCCAGTATAATAACTAATGCCCAAATTACCCCTCGACTCGCCCTGAGTCAGATTCTCAACCCCGTTGTGACTTTCTGGCTAGCCGCTCCCCAGGACTGTCTCGGGCCGTGCTACACAGATAAATCACATACATATCACATTTATCACAGTTATACCCCTACTATCCAAACGGGGCCCACATGCACATTTAACTCAACTAAACATGCCTCTTTATCATATATTCACATATTAGCATATTAAATCATTTATTGCCTTCCAAGCACGCTAATCAAGGCCCTAAGCCCTATTAGCGAATTTGGGTCGTTACACTCGACAAAGGCAGTGTAGTTGGTGAACCTTGGCTCATAACAATTTCCCTTAGCACGCTTACTCTCGGAGGAAGAGGGTTCATTATGGGGCCTCTTCCCCCCATTCTTGCCGTTGCCATTCTCATTGCCTTTGCTGTTGGGCTTTGACCCATTGGCGGCTATGGCGGGGTCTTCAGTCCCCTTATCTTTATTTGGGGTCTTTCCCTCACTGGCAATCACATCCTCAAGATTGATGTATCGATCAGCTCGATCCAAAAATTCTTGGGTAGTTTTAACCCCATGCTTCCTGAGGCTACTCCAAAGAGGTGTACGATGCCTAACTGCTGCAGTTAGGGCCATCATTTTGCCTTCATCTCCTACTATTTTGGCCGCAGCCGTAGCTCGCATGAAACGCTGGACGTAGTCTTTCAGTGGTTCTCCTTCTTGCTGGCGTATCTCGACCAGCTGGTTTGCCTCAGTTGGGTGCACACGACCCGCATAGAATTACCCGTAAAACTCCTCTACGAACATCTCCCAAGATACAATACTTGCAGGAGGGAACTTAAAGAACCACTCCTGTGCAGCATCAGAAAATATTGTAGGAAAGATCCTGCACCGAGCGTCTTCGAACACCTTCTGAATGTCCATTTGTATCTCAAATTTGTTGACATGGGATACCGAGTCACCATACCCGTCAAAGTTCGGAAGTGTGGGAATTTTAAACTTACTGGGAGTCTCGACCACAACAATCCTCTGGACGAAAGGAGTGCCCCTTCTCCTGCTGTACTCGATGTGAGATGTTTTTCCCCCGACCAACTGTTGCACTGCTTGGTTCAGGGAATCTATTTGGGCCTGAACGGCTTCAGGAATTGCTAGGGCCTCTGGTGCAGGGGGAATGTACTCGTCGTGCCGTTCTCGGCGGTCGTTGAGTACATCCCTTAAGTCGTCGTCTCTCCGCCGTTGCTCGCTGGCTCCGAGCCTGCTAAAGACGTTGTTTTGTCTGGGCTGCCCCCCAGTATTATGTCTTGCTTGTTGGTCTTCTCTAGGTGGTGGGCTTCTTCCTCCACCTCTCTCCTCGTTCCTCCGACCAGCATTCCCTCTGCCTGAGTCGGCCTCATTGTAGCCATGTCCATCTCTGAACCTCGATTGGCTATGGTGGGACCGACTGTCTCCTCGGTTGCCTCCTTGGGCTGGAATTTCCCGAGCGTTAGGAGGAGGCCTGCACTGGTTGGTAGGTCCCCGTGCATTATCATGCCGTGGAGGGCCCCTGACCGCAGAGCCTGTTTCTGAGTTCCTTCTGTTGCCAGAAGGACGCTGCCCCCTGCTCGGTGGGTTCGGCTCTTCACCCCTCAGGTGTCTAGGGCTGCGGGGTTGCTGCCCGGCTCTATTCTGCCTTGGATGTGGGGGATTGCCTCGACCAGCCTGGGATGGAGGCTGCATCTTAGGGTCCCTAGGTGGGACATCATCCTGAGGCATTGGTGGGTGCTTCGGCCTTTGAGGGCTTGTTGGCTGGATTGGAGGGCTAGGATTGGGACCCCTTTGAGGTGGCCCATTTGAGGGTTGATCAGGCTGCGAGGCAGGTGCAGCCTGATTCCTAGCTAATTGGAGGGCTCCTTCGAGGGTTTCCATGGGCTCCCTCTGACGACAGTCCATCTCCGCCTGTCTTTCACTCAGTTCTTGGCGTTGACGCTCTATTTCTTGCTGCTATCGCGCCATGGTCTCCGCGGCACTTTCTTGACTGGCCAATTCATCTTGCAATACTCCCAGAGTATTTCTCAGCGTTTCGAAGTCCAGTTCCTCCTCATCAAACTCCAAGTGTGGCTCATTCTCAGCCATGTTCGGAGGAGGAGGTTGAGATGGTGCAGCATCAGCAACCTGTCCAGTCTTCCCTTGAACTATTTTTTCTCTATTTATAGGCTCAAGGAGGATTACATGAATTAGTTGGAGATATTCTTTCCTAAATAATCGGATACTCAGGAATTATGGGAGATAATCTCAGATATGATTACAATTACACAAGATCTTCTCAAAATATACGGAGTATACGACCAAGCCGGTCGTATATAAAATCCAAATGTTATGTCATGGGAATCTCCCTAGACGATAGTCGATCAGGACCTCTGCCAGGTGTCAACCACGTGTTAAAAATGTTTGCCACGTCATCCACGCCTGTTCTTTGGATAACAGTAGTCTATCTACTCTTTACAAATTTATAGTCTAATTTCTTTGGCTTTGTTGGGTTTCGCTGCTTTGGGATTGGTTCATTCCCGCATGTTTTTCTATTATGTCCTGGTTGCGCGCATCTTCCACATTTAACATGCACTTTCGGTTCTCCTCTAGATTTGATTCTTTTCCTTCTAGGGCGGCCTGGTGGCTTTCTTGTTTTTGGGGGTAGGGCAATTTTGTTTAAAGTCTCTGGTAGTGTCCATTCGCTTTCATTTAGCAATGGATGAACAGTTGACTCATATGTTGCTTTCATAGTTGTAGTTTTGTAGTAATCAGCAACATCATCATATGTTTTCAGCCGTGTTTTGGCAAATACTGCTATTGCATGTGCACACGGTATTTCATCTTGTTGGAACCTTTTGCACTCACATGTTTTCTCCATTAGGTTGACTATAAAATTTCCTTTGTCTTATACCACAACTTGGTACAGTATAGTGTTTACTGGGAAGACCTGTTTATTTTAGTAGAGGAATCCATGTTAGAAACTGGTTACTGTGGTAATTATTAGTAATTGGTTACCGAATGTTTTGGTAAATAATATTAAGTGCATAATATATGTTAATTACCTTAAATTTAATGGCCTGAATAAAGTTTTCTCTAAGCACAGTTTCAGTATCTGTTGTTACTTGTGTGAATGTTCCGTTTGCTTCGTTACCATTTTTCCATACCCATTTTTGAACTAAACTTCGAAGATCTTCCATCATTGTAGTGATTGGCAGTGTTCTTGCAGCTTTCAATGCAACATTTATCGATTCGGCTATATTTGATGTCATCATTGTATATCTTCTTGTTGGAGCATGGCATCTAGACCAAGTGTGACATCCAATTTTTTGTAAATACGGTCTTATATGAGTGTCAATCTTGTCTATTTCATGCATGTAGTGCTCAAATGATTGTACCCTGTATGCCTTTTCTACTTTCACAAAGTTTATGTTTAGGTCCTCCCCATGGACACCGAAATTGACTTTGATGTTGTTTAGCAGGTGGAATATGCATGCTCCATGGAAAGTTTTAGGGTATACATTGTTTATAGCATTTTCTATGCTTTTGTGCCTGTCTGAAATGATTGCTATACATGTTTGTAAAATCACGATGAAGTAACTGGTTTCATTAATTTATATGACTATTATTTTTTTACTATTATATTGTTGAATTGTTATTAAACAGTTTATTTTATGTGTTTAATTTATTTGAATAAGAATAAAAAAAGAAAACAGTACCTTCTCTTTCTCCATATGTCTCCTTAAGCTTTGTGAAAAACCATAACCATGATGAAACATTTTGAGAGTCTCCTATTCCAAAGGCTAATGGAAATATGTTGTTGTTAGCATCCATTGTTGAAGCAGTGAATAAAGTTCCTCCAAATGATGTCTTCAAGTAAGTTTCATCTATCACAATGACTGGCCTGCAGTGTTTCCATCCTTTGATGGAATTTGCAAATGCTAGGTACACATATTTGAAGTGATCTTTATTGTCTGTAACCAGGTGCGTTATTGTACCTGGGTTCGAGACTTTTAGCATGTGAATGTAGATGAGAAGTTTTTGGTATGAATCATCTTGGTTTCCTCTTGCCAATTCTAAAGCTTTTTCTCTTGCTCTCCAGGCTTTTTGATACCCCATTGAAACACCATAATCATCTAGCATGTCGCTGATTATTTCATTTGGTGTGTGTACTCTCTTTATTGACATGTATTTTGTTTTTATAAGTTCTCCAATCACATTGCAATTTGCATGCATGTCGTCTTCCATAATGATGTGCAAGGAGCAGGTGTGAGTTTTTACATACTTTCTTATTTTAAATGTTTCTGTTTTCCTGAACTTTGAAGTTCTAAGTAGCCAGATACAATTTTCATCCACACAAGTTACCAGGTACTCTCTCGGTTCAGATCTTTTTATCTTGAATTGGATGTTGTGGATCATAGCATAATAACATAGAGCAGATTTCAAGAGCTTTTTGTCCTTATAAATTTGGCATTATTCAACTTTGAAAACTTTATGATCAGTTATAATTTCGGTTTCTTCTTATCTTTTTCTTTTGTTTTCTTCTATTCTCTCTATGATAAAATCTGCTACATTATCAGCTATGTCTGTAATGTTTGGGAAGGTTTGTACCTGGTTATTTGTCGCGCAGGTTGCTTCGTCATATTGTAACTCTGTAGCTGATTGCTGGTTGTTTAGTTGAAGAACTAGCATTTCTAGATCTGTGTTATGTATTTGTGTTTCTTCTTCATATGTATTGTGTTCAATAATTTCAGCTACTGTTTGATCAAAAGTGGTGATGCATAGTGGTAGCTCTGTTACTGCATTTTGCTTCTTTTTCAGCTCAATGTAGAATATGATTGAATTGTTAGTGAGTAATTTCATTGGTGGCATACCTGGTGATAACTGGTAACTCAGCTCAATATTTTGAATATTGCATTTTATTTCAGTTTTCACTAGATGAGCCAAATTGTTTAGAGAACAATTTGTTGGTATTATCAGTCCAGTCATGGTGTAGTCATCATACTGATATCTATCTGTCCATTTTCCTCCAAAATGAATCAATGTCATTATGGATTCCATATCTGCAATATAGCACAACATAATTTTTAGTGTTGTTTCAAATGTAACTGGTTACTTTAGTGAATGAATATTAACATATGTTGAAAATATTTAAGTAATCGGTTTCTTTAAGTTAATCAAGAACTATTTTCCAGGTTCTATAATTAATTATTTTTCATTTTGTTCAGTTTTGCGTGTGTAACTGGTTACCTTAGTGAATGTGTTGTTTTTTTTGTTTTTTATATTTCAAATATGCAAAGTTATAAATATATTATGTAACCGGTTTCATAAACGTAAATCAAGATCTATTTTCCATGTTTCATGATAAATTATTATGCAGAATGTTATTATTATTTTTTCGTGTGTAACTGGTTACTGTATTTATTTTGTTGTTTTATTTTATATTTTTTTGTAATATTTGAGTTATGTAAATGTTCAAGTTTTGTGATGTAACTGGTTTCATGTGAGTAATTAAGAAAGTAATTTCCTATTTCTTTGTGGTATTATTTTGCATATCGTATATTTCAAATAAGATTTTGCTTAGTTTAAATGTTACCTGTTGAGAAATCGTAGAAACGAAGCTAAAAGCAAATTATTTGTCTGTGAAGGAGATGTGATTGTTGAACAAGAATCGAAATTCTGTTTAGTTGCCAGAGAAGAAGAGTAATTGATCAGAAATTGAATTCTATATTTAATTCGATGACTGGAGAATGCTGGAGAGAAAGACTGCGAAAGTGTTCGATTCGCGAGGTAGATTTGAAGCAACACTTCTGAGAGGCAATAGCAGGCGATCAAGAATTTTATTGCTTGATCGGAGAAGAGTGTTGTTGCCAGAGAAGATGATGTTGCGATCGGAAACAATGGAGGATGGATTGCAGTGGCCGGAGAAGTGAGAGTTATTGATCGGCGATTGGTTTCTTGATTGGAATCTTATAGTCGGCAGTTTATAGGAAAATTATGAATGTTATGGGAATCTGGTTTCTTAGTTTATGGGAATTCCATATTTTATATTTTGTTTTAAGCGTGTACTACCATATTTGGCTTAATTATTCTTTTGACCATATATATGTTAAGTTAAGTTAATTTTCCCATATTTATGTTAATTTCTCTATAATAAATTCCATGAAATTCCTCCAAATATGTGAGAGTTTTTTCCCATATATTTATAAAATATTATTTTGATATTATATTTTATCTTTTATACTTTTTTAGTAGTTATTTTTGATATGTTTTGGTATTATTTTAATAATTTTAATCAATTTGTATTATTTTTTATCATTTATATTTTATAAAATATTTTTTTATAAAAAAATCTGAGACCTTCATCACCATATTTTTTATTCTCATTTCTTCTATTTTTTATCTTCAATCAACATTTTATCCGGACTAATTGGTTACTACTATCAAAAGAATTTTGATTTTTTTTTTTGTGATAGTAATCCTACGTCACTGTCAATTTTTTTAGTGATGTGTGGTAACTAGTTATAACAACAAAAATCAGTTTTATTTTTTAGGTGATGTTGTAGTAACTAGTTACAACTATAAAAATAATTTTAATTTTTTAGCAATGTACCATTATCAAAATATCAACTAAATTGTAACTGGTTACTTAGTAAGATTTGGGAAAGAAAAAACTGATATGAAAAAAATAAACTAAATTCATTGTGAAGGTAACTGCCAGTTGCAATAGTAATCGGTTACTTTGCCAGACTTGGAAACAAATAGGATCACAAACAAAAAAGCTAAACTAGTCATAATCGTAATTAGTTACAGATTCAGATCTAAAAAAAAAACAATCACCATAATACCTGGTTACTTAGTCAGGTGTGAAAACAAAATTAGATCTAAATAAACAAATCTAAATTAATCATTATTGTAACTGGTTATAGCTAGATTTAAAAAAATCAGATATGAATGAAAATAATCAGACGCCATTGTACCTGGTTACTTAAACAGATCTAAAAAAAAAACTCAGAAATCAGAACAGATTGTGAGTGCAACCGGTTACAGTTACGTTAAGATGGAAAAAAAAATTAAATATGAAGTGCAAAATCATATTTGAAATGACAAAACCAGATGTGAAAAAGAAGAAGAATAACAAAGAGAATAAAAATAAAACTAGAGAAGAAGAAGAAGAAGCAGAGGGGCGGAGGTACGCCGCCATCAGGGGAGGGGGCGGAGGTGCATTGTCGTCCTGGGGGGCGGGGGCAAAGGTAGCATTGTCGGCGGAGGGCTGAGATAAGAGAACCAAATGGGGGAGGAGAGAGGAAGAAAGGAGAAGAGAAAGAGAGAGAGAGAGAGAGGGGTATCGTGGGCGAGAGAAATGAGAGAGTGAAAGAGTTTTGTGTATTTATGATTATGGTAATCTATTTTTTACATTCTATGGAATTACCATATTTTAAACTTTTTTTTTTCAAAACTTACCATATTTTGTATAATTATTTTTTTCCCATAAATATAAAAACTATGTTTATTTTTCCCATTTTTTTTTTGGCAAAACTTTTTCCTCTTCTAACCTATAACTTTTTTTTGGCAAAACTTTTTCCTCTTCTAACCTATAACTTTAACTAAAATATTTTTTTTACTATAATAATATAAATTCTAGAACAATTATCCATTTTACCCCTACTTTTGCTAGTAGTATATATTTGTCCCCCTCACTTTTAATATTGTCTTCAAATGCCCCCAAAATGGAAAATTAATCATCTTTTACCCCCTAACTACTCTTCTTCATTTGAATTTACTCCCTAAACTTTTTATTTATCATTAAATATCACATACATTGATAAAATTATTTTTATTAATTTTTTTCCCCTAACAAATATGCTATTAATTTATGGTATAATATATGACAAAGTAAAATTGATCAAAAATATGAAACATTTTAAACTAATTATGATTTTACTAACCATTATAAAAGTTAATTTACCTTAAAAAATTAAATTAATAAATAACCAAATAAATGATATAAAATTTTGTAAGTTGCTTAAGTTTTTTTCTTTAAATCTTACTTATATAATTCATGTATATATTTTTTTTTTGGAAAAAATAAATATTTTAACAAACTCTCATTTAGTTTTATTATTAATAATAGATAAATAACACAAAACAATAACAAAACTATATAAATTATTTTTTATTTTTAGTTTTTTCCACATCAACATTTTCCCAATTTTTTTTATTTACTTATAGCTAACAAATACATTAAAAACATTATTAACAAATTTATCTTTATTGAATTTTTTCTAACCATTTCATCAATTATATAATCTAACAAAAAGTTACATAATCAGCCCCTATAAATTATAGGTAAAAAATGATAAATCTTTTTTTTTAACTTATGTAACAATTAAATAAAAATAAAATTAATTGTATGATTAAATTTATAATAAAAAGAAAATTTAAGGGTAAAATTGAAATAAATATTTCATGTATGTGATATTTAATGATAAGCAAAAGGTTTGGGGGTAAATTCATATTAAAAGAAGTAGTTAGGGGGTAAAAGAAGACTAGTTTTTGCCATTTAGGAGGCATTTGAAGACAATGTCAAAAGTGAGGGAGCAAATTGTAACACCCTAAACTCCAGGGACCGTTACAGTGTGCATTTTGAACAGTGCTAAACTCACTAACCGAGTCATTTGGCCATAATTGTGTAACTAAGTATGATTAGCGGTTTAGGATTAAAATTTTTGGTTAAGATATAACATTTCACTAAAACGTTTAATGTATACATTGGGATCCCAAAAATATAATTTAAATGTTCATTACAAAAAAATATTTACAACCAGTCGATCTAAGCAGCAAAACAGGGTTAAACCCTAGTTCCTCTTTCAACCATTGGCGGTCGAGCAGCCGCATATGTACACATCGTCACCTAAACTCTCCGACTCAAGGATGGTTCAACTTTATTTTGCCTTTACCTGCACCACACAGCACCCGTGAGCCAAAGCCCAGCAAGAAAACTCAATATGCTCATGAATAGTAATATCATATCACAAAATCATATCTGGCATGCCTAGCAATTATAGCCCTATTCAAGCATGCAATTAAGTTCAGATAATGATGGGGAAACCCCTGATTAGGAATCCTGCCCTCCTGATTAGATGACTATCAAGTCAATCCTAATCAGATGAGTGATTTAACACTTGTGGTTTCGTTAACCATAATGAGTGACTGACAAGCAAGTCACCACGGGGCTCAGCACCCATAGCCATGCGAATGATGATCATTATAATCATATAGAGCTTATAGCCCTGAACAGATGAGTGAATATCACTTTGAGGTTCTGTTTAACCATAATGAGTGACTGACAAGCAAGTCACTAGAGAGCTCAGTCACCATAGCCATGTGACAAAGCAATCACCTGGGCTTTCTGTCCATGGCTCTAATAAGATGAGTGACTAACGAACAAGTCACTACAGGGCTCGGCACCCACAACCATGTGACGAAGCAGTCACCTGGGCTCAGCACCCATAGCCATGTGACTAAATAGTCACTAGGGCTTTCTGACCGTGGCTCTAAGTGACTAACCATAGGCTAGACAAGCGCTTTTAGTTTTCATCGAACTTGAGGTCGGTCCGGAATTAATGCTCATTTGAGTCATTCAATGCAGATGTCGATTAGATCTAATCTTTGTCGGCTTGCATTAAACACACTAAGACCGTTCTTGACTTATTAGTCAATACCACGTGACCAGTGCTCAGTACTACTGCCGAACTTGACTAATGAGTCACAACTTCACAATTAATACTGACACCATTGCCAATTCTGACTAGTTAGTCAGTGCCACGCATAAGTAAGCAATCTCATATGCAACATTCATGGCAAGCCCTAATCACATGTTCCTCATAAATCACATGCATCACATACTGGGTGCAGTTTTCTTACCTCTGGTTCGAGCGAGAAATAATAATTGAATGACCTTTGAGAACAGTCAATGCTTTGATCCCTTAGTGGCCACCTAGTCATAACCAAATATGAGATTCCATCAATAAAATCTATAATAAAGGTTCCCGGACCAAGACCTAGCCTCCGGGACATCAAATCCCACTAAACCGGTTAGTAGAAACGATCTCGAGGCCTAAGGTTTGAGTTCCCATGATGAAAACACTTCCCTAGCCAAAAATTCCACTAAGGGTTGCGGCCCTACATCCACCATGCAGCGACCTACCTCCCCAAACAGAGGCGCCAACCTTCAATCCCCAACACGGGCTGCAGCCTTACCTTTCCCATGTCGCGGCCCAACGACCTTCTTGCACCCTCTTGCTTCTTCATCGAGCTTGGGCCGCGGCGCTCTAGAATAGAGTCGCGGCCCCAGCTAAAACCCAGCCAAAAACCCTTGTTTTTCCTCTTCGAACCCAATTCAAAACCTCACTAAAACATCTCCAACAACATAAACCAAAGTTCCCAACAATTACCACAACTTGTCCAGCATATAACCAACAAAACCCAAGCCTTAAACTATCAAAAACCACACCATTTACTCAATTCTATAATCAAAAGTTCTGTCTCAAAACTAACTCCAAAAACAGAGTAAGAAACCAGAAAATTGAACTAAAACCTTACCTTGAACCCGAATTGAATCCTCCTCTATGGCTGAACACAAGCCCAAACCCTTAAGCCTTGATTCCCACACTAGATACCTTAAACTTGAGCTTCAAAATTCAAAGAAAAGGAAGAGGAATTGATGATTGGTTTGAAGGGAAGGTGATGCTCTATTTTTCTGCTGCCTAAAGCTTCTTAAGGTTATATATATCCTTTAGGTCAAAAGACCAAAATGCCCCTAGGCTTATTTTTTTTTCTTAACAGCCCCCAAGGGCAAAATTGTCCTTTCCCATCTAATCCGCTAATCATAATTAACGTCTTCCAATTATCATTATTCCTAATATTCTCAAATGCTAATAAATCACATCCCATTACCCTTTAATTTCCGACAATGTTCTAATCACCAAATTACCCCGAGACTCACCCCGAGCTCCGAAATTAAACCCCATTATGACCAGACCGATAACTTGCATTCTGAGATTGTCTCATGCTAAATGGCTTGAACAAATCCACATATAATGTGGTATTAATCATAATTCACCCACATGCATGAAAATACACAATTATGCCATAAATGGGCCAAATTACCAAAATGCCCTTATAATTAAAAATGGACCTATATGCATGCATTTATCATCATATTGTAATATAATTCACATAAACATGCATATAATCATTTAATGGCATAATAAATCAATTATGGCCCTCCCGACCTCCTAATCAAGGTCCTAAACCTTATTAGGAATTTTGGGGCAGTACAACTATCTCTTCCTTACAGAAATTTCGTCCTCGAAATTTATCTGAACTGCTCGGAATATAAATTCCGCACAACTGATTCCAGTCTCCCAGGTCATTCCCTCGACCTCACTGTCCCTGAAACATTATCTTGACTCAAGGTATAACTTTTTTCCTCAGAACCTTATTCTTTCAGTCTCATATCTGAGTTGGCTATTCTTTTCAGGATAACTTAGCCTCAATCTCCAGATTCTCATAACTCAACACATGAGTTTCCTTTAACCCATGTCCTCAACATGGAAATCTAAAATACACTGTATACTACTGACAATGCCAAAGATAAAGCCAATCTAAAGGCAACCTGACCAGTCCTATCTAGGACTCAAACGGTCATATTAATCTAAGGCTCAACTTGCCCTTAACTCCTCACCCCTTTCCATGGTGATACTTTAAGGAAGATACAATCTTCTACTTGGAACTCCATGTTCTTGCTTTTCAATTCAGGTAACGTTTCCATTTACTCTGAGAAGTGAGCATCTAAGCTCTAACCTCTAATAATCTCAATGGTCCCCTGAACTACCTCAGGATCCAAAATCAACACCTCACCCATCTTATTCCAATAAACGGGTGATAAACATTCTCGAGTATACCTCATCTCATAAGACACCTTTCCAATACTGGATAACTCTCTTTCTCTCTCTAATTTACCATCAGTTTGAGGATAATGAACTGTATTGAATTCCATCTATATACTCATCGCCTTCCTTAACCCTTCCAAGACCTGGAAGTAAAAACTGAGTCCTCATCTGATAAGATAGACCTTGAATTCTCAAGAAGACATACTATCATTCTCACATCGAGATCTGAATGCTGATTAGGTGTATTATTCATTCTTACTGATATAAATAAACTCACTTGGAATACTGGTCCCTAATGACCCAAATCAAATCACGCCGACCCACTATCCTGGGCAGTCCCACCGCGAAACCCATTGCGATGATTCGTTATTTCCACTATAGAATACTCAAAGGCTACAATGGCCTTACTGATTTCTGATACTCTGTCTTGACCTGCTAACAGGTTAAGAACTTTACCACGTATTCCATTATGTCCCTCTTTATCCCAGGCCAGCACTATAAAGTTTTCATATTCTATTACACTGTCATGATGCCTGAATGAAGAGAATAAAAGAGTAGCATGAGATTCATCCGGAATCTCCCAATTAATCTCAGTGTCCATCGAATTCCAAATCTGATCCTTATACCTCAATAAATTTATACCTAACACTGTTTTATCCTTAGCTAATCCAGCTAAGACTTTCTACTCAATCTTTCCTATCTGTGGTTCACTTAATCATTTTCCTTTTGATCCTTTCCGAAATGATAATCTCAAGCATAAAGCTGGCCAACCGACCCACCAGAAACTTCACTCTAGTTCTGGTCAAATCCTTTAACCAACATGTTGCATAAGCAATCACTTCTCCCTGTCACTGAGGTGTCATAACAACCTACAAACTGATTCTGATCTGCAAAAAGACTCATAACTCTTTCTCGAGGCACATATAATATCCTGCCCGTCCAAGGAAACTCCTGCCCCTAAGGCATTCCTTGACCTTGGCAAATCTCCACAGAAAATACATCACGATACCATCAATCAAAACGATCACAAATCCCATTCAAATAATCCTTAAATACTCTATTCATCTTATTCATCAAAGCAATCTTGGCATTATCCGAATCCTCAAAATATACCCAGCACTCCTAGTGCCCTTATCTGATACAATAGTCAGTCTTTTACATATCCTTCTCCCTGATCTTCAACTGGTATTAACTAGATCTAAGATCCAACTTAGAGAATTCCACCTTATCCAATAACTGAATCCCTTAGGTCTTCCAACTTTTCAGAAGCCATTCAATACCGTGCCCTAGACCTGATTCCATCCCTGACACCAATCCACTCACCATTCTACCTCTTCATATAAAGTAAACCCTAGCAAGTCCCCTGGAAGCACATCCAGAAACTCACAGACTAATCCAGTCTGTCCTGATCCCACTGGCGCAATCTAAGTGGTATCCACCACACTAGCTAAGAGTTCTATGCATCCCCCTGCAATAGATCTCTGGCTCTAAATACAGATGTTATCAGCATACAAAATCCATGCACATTGCCAACTGTCACAAGGCTTTCCCCACTCTTTAGCCCAAGAGTTACTATCCTTTCCTTGCAATTTAGCATTGCCCCATACTTACTTAACCAATCCATATCCTGAATCATACCAAAGGCAGTCATAACCAACTTTATCAAAATCACTGATGAGTCCTTTTTATCATAACCCAACTCATCTCTTAGATCACCAATACAGTATCGTATTCCCATCATAACATGACCATGTGATGTGCATATTATCTTTATGCCTCTCTAGATGCAACCAACAAAGAAACAACATGGTACTAAAACCAGTCAGCACAATACAAAAAAAATAAATAAATAAGAACTAGAAAGCTGACCTGCCACCCCTGAGTAACTAGTCTCAGTCTCTGGCTACATCGGAACGAACACTCGAGCTGGAGTCGAGCTGTCCATCCCCTTTTGCTCATCCTTTCTTAGCCTTGGGCAATCCTTCTTAAAACGCCCAACCATGTCACATAAGAACACATGCCTTTGCTCGGCATTCTCCCATATGACGTCGCTTGCACCAAGCACATATTGGATATGTCTTCTAGCTTTCCTTCTTGCTTGCTCCAATAAATGGTGGTGTCACTGCCTAAGCTCCGTGCTCTCTGACACTCTTCTTCTCATTTCTTATGCTCTCAACAGCAAGAGCCTTCCCTACCACCTGAGCGTAGGTGGAGGTTTCATGCACTGGGGCAACTCTAATGCCCTGAGCTATTTTGGAATTCAACCCCTGAATAAACCTTTCATTCCGAGCTACATCTGTGGGTACCATGTCAAAAGCAAACTTGGCCAACCCATCAAATCTTTTAATATACTCGGTTACTGTTGCATTTCCCTGAACGAGATTCAGAAACTCATTCATCTTAGCTGTCTTGGCTACATCACAGTAATATCTTTCATTGAACAGCTGCCTAAAATCCTTCCAGTCCATCACAGTTGTGTCTCGTGTCTGGGATACTACTTCCCACCACGTCTGAGCATCATCTCGCAATACATAAGTCGCACAAATCACCCTATCGTGACCTACCAGCCCCATACTGTCCAGAATGAAACTGATCATGCCCATCCAAATACTACTCAAGGTTGAGACATTATTTTGAAATTTGGGATTGTTATTTGACATAATAATAATAATAATAATAATAATAATGTACGCCCTAATTTTCCAACGGGCTATTAGCGAGCTGAGATACGGCCTAAATCATATCAGCCACGTGGATCCCCCATGACCGGAGTTGCTGTCGTCAGGTCCTACCTCGTTAGCTCGGGTATCCAAAAGGTTCACCAAGACTACTCACGGACCGAGTCAGGTCTGTGAAGGCTGTAGGTCGAGGAGGCATCCAGCTCGTGCCACGGGCTAGAGTTGGAAGCTATGACCTTTTGTAAAGTCAACCACGCAAGGTAAACGTGCATATATCAGACATCACGTGTCTGATATGTCCCTGACTTCTCGGACACGCAGCATGAATGTTGCGAAATTTTTAAGCTATGCAAGTGCACACAGTCGCAATTTGTAATAATATGGTAAAAACCAAGTATCGTCCTCAAGGAATGAATTCTCAATTACCAGTCAATTAATTTCTCTTTCTATTTGATCAATTAAAATTCTTGATTCTTTTAGACACCGCAAAAGAAACTATAATATTCAGAAGCAATAATTAAAAATTAAACAAATAACAAATAATAGCAAAACCTTGGATTGAATTCACTGTAAAACAAATAGGAATCCTAATCTTCTCTACTATCCACTCTATTAATCTTTAATGCAATTACTACTGAAACTCTTCTTCACTGAAATGATAGGTTTGCAAAAGTGTTAACTATTCGAGTTAAGAAATAGAAAACTCGACCTAGTGTGAATTCCCTATATTTCTATGGTAAATTCAAACAATAGGAAGCAGTGAATACAACCTTCAATCACATAAACCAATTTGATACTCTCGTTCTAAATTGAAGTCTATGTCTATTCAATTTTAGCATATTCAAATCTCACTTTTCAGATTTTGATTCAAATTCATAAATCATATGTAAAAGATGCGCAGTCAAATACATACACAATAAACACAAATTGAATAGATTTCAGAATGAAGAGGAAATAGATAAATGCATTAAATCATAATAGAGTTTCAAGAGAGTCAATTAGAAAACCTAAACAAAAATTTAGTTCATAAACATGACTCAATCAAACATAAACATAGAATCAAAAGATAAAGAAAAAGAAAAAAAGAACTCTGAGTTTTCTTGTTGTTTCTTCTCTAGCCTCCTTGCTTCATCTAGGGTTTTTTTGTCAATCTCCCCTTCTAAAACTGCTAAAGTCGCAACATTATGTTTCTTAAGTATCCCTCCAAAGTTCCAAGTGAAAAGACCAAATTGCCATTCAAAAAGTGGTCAGAAATGTGAAAATCGCGTCACTAGCGCTGTAGCGCTACTTCTGGAGCGCTATAGCGCTATTAACAGTGGCAAAAGGCCTCAAAATCTGGTGCACTAGCGCTGTAGCGCTCTTATTATGGCGCTATAGCGCTAAAGTCAGAATAGAACGAAACTCGTTTCAAACAGCCTGCAGCGTCAGCTCATCGTATTTTGATTATAACTCATTCGATATAACTCCGAATTGAATGATTAAAAAATATATGGAAAGATAAGAGAAATATCTACAACTTCTATTTCTAGAAGTATTTCCATAAAGTGAATAAATCATGGTCAAAATGCGGCTTGAAGTCTCAGACTTGCGTTATAGAGCATAAACGACGTGTGTTGAGCATCTTCAATGTAGTATTTTCCACACATAATGTCTTGAAACTCCACAATCAACACAAAATCCATCTTATTTATCATATTTAACATGTTTCTTCTCATTTCACTCCATATTATGTACTTGACCATTAAAGCCTGAAACAAGAAGAAAACAAGCATAAATATGCGCTAAACAATCCTAAATAACTAAAAACATAACATAAAACAATCTCTAAAACAAACCTAAAATCAACCTAACAATGAACGTACGTATTCAGGCACCCACGACTGGGTTGGGCCGTGCGGCCCATTATCCCCCTTACCTACTGATTAGACCACACTTCATGTGTCAGGTTTTAGGAATTAATCATGAATGTCACAGAAGTGATATGATAGATAAGAAGGTCACGGGATGACTCCCCTTACCAACCCCCAGGTGCCCTCTCCTATAAATATGGAGACCCTGGGAGTTGCAAAGGGTTGGATTCTATTGTATAAGGAAATACCCTGTAAAGGAATACCAGGCATATAGAAATAATATTGACTGGTGGAGTAGAAGGATTTTAACCTTTGAACCACCTAAAAAAACGTATTTCGTGTCACCAGTCCATAAAAAGATCATCCATCTATTTCGGTTCATTACAAAGCGCTAATCCCTTCCTCTTATTTTCTTAATTACCTGTTGGCGAAGAACCGCGTCAACAGTTTGGTGCTTTCATTGAGAGCTAGTTAGATTGGTGCTATCACAAACGTCTAACTATGGTGACCACTCGATCAAGACACGGTAACGAGGCAGAACAACATGCTGGGCAGGAGGCTCATCATGCCGCCATCTCCGGTGAACAAATTCCTGAGGTCCAGCAGTGGCCGGGCAAACAGCCGGTGGGCCAAGATGACACTGGAAGTTTGGCGCCCCGGCCACCTAATCCAAACCCAGATTTTTACACTGCGGTAGAAATGGAAAACGCTCAGCTGAGGAGCCAACTAGCGAAAGCTAGTCAGCAGATTAAGGAGGTGTTGGCCCGAATACCCCCTCTTACAACCGACACTAACGTCGGAAAGAGGCAAGGCGAGACTCATAAGTCCCGCCGGGGTAATCGGTCCAGGCCTAGCCGCTCGGACAGACCGCCGGCATCCAACTCTGTTCCCTCATCGCACCGTCGAGAGGCAAACTTCGAAGGAATGCCTAGAGCCGAACAACAGTATAGCCGCTCGGTCCGAACTTCAACTCCCAGTTCACAGACAGCCTCGAGAGCGCCCAGAAGGGCTCGAGGGAATTCCAGAAGGAGATCCGGGGAGGGCTCACAGCACCAGCCCGTCCCCACCAGCCGTCCTGCGCCTCGTCCAGATCGCCAGGCGCGGGACCCGCAGGTTGGCAAGGCTGAAAGGCCCCCACCTAACTTGATCCGCCCTGACGGAACCAGGATTGCATCTCCGATCAGGCATCCTCCGTCGCCCATAAAATATCTATCTCCTCCTGGGCCCATCTGAGATATTCCAGCTTATGAAAGCAGCAGGAGAAACCCGCCATCCTCAGGACCTTCCCGACGTAGCAGGGCGCCCAGAGGGAGCCCGGATCCACACCCTGAGAGGCGGACTCCGAGCTTCTCTAACGGGAGCTACTGGACCGGCAGTCGCCGGAGTAACCTTTCTGGCGGAGATCTGCGTCAACGTTTAAGCTCAACACAAAGTCCTCAAACCACCCAGGGGGGCAACCTGTGAGATCGCCTTAACTCTCATAGGGGGAACCAGTAGAAGGTGGCAGCCATGCTTGCTCAGGGGGAGACCTGTCCGAGGTACGTAACGGTGGGAACGCCCCAAATAATCTATCTCAAGATAGGAGGGGCAATAACCCACCAAACGCATACAATGGATCCGGAGCTGTCGAGCAGCCCCGGAATAACCAATGAAATCAGGACAAAACCCTTGAGCGCCTGGCTCAGATGGAAGAGCTAATGAGGAAGCTCCTGTCGGAGAAAGAGAAAGACGAGTATGATTCGGGGAACAAGCTTGAACTCTTCGCCCCCAGCATAGCAGCAACGGCTTACCCACCCGGTTTCCGTATGCCGCACCTGTCCAAATTTAACGGAGACGGAGATCCGTCGGATCATCTGGGGATGTTCAATACCCTGATGATGGCCCACAACATTGGCCCTGAGCTGGTGTCTGATATTTCCCTCCACACTGACTGGACCAGCCAGGCATTGGTTCAAACAAAGCAAAAAACAATCAATCAGCTCCTGGAAGACTTTCTCTGCTGACTTCAAAAGGGCATTCCGAGCCTCCCAGGCCGCCTGCGTCAAGGTCGACTCTCTGGCTAACGTGAGGCAACAACACGATGAGCCTCTGAAGGCTTACTTGAGAAGGTTCGTAAACGTTGCTGCTCGGGCCAGAGACGCAGATGACAGCTACAAGCTCATGGATTTGAGAACTGGAATCCTCGTCGAAGGGGGACTCTGGAACGAAATACAAAGGAAGGGAGTTAACTCAGTGAACGAGTTCCTAAATAGGGCCCAGGAATGGATCAACTTGGAGGAGGCCCAAGCCTCAGCTGCAGGAACCAGCCAGGTCCCTGAGCAGCTCACTAGAGTGGGTACGGAGGTCGCGACAGCGACCCAGAACGTTACACATAATAACTAGTTCGGTGGAGGCAAGAGAAAGGGGAACGGCGAGGGCAACCAGCACGGCCCAAAGAAGAATAAGTCTGTAGAAAAATTTAAGCTGGTCTACGCGACTTATACAGAGCTCACCCACTCTAGGGAGAACATCTTCCTAGCGAACTCTGCTCACCTCCCCTGGAAGAAGTCGGAGCTGTTAAAGCACCAGAAGGGGAAGAGAGACACCTCCAAGTTTTGCCGTTTGCACAACGACGTTGGCCAAAATACCGATGATTGTAGGCATTTGAAAGATGAGATCAAAACTCTCATCAGAGTCGGCCCGTTAGCTCAGTACGCGCGGAACAGGGCTCCGACAGGCCGACCTGCTCTGGAGGTCCCAGCCAGTCAGCCCGGGTCTCGGGTGGATCAAGACGTCCCTCCTCCAGTGATAGGAGGAGAAATATCCACGATCTCGGGAGGTCCGCATTTGGCTGGCACGAGCCGGGGTGCCAAAAAGAGGTTCGTGAACGAACTAAAGGCGCATAACGGGGTAGAGTTTGTCCCAGAGCAGCGTCTACCAAAACAACAGTGATTGGAGAAGCAACCAATCATTTTTACAGAAGAAGATGCTGGCCATGTCTAGTTCCTTCAAACGACCCCCTGGTCGTAGCAGTGCAGCTCGCAAATCGAAGGGTTTGGAGGGTGCTGATCGATAATGGGAGCTCGGTAAACCTTCTATTCCAGTCCACGCTGGAGAAGATGGGTTTAGCTATCGCCGAGCTGAAGGCAACCTCCATAATGCTGTATGGTTTTTCGGGAGAAGGATCAGCGGCTATAGGAACGATCGAGCTGGTGATCACCCTAGGAGAAGGACCTCGGACAGTCTCCAAACTTCTCAAGTTTGTGGTCATCGACTGCTCCGGTGCATACAATGCTATTTTGGGTCGACCCACACTCATAGCTTTTGAGGCCGTCACCTCCGTTCGCCACCTCGTTCTGAAATTCCCTTCTTCCACGGGAATATGCACGGTCCGTGGCGACCAGCTTGCCGCCAGGGAATGCTACAGCATTTCCATGAAGGGAAAATCGAAACCCGGGCAGCTAGCAATGGCCATCCAAGGTGGAGGAGAGGAATCTCAGGAACCTTTAACTGATCCTGAGATTGAAAAACCTCAGAGCGCCGAAGGGGAAAATATCGTCTTAAGTGAGGATATTGACCCCCAAATAGGCGAGGATAAGTCCGAGCTCCAGGCTATTGAAGAGCTCGAGAAAGTAAGCATCGATCCACAAAACCCTTCACGGATGGTCAAACTTGGGAAAAGCCTCTATTGCAAGAGGAAAGCGGAGCTGATTAAGTTTCTACAGGATAACCCGGATGTGTTTGCATGGTCACATGAGGACATGGTGGGAATCAGTCCAAATGTCATCATGCACACCCTTCATCTGGACAAGAGCGTTCCTGCGAAGTCCCAGAAGTAGAGGCGCCTGGGAACAACCCGGGCAGAGGCCTTAGAGGAAGAGGTAGCCCGGTTCAAGAAATGCGGCTTTATCCGTGAAGCCAAGTTTCCGATTTGGGTCGCCAACCCCGTGCTGGTCTCGAAGCCCAACGGGAAGTGGCGGACCTGCATCGAATTCTCCGACCTGATTAAAGCCTGCCCCAAAGATTGTTTTCCCTTGCCAAGGATTGACCAATTGGTGGATGCCACAGCGGGGCACGAGCTCATGTCCTTTATGGACGCGTACTCAGGCTATAACCAGATGCCATGAATCCAGCGGACCAGGAGCACACCAGCTTCATGACCCCGACTAACGTCTATTGTTACAAGGTCATGCCATTCGGGCTGAAGAATGCCGGTGCTACGTACCAGAGGTTAGAAAATAGAATGTTCACCAACCAGATCAGGAAGAACATGGAGGTGTACGTTGATGACATGCTAGTTAAGTCAAAGACTGCCGATAACCATGTTTCTGACCTGGAGGAATGCTTCAAGATACTAGGGAGTATGGCATGAGGCTTAATCCACAGAAGTGCACTTTTGGAGTTGCATCTGGAAAATTCCTGGGTTTCATCGTCAATACCCGAGGAATCAAGGCAAACCCTGACAAGATCAGGTAATTACTCGAGCTTCCCTCATCCAGGTCGCGCAAAGACGTCCAAGGCCTGACAGGAAGGGTGGCGGCCCTCAATCGGTTTATTTCAAAATCCACCGATAAGTGCCTGCCATTCTACAACCTGCTCCGAGGAAATAAGAAGTTCGATTGGACAGAAGAGTGCGAAAGTGCTTTCCTCGACCTGAAGGCACATCTGGCCGAGCCACCCGTATTATCCAAACCAAAGGTAGGAGAGCCACTTTTTCTCTACCTAGCTGTCACAGAGGATGCAACTAGTGCCGTATTGGTCCGAGAAGAAGACCGGGTTCAGAAACCTGTCTATTACATCAGTAAAAGACTCCTTGGAGCTGAATCCCGATACCCGTTGATGGAAAAATTGGCATTCTGCCTTATCACGGCCTCCCGAAAGCTCAGGTCGTACTTCCAGTCCCACTCAATACACGTCATGACCGATCAGCCTTTAAGGCATGTTTTGCAAAAACCTGAAGCATCAGGACGCCTGTTAAAGTGGGCTATCGAACTCAGTCAGTTCGAGATTTTGTACACCCCACGAACTGCGATAAAAAGTTATGCCCTGGCCGATTTTATGGTAGAATGCACAGGATTCCGGGAGGATCTTGCAGAAGACTCACCCAAGGTCACCTCGGCCCAGGCGTCGTGGAAGATCTTCGTGGACGGCTCATCCAATGAGAACGGCTCCGGGGCTGGAATAATTTTGATATCCCCTGAGGGACATAGATTCCACTCGGCTCTGAGATTTGGATTCAAGGCCTCCAACAGCGAGGCCGAGTATGAAGCTTTGTTAGCCGGGCTAAGAATAGCCCAGGAGCTGAAGGCGAGCTCCGTCTAGTGCTTCAATGACTCCCAGCTCGTGGTAAACCAGGTTCTGGGCGAATATCAAGCACGAGGACCCAAGATGGCTGCTTATCTGGCAAAGGTAAAATTCGAGTTGTCTGCGTTTGGGCGAGGCTCAATCGAGCAGATACCCCGGGAGCAGAACGCTAACGCAGATGCTCTTGCCAAGCTCGCCACCTTCGGGGAGACAGAGGCTTTGGGGTTAGTGCCAATAGAATTCTTGGAGAAACCAAGTATAGAAGTCAGGGCGGAGGTCGAGATGATCGACGCCAGGTCGACCTAGATGACCCCCATCCTTAAGTATCTCACCGAAGGGAAGCTACCAGAGGGGCGTAATGATGCGCGGCGGGTATTGTACCAGGCCCCAAGGTATACGGTGGTAAACGAGGTGCTATACCGACGTGGGCACTCCCTACCTCTCCTACGATGTGTTCTTCCAGGCGAAGCAAAGGCCGTCCTGCAGGAAGTGCATGAGGGCTTTTGCAGGGATCACACTGGGGGGCAAAGCTTGGCCCTAAATATCTTAAGGCAAGGGTATTACTAGCCCACCCTGTCCAAGGACTCGATCTCGTATGTAAAGAAATGTGACAAGTGACAGCGGTTCGCCTCAGTTGCCCGAGCTCCCCCGGTCGAGTTGAAGATGATCTCTTCCCCGTGGCCATTTGCGGTCTGGGGAATCGACTTAGTTGGCACACTCCCCACTGGAAAAGGCGGGGTCTGCTACACCATGGTGGCAACAATAACTTCCAAAAAAGTCATCGACTTCGTGGTTAAGAGCATTATCTGCCGATTTGGGCTGCCCAAGAAAATTGTTTCCGACAATGGGACTCAGTTCGACAGCGACCTATTCACCGAATTTTGCGAAAGGTACGGGATCGTGAAAAGCTTCTCATCCGTGGCCTATCCTCAGGCAAATGGCCAGGTCAAGGCCATCAATAAGACCCTAAAGGCGAGCCTCAAGAAGAGACTAGACGAAGCCAAGGGGTTCTGGCCAGAACAGCTCCCCCAAGTTCTGTGGGCATACCGGACCTCGCATCGGACTCCTACGGGTCATACTCCTTTCTCCCTGGCTTTTGGGAGTGAGGCAGTCCTCCCTGTGGAGATTAAGGTACCTTCGCATAGAGTCCAGGCATATGACCAAGACCGTAACCACGAGCTAATTTGCGCTTCCCTTGACTTGGTTGATGAAAGACGAGAAGATTCGCAACTTCAGCTCGCGCATTACCAGCAAAAAATCACTCATTATTTCAACTCAAAAGTCAAAAAACGCACCTTTGGCGTTGGCGACCTGGTCCTCAGGAGAGTCTTTTTGGCCGGTAAGGACCCCAAAGATGGAGTATTGGGACCGAACTGGAAAGGGCCATATCAAATCATCGAGGTCATTAAAGAAGGAACTTACAAATTAGCTCGGCTCAATGGAGGGGTAGTCCCATGAGCTTGGAATGCCATCCATTTGAAGAGATATTATCAATGACACCCTTGTAAGGCCTAAAGGCCATTTTTTATTTATTAAGCAATGAGAATTAACTTTTCATTCATGATTGTACATATTTACAAGTGTAATCTAAAGTAACCACGAAAGACCCTTTCCCAGTTACTTGGGGGGCATATGGTGCCTGGATACATCCAGGTCGCCTTAAAAGGCTTAGAAGTTAATTCAAATCGATTGATCGTTGTTTTTCTCAAAAATCACGAGATGTTGATAAAAATTAACGCGAACTAAGCTGTACCCTGGATATAACCAGGTCGCCTTAAAACTTAGAAGTTAATTTAAATTGATTGATCGTTATTTTTTTTAAATAGCACGAGATATTGATAAAAATTATCGCGAACTAAGTTTTCAAACTAAGTTCTTGGACATAACCAGGTCATAAAACTTAGAAGTTAATTTAAATTGATTGATCGTTGTTGTTTTTAAAGAGCACGAGATATTGATAAAAATTAACGCAAACTAAGTTTTCAAACTAAGTTCCTGGACATAACCAGGTCATAAAACTTAGAAGTTAATTTAAATTGATTGATCGTTGTTTTTTTTAAAGAGCACGAGATATTGATAAAAATTAACGCGAACTAAGTTTTCAAACTAAGTTCCTGGACATAACCAGGTCATAAAACTTAGAAGTTAATTTAAATTGATTGATCGTTGTTTTTTTTAAAGAGCACGAGATATTGATAAAAATTAACGCGAACTAAGTTCCTGGAAATAACCAGGTCATAAAACTTAGAAGTTAATTTAAATTGATTGATCATTGTTTTTTTTAAAGAGCACGAGATATTGATAAAAATTAATGCGAACTAAGTTCCTGGACATAACCAAGTCATAAAACTTAGAAGTTAATTTAAATTGATTGATCGTTGTTTTTTTTAAAGAGCACGAGATATTGATAAAAATTAACGCGAACTAAGTTCCTGGACATAACCAGGTCATAAAACTTAGAAGTTAATTTAAATCGATTGATCGTTGTTTTTCTTAAAGAGCACGAGATATTGATAAAAATTAATGCGAACTAAGTTTTTCAAAGCAGTAACATAAATACGTAGAAGCAAAAGGAAGTAAACCAATTAAAAGTAAAAATTGATAAAACCAATTGTCTCGAGGTAGAAAAATCTCATGCAAAGTTACACACAAAAAAAAATGAGAATATTAAAGGAATGGGTGCGAAAAAGAAAGGCCCTAAGCTCCACCAAGCTGCCCCGAGGAGGTCGCTGTCTCGCCCTCCAGCTCGGCCACGGCAGATGCCTCCCCAGTCTCAGAAGGTGCCTCCTACTGGAGGCAAGCTTTGAACCCCTCCAAGAAGACCTCCCCGTCCGCTCCTAAGAAGGAGAAGTCGCCATCCGGGTTATAGGCCTAGCAGGGGTAGAGCATGTCCTCCATGGCGGTGCTGGAAGCTGCCTTCTCCGTTTCTAAGGCGGCCTTAGCCTCCTCGGCCCCAGCCTTCGCAGAGTCTAGCTCGACCAGCGCGGCAGCAAGGGCGGCTTTGGTAGCCTCGACCTCTTGAAGCTTGGAACGGGCTTCTTCCAGCTCGGCCTGTACGGCCGCCAGAGCATCTTTGGCTTCCTTTTCCTTCTGTTGGGCCGTCTGCAAGAAAGTTTGATGGGCGGCCAAAACTGCCTAATGCTCTCCCCTCATATCCTCGAGCTGGGCCCTGGACCTGGCTATGCTCTGGTGAAGGGCTAAGACGCTCTGCAAAAACAGAGAGGCAACTGCCTTAGAAAAAAAAAGGAGAGGAAAAACAGGGCAAGGCATGATAATCAAAAATCATAAAAGGGTAAAGTCAGCTTACCGTTAGGGCCATGCCCAATGAAGATTCCATCATGCCCACCAGGCTCCTTGTTTCGATGGCCCGCAACTCTCTCTCAATGAAGCGGTAGAAGTGGTCGACGGCGTAGCTCGTCGTCTCATACACCATCCCTCGAAAGACATTTGGAATCTTCTCCAGGGCCTGGGGGTCCACCGGGATACGCACCTCGGGGGTCGCGGTTGCCAAGGCCCCGAGCTACGCCCCTGTGTCTCGGGCAAAGGCCGGAGCTCGCGGAGGGGGTGGGGGCATGTTCCCCACTACAGCAAGAGGTGCAGTTTCCTTGGCCTGGGCAGCTGGGGTCTGCTCTTTCCCCTTTGCAGGGGACTTGGTTGGGGTCCCAGTGGCTTTCTTCGCCACCCAGAGCTTCTTCATTTTGGGTCCAAAGGCCCCAGCTGAGGAGTTCCCTCCTGTGAACATAGCTCGCAGATCTTTTCCCCTGGGCTGAGACATCTCCTCTGGCAAAACAAAGACAACATCAATATATCAGTAAGCAGTCATGCAAAAACAAAAACAAAAACAAGGGAAAAAAAAAGCGAAACTCAAGTATGTATATATACTAAAAGGAATCCTACCCCCCGAGCTAGAAGAGGAATCTATGGTCACGACCATCGGCCCCGCAACTTCTGCGGGGGAATCTAAGACAATTACTCCTCGAGCTGGCGCGGGTTCTGGGTTCGAGGCTGGTTCAGGACTAGACTCTTCTACATATTGCCTAAGACCCGGAGCTACAGTACCCTCCCGGAGTGATGGCCATGACCGAAGGTTGGTCCCATACTCCTCAAATAAGGCCGACCTAAAGGTTAGGGTATTGTCTACAACTATAGTACCCCTAGGCCAGCTACTTTGGTAATCCAGCACGAGCCGGTTGACGCAATGGAGCAAGGTTACATCAAAGTCTGGGTCACCCCGATGGCGTTGGACGAGCTGTTTGGGATTAAACCTAGCTAGCCGGGGGTCTGCAGTGGCCCTATCTAAGTTCCTAAACATATATGGGTTACCTTGGCCGGAGGGACCTGCAGCTGCTTCAGACCGGATCCTCTTCTCGTCCGTTCTTTGGGCTTCCTCCAGCGCCCGATTCCTCCTCATGAGGGGCACCTCGTCCTCCTCGTCCTCCTCATCCTCATCCCCCGCGGCCTCCTCCTTGAGGATAGGCCTCATCTCGCGAGCTGTGGAAGGCACCCGGGGTCTCCTCAGGTTCAGAGTCTGCCCTTGAGAGATCAGCTTGCATGCCAGCATCGTCTCGTCTATCACGAGCTGGCAATAGTCCTTTTCACTGGGGGGCAAGCCCGCTAGTGTCTCGTACTGGCTCCCGAGGATCACGGACTTGTCTGTCCTCGCGAAAATGGTTGCAGAATTAATCTAAGTCAGAAACGGATAAGGGGGAAAGCTAACGGATACTTAACTTACGAGCTAAGGATGAAAAGTACTTACGAGGACGGTTGAAGTAATGCAGGTCGCAGTTGCGAAACCCCTTGGACATGAAGAACTGGTCTTTGAAGTCGTTGGGGTGGCTGGGCAGCTCGATGACCGCAGCCGTATTTGGAAACCGGGTCAAGTAGTAGAACCCGTCGCCTCGCCCTCGCTGCTCCGGGCTGGCCTTGAGGCAAAAAAAGTATAGGATATCTGCCGAAGTGGGGACCTCCCACTCCTAAATCAAGAACAGATATCTCAGCCCCGCCAACAAACAATATGAGTTGGGGGGGAGCTGGAAAGGGGCCAACCTCACATAGTTGAGGAAGTCAGTAAAATACTGATCCAGCGGGAGGAAAGCCCCGGCTTTGAAGTGTTCGTCACTCCAGGCCGCGAACTCCTCATCAAGCGGCGCGCAGCTCCGCTCACCTTCTAGGGGAGGTCGGGCGATCAGGGCACCCCTCCCCAGTTCGATGTTGTGGGAAAGGAATATCTTATTCATTTTCCCCTGGTCAGTGATCTTCGAGACGATCCTCTCGGCCTCGAAGAAAGCGTCGGGTGCCACCTCGGGCTCTCGCTCCAAGGCCGGCCCGAAGACAGGATTTAGGGAGTCCATCATCACCTCTTTTCCCTCGGATTGTTGGGAAGACGAGCTGCCTGCGATCCTCTTAGAAGCGCTCTTCTTGGGTCCCATTTGGTCACCTAGCGAACAAAAGAAGAAATTTTCGGAAAAGGCGACCTAGGAATAAGGGAGAATAAAAAAAAAAGGAGTTTCCTTTGCACGAGCTGAGGTAATCTCAGCTCGTGGAGAGTGAGTCCACGCGGTTCTATGAACACGCGCCTATGCTCCCAACAGACCCCCGATTGCTCGGGATTCGTGTGTCAAGAGGGTCAGGGTGAAAATTTGCCTTGGAGGGAAAGTTTCAGTAGGCAAGAGATGCAAAACCGTCTATGAGGCGTGTCCCCTAAGCTACCCGGTTTTGCACCCAAAAATACTGGATATTTTAAACAACCATACCGAAAATCCTACCCAGAAAATTTCCCCAGAAAATGCATCCTATAAACTGTGTTCCTAAATGGTTTTCTACTACAAACGATTCCCTAACCTAAAAGGCTTTCACCCTTCATGCCCACAAAAAACCAACAAAACCTTGCTTGCAGCTACAGTAAATATTTACCTAGGCTACAGTGAATAATAATTTCAAAACATGCACAGTTAGGGGACTTACGGAGTATTCTGGTTGAAAAGAGGATGAAGGGATCGTCTGGGTTGGGGCTTCGTCGGAGTAGTTGATTCCAAAGCTTCAAGGGAGCCCTTACACCTGAATTTCTTGAGTGCTGGGAATGGCGGCCGGAAAGAAGAGGGTTTTTCTTTTGAAGATGAAGAAGAGAGAAGAAAGTGGAAGGTTCATAAATTTTTTGAATGACCGGGTGGCCCATGCGTAAGGTGGCCACCCCTTTTATATACGTGAAAGGCCACGTGAGGAGGACCGTTGGATTGCCCTGATGTGGGATCCAAGGCTCTCCACTCGAAAGGCGAAACGACGGCTGAGTATAGGCTAGGCCATTTAATGCGGTTCTCGGAAGACGTATCGTCACCAACCACGATAATCCACGTATTCGGCGCCTGCATAAAATGTGGAATATGAGGAGTTCATGGGAAATCCTAAAAGCCCCTACTGTGGCCCTACACGACGTCATGTACCACGAGCAGGGGCTTGGGGGGTAAATGTACGCCCTAATTTTCCAACGGGCTATTAGCGAGCTGAGATACAACCTAAATCATATCAACCATGTGGATCCCCCATGACCGGAGCTGCTGTCGTCAGGTCCTACCTCGTTAGCTCGGGTATCCAAAAGGTTCACCAAGACTACTCAAGGACCGAGTCAGGTCTTTGAAGGCCGCAGGTCGAGGAGGCATCCAGCTCGTGCCACGGGCTAGAGTTGGAAGCTATGACCTTTTGTAAAGTTAACCACGCAAGGTAAATGTGCATATATCAGACATCATGTGTCTGATATGTCCCTGACTTCTCGGACACGCAGCATGAACGTGCGTATTCAGGCACCCACGACTGGGTTGGGCCGTGCGGCCCATTATCCCTCTTACTTACTGATTAGACCACACTTCATGTGTCAGGTTTTAGGAATTAATCATGAATGTCATAGAAGTGATATGATAGATAAGAAGGTCACGGGATGACTCCCCTTACCAACCCCCAAGTGCCCTCTCCTATAAATATGGAGACCCTAGGAGTTGCAAAGGGTTGGATTCTATTGTATAAGAAAATACCCTATAAAGGAATACTAGGCATATAGCAATAATATTGACTGGTGGAGTAGAATGATTTTAACCTTTGAACCACCTAAAAAAACGTATTTCGTGTCACCAATCCATAAAAAGATCATCCATCTATTTCGGTTCATTACAAAGCACTAATCCCGTCCTCTTATTTTCTTAATTACCTGTTGGCAAAGAACCGCGTCAACAAATAATAATAATAATAATGATGATGATGATGATGTTATAATACTTCCCTGAACTTCCCTAAATATTACATATATAAATATGTATTCTTTCACATTAATATTATATGCTTGGGATTCCACTGGGCATTTAACCACTTAGGCCATCTCTAACATATCTTCATTTTAAATCAACTTTATCTTTGCTTTTTCACATTTTTCACTTTAAATTATTATTTCATCTCCAATTACTACTTCAAATTTTACTTCAATTTTTTTAATCATCAATAAATAATTTAATTAATTAATAAATATTAATTTTATAAATTAATATATATAATTAAGTAATAATAATTTTATATCAAGTAAAAAGAATATTAATGAACTTAACTTAAATTGCTACATTATGAAAATTAAACATTACATTTTTTTAATATTTCATTTCATATTTTAAATATTGTAATTTTAAATTTAATAAGTTCTTGGTTTTTTTATTTTTTTTATTTATTCCATGTTATGTATACTTTTATTTATTTAATTTATTAGTACATTATAAATCTAAAAAAAATAAAATATAAAACAGAAATATAATTATAAAACTAAATAATTAAAACATATAATATTATTGTACGCCCTGGTTTTCCCACGGGCTGATTAGCGGGCTGAGCTGCGACCTAATCATGATTATCTCGTGAACATCCCCAAGACCGGAGCTTCCGTCATAAGGTCGTACCTCCTTAGCTCGAGGTAACCCAAGGGTTCGCCAAGATTGCCTAAGACCTGAGTCCGGACTCTGAAGGCTGAAGGTCGAGTTAAGTATCCAACTCGTGGTGCGAGCTGGATATGGAGGCTATGACCCTTTGTAAAGTCAACACACGCAAGGTAAACATGCATATATCAAACATCACGTGTCTGATATGCCCCTGACTTCTCGGACACGCAGCAGGAACGTGCGTATTCAGACACCCACGACTGGATTGGGTCGTGCGGCCCATTATCTCCTTACCTATTGATTTGACCACACTTATATGTCAGGTTTAGGAATTAATCATGAATGTCACAGAGTTGATATGATAGGTAAGAAGGACACGGGATGACCTTCTTACCAACTCCCAGGTGACTTCTCCTATAAATATGGAGACCCTGGGAGTTGATAGGGGTTGGATGATCTCTTGTAAGAAATATCATGTAATCATATACTCAGAATAGAGCAATAATATTGACTAGTGGAGTAGAAGGATTTTAACCTTTGAACCACTTAAAAACCGTGTCTTGAGTCACCTTTCCATTTCCTAAGATCATATATTTGTTTCGGTTCATTATTAGCACTAATCTATTTCTCTTCTTCTCTTAATTACCTGTTGGCGAAGAACCGCGTCAACAATTATATAAAATGATCTAAATGTATTTAAACAAAATTAGTAAGAGTATTTTAAGTATTATTTTGTTGGCTTTATATGAATAGTGCTGCCTTCAATAATAAATGTGCATAGTACATATCTTTAAAATGAAGATAAAAATAGAGCTAAGTTGGAGATGATTTTTGTATGAATTTCATCTTTAAAGTGAAGATATTGGGTTTTTAAAGTCAAGGTTGGAGATGCCCTTACAATATCAATATTTTAGCAATTGTAGTTTATAATCTATCTTGCAAAGCGTATCTACCTAGCATTGAATTATTTTAATTTTAAAATGTAAGGGATGAATATTTTGAAAATCAAAGCAAATAATTAAAACCCAACACCCAATGTTAAACTAAAACTATAAGATCCAATACAATTTTCAAGATTTGTTACAAAAATATATTTTAAAGTTATAAAATTAGTTTTATAAATTTTTGTTACCATTTATACATTATTTATATAAATATTAGTTAATTTTTTTTTAGTTATGAAATTAATAATATAAATCTTTATTACAAAAATAGACTTTTTTTAAGTTATGAATTAGTATGTAAACATTTACAAATATATAAAATTTGTTTAAAAAAACTATATTTTTGCTATTTACGTATCTATGATTCTACCACTCCATATTTTTGTAAAATTCCGTATTTTTCATATTGAAAAATTATGTATTATATTTTTTTTCAATGAATTTTGAAGTTATCTTTTATTTTGAAACAAACAAATATTAATATTCAAATGTAAGGGTGTGTTTGGAAAGCCACATATAATTGGAATTAGGTTTACTTCAGAGTAATTACTCAATTTGACGTGTTTGTCTAACCATGTAGTTACACAGTAACTATGTAATTTGAGGTAATTAAGGGATCTCAATTACACTCTCCAATTCTCATAGCCCCCATGAGAATTGGGTGTAATTACACCGTGCAATTACTAATTACTATCCGTTTTAAATAGTCTTTATTACATAATATTATTTTTCTGTATAATTACTAACTGTTTTGCCAAACATGACAATAGGAATTTGTTGACGGCGTTTTTCGTCAACTAAAAACAAGAGCAATTAAGCTAACTGAATAATTTAGAAAGAAAAGAGGAATTGAGATTTTTTACATGGTTTAGTAGTTAAATCTACCTAGTCCGCGAGTCACTTTTATTAAGATAATTTGCTTTAAACCCTAAAGGCAATTTAATAGAGTTTGAGTACAAAATTTGTGCGTGAAAATAAATTATCTACAATCCAGGGTATTTATAGACATGGTTTCGGATACTCTCTTCCATGATTTTAGGATGGAGTTATACAAATATCTTATTTAAATTTGAATTACAAAAGACTCAGTCAACAATACAATATTTAAACTAATCCTCGAAAAATAGGGATAATTTACTTGAATATTACTTTCTGATTCTTTTCAACGCAATATCGAGCTGATGCTGACATTCTTCGAGCTGACATATTTTAATTATTCTTTCGAGCTAGTTTCTTTATGTTCGAACTGGAATAGTCTACTACTTTGTAATTACGAAAATATTATTGATGGTAATATAAATAGCATTTTTGCCCCCGGAACTTTTGACACTACCAGATTGTGCTCCCTAAAATATACGACTTGTTAAAATTTCCCCCTAACTATTGATACTATCAAATTCTGCCCCTGCTACGATTTGCATCAAATAATTAGCATTTCGCTCCCCAAACTTTGACAACTACTGCTGACTACGATTTTGGCCAACGACGAGTAGACGTCAAAATGACAGTAAGCATTGAATAGAAAATAACGACACAAATAATTTTATAGTGGTTCAGCTCTAATTTGTTGGTAATAGCCTAATCCACTTGGAGTTGTGATATATGTAGCCAACACTTAAGATCAGATGAACCTAAGTCAATTGAGTTTCTTAAGTGTAAGTAGAAAAATACAAATTTTCTCTCTCTAGAGAATATAAGATTTCTCTCTCCAAGCTCTCTAATAAAATGCCCTAAGAATGTCCCAAGTCACAGTCCCAAAATCTCAAAATTAGAGAGTCTAAAAGTCTCCAAAAGATAAAATCCCCTAAAATGATGCCATGAGCTCTTTATTTATCGACTCATGGATCGTACATGTAAAATCTCCCAATTTGCCGGAGTCCTTGGTTGTTTTAACCAACTTTGACTAATAAACGAATTTAAAACACAACGATATGGTTATTACTTCAGGATATCTGAGAGATTTGTGCGGTAGTTACGAGCGATTCAGGTTGAAGTTGTTACTGAGATTCTGTAAAGAAGTCACTGGGCAGTTAACTCCTAAGATTCTGACACATCTGGTCGGCTACACTCCTCAATTTGACATAGCTGGTCGGCTAAATCTTCCTTTTGATGTAGCTAGTTGGGTGAAACACCTTTCTGATGTAACTGGTCGTGTGAAACACCTTTATGATGTAACTGGTCAGGTGAAACCACTTCTGATGTGACTGGTTGAGTGAAACCCCTTTCTGAGGTAACTGGTCGGGTGAAACCCCTTTCTGATGTAACTGGTCGGGTAAGACTCCTTCCTGACCAGAAAAAATTCTTATCCGGTCGGGTAAATCAATTCCTGACCAGTTAAACCTTATCCTGGTCGAACAAACACCCCTTCTGATGTGTCTGGTCGGGTAAGACTCCCTCCTGACCAGTTAAATTTCTATCTGGTCGGGTGAATTATTTCTTGACCAGGTAAAACCATCTTCCGACCAGTGATATCACAACTCCGTAGGTCATTTTCTCACCATTGTATTTCTCTTAGTCAACACATTTATTGACCAGTAATGTGCCGCTTGATGATCATGCACTGCCACCTGTCATTTCTAATTTCCATGTCATTGAACTAAAATTTTGGGGATAACATTTGCCCCCAAAGTTTATTATATGATTTACTTGTATGATAAACTTTTTATCTAGAAAAATGTTTTTGAAGTCGTCCAAAAGCTTCCGCCCGGTCAGTAACTTTCACAAATAATAAACGTCCGACTAGTTAAATCTCCAAAAATTGAATAGCCAATCATAAATTCAGAGAATATCCTAGCAGTTGCCTCCACGTGGTGACTCACCACTAACTTTCATATTCTCTGTGTCCCAAAATTAAAAAAAATTAACTTTCTATATTCTCTCTCCTTTTCAAGTAAACCCACAATTAAACTTTTCAGTGCATGAAAACGGTAATTATCAGTTTCCCATCTTCCATTGCGCTTTCGGGTTCATGGGTTTGTATGAACTTTGAAGTTTTCTTGAAACTTTTTGAAACCTTTGAAGTTCCATTTTTTATCTTATTTTTGTGCCCCAAGATTTGGAAATTGTGTTCCGAATTTTTTTTACACTGCAAGCGCTAGGGTTGTAGCCATAGAGAGGAAAAACATTTGAGTCCGAGTGGATTAGACTTGGTTTGTGCTCAGAATTTTTTCGAATACAGTTTGGGCTCACCTCTCATGGTTGGAACCCACGCCTATCCGATCGAGTAGGCCTTATTCCCGCAGACCACTCCTAGTCGCCCTGGTCTTCACGTCACCATCGCTCAAATATGCTTTTATCTGGGTAGTAAAATATTTTCAATTTGCACTCATTTTCTTTTTGGTTTACTCACCTCCTCGTATTTTTTGTAGATGAATCATTTCGACTACAAGGGAGGTGACAACCAAACAAACTATGATTCCTCGTCTCTCGCTTCAAGTGATACCCTTCCGAGCAGCGATTCTTCTTCAAGCAAACGAACTCCGGAAGACCATCTTCGTCATCTCAAGAAAATCCTTCTGCGATCAGCTTTATACTTCCTTCACGAAGGTCGGTTCCTTAAGCAGCAACGTCAGCATCAATCGATGAGGGTGAAAAAGTCCAATCGACTCCCTCAGGAACAAGATCCTCAAGTAGCTCGTAGAGCAACACAAAAGGTGGTGGAACGAGTGCTCTTTCTGGGAGAAAAGTTATTAGAAGAAGTTGAGACTGAAGCCTCTTCAAAGACTCCTCGCCAAGCTCGAAAAACTAGTAAACCCAAGAGAAAGGTTACCCAGACTTTTTCCAGTGAAATCCAACAAACCACGACACTTAAACCGAGGAAAGAAGAAGATCGTGTGCCTTCATGGTTTGTAGCCAAGGCTTCTAAGCTAAACTCCAAAATGTTCGATTAACATATTCAAACTTTGGGACTTGAAGGAGTGAATGCGGTATGCCCGCACCGATACCAGAGAGCACATAATCCTAGTGGTGTGTAGTGTGCCTGGTCTAGGTATCACACTTATGCAGGAGCTACTATCTCTTTGCATCCTTTCTTTAGGTCAATAGCGGATTACTTTAATGTTTCTCCCTTCCAGATTGCTCCAAACGGGATACAAGCCCTATCTGCCTTATACATTAACACTTCCAGGGTTAGAACCCACCTACCCCTCATGAGGTACATTAGTTGTTCGATCTTAGGACTAACCCTAGCCACAAGAATACAGGTTTTTTCCACCTCTTTCACAGGAAAAAAAGGGTTAAGTATCTTCATGGCATTGCCCATAAATCGAATCCTGGAAAGTATTATACGAAATACTTTCTTACTCCAGACATCAATGCCAACAACCTGGCTTTTACGCATGCAGGCCCTTTTAATCAACCTCTCCCAACTAGGGAAATGCATTCCCGGGCAGAGGATCTCGCTAACATGCCCATTTAGGAGAAGGATGTTAAGTAGTTGGTCACCTTGGAGAATCTTCAATTGGTGGGATTGTTACAGAACAACCAGTATATTGTTGTGGGCAGCACAACTAATGAAGCATATATGACTGATCAGTCTAATGCCGATACCGAAGTAGTGACTGACCAGTTTTCTCCTTAACCATCTCCTCAACCATGCCGACCAGGTGGCCTCATCATTAGAGAGCCTCTTCTTTAAAATTATCACCGACCTACCTTCCCTATAAGGCTTGGGAAAGGAAATAACATCGAGCTCCTTAGAGAAGACAACTCATCATCAAAAGACGAGGACAACATTTTCAATGAAATTCTGAATTCATATTTTACTAACAGTAACCATAATTACATTTTGAGAATGATTGTGATGAAATTTTGTAGAGTCATGTGGTCACAGCAAAACTTTTTCATTCACTTATATTTATTTTTCGTTTTCACTGACCGGACTTTTGCTTTACTTTTTTGCAGATCCAGACATGTTTAAGCAGTTCAACACTACCTCTGCCCAAAAGAGGAAAACTGATGAAGGGAGCATCCTGAATCCTCCAAGCAAGGACGTGAGGACTACACCGCCTAACCAGGGGAGACAATCCGATCAGTTAGTCACTATGCCACACTTAACTCCTCCATATATTCCTTCTTCTGCCAGCCTACAAACTACTCGATCAGTCTGCTTAAGTGAGCCCCTTCGCATTGCTGGTGAGTATGACAAAGAGTTACTAGACCACACTCTCCACCATTCAACAAAAATCTTCGAGACTCTACCTCGGCAAAACGTTGAAGTTGTCCTTCACAAATTTAATGCCCTAAAATCCCTAATGAGGTTTAATGGTTGGATAAGTAGGTCGGGAGGGCCATAATTGATTTATTATGCCATTAATTGATTATGTGCATGTTTATGTGAGTTATATTATAATATGATGTTAAATGCATGCATGTGGGTCCACATTTCATGACAGGGGCATTTTGGTAATTTGGCATGTTGAAGGCGTAATTGTGTATTTTCATGCATGTTGGTAAATCATTGATGAGGCCACATCATAATGTGGATTTTTTCGAGCCATTCGGCATGAGACGATCTTTGAGTGCAAGTTAGCGGTTTGGTCATAACGGGATTAAGTTCGGGGCTCGGGGTGAGTCTCGGGGTAATTTGATGATTAGAACATTGCCGGGAATTAAAGGGTAATGGGATTATTTATTGGTATAAGAGAATTTTAGGAATAACGGGAATTGGATGGTGTTAATTACGATCATTGGAGGCTGATTAGGATTTTAATTAGGCTTAGGGGCAATAATGTCTTTTCACCCATAAGATATATGTTAGCCATTGAAGGCTATAGAACTTGGCCAAAACAGAGCACCATTCTTTTCTTTCCCATACATCATTTCTCTTCCTTTTCCCTTTGGATTTTTGAGCTTCTTTTGAGGATTCAAGCTAAGAAAGTGGACCTTGAGGGCTTAGGATTGTATTCCACCATTGAAGAGGGTTCTAAACTGAGCATGAGGTAAGGTTCTAGCCATTAAAACTCTGGTTTGCTCTGCTTTTCTATTGGATTTCAGCTTGGATTTCTAGGTTGGATATTAGGAATTGATGGGAGTTTTTGGATAGGGTTACTTGGGTTATGATGCCTAGGACATGTGTAGATGGTTTTTGGGTTCATTTGGGAGTCTAAATGAGGTTTGGAAGCTGGTTTTTCAGGTTGGAAATGGTGGTGTCAAAGGAGGGGAAAACCAAGGTTGAAAACCCTGACTACAGCGCTAGCCAGGCACCCTTTCACTCTGCCTATAGCGTTGGGGCGCTAGGGGGGTAGCACTACCCTGCTTTTCCAGCTTCTTGTTTTAGGCACTTTTTAGGGTTTTTGGCTCGGGGTTTCAATTCCTAAGGCTCACGATCGAATATACTCACTGTTTGGGTACAATTTGGGGTCCTGTGAGTGTGGTTTAGGTCAAGAACATTTTATTGTTGATTTTCATTAATGGAGGTTATGATTGGTTATGACTAGGTAACCGCTAAGGAATCAAAAGGTCGATAGATCTCAAGGGTCATTCTTTTACTATTTCTCGCTCGAACCAGAGGTAAGAAAACTGTACCCCATATGTGACATGCATGGTTATTCATGAGGCATGTTGAGTGTTTAAATGTGGACATTGATTGCATATCAAATGCTTAGCAAATCTTGCTTACTTATGAATAGCACTGACTCATTAGTCAGAATCAGCAATGGTGTCAGTATTAACTGTGAAGCTGTGACTCTTAGTCAAGTTCGGCAGTAGTACTGAGCACTGGTCGTATGGTATTGACTCATAAGTCAGGAACGGTCTCAGCGTGTTTAACGCAAGCTGAAAAGATTAGATCTAATCGACATCAACATTGAATGACTCATCATGAGCATTATTGTTGGCCTGACCTCAAGTTCGATGAAAAACAAAAGCGCTTGTCTAGCCTATGGCTAGCCACTTAGAGCCAGGGCTAGAAGGTCCAAGTGACTGCATCGTCACATGGCTATGGGTGTTGAGCCCATGTTAGTGACTCACTCATCAGTCACTCATCTAGTTTACGTTAGTGACTTGCTCATCAGTCACTCATATGATTAGGGCTATAAGCCCCATCATGGTTAACAGAACCTCAAGTGTTAAATCACTCATCTGATCAGGGCTATAAGCCCCATCATGGTTCACAGAACATCAAGTGTTAAATCACTCATCTGATCAGGGCAATAAGGCCCATCATGGTTGACAGAACCTCAAGTGTTAAATCACTCATCTGATCAGGGCTATAAGCCCCATCATGGTTAACAGAACCTCAAAGTGTTATTCACTCATATGTTCAGGGCTACAAGCTTTGTATGATTATCATGATCATCATTTGATATTATATACATGCAGTAATGAGTTTTCTTGCTGGACTTTGGCTCAAGGGTGCTATGTGGTGCAGGTAAAGGGAAAGAAAAGTTCACCCAGCCTTGAGTGGAGAGCTTAGGTGGTGATGTGTACATATGCGGCCGTTTGACCACCATGACCAAAGAGTTTCTCAGAGGAACTAGGGGTTAACCCTATTTTTGCCGCTTAGGTCGACATGTTGTAATTTTTACACTGTAATGACCATTTTGGATTGTAAATAACTTGTAAATGCTTTTATGGGCTCATGAACAATTTTATGTTTTAAATAAAATATATCATTTCCTTTTGATGGGTTTTATTTTTACCTTAGCCTATTAATAACACCTAGATGTATGTTTATAACCAAATGACTCGATTAGCGAGTTAAGCATGGTTCAAAGCTCACAGTAACGGTCTTGGAGTAACCAGGGCGTTACAAATTGGTATCAGTGCATGCCAAGGTTTAGGGTTCTTGTAGCGTCCCAAATTTGCTAATAAGGCTTAGGGCCTAGATTAGCGTGCCTGGAGGGCAATAAGTGATTTATTATTATAATATGTCAATTTGATGAGTATGTGATTAGAAATGCATGTTTAGGTGAATTAAATATGCATGTGGGCCATGTCTGGTTATTAGGGGCATGTTTGTAATTTTAGCCCATTGAGGGCATAAATGTGATATTTATGAATATTGTGATATTTACCACGTGTGAGTGGTGATATATTTGTGATGCACGATTCGAGACAGTCCTAGGGAGCAGTTTAGTTAGAAAGTCACAACGGGGTCAAATACCCGGCTCGGGAGGAGCTTAGGAGTATTTTGGGAATATTATAATGTATTCGGGAATTATTAAATAGCGGGTATTAATTAAGTAATGGTTGGGACATGTCAGGATTAATGGGGATTTAACGGGGACTTAACGGGGTATGGCAAATGACTGGAATGCCCTAGGGTTACTTAAGAATTAAGGATAAGTTAAAGGGCTATTTTGGTCATTTTGGTTAAAGGATAGGCTTATGTTAGGCAGCAGGGGTTACCCTTGGTCTCTAGCATATTCTGGAAGGGAAAGAAGTAAGTAAAATCAGATAGTTCTCTTAGCTCTCTCTCAAATTCGGTTCACACTTTTCTCTTGGAAGCTAGGGAATTTTGGGGAAAAGCTTGTGGAGTTGGGCTGAGAATTTATGGAGTGCAAGTTTGAGGAATAGAGGAATCAGTCTAGGCTGAAATTATATGAAAGGTAAGAATCAAAATTGGTTTTTCTGTTGAATTTCCTTTTTTTGTTAGAGTTTTGGGGGTTGGACCCTTAGGTGATGGAATTTGAGTTATAATAGGATTTGGTTGGTTTCTCTAAGTTTATGTGTTGCTTAAAGTGTATTAGGATGATTATGTGATTCAATTCTGTTGCTGGGGTGTGTTTAGAATGATTTAAGGGAAGTTAGCTCGTAAAGTTTGCATGGGAATTCCGGGTTTCGGGCTCGCGCCGCGACCCACTTGAGTTTATAGGCTAGTGGGGCTTCGGGGAATTTCCCAGGCGCCGCGGCGCAAGGTTAGGGCGTCGCGACCCTAGGCTGTTAGATGTGAGGAATTTTGCCTCTATTTTGGGGCGCGCCATGGCACTTAAGGGAGGCTGAGCCACGGCCCAAAATCATGATTTTGGCTTTTTGAGGGTTTTTAGCTCGGGAACCTGAACGTTGGGGATTGGGAAGGACTCTACTACCCGGTTTGGTAGAAACCAAGGTCCCGGTGGCTAGAGTTATGTCTCGAAGTTAATTAATGGATTGGAACTTAATGGATGGATGTTATTGGTACGTTGTGACTAGGTTTTCAGTGAGGCTCGAACTAGGGGACTGTTCTCGGGACATCGGTGCTTGGAAAGCTCGGGACACAGGTAAGAAAAGCTCGGGACACAGGTAAGAAAACTATTGTACCCATAGAGAAGGGTGAGGCCCTATAGTTTGTGTTGCAGGGCACGACCCTATATGATTTTGTTGCAGGATGTAGCCCCATTGAATATGTTTATACGTGCTTAAGTATTTGTTTAATTATGCTATGTGTACATATTTGTGAATGAACGGCAAGAGTCGGGAATGGTGAAGGCCGAGAGTGGCAGGGCCGAGTACGACAAGGGGCCGGGAGCAGCGTTTAGCATGCAGAGTGCGAGTTGCCAGAGCGAGACCCTATAGGATGTTATATTATTTCATATAATATAATGTTAGATTAAATAATGTGACAAAATGTGATTTGTCACACAAATGTGATGTTTCACACCTTGTAACATATTATTGAGAGTCACAAAAATTAGACACATGTGTGTGCTCAGATGTGACATATTTTTGAGTTACAAAATCAGTTACAAATTTGTAATGAGAGGGTGATTACCACAATCCTTGACTTCATGAGGGTGACAGGTAATGAGAAGGTTGCCTATGCCACGTATATTTTTCGAGAGGATGCCCGAATTTGGTGGGAAGTTATATCCCAGACTAGAAACATTAGTGCCCTGAGTTGGGAAGAGTTTCAAACTCTGTTCAATGAGAAATACTACAATGATGCCATCAAGGCGACAAAAGCTAAGGAGTTTATCAGATTACTTCAGGGGAGTTTATCAGTGACTGAGTATGCCCTGAAGTTTGATAGGTTGGCAAAGTTTTCCATAGAGCTGATGCCTACTGATGGGACCAGAAGGGAGAGGTTTCTCGAGGGGCTACAACCTAGATTAGCCCAGGATGTTTGGATTACCACTGTGGCTGGGATTACTATCTATGCACAGGTGGTTGAGAAGGCGTTCACAGCTAAGAGCGCAGAGAACAAGATTTGGCGAGACAATGCAGCCAGAAAAGAGTTTTGCAGGACATGTCCTCCATTTGTGGGTTCTGGTAGGGGTGGAGGCCCCAGTGATCAGAAGAGGAAGGTTCTTGATACCTTCCCAGCTCCAGGTCCTGATAGGCGACCCCGTGGTATTTCAATGGGTCGTCAGAATGGCAGTGAGGCCTGGAAGACTCATCCCGAATGCCCTAGGTGCAAAAGGCGTCATTTGGGAGAGTGTAGTGTTATATTATTTTATAATATAATGTTTTAGATTAAATAAATGTGACATAGAGTGTCACATATTGTAACATATAATAGAGAGTTACATTATTTGGATACATGTGAAATATCCAAACATGTAACATATTTGGTGTTACAAATTCATCACAAATTTGTAACTCCTAAATATCACCCATTATTGTGTAGATTTGTTGTTGCACAATATTGAGATGAATTTCTTAAAGCCATATGAGAAATGGCTGATAGAGATGTGATTTTAACTCCCATATTGTGTATGGAAGTTACAAAATCAAGTGGGAATAATTTGAACGTTTTGGAAAAAACTGAAAAAATTTGTTGCTGAACTTGACTGAGGGCCGCAGCGCCTGGAACAAGCGCCGCGGCCCTAGTGGCTGACAGCTTCATACAATTTCAGTTTTTATCCAATTTTGAACGATTCCAACAGCCAAGTAACTCCCAAATCTCTATTTTAATTCCATAAAACACCCAATTAATCATTGGTAACATCCATGGGGGGTGGTGGAATTTGAAATTCAAAGGGTGTCTCTAAACTCTATAAATAGGAGCCTAATGCTCACTTGTATGACACAACTTTTCTATCCACTAGAGCACTTGGCTAGAAACACCTTGAGGCTTGATTATTCCAGAAAGCATTTCCTATAATCTGTGAGAGATCCCTTAGTGCTTGAGTTAGGGGGAAATAAGCTTTTGGACAAAGGTTTCAATTCTTGTTCAAGTTGGTGATCCCCAACACTCTTCACTTTGGTTGTGTGAGTGAGAGTTTATTGTTTTGGTTCTTGTTCTTATTTTCTTCTATTGCTCTTTCTTCTTTTCTTATTATTCTATTTACTTGTTCTTTTGTTTAAAAGTTGTAATCCTTTTATTTCCTTTGTTCAAACACTTCTAGTTTACTTGTATCTTTTTGTAATAGAGTTATACTTTCTATTTCTATTTCTATCATCTTACATCTCCTTCTCCTTTTATTTGTATTTTTTCAGTTATAGAGTTGTAACACTTTATTTAATCAATCCTTGTCTATTGTAATATTTTGCATAGAGTTGTAATATTTTCTTACCATTTCCATTGAGGCAATACATATTTTGCATAGAGACCTATTGCAAGGAGGTTGCACAGGATTCTTAGCCAGTGTGGTGGATACCACTCAGGTCATGCCAGTGAGACCAGAAGAGACCAAACTAGTCAGTGAATTCCTGGATGTGTTTCCAGAAGATTTACCAGGGTTGCCAATGCACCGAGAGATTGAGTTTTTGATAGAATTGGCACCAGGGACGAAGCCAGTGTCTAGAGCACCTTACAGAATGGCCCCATCTGAGTTGAAAGAATTGAAAGTACACTTGCAAGAGCTATTGGATTTGGGTTTTATCAGACCTAGTTTCTCACCTTTGGGTGTGCCAGTTCTGTTTGTGATGAAGAAGGATGGTTATCTGAGGATGTGCATTGATTACAGAGAACTGAATAAGCTAACAATTAAGAACAAGTATCCTATGCCAAGGATAGATGATTTGTTTGATCAGTTACAAGGTAAAAGGATATTCTCAAAGATAGACCTTCATTCTGGTTATCATTAGTTGAGGGTCAAGGAGGGAGACATACCAAAGACTGCTTTTCGCACCTGATATGGGCATTATGAGTTCTTAGTCATGTCTTTTGGATTGACTAATGCCCCGGTTGCTTTTATGGATCTGATGAACAGAGTGTTCAGGGATTATCTAGATTAGCTTGTGATCATCTTCATCGATGATATTCTGGTTTATTCTCAGTCAGAGTCAGAGCATGAGCATCATCTGAGGTTGGTTCTACAGAGACTGAGGGAGCATAAAATGTTTGCAAAGTTCAAGAAATGTGAGTTCTAGTTATCTCAAGTATCTTTTCTTTGGCACATTGTCAGTAAGGAGGGGATTAAGGTAGATTTAGCCAAGATCGAGGCAGTCAGAGATTGTCCAGGGCCAAAGAATGCTTTTGAGGTTAGAAGTTTCCTTGGGTTGGCAAGTTATTACAGATGTTTTGTGGAAGGGTTCTCTAAGATTGCTACTTCATTGACTGAGCTGACACGCAGGAATCAGAAGTTTGTCTGGTCAGACAGGTGTGAGAACGACTTCCAGGAACTGAAGCAGAGATTGATTACAGGTCCAGTTCTGAGTCTTCCAACAGATCAGGAAAAGTTTGTGATTTACTGCGATGCTTCACATCAGGATTTGGGTTGTGTTCTGATGCAGCCAGGGAAGGTGATCGCTTATGCTTCACGTCAGCTGAAAGAGTATGAACAAAGATATCCCACTCATGATTTAGAGTTGCCGGCTGTGGTCTTTGCTGTAAAGGTATAGAGGCATTACCTTTATGGGGAGAAATGTGAGATCTATACTGACCACAAGAGCCTGAAGTACTTCTTCACACAAAAAGACCTGAATATGAGACAAATACATTGGCTGGAGTTTGTAAAAGATTATGATTGTGAGATTTTGTATCATTCAGGAAAGGCAAACGTGGTAGCTGATGCTTTAAGCCGGAAGGGTCTGGGACAGATTTATAGTGCGAGAGTGATAACCAGAGAGTTAGCAGATGATATGACCAGAGTTGGTATAAAGTTGCTGGTGGGCCAGTTGGCCAATATTACGCTACAGTCTACACTGTTGGCGAGGATCAAGGAGGGCTAGTTGGGCGAGATATATTTTTGTCCGGCTAGCCAAGAGAGTGATGTAATTAGTGAACTGAGGCTCATACTTGGTTGGCTTGTCATTTGAACTCGACTTAGCCTTCTTTTCTTCATGGTTAGGAGGGTTAGCTGATCAGACCCGTTAATCTCACGTTTCTTTCCACCATTTTGACTGTTTCCACCATTCTTAGGAGGGTTAGCTGATCCGCCCGGATTATTTATGCCCATCTCCTCTTTCTCGATCGCGTCATCCTACTTCATATACTCGTCCGCTCGGTCAAGAAATTGTTGAAGTGTTAAAATTGGATTTCTATGTATACTATCCCACAAAGGGCTCCGGTAAGTGATTCCAGAGAATATGGCAACCATCTTCCTCTCATCTCCGACAGCAGTAGCTTGGTTGGCTTCTCTCATGAACATTTGTATATAATTCTTTAGAGACTCATCCTTTCCTTGTTTGATATCTGCCAAGTGTTAGGTAAAATGTTGTTTTGCCTCAATGGAAATGATTATAATATTACAACTCTATGAAATAATATTACAAGTAAATATAGATTGATTAAATAAGGTTACAACTCTATAACTGAAAATACAAATAAACTAAAGAAAGGAAGAAGATGATGATGAAGAAGAGAATAGTGAAAATACAACTCTAAGCAAAAGATTACAAGTAAAATAAAGTGTTTAGACCAAATGAAAAGATTACAACTCTTAAACAAAATATACAAGTAAATAGAACAAGAGAAATAAGAAGAAAAGCAAATATAATAAAAAGAAGAACAGAAACACAATCAAACTCTCACTTACACAACCTAAGTGAAGAGGATTGGGGATCACCAACTTGAACAAGGTTTAAAACCTTTGTCCAAAATCTTATTTCCCCCTAACTCAAGCACTAACAGATGTCTCTCAGATATTGGAAAAGCTTTCTGGAATTATCAAGCCTCAAGGTGTTTCTAGCCAAGTGCTCTAGTGGATAGAAATGTTGTGTCTTGCAAGTGAGCTATAGGCTCCTATTTATAGAGTTTAGAGACACCCTTTGAATTTCAAATTCCACCAACCCCCATGGCTGTTACCAATGTTTAATTGGATTAATATGGAATTAAAAAAGAGATTTGGGAGTTATTTTGGTTTTTTGAGTTGTTCAACAAAGATTGAAAAAACTGAAAATTTGGTCAGTTTTTGGCCTGTGACCGCGGCTAGAGACATTAGTGGCCGCGGCCACTGGTCTCTGACCCATAGACCGTGGCCACTGAATGTTGGTGGCCGCGGCCACTGACCAATTTCAACACAAAAAATTGTGCTGTTTTTCCAAACGGTTCCAAACCCTCCCAAATGATTTTGTAACTCCCAAAACACATTATTGGGGTTAAAATCATATCTCTAACAGCCATATCACATATGGCTTTTATGAAATTCATCTCAATATTGTGTAACAACAATCTTACACAATAAAGGGTAATATTTGGAAGTTACAAATTTGTAACACCAAATATGTTACATTATTTGGATATATCTCATATATCTAAATATTGTAACTCTCTATTATATGTGACAATATGTGACACACTTTGTCACATTTATTTAATCTAAAACATTATATTATAATATAATATAATTTTACATTATATTATAAAATAATATAACACCAAGTGGTTGGCATAAACTGGTGGAGTCCGGGCAGCACTGAATTTTTTACAAAACTCATTCCTGAATGTTTCCTATGAGGTAATGGAATTTGGCTTAAACTTCCAATACCATGCTTGGGCAGTTTCTGACAACGTAGTCGGGAAGACTCTACACCGATAATCATCACTTACCCCGAGCAGTTCCATCTGGTCCTCAAATTTCCCAACATGACTGATGGGATCTACTTTTTCTATATATACTGGCAGCATCGGTGCTTTATATTTTGCCAGCGGCTAGGCTGCTCTGATCTGGGTACAAAATGGACTGCCACTCATGTGGTCTATCGCATCTATTCCGAAAGGTCATTTTCATAAACCTTGCACTGTAGCCGTTAGCGCATCAAGCTGGGCTTGGATGGCTGGTGCAGCTGATGAGGCTCCAAGGTTTTGACCTCCTGGTCGGGCATTTCCATCTGGTGCACTGTCCTCAAGTATTTCTAATTGACCACCAGGGCGGTTTAGATCTTGCCCTTTGACTGGGACAATCGTCCTCTTGTTGCTGATAACGTCCCTTAGATCCTTCCGGGAAGCATGTCCTCCTAACCAATCAAACACTGTGCTCTTAGATTTTTCAGAGGGCTTACTGCATGGGACCTGCTCTCTCCCACTACGTTGCTGGCCAAGATGTAGTGGCGGCTTTTCAGTATAGCCCGGGCAGTCTTTTCCTCCTTGTTGGTCATTGCCTTTTTTCTCCTTTGACCGATCGATGTGATGATTATCAGCCTCATCTCGACCATATCCGTCTTTCAACTGTGAAGTTTTCTAATCTCGAGGAGTTGTGGTGTAACTCCCATTTTCTTTTTACAAATTATAACAATTATGAAAGATAAGAGAAGATATTTTTATTCATTTTTGAGTGCATTACAATGCTAACCGAATGTTAGAGCTATTAAGTAAAGTGGAAGAATAACTAATGAATATGCAACTATAACATTCATGGGCATTTCATTAGTATAATACCCATAGAATGATGCTAAATACAAGCAAACAATCACTAAAGTTATGAAAAATAAAGAGAAATTCATGTTTTGATGATGAATTTTATCTAGAAGGTTAAGAGATGAAGAAGTTGTGCAAATAAATGGTTGAAGGAACAAGTATTTATAGGGCAAAAACTAGCCGTTTATGACCGTTGGTGAATAGTGTTCATGACCGTTGGGGGTGTAGTTGTTTTCTATTATGGGATTTTAACAATTCTAAGTTGTTGAAGTAACCAATAGGTGGGAATAATTAATTTATGGGTGTTAGAGAAACTTTTTCAGAAAAGTTTGTGAGTAAAAAATGCTAGACTAAGTAATATAAGAAGATTGGGAAATTTTCATTTTTTTTACTATTCACCAGGTACTATTCATAGTGGGTCCCACAGTGGGGTCCGCAAGGGTCCCACAGTAGGGTCCACATGGGTCCCACAGCGGGGTCCACCCCATGGGTTCCACATGTTGATGCAGTAGTGACACATTGATGACTTAAGCAAATTACTATGCTTGATATTTTGAATATGTTATTATTCCACTATGCTTATTATTTTTAATATTTTATTAGAATAGTATCCCAAGTTTTTCCTATAAATAGCCCTTCCAAAACTCATCTTGAAATCACAAAAACCTCATTTCCTTTCTCTTACTCTACCCAAAAATATTCTTAACATCCTTCTAAAGTTCTAAACCTCGGAGATCTAGGCGAAGTTCTGTCCATAACGCTAGCCTTTTAGGTAAGCTCTTCCCGAGCCTTTCTTTTCAGTTATTTAGTTATTATATATGTATAGATTATTTTACTATGCCGTTATAATGCAAAAATTTATATATAGATTAATTTACTATGCCGTTATAATGCCAAAATTTATATATAGATTATTTTACTACGCCGTTATAATGCAAAAATTTATATATAGATTAATTTACTATGCCGTTATAATTTATATATAGATTATTTTACTATGCCGTTATAATGCCAAAATTTATATATATATATTATTTTACTATGACGTTATAATGCCAAAAGTTATATGTAGATTATTTTACTATGCCGTTATAATACCAAAAATTTATATATAGATTATTTTACTATAATGCCAAATTTATATATGAATTATGTTACCATGCCATTATAATGCCAAAATTTATATAGATTACTTTACTATGCCATTAAAATGCTAAAATTTATATATGGATTATTTTACCATGTCGTCATATTTTACAAATGCCAAAATTGAAATATGAACTATTTTTTTATGTATCCTCATAATAGTAAACTTATATAGGCTATGGTCATACTTTGGACTATTATTATGGACTCTTATGACCTTATTCCCTATTATTATGGACATGTATTATGACCTGGACTTTTCAGTATGACCATGACCACGACTTTTAGATCAGGACCTTGTCATGGACAACTATAGTATGACCATACGCCTGGACATAAAATAAGCACTAAAACAGAAAAAATGGGATAATAACAATATTAAGCTAACATTTCATAATGTAGATTTTATGTAATTTAATAGTTTGTGTTTTTATCAGGAAGCTAACAATTTCGATTGTTTTATCAAGACGCAAGGTAAGTAGAATCCTCATCTACAATACAAGTATTTTATGTGTCTTATGTGCATTTATATGCTTTATATGTTAATCTGTCATATTGTTCTTATGCATAAGTTATTTTCAAGAATGTTATATTATGCATAAGCACGCTTAATGTTCACAGACAAGTTATTGAAAACGTTAAAGTAGAGGTGCTGCTTGGGAGACCTAAGTCCCAAAAATGTAAGGAGGGAGATGTACGTCCCTATATGATGAATGTTTATGAGGGAAATTCCCTATTATCATGTTTATGTTCAGGTGGGAATGTGATTCCCTATGTAATGCCGGCAGCAGCATCCTCTAGGGCCCAAAAGAAAGGAAAGTGAAAGAAAGAAAATACATAGCATGTTGCATGTTTATTTTAATGCATATGAGGTAGTTATTCTACTTACTGAGCCTTAGCTCATCAGATAATGTTTTGTATTGTAGGTAAGAGACCCCAAATATAAATTGTTGATGAGTATACGTGGGGCCAACATGACTGTACATATGGGGCTGACCTGAAGGGAGTGGAGTTCTGCTATGCTATTTTATAAATAAACAAGAAACTTGGTTTTATTATATTTCATTAAAAGTATTTTGTGAACTTTATCATTTACTTAAAGCTTTAAAAAGTATTTCATGAACTTTGTAATTTACATAAAGCTTTTCAATTTATCAGTTGGATACATTTTCATTTCTACGTTAAGGTGTAGTAACGCCACGAAAATGATTTATAAAAGTATTAAGATTTGTATGTAAGATAAAGTTTTTATCTAGTTGTGAGTATTGTGTGGTTAAGGTTATAAACATTATTTATGTATTGTTTAATAAAGTTTTTGTAAATTCAGAATTTCAGTATTGTCATATTTAGGTTAAAATTTGTTTTTACTCTATATATATGTATGTTAAGAAAGGAGGTCGTTACATGTGGTCTGATTATGCTTGGGTGGAGTCTTCTTACCACCTGACCGGTGACTCCCTCATCTAGAAGTTTCTGACCGGTGGCTCCTGGAAGGGGTTCTAGAATTCTCCCTTTGCATCAAGGCAGTCCCGGGGCGGACCCCATCATCTCCCCGACCAGTGGGATTACTTCTACTTCTATCTGGATCCTGAGAATCGGCTTTGCCAGCGGTCCTCTGACCAGCATTATTATTCCTTGCTCCCTGGGTGGTTGCCCGTGCTGCGGCTTGGGCATTGGCCTGGGTCAACTGAGTAGCCGCTTCTAGAGAAAGTGCTGCCTCGCGATGTCGCTAGTCGGCCTCCTCCTGCCGTTGCCTAATCTCTTCGCTTCTAGCATCCATTTCCCGTCTCTATTGCTCGAATGTAGCTTTCTGCTTGGCCATTTCCTCAGCAAAAGACTCATGTCGAGCGTTGAATTGAATCATCTTTTCCTCGAAAGCCCCCATGGCTTCCTGGAGTTATTCGACCTCTGGAGTTGTCTCATCGAGAAATACCCTGGGCTCAGTGTCAGGGTTCTCAGGTGTAGGACCTTTTGGTCTAAAAGTTTCCTTTGTAGTTGACGTACCGGGCATCCTGGGCTCCATATTGGTAGGATAGTAGTGTATTTCATCTATTCAGGCTCTCAATGAAAGCACAAAAAATGTTGACCACGATTTTGGCCAATGACGAGTAGATGTCAAAATGACAATAAGCCTTGAATAGAAAATAACGACACAAATAATTTTATAGTGGTTCAGCCCCAATTTGTTGGTAATAGCCTAATCCACTTGGAGTTGTGATATATGTAGCCTACACTTAAGATCAGATGAACCTGAGCCAACTGAGTTTCTTAAGTGTAAGTAGAAAAATACAAATTTTCTCTGTCTAGAGAATACAAGCTTTCTCTCTCTATGCTCTCTAATAAAATGCCCCAAGAATGTCCCAAGTCACAGTCTCAAAGTGTCAAAATTAGAGAGTCGAAAAGTCTCCAAAAGATCAAATCCCCTAAAATGATGCCATGAGCTCTTTATGTATCGGCTCATGGATTGTACATGTAAAATCTCCCGATTTGCCGGAGTCCTTGGTTGTTTTAACCAACTTTGACTAATAAACGAATTTAAAACATAACGATATGGCTATTACTTCAGGATATCTGAGAGATTGCGCAGTTGTTACGAGCGATTCGGGTTGAAGTTGTTACTGAAGAAGTCACTGGGCAGTTAACTCTTGAGATTCTGACACATCCAGTCGGCTACTCTCCTCATTCTGACATAGTTGGTCGGTTAAATCTTCCTTCTCATGTAGCTAGTCGGGTGAAACATCTTTCTGATGTAACTGGTTGGGTGAAACCACTTCTGATGTGACTGGTCGAGTGAAACCCCTTTCTGAGGTAACTGGTCGGGTGAAACCCCTTTCTGATGTAACTGGTCGAGTGAAACCCATTTCTGATGTAACTGGTCAGGTAAGACTCTGTAACGACCCAAAATTACTAATAAGGCTTAAGTGCCTTGATTAGTGTGTCGGGAGGGCATAATTGGAAGTTATGTGAATTAACGGTGAAAATGCATGATTATATGATATGCATGACTCTATATTTATATGGATATATGGAATGCATGTTTATGAGTATTAGATAAGCATGCGGGCCATGTCTAGTCTGTAAGGGCATAATTGTAATTTTGGCCTGTTAGGGCATAAATGTGATTATTTACGATAACTGTTGAGGCCACATTATTATGTGGATACATTTATGTTTGCAGCATTCGACCCGAGACAGTCCTGGGGAGCGGTTGAGCCAGGTAGTCACTAGTGGGAATAAATGGTGGTTAGTGGCACTTTGGTAACTTGGTTGACTATAGGTAACTCTTGAGGATAGTTGTTATAAGTGGGAATGTGGCATTCTTGCAAAAGGTTAAGGAAAAGTCTAGGCTGCCCTTGAGGATTATTTAGAGTCTAAGTTAGAGGGGAGGGCAATTGTGTCATATGGCTTTAGTAGTAGATAGGCTTTGGCTGAAGAAAGGTTTGATACGTTTCTCTCATTTTGGCTTATACATGGGTTATTTTTGGGAGCTCTAGAGAAAACCAAGAACCAAAAAAGAAGAAAGACCTCTCATTTTGTGGGATCAAGTGGGGAATCAAACCAAGGAAGCTACAGGGTGTTCTACATATTTGAGGTAAGGATTTTAAGTGGTTATTTTGTGGAATTCAGCCAAGAAATATTATGGTTTGAGAGATGAGTTGTGTTTTGTCTTGTGGATTATTGGAGTGAAATTCAGCTTGGGAATCAAAGGATTTGGGCTTGGAGTTGAATTTGAAAGAGGCTTAGGGACGAATTTCTATTCAAGGTAAGGGTTCTATGCATCTTTGAAGTTATTAGCTGGTGTGGTTTAAGTTTTCTGGTTTGTGGTTTAAGTTTTGTAAAGTTTGAAACCACTTTGTGATTCTGAGTTTGGAGGAGTGTTTGGGTGTGTTTCTGGTGTTCATAAGTTGTTATACTGTTTATATGAAGTTCTAGATCGAATTGGGGACTTGGGTGTGCTTGGGTATTGATTTGGAAGAGTTTTGGCTCGAGAAAAATGTTGGGAAAAACCCAGTTTTCTGGGTTCGAGTATGAGCACCGTGACCCTGTTCTTCTGTGCCAAGGCGCTAGGTTGAATTAGGAGGAGGGAACCACTCTGGGCACCGCGGCCCTATAGGGCTGTGCCGCGGTGCTAGGCTAATTTCAGGAAAGGGGAAAATTGAGGTTTTAGGGTTTTGGCTCAGGGGACTCGGGGGACGCTTCCGCTACCTTGTGTGGGGAAACGGGAGGTCCCGAGAGCATGGGATTGGTTCTAGGAGATGATTATGAATTGATTAGTAATGAGAGTGCTTGTGTGTTTGTGACTAGGTGTATGCTTGGGCTCGGGGCAGGATCGTGCTCGGGGGTCATCTTTCTTAATCAAAGCACTTGGAATTAAAGGTAAGAAAACTGCACCCATTTATGTGAATAGAATGGGACTAAGTGTTCCCAATATTCGTATGCACTGTTATATGATTGTGATTAACCATGTGAGTATGTTGGGACTAAGAGTTCCCTATAATTGTATGAATGTCATGAGGAGGTATTATGCCATGGGGACATGTGATAAACGACCTAAGAGTGTCAGAATCCATATTTGCGCACAGGGCGCGGCTCAGCCACTGGTAGCTGAGGACAGCTTAATAATCACTAAGCTCGACTTAAGCGGGCCGGAGTCAGTGGATTGAACACTGGGTTTGGCCTAAGTAAGCATAGACAGTGGATTAGATAGAGGGTGCGATCTAAGGGCGTCGACCCTAGTTGTTGTTACATGTATACTGTTGTTAATTTGATGTTTATGATTGGCTGAATATCTAGAAACTAGATCATTGGTTATTGACTGATGTCCATGATTAAGTGAATGTTATGGCTGGCTAGTTGGTTAATTGATTAATTTCTTGTAAATCATTTGGTTATGCTCTGTGATCTATTTGATTATCGATATTGATTATGCTATGATGTTATAGTTTTCTTGCTGGGCCTTGGCTCACGGGTGCTACGTAGTACAGGTAAAGGCAAGGGGTGATGTGTTGACCATGGGTTGGAGAGCTCTAGGGGCGAGGAGTACATTGTCAGCAGCTCGGCCGCCACGGTCGAGGAATTGTACAGGGACAGAAACCTAAAACGTGTAATTTTCCATTAGAGTGGCTTAATTACTTATAAGATTTGAAAATTCTGTAATTATGTTATTTAAACCCTGGTTTGGGATCCCATGTACCAAACATTTATTTTATTGAAAGTTACTCGTTTATAACACAAATCTTTTAAACATAACCTGTTTATGTCTTTAGATTCACATTTTCATTTAAATGACTTGGTTAGCAAGTCTCACACTATTTTAAACACACAGTGTAACGGTCTTGGTTATCCAGGCCGTTACAGACTCCCTCCTGACCAGACAAAATTCTTATCCGGTCGGGTAAATCGTTTCCTGACCAGTTAAACCCTTTCCTGGTCGGACAAACACCCATTCTGATGTGTCTGGTCGGGTAAGACTTCCTCCTCACCAGTTAAATTCCTATCTAGTCGGGTGAATTATTTCCTGACCAGGTAAAACCATCTTCCGACCAATGATATCACAACTCCGTAGGTTGTTTTCTCACCTTTGCACTTCCCTTGGTCAATACATTTATTGACAGTAATGTGTTGCTTGATGATCATGCACTACTACCTGTCACTTCTGATTGCCACGTCATTGAACTGAAATTTTGAGGATAACAACTACCAAATTGTGCCTCTTTATTTATTAAAATTTTAAAATCTATTTTCCTATTAGTTCTTAAAAAATTTAAGAAATATTATTAAAAAAATTCAATAAAAGACTAAAATTATTTAAAATTCATTTTGAATACATTTAAGTTTAAAACTATTTTTTTAAAAGAAAAACTAAATTTTTACAATTAAAAAAAATATATATTTCCTTCTTTTTTATTTATTTTTATTAATTTTTCTAATTACTTTCTATTCTCTCATTTTATGCCCCTAAAATCATTTTAAAAACTAAATATATATAAAATATCATAAATTTAAAATGTACTAATTTTAAAAGAAATATATAAAACTTAATTAATTAAAAATATTGGGAAAAATGAAAGAATAGAAAGTAATTAGAAAATATCTATTAAAAAAAATAAAGAAGAAGAAGAAGAAGGGAATATGTTTCTTTTTCATTTGTAACAATTATTTAAAAAAAATATTTTCAAACTTAAATGTATTTAAAAGGAATTTTAAATAATTTTATTCTTTTATTGAGTTTTTTTAATAATTTTTCTTTAATTTTTTAAGAACTAATAGAAAATAGATTTAAAAAAATTTATAATTAATTAGGACACAATGTGGTAGTTATCAAAGTTTGGTGGGCAAAAATGCTAATTATTTTATGCAAATCGTAACACGATGTACGATATGATAATATCAATAATTTAGGAAGAAATTTTAACTTACTGTATATTTTAGAGAGCACAATCTAGTAGTGTCAAAATTTCAAAGGGCAAAAATGTTATTTATTATAATATTTAATTTCGAGCTTAATTGTGATATCTCCAAGCTCACTCTTCAAACAAGTATATTCTATTCTCGGAAAAAAGGTGTAACAGAACTCATAAACAATTGCCACTTGACATCCAAACACAACTTGTACTTTAAAATATAGTGTAATTACTCAGATATATAGTTACTACCTTAGTAATTACACAGTTGTTTCCAAACACGTTTTAAAAGTTCAAAAACTAAGTGCAAAATAAAGTGTGGTCACAGGCATAGTCTAGCGGTAGTACACATCTCCTCACAAAGAGGAGGTCCAAGCTCGAATCTCTCTCCTCAATATAAAAAAATAAGTGCAAAATAAAGCATACGTTAGATAGTTTTGCTATAAACTTCAAGTGTAACAGAAAAAAGGGCAAATTACTTGGAGGATTAGTACATCCTCGTCCCCACAACCCATTTTATTCTTCATCCTCACTCCCGTCCCCATATATTCCATGTGAGGGTGGAGCGGGGAATCCCTATAGTGCTTTGTTTACAAATTAATTAAAAGTTATTGAGATTTTAAATAAAAATAAAACAACTACAATCTAAAATTAATCAAGAAATCATATTGCATATATTAGTAAATTTCATCTCAAAATAAAAACTAAAATCCTTATAAAATGTTACCATATCCATACTTCATTAAATTTATAATAATATAAATAATTAATTATTAAAATATATGTATTTAATACAAAAAATACAAAGTAAACGTGGCCCTCTCGACATGAATGTCATTCTCACCCTTTGTTTAATGTACAAGGACATAAATAATTCTCATCATTGTCTTGTTCTCCATTTAATCGAGAAATCCATATTTGTGGAGCCCCTGTGAGAAAAAATTGTCATTACTAAGGAGTTGGAGATATTTTTTTAAAAATAAAAGTTATATAAATTATAATCATAATAGATTGAAATGAAGAAAAAAAAACAAGAGAACGAAAGGATCATTTCTATCTTTCTTTTAACCAAAACACAGCCATCCTACTGTATCTTGAACCTAAGGACTTGAAAATCAAAACAAATTGTTAAGAAAAAAAAAAGTACATAATAATAATAAAGTAAATGTACTCCCTTCGATTAATAAAATGGTAATAAATACCATCCTTTTTTTTTTGTCAGAGGTTATAAAAACCATTAATAATACTAGTAATTAAAATAATATAATAATTTATTCGTAATAATGATTCAATATAACCCCGCTATTGATCGTTCTTGTCTTTTGTGTGGAGACTGCGATGAGAATGAGAAACACTTATTCTTTGAGTGTTCTTACAGCTGGAGTTGTCTCACTAGACTGAAAGCATGGTTGAGATGGAGCTCTCGGACTAAGAATCCAGGCTGTTTACTGCATTGGATTGACAAAGCTAAGCAAATTAGCAAGGTGAGGAAGCAAATTTATACTGTAGTCCTGGCTCCTCTGGTTTATCACATCTGGATAGCCCGGAATGATGCTCTATAGTCTCACAAAGTTTGGCAAATTAATCATACTGTACAGAGAATTCGAAGTGATGTTAAATTTCGTATATACCATGTAATGCCTAAGAAGGCCAAAATTGTAGATAGAGTGTTTGAGCATATATGTAGGTCTATACAGGGGAGAAATTAGCTTTGGGTTTAGGTGTTTTGTTTTTTCAAAGTCTGATGTAGATGAGTTTTGGAAGTAATGCAATGATTCTTATTCACCAAAAAAAATAAATAATGATTCAATAAAATTAATTTAATAATAAAATTAATAGACAAAATTCACTTATTACTATTAGCCTTAAATATCATAAACAAAATAAATAAAAAATTAAAAGTAATTAAAGCCGAAATATTAAAAGACTTTTCAATAAAGATATGGGAAAACAAGAGATTTTGAAAACTATTAAGAAAAACGATTCAAAACCTTCTGACTCTTAAAAACGATAACTGATAATAACATAAAATTTGTTTTCTATTAAAAAAACATTTATCTGCCTAAAATCCTCTATTAAGAAAACGACTCGAATTCTTTGCATTAAAGCATGTCAATTTAGAAAACAGAATTAAAACTATTATAAATGCTAGGGTTAGGTATCTGTGTAAGTCTAGTAGGCTCTTCCAAAAAATTAATGATATGGAATGCACTTAAATATTATAAACAGTAACGTGATACTATTTTTTTTAAATAATAAAATTAAATTTTAATAAATATGATTTGTTAATTTAGACTGTTACATTATTATTTGAAACGTTTAGATATATATTTTAAGTACACACATCATTACTTCTTCCAAAATCTAAACCTTGTAATCAAATGATAGAAGAAATGACCGAACATGCATGGTAAATCACCAACAAAAGAGAAAGTTGCCCTTAAAAAATTAGAAAGAAAGAAAAATACTTTATAGCAGAGTAAGAACAATCAAAAAGAAACCCTAGAATATTAGACCACAAAAAAACTTTATAACAGAGAATGACATAATTAAATAAAATATGGTATAACTTAAAAAAAATTAAAGCAAAAAAAAGATTGTCTTATCGAAACTTATTATAAACAAACACACTAGGTAATAAAATAATAGGAGAATTTGACTATTATTTTTATTAAAAACAAAAAAAGGAAACTGATGCAGGGGGCGCTCGATCATGTCACCATGTGCCTCGGTTTTTTTTTTTTATCAATGGTAGATTAGTACGCAACGTAGTGATTGTTACTGTTCGTTTTCCTAGTACAACTTTTTTTTGGTAGGACAATTAATCTGCAGGCATATAAATTAGGTTCACGTAATTATATTTGTTTAGTTTTATTTATAAAATTTATTAATATTTTATATTAAATATTTATGGTTGTTATATAAATTTTAAATAAATAAATAATATTATATATATATAAAAAAAAATGACATAATCATATTAAAAAAAATTATATATTTTGATAACCTTTAAAACATTCACAATATTATTCAAAACACAATTAATGATTGGAGAGGAAATTTCTTTATTCTTCATATACTATAAATGTTATTCTAATTTCTTATTTAGTTACACAATCATACTATTTATACGCACAATGCTTATATATAATTTCTTCTATATTATTATAATAATAATAATATTTTATAATATGTAAATTTATATTAATATATTTATTAAATATTTAGTTTTGTATTAAATATTATTATAATAATAAAATTTGAATTTATATTAATATAATGAATAAATATCTAATGATATTTTATAATATTTAAATTTATATTAATATAATTAACAAATATTTATTTTAATTGTTTTTAAAAGTATATTATGTTGAATATTAGAATATTCCGTTAGAGATAACAAATAAATCATTAAAACCAAGAATTTTCGTTATCTACATACTTTTTATATAGAAGAGATATATTTCTATGAGAATTGCTAAGGGGCACCACTGGTGCCAACACCACAAGGATGTGACATATCGTTATTCGTATAATTCAACATCGAATCCCACATATTTAAATTTAATAAGTATTATGGGATATCGCTAACCAACACTAAGGTGTCACCTTATGTGGTGTTGGGCATATGCAATTGGGCAAATATCAACACTATTTTTATATATATATATTATAAATAATTCTTCTATACAGGCTTCACTTTAAGCCTTACCGGTGGGGCTCTCAATGTTTCTCGACTCGTGAGTAGTTTTCGGCACGATTTTTTATGACTGTGTATATTGTAGCTATTTAGAGCATCCTGCAAATTTTCAGAAAAATCCGAATAGTTTACAATACCGAAAACTAGGTTCAAACATGTTATTACATGCGTGACTAAAAATTTGCAAGATGCTCTAAATAGCTACAATATACACGGTCATAAAAAAACTTGCGCCAGAAATTATTCACGAGTCGAGATCACTGAGAGCCCCACCGATAAAGCTTGAAGTGAAGCTCCTATACAAAAATTCATCAATATTATATTTACTCTTATCAATTCAATTTAGATATGGATAGTATTCTCTGGTGTGAAAAAGACCACCATGGACCACCACTGGTGTATAGGGCATTCTGCAAATAACTTTGGAATGGGGCTTCTTCAGCAAAAAGACTGCTCCGAAAAAAAAGACGGAAGTTTATATATTTACCATATATTATACAAATTGAATAAGCTGGTAAATGTCATCCATCTTTTTTGTCTTTTCTATAATCTAATTTTGTCTTTCTAAAACTTAATTTATATTTCTTTTTTATTAGAGTTTCTATTCATTTTAACTCTTGTCCGACTTTATAGTTTTTGGTTTTTGGACATGATATGCATCTTCACGATAATTTCTACAAATTATTTTTACATATTCTTTTTATTTTATTTTTCATATAACTTACTCATTAAGTAAATTTAAAAAATCAACTAATATGATAAACTAATGAAATTATATTATATAATTTTAATTTAGGAAAATACTCTTTCCCTTGTCATTTTTCGTTTTTTTGCTTTATTTGATTTAATTTTTTTGTACTTTTTTACCTTTTATTGAAATAAAATTCAGCAAAACTATAATTTATCGTTATTTATACATTGATATTTATCTTTGTCTTTGTCTACATTGATATTTATCTTTATTTATTTATTTCACCTTTGCTGTTTCATTTATAGAAATTTGTGTATTCATAATCTAAAACCTTTCTACGTTTAACTATCATCATATTTATATATATATATATATGCACATGCCAGTATGTGCTTTCACTACAAATAAAGGTAACCTTTAGTGACAACTTTTTAGTCACAACATATATTTTGTGTGCCTAAATGCCACTTTTAGTAACAACAAAAAATTACTTGTGACTAAAAAGTCATACTTAATCACAAGTTGTCACTAATGTAGTTTTAATAACGACCTATTATTTTTAGTGATAAAGTTTGTTGTGACTAAAAATACATTTAGTGACAACAAATTGTGATATTTGTGACTAATACTTTTAGCCACGGACTTTTTAGTGATGACATAGGTATAATAATTTTTCCTTAGTCACAAATTTTTTGTTTTTAGTCACAAAATTTGTTGTGACTAAAACTAAGATTTTTCGTAGTGTTTCGTACTAGTATATATATATATATATATATATATATATATATGCTCGAGAAGATAATATATATATATATCATTTATACACTAATTTTTTCTTTCAACGATTTTTTATTTTTTGCCTTTTCACTTTAACAAAATATTTTTATATTTAACAGTAGATTATAAACATAACTTTAAACTTAAATAAATTAATAATTAAATAAATTAAAATAGAATATTTTGAGATATTTTACAATAATAATTATTTAAAAATAATAAAACCATATATTTTATAACTTAAATAAAATTTAATTAAATTTAAACTTAATATTATATTAAACATATAATTTATAATATTTTGTTGTAACTACCAAATTCAAAACTAGAACAAACATAAACTTAAAAAATAAAAAGGATATTTTGTAAGATATTTTATGATTATTTAAATAATTAAATCATATTTATTTAAAAATAATAAATGCATACATATCCATTTTTAATCTTATAAATTTATGTGATAGTTTGTTTTTTATCAAGTGATTGAAGCTCTTTTTCTTCATCGAATTCACCAAAAGACATTGTGAGATACATTAGAAACTTAAAATAATTGATGCATGTATACTACTGTCTACACTATGATACTACAAGAATAAAGGCTATTAGCGGCGTAAGTATTAGCGGCGGACCAAGTCCGCCTGTATTGTACAATCTATTAGCGGCGGACTTGGGGGTCCGCCGCTAATAATAAGTATTTAAAAAAACATTAAAAAATATATTAGCGGGGGACTGTAAGACTATTAGCGGCGGAGCCTCCGCCGCTAATATTCCAAATTAAATGCCCGGGAATAGTTTTTAAAATTTATTAGCGGTGGATAATCACCTGTATTAGAGGCGGACTATCCGCCGCTAATAGTATTAGCGGCGGGTAATCACTTTTTATTAGAGGCGGACTATCCGCCGCTAATACTATTGGCGGCGGGGAAAAACTAATAGCGGCGGGACCCGCCGCTAATGCTTATGAAACGGTTACAAATTGGCACCACACCATCCCTCTTCGCATCTGTTCTCCTTTCTTCTTCTCCGACTTCTCCGTCTTCTCCGACTGCCATTCTCACCATTCCCTTCTTTATCTTATGATCATTCCCTTTGATACACAGACTGGTCAGAGAAGCAGCAAGTGTAAGTAACCAATTTTTATTGTAGGTATTTAATTTTGTTTTTTTTTCTTTAATTTTCTGTGTTATATGTAACCAATTTTCTGTGTTATAGAGCCTTTAGTATTACAACAATTCTCATTTCTTTTTGGTTTAGAAGAAGACCTGCCCCGTCGAACCTTGTTGGAATTTTTCTGAAGTTTGAAACTATGAGCAAGAAACAATTTTTTTACTTATTAATTTGCACTCAACTATATTGTCTCATATTCGGATTATTCTTATTCTTCTTCTTCAAACCATTTTTTTGGTGTTGGCTTATTAGAACCTGTTTACTGAGATTTTCATAAACTATATTAATGAAAAATAAGCGAGATTAATGGTATGGAATTTAGAAGATAAAACCAGGATTTTTACGTGGTTGGGGCATTAATTAGCCTTAGTCCACGAGTCAGTTATATTAGAGCTTGGAAATCCTTTTACAATGGAGTTTTTCTCTATGTTTCAACAGAGTAACTGTATACAAGTTGAAGAGAGATCCCTTCTCCAGTGCTCTGTCACCTGTATTTATAGGCTCACAGGAGCACTGGGCTTGGGCTGGGCATGACCTGGGCCCATCAAGGATATAAGTACCCTTGGCTTCTCTGTCGAAAGCCCAATACAAAAGATAAAAATAGGAAAGACTAAGAATTATCAAGGCCTAATGGGGCAGCCCAAGAACTATATTTCACCTGACAAAATGAGGCTTTTGGTCTGGGCATTTCGAGTTACGAGGCAGATTCAGGGGACAAAACCAGTCAGTGTACTGGCAGCGCAGGTCTGAACCAGCGACGTGCAATCCCGAGGTGGCCTTTTCCGCAGGTGAAAAGTGGGGACAACCCCCACGCGTTATGGGGCGGCTTCAGGGTCACGGATGCCTTTTCCTGCCAACTTAGAGGACTTGACCCGGGTTCTTTTACCTCTGTCCCTCTTCATTTACCGAAGGCCCGGATCGTTTACCAGGCTCCGGGACCATTTGTGTGCACCTTGACCGTAACCCCAACTGACTATACGTCTCCCGGACGATTGTCCTAAATCATCTTTCCTGGACACCGTCTCGGTCTAGACCCACACTTGGGCCGTCGCTCCCCGTCATTCCCCTGCTAAGCAGGCCTGGGTTGGGCCCAAATCCAATTGCCCAGACTGTGGGCCTGGACCACCATCCCGGGCCCAAGGCAGGAAATGGGGAAAACATTTACCCCCCAAGCCTTCGCCTGGGTCTGCGAGGCGGAGGCTTGCCTTTCTCCCGGATACTCCACGGTTGCCTTCCCAGTTCCCGCTTAGAATTGTGGGTCCGTGGCAAAGGGCAATGACGCTGGGCGCACGCGGGGCCCGGACCATTTACCAATGTTCGGGTCCATTTACTGAAGTCCCGCTTCGTGGCGAAGGATACACGTGTCGCCAAGCGACTGCTGTAACGAGGGAACTAGACCTCGAAAGGTCACCTAACCACCTCAAGGGTCACTAGGCCTAGGCTAGTGCGTCAGCACGGGTTCCGAAGCGTCCCATCCGCACGGGGGTCCTTCATTAATGCTTCCGCACTGAGGTGGACCGTAGGATGGGGCGACCTTTGAAATTTGCCTCTCCTGGGACGTTGGATTGAAAAGGTGAGGATCCAGCTTTCGAGTGCTCATTAATGCCCCTGCACGATTTTGGACCGTCCGATGGGGGAATTTCTATTCGCTGGATCAGAGACCAGGATTTGGGTCTCTATAAATACTCTTCAGACATTCATTTGAAACTTTTACACTCTCGAGCCATTTCAAGAACTGAGGAGCTGTTTATGTTCGATATCGCCGACGACAACTTTCACCGCTTGCTCACTCTGCGCCATCGCCTGTTTCCAACAGTCCCAGTGTCTGCAACTCCGCCTAAGCGCACGTCCTAGGACTGCCCTATCGACGAGTTTTTGAACCGCCTTCATTAGTTCAAGAACGAGGTTCTGCCGTCCTTACCATCGGACAACCACCATCTTTCACGGCCAACTACTCACAGTAAGTATTTCTATCCTTCTTGGTAAATACATGAACGTAGGCTGTCTTTTTGTTCATACGCTTAGGCTGCTAGAACCTGCTTACGCTTAGGAATAGTGCTAGGAAGGCCGCCTGGTCCGGGTTGCTTCGGGTCCGGATGCTTCCTGGACAGATGGTGGAGCCTATTTAGTAGCCCATTTTTCGTTCTCGATCAGGGTCTCGTGGTTCTCTGATGAACCCGGACCTGATCCGGAGGGGACTCCAAGCAGTCTGTAGGAGGCCCCCCGTACCTTAACCGACTTTCTTGGGTTTTGGTATTGACTGCTTGGTTTCTTTTCTTTGTTTGCAGATCATCAACCATGACAACGGGCGTCACCCTTCATTCGGAGGAGGAAGTCAACAGGGCCCCCGTCGCCCTCTCCGGGTCCCGGACCCCCAAAGGCAACAGATGGGAGTTGGACACATTGCCGAACTTGTTCCGGAACTACCGGATGATGTACATCCTGGTGAAGCGCCTGGGCATAGAGTCCACTCCCAGACTCTTCCACAACCGCTTGGCCAGGATAGAGGAGCGGGCGCATACTTCCGTAGAAGGGTTCGGGGCCTGGAGCGCTGGCCACATCAGTGCGGGAGCCAGTCTCCTGCTCCACGACTACTTCGTGCGGTTCCTGACCTAAGTGGGAATCGCACCCTTCCAGCTTCTACCTCAAGCCTACCGACTGCTTGCGGGATGGCGTGTCTTCTGCGCCGTGAAGGAGATCGCAGAGCCGACCCCCGCGAAAGTCTTGTATTTCTACAAGATGGAACTGCAAGTCAGTGCCAAGGACAAGACCTTGGACGGCTTCAACAGGCTGAAGCCACGAGGTAGCTACCCCGCTCCCACAAGCTCCTGGAAGCATCCCCCAGACGTTCGTCATTACTGGTTCATGATGTCCGGGTTCCTTGTGGAGAAGAACCCCACGGTGCTGCTGGAGTTCCAAAGAGTGGGTAAGTGCTTCCCCGTCCCTTAGCTGGTCGGTTTCTCTTTTTATTTTTATTTTTCTCATCGTGTTACTTCGGGTGGCAGGACCTTTTGCCCAGACTCCTCTCACCCAGTTCATCCTGGAACGGAGGAGGTTTTACTCCGGGCTGAGCGCGGAAGACCTAGACATAGGGGGCTACGTCAACACGGACAACCTCCGACTGGTCGAGATGCTCACGGCCCACCAGACTATCGTCGTCCCGAGCCTTCGGGGAATCTAGTGCGAGAAGATTGCTGCCATTAGGGAGCAGCTGGCCTTGGAGCATATCGCGGAGGTGGAGATTGCGGCGCGAGCGGACGCGGCCAAGCATAAGAGGGACTTGGCCCAGACGGAGGCGGCCGCTTCAGAGGAGCTGGAAGCCTTCTTTGAGGAGGCCCTGCCGAACACGGGTACCCCTGGGGCTAGCGTATCAGGGCGAAGTAACTCACCTTTGCTCTTAACTTATGCTTCCCAAGTTGGGGACTTAGCTAGGGATAGGCTAGCACGTCGAGACCCCGCGTTTGGGGCTGGCAGGGAGATGAGACCTTCGTCTCCCGTCCCCGTAGGCTCGGAAGTTCTCATGTTCTCGTCCGGGTTCCTTCAGTATGGGAATTTCTTGAACCTGAACGACATGGGGGACCGAGTCTATTCTTTCGCGTTAGATGAGTTGAGTCACGCCCAGGGCTTAGATGAGGGTTCGTCCCAGGTCACTCTTAGTTTTGATTTCGATTTTCCTGTTTAATCATACTAACTCTTTTTTATTTATGTTTGTTGCAGGAGACTCCGACATGTCTACCCTTGTGGACGAAATGAGGCAGCTCCTCGAGGCCCGAGTTGCAAGGGCGGTCAAGGTCACAGCCAAAAAGGCTACCAAGAATAATCCAGAGGCGTCGGGCCCAGACACATCCCTCAACAAGGAGATGTCAAGGGCGGAACCGCGACCCGACGAGGGTGCAATTGTCGCGATCCCTGTCACGGCCGTGGACCCGGCTTCCGTCCTAAGCCTTGCCCAGCCTCTTCTGATCGATTTGGAGCCGGAACCCACGATAAGCCGGAGTTCCGGGAAGAGGGCATTGGACCTGGGCGCTACGGAGGCCGACACCGGGAAAAAGAGGCCCCGGACGAGTCAGGCTGGCTCAGCCGGTGAGTCGCATGGGGAAAGCCGCCTCACCGTGAAGGTGATTCCCGCATTACCGACCCTCCCCATACATTCGACACTACCTGAGGAGGGGGAAGTCGTCGTGCGGGACGAGCAGTCCCGGCTAATTTCTTGAACTTGGGAGAGTGGCCGGGACTGGAGACACGAGACGTACAAGGCTCTGACGATTCGTCGTCAGGTTGAGTTCGCTGAGCGCCCGGCAGCTTTTAGCGTCCCCCAGCCGATCGTGGATCGGCCAGCTGCCGAGATGGGCTTTCTCTTTAAGCTGGGGCAGGACATGGCCCCCTTTGCGGCGGACCTGTTGGACCAGGTGGGGAACACCATGTCTAACCTCCAACTTAAGCGGTATGCCACGATTGCCAACCCAGACATGCTGTTCATTTCCTAGGCTCTCCGCCATCAGGCCACCGCAATAAGTTTACTTCGTTCCTTTTTCTTCCCTCTTTTTATTTGTTTATAAGGATTCCTCTTAACTTTGCTTTGTTCTAGGATGCTCTGTTGTCCCATCGGAATGCTGACCTGGTGGCCGAGGCGGCCATGAAGATGGAGACGCTCCAGCTGGAGCTGGAGGCGGCCGTGAACCAAAGGGAGGCCGCCAAGGAGGCCTTGGCCAGGGAGACGGCCCAGGCTCGGGAGACTTTGAGCAAAGCGGTTGCTCAGGCAGACGTGGGTCGCGCATAGTTCGACCGAGTCAAGGTCGGGCTTGAAGAGGCCTTGACCCAGAAAGAAACCGAGGCCAACGAGAGGGCAGCCCTTCTGGAGGTGGCTGCGGCTCAGTCCATCTGGGACGGGGAGAAGATCCAGGACTTGGAGACCCAGGTCCGCGAGTAGGACAACTCTCTTCATGAGGAGATGACGACGCACGAGGAGGCTCGCCGCGGCAAGGAGAAGGCGGACGACTTGCTGCATGTCACTTTTGAGGAGGCCGTCTACATGGCTTGGCGCAAGGACAAAAGCATGAACCTCCTGATCTTTCCCGAACCGGATGCGAAGAGGGCTGAATTCGAGGCCAAGGAGAAGGAAGATGTGGAACTTCTGGAGGATGAAGCCTAGGCTCGGATCTTCACCTTGCCTATTTTTTCTTTATAATTTTGTAATAATAACTTTTTTGGACGCGTACGCATCCAAGACAATTTGCATTGCTTTCTCCGGTTTATCTTATTTTTGTTATTCCTTTGAAACTTCCTTTTATCACCGTGCATGTCATCCCAGAGAGGTGACCCGGCCCGGATTCCGGACTGCAATGCCACCAGGCGCTGTCCATCACCCATCTTAGTCTTGGAGGCTTCTCCAGTGAAACCCTGGATGTAGGCCCTCAATGTCTTCGCAGGAAGTTGTTTGATATTGGCGAGGGCGCTAATTTGCATATCCATCCTCATGGCGGCCACGAACTGCTTGCGAAAAGCCGACTGCAGCCCTGACCAGGATTGGATGGATCCTGGCTTAAGTCTCTTCCACCACTCCTCGGCGGGACCACCTAGAGTGATCGAAAAACAGAGGCATTTGCCGTCATCACTAACGTGGCCCACGGTCAAAACCGGTTGTACCGAGACAGATGATCTGGGGTCAGTGTTTCTAGTATAGGCGGTGAGGCTCGGCATCTTGAATCCCTTGGGAAGCACAGCGTCCAGGATGTGCCTCGCGCATGGCTCTTTGTCCTCTTCATCGGAGGCCATCTACATGGCTTGGCGCAAGGACGAAAGCATGAACCTCATGATCTTTCTCGACCCGGATGCGAAGATGGCTGAATTCGAGGCCAAGGAGAAGGAAGACGTGGAACTTCTAGAGGACGAAGCCTAGGCCCGAATTTTCACCTTGCCTCTTTTTTCTTTATAATTTTGTAATAATAACTTTTTCGGACGTGTACGCATCCAAGACAATTTGTATTGCTTTCTCCGGTTTATCTTATTTTTGTTATTCCTTTGAAACTTCCTTTTATCATCGTGCATGACTGATTCTGAGGGTTTGGTCTCGGTTCCAACGGCCTGGACTAGACCAATTCTGACTTTAGCTTGTCAAATTCTCAGTCCTACCCGCGTAATTTTTAACTTCAAACACCTAATGGCCTGGGCCAATGAGGTTTAAATAGTTTACTGGGAAACCTAGTTCCCTCTTTCTACCAGTCGCGGGCCACGACTTTGCCCTGGGGCATACCGGATGTTCTTCTCTCCCGGACATCGTTCGTCTGGGGTGGGACCAGCCTTAGGCTTGGTCCTCTTTTAATTTATACCCCCGGTCATCGCTCGTCCGGGATGGGACCAGCCTTAGGCTTGGTCCTCTTTTAATTTATACCCCCGAACATCGCTCGTTCGGGGTGGGACCAGCCTTAGGCTCGGTCCTCTTTTAATTTATACCCCCGGACATCGTTCGTCCGGGGTGGGACCAGCCTTAGGCTTGGTCCCCTTTTAATTTATACCTCTGGACATCGTTCGTCCAGGGTGGGACTAGCCTAAGGCTCGGTCCTCTTTTAATTTATACCGGACATCGCTCGTCCGGGGTAGGACTAGCCTGAGGCTTGGTCCTCTTAATTAATACCCCCGGACATCGTTCGTCTGGGATGGGACCAGCCTGAGGCTTGGTCCTCTTTTAATTTATACCCCCGGACATCGCTCGGCCGGGGTGGGACTAGCTTGAGGCTTGGTCCTCTTAATTAATACCCCCGGACATCGTTCGTCCGGGATGGGACCAGCCTGAGGCTTGGTCTTCTTAATTAATACCCCCGAACATCGTTCGTCCGAGATGGGACCAGCCTGAGGCTTGGTCCTCTTTTAATTTATACCCACGGACATCGCTCGTCCGGGGTGGGACTAGCCTGAGGCTTGACCCTCTTAATTAATACCCCCAGACATCGTTCATCCGGGATGGGACTAGCCTGAGGCTTGGTCCTCTTTTAATTTATACCCCCGGACATCGCTCGTCCGGGGTGGGACCAGCCTGAGGCTTGGTCCTCTTAATTAATACCCCTGGACATTGTTCGTCTGGGATGGGACCAGCCTGATGCTTGGTCCCCTTTTAATTTATACCCCCGGTCATCGTTTGTCCGGGTTGGGACCAGCCTGAGGCTTGGTCCTCTTTTAATTTACACCCCCGGACATCGTTCGTCCGGGGTGGGACCAGTCTGAGGCTTGGTCCTTTTTTAATTTGTACCCTCGGTCATCGTTCGTCCGGGGTGGGACCAGCCTGAGGCTTGGTCCCACGGGGTTTGTATCCCCCGGGCACCATCGGTCCGGGCCGGGACTAGCTTGAGGCTTGCGCCCTGCCTGGTATTTGCTCATACCCGAGATACCCCCCACAAGTGAGCGGAGACTGGTCTGGGGTCACTTGAGTAAGATTTTCATTGATTGATAACATTTCTTTATGGCGTTTTGCACATGTCATTTTTATTATTCGAGGGATCGCCCTGAGGCTTACATAATTTACAATGGAAATACAAAATTAGAACACGTTCTCCTGACTACTGATAGTATTTACGGAGATGTTCCGCGTTCCAGGCTCTTGGGACTTCCGAGCCATCGAGCCGCTTTAAGTGGTACGTCCCGGGGCATACTTCATGCTGGATCTCGTACGACCCTTCCCAATTTAGGCCCAGAACCCCTACTCCCAGATCTTGAGTAACAGGGAAGACTCTTCGCAGGGCTAAGTCGCCGGTTCCGAATCTTTGGATTTTTACTTTTGAGTTGAAATGTCGTGCGATCTTGCCTTGGTACATCTTCAGTTGTACTTGCGACTCCTCCCGGATCTCCTCGATGAGATCTAGTGATTCCTGGAGTAAGGCGTGGTTCTGGGCGGGATCATACGTGTCTCTTCGGTGAGACGGGATGGCCGTTTCGATGGGGATGACGGCTTCGCATCCATAGACCATGGAGTAAGGAGTGTGCCTGGTGGATGTCCTCTCAGTGGTTCGGTAAGCCCACAACACGCAGGGCAGCTCTTCGGGCCATTTGCTCTTGCAGGCCTAGAGTTTTTTCTTTAGCTTCCCTTTCAAGATTTTGTTGACGGCTTCCGCCTGCCCGTTTGCTTGGGGCCTGGCGACCGCGGAGAAGCTTTTGACGATGCCATGTCTCTCACAAAAATCTGTGAAGTGGATGCTGTCGAACTGCTTCCCGTTATCAGATACAATTTTGTAGGGGAGGCTGTACCGACACACTATATTGTTGATGACGAAATCCAGGGCCTTCTTCGAAGTGATCGTGTTCATGGGCTCCGCCTCAACCCACTTGGTATAGTAGTCCACGACCACGATGGCGTATTTCACTCCTCCTTTCCCGGTCAGGAGCGATCCTACCAGATCGATCCCCCACACCGCGAAAGGCCAGGGGCTAGTCATTAAGGTTATCTCTATCGGCGGGGCCCGCGGGACCTTCGAGTATCTTTGGCACTGTTCGCACTTGCGGACGTAATCAATACAATCTTTCTTCATGGTCGGCCAGAAGTATCCTTGGCGTAGAATCTTCTTGGACAGACTAGGCCCGGCTGTATGATCTCCACAAAAGCCTTCGTGCACTTCGTGCATGATGGCGCTTAGTTCTGTCCCGGACACACACCTGAGGTAAGGCATGGACAACCCCCAGTGATAGAGTTTTCCATCCATCATGACATATCGGTGGACCTGGTACTGAAGCTTCCTGGCCACGACCCTGTCTGCTGGCACCTCACCGGTTATAATATAGTGGATATGAGGTCCCATCCAAGACCTTGAGTGGTCAATGGTGTTGACCGCGGGGACTAGCCTGGCCAGTTCTGCTTCAGCGTCGGTGGCCAGCTTTGCTAGTGTGTCCGCGAACACATTTTTCTCTCTGGGGATCTGGTGGATGGAGTGCTTTTTGAATGCATGCATCATCTCTCTCGTTTGAGTCACAAAGCCGCCATTCTCTCTCCTTTGGTTTGATACTCCCCCGAGACTTGCCTTACGACTAGCTGGGAATTGCTGTAGATCTCCAGGTCGTGGCCCCTACTTCCCGGGCCAGGCGCAGCCCGGCCAGTACGGCTTCGTGCTCAGCTTCGTTGTTCGATGCCTTGAACAGGAAACACAGGGCGTTTTGCAATTGGTGTCCCTGTGGTGATACTAAGATGATCCCGGCCCCGGCCCCATTCTCATTTGAGACCCCATCCACGAACACCTTCCACACAGGCGCCACGGGGGCCACGGGATCGCCTTCCTGGGATATCCCGGAACACTCCACGATGAAGTCGGCTAGGGCTTGCCCCTTGATGGATACCCTAGGAATGTAGGCTATATCGAACTGACTTAGTTCCATGGCCCACTTTAAGAGTCTTCCCAACGACTCGGGCTTCTGTAACACTTGCCGCAGGGGGTGGTTGGTCAGGACTTTTATGGTGTGGGCCTGAAAATAAGGCCGAAGTTTTCAGGACGCCATCAGCAGGCAAAAAGTCAGCTTTTCTATTAGTGGATATTGAGACTCGGTACCCAATAATCGTTTACTCACGTAGTACACCGAGAGCTGGGTTCTTTCCTCCTCCCGTACCAATGCGGCGCTGATCGCGTGTTCGGTCACTGCCAGATAGAGGTACAGAGGCTCCATGTCCACTGGCTTTGCTAGGATCGACACTTGAGCCAGGTGCTCTTTCAGTTTTCGAAAAGCTTCTTCGCATTCGACTGACCATTCGAACCGTTGGCTTCCTCGAAGGATGTTGAAGAACGGGATGCACTTGTCTGTGGCCTTGGAGACGAAACAGCTTAAGGCGGCTATCCGCCCGGTCAGACTTTGCACGTCCTTATGCTTCCGGGGAGATGACATATCAATTAGTGCCTTGATCTTATCCGGATTGGCTTCTATTCCCCGGAAGCTCACTATGAAGCCCAGGAACTTCCCAGAAGCCACGTCGAAAGTACATTTCTTGGGATTCAGCTTCATCCCGTGCTTCCGAATGACTGCGAAAGCTTCGACCAGGTCGTTCGAATGCTTCCCGGTTGTCTTAGACTTGACCAGCATATCATCGATATAGACTTCCATGTTTCGCCCCAGCTGGGCCCGGAACATTCGATTGACAAGCCTTTGATAGGTTGCCCCAGCGTTTTTCAGTCCGAAGGGCATGACGATGTAGCAGTATATTCCCTTGTCGGTTTGGAAGCTGGTGTGCTCCTGATCTGCCACATGCATGGAGATCTGATTGTAGCCGGAGTAAGCGTCCATGAAGCTTAAGATCTCGTACCCGGATGTTGCATCCACCATTTGGTCGATTCGGGGAAGCGGGAAACAATCCTTCGGACAAGCCTTGTTGAGATCCGTGAAATCGATGCATGTTCTCCACATTCCGTTCGATTTCAGCACCAGGATGGGGTTGGCCAGCCACACGGGGTATACAGCCTCACATATGAATTTGATTGAAGACAACTTCTCTACTTCCAGCTTGAGGGCCTGCGTTTTTGGTGGACCGGGGTCGCGTTCGGGTCGATATTCAATGCGTGGCAGATGATGTTGCGGTCGATCCCCGTCATATCCGAGTGAGACTAGGCCAGAATATCCTGGTTCTCCTTAACTTGGGCGATTATGGCGGCCCGGACCTCTGCCGACAGATTTTTCCCGACCTAGATGACCCTGGCTGGATCGGTGTCGCTAATGCACACCTCCTCAATCTCGTCCATGGGCTCCAGGACGCGGTCGTCTCCTATCCTCAGGTCCAAGTCATCTTCTTCCCGGATCACTCTCTCAGCAGGTGGGGGAGGAACCAGGTCGACGATGTCCTCAAAGGGCTCGTCCCAGACCATGTATATTGGCCGGGCGGACACGTGATAGAACTTTTGGGCGCTCTTCTGATCTCCCTGGACAGTTCCCGCCCCTCCCTTATCGCAAGGGAACTTTATGCAAAGATGACGGATGAAGGTGATAGCCCCAAACTCGACTAATGCGGGTCGACCGAAAATGACATTGTAAGCAGTGGGGCAATTCACCACTACGAAGGTGCAGAACTTGAACGAGTGCTGCAACTCACTCCCCAATGTTACGGGCAACTGGATCTTCCGCATGGGGAGTAACGCATCTCCGTTGAAGCCATGGATCTAGGTTGGGCACGATGCCAGATCCGCTTCAGTCAAGCCAATCGCGGTGAAGGCGGGCTTGAAGAAGATGTTGACGGAGCTCCCGTCATCTACCAGCACGCGGGACACCAACTTGTTGGCGATCTGCGCATCTATGACCAGCGGGTCATGGTGCGGGAAATGGACGTTGCGGGCGTCGTCCTCCGTGAAGGTGATAGGGAGGTTCATCAACTTCGGGCGCTGAGCCGGGGCCTGGACAAGGGCGCACACCTCCTGATCGTGGTCCAGCTCGCTTAGGTAGCGCTTTTGATCGTTCCTAGACGGCCCTCCCAGGTGAGGTCCGCCCGAGATGGTGGCCACATGTCCGTCCACGCAAGGGGGTGCCGTCCCGGATGGATAAGGCATTCCAGGGCCGGGTGCTTGCGCGATGAGGGCCCCCTGAGGGGTTTACACCATCGGACCCTGCGCATATCCTCCCTGAGGCGGATATGCCCTGGGCGTACCCTATACCGCGGGTTGTCCGGGACCTACTGACAGGCCCGGGACTCCCACAGGCATCCTGACCAACTGGTAGAGATGCCCCAGCTTAATGAGATTCTCGATCTCATCCTTGAGCTGCCGACAGTCTTCGGTCATGTGGCCCACATCCTTATGGTAGGCGCACCGTTTGCTGGTATCCCTCGGATTCCTCCCCCCTTTGAACATGGGGCTAGGCTTTCGGTAGTGATTTGCCTTCTCTGTGGCCAGGAAGATGTTCTCCCTGGTGTCCACTAGATTGGTGTATTCTGAATATTGGGGCTCGTTGCCCCTTTTTCCTTTCTTAGCCGGCTCAGTCCGATTTTGGCCTTTGCCAGATCTCTTCCCCCGGGAGGGGTTTACGCTTGCCTCCGTTACTCCCGCCTGCGACTGCTGGGCCCCGACGGGGGCAACGCTATGACCTGCTGGCACGGCTCCATATCTGGAAAAGTGGGCGGACTGGACTGGGGCATACCCTGAAGAGGCAGGGCCGTACACCGTAGGGGTGTAGGTAACTCTAGGCGTAATGGCTGATCCCGGGGCGATTGGGGGCATGATGTAGGATTGCGCCGGGAACTGCACCCCGTACCCCGGGAACGCCTGGGCACCGGGCTGTGGCGCCGGAGGCCATCCGAAAGCCTGGATCTGAGCCTCTTCCCAGTTGATAAATCGTTGGGCCCTCCTTATGAATTCTTCCAAGGTAGCCGCCTTGCTACGCTTCATATCATCCCAGAGAGGTGACCCGGCCCAGATTCCGGACTGCAATGCCACCAGGCGCTGTCCGTCGTCCACCTTAGTCGTGGAGGCTTCTTTAGTGAAACGCTAGATGTAGGTCCTCAGTGTCTCTGTGGGAAGCTGTTTGATATTGGCGAGGGCGCTAATTTGCATATCCATCCTCATGGCGGCCACGAACTGCTTGCGAAAAGCCGACTGTAGCCCTGACCAGGATTGGATGGATCCCGGCTTAAGTCTCTTCCACCACTCCTCGGCGGGATCACCTAGAGTGATCAAAAAACAGAGGCTATTGTCGTCGTCACTAACGCGGGCCACGGTCTTAAGCCGGTTGTACCTGGACAGATGATCCCTGGGGTCGGTGTTTCCGGTATAGGTGGTGAGGCTCGACATCTTGAACCCCTTGGGGAGCACAGCATCCAGGATGTGCCTCGTGTAGGGCTCTCTGTCCTCTTCATCGGAGTCGGTATCTGCTCCTTCCTGCTTGCGGACCAAACGGTCCGTGACATTTTTCAAAGCGGCCAGCTGTTCCATGAGCTGCCTGGCCGTGCCATCCTCCAGGGGGATTCTTTCGCTCCTCCTGTCGTTGATGTTGTTCCTAAGGTCACCACCTCGGGGGAGGATCTTTTCATTACGGGCCCGCTCTTTCCGAGCGTTCAGTACGTCGCGTAGGTCTATTTGGGACTTGTCGTCCCCTGAACTAAGGGCATGATGCTCTTCACTAAGTGGGCACTCCTGGAGATTTTTGGTTACCGAGGCACTGGGGTGCAAAGACCTTTCCCTTCCATCTCGCCCTGGGGCGTGCCGGGACCGCGCATCCCGCGGCCGCGTCCCCTACGAATCGCACCTTCTCTTTCCTACGGAGCGGCCGGGAATGGGTCCCAACTTTCGTGACGGGGGTGTCTTTCTTTCGGGTCTTTCCCCCAGCCTTCTTTTTCTCCCGGTCCGGGTTTCCTGGGACTGGCTCAAGAAATTGTTTCGTGGGAGGGGCCGGCCTCACGTCTTCGGGGACTCTGGCTCTAGCCTGCTGAGCGGGCTGTTGCACTCCCGGAAGCGGGCCAACTGGGAGATTGGTCGCCGGACCCTGCACGGCTATGAATGCCTGCAGGTCCTGGAGGGATTCTTGCATCCGCCGATTTGCCTCTGCCTGCTCAGCAATCCTGGCCTCCTGGTCCAGGACTTGCTGTCTCAGTCTAGTCACCTCCAGGTTCTGCTGGTTGGGATTTCCTCCTGGGATCTTGGGATCTGCAGCTTCGTCGTGGTATTCCCCCTCGTTCTCCTCCTCTTCGTTCTCCCCTTCGTACTCTGTTCCACCCTCATAGTCTTGTGACTCGTCAAGGTGAGACGTCTGAGGATGAGCGTTCTCAGGCGGATTCTGAGGAAGAGGCTGGGAAGGCAACGACTCTCCATTGCCCTGCTCTGGGTTAGTAGGGTCGAAAGTGGTGTGTCTTGTATTCACCATTGTAGTAGAGGTTTGACGTTAGCACTAGCTTTCTCAGGCTCTGAATGAAAGCACCAAAATGTTTACCGAGATTTTCGGAAACTATATTAATGAAAAAAATAAGCGAGATTAATGATATGGAATTTAGAAGATAAAAACAGGATTTTTACGTGGTTGGGGCGTTAATGAGCCTTAGTCCACGAGTCAGTTATATTAGAGCTTGGAAAGCCTTTTACAATGGAGTTTTTCTCTATGTTTCAACAGAGTAACTGTATACAAGTTGAAGAGAGATCCCTTCTCCAGTGCTCTGTCACCTGTATTTATAGGCTCACAGGAGCACTAGGTTTGGGCCGGGCATGACCCGGGCCCATCAAGGATATAAGTACCCTTGGCTTCTCTGTCGGAAGCCCAATACAAAGGATAAAAATATGAAAGACTAATAATTATCAAGGCCCAAGAACTATATTTCGCCCGACAAAATGGGGCTTTTGGTCTGGGAATTCCGAGTTACGAGGCAGATTCAGGGAACAAAGCCAGTCAGTGTACTGGCAGCGCAGGTTTGAACCAGCGGCGTGCAATCCCGAGGTGGCCTTTTCCGCAGGTGAAAAGTGGGGACAACCCCCACGCGTTATGGGGCGGCTTCAGGGTCACGGGCGCCTTTTCCTGCCAACCTGGAGGACTTGACCCGGGTTCGTTTACCTCTGTCCCTCTTCTTTTACCAAAGGACCGGATCGTTTACCAGGCTCCGAGACCGTTTGTGTGCACCTTGACCGTAACCCCAATTGGCTATACGTCTCCCGGACGATTGTTCTGGATCATCTTTCCTGGACACCGTCTCGGTCTGGACCCACACTTGGGCCGTCGCTCCCCGTCATTCCCTTGCTAAGCGGGCCTGGGCTGGGCCCAAATCCAATTGCCCAGACTGTGGGCTTGGACCACCGTCCCCAGCCCAAGGCAGGAAATAGGGAAAACAAAACCCTTTCCCTACGACATGGGCAATGTGATGAGAGTTTTGACCATTCTGGTCAAGATTCCAATATTCAATAATAAAATTAGAAACGTTACATCACTTCATAGTTCCGAGCAACTTTCATGGTCTAGGCACAAGAGGACAGAGAAAGAAAAAAAAATTGTCCTAATAGTTGAACTAGAGTTCATTTTTCTTGTGTTAACATTATTTTGTGACAAAATATATACAAAAGGCACAACACTTTGTGGACAGAGTGTGCTATTGTTGCCAAATTTTAACTTTTTAAATATGATATCTTTCAATTTTCTTAGGTTAAAACCCTCACGCAGTATGCATCCCATACCCAACACAGGGCCATATAAGCCCTCTTCTTGATTTTCACATAAATATTGCCCTGCTATTTTCACTACTAGTGTAACTAGATATGCAATAAAGAATCGTGAATTTATTTTCCAAATACTATGTTACTTTGATCTTTTCAAAATGCGTTTGTAGATATAGGATTATGTTGCATCATATTATACATTGGTTTTGTGCTTATACTTTGGTTTTGGCAGTGACTCTTTTGTGATTGGTCTTGGTGGCTGCCATTTTCGGATTACACTTGGTGGCTTTAGGAATTTCGGATTATTAGCTTGGTGGGTCAGAGGTATTTTTTTATGATTTATGTTGATATCCATATTTTGGACTATAGTCATTGATGTATTTTGATTTTAGATTTTATATTTGGTTTTTTGTTATTGAATTGTTGTTACTTGTTAGTATTTTTTAATGATGAATCTGTCATTTTTGCATTATGTGTACAATTCTCTGTTTTGGCTTTGTGTTCCTAGTCTCTGTTTATTTGGAATAGTTTTTTTAATGCTGATAATGCTCTCTGTTTGTTTGGATTTATTAAAAATTTTGAAGGCTTCTTTACAAAAACAATGTCACATATTTCTAAAACATTTTCTTTTTAAAATTTGGTATTTTTTTTTACCACATTTTAAAATCGAAAAAAAAATTATGTCACATTTTTTGTGGTTAATGTTTAAAGTCCATCATTATTTAAAAAAAAAACTTTTTGCTTTTGAAATAAAAACTTTAGTAAAAAGACTAATATTTGAGAGGATTGACACAAAGATTTTAGATTTTGTCCCCTACTACCTGAAAAAAAAATCTTGCATTGAACATGTTTCACAAAAATAGAACAATAATTAATTTGTAAAATTATTATAATTATAATTTGTAAAAATAGAACAAAAAAATTAATTAGTAGTTAATTAGAAGTTAATTTATTTTCTCTGTCCCGGTATGCTTGTGATTGATGGTTGTTGACTGTGGACCTCGGAGAGTTGATTATGCAATCTGATCAACCTGCTGCATATGTTGGAGCTGATGAAGAGGGTGACGACGAAGCTGATATGTCAGAACATGAGGAAGTCGCAGATGCAAAGGATGAAATGTTAGTTGAGCTTTGTGAAGATGAAAATGTGTCTCTGGTTACTGATGGAAATGACAGTGATTACTCTGTTTAGTTTTTCTATTTGTGTAACAGAACTATATATTTAAATATAATAAAGTTTTTTTTTGTAATTATTATTATTATGAATTGAATGTGATATACTTCTATTTTACTGCTAATTACTAACTAATAAATTTTAAACTGAAGTATAATGTCAGCTGATATAGCAACTTATCATGGCGGAGATGGTGGGGGTCAAGACCCGCTAGATCCTTCTAGGGTATCATCATCTTGCGAGTCAGGTTAAATATTGCATATCAAAATTATTTTTAGAAATTATATTGTTAGATAAATATAACATCAATACTAATACTGGTTATTGTTAATAAATTTTAAAGCCCCGCCGACGAGAAGAAAAGGTTGTGGCCTTGCCAGTAATAATGTTCTTGAAGAACGAAGGAAAAAAGCCGGGAAACCATTGGATCTAGAGCTTGCTCCTGTGACCAACAAAGTGGTTGGGTAGGAGGATCAAGCTTTTATTCGCATGTTGGGCACTCTAGTTACCATTTTGTGTCCAGGACATTATTTGGATTTTGCTAATGTACCTCAACAGTTTAAGGATCAAGTGCTTGATCATATGAGGGTAAAAAAATTACGAATCTTGTGCTTTTCATTATTTATTTCCATTATTTACAAAGTCATCTAATTTTTTTTCTTAATGCAGTATTACTATAATATAGACGATCATCCACAACGTGAGTCAGTTCTGGCAACTGTCAACAAGGAGATGGGCGAAAGATATCGCGAGAGAAAGAACAATAGACATAAACACTTCAAAAGTCTTTATGCTGGACCAGAAGATTTGGAGAATGTCTTCTCTAAGCCACCAGACCATTGCACTAAGGAGGCTTGGCAGAATATTTGTGAATTGTCTTTGGGCAAAAGATTTTTGGCTCGTTCCGCTAAAAATCAGGCAAACAGAAAACAAATGAAGTATGTAACAACACAAGGCACAAAGTCGTTGACAGCTAAGCGTCACCAATATGTAAGTGAAGATGTTAATTTAATTTTATAAAATAACACATTCTGAAACATTTTGTTTACATTTGTAAAGGAGAACCCAGATGCGCATGTTGTTGATACTTGGAGGGATGCTCATATGAAAAAATCGACAAAATATTTTGTCAATGAGGCAGCTCAACAAGATTATGTAAGTGAATAGTATTATTTTCTTGTTTCTAATTTTTGTTTATAATGTTATCTTTATACAGGAAAAAATAGCGGCAAAGGTTCAGAGGTCATAACTTGAGAGGCAGAGTCAATAGCAGAGTGAGACATCTCTTAATATATTTGGCGTTGATTCGTCCCCGGTCGATCAATACGAGATACTAAGTAAAGTACTTGGGGAGAGACCTGACTACCGAAGAGGAGTAGGTTATAGGGTGAAAGGGAAGGCAAGAAAGATAACCTCTAGCTCTATAGATCAAAGTCAGTCCCGAGCAAATATTGCTGCTACACCTAATGAAGATATGACTACTATGGCTCCGATGATGAAGGCAATTCGTGAGACGCTTTAGAAGGTGGTACCTGAGCAACCCAGTAATCTGTATGACCCACGGTTTGACAGTTTTCTACAGAGGTATTTGCCACCACAATCCGAAGGTGGTTCGTCTTCTCAGAGTAACACTGCCAATCCTGACCTTCATACACCGCCACAACAGCAGTACCAGCCTCCTTTACAGTATCCGCCACAACAGCAATATCAGCCTCATCCACCGTATCCGCCACATGTGTCGTTGCAACAACCTCCTCAGTATCAAAACCAATACATTTGTGGACGCTCTTCCCAGTCTCCTCCACTATATTTTAGCTTTACCGATTTTCAAGGAGGATCGATGCAGCCTCCGCTACCAAATGTTAGGTATGGGGAGGTTGGAGGTTCGTCGCAGCAACCATATGTAAGATATGGTGAGTTTGGGGGCGGGTCGCAGCCACAGCCTCGAGATCAGTTTGGGGACCTCACGCTCGGACGATCATCACAGCCACCTTATATTCCTTCACCGCCACAGCCACAGCCACAGCCACAACCGTTGCCCTCACAGCCACACCAAAATGTTGAAGATGAGGACAATTTCAATATTAATCTTAATGATTTTATTTAGTTATTAGTTTATGCATTTGGACTGAATTAATACTGTATTTATTTTTAATGACAATAGCGATATTAGCTAGGTTGATAACTATTAAAACTATTCACATTAATTTTAATATTAGTTATGTTTAAATTAATTAAATGCTTATTTTGTTAAATTTTATTATGAATTGTTTTTAAAAATAATTAAATTTAATAAATATTAATTTATTTCAAATAAATTTTAAAATATATTATAAAAACAATATTAGCGGCGGACCCTGCGGCTAATAAAATGCATCTGACAAATGTATTAGCGGCGGGCTCCGCCGCTAATAACATTATATCAGCGGCGGGTGTGTCAGTCCGCCGCTAATAAGCATTAATAGTGACACATAATTAGCGGCGGGTCCCCGCCGCTAATACGTATTAGCAGCGGATGTCACCCTTATTAGCGGCTGAGGCCCCTGCCGCTAATGTGATCAATTCTTGTAGTGTGACTTTTTCTATTCTTATTTTATTTCTATTATTAATTTCTTTTTAAACATTATTGTATTTTATATATATATATATCATGTAGCCATGTAAATATATATATGAAAATATTGTGTTTAGATGTTATATAGGTTTATTGATATATATATATATATATAAATACTACAAAACTATAGTTCATTCTATTATATATATATTAAAAAATAATGAACCAGTTTTTACAACTTTAAAACTAAGCAAGCGTTCATTTCACGTTGCTTCTACCTAGTATATATATATATATATATAGGGGACGACTATAATGGGGCATGCCTTTTGCCCCCACCGGATGGACGTCTCTGTTTTTGGTCCATGGGAAAATTATGCTCTAATTTTTTTATATGACGGTATACATTATAGTTATTTAGGACCTTTTACCCGTTTTTAAAAAATTCCGAATAATTTACAATATCGAAAACAAGCTTCAAAATAATGTGTTTCACGCGCGTATAAAACAAGCTTCAAAACAATTTATTTGTTTATTTTTAGCATTGTAAATTATTTAGAATTAAACAAAAATTTGTGGGGATTCTAAATAACTACATTGTACACCATCATATAAAAAAATTGAATTGTAATCTATCCATATAACACGAAAAACAAGTTATTTTTAAGCCTATTTTATTCGTGTGTGAAACAAATTATTTTGTAGTCTTTTTCGATACTGTAAATTATTCATAATTTCCTAAAAATTGGCGGGATGCCTACTATAACTATAGTGTACACCGTCATATAAAAAAATTTAAGTTATAATTTCTTCATGCACTAAAAATAGAAAACGTCCTTACCGGTGGGGACAAAAGGCATGCCCCTATTATAGAATTTCCACATATATATAGGATAATTTTATGGTGCATACCTTTTGTGTTTCTTGGCTTGTGAACAGTTTTTGGCGCGATTTTTTTTATGACCGTGTATATTGCAGTCATTTAGAACATCCTATAAATTTTCAAGCAATTCCGAAATAAGTACAGTGCCGAAAACTAGGTCCAAACATGTTGTTTTCCACGCGCATAAAAAAAAATTAGTCACGTGTGCAACAACCTCTTTGAACCTTGTTTTCAGCACTGTAAATTATTCAGAATTTCTTGAAAATTTACAGTATGCTCTAAATAACTATAATAAATACAGTCATAAAAAAATTGCGCCGAAAACTGTTCACTAGCTGGAAACACAAAAAGTATACGCCGGTGTATATACTTATCACATGTTCACAGTGTTTCTAAAAGTGTTATCTCCGATCCATCATTTACAATAAATTCTTTCTTATATTATCAATGATGCTACTTAATTATATATTTTTAACTTTTTGGTAATAGTAATATGAGAGTGTAAAAGAGAGAAAAAAAACTCTTAGGTGTATAACCAAATTTTTATGACCTCTACATAATTTTACATTTTACATTACGAGTTACGACTATATTAAAAAAAAAAACTATGTTATGTTATTAAGTATCAAATTTTTAGGTGTAATGTTTCTGAAAAAAAAAATCGTATTGATTTTGGAAATGAAAAAAAAATGTTGTTTGTTCACAAATCTTGAAAAATGACTTTGTTCAGCTACACATGAGTTTTGCACATTAATTATCCAATTAATGAGATACGACTAAACGTGATAAGACACATCAGCAACAATGATTTAATAATTATAAAAAATTGAGATATGTAGCAACTTCTATCACGTGTCAAAGTCCTCACACACACAGATATAAATATATATATATATATATATATTTATATTATATGCTAGAAACAAGTAAAATATTAGTGAGCTCTGTTAACATGACAACGTTTTCTTTAATATTTTTTACTTGCTGAATACTAAGTATTAAAGTAATTCAAATTGATTTGAAATAATACTAGTCTTTAAAATTTTTCTCTAAAACAATCTAATATTTGTGTGGGCAAGTCACTACAAAAAAAAAAAAAAGAGTCTACCACGACGAATTTTTATCATTGCTGTAGATCAAGAAATCGTCGCTGTACATGTCATCACCAAAACGACGTCGCTGTAGGTCCGTATGTATAGCAATCTACGGCGACGACAAAATGCAGTCGTCACAGTAGTGTTTTACTACAGCGACGACATGTTGGTCGTAGTAGGGAATCTTTATTTTCAGTTGGACTGGGATATTGCAGCGACATGTCGTCGCTATTGGTGGTTGCAAAATTTGAATTTCAAAAACTTCTACAACGCCCCTGAAGCTCTCTAACTCATGGCTGGTTCAGTTTTTCCATGACCTTACTTGCACCACGTAGCACCCGTGAGCCAAAGATCAACAATAAAACACAAATAATAACATAAACAGATATTCAACCAATACTCAAGCAGGTATCTAATCCATTTAAACGGCCATAGGGCCACACAAGTGCATACTGCACTTTTCCTTTTAAATGCTATAGAGTAGTATAAGCAAATATCACGCTTCGATCTTTCATGCGGTAAAAGAACCACACAAGTACGCACCACACTTCCAGATATAAACAAATATGCATTTCAAACATAACACAACCATGTATAGCACATTTATTCATGTTAAACAAACATTCCAAGCGTGGATATAGCCACGTTCCATAACCGAGGCTCACGCCCTAATCTCAACACAAGTGCAGTTTTCTTTCCTTAAGTCCTGAGCAATTTAATATAACGATGCTGAGTGTAATCCTTTCCTCCCGAGCCTAGCGGTACACCTCCTAATACCAACAAGTTTCCCAGCTGAATTCCCACACTAAGCAACCTCTAATCCCCCAAGAGCAAGCTTTAAATCCCACCAAGGATTGCTTCCAAGATTGAAGTTCACAATTCTCTTCAAAAGCTTAAGAGAACACTTTGCAAAGGGGAGAGAGAGAGATAAAAAAGAATCTGAGCTAATCAGTTCAGTCCTTGGCCTAATCCAACATAATGGTCTCAAAAAGACCAAAATACCCCTGGTCCGCAAGTCTTTCTCAAAGCCTCTGAAAGGCAAAAAGGTCAACTACCACAAATTCCCCACTAAACCTCTAGTTTCACTTACAATCCCCATTAACTCTGCTAATCCTCTAAATATAAATATTCTCCTCAAATATAACTCATACTCTAATGAGTCCCGGTAATTCACCAAATTACCAAAATAATCCTAGGCTCACCTCGAGCCAAGTATTTATCCGTGTTGTGAATTTACCGCTACTTTGCTAAAAATGACCGACTCATGCCGAATGTCTCAAATATATCCACATAATAATGTTGTCTCAAACATATAGCACATATAATTATAGTTATACCCTCAACGAGTCAAAATTACAAATATACCCATTTTTAACAAAAGCGGGACTTTAAGCACATTAAATGCACTTAAACATACATAGTTAGTCATATTATAATATAACTCATATAATTCGCATAATCACATAACTATTAAAAAATATCACATAGTATCACATGAAATTTCAATAATTTCCTCTCAACACCCTAATCAAGACACTAAGCCTTATTAGGAATTTTGGGACATTACAACTATCCCCTCCTTATAAAAATTTCGTCCTTGAAATTTACCTGAACAGCTCGGGATGTTGACCACGCATGTTTGACTCTAATTCCCATGTCGCTTCATCGACCTTACTGTTCCTCCATATATAGTACTTTATCCAGAGAAATAGTCTTGTTTCTCAAGACCTTGTCTTTTCTATCCAAGATCTATATTGGCCGCTCCTCGTAGGACAAGTCTGTCTGTAGCTCCAGATCCTCATAACTCAGCACATGAGTTGTATCAGACACGTACTTCTGAAGCATAGAAATATGAAACACATTATGAACCCTTGACAACAATAGGGGTAAATCCAACCTATAGGCTACCTGTCCAATCCTCTCCAAGATCTAAACAGTTCCCATAAACCTAGGGCTCAACTTTCCCTTCTTCCCAAATCACCTTATTCCTTTCAAAGGTGAAACTCGGAGAAAGACATAATCGCCGACTTGGAACTCTACACTCATACGCTAAGGATTAGCGTAGCTTTTCTGCCTACTCTAAGAGGCGAGCATTTGAGCTCTATTATTCTCAATAGCCTTATTGGTTCTCTGAACTGCTTCAAGACCCAAATATCTCCTCTCACCCATTTCATCCCAATGATTGGGTGATCTACACTTCCTACCATACAACATCTCATATGGAGCCATTCCATGATATGCACAATCATCCAACATATGGATGGGTTAACATGAATGCTAAGGATGCATATGTAAGTAACTTTCTAAGTTTTGTATATATGTTTATTAATTAGTTATATTATGTATTAATTGTATTGTTCTAAATTGCACAAGGCCTTATAGCAAAAAGTTCAGATGCAAACGCAACCCCGATTCTCATTTTTAGCAGGAAGTGTCTCTATCGATGAGATGCAAGTCATCACGAAGTTACTTGGTCAACGTCGTGGCCACAACTGAGGTGTTGGACGCAAGTTGAAGGGCACTAGTTCTCTTGCTACCAAAGCCACCGGGGCCACCAGGGCCTCCTCGCAGTCAGAGTCATCACCATTTACGTCGACCATAGTTGACCCTGTAATGGTACCAGGTGAGGCTTTCCAATCAATGGTTCAACACTTTAGTGAAGCCATCATGACCCAGAACAACAACTTTCTCAAAATGCAACAATTTATGCAGCTTCCAACCCGAACACTCCAGACTCGCGCGATTTCAACTTGTTAACTTGGACATGAATATGATCCAGTCCATGATGGCGAACTTTCCAGTCCCGGGCCAAATTCCACCACAACAACCACCACAGCAACCACTACAGCAGCCTGACAATGATGACGACTTTGAGATTGATTTAGATGACATTTAGTTTGGTTATGCTTTTGAACTTATTAATATTTTGTGTTATTTTTTACATTTTCGATACTACTTACTTTTGTAAAAAGTTATTTTTTATTTTTATTTCAAATTAATATAATTCCTGTTAAATATTCAAAAAAAAATATTAATATTAAATTATTTTTTTGTTAAATAAATTATTTTTTAAAGTAATTTTTAAAAAAATATCTATAGCGACGACATGTCGTTGCAGTAGAGTTAATGCAGAACACGAAAAAACTGACAATTTCGTGCATCTACTGCGACTCATCGCAGTAGGGGTTTTCCAAATTCAAAATTTCAAAATATTCACCGCCATATAACGACGACATGTTGTTGCAATAGATCATTTTGACAAAAAAAAGAGATGTTCTACTGTGACAGACATGTCGTGGCTGTATCACAGCTCTACAGCGACAAAGCCATTTTTCGTCGTTGTAGGGCTCTACTCGTACGGATCTACAACAACGATATTTTTGCGACGACATGTTGACGCAAAAAACCTTCAGCGACGACAAAATTCGTCTCAATAAACCTCTTTTCCTGTAGTGAATCATTGAAATAGTAGAGAATACTAAAAAAGTTCAGAAAAATACAATCTTAGTATCTCTAAGACACCTAAAGAAGATAAGCTAAAAAAACTACAACGTAAAGCTTCATCTACTCTAGATGTAAAACTATCACTAGAAGCTCCACCTCGAACATCCTCAAGCATTGAAACTACATCTAAAATACTTAAACTTTGTGTTTACTAACGAATAAATACCAAAACTTTGTTCATTTTGGTGGTGAAAGTATCAAAATGTGGACCAACCTTTAGTTAACACGTGGTTATTAGCTGGTCAAAAGTCAAACTTAACAGTTTTGGTACTGCTAAAAAAAAGTTTTGGTGCTTATGTGTAAAAGAAGTAAAAAATTTGGTACTTTAGCCGCAAATATCACTTTAATAAATAATTATTAAAAAATGTCATTTTATATGTTTTTTTATTCTATTATTCTATTGATTATGGATTGAATGGCAAGTGTTTGTAATGTTGAAGGTTGCTTCGTGACACCAACCTTATTCCTTCTCTATACATATATTAGAAGCAACTTCACATGTTTGAATGGTGATTCTACTTATATAGTCATATCACATAATATACATATATATATATATATATATATAAAATGGTCATACACTCAAAGAATAACAATGATATCTAACGTAGAATGAAGATCATCGTAAACCATACATGCATAGTCATGATAGGCCAGACGAAAGAGTTACAATCATAGGTAACATCACAAGTACAACTACAAATGATGTTATCGTAGAGCAAATTAGACTATATATAAATGTACATCTGTATATATAAGTTAGATCTATCTCACCAATAATGATATCGAGTAAAACAAAAATTTAAGAATTATCCTACCTATCGCCCTTAGATATTTATATAGCCAGAACTAATATTTAAAAAATAAAAATAAAGGGTATACATACATTCTATCTTACTTTTGTAAGAGAATATTTTTTAATTACTTTAGTATTTAGTTTTTTCTTTTTTGCAGCATAGTATTTAGAATATTATGTTGGAAATATATACTACAGTATGTTAACACAAAATTTACACTATTATATAGAGTTATAGGTTAAGGCTAGTCTATAAAAATATTTGGCAATTTGTCCAATCGAAGTGATGTACCACCTAATAAAAGCTAGAGGTGTTCATTTAGATTTTTTTTTTCCTCATCTTGTTTATAAAAGTAGAAAAAATAAAATAAAACTAGTGAGTCTTTTTTATTAAAAAAACCAAATAAATGAAATTATAAAGTATGTACCTCTTTAATTTTTGCTTGATTCAGAATTTGTATACAAAATATAAATAAATAAAGAAAAAGTGCTCCATTTTATTGGTTGGTGATTAAGTTATAAAGTTTGTACCTCTTCAATTTTTGCTTGATTTATAATTTGTACTTTGTTACAATATATATATATATATATAAATAAAGAAAAAGTGCTCCATTTTATTGTGTGTAATTAGGTGGAAATATATATGTCCCAATATCCCAATAATGATGATTCTTCCCTTCTATAATGATGTCCTACCAAATTTAAGAAAGGTATTTCACACTATTGTATTATACCATTTATTGTAATTTAGTCCTAAAAATTTTAATTTTAGCAAGAAAGTCCTCAAATTTCTAATTTCTTAACAGTTAAGAATTTTTTTTAAACAAATATAATAAATTAGAATGTATGTTTTCCATTAAAAATTTATTTTTTGTAATTATAAAATATTTAATTGTTCAAATATTAAAATTTTAATCATTATTAAAGTTTAATCATTAAAATTGGAACTTGAATAAATTATAATAAATTGTATAATCTAATAATGGATAGAGCCAAATATACTTAAAAAGGAAACCTTTATTAAAATATATATTTATAGATTAATTGAAGAACAGCTGTTCAGAATATAGCAAAGACTGGAAAAATCTACAAGTAGTCCCTACCAACTACAATGAAAAGCAAGAAAGAAGATTACAAAACTGTGGCAAATAATGCATCTATTCCTCTATTTTGTCATCATAGAAAAAAAAATTGGAATTTCAAAAAATGAACAATATTGATAAAGGATTAAGCTTAATGTATGTGAATGCAATCTCTTTGCTATTTTTCCTCAAAATTTAAATTTAGAAATAAAGTACCCTTGAATTAATTAAGGATTAAAAGTCATATATCAATATATATATATAATATAATTGTATAAAAAATTTTGAATCAAAATGTGAGATAAGAAGGGAAAAGAATATAATGTTTGATATTTATACTCTCTAAAAAAACAATTATTTTAAATAAATAAACTTACCTATTTTTTGTTTTCATTTTAAAGATTATATCCCCTCCTCTTTCTTTATAACCCTAAATTTCTTCTCCATTGATATTTTCTCATATAACCATCATTTCCCTTATAATGAATATATTCCATTAGTTAAATTTGCTTTATTTTATAATTTATTGGTCTATTAATTTATCTAACTCAAATAATCTATGTGTTATATACACTAATTTATAGCTAACTTCCTAATCATTTCATTAATTGACTATTATATAATACTAATTTTCCTTTCTTTAGTTAAAAAGGTTGATCTTCTTTTCTATCTCTTCTTAAGTATTTTTTTTTAATATACATAATAAACATATATATATAGATAAATATCTATTAAAAAAACGAGCAAGAGTTGACTATGCAGTTGATTTTTCTTTAATTAGGTTTAATTAGATTTACATGTTGGAGGTGTAAAAGAACACACTAAACATGGGGAATAATAATTCATTATGAAATTATTTATCAATCAAATCATACATGATTTGCCTTAACTTTTACCGTTATCAGAGAGGTTGAATAATGAGTGGCTTTTTTAGCAACAAAAAAAAGTTAAAATTATAAAAGCAGATAATTAATCTCAAAATCACAAACAGTTTAGACAATTCTGATCAAACCAGACATCACATAACCATTAATATTATGATCGCCCCAAGGTTTTGTTATAAGAATTACAATTAATATAACAATAATAATAATTAAAATAAAACGATAAATTTATGTTACAATATTATCTTCCTCAAAGAGTAAGAAAAACCCTTGATGAGCAAGACATCATTGGAGTCAATTACAGTTTTATTAATATATATATATATATATATATAGCATCATCTTCTGGTTTTGATAACATATATAAATATATTTATATCTTTCCTTGAACTAAGCCATATGCTACTACAAGAGCCATAATGAGAGAATTATCCACACTTGCCTCTATGATTAAACTCAAGACATCATCTCCCAAAATTACCCCTGAAGTTGACAACTTTCTCTTTACCTGAAAAAAACCCAGATCACAAAATCCTAATCAGTTTCACAGCTAATAATAATAATAATAATAAAAAATCTCATTTTTAATCCAAAACTATATCATATTTATGTATATATATGTATAGATCTAAAAAGGCTCACCTCAGCCACTAATCCTCCTTCACCATCTGTTATCCTGAGAGCTGATGTACCAGAAGAGCCTTCTAATCTATAGTGACTGGCAGCCTCAATATTGTTATCATAAGCAACGTCACAAGAGAACTCTTGCCCAAGATTAAGTACCCAGTTGCAATTTTTGGTCACTTGAAATAATGGTTTGTCTATAATCAAATCCAAACCATTAATGTTACTTTTGTACCCTTCCCACTTTCGAAACATCCATATTTTCTACACAAAAAATATCACTAATTGTTAACATCATCTTCATAAAAATAGAACGATAAATAGCTGAGATCTCTTAAAATGGTCAAGATTGTACCTTATCGTTAATTAAACGATAATAAAGTACTTGTAAGTAAGTATATTTATGTATAAGATAGATAGATAGATAGATAGATAGATAGTTGATCTGTATCAAAAAAACCACATACAATATTAACTATATAGAATTAAAAGCACTTACTTTTCGAAGGATTGTAAAGAGAACTTTTCCCTTGAGATCCATGAGATAGACTTTATCGCTATCCTGTTCGTCATAGTTATCAATACGATAAACCACTTCACCATTATCATTATACACAGTGCAACCATTCCCTTGCATCACAAGAGATTTCATCCACATGGTCAGAGTTTCTTTCTTTGAAGAGAGATCAACTATCTCTAACGCAGCAGCTTCAGGATGAACTTGGGCCATTGATGAAAGAAAAAGAGAGAGAAAAAGAGAGGATTTTTTTGAGAATGGCTTCTTGTGATAGCTGAGATATTCTTATAAACACTAGCTACCTAAAGGGCTCCAAATTTATGAAGAGAGGGAGACAGTACTGGAGCCCACTGACTGCTCACTTTTGAGATATTATACTAATGCCATCCATGTGTGGTGCCCACAAATTTTGTAAAAGTGAAACTGGTTTTGTTGTTCTTTTCTTGTGAGTTTTTAATGAGAAGATAACAGAGCTTGAAGCCACGCACGCACTCAACCAATGTCGACTGTGGAGGGTTGTCTTAATTGTTGGGCAAATTTTCATGCCCAATATGGTCATTTTATATACTTAATTATTTCCCAAACTCTAATTTTTCATGCAAAAATAATTTGTTTGATTGTTTGTGTTTTTGTAAAACATGACAGCACTCGCATCATTTTCTCTTTTTCTTTGTATTACTAAAGGTTTATATAATTTTAAGGGGATATTTTTGAAAAATATACCCGCGGATTGCTAACGTGACTATATAGTGTGATTCTTACGTCAGTGTCATATATGTATATAATTTAAAATAAAAAAATTATTTAAAATTAAATAATATATATTTGTTATAAAAAATTTAAAAATTCAAAAATAATTCAAAAATTAAAAAAACATACTTTGTCTTTTTAATTCTTAAAAGATTAATTAAATAAAATTTTAAAATATTAAAAAGATATAAAACTGAAACTTATCTATTTTTTTTGTTTGACAAAATTAAATTATTTATTTTTAATAATGATGAAATTAATAAAGTTTAAACTAAATGAGTTTAAGTTTTTTTTTTAAAAATAGATGAGTTTCAATTTTATTTTTTTAAATATTTGAAAATTTTATTTAATTAAACTTTTAAGAATTTATTAAAAATTAATCTTTTAAGAATTAAAAAGATGATTTTTTTGAATTATTTTTAATTTTAATTCTTTATGAGAAATATATATTTTTAAATTTTAAATTTAATTTTTTTATTTAAAATTATACACATGACGTTGACGTCACAATGAAAAATCAATGACCAAATAGCCACATAAGATAAAACTTAGCAGAAAGTCCCACTTTATACAACAATGTGAATACACTACTACTACAAAAAAAAAAAAGATTTTAGGGTGCGTCCCCTGCGAGATTTCTATTTGAGAGCCTTAAAAAGTGAAGTTTTTTAGGGTGCGCGTTGCGAGCCCTAAAATAATGTTTTTAGGGCTCGCACTACGTGTCCTAAAAGATCTCATTGAGTGCCTTTAAATAAAGTTTTTAGGGCTCTCTTCGCGTGCCCTAAAAGAATTTTTTTAGGGTGCGCAATGCGTGCCCTTAAAAGTTATATTTTTAATTTTTAAAATATTAATTTATATTTATTTTAAATTAAAAATTATGATTCAAATGAAACATTTATATACAAATTTGAAAACTTATAGATTAAAATAACAAAACTTATACATTCACTAAGACAGTTACAAATCTAAAAAAATAAACTTTGGAACAAATATGAATAACCTGGAAACTTCTACCCAATCCTAGAAAAGAAACAATCTTGATGTTTGCATTGTGCATTACAAATATAGCAAAAATGATAAGTCTTACTAGATGTTTGAACCATTTCTTCCCATCAAGTCCATCTATGTTATTTCTTTATACAAAAATCCATATAGATGCTAATTTTATGTTCAATTAGGTAATTAGCCTTTATAATTTACTTCTCGGGCTCTAGATGATTTCTATCAAAGTGCTCGAGTCCCTACCAACAATTCATTGAAAATTAAACGTTAATTGATTTATAAATCATAATTTGTGAATCCTTAGAAATTGTTATTCTAATCGATCTAGAATAACATGTGGTTTTGTAAAATAACTCAGCACGAGTCCGTAAATTTCTAGGAAATGGGCAGTATATCGGTTGCAAATTGGACATCTCCAAATTTTAAAAACTTGCAAACATATCACATTAACAGCCCCTGAGGAATCCAATAAAATCACAGTGTGCTAATTAACTCATAATATACTATTAACATACCTAATTACATTTGATTTCCTAATTCACAATTAATTTCTAAAACCCAAAACAATAAAAATTGGGGTTATAAATAATACTCAATGCTTGGATGGTGAAACGAGGTTTGGTGGTGACGTTTGTAGCTCGAAACGCGCCTCGGGACACCCAAAAGTGGCGGCTGGCCGAGACCTTCACTAGAGCTCTGGCATCGGCAGTGGCGCCACCATTCCACGGTGGTGGTTCGGGAAGACAATGACTGGGTTTCGAAGCCCAAGTCTCGGGGAGAGTCATGGTGGTGGTGGTTCTTCTTGGAATGACCTAGAATGGTCGGATTTGCACTGTGATTTCTCAAACCAACCTCCATGGATTCAAGCGAATGTCGACTTCCAATTCCGATAAATGTTGAGTCTGATCGTTTAGTGGGTTTTGAAGCCCAAAACACAAGGAATGCAGTGGTGGTGGTCGTTTGGCTTGGGGTGGCTCGAGGCGGTCGAAAAACACTTGGGAGTGTTTGGGAAACATAGAGCCACCGCGACTTCGAACAACTCTGCGTGGCGGAGGAGGGCGTGTGAGGGGCTGGGCTCGCGGGGGTTGAAGGTTGGCGACCTTTTGCGTCCCCTGGTCTGGTGCGTGTCTACGGTGGATGGCAACAGGCCTGTGGTCGGGCCTCACAGTGACGCAGGCGAGAAAGAGAGAGGGAAAAAGAATCGGGATGCAAGAGAGAAAATAGAATCTGAGGAAGAGAGAGGGAAAAGTGAGGGTTGAGTGATTTTATTTTCTTTTTCTTGTTTAATTAATAATAATACTAATTTTTATTTATTTATAGCCTTTTAGGACCTATATTAGTCCTTAAAATATATATTTTTAAGGACTTTCACTAAGTGTCATAAAAAGTCTAGGAGATGTTTTTAGGGCTCACACTAGGTGAGTGTCCTAAAAGCCAGTTTTTGTAGTAGTAATATTTCGGGCGTAATTTTTAACAGCTCGAAAAAATCAGGGGGCACAATAATGTATTGGTCATAGTTCGAGGACAAAAATCTTAAATAGTCTTTTATTTTTATGATTAATACCTACATTTAGAGAAAGACATAGTGACTAAAATACCATTAGTTTACATTTTTAATCTTGTGGTTTGTATTTATGAACATGTGGTTTACATTTTTGGCTTGTAGTTTACATTTCAAAGCCTAATGGTTTACATTTTAAAGTCTTGCAGTTTACATTTCAAAGGATTGTGGTTTACATTTCAAAGCCTAAAAATGGTCCAACATACATTATGATTAAAAAAATTGGGTATTAGTTAACAATTTTAAAATTTTGGGTAAAAATAGAAGGGACTAACTTAATTTGGGTACTACATGTAATTTCTTCAATTTTAAGTCCCAGTTTGAAATCTTAATATAACTTTTGTTTTGTCAATTAGTAAAAAAGAAATGATATCTTAAATCAATAGTTTGAATAATTTTCTTCTCACTTTTTCACTTTTATTTCCAACAAATTAATTCATCACAAAAGAAAAACAATAAAAATTTAATTTATTTGAGTTTATTGTTAATCAAATTTAGACTGAATGAAGATTTTTACTAATTTATAAAATAAAGAGTCATACATGTAATTATTTAAAAAGAGAATTCAAATTAGTATTAAAAAAAATTTGAAGAACCCGAAATGATATATATTCTATTATATATAACAAGCCCGGTAAAAGATAATAATAATAATAATAATAATAATAATAATAATAATAATAATAATAAAGAAGGATATTTACGACGAAAGTACTCAAATAATTACGTTTGTAACAGTTAAGTATCTTAGATATTTTTTTGTCGGCGAAAGTACATCCCGTCTATATTTTATTGCAGATGTTTATTTTGTCACTAAGTTCACCACGTGACATCAAATTTGCATATAACTTGGATGCTTTTGTAGTAAAATCTCATAACTTGGGTACTTTTTGTCGCACATATATCTTAAATTTGATACATTCGTCAATATGTCACAAGCGCATTAACAGTTATAATAGATGACTACAATGAAACATGAACAGGAGGTACTTTCATCGACAAAAAAATAATTAAAGTGTCATAATAATTTTGGTAATTTCGCCGCCAATATCCTAATAATAATAATAATAATAATAATAATAATAATAATAATAATAATGTATAACATCATGAATTATGCAATTTTGCATGGGATAATAAAAACCAATAAAAATAAACAGTAGCCTGGTGGCAGTATTATCATTGGTTGACCCTTATCTGGGAGGTAGGTATACAAATACATATTAATTTGTATCTCATTTCTATTTTTTACGTGTGCTAATTAATATGAATGATCAATTTATTGATTGATTTTGGTTTGCTATCTTGTTTTGTTTTTTTATCTATGGCGGCCTCGGGATATCTTGTTGCTTAAGACTCCTATATATCACTATTAAATAAATGTAATATATTCTTATTTTAATGTTTTTTTATTTAGTCACAATTTTTAATCACAATAATTTTTTTTAATAAATATTCTTTTTAGTCGTCTAAAATTTGAGATATTTTGTGACTAAGAGTGTAACGGTATAATGACATATTATTATTATTATTAATTAATTAATACGTTATCACTTTTACTCACAAATAATAAACAGAATATCCTATAATTAGAAATTTATTTTCATAGTTTTTTAGCAAGAATTGTCCATATGTAATTAATATCAGAAGGGTCAATTTATTGTGTCACGTTAGGAACAGGTAGAGATATTTTTGTCAATTTATTACAATTCTAATAATGGTAAGAATTGGACACATAATTAACCAAAGACCCCACACAAACAAAAACCCATGTGATGATAGGTCCTTTTCTTCCACACCGTTGAGTTATACCAAAAATATATAAATATATTATATAAAAATATATAATAATTAATTTGTTAAGTCTTACTGTAAGATGTGTACATCAATATATGTGCATGCATGTAAAATAGTGTACATATATTAAAATTATCTTACTTTTTTTTTGACTTGTTCATACATATTTATGTGAGTATAATAACAAAATGATGATCATTTACACTATTATTTGAAAGGTATATATATTTATATATAGATGACATATTTGTGAAAAAGATATATATATATATATATGTATAGGATAATCTTTTGCTTCTAATATATTTGATTTTTTGCTTGCATGTGCTTATCTAACAATTTACATACAACTGTCTAAATTTTCTCCTCCTACTTAAAAAGGGGAAAAAAAGAGTAACAAAAGATAATCCTTGATTATTATTTCTTAATTTAAGAAATAAGTAATCTGTTCTAAATTTTGATTTCTATCTTTGTAAAATATATATTTATTATAATCAATAGAATATATTTGTGTCATTATTTTATAAATTCGTATCTTTTTATCAGAATGAAATTAGAATAATATTGAGAATAATGATAATATATAGAGTAAATATATAAGAATAATAATTGATGTGGATAATATATTTTGTGGTTGTCTGTTTTAATCTCATAAGAAATATCAGAGTCAGAATTAATTTGTTTGTTCAAATGTGAAAATATATAATAGGATAAGAATTGTATAGACAAAATATCCCCGCCACTTTAAGTTTTTTTTCTTGAATATTGAAATTTAGTTAAAACAGTTAATTAAAACTAAGAAATTTATCATTTCAGTATGTAAATAATAAACTAGAATTGATTTCCACATTAACAAAACTTAATCAAGCAAAATTAGAAAGACGCTGGTCACTATAAATCAATAACAAAGCAAATTTAATGTAAAATATAAACATTAATTAGGGTTGATAATTTTTTACGACACAATTATGATTCGACTAGAAAATTACACAAAATAAATAGAGGTTTGGGTGACACATTTAATAATCGTATCATGTTTGTGTTTGTGTTGAGTTTTCGACATATGTTTAATAATCGTGTTGTGTCGTGCTTACCTTCAGGGTCGGCCCTAAGCTAAGGCGGGCTAGACACATGCCTAGGGCCCCCTTAGCCCAATGGCCCATTTAATTTTTTTTTAAATACCATAAATTTTTTAGAAAGACTTTACAAAAAAAGCCCCCTAATCCCTAATTTTTCCTAGGGCCCAAAACTCTTCACGACCGGCCCTACTTACCTTATATAATTGTGTTGTGTCATAATCGTGTTACGAAAACACGAATTATTTAACATATGTTTCATAATTTTTTATATAGCTATGTCTATTCTAGGGATGACAACTGGTAGGGTATGGGTAGAGTATGCATATTCCACAACCGTACCCTATAAAAAAAATTATACCCATACCTTACCCTATTACCCTTTAATTTTTTACGGTAGGGTACGGGTATTACCCTATCGAATATAGGGTACCCATGGGTAAACCTACCCTAATAAAATTTAAAATAAAAAATTTGAAAAAAAATCAATATATTATACTCATAAAATTAAATGAAATATAACATGATATATTATATATATAAAAATAGTAAATACTAATAAGTCATTATTTATCCTTATAAAATTGATAAGAATATAATATAATGTGATGGAGATTGTAAAAGTTAATATGATATATTATCTTTATTTATACTTGTAAAGTTAATTAAAATGTAATGTAATGTGTTAAAAATCCTAAATATCAATAGGATATATTATATTTAAAATATGTACAGAGTATTTTATAAATTTAGATTATTAAGTATTTAATTTTTAGTGTATAAATTATAATTAAAAATTAATATTAATTATTTATAATATATTGTATGACATGTATTTATATTTATAAAATATATCAATATTATTTTAATTTATCTTATAAAATTTTATTTTAATATTTTAAAAAAATATAATTAAATTTTAAGTATATTCATATAAATTTACATATATATATATATATATAAATGTAAATAACTATAAATAAATATACACATATAATCAGGTAGGATTGGTGTAATGCCCTAACTTTTCTTATATATAAAAAAAAAAACTATTCAAAATAAAATATATAAATAAATAGTAGATGTTGCCATATTTATTAAATGAAAAAGAAATTTCGACAAAATGGGATCCCTGTAAAAAAAAAACAAATAGTCTTAACATAATCATAGCAACAATCTTTATTGGAAATAAATAAATAAAGTTGGCTTGTCCGAGATCTCCCATCGATTATATGGTCCTCACAGGATACACACACTTCTGGATCGAGTCTCAGCTTATTGCATCTGCCCTAAAGTTTCACTTTTTATCTACACAGAAGACAAAGAAAGGAATGAGCAACTAAAGCCCAGTAAGGAAGTGCTTCACGCCTACAAACAAAAATTCTATCTTCATAAAAATAAAAAAAATAAAGTCATAACATGAACTTTATAGCATACTAAATTTCAAGCAATAATTTATCAACAACAATATCACATATATCTACCACAGCAAACAACATATAAAAAAGTTGAGGAAGCAAGAGATCCGATTCTGTTGGGAATAAAATACCCCTGAGACCACACTTGGTCAGAACTATGGACCTACACGGTCAAATACTGTGGACCTACGCGGTCAAAAACTATGATCTTTGTACAAACTCAACAAGTTCAACAAGTAAGACTAGATTTACATAGAACAAAGACTAGTTCTATCTAACTTCCTTACCTCAAAGAAATCAAAAACTGGCGCAAGTGATTGCAAAGATCAACCCTCGTCTTAATGTGACCAAAATACCCACAATTATTCCTTGCTACTAATCTCTTGAACTCTAATGCAAAAAATAGCACCATCAGTAACTTTCTTGAAATATTTTTATAATCATCGAAAATAACAAAATTGTACCTTGAATATTCTACTAGGCCAAATTCGAAGCACCAAAATATCACTTACGTTCTCTTCATTTCCTATCACTTTGAAAGCTTGTTTTATTTTGAAAGCTCTATATATAGACCAAGGATGTAACAACCTTAGAAAAATATCTATTTAAAATTCCCTAAGACATCTACCAACCTTATCCTCATTGTATCTCTCGGTCAACAAAGAGAATCACCAATAACTCTAAACTATCTGACTATATAAATTTTAAATAAACTTAAGTCTAAATACTTAGCACCATTTAAGGAAAACACGTATAATAATCCATTAACTCAAATATCCCCTCAAAACAGATTACTCTAAAAATCCTGTAACATATATAAATTTATTTGACTAGAATCATTTTTCCCACCTATCTCGGGAGGCTTAGGAATTAGATAATATCCCCATTATTTTCTTATTAAAATATTCACATAATAATATTGTAATACTTTAGCTACTTAAAAAAACATTATGATTAAAAAAATCACCACTTAATTCCTTAAAATAATCGCACTCCACCATAACAATAGTATTATTTAATATTATTATAACTCAAAATAAATATCAAATTTTCTAAGAAGCTAATCCTATGGTATTCTATGCAATCATCTCACTTTTCCAACATTAATTAAAATAATACCATAACTAAAAGTATTATTTTCATTTACCACAATTTATGAACATTTCATAATAAAATAATTAATTAACTAGACTACTTGGGTTCTACAATCGGGTAGGGTAATTACACCTATACCCGTACCCTACCCTATACCCTCATCAGATACATGTGTTTGTACCCTTACGCTACCCTAAATCCTAACTTATCGGGTACACTACTACAAAAATGGGATTTCCCGACAGTTTTTAACTGTCACTATTGAGCAACGACGACAGTCGACTAACTGTCGTATTTGCCTATGCTAGCGTAGGGGTAGCTATGCCGACTGTTATTAGGTGTCGATGTTGCTGGCTACGCCGACAGTTATTAGGTGTCGCCGTTGCTGGTTACGCCAACAATTATTAAGTGTCGCCGTTGCTGGCAACGCCGACAGTTATTAGATGTCGCCGTTGCTGGCTACGTCAACAGTTATTAAGTATCGCCATTGTTGGCAATGCCGGCAGTTAATAGGTGTCGCTGTTGCTGGCAACGAATTTTTTTTAGGACGCGCAATGCGTACCCTTAAAAGTTATACTTTTAATTTTTTTAAAAATAATTTATATTTATTTTAAATTAAAAATTATGATTTAAATAACACATTTGTATACAAATCTAAAAACTAATAGATTATAATAACAAATTTTTTACAAGGAACTAATTATATTAACAATTTAATTGTCTTCTTTTTTTTAAAAAAAACCAACTTTTACAATTGAAATTAATCTATCTATTACATACAATGTTAGAACACAACATAACTATATACATAAATAAAAACATTCTTACAAGCAAAAAAGAAAATAATAGCCAACAACTTGAAGAAGAATTTCTTGTTGCCTTGGTTCTCTTATATAATTGTCTTGGTTCTCTTAAATATCTAAGTAGAGTTTTAGCCTACAATACAAAATAAAACACCATTAAAGTCAAACCAAAACTAAAATAAATAGAGAACTTGAGGTTACATAAGAAATAAAAAGGATGGTTGTGGTTTTTAGTCACAAAAATGATTTATATAAAAGTTGTATTTTTCTTATAAAACTAGATAGGCTCAAACATAAAAGACCAAAATTTCTACATTTCTATTGAAAAATAAAATAAATTAGCAAGACTAAACAAAAACAAAAAGGATCGGACAGAGTTAAGTTATTCAAAATTGAGTCTTAAATTCTAAGCATTTAGTGCTAAGAATATCGACACTTTCTCATGGCTTAAGTAGTTAGTCTTGGCTAGTTAGTTTATCAAATCACATAGACAGTAATAAACCAAATTATCAATCATTCATAGCACATTAGCAAATATACAATAAACAATGAGAAATTAATATACATATATACACACATATAAAGACATGCACTGTGTAGATAATGTGCATCAGATTCTAAGTCCATATAGTACTTAACAAGAAAAGAAAAGATAATATAGTTATAAATAAGAGTACCGAGAACATAATAAGGAGTTCTTAGTTTCATAATACTTTGGGCATGAAGGAATGTACACCGAGAGCATGTAAAATAAAAATGCAGACACCATATATTAATACTAATTTTATCTATCTAATACTTTATATCAAAACAAAATCAATAAATTAAAATTTTTAGACTAGAACAAGACAAAGAAAATACAAAGTATCAAGGAAATACACTAAGTGCATTTTATCAGACACTTTGTGTGAAATTTAAAATTCAAATTGAAACACATAGTTATTTACCAAAATACATCCATAAATGAATGATATATACATAATAATTAAAAAAATAAACAAAATTAGTTCATCTAATACCTAATATAAAATAACATTATTATTTCCATAGGAAGAATCTTTAAGATCTCTTAACAAAACATTCATGAAGATTTGACAACTTTTAAAGAAAAAATAAAGTACTTTGGGCATGAAGGAATGTGAACAAATTCAGTAAAAGTTTTTTTTTCAAAAGAAATGATAAAACAAGAAGAACTATTTTCCTATTGACTCCAAACTCCAATTGCAAGTAGACTTTCCCACCCTTGTGAGAGGTTGCCAAAAGAAACAGAACACTTGGAAGAAAAAAAAAAAAGCCAGCAATTGAATGACAAACTAATCATAATTCATAAGTAGACTTTCCCACACTTGAAATATTTTTATAAATCACCGAAAATAACAAAATTGTACCTTGAATATTCTACTAGGCCAAATTCGAAGCACCAAAATGTCACTTACGTTCTCTTCATTTCCTATCACTTTGAAAGCTCGTTTTATTTTGAAAGCTGTATATATAGACCAAGGATGTAACAACCTTAGAAAAATATCTATTTAAAATTCCCTAAAATATCTACCAACCTTATCATCATTGTATCTCTCGGTCAACAAAGAGAATCACCAACAACTCTAAACTATCTGACTATATAAATTTTAAATAAACTTAAGTCTAAATACTTAGCACCATTTAAGGAAAACACGTATAATAATCCATTAACTCAAATATCCCCTCAAAACAGATTACTCTAAAAATCCTGTAACATATATAAATTTATTTGACTAGAATCATTTTTCCCACCTATTTTGGGAGGCTTAGGAATTAGATAATATCCCCATTATTTTCTTATTAAAATATTCACCTAATAATATTGTAATACTTTAGCTACTTAAAAAAACATTATGATAACTGTGCCTGCTGTGTGGGACTCATACAGAAGAGATATCACACTTATTTTTTCAATGTGCTTACAGCAGATTATGTCTTGTGAAACTGAAAGAGTGGATCGGCTGCAGAGCTCAAACATGGGATTATCATACACTATTGAATTGGATCTCCAAAGCAAAACACATTACTAAACTCAGGAGAAGTTTTTACATAGCTGCAGTATCAGCTTTAGTGTACCATATTTGGAGAGTCAGAAATCATGTTTTGTGGTCCTCTAAGCTATGGCATGTTAATCATACAATGGAGGTTATTAAGAGAGAGCTAAAACTGAGACTTACTGTAATGTATAAAGGAAAACAAAGTAGGGATAAGGAATGGTATCAGAAATTGTAAAGTTAGATGTTGATTGTAAGTAACATAGGGGTAGGAAGGAACTATAAGTGTACATGATTTGTTTTGAGCAATACAATAATTCTTATTCACCAAAAAAAAAAAACATTATGATTAAAAAAATCACCACTTAATTCCTTAAAATAATCGCACTCCACCATAACAGTAGTATTATTTAATATTATTATAACTCAAAATAAATATCAATTTTTCTAAGAAGCTAATCCTATGGTATTCTATGCAATCATCTCACTTTTCCAACATTAATTAAAATAATACCATAACTAAAAGTATTATTTTCATTTACCACAATTTATGTACATTTCATAATAAAATAATTAATTAACTAGACTACTTGGGTTCTACAATCGGGTAGGGTAAGTACACCTATACCCGTACCCTACCCTATACCCTCGTCGGATACATGTGTTTGTACCCTTACGCTACCCTAAATCCTAACTTATCGGGTAATACCCTATCCATTAAGGTAGAGTACCCATGGGTAAACAAGTTTTCGGGTAAAATTACCATCCTTAGTTTAATCGTGTCAATTTTGTGTTGTATCATGACATATTAATTGTGTTGTGTTGTCCTAGTTATGTTTAACACAAACTACTAACCCTATATTTAACTTAAGGAAAAAAAATAATGACCAAGAGTTTGTATTATTATATTTAGTATCCACTAGAGAGAGTGGGTAATTATTAATGCCACGACAAAATAGGAAGTTTTGTTGGAGTTATTATTGATTTTGGAGACTTCATTTAATTATTTAGGTGAAGAATAGTATAAGGGTGAACTTGAACTTTTATTTTATTTGAACACATATTTAATATCCATTTTTTTATATAAAAAAAAACCACATATTTAATAGTGGAAAAAGAATTTTCTAGTGAAAGAGGATTGGAATTATTGCTCACTTGTTCTAATGAAAATAATAACAAAACAAAATAAGTGATAGCAAAAGGTATTATTGCAAAGAGTAGTGTTAAAAATGAGTAGTCATTGAAGATTGCTTTTCTTTTTTCTTTTTTTCCTCTTTTTTTTTTTTTTGGAGAGGATCATAGAAGATTGTTTGGGGAACATAGAAGATTTCTTTATTAGATATTAAATAGACTTTTATATATGTTGAGTAGGAGAAAGAGGAAGACTTTGAATTTACAAGCAATATATTGCAACTTGTAAATTTTTGTTTGTCACATTCAATTTAGTCTAAAAAATGTAACAGACAAGCAGTCAACATTCTTCTATACCCTAATTTTTATTTATAAATTGATATATATATATTATAATCAGAGGCTTTGAATATAATCTTTTTTCGGATATATATTAATCTCATTCACATCATAAATAAAAATATTGTTTATAACTAATATAAAATTATCTTAATTGTCTAAAAAAAATAGAATATGCAATGGCATCTTTCCAAACACTACTATATATATTACATTATTCTTCTATAAAATAAAAAAATAAAAACTTCATTTTGTTAAATAAAAATAATATATATAACATTTTTTGTTTTTGATAAAAAAACAAAAAATTACATGTGGTGGTGCTAATTCCATCATCGCCAAGAGAGATTGGAGTCTCGTCATGGTGTCATATTTTCACACTATATGTTCATCGTCCAAAAAAAAAGATGTATCTGAACTAAGCTAATCTAAATCAATGCATCAACAACTTAAATTTGTAATAGAGAACTCTCAATTTTTTAGAATGAAATTTATGAGATACCAATAATAATAATAATAATAATGTATAACATGGCTTGTGTAATTTGCATGTTATTATAAAAATATTAAGAAAAGTAAACACACACCTGGTGGCCGTATTATCAAACGGTTGACTCTATCTGTGTGGTATGTATTCAACTACATATGCATATGGGTATCCTTTCTATATTCTACAAACAAGTTTGAATTTTAATTAATTTTAGTATTTTCGATTCATAAATAAGTTGTAATTTTATTTTTTTACATGACAGTGTATAATGTTGTTACAAGTGACATTGATAAATATTCAAAAAATTCTGAATATTTAGAATGTCGAAATTATTATTCAAATAGTTTTTGTACGCATGTTGTTTCGATATTTATACGCACATACAACATGTTATTTGAATATTGGTTTCGGTATCCAAAATTATCTGAATTTTTTTTAAAATTTGGGAAAGGTCCCCCCTATAACGACATTATACAATGTTATGTAAAAAAAATAGTGTTGGAACTTATCAATGTACCGACAATACTAAAAGTATCTATATTTAGATATTAAAAACAATAACTACTCAATAATTTACCTATATTTATATGTGGCAGTCTCAATCGGAATAACTTCTTTTAAGTCGTGTATCACTATAAAACAATATATACATTATTTAGTCACTAAAAAAGTCACCATTAAATTATTTTTCTGTCGCAATAGAAATTAATATCTCATTTTAAATTAACCAATATTTATTAAACTACAATTAATTGTATTTTTTTATGACTAAAATATCAATTTTTACAATAGGTGCAGGTTAATAATGATTTTTTTTTTTTGTTAACATTTTTAATTTTAGTCACAATTAAAATGTATTGTCATTAAAATTAATAAGTGTTTTTGTCATGCTGTATATTGGCATATAATTAAGTATAGGATCAAGCCAAAACCATTAAATATACAAAGAAAAAAGGGTTGTTAAATAATGTATATAAGTAATAGTTGGTATCCAAATTAATAATTAGAAATTTCTTCATTTTCTTAGATCTTGTTTGTTAGCAACATTTGTCCATTTATAATCATAACACCAAAAGGGTCAATTTATTGTGTCATTGTAGAAAAAGGAGGAGATATTTCTTTTGTCTATTTACATTATTCTAATAATGGTAATAACTGAAAATAAATGGTTTGCTTATTAGAACATCAAAGGCAAGCAAAGCAAATATGAACAAATAACAAATTAAGACCCTACACAAACAAAGACCATTTGTGGGGCTCTTTTTCTTCCATACGGTTCAATAATTATCTCCAAAAAAGAACAATATTTTGAGTGTTACACTAAGATATACGTATAGGACTACTGGGTATATACGTACATGAACACATATATTAATGTTATCTTACAATTTTTTGACTTGTTCCAAAGTTGAAACTTATATATATGCAAGTATAATAAGAAAAAGATGATAAGGATTAAAGATTACAATATTATTTGTAAGGTATAGGTGACATATTTATGAAACAGACATCTATCAGTTATATATATATATATATGGAATTTTTTGAATAGGAACTTCACTTTAAGTCATACAGGTGGAACTCTCAGTGTTATCGATCTTTGAACAATTTTCGGTGCGAATTTTTTTTATGATCGTGTATATTGTAGCTATTTAGAGCATCAATGCGATTTTAAGAAAATTCTGAATAGGTTACAGTACCGAAAACTATGTTCAAACATGTTATTACACGCGTGACTAATTTTTTTATGCGCGTAGAAAACAACATGTTTGAATCTAGTTTTCGGTACTGTAAACTATTCGGAATTTTCTGAAAATTTGCAGGATGATCTAAACAAATACAATATACACGATCATAAAAAAAAATCGCACCAAAAACTGTTCACGAGTTGAGAATATTGAAGAACTCCACCAATAAAATTTAAAGTAAAACCCCAATAAAAAAATGCTGATATATATATATATGAAATGAGTTGGATTAGTATTAGTGTGTATACATAATTCTCTTTTTGTGGATCGTGAGTAAAGTAAGAGACAACCCATCGACGGTCCTTTCAAGGGCACATCCCCCGAACCCTCTCTTTCATTACTTTATCATTTCCACATCCCTCTCCCTTATATATTTATATATTTTTGGTATATTAATAAATTATAATTCTAATTTTTTTTTACGTGATTATGTATAATATAATTATAGATGATATTTCACAAATTTTTAAGAAATTTTGAATAATTTAAGATGTGTCAAAACCAAAATTTAAATATTTTGTTGTTTCCATGCTTGTTTTGATATTTATGTGCAGGTGCAACATGTTATTTGACTATTTATTTCTACATTCTAAATTATTTAGAATTTTGTAAAAATTTATGAAAAATATCCGTACAACTACATTATACACCGTCACTTAAAAAATTAGAGTTATAACTTTTATCCATTTACCGAAAATATAAAAAATATCTACAATAACGTGATACCTTTGTATAATGCCAAATATTGATGATGTGTGTAGTATAATCGTTTGCTTCAATATTTTTCCTGTTTAAGCATGTGCTTATCATATTAACAATCGTCTACACACTTCTCCGAACCAATAATAACATTAATCCATGATTATTTTTTAATTTAATATTCCTTTATTATCATTTTTTTTATTGTAAAATGATAATTTATAATTTAGAAAATGTGTATTCAATTTTGAACTCTCTTTGAAAAGTACTCTGTAGATTTATCGTAATCAGCGCATTAAAAGATTTTGTCAATATTTCATAAATTCATATTATATGCATTGGATAGGTAGTTTTAGTAACATGTACTTGTAAATCTAGATTGGTCCTAAAAATAAGAATAATAATGTGAATAATGTTTATTTTTTGTTTGACTTATAATAAAATAGAATAGACAAAATATCTTTATTTTTCACATTTTTTTCTTATATTTTTTAAATATTGATTTTTTTTACAAATAAAACATTGGAATTTAGTAGATTAATTACATGTGTTTTTTAATTTAAATTCAAAACCATTGATTGAAATTAAAAAGAAATTTGAAAATCAAAATTTCCATTCAAAAAAGAAAAGAATTAAAAAAATAATTACATGCCAAATTAAAAAATAATAATTATAGTAGACAAAAATGATTCCCTACACATTACAAAAAAGATTTCAATTCCAAATACACATAAACCAAACATAGAACACAAAGGCAACCACTTCAAAAATAACCAAACCAAGTACGAAACTACAAATACATGATTATATATATATGCATTATTAATTAAGAATTAGTTCACCAAATCTTATCTTAGGTCGATTTTAGGAGGAAGATACATTAATGTGATGTGATTCTACCAAAATGAGCATGATTACACTAAAAACTATATATTATAACAAAATCTAGTGGAGCTATGATTCCACAAAAATATTAGCAAGATATATAATAATATAAACCTAACTAATGAGCAAATTATAAAGCAAAACTATAAATCTTTAACTTAAGCAACGAAATGATAATAATAATAAAAAAAAGCCTAACTAATGAGCCAAAAATGGGCAAAATTTCAAAAGTCTATGCAAGTTGAAGAGTATAATAAAGTTCTTATATTATATTCTTGTTAACATGAAATGAAAGTTCATTTCAAGAGTTATTTTAGTCTACCATATAAACTTCAAAGTGAAAGAAAAAGTCGTCTCTTCAAATAGTATTAATTGGTCGAAAGTAGTATTGTTGATAATTAATAATCATATATATAAGCACTTTTCGTTTATATAGAGAATATATTTCTATGTCGATTAGAAGGAGAAAAATGAAGAGGGACACAGCTAGAAAGATAGAGAGTTGTTAATATATCCTCTAAATTTTGTTTGTCACATTATACAAATTATTTATAGTCTAAAAACTGTATAATACTTAATTAAGAAGTCAACATTATGGCATGGGGTTATAAATATAGGGATATTGGTGGCATAAATACTTAAGTTCATACTTTTATTATACTTAAATACTTAACTTATTTTTTTGACGGCCTAAAAACCTAACATTTATTTTTTGTTGCAACAATTATCTTTTCTATTAAAAGACAAATGCCAAATTTTTTACTAGGGATATTGACAGTATAAATATATAAGTTTAATTAATTGTTGCACTTAAATATTTAAATTTTAATAATAAAATAAAATAAATCTAATTTAAAAAAATATTGAAATCTGAAATTTGATAAATACAAAACTAACACCTAAAACATTAATTACAAATTAAAAATAATATAAAAATCAAATTTAATTAAAAACATTATTTCTAATTTTTAAGATCTTCAAAAATTCTCATTTAAAAATAATTTTGAAATATTTTTCATATTTCTAGTTTTAAATCATTTTTATATTTAGATTTTTTGAAAATTTCAAATTTAATTAAAAAAAATATTTCTAATTTCTACGATTTTTCAAAAAATCTTATTTAATTATATATATAAATCTTTTGAAAAATCTTAGAAATTAGAAATAATTTTTTTTAATTAAATTTGAATTTTCAAAATGTATAAATATGAATTTTTTTAAATTTTTAATTGAATGTTTTAGGTGTTAATTTTGTATTAATTAAATTTCAGATTTAAATATTTTCTTTTTTAAAACTATTTTTTTTATTATTTATGCTATAAAAATTAAAAACTAGGTATTTAAGTGCAACATAAACATAAACTTATGTATTTATGCCGTCAATATGTATATTTAAAAAGTTTGGTATTTGTCACTTAACGGGAAAGTAACGGCTACAACAAAAAATAAACAATAGAAATTTATGCCGTCAAAAAAATAAGTTAGGTATTTAAGTACAACACATGCATGAACTTATTTATTTATGCCACTAATATCCCATATATATTTATATGGTCACGGTTATTGTACTGCATTTTTTTTTTGTACGTTCATGGTAAATTATACATTTTTACACACGTTGATAAGTTATAGAGAAGTTTACATAAATATGAGAAAAATAGAGAGGGTTTCTATATTTATGAGAAAAAAAATAATTGCACAAAAATATAGTAACATACTGAGAAAAAAAATTAAATATGGAAGGTCCATAAAGTTAGAAAACCAATAACCATAAAAAGTTTCAAAAATTCATGCAAAAGTATTATCTCACCTCTTCATATTGTTCTTCTTCGTCTTCTACAATGGTGGTTCGCCAACCCCTCTCCTAGTCACGGGATGACACCGTCGTTCTTCTTCTTCTATAGCGGATAGATCTTGTTATATTTTCAAAATTGCCTTTTTGTTTGTCTGTTTTCTTTTTAGAACTGATTAGCATTGTGTTCTTCTTCTTCAGCAATGGTCAGATTTGGTTTTGTTTTTAGATTTAGTTTTTTTTTTTTTGTTAGTCTGCCTAAGTAATCAGTTACTATGATGATGGTTTTGTTTTCAAATATATGTTTCTTTTAGACCTAGATGTAACCAGTTACCATCACGATGAGTTTAGGTTTTTTTGTTCGAATCTTATTTTAATTTTGTAGACCTAACAAAGTAACCAGTTACCTTCTTCAATTTTCTTTCTTTCTTCTTCTTCAAGGTTGTTTTCATATTTGATTGTTTTTTTTTAGATTTGAATTTTTTTCCTAGATATGGCTAAGTAATCAGTTACATTTTTTTATGGTTGTTTTTAAATTTGATATTCTTTTTTTCATAACTGAGTTGATTTTCAGATGTAGTTTATTTTTATTTTTTTAATATTTGGCAAAGTAACCAGTTACCATTTTAATTGTTATTTTGATAGGGGTAATCGGTTACCACCACCTTCTTCTTCTTCTACTTCTCAGATCTAATTTTTTCTTTTTTCTTTTTCAGGTTTGATTTTTTTTTTCTAGGTTTTAGCTTAGTAATTAGTTATCAATCAGTTGTTATTTTGATAGGGGTAACCGATTACCACCTTCTTCATCTATATCTCAGAATTGGTTTTTTTTCGAACTAATTTTTTATTTCTAGATCTGGTTTAGTAACTAGTTACCATTCAGTTGTTATTTTAATAGGGATAACCAGTTACCACATCATTCATTTTCTTCTTCTTCTTCTTCTTCTTCTTCTTCTTCTTTAGTGTTTATATTATGATTTTTTTTTTCAATTCTGACAATAGTCAGTTACAATTCACTCAAGTACTTGCATGGCGGACAGAAAGAGTCGCTATCTCATATATTTTTAAAAACTATATAAAAAAGAAAATGATATACGACGACAAGGAGAGACGAATTTGTTCAGGAAGCTATGGGTGGCTGGGAGAGAAAGAGTAAGATAGGAAAGTGAATAGGGTTTGGTAATTTGAAAAAATTGTTGAAAAATCTAAAGTAATAAAAATTTAGGGATTTTTTTTTTTACTATTTTACGGTTCTTAACCTTTTTTTTTATTCATAAATACGTACTCAAGTTTTCAAAAATACAGTCTTAAGAAAAACAACTAAAAATCAATTGGAAAGTAATTTGAAAACAACCCACTCCATCAACCTGAAATAAACTTGAAAAAAATACAAAAAAACAATATACATAAAAAAAAAAAAAACTTGAAAAAAAAGACAATTGTAAAAATGTAAAAATTTATGTTGACGCTGTTTTTTGTCAATTTAAATAGTAGAGCAATTAAACAATATAATATTGGTACAAATGAATAAAGAGGAAAACTGGAGGATTTTTATGTGGTTCAGCAGTTAACTCTGCCTAGTCCACGAGTTTATGTTATTAAGACTTGGGAGTTTTCTGGAAACTTTTCAGAGAAGAGTTGCCCAGAGTTTTCTCTCCAGAAATCAGAAATCGGTTCCTTACAAATGGTGTTTCCTTCTCTATTTATAGAGAAGGTTGTAGAATTCATTCCCACATATTTCAGGAAGATATTCTGTAAATCAATTAAGATAATGCTATTTAATGTATTATTTCCTTTATACACGAAAACGTCTCATGAAGATCGGGAACAAATAACAAATTAAATGATATCCCTTAAATATTGGGATTATACAACAATAAACATGTTCACACGTAACTGATTATCCTAAATGATTCATCAAATCTTCGAGATAAACAATTAGCATCGAACTTGCCGAGACCATGAGTCATTCACGAGCTCGCCGCCCAGCTTTGTTTATGCTCGGAACATGTATATGTAGACGATGCTGTCACATCTGAGCTAGTACTTCCTAAGCTCAATCCATCTCGCCTGAAGCAATCATGAAAAAGTATATCCATGTGTCATACCATGACCAATGCGAGCTCAGAGCACACTCGAGGCCACACATCCTCGAGGTCATTGTTTACTTCAAAGAGGTCCGACAGTTGGATCATATGATGACCGCATATGTTTCGAGCTCACACCTGACGAGCCCAGTTTTCAAGGTCATAACTTCTTACCTTGAAATCTGGGTGTAACATTTTGCCCCCTCAAAAGTATCAGTTCAAATCCCATGAGAAGGAAACTTTTGAACTGCCTTTCTTGGAAACTGTACCATTGATTGTACTCGAGTGCAGACACGCATCAGGCAGGTAATGGAGGATCAGAGTACTTGAGTATGTTTGCACCATGCCCACGTCCTTTCATTTGCCACCTTTTTGCCGCCATTGCCACTCCAGTACCCGTTTGTTCGATCAGATATCAATCTCGTCCAACGGTCCAGATTTAATTTGTCGTTTGACATTCTTTCGTGGCCTATAAATACGCCCACCGTCTTCTTCATTTCAATTTTACGCTTTCAAGTTTACAGAGAAAAGGGAAGAACAAAAAACCAGAACTCAAAACTCGTTCTACTTTTGTATGTTCTCCAAGCTAAGGAAACAAAACAACACTGGCTTGTTCGACTCCGTAAAATCATTCTTGCAACCGATCCTTCGGTCATCGATTTCTCTGTACCCACCAGCCACACTGTGTAAGTATCTGTTCTTGATCATGTACATTCTGTTTTTCCATGCATGTTTATGTCATAGTAGCACTTTGGACACCAGTTTTAGTACCAGTTCAGCACTAGATTGCTTTAGTTAATGTCGTGTAATTTTAAGGCTCTTCTGAGATTACGGATTTTCAATCCCAGATTTTGCATGAATGACAAAAATATGGCTCTTTTAATGGGTTGTCTTGATTTTCAATATCATATCGTGTAGGCCAAGAAACGGGGTATAAAATTAGGGTTTATAAATTGCACGTTTCCCAAAAATATGACTTTTCGAGTAACCGCCAACTTTTTCCCAAAAAATCCGGGATCTTTTAAAAATAAATCCACTTTCCCCCTTTTTCGTCAAATACAAACTCAGGGCTTGATTCTTTTGATAGCTCAAGTTCCCTCCGAACCTGATCTCGTTCTCTTAATTGAGCTTACTCGATGGTCTCGAGCATTCGAGCTCATACCATTTCGATTTTTATCCTCAATTTCTTGTATGCCCGGCCCTCACCCTTTTTCTTTCTTGCTAGATGTCGCAGCATTTGGAAAAGTGGTGGGGGCCAATATTCGCGATTCCTTACTCGTCGTCAACTCTGAGCCCGGAGTCACCCTTTACTCGGAACCAGCGGCTGATTAGAGAGCACGAATTGAAGTGTGAGCAAGAGGATACTCGAGCTCATTTTTGACGCCAGATCGACAAGGTCAAAGAGAGAAAAAGGAAGAGACTTAGGGTCGCAATCTATCCAGATCCAGACCCCGAGCCAAGACCAATCCCCCTCAACCCTACCCTTAAAGTGACGGTAGCTTTCAATCCAGTCGAACTTATATTTTCACTGATGGGGGAACCAACAAATCAACTGTCCACCTCGCAGCCAACCACTATTCCCACCTCGAGGGGAGAATTTTTCGAGGCCGAGCATTATTGGAGCTCGGTCTCTTCATTGGGGAAAATAACAAACATCCTAGCTTGACATGGCCTGGGATTATAAGGCTCGTTAAGGTGTCGAGCTCCGACCCCCATTAAGCATAGCTGTCGTGCTCCAGGAGATGGCACCCCATTAAGCGTAGCTGTCGTGCTCCAGGAGATGGCAATCCTGACAGTAAGCTAAAGCTCACGGCTTGGAGCCATGAGCATATGAGGGCAGGGGCCTTATTGCCCTTGAAGTCCTTTTTTAAGGACTTTCTAGATTATGTTGGGCTTGCGCCTTTCCAACTCCAGACCAACTCGTACAGGGACTTGTCAGCCCTGAGGTCGCTTTACCACGAGCTAAAATGGGAAGGACTTTCACCAAAAGAGATTTTGTATCTCTTTTGCTTGAAAAGTAATCCCTCCCAAGCTCGGGGAGGAGATGGCTTCTACTATCTTTCAAGCTATCCCCGGGAGAAGAAAATCTTCAAGGACTTGTCGAACCATCCTCCAAACTTCAAGGTGGCGTTCTATTGGACGGACGGCCTGGCTCCCTCCAGATATTATTCGTTCAGACGAATCCGTAAGTATACAATCTCTTTCCTCTTATGTTCGAATTTCATTTAAGCTGGATCCATTCATAATGTATTCCATGTTCTTAGCCAACTATCATTGCCCCACTCCCACGGACGCAATGAGGGAGCATAAAGAGGCTTTGTTCCAGCTTCCTTACGGTAGGCGATCTCTGTCTTATCTTCTTCATGAAGATAATCTTCGAGCCTATGGACTCCTGGGAAAGGATCAATCCACAGACGATAGAGCCTACAGGAAGTACACCAAGTGGGAGCTTGTGCCTCTCCCCACCAGCAACCTTCCTCTGAGGCGCAGTTCAAAGGCTCGATCCCCAGCTCGCCGTCCCAGGAGTCCGAGTTCGGGGAACGATGCTAACGATGAGGCATCGAGCTCGAGTGACAAAGGTAAAGTCATTCTCAACTCGACCTTGTGGTCTCCTTCCCTCCTTAAGAATAAACCTGACACCTTAATCTTATGTGAAGATGATAGGAACCACTTTTATGTATGGCCCTGGGTAGATGAGAGGGTCCATAGGTTTGATAGCTGGTTAGGGAAATATGATACGATGTATAGTCTGAATGAGGTTTGGGATGGAGTAGCCGTACAATATGGGACAAACGATTATAGGGACCTTTCGAGGCTAACTTCCACATATAGGGAAGGGACTCCCCCAGCCTCCTCTAAAGATAGGGGAATCTCTTGGTCGCCGAGCACGAGCTCGGGGGAGAGTTCCAGTTAGGTCCCTTGACACTTAACTTTGATTCCTTAATCTGTATGAATTATGCTAATTTTAGCGTCTTGAGATCGTTTTCTAAGGTGATCTGATTGTGTAGGTATGGACTCCGACCTCGAGAATGTGCTCGCCAAGGGTGAAGGGGCCAAGCAAAGTAAGCGTTCGAGGGCCTCGTAGAGGTCTAGTCGGCCTGCTAAGGTCCCCAAAAGAACCGAGGAGACTCCTCCCCCAGCCCCTGTTGTTCCGAGTTTGGTAGCAGATCCTACTTCCCATGTTGATCCTTCCACAACTGATTTTCCTCCCTTGCCTTCCACAACAGACATTTCTCCCCTGCCTCCTGCCATCAAGATCCTCCCAACGCTCGACCCACCTCCTAAGACATTGGCGACGAAGGGGTGCCTGTTGTCAATTTCTACTGACGTTGATGAGTATGTTGTCGATAAGGCTGTCGGGGCCCATGGGGCCACCCTGGGCTCGGACGTCCTGTGTCGAGTTAGCCAAAGCATCAGTAATTTTGAGGCTCCCTAGTGGCAGTTTTTGGTCAATGCTCGGGACTGCAACACCTTTTATGACAAGAGTGTCGAGCTCGCTGCTGCGGTAACCTCTCTCACATTATTTGTTGTAGTTGTGCTTAATGTATGTTCTAACTTGATTTGTTTGTGTGTTAGTCCCTTACTGCATTTCCTTAGCTAAATTACAAGCTGAACAACGAGGTTCACTCGAGCATGTCCTATGCTCAAGAGGCGAACGATCTCCAGCTAAAGCTCGTAGACGAGTTTGAGGCCGCAAAATCAAAGCTGGAGGCTGAGGCCAAGCAGATGAAGTCCAAGATAGCAGAGCTCGAGAAGCTGAATGCCAGGCTTGAGGAGCTTGAGAATATCAATGCCAAGCTTGAGGAGGAGAAAAAGGCCACCTTCGAGATAATGGAGGGCGAAAAGGCTCGACTTCTCGAAGAGTTCAAGGAGAGGAAGTATCGGGCAGTTGACCTGGCCAAGAACAAGATCTGGGCCAGCAATGCTGATCTCGATACCAGCTTCCTAGGCTCTTTTGAGGAGGAGCTTGTGGCCAAATGGAAAGCTTGGTTTGATGTGGAGGAGGCTGCTCGGGAGGATGCAGAAAAGGCCAAGGAGGATGTCGAGAAGGCTAAGGAGGATGCTGAGAAGGTTAAGGGGGGCACTCATTCCTTCTGAATCTTGATCCTGGGCTGCGTCCCTTTGAGACTTTTGTAATAGTTTTTATCTTTTGTTTTTTATGCCCTTGGGGCTAAGACAATTTATAGCTCGTAAAAGAGCTATTTTCTTATGATATTTACAATACCATATTTGACTTTACTTCAATATTTTTGCTTTACATCTCTTAAATCGAAATATTTTAAGCAATTTATATTAAAGGTTTGTCCTTATGTTTGTTTATTCATACAAACACATGGTGGATTTATGCTCGAGTTTCAATACATTCATGCACAGTTTACTCGATGTATCTGTGTCCGATCTCGTTATTTGTCAAGGTAGGGATTTACTTTTACCATGCACCCGAAATTACTTATATGGCGTGTAAGGTAGGTAGTTTAGTTTATCTTGCTTTTCTAGTTGCTTTTCCTCATCCTCAGGTAGCTCCTCGAAGTTATGAGGTCGAAACTCTCCTTTTGCAAGATATTCTAGCTTCGATCTCGACTTAATTTAGTGGATTTATCTATATCCCATCTTTCTGTCGATTAGTTTTAGCCGGTTTGTTCCAAACCTATTTAGGTCGTGTTTTTGGTTCGTAATCCATACACTTGTATATTTTTGATCTAGTTATATCTAGATCACGCATTTGGTTACATCCAAATTACATTGGCTCGCGCATTTGGTTATATCCAAACACTTTACTTTTAATAATCTGGTTATTTTAGCTCGCGTATTTGGTTACATCCAAACACTTTACTTTTAATAATCTGGTTATGTTCAAATTATTTTAGCTCGCGCATTCGGTTATATCTAAACACTTTGCTTATTTTTGTGTATGGTATTTTTTATTTTTTCAAGCTTACGGTATATATACCACTAATGCCCCCTTAATATCCTATGAGTGTGACCATAGGTTATTAAATTAAGAGAGTTTGCAAAAAATACAACATATTGAAACGAAAATGAACTTTTATTCAGAATTGAACAATTTATCAACAGAAGCGTAGTAAAGATAAACAAGCATGGTTACAGGTGACATCATTCCTGCACTATTGATAGCAAGGTCGTAGATGTTCGTCATTCCATGCTCGTGGTTCCAATTCCCCGTTTAATCTTGCCAATTTGTAGACGTCAGGTTGGATAACTGATTCGATTTGATAAGGCCCTTCCTAATTAGGCCCGAGCACGCTAGTGGCTGGGTCCCGCGTGGCTAGGAACACACGTCTCGGCACCAAGTCTCCCAATCTGAAATTCCTGTCCCAAACCTTTTTATTGAAATATCGGGTAGCTCGCTGCTGATATGCTGCATTTTTTAGTTGGGCCTCGTCCCGTCTTTCTTCGATTAGGTCCAGACTTACTTCGAGCTGGGATTGATTTGGGGCTTGGTCATAAGCATGGCTACGAATAGTGGGTATTTCGACCTCAATTGGTAGCATAGCCTTGCATTCATATGCCAGAGAAAAAGGGGTATGTCTTGTTGAAGTGCGAGTTTTGGTCTGATACGCCTACAAGACTTGGGGCAATTTCTTGGGCCAATTTCCCTTAGCTTCTTCCAATTTCTTCTTCATAGAACTCTTCAGGGTTTTATTCACAGCTTCGACTTGGCCATTTGCTTGGGGATGGGCCACAGAGGAGAAGCTCTTTATTATCCCATTTTTCTCACACAAATTGGTAAACAGTTCACTGTCGAACTGAGTACCATTATCTGATACTATCTACCTTGGCATTCCATATCGGCAGATTACATTTTCTACCACATTCTACCACAAAGTCCAAGACTTTCTTTGAGGTAATTGTTGCCAGAGGTTCGGCCTCGGTCCACTTTGTAAAATAATCTACCGCGACTACTGCGTACTTAACTCCACCTTTTCCAGTTGGCAATGAGCCTATGAGGTCAATTCTCCAGACCGCAAATGGCCATGGGGAGGTCATCATAGTTAGCTCGGAAGGTGGAGCTCGTGGGATTGTAGCAAACCGTTGACACTTATCGCATCTCTTAACGTAATCAAATGAGTCTGCTTTGATAGTGGGCCAGAAGTATCCTTGGCATATAATTTTCTTTAATATGCTATGCCCCCCAGCGTGGTCTCCACAGAAGCCTTCATGTATCTCTTCTAGGATCTTCTTGGCCTCGAGTGGAGTCACACATCGGAGTAGTAGCATAGAGTACCCTCTCCGATATAGCCTTCCTTCCATAATAGTGTATCTGGGGATCTGATACATCAATTTTCGAGCTTGGCTCCGTTCTGCTGGGAGAATGCTGGTTTCCAGGTACTCAACTATTGGGGTCATCCAGGTTGGCTCAGAATTAATCATGCAGACATCTTCCTATTCTGTCTTGCTTATACTGGGTGTAGACAGATGCTCAATTGGCACAACATTCAGCTCGTCGACCTCAGTTGATGAGGCGAGCCTGGCTAAGGCGTCTGCATTCGAATTTTGTTCTCGAGGAACCTTCTCTATTGTGTAGAACTCGAAATGTTCGAGTGCTATTTTTGCTTTTTCTAAATATGCAACCATTTTTGTTCTGTGAGCCTGGTATTCCCCTAAAATTTGGTTGACCACCAACTGCAAGTCACTATAGCAATGTATCGCCTTAGCCTTGAGTTCCTTGGCTATTCGAAGTCCTGCTAGTAGAGCTTCGTTGTTAGATGCTTTGAAGTCAAATCTCAAGGCGGAGTAAAATCGTCTTCCAGTTGGAGTGATCAATATGATTCCTGCCCCCGATCCATTTTCGTTGGAAGACCCATCGACATAAAGTTTCCACAGCTCTCGGGCTGGGGTTACAACTTTGTCGTCAGTCATTCCGATACATTCCGCTATGAAGTCTGCCAGGGCCTGTCCTCTTATGGTTGTCCTCGGATGATAAGTGATCTCGAATTGTCCGAGCTCAACAGCCCATTCAATAATTGGCCCGAGGCTTCTTTCATTGATAAGACTTGTCGTAGTGGTTGGTCAATCAGCACATGGATGGGGTGTGCTTGAAAATAAGGTCGGAGCTTTCGAGGTGAGTGAATTGGGCTGAGAGCCAATTTCTCCATTAATGGGTATCTCGATTCTGCCCCCAGTAACCTTTTGCTGACATAGTATACTGGCTTTTGTACCTTCTGGTCTTCTCGGACGAGCATGGCGCTGATGGCGTGCTCGGTTGTAGCGAGATATAGGTACAAAATTTATCCTGTGATAGGTTTTGACAAGATAGGAGGCTCTGCGAGGTACTTCTTGAGCTCCTGAAATGCTAGCTCACATTCCTCTATCCACTCGAATTTTTTGCCCCTTCTCAAAAGGTTGTAAAATGGAAGACAACGGTCTATGGATTTCGAGAAAAACCTACTTATTGCCGCCATCCGTCCATTCACACTCTGGATATCTTTATGCTTTCGAGGTGAGGGCATGTCAATTAACACCGGGATCTTATCAGGATTAGCCTCTATTCCCCGTGCATTCACAATGAAACCCAGGAACTTCCCCGTCGATACTCCAAAAGAGCATTTCTGGGGGTTGAGGTTCATGTTGTACTTTCGTAGCATGGTGAAGCATTCTTCAAGGTCGTCCACATGGTTATTGTTATGTTTATATTTGACCAACATATCATCAACATAAACTTCCATGTTATTACCTATCTATTCGAAGAACATCATGTTTACGAGCCGTTGGTATGTGGCTCCAACATTCTTGAGTTCGAAAGGCATGACATTGTGACAGTACAGTCCTTTATCTGTCACAAAACTCGTATGCTCTTGGTCCGGGGCATGCATGGAAATCTGGTTATATCCAAAATAAGCGTCTATGAACGACATAAGTCCATGCCCGGATGTGGCATCTACGAGCTGGTCGATCCGAGGTAGGGGAAAGCAGTCCTTAGGATATGCTTTATTGAGGTCTGAGTAATCGATACAAGTCTGCCATGTTCTGTTAGGTTTTGGAACTAGGACCGGGTTGGCGACCCAATCAGGGTAGAAGGCATCTCGTATGAATTGATTCGCCTTTAACCTATCGACCTCTTCCTTCAGGGCTTTCTTCCTGAAGTCATCGTCCAAGAGTCTTCGTTTTTATTTTGCTTCGAGGGGAAGCTCTTGTCAATGTTAAGGGCATGGCTTATCACATTCAGGCTTATCCCCACCATTGCCGAATGCGACCATGCGAAGACATCCTGGTTCTTTCTCAGGAAGCAGATTAATTGCTACTTTGTTTCTACTGACAGGATTTTCCCTACCTTCATAGTTTTCGGGGGATCGACCTCTTCAAGTTAGATTTCTTCGAGCTCTTCTAGCGGCTTGAGATCAGCCCTTTCTTCTACTCTTGGATCGATCTCTTCATCTATTTCGAAGACTGTCCCATCCTTATTCTGAATTACGCACGTGTTTATGCACTTGTCTGCTTCTTTCCTCTAAAGGAACTGCTATAGCATTCCCTTCCTGCGAGTTGGTCCCCTTTTAGAGTCCCGATGTCATTAGAAGTCGGGAACTTGATGGCCAGATGCCTTACAGACATAACTGCCCATAACCCTACTAGGGCAGGTTTCCCGAGCAGTACGTTGTAGACCGATGGAAGATCCACTACTACAAACTCCATCATCTTGGTTGTTGAGACTGGGAAGTCTCCCAAGGTTACGGGGAGTTCGATGGATCCCATATAGGCAATCCCTTCTCCTGAAAAGTCGTACAACATCGTTGCACAGGCCTTTAGGTCGTGAAGCGCGATTCGCGTCTTTTCTAAAGTGGCCTTGTAGAGGATATTTACTGATCTCCCGTTATCAATCAGGACTCAGTGTACCCTCTTGTTCGCGAGCTGAAAGGTGATGACCAGCGGATCATTATGAGGAAACTGTACATGAGACACATCATCCTCAGTAAAAGTTACGGGTTGAGATTCAACCCCTTGCTGTTTTGGCGCTCTGGGTTCGGGTTTGTAAGGAGACTCGTCACAGTTTTTAGCTCATTCACATATCGTTTCTGGGCGTTCCTGCCCGATCCTGCAATATGTGGTCCCCCCCGAAATGGTTATGACATCTTCTCCATCAATCGGAGGGGGTCGTTCGTCCTCCCTTGCTCGGAGTTGTTATTCTGGGCAGGTGGTGCTGCTGCTGCCCTCTGGCTAGTGGAAGCCTAATTGGGGTTCTGGTTTTTTACATACTACCTGAAATATCCTCTCGAGATCAATCCTTCGATCTCATCTTTTAGTTGTCTGCATTCATCAGTTGTAGTCTCTTTTCGCCTTTTGGTTTCTCATGGGGTCAGGTCGTCTAAAAAGGACCTGGTTTTCATTAGCCAGGTAGATATTCTCCTGAGATTCATTGAGCTCGGTATACACCTTGTATACGGAGAAATACCTTTCCACTTTCTTCTTATTTCCCCCTTCCGCCTTGGGATTATTCCCTTCATTATTCTTTCTTTTAGAAGGGTTGTCCCCATAAGGTTTTGAGGTCGTAGGATCCACCAAGGGCAAGGTAGAGTTTGTGTTTATTGTTGTAGTTATAGGCTGAGAAGTCATATTCAACGCTAACCTCACCTCATCTACATTAACAAACCTCTGAGCTCGTCGATTGAACTCGGTTAAGGACCTTCCTGACTTCCTTTGCATATCTTCCCATAGAGGACTTCCAGGCATTACTCCAGCTCGGACAACCATTAAATGGCCACTGTCGTTGACGTCACGAGCTCGAGCTACTTCCAAATTAAACCTCGTGAGGTAACTTTTAAGTGTTTCATTCGGCTGCTATCGGACATTGGTCAAGGCAAACGCCTCAGGCCTAATGCTGACTATGGCCTTGAATTGCTTCTTGAAATCTCTTGATAATTGATCCCAGGAGGCAATCGATTCTTATACTTTTCAAACCAGTTCTTTGCTGGTCCCGTGAGCGAGGCTGGGAACAGCACGCATCTAAGCTCGTAGCCCACATTACTGGATTGCATGATTATGTTGAACGTGCTTAAATGACTATACGAATCCGAATTCCCATCAAATGGTGGGACATGAGGAATTCTGAATCCCTGAGGAAACGGGGTGCTAGAAATATACAGGGCGAAGGGCTCGAGTTCTTCATCGGACTCTTCATCCCATTCCCAACCTCGTTCATTTTGTAAGAGCCTGAATGTTCTTTCCAATTGTTCAATCCTTTCTTGGACTGGATCTACGGGGGATCTGACTTGAAGTAGCGGGAACTGGTTATCGTTGATTACAACTCTAGTTTCACGCCTCGGCGCATGGGTTCTTACGCCCATTGAGATGATCCCTCAGATCTGGATTTGATGGATTATCATTCCCCCGAGCATGGTTCAGATGTTCTCGTAAATCTGGGTGATTTCTTTGATTCCCAATGTTTCTATGTTCCTGGTCATATATACTAACCGATCTAGTGTCACCTGAGCCTTCACTGACATGGCTCGTTGCATGGTTGTTTCGAAACGGGTTTCTTTCCGGTTGCCTCGCCTCGATAGTATGAGACCGAGACATTTGGCTTCTCATAATGGGGACCCCGATGCTCCCTAGCAGTCTCCCCATTTCCATGTCTTCGCCCAGTTCATCTTTCCTTATCACCATGGGTCGGTTGTGCGGTCCTCCGAGTTTGTGAGGGATACCTTATTGGCGGTGGTGGGTGCCTTATTGGTGATGGTGGTTGCCATCCATTACGGGGCCTTGAAGGCCCTGAGTTTGCTCGATCAGGTTCTGCAACGTTCTCCGCATTACCAGGATTTTGGGTCTGAGCCTCCGTGGGGGCTCGGTTATCCCCTACTCCAGTTGGTTCCTCTGTAGTTGGGTTGGCAGGACCTCCAGCCCGGTTACTTCTCCAGGGCCTCGGTGGAGCAGGTTGTTCCACTAGCGGTGGAGGTTGCTCCGCTCTTTGGGTGGCAGCATTTTTGCGCGGCCGTCCTTGAGGCCTACGTGGTGGAACATTAATGTCCCACGGAGGCGGAGCCTGGGCCTCTGGCGGAGGTGGGGCCTGAGCCGCCTGCACTTCAGCAGCTAGTCTGGCTAGCTCTTCGTTGCGTTTCTTGGCCTCTGCCAACTGCTTTCGTAGTTGATGATTTTTGATCTCCACTATCGGGACATATCGTTCAGGATTGTAGTACATGTACTCGTCGTCCCTTGGGGCTGGTGGTCCCCGAGAGTCGGATGAACCACTTCTCTCATCAGGGTCCGAATTCACCATAGGCTGCTTTCCAGGGCATCACAGGTAGTCGGCTTCATCTAAAATTTCCTCCTCAAGAGCATTGGGATCATTTGCTGCCATTGTTGATTCGAGAGGCTCTCTGACTGAACAGACTCACACACGTATTGTTTAATGACTCTCAATGAAAGCACCAAACTGTTGATGCCGTTTTTCGTCAACTTAAATAGTAGAGCAATTAAACAATATAATATTGGTACAAATGAATAAAGAGGAAAACTGGAGGATTTTTACGTGGTTCAGCAGTTTACTCTGCCTAGTCCACGAGTCTATGTTATTAAGACTTGGGAGTTTTCTGTAAACTTTTCAGAGAAGAGTTGCCCAGAGTTTTCTCTCCAGAAATCAGAAATCAATCCCTTGCAAATGGTGTTTCCTTCTCTATTTATAGAGAAGGTTGCAGAATTCATTCCCACATATTTTGGGAAGATATTCTGTAAATCAATTAAGATAATGCTATTTAATGAATTATTTCCTTTATACATAGAATCGTCCCATGAAGATCGGGAACGGATAACAGATTAAATGATATCCCTTAAATATTGGGATTGTACAACAATAAACATGTTCACACGTAACTGATTATCCCAAATGATTCATCAAATCTTCAAGATCAGCAATTAGCATCGAACTTGTCGAGACCATGAGTCATTCACGAGCTCGCCGCCCAGCTTTGTTTATGCTCAGAACATGTATATGTAGACGATGCTGTCACATCCGAGCTAGTACTTCCTGAGCTCGATCCATCTCGCCTGAAGCAATCATGCAAAATTATATTCATGTGTCATACCATGACCAATGCGAGCTCAGAGCACACTCGAGGCCACACATCCTTGAGGTCGTTGTTTACTTCAAAGAGGTCCGACAGTTGGATCATATGATGACCGCATATGTTTCAAGATCACACCTGACGAATCCAGTTTTCGAGGTCATAACTTCTTATCTCGAAATCTGGGTGTAACAATTTCCTTAAACCGTAAAATTGAAGGAGAAAAATATTTGACCGTAAAAATGTAATTTTTAGCGAAATTAAGTATTTTATGTAGAAATCTACAAAATTTAACAATTTAAAATCCTTTCTAGGGCCTAGAACTTGCTATTTGGTCTATATTTTGAAGTTTTTATTTAAATAAACAGTTCCCAATATATTTAATGTTAGGTACTAAAGTTTTTTTCACAAATTTAGATATTAGTAACTGAATTTAAACTTAGTAACCAATTTTTCAAAATTAGTAACTGAATTTTTATAACTGTAGTGACTAATAACTAGTTCCGAAAATGATTATTAATTGGTTAAAATAATTAGTATCTAGTTTCGAAGAAATTATTATCTGGTTTCAAAAAAATTATTGACCAGGTAATTGATTTCAAAAAAATTAGTGACCTAGTAACTAGTTTAAAAGAACTAGTAACCAGTTATTTTTGAAAACTTTTTTATTTTTCAATAAAATGAAGGTTGATAAAATGAAATTCTCATATTTAATATCAAGATTAATTATTTTCCCATAAAAATGATCTCAAAAAAAGAAAAACAAACAAAGAAAAGCAAGTACAAGATGTATATATCCGTTAAGAATGAGCAAAGGCTTACACTAAATTGATTCGGAAAATGGTCATTTAGGAGATGGGATGATTAATCTACCAAAATGAGCAAGACCCCACACTAAAAATCATTAACAAAACTCGATCGAGTGTAGCTATGATTCTACCAAAATTAGCGAGACACTAATCACTATAGATAAGTTGCAAAGCAAATTTTAAACACAAAGCTCATCAAGTATCATGATGATGATGATGATGATGATAATATGTAATGAGCAAAAAGTTTATATAGCCGTGTTGGCCCAAAATTAAAAGTATATGCAACACAAAAGAAGAGAAATACCTTTTATGATAATAATGCCATTGAACAGGGTAATGGAAAGCTTAGGAAAAGAATAGTAGAATGGTGAAATCAAAAGTTTATTTTATCTTAATACTTATTCAAGAATTTTTTTCATATGAATTAAAAGAGATTGGAAACTATTCCATGATAATTATTATATAGATTTATGCTTTTTTGGACCCTGTATTTTTTCTCATTATCTGTTTGGAAAAAAAATATTTTTTGGACCTTGTGTTTTGTAAAATGGTTAAAATAGAACCCTAAACCCGATTTTGGTCAATATTTTCTCAACTAAAATTATAAATAATTTATCAAACTAATAATTTAGAACAAAAATAAAATCATTCTGCTTAAAAACTATGTTGTTATATTCAATTTTTCCTTCATCAAAATTGAGTTTAGGGTTCTATTATAACCATTTTACAAAACATGAGGTCCAAAAAATAATTTGTCAAAACACAGGGTCCAAACAAATAATGTGACAAAACACAGCGTCCAAAAAGTATAAATCCTTATTATATTTCACTTTTTTCTTTTTCTAATAATCATAAAGGGAATTATTATTATTGACTTGCTCCAATGAAAATAACAAAAGACATTATGTTGGAATGAACTTTATATTTATAGCTATTCCATTCCAATAGGATCATTCCAAAAACATATATGATTAGAAATTCTTTCAAAGTGAAAGTAAAAGCTGTTTTCAAAAGAATACTGGTCTAAAGAAGTACTGTTAAAAATCAGTAGTCATAGAAGCACTTTTGCTTTAGAGAGAATAAACTTTGATGTTTGATAAGAAAAAGAAAAAGAAATTAGAAACTGAGTGAGGAACACAGCTATAGAAAGATTTGTAACTTGTTTAAACTTTGTTTGTCACATAAAATCTTTAACAGTCAAACATTGTGGCGTTTTACACAAACTTACTTTTACAAAATCCTTTTGAACATACATCAATATAATCTGTAGACAAAATTGGTCAAATTCCCACCCAAAAAACACTAAAAAAAAATCCTGAAAAATCCTAAAAAATACTTTGCAGTCTTGACAATATTTACATCTTTTTCTGCATTAAGCCATATACAGTGACAAGAGCCATAACAAGAGAGTGATCCACACTTGCCTCAATCACCAAATTCAAAACATCATCTCCCAATATTACCCCAGTAGATGATTGCTTTCTCTTTGCCTGCAAAAACCCAGATCATAAAATCTTTAGAAAAGGCTCAAAATCTCATTTTTGACACCAAAATATATATATAATCATATAACATTGAATTTTTATATGTATAGAGAAAAGGCTCACCTCTGCCACTAGTCCTCCTTGGCCATCTAATATCCTCAGAGCTGATTTACCAGCTGACCCTTCTAATCTATAGTCAATTGCTTGATTATTGTTATCATCATACTTCAAAGCAACCTTGCAAGAAAAGCCTCCTCGAAGACTTAGTACTCTGCAATTTTTTGTGACTCGAAATAATGGCTTCTCTTTATTATTATTGCTCAAGTCTTCTAATAAACCATTGTTTTTGTTGCTAATACTTTTATAGCCTTCCCACTTTCGAAACACCCACATTTTCTGCACATAAATAACAACAAAATATTATCATTAGTATAAATAAATATCTACATATAATAAGTTCATTCATAATAATGATACAACTGTTATAAGATCAAATTATTATTAACTTACTTTTCGAAGAATTGTAAAGAGAACTTTTCCCTTGAGATCCATGAGAAAGACTTCATTGCTGTTCTTCTGGTCATAGTTATCGATTCTGTAAACTACTTGACCATTTTCATTGTATGCAGTGCACCCATTTCCTTGCATCACAAGGGATTTCATCCACACTGTGAGTCTTTCTCTCTTTGAAGAAGAAGAAGCATTTTGAGAAGTAATGGGATCTATTATATCTGATGTGAGAGGATGAACTTTGGCCATTCCAGTTGGGAGAACAACTTTGGCTTATGATTTTGGATTTTGAGAGTTTTCTACTTTTGAATTGGTGGAATAAATAAGACTATGTCTTAACTAGCTAGGACTATATAGTATAATTATATATATAAATAAAAATATATATTATTTTAAGTGTTGCTGAAGGGAAATGGGACTTCGGGTACTTATTATGTTATAGAAATTATATATATATAAACACGTTTAACATGTATCCAAGTAATGTAGCCAGGCCACGTGTGTACGAGTATTGAAAGATGTGTGTGTATACATATATATATATATATATGTTGATTATAGGGATATATACATATATTATGAAGTTATAATACACATTTGTTGACTGGTTCTAGAGTTGAGAACTGTATATATATATATATGAGTAATGACTAGTGAGTACAATAAGAAAATGACGAAGGTATAGATACCATATGAAACAGACATAAATCAATATATATATATATGTGTGTGTATATATATACTTGATAAATGTGTGATTATAAATCTTATGGGGGAAGGAGGATACATACAAGTAAAGTAGGTTGAAAGAAAAAAAAAAAGAATTATTGTACGTTGGGATACAATATTTGATTTTATTCTTGTGCTTATCTGTTCTGCTAACCACAGTTTAGATCTACCAGAACCCATAAAAATAAATAAAAGAAAAAGTGACAAGTAAGTTTTTGAGGTGTTAAAACTTGGATCTTTTGGTCTTAAAGTCATTTGGGGAATTGTGAAATTCTTCAAAAACCCTTGCCTTAGAAGAAGGAAAACAAAAAAGCTGTTTTCAAAGTTGTGCTAAAGAAGTAGTCATAGAAGCACTTTTGCTTTAAAGATTATAGAAGAGAGAGATGAAACTTGTAAATTTTGTTTGTTACATACAAAATAAAATGAAAATAGTATATATATAAAAAAAAAATTAACAGTCAAGTAGTCAACATTGTGGGGTTTTACATAAAGGAATCCTATGCCTAAGTCTGACATTTATTTATTTTTTAAAATTAAAAAGAAAAAGAAAAAAAAACAATAGTATGGGCTTTTTTGATGGAGAAGAAGAATGTGCTGCAATCTTGATATTGCTAAAAATGATTGAGGAAATAATAAAAGTTATCCTATTATATATTTTTGTAAAGATTGGAAGGAAATAGTGCTAATATAATTTTTTTTTTCAATCCCTTTCTATTTTGTTATTAATATTATCTTTTGTAATAAGACTTTTTTTTTAAAAAAAATATGAATAAGACTTCAAATTATATTTGTATTCTTTTAATTTGATCAGCGCTGACAGACGTTTATACATTATATATATTTATAGATAATATTCTCAATAATCAAACGTGCTAACATAACTAAATGATGTTCTATCAAAAAAAAAAGCATAACTAAATGATGACTAAATAAAAACGGTAGCTGTTATATATATAAAAAAAATATGAGGAGATATATATTAAGATGGTCAAAGAATTTTAAATCAAATTAACTCTAATTTTTATTATAACAATATAAATTTGAGAGAGTAGTCCATAACACGAATGATACTCAATCAGATCATGTCATGAGCACACTGAATTAAGTTGAGTATTTTTTATAAAACATAATTATTATTTTAATTATTTGACCTCTCTTGCTTTTTTTGAAATTCAAGCAAAATATTTTATATATATATATTTTTTATGTGAAAGAGTAAGAATTAATGTAGGAAAGTGAAGGGGGAGCTGCCATTTTGGTTGACGACTTTCAGTTTACTTTGAATTTTCACTAAACAAATACGATTAGTAGTTAAGGTGATCAATTAACCTAATTATATTATATATTATATATTATTAATTAGTTAGGTGATCAGAACTAATTATATATATAATTGATTTGAGCTCAGCTGATATAATATAACAACATTATATAGTATTTGCGCGTGTACATCTATATATCAAAAAATATCAATATTAATAATGAAGCCAGATCATTGTCTGATAAATGATCTAATTATAAGTGTGAAATCATTATAAACACTATAACTAGTTTGTGCAGTTCAGTGAATCTTGGAATATCAGAGAAAAGATCCTTATGTATATAATACAAATGGTATCCAAATAGTATCAAATATAATGTTATATAATAATTATTACTTCTCACATGGGTGCTTCTTCTATTATTAGTTTCCATATATAGAAGATAATTATTAGCTAGAGTTTTCTTATTATGCAATATATGATGTGGGTTTTAATAGTTGAATTTGGTGTACCTAAAGATATTTTTAATAGAGATATGGGTAACTATATATTGATGTACTTAGGATATTTTTTAGGTCAAAATTTTACTACTTAATTATTACAACCATGCATACATATGTATATAGATGGACCTTACAGCCAATCAGCCACTGGTTTGTTATAATACCTTGCTTATTAGCTCACGTAAATGTGAAACATGCATAAATCATTATACACAATATCAAATTCGATATATATGGGAGACTATTTTTAGACTTAGTAAGTCATCTCATTTCTAATATAATTAAAATTCTTGTTATTTTGTTCTTTCAAATTAAATCTTTTTAATCTTTCAAAATTGTATATATTCATCATTAAAAAAAATTCACATTAGAAAAATCATATAATTAATATAATAATAAGTTTAACATATATTTTTTATTTTATTTTTTATAAATTTATGTTTGAGATTATATTAAGTATTTATACTTTTTATTTAATTATTTATTTTATGTTATACCCCAAATTTCGAAACGGGTTAAATTATCTCGAAATGTAGGCTCGAGAAATAATCAAATTAAGTTCGAATAATATATGTATTATCATTGTTGATGTCACATAGCCACTTCAGCTTGAAATGGAGAGCCAGCTCGTAAGGTTCAGACTGTGGCAAGACGCTGACCTCGGAAGGCTGGTGGCTGTTGGCTTGGGCAACATTCCAGGTGTCAGCTCGAAGATCATGGCAGTAGGTTCGAAAGCATATCTTTAAAGATGTTAGATGGTTACATTTTAGTAATTAAAGCCTATATTTACGTTATTGGTTTATGTATTAGCCTAGTCAAGCCGATTCTTTAGGGATTCAATATATTTCAAACTTAAATATATATTGTTATGTAACTTTCCTAAAATCGTGGCGAAGAAAATATGAATATAGTCTATAAATACTTGGGATTGTTCACTTGTAATTTTTTACGCACAAATTTTGTACTCAAACCTTGTGAAATTGTCTTTAGGCTTTAACGCATATTATCTTAATAAAAGTGACCCGTGGACTAGGTAGATTTAACAACTGAACCACGTAAAAAATCAATGTTCTTCTTTTCTATTCTCACTACTACAAAGAAGATTTTTTAGGGCTAGCACAGTTTTTATGGCTCGTGGGGTGCGAGTCTTCTATTTGAGAGCCTTAAAAAGTGAGGTTTTTTAGGGCTCGCAAAAGAATTTTTTTAATACTCACATTGCGAGCCCTAAAAAAATGTTTTTAGGGCTCACAATTCGTGTCCTAAAAGACCTTATTGTTGAGTGCCTTTAAAAAAACTAAAAAATTATTATTTAATGAGGGTCATCCACAAAGGATGGACCTCAGGGCATGCTGCTGTCGCTCAAGTGGTAATTACCACTTGGCACCAGGGCCGCGAGGGATTAGTGGGGGTGGGGCCCCTGATACCCTCGGCTATCAAAAAATATATATATTAATTAATTCAGCTCAATTCAATTAATATATTTAATTATTTCAATTGCTTTAATGCATTTTTAATTTGAGAAATTAATCATAAATACATTGTCTCTTCACAATACAAATTGTTCACAGTATTGTAAAATTCTTCATTAATTCCAAAATAGATTAGAGCAACAATAAAAAATAGAAAAAGAAAACTTACACAAAGATTATTCTACAACAAAATAGGAATTTTAAACAAGTCAGATTTATACAGCATAAAACAAGCTTAAGGAGAAGTGTTTCCTCCAAAAACATCCAACAAGTAAGCAGCAATAATCTTCATTCTGTCAAAAAAAAAGTTCTCAAATGGAGGTCGGCAAAAATCTGTGTGTGAGATAGAATGAAACAAAAGAAATCTAAAAGTAGAGTGTAGAGAGAAGATAAACCTGAGGAAGCAGAGGGATAACAAACTCCAACCCCGAAACCCCCAACCCTACTGCTCATAGCCCCAACCCCAACCTTAAAAAACACAGGGAAAGAGAGAGAAACTTACTCTGAGGGTTGACCCCCACCATTCATCCGGAGCCACTGCCATTTGTCCTTTATTGTGGTCATCTCAAGCCACCGTCGTTCGTCCCGAGGCCCCTCCGTTCGGCCAAAGCTGCAGCCGCTCCGAGCCCCTCTGTTCGGCCCAAGCTGTCGCTGTTCCGAGTCCCTCTATTCAGCACTGGGAACCACAATGACGAGCCCTCCATGCTGCCATCACTTGGTACAAGAGATCGAGAAATGTAGTGTGAGAGAGGGAAAGACATCGAGAAAGAGGGAGAGATAGACGACAGGGAAAAATGAGGGAGAGAAAAGAGGGAAAAATAATTTAGGGTTCGAGAAAGTGGGCTTCGGCGCATGTTAATTTTTTTTAAAATACACATTTGTGATACCCAAAGTGAGCCCTTAATAATCTCTTAGGACACCCAAAGTGAGCCCTTAAAAGTCATCACTCACATTAAACACTTAAATTTACTATTCAGGTTTTTTAGGACCTACATACTTTTTTAGGACACTCATTGTAAATCTTAAAATCTCCATAGACATTTTTTAGGACTTACATTATTAGGTGTGTGCCCTAAAAAAGTGGCCCATAAAGGATATTTTGTAGTAGTGTCTAATGTTGCGATAATTTTTATTACACGCAAGTGCACGTATCATACAAGTAGTAACTGACACAGGTGAGGTCGAACCCAAGGGAATTGCAGCTAAGTACTAACCAAATTGGATTTATATTTCCATTTGGCAACTATAAAAATTGGTTTTAAATTAACAATGCAGAAAACACAACAAGCAAAACAACAAATAAAAAGGGTTTAACAATGGATGTGAAATTAGGGATATGATTTCAATCGCTTTGATTACCCAATTGTTAACACTAGTCAACTATTCTTCCTCCTTCAATGAGATGACAGATTATAAAATCACCTAAACTCTTTTCAGATCATTAAGGTACTAAATTGCATTGTCAACTATTGCATTTATGAGATAGTACAACAAACAATTCACATTAAGCAATAATCTAAAAGTCACATAAGCTATGCGAATACTTTCGTCTCACATCAAAACCTATGTTTATTCATTTAGAGCATTCCTAATATTCACTTTTCAAATTTCATATTAGGATCATGAATCATGCTTAAGGTGATCAATCTCAAACATGTATTGAGCACAAAAATGAACAAATCACATAAACAAGGAAGAAGGAATAATCAATTAGCATTAATCCATGGAATAATCTCAGTCAATATCCATCAAATCCCTAAATAGGAGTTTAGCTCATAATCTCAGTATTCATATCCATAATCAAACTAAACATAAACAATAACATAGAGAATTGAGGAAAAAGAGAATGAAACTAGATTAGGGATTGTCACAGATCACCCGCTCTCGCTCCAATCTTCTTCTTCTTGTTTTCTCTCCTTCTTTTCTGTCCCTTTTTGTCTGCCCCCTTCCAAAATCGTGATCCCCAATTAAAAATGAAGACCTCATTCTCTATTTCTCCCAAAATGACGAAATTGCCCTTAAAATTCTGACACGTACGGACGTCAGCGTCGCGGCGCCAATACCTGAGCCGCGGCGCCACTCGGAAATTGAGATGTCTTGGTTTTCTGGAAAATGGGCTCGCCGCGGCTCAAATACACCCTAGCGCCGCGGCGCTAAAAGCTGTGCCGCGGCCCTAATTCAGTCTGGGACATTGGCCCCCAATCTGTGATCGTTCCTCGCCACGGCTGTAAAACACATTAGCGCCACGGCGCTAATTCTTGCGCCACGGCCCTAATACAATTTCAACAAAACTTGAATAACCCTTCAACTTAGCATATTTTCTCCACAATCCACTCCAAATGCCCAAAACATATGCTTAAACCTGAAATCAAGCAAAACAAGCATAAATCCGCTCCAAAAACACATAAACCATTAAAAAGACAATGATCAAGACACTTAAAAAGTAGGCTAAACTTAGCCTAACATCTAAATCATTTATTTTGCGTAATTGCTCTTGATTTTAGTTAACAAAAAATATCGTACACATTTTATAAGAAAAAATCAAATTTGTACTTATTTAATTCTCCATTTTTAATAAATAAGATACAACATTTTATTTTATGTTTTTTTTAAATGATGTATAATTATAAATAAATACATTTTTTTTAATTTATGAAATGAAATTTTTTTTTTGTCGAGAATAGAGTTTATTACTATTAAGAATATAACGGAAAAAGAGTACAAATTGGAGGGGGGGTTTCCTCCAACCAGCAAAACTCATCGTCTAGCCAAAGGGCATGCTTTGCCAATCCATGGGACATATTATTAAACTTTCGGCCAACATGTGACAGAGATACCTTCGGAAAAGTAGACAATAAAGTTTTAATGTCTGAAAAAATAATCTCCAGTTCATTTTGATATGTTATGTTATTATTTAAAGCCAAGACAAGAGAAACGGAGTCAGAAAAGATAACATCCAACTGAATTCCAAGCCTTTGAGCCCAATTGAGTGTGACCAACAGTGCTATAGCTTTTGCTTGAAAGGCTGATAACATTCCTGCAAAATAATTTATAAGAAAGTTTAGGCAAAAAGAAAATTAAGGAATTTCATAGGAATTGAAAAAACTATAAACAAAACCTCCCTCAAGAACAATAAGATAACCTTAACCAAAGGGGTTAAGTTTCCAAAGATTGATATAACCATTTATCTTTTTTGCTTACTTATAGGAAGGCCTCTTATCAGTTAATTTTGAGTTTTTGTAGTAAGTTTTAACTTAAAGAACAACGACACTTACCTTTTAAGGGCTTAGATAAAGCTGCAATAACTTCCTTCTCTGGGGAGAGGATGATTGCTCCAAATCCTATCGTTTTGGTCTGGTTAGATAATGCAACATCTACTGATAAGATATTGGATTGATTCCCCGAATCTTCTCTTCTTTGATTTGTAGATTTTGCATTTTGTATGGGTTGCTCTGTCGTTCTCTATGTACTTCTTATCGATTCCCAATATCAGGTTACCCATTCAAACACTTGGTGTCCTTGTCTTGTTGGATGTCCATGGGTTCTTTTATTCCTCTCGAACCAAATTGCCCAAGCTATGATGAGCATTTTTTGAAAGTTTTCTTTTTCCAAAATTTCAGAGGCATAGAGTAGAATCTCCTTAAAGAAAATGTCTTCTTTCCTATGTGACATGAAAGGATAATCCCACCGATCCCATATTTCTTTAGAGGAAGGACACCAAAAGATAGCATGTGCATTAGAATCCTCTCCAAAACCACATAGTGGGCAAAATTTCATGGTAGCCTCTCCAAGCAAAATGTAGAATTTTACGTGGTATTTTGATTCCCCAAAAAGACTTCCACCACATTGCTATTAATGTAACAAATGAAGAAGGCAGTGTAGTGTCCATAGCTGAGGCTAGATTATACCCACTTTTGACAGAATAGTTCCCATGATTTGTATAGTGCCAGAGCCATGAATCTGGATGATCAAATTGAGTTAGAGGTATGGTTAAGATGTTTTGGGCATCAGCAGCATTAAAAAATTGTTGGACTCGTATCATGTTCCACGAACCAGGAGTTTCAATGAGATCATGTACTCTAAGGGGATCAGATATATCAATTGTACTCGGGAGAAAAGATGGAGGTCTTGGGATCCATGGATCACTAAAGGCCAAAGTTTCTTTTCCATTTCCTATACGTCTTCACAATCCTCTTCGTAAAGGGTCCCTACCCCAGATGATACTTCTCCATGTTATTGAAGGATAATGATCTTCTCTAGCCTCCAATATACTTGTATGTTGATAGTATCTTGCCTAGAATAATTTTGCAAGAAGGGATGTAGGGTTTATTAGTAATCGCCAAGCCTGTTTTGCCAGAAGTGCCTGATTATACTGAATAAAACCACAGAATCCCAATCCTCCCTCACACTTTGGTCTACACATTTTATGCCAAGCGCGTCAATGAATTTTCTTTTGTTCAGTATTAGAACCCCACCAATATCGGGCTTGTATTCTTTCAATTTCTTGGCACAAACCTTCTGGTATACGGAAGCATGACATTAGATAAGTTGGCATAGCTTGGACAACAACTTTAAGTAAGATTTCTTTACCAGCTTGAGAAAAAAACTTTGATTGCCATAAGTGTAACTTCATCCAAACTTTGTCTTTTATTGAATTAAACAAAATTCTCTTATTTTTACCTCCCAACATTGGTAGACCCAGATATATTTCTATAGAATCAGTTCTTTGCATATTTAGAGATGATGTATACAAATCTCTTTCGAAGTATTTGGAGAAAAATATAATAAAGACTTTGTAAAGTTGATCATCTGCATGGAAAAGAAAGATAATAATTATAGCTATATTTGAATAATTGGAAAAACATATGAATTGATATCTCTAATTGGAGCTAGTTATTAGTGAATGCCTTTATTGTGTCTTCCATAATTTAATTGCAATGGTTTTAAACATTACCTGTCCAGAACATGTCGAGTATAGCGAAAAAATGTTTTGTATAGCTTGTAGAGATCTCTCAGATGCCTGGACGATAATGAGGCTGTCATCTGCAAAGAATAAATGGGTAATGAAAGGAGTTGTATTAGCTATTCTTAGTCCCTTTATTTTCTTTCTACTTTCCGCTTGTTGTATTAAAGCTGAAAATCCTTCTGCACAACCCAGGAAAAGATAAGGTGATAGAGGGTCTCCCTGTCTCAACCCTCTTGATAAAATTACTTCTCCATAGATTACTCCATTAATTTGAAATGAATATCGGACTGAAGTTACGCATTTCATTAATTTGTTAACCCAGTAAGGTCGAAATCCCATCTTAATTAACATTTTTTCCAAAAAAATCCATTCAACTCTGTCATACGCCTTGCTCATATCTAATTTTATTGTTGCGAATGATTTCCTCCCTGACTTCTTAGATTTTAAACTGTGAAGGTACTCATAGGCAATAAGTGCATTATCTGTAATGAGTCTTCCTGGGACAAAAGCACTCTGTGTAAAGCTGATGAGTGAAGCTAGGAAATGTTTTATTCTATTAATTAATACCTTAGAAATGCATTTGTATAGGGCATTGCATAGACTGATTGATCGAAAATCAATGATAGTAACTGGATTTTTCACCTTTGGAATCAGAGAAACCAATGTTGAATTAATTGTAGACAAATCTTTACTTCCATTTAAGCATTCTAGAATAGTTTTTGATACTAACGGGCCAACTATATCCCAATGTTCTTGGTAAAACAGTGCACTCATACCATCTAGACCTGGGCTTTTATCTGCAGGCATAGAGAAGACTGCATCTTTTATTTCCTCCAAGGAAAATGAGGCTTCTAAACTCATGTTCATCTCATCTGAAACAGAAGTATGAACTCCTTGTAATAGTTCTTCAATTTTTTCTTCTGAAGGAGACGAAGAAGTGAAGAGAGAATTGTAGAACTTCATTGTGATCTCGCTGATCTCACTATCTCTTGTACACCATTCGTTTCCATCATTGAAAATGTCTATCATATAATATTGGAAAAGTTATTTTCATAAATAAAAATTTTATGGCCTGCCCATTTTAGCTTGTATTTTTTAATGATATATATCTTGTTATATGATAAAGGAATATTAGTTTATTATTAGTTTTGTATCTTTATTTTATAATTATTCCTTGATTTTTTTTGGTTTCTATCTATTACTGTGCCTTGAAAGGATCTCTAATTGTTATATAGACTTTGTTAGCCAATATTTCACCACTCAATAATTAAGCATTTTGTGTAAGATATTTGAAGATCGAAATATAAAGTAAAATCAACTATAGTACATTTAATTGAATTGTTCTTTTGTTGCTCTCTTGCCTTTTGATGAAAGAATTTTGTATTTTGGTCTCCTGCTTTTAGCTATTGTATTATGGTTCGTTGATGCCAAAAGACTCCTCTTTGCGCAATAAATCATCCAATTTTCTTTCTGTTTGTCGTAACTCACTATGGTCTTCCATATGTTTTTGTGAATTTTGCAAACGGATAATTTGTGAATGAGTTTCTTTGATGTTTTTGGATAAGGATCCAAATTTTGACTTGTGCCATGTGGATAAGTTAGTTGAGCACGCCTGAATATTACTCATAGTTGCGAGAAGGGAGGAGGAAGAAGAAAAAGATTTCCAACATTTTTTTATAATTTCTTTGCATTCTGACTCATTTGACCATAGATTTTCAAATTTAAAACAAGGTCTTTTTCTGTTTCTTAAAAGGTCGGACCCAGTTTCATCTTGAAGAGTTAAGAGAAACGCTCTATGATCTGAATGGTAGAAGTCTAGATGTGTTAAAGAGACTGAAGTAAAACTATGAAATATTGAGTTTGGAGTGTATATATAAATTTATGAAATGCAATTTTGAGTTTGGAGTGTATATATAAATTTATGGAGTATAAATATAGCTTTCCTTTCAAAATTTATGAGGCATTTATATAGAAAGATGTGAGAAGAGAAAAAAAGAGGAGGGTATATATAGACACCTTTAGGATAAATATATCTCTAAATATATACACATATATTGAATGGAAACTAGATTTTGTAGACAACTATAAATTAATGCATGTGGAACTCAAATCTCATTAAACTCGTTGATGAACGTGTGGTGAATGAATGTCAACAAAAGGGAAATTAGAATGATCATTATAAGAAAAAGTGACAATATATACAACGACGATATAATAATCATAATAGTAATAATTAAATTCAATTCATCCCAAAAAGAAAAAGAAAAAGGAAAAGGAAAAAGCAAAATAACGTTTTATTCATTGACGATCGAGAAAAGGCCCAAATTGACACAACCAAAATCGACTTCATAATTGAGTGGCCGGTGCGGTGGTTTAACTTTAACCTAGCCATTATTGGATTATTAATTGATAATTTTGGCTATACTTTATATACTGATTAATTGGGTTTTGGTTGAAATTTTAACAAGATCACTCCTACTCGAGTATTGTTATTTGCAAACTATTTTTTTTCTTTTTTTAATATAATTTTTTATGAAAAACTAATCACTTTTGACAATGGTATATGTATATATAACTAGATCCAAACAAGGTGTATTAATTTTATTTATCAAATTTATTAATTATTTTTATTTATATAATTAGTAAAACATTAGAATTTATATTAATATAATTATTAAATATTTAATTTTGTATTATATATTATTATAATTATGATATTTTATAACATTTGAATTTAAATTTAAATTTATATTAATATAATTATTAAATATGTAGTCTTATATTATTATAATAATGATATTTTATAATATTTGAATTTATATTAATATAATTAATAAATATTTATTTTTAATTAGTTTTAAAAGTATATTTCGTTAAATATTTAGAATATTCTGTTAAAGTTAACAAAAATAACCGTTAAAACAAAAAAAATTCATAATCTACACACTTTTTATATAAATAGATATAATTTTTAAAAAAGTTAACTACAATATAAAGTAACCTTCAAATTTATTATATGATTTAAAATTACAATACAAAAAATCTTTATTAATTGTTGATTTTTTTTCTTCCATTTTTTCTATACAATTTTACCCTTGAGTAACACTGAAAATTAAAACGTTAACTTCATATACACCATAACCACATAATAAAAATAAATTTAATTTGATATATATATATATATATATAACAACTTACTGTCATCAGTCATATTGTATTTGATTATATATTTAAGCATGAAATATAATTGTAAAGTGTTTCGATGAATTTCTATATTAATATTTTTTGGATTAAAAAAAAAAGATGGACAGTGTCCATATACAGTCCCAGCTCATCATCATTTTACAAATTAATTTATTAATTCACAGTTAAGACAAAAGATAAATCTGTATTTATTTTTTACAAAACAAAAAAGATCGGATCCATGTCCTCTTAATAATACTCCAAATCGAATATTGGCCAATATCATTTCAAGAATTTACTAATATTATAGTTTTGAAACTCCATTCAAAATAGATATGATACCTTCACAATCATTATAATATATGTAATGATAATTTTTTTAAATTAAGAATCCATTATATAAAAGAAGAAAAAAATTTGCGGTCCCAAACACAACAAGTCTCATAATGACAATATTCTATAATTTCATGAAATTAATGAACATTTAGGGTGAGTTTGGAATGTGACTATGTAATTGTAATTTGGAGTAATTACTCAATTTAGCGTATTTGTTTGATCATGTAATTACCCAATAATTATATAATAATTAGAGATAATTGAGGAGTCTCAATTACACTCTACAATTCACATAACCCTTATAAAAATTGGGTGTAATTATACTATATAATTACTAATTACTATCAATTTTAAATAATATTTATTATATAATATCATTTTTCTGTATAATTACTAATTGTTCGTCAAATATAACAATATGAATTCATAAATAATTACTACTTAACATCCAAGTACACCGTGTATTTTAAAATATATATAGTAATTACAATGTTGCTTCCAAACACACCTTTAAACAAATCCACTAATATTTTAGCCACATAATAATAACTCTCAAAAATCGATTTCTCAATAGTTAATAACAAGTTTATAATTCGTCTCTCAATGATGCTTAATAGTTAGATGATATATAATAAATCTGTAGTGGGATATGGATGCACTAATAATTTTCATCCATATATATAGAGATCATATATATGTATATATATTTAGAGATAAACATGGCTTGGCTAGTATATATCTTCCTTTCCCATCAGCAAAAACAGATACTATTATAATTTAGTTAATAATAGAGATATACTGCATGTACAGCCACAAAGTGCACCCACAATTTCACTTTATTAGACTAATTAATAATTAAATAATTACAAAAGTTCATATCATAGGACAACCTTTTTGTTGAAAAGTGCTAGTCATCATCATCGTATTGATGAAAATCAATGTATGGAACTAATAATTTGACTTTTTTTCTTGCAACAAATTTTTCCATGTTGTCATTTTTGACAGAACATCAATATTCCATGCACGAACAGTGAAAAACCTCAGAAGAAATTAACATATTATGATGAACATTGTTGACTCCATACATGTGATCACTGATCAGATCGATCAGCCTTAACTTTCATTCCTTCATCACAAGCAAAATTTTCATCTATATACATAAATTTCTCTATTTCTACTCTGTTAATATATATTATTCTTAGATAATTACTGGAATAAATATATATATGTACAAACCAAAACTTGAACTGGTTAGAAAACTCATGTATGTATCAAACGAACAACATATATATATATATATGTGTGTGTATATATATATGTATCTACATTTTTCGATGGATTAATCCATAGACCATGACAAGGGCCATTATCAGAGAATGATCTTCACAAGGAGCAACTTCCAGAGACAATACATCATCTCCAAGCACAACCCCAGAAGATGACTGTTTTTGCTTAGCCTGTAATTGAAAACCATTCAAACCAAATTGTTAATTAACTAAATATACATAAAGAAAAAACGAATTTTGAAACATACCCAGAAAGGAAAAAACATTAATTTGTAAAAATATCTCACCTCCGCAACAATCTTTCCATCAAGGTTGAGTATTCTGAAGCCTATAGCTTTGCCTGCTATTCTCACTATTCTATACTTATCATCACAACCGACACTTATATGGCAAGCCAAATCTCCCATAAGCATTTTACGATATTGTCTTGTAACTCTAAACCATGGTTCTTCTTCATTAATACTATTGCATCTGTAACCATTCCATAATCCACCAAAAGCTTGTAGTTTCTGCAAAATCAACAAAACCCAGTTAGAGCTTTAGCTCGTATGTCATATAATTCCATTGGAACATTTAATCAAACAATATATGAACAAACAAAAACTCCTCATATGTTTACCTTTTTTCTAATGGTGAAGAGAACTTTGCCTTTGAGATCCATTAGATGGACTTCACTACTGCATTTCTTCTCATAATTATCAACTCTGAACACAATTTGTCCATTGGAGTTATAAACTGTGCAACCATTGGTTTGGTACACAAGAGATTTCATCCATATGGTGAATTTTTCTCTTTCTGGAGTCAAGTAGGGAGACAAAGAAGGAGCTTGAGGATACACCTTATAAGCCATAATAACAATAATTGAAGCTTTGGAGTATATGTTGGAGGTTGGAGAAGTCTAGCTAGGAGGGGACCTTATATATTACATATATGTATTATGTATATGTATATATATACTCCTAATTATGATATTTTTTATTAAGGGCCAAATATTTCAACCTAATAAAATAATGGAATGTGATGATCGACATGAGAAATATGAAACCCAATGAAATTGATTTTTTTTAATGAATCCCCCAAAAAGCATCTTTGTTTAAATATGTGTTATTATTATATTGTTTTTATTTCTCTTGTTTTGCACTTTTGCTATTATGAGGACAAAAGTGTAACTAAGAAGCTGAGGTGGCAGATTACTATTGGTCAAAATCTCAAGATATTGGAGTCAGAGTGAGTTTCCAATAGGAGATGAGTCATTAATGAGGTAAAATCAATCACGTTTTAAGGATTTTTTTATAACACTTTTTGATGTAACACACAATAGCAGCCCCTGGTTTTTTAATTTCTTTTCTTTTCTCTTCTGACTATTACTTAATATTAACTAATTAATTGCTTATATTAGAACTCATACTAAGCTTATGGCCCTTTCAATATTATGAAAAGGGTAATATTATAAAAGAACTTTTTTGTTGAAGTAGAGGAAGTTGATGTCACTTGAGAAAGATATGTACCCTTCTTTTTACTTTGTCTTAGTGTATATACAAATATATATATATATATAAATATATCGTGCCCCAAAAAAAAATAAAAGCGAGTGCTTATCTTGTTATCCATTGCTTATTTTTAATGATAATTAATATTTGAGTTTAAGCAAATGGGTTTTCTTCATTTGCAATCCATGCATAGAGTACTGCCAAATTCACTATATGCCATGCTGCATATATTCTTACCTAATTTTGAGTTGCCACTATGATCAATCTATTCACCTTACCCTAATCACCTTTTTGATTAGGTTTGATTATTAAAGTCTATAAACTATGTTTATTATGTTATTAGAGATTTCTTTTATTTTGCTTTTCCTTGAAAATAAGAGATTTATGTGTGATACTATACATGCTCATAATCTGTTCCGATTTTCAAAAATCTAATAATATTTCACAAGTAGAATGGATCGAAATAAAAGAATCTTCTTGACTAAAAAAATGTATTCATGACATGTCACCCCATTAATAGTAAAGTCCCTTTAGATGACCCTTAATAGAGTAATCAATGAAAATAATTTTTATTTCAATGTTTGCTAAATGACTCTTTTTTTTATAATTCTTAACGAAATGGCTTTTCAAACAAAATATCAAGTATTTTTTATAATGTATTAGGTAAGAAATTGAGTGTATTTTGGAATAATAACTATATAAAAAAATACAGTAAAACTTCTATAAATTAACAATGTTGGGATCGAACAAAAGTATAGTATAATTGAGATTATTAAGGTTGTATATATATATATATTTATATGTTATTTTACTAAACTACACTCCAAAGTAATAACAAAATTTTGAGATAACCCCATTTCTAATATTTCAAAATAACCCAACCCCAACCATTTTCCAAAGTCACATCCAATCCAATACAACTTATTTCCAAGTTGCAACATGATGAGATTAGCCTAATTTTGGCTATATATAGGTTCCAAATTCTCGTGGAAATATGATGAGTGAAGCTATTAATACATTTACTATTCAACTTGATTATTAAGTACTTGGACCAATACAAAGTCGTTATTTTACTTTTCAAAAGAAGCATATATCCAAATAGCTAGCCCTTGTCTTGTATAAAGAGCCACTAACTAAGTATTTGTGTGTAACCAAACCAAACACCCCTAAGTAAATATACATATACTATTTGCTGACTAGACAGCCGAATCGAGACAATATGAGAAAGTCCACATGGCATTACTTTTAAGGCTTTGGAAAAACAATTATATATTTATCTTAAAAGACTCCATAAAGAGTCATCAGTTAAATTTACGGGCTGTCTCATTATTATTGGCTGGTTTGAAAAATAATAGTTTAAATTTCATGAAATTATAAATGAGACCCTACATTTTCTTAAAAAGTGAAAAGATAATGTCATAAACTAAATTTTGGTCAACACACTTTTTAATGAATCATTTATTATTCCTAAATATTCATTAAACTTAAAAAAACTAATCAATTAAAATACAATGTTCATAGTCATATATGATAATCAAATCTATGCAAAGAAAATAATTTTTTTTATCAATCTAAATTTAAAATCAAACAAAAATAACACCAAAACTATAAAATTCGGATCAAAATCAACTTGATCCTATGCCTAAAGCCTAGTGCAAGCTACGTCCACAAACTTCGTCCTATAACCATCATCTTCATTGAACACCTTCGAAACTCGCCCAATTTGCAATATCCAACCATCTTCATTAACAACCGGCCATGCCTAGTTTCCAACCCAAATTTATTGATGCTCATATTCTTCAACTAATAAAAAAATATCCAAATCAAGCATTTACAAATTTCCTTCCATTTGATTTTACAAACGATTTGATTCCAAATAAAATCCACCATATCATATCTATTCAGCTTCATTTTGTCAATCTTGTTCAACCTCGGGCATCGCACACTCAGACAAACATCCACGACATGTCCCTGTATTGGCTTTTTTTAAGAAGAAAAGAAGATTATCCATCTATGAATAACATTCTTCTAAATTTATTGAAAAACCTCATTTATGGCGGATGAATAATGTAGTAACAAGCAAGATAAGGGAAAAACAAAACAAAACCCACACAGCAATAACAAAAGCCATGTTCGGTAACCATTAAAAAATAAAATTTTCTATTTATTTAATAAAAAATTTGAAAATAAAATGGAAAATTGTGTTCGATAACTGATTTTTACATTTTACTTTTTAAAATTTTAATTAAAATTGAAAACAGAAATTCCTTACTTCTAAAATTTTTTAAAACTGATTTCTCAAAAAAAAAAAAAATCCTTTACTTTTTTTGGCTACTTTGAATAGATCTGAGTCTATATTGGTATTTTTTTTTGGTTTGTTAGAGAGATTTCGCAATTTGCATTTTTTTTGGGTTTTCTGCGTTTTCTGCACCAGTTTTGCTCAATAGGAGCTCAATAATAACTCGATAGGGGATCGATACTATGTAGAAGACAATCGAGTTGTGAGCTCAATGTTGCTCGATGATTGCTCGGTAGGTATAGCATTTATTTCTCAATGGTGCTCGATGGGAACTCGATAGGGGTTTGATTTGACCCTTGACTATTTGGTTTAGTTGTTTCTCGATACGTGCTCGTTGGGAGCTCGATAGGGGCTTGATAATAGGCAGATTGGTTGAGCTCATATCTAGCCCACTATCGAACCAATTTAAAAATTTAATCACCATCAAGCCCCTATCGAGCTCATGTCAAACCAATTCAAACAGTTAACCCCAAACCTAGTTTGTTCTCCATCGAGCCCCTATCGAGCTCATATTGAGCCAGTTCACACATTTAACCTCAAAACCTAGTTTGTTCCCCCATCGAGCCTCTATCGAGCTCCTATTGAGCTCATACAACCCCCCATCGAGCTCATATCGAGCCCTTATCGAGCCATATCGAGCCACTTAAAACATAACTTAATGACTCCTATCGAGCCTAACTATATCAACCCTATCAAGAACTCATCAATGACTTCTATCAAGCTCATATCGATATTCAATCAAATTGTCATCGATATAACATCTACTTAGGTAACCATCAAGCTATTATCGAGCATATCGAGCCTAACTATATCAACCCCATCGAGAATTGACTCCTATCGAGCTCATCTTGACTTTCTATCGAATTTCATCGATTTCATCGAGCTAGCATCGATCCCTATCAAGCTCTATCAAGCTCCAATCGAACTGAATGTGAACTTAACGTGTTCATATAATCGAGCTTGCATCGAACCCATCGAGCAAAATCGAAAAAACCAGGCCTTTGAATCGCCATACCCATTCCACAGATCACAAATAAACAAGATTTTGCCTACAAAAATGGATGGGGGTTCATGATTTTGCCTTAAAATCGATCGTGAAGTGGTTCAATGGAGGCTCTTTGTTTGATTCGACGTCGTGGGTCTCAGTTTTCACTATCGACGGGAGGAGCTCTGCAAGTGGATGGGGATGATGAATGTGTGTGGCGCCTGAGTGTTGTCACCAAGATGCAGTGGGAAATCCAAGGTAAATGGGTAGAAAGATGAATTTGGGGTGTGGGTTTTTGGGGATTTTCTTCTTCGGGTCTGAGAGAGATTAAAGCGATAGAGAGAGAGGGTGAGAGATTTTGGGGAAAAAAAATTTTGGGGGGGTTGGAATGAGAGGGATATTTTTTGTATTTGGTAAATGTTTAGCACTAAATTGAAAATATGAATAATGTTAGTATTTTTTTGTAATAAGACACTATTATGCATAGATAGTGAAATTTCCCATGGAGAACTACATACATACATGTTCCCCGTGACAGGGTTGGTCCACAACAAGCAGTCCAATAAGGTGTAGATCGCATGCAAGCAAATCCAAAGGCCACTTCTCTCGCATCGCTCTTGGATTGGATATGTTTATTTATATAATTAAACACCAATATGTTTAATAGTGTGTTTTTATTTATTTATTAAAATTTAATTAAGCATAATTATATAAAACCATATGTTTTATAACAAATTTAACTAAACCATATGTTTTAATAACTTTTAAATCCACGTATAATATTAATATTTTATTAAACATATAATATATAATATCTTGTTGTCACTGCAAAATTAAAAAAATTAGAATAACCAAAAATAAATTAATTAATTGATTAAAATATAATATTTTATGATATTTTATGATAATTTAAATAATTAAATCATATTTATTTAAAAATAATAAAGTCATATGTATCATTTTTTTAATCTTATAAATTTGTGTGATAGTTTGTTTTTTATCAAGTGATTGAAGCTCTTTTTCTTCATCAAATTCAACAAAGGACATTGTGAGATACATTAGAAACTATAAATAGTTGATGCATGTATACTACTCTATACTATGACTTTTTCTATTCTTATGTTATTTCTATTATTAATTTCTTTTTAAATATTATTGTAATTTATATATGTATCATATAGTTATGTAAATATATATTTATGTGATCAAAGTTGTGTTTAGATGTCATATATGTAGATATTATTGATATAAATATTTACATATACCATAGAGCTATAATTCATTCTATTATATATATAATATATTCTCTTTTAAAGTGAACTGGTTTTTATTAAAATTATAGATAATATTTTGCCCTAAATTTTGTAATACATTTATGTCATACATTATATTAAGCATCTTTTATTTATTTTTATAATATTGTTTATTTATTTAAATTTTATATAATAATTAAAAAATATAATAAAAATAAACACACATTTGAATAAGCATGTTTACAATTTTAAAACTAAGCAAACACATATTGATTGCAAGCAGATAGAATGTAAAATTTCTCTTGCTTTATTTTTTCATGTCTCATTCATGCTATATCACTTAAAAGTAATCAACTCATTATTATTTTAAGAAAATAACTATTTTGGTTCTCTCAATTTTAGCTCATCATAAAGTTTATCCTTAGAAATCTAAAAAAGCTAAAAGTAACTTTATGTTATTTTGAATAGTAAAAAAAATTCATCTTCTCTTATATATTAATCTAAAAAAAGCCAAAAAAAAATACCCTTATTTAAAATTCCTTAATATATATTTTTTTATACAAATAATTTATATAATTGGTTCATAAAACTTAAATTTTAAAATAAATAAAACCCAAAATTATAAAACAAATAAAAACTATATTTTTTTAGTTTTGAATTTTATTTATTTAATTTTAAATTTTATTAATTAAATTTATAAATATTTTACAAAATATTATAAATATATTAATGTAGAAAGCAATAAATATAGTTTTCATTTGTTTTACTTTGGATTTAATTTATTTGAATTTTTTCGATTTTTGTTAATCAATTTTATAAAAATATACACGATCATGTGTGCAAACTCAAGAAGGCTATCAATGGTCTCAAGCACGCTCCAAGGGCTTGGTATTATGAGCTTCGTCAGTTTCTTTTACACTCTTGGTTCACAAACTCCCATGCTGACACGTCTTTATGTTATTCTCCACCCTGGCAACAATAATATGTTGTTGGCAGTCTTCAGTGGTCTCTCTCACTCGACCCGATATTGCATATGTTGTAAACAAACTATCCCAATTTATGCATCGTCCGACATCTCACCATTGGAATGCTGCAAAGTGATTGCTTCGATATTTGTCGGGTACATCAATGTATGGTTTATTCCTTCCGAAGGCTAATTCGTTGTCTATGCATGCCTTCTCAGATGCAGATTGGGGTGGCAACAAGGATGATACCTCGACAAGTGCATATGTTGTCTATCTTGGTCGTCATCCCATCTTTTGGCCATCCAAGAAACAACGTGCAGTAGCAAGATCCTCTACTGAAGTTGAGTATCGATCGATTGCTACTACTGCTACTGAAATTCGTTGGATTTGTTCTCTTATTACCAAACTTGGTGTCTCGATCTATTCCAAACAAACTAGTCATTTATTGTGACAATGTGGGTGCCACTTAACTTTGCTCTAATCCAGTCTTTCATTCACGCATGAAGCATATCGCAATTGATTATCACTATATTCGAGATCAAGTTCACTCTGGTGCTCTTCGGGTTGCTCATGTCTCCTTGGAAGATCAATTAGTAGATGCACTCACCAAGCCGCTCTCCCGAAATCGTTTTCAGACACTCCGAGTCAAGATTGGAGTCTCCTCTGGAGTTCCATCTTCAGGGGGCATATAGAATTATATTCATATTCTAGACTATTCTATTTATTAGAGAAAGTTAATATTCTAGATTATTCTATTCTTTAATATTAACATTGACCTTTTGTATTTATAATTCATTTAGTTTAGGAAATTTCTAGAATTGTGTAAGGACTAACCGACTGATTACTCACCATTGTATATATAATCTATCCTTATCAATAGCATGTGTCAGAAAAGCCATTATCTATTTTCTTATTTAATCTCAATTACAACAATAGCAACATATTGTAACTATGCAAATTAGTTCACAAAGGATTTATTAAAAAAAATCCAAAACTTGGAAACAACCCAAAGTTTTATTATATTTACTATAAAAATGATTAAGATGAATTCGAGCACATAAAAAATTAGCATCACATGCGCCATTTACAAACAAGGGAGAAGCTACACTCGGATTATGTCAAAGTACTTGTTGTTTAAATCCCTTTACAAAACTGCTCTGTCATATAATATTACAGCTCATCAAGATTACAACAGAAAAACAAACAAGCAAAATTGAAACAGAACTAATCTACCAGATCTCAACAGAATATAGTTTCAACAGATTACAACACTCGGTAGATCTACATATATAAAAGAAAAAGAAGAAGCTTATCAAACAGAGTAGAGAGCCCTTTTTCAAGATCTGGAAGTCAGCTCCAAGAATCCCCAAGTATGGTTAGTCAGAGAGTTTGTTTTTCTCGTGAGGATTTTGTACAGAAAGAAAAAGAGAGAGAGTGTTAGTAATAGATAAGAGTGAACAAAACAGAGAACAAAATAGATTTTGAGGCTTACCAATAAGTGTTCTGTGACTTGGAACCTCCTTGTGTTGTACCAGATATCGTGACTGTTGAATGAAAAGGCTGAGCTGCATCCCTGAGGCGAGCTCGACAAGGAAGTAGTCCATTTTTGGGACGAACCTCGATAATCCCTGTGTTTCCTTTACTCTCTTATTTTTATTGTGTGGTTACATCTCTCAAATCTCATTTTTCTGGTTTTTCCCCAACAAAGCTTTGTTTGCAGAGAAGTTTCGAAGGTTGTTCATCTATTGCAAAGGATATATATTTTTGTTAGCTTTTGTTAAAGGGTTTTTTTTCTACAGTTTGTGTAGACATGTGGTTCTTTGTTTAGGGATATTAAAGGTCCTTTTTGACCTTGGCTAACTAACTCTTTCAGTGAACTGGTGTAGGAAAGTTTGGTAAAAATCTATAGTGGTATCAGAGCCAGGTTAGGCAAGAAGATTCAGTTCACAAGAGTTACCAAGAAGACAAGAAAGACTAGAGGAAGTTGATCCTCCAGGGGGTGTATTCAATACAGGAGACTTTGTGGATAATCCACTAACCGATCCAGCTGAAAATTCTGATTCTTTAACTAGTTTAATTTCAGATTTTTCTAACATGAGTAATATTAAGATTAACATTGATAAGTTTGATGGTTCTGGTGATTACAGGATTTGGAGAAGGAAAATAAGATATGTATTGGCACAACAGAAACTACTAAGAGTTCTTGAAGATCCCATAGAATGGCCTGAAAATACATCCAAGATTCAACATGAGGAATACTTGGAAACAGCCACTGGAATATTCATCTTCAACCTATTTGATGCTATAATCAGATTGGTAGACAAAGAAGAGACCCCAGCCAAGATATAGAAGAAGTTGGAGGAACAGTTCCAACAAAAATTATTAACAAACAAGATTTTTCTAAAGGAACAGATATTTGGATACAAGATGAGTCGCACTAAGACTCTTGATCAGAATCTTGATGAGTTCCTAAGGATGCACATTGAGTTAGTAAACTCGGGTGAGAATGAATCCCTAAGTGATGAGAACCAGGCCATCATTATACTCAACTCACTTCCAGATTCCTATAGGGAGGTTAAAACAGCTATTAAATATGGTAGAACAGAGATCACTCTTGAAGAAGTAATCTCAGCTCTCAAGTCTAAAGATCTTTAAATGAAAACGGAAAAACTTGGGTCATCAAGTGAATAAGTGAATTTTAGTCAAGGCAAACCTTAGCATAAGAAATCTCATCATAATCGAGGCAGAAGTCAACACCGAGGACACTCTAGGGGGCCCAGTAACAACAGAGGAAGATCAAGTTCTAGAGGACCTAATGATCAGAATGGGTGCTACCATTTTGGAAAACCATGACACTTTAAAAGGGATTGCTATCTCTGGATGATAACTCTACAAAATAGAGTTATTTTACCACTTTTTATGTGCTAATTGTTGCTTAATTCTTGAGTTTTTAATTGATTTGATAAGTTTTTGAATAATTTTGAATTTATTGAGTTTATTTTGATTTTATATATATTTGTGTGTTTTTATAGTTATTTTTTTGTAAAATATTGTAGTTAATTATTTATATTATTGTTGTTTAATTTGAGGTAAAAAAATGTTGTATTATTGAGCTTAAATGTTAAATATAAATTAAGTTACAATTAATATTTTCAAAGAATTAACTTGATTTATTTCATAGTGAAAATACTTTATTATAATTTATTTTATGTTTATTTTGTTAGTGAATTTGTGGTATTTTTGTGTTTGGAAAAAAAGTTAAAAAGCTGAAGAGAAAATGGAAATTTGGCATTTTTAAAATGCCACAAGATAGCAGCCTGGCCCATTTCTCCCAGGCACATGCCTCCCAAGCCCGTCCCCAGCTTGCCTCCACACGGCCCACCACCTGATGCACCCGCCAGCTGCCACTCCAAGCCCACGGATCAAGCCCAGTCGAAGCCCCTTCACGTGCACCTCCAGCCAACACGGGCCTCATCCCAGCTCAGCCCAGCCAGGCCCAAATGCCAACATCTTCAGCCAATGCCACCCCAGCCTTCACCACCCGTCGGATGCTCCCTGCCCTCCCAGCAGCACTAGGCCCAAAACAGCCCAGCAACTCCCACCTGCCACACCACGCCTGGCCTGCCACAGCCCACCAACACTTCCACTCTTGAGCCCAACAAAAGCACAATGTACCCTTGTCCCTTTTGCCAAAAATGCCAACTTTTTACCCAAACGTTTCTACACATTTTAACCCAAAATCATCATTGCACCCTATAATTTACCCATATTTTCCATATTATTATTAATTTAATCAATTTAATTAATTTAAATTGATTATTTTAATACTCTCATTTTGGCTATAAAATATGGAATTTTCAAGACCATTTGGAGTGCTTAATTTGAGGGAGGTTACACTACACAAGTTCTACACTTTCAAGACATCTCTATTCTCTTCATCTTTTTCTTATTTTTGGTCATTTTTTCTATGAGTTTTTAGAGGAAAAATTTGGGGTTCATCCTCCAAATTTTCCTATTTATGTTTGTAATTTTTAGTTTGTATTTGCTATTCTAGTTATGAGTTTCTAATCTTTTTAAGATTATTAAGGTGATGATGAAACTGTTGGGTTTTATGCCCTTATAAAACCATGTTGGACATGTAGCACGATTTCATATTATCAATAAAAGTAGTAGAAATCATTTAGTTTGACAACCGTGTTGCTTGCTTGTTTTATTACATGATTATTGAAATAATAGAAGCATTTATAAAATCCCGAACATATGGATAGTTACAATTATAGTGACTAGGTCACAGTGGATTATAGTTGTAATTATATGTTCAAAAGAACGAGTCCTAAGATTAGATCAGTGCATTGGATTTTCACTGATTAGGCAATCTACGATATGATCTACTTACACATTCAGGGTGTGATGTCTTGTCCAATGCATCGACCAAGTAGATAAGATCGGATGTATTTAGTTACATCGGACTAGGACCGATATTGATTTTTGATTGATAAATAAGTATCGTTGTTATCAAATCTAATCAATGTCACAACGTTGACCATATGTTAAGTCGATCTTAATTCTGAGTGATAATATTCTTCTAATTATATTATTTAAATCTTTTGACTTGTTCGTTACCAGCTTACCCTACGGTCTAGCCCATACTTACATCTTGGAGATTTATTAGTGTAATTGAGTGGGAGTATTATTCATAGATACGAAATCTATAACTTCTGTATGAGAAGTGAAAAGATGATTTCCTTAATTGCTTTGTTCAAAAGGTTAAATGATTGAGATCTCATTTCTGTGATTAAGTTCACGAAAATATCATTTATAAGGAACTTAGTGGGAGTTAAGGATAAAATACTGATGAGGGGTAAAATGGTAATTTGCACCCAGCTCGTTAGTAAGTCATCGATAGAGGATTGACTGATTGTAATGATTATAACAATGGGTAACGTATTTATGGTTTTGAAAATACGTTCTATGAATTCAAGAGTTCAATTCCGAGTCTATAGTGGAGTCACGGGGAATTAATAAGGTAGTGAAATTATTCATAAATAAATTCACAGTAACTTGTTGGAGCTTGATTTCATGGATCCATGGTCCCCGCATCACCTTTGAGTAAATCATCTATAATGTCTCAATTAATTGATTTAATTATCAATTAGGATTTTTAAAGTTGACTAGGTCAATTTTGGAAAATTTACAGAGATATGAGATTTAGAGAATAAAAGAAAATCTTTGGGTAAATTTATTAATATTGATAAATTGGTATCAATATAAATAAATAATATTAAATCAAGTTTCAAATTATAATTAGTTAATTTGAATAAGGATTTAATTAATTAATTAAATAAATAAAAGGTTTTGAATTTAGGCCCAATTGGGATTTAAATTCAAAACAAAGAGATTGGGCCCAAATCCATTTATGGCAGCCCAAGGATTTTATTTTTGTTTATTATTTTTAATTAATTTAAATTTAAATAAATCCCATTAAGTTGCCTATATAAGGAATATGATATCTAGGGTTTTAAAAAGCAAGTCAGTCTCAGTTGATTTGGGTAAGTGAAAACCTAGACACTCTAATCCTTTCTTAGCCACATTCTCTTCTTCTTTTCTAGATCTCTATCTCATGTGTTGAGAACTAGCCCACACTAGTTCTAGGTTGTTCAAAGGCTTGGTGAGGAAGACTGTGTTGCTGATCTTGTTCAATCTCTTGATAATACTCTGCTACAGAAAGGAATCAAGAGTTAGAGAGATTGAAGGATTGAGTTGTTCCAGTTCCGCTGCGTAATGTAAGTTTTTACTTTACTCTGTATTTGTATCAATTTCATAGGAGCATGTTCTAGGAATTTGCATGTTTGTTTGATAATATGTAAATTGCATGAAAATAAATAAAGATCCTGCAATGAGTTTTTCCTACAGAAACAATATGTAACTAAATAGTATTTATTTTGTATGTTGATTTTCCATTTTGTGCAACAAAGTTTATGGATTTTTCTTTTTCAAATATCTTCTTTCATCTTAAATATCATGTATTTTTTATTGTTAGCACATATTTACACTTTGTTCTTCAATAGTGCAAAATCTTAATATTCTTTGATTAAGGTGTGTCATTAAATTGTGCACATCAAATGCTTAGAACAAAAATATTATGTTTTGCCTTATAAATAATATTAATTGATTTATTTGTTATTTCATTATATTGATTTACATTAAATACTTTGAAATTATAATTTTAAAAGTGAAGATAAATCCTATATTTTTATAAAAACTTGTGCTTAAATAGAATATCTAATTTGAATACGTGATGATTTGATTAATTTCTACTATTACTAAAACTTGGAGATCAATGTACTTATAAATATTATTGAACTTATATTTTGTGGATTCTATTATCTTAATAATCTTTCTTCTACCATCTTTTTTACAATTATTAATTTAAGTATATATATTGTCTTTAATTTCTTTATTATCATATTTTATTTTATTTTCCTTATACAAAAATCTCATCAATCTTTGGAGCTAGGTTAGAATTTATTAATTTTGATTTAAAATAGTTTTATTTTTTATTTTAGACAACTCATTTGGGTTCGACATCCTTGCTTACACGATCATTATTCTATATGAACGATTCGTGCGCTTGCGATTCATAAATATTTAAAACATACCCGTTATGAGTTCATCACTGGACAAGGAAGAATAAATTCAAAGCAGAAGGACAAGACTCATAAACAAATAAATCAGACTACCATTGTAACACCCTGGTTACCCTAGAACAGTTACTGTGAATGGTGAACCGGAAACTTAACTCGCTACCCGAGTTCTTTGGTTAAAAACGTGCTTCTAGGTATTATTGTTCTGTAATGTTGTTCTGTTTATTTGTAATAGTAGTTCTTGTCTCCGATTATCTAATTTATTTTGAAATTTCGAGGACGAAATTATTTTAACGGGAGAAAGATTGTAATATCCAACATTTTCATAATACATTTCTTTATTATAAATCAGAGTTTCAATACATAAAATGTACAAGTTTACAAATTTAAGAAATAGTAATGGAAAAATAGTGTTTAAAATATGATTTTATGTTTTTAATGAGATTAAAGAGAGAGAAACTTGAGTAGTCAAGTATTGGATCCAAATGTCATATAATTTTAATTAGGGATTTTTATAAAATTAAGAAAGTTTTGCTAAATGGCTTATTTGAAAAGAATTTTAGTATTTTGGGTCCAAGTGTAATTTTTTTCTTTTAAAAAAAAAAGAAAAGAAAAGGCTTCAGCCTTTTAACCGAGCCTCTCTCTCTCTATCCTCAGAAAAGTTTTCTTCTCTCTCTCTCTCTCTCTCTCTCTCTCTCTCTCTCTCTCTTGTGCGTGCGTCTGCCCGACCACCGAACATCCACCGATGGTCACCAATTATTGCCACGTGCCAGACCGTTGGATTCAGAGGCCTCCGAACTATTGACCACGCGAGAATCTAGAGCTCACTCGCCGATTAAACACCTCAACTGGTCGATTTAAGTTCGGCCACCCCGCGACTTCAAAGTTGCGATTCGGCCACCTCGGGCATTCGTTTGCCGATCTGTCATCACCATCGTGTTCCTCGTGTTGTGGGCTTCAAAACCCAATAACTTGTTCCTACATCTACCATAGTTGGGTGGTGGGCCCACCACGAGCTACCGCGATCCACCGTAGACCGACGGTCGAAACTTAGTGTTCGAGGTTCCGAAGTACATTTTGAGTTTCAGAAAATCACCGTTTGACTTGTTGTGGAACCCGATCATTGTGGTATAATTTCTTTGACCTATATATTGTGATTGATTAGAGTAATTGTTATTATGTGTATTTATAGTATATAATTATATATTATTGATATATGGAATATTTTTCTGTAATCATACTGGCTGTCTAGGATTATATGTATTTTTGATACAGGTTTTGATTTTGGGATTGTCCACTTTTATAGCCATTGTGCTGTCCAATTTTCTAGAAAATATTAAATATTAAATATATTATAAAATACATAGTTAATTGATTTTCCATTAATATGGAAATTATTATGATTAATTAACATTAATTATTATTGTTATTGTTTTGTTAAGTAAATCAAGAATAAGTTTCATGTATATATATATATATGAAAAGTGTGATTTATAGTAAACCTATTATTTAACCATTATTATTGTATATTAATATTTTTGTTAATATTTGAATATTAAAATAATATCAACTATTAGTTTCTTACAGTTATTGATATTTGTAAGACCAGTGAATTTTGGAGAAAGTATATTTATTATATCACTGGAATTGATATTATGACTAATTGATAATAATATAAATATTTATATTTATATTTATATTATTATCATTATATTGATTATTACAATTTTATGTTAAAAATATGATTTCTTTTATAAAATGACTATTTGAATATATACATTCACATATGTATTGTTATTAAGGTATTTTGTTATTAATATTGAAATAAGTTTATTTATAGAATTATTATTATTATTATCATGAGAGTACATTATTTTATGAGCAAGGTTTAAAGCATGGTTTTATATGAAGAGTTAATTACATTACGTTGATAATAATTATTATTATCATTTTTATAGTTTCTAGTATTGTTAATATACACTATCAATAGTGTATATTTACGATTTTGATAGAATTTAATAAATGATGTTCCTTGAATAGGATTTGTATGGATTTGATTGATTGACTCTTGGTGAGTAGCTTTAAAATGAGCTAAGGACCTAAGGTAAGTAAATCTCACCTTTTGTGCTTAAGTGTAAGATGCATGACTACATTGATTGTGTATATCTGATGAGTTAAGTATGGGATGATGATGATGCATATGATAAGTATGTGAAGAATGGTTATATGAATATCATAATGGTGTTGTGTGATATGTAATTGATGAATTTCGTGATATGTGAAATATGTCTTACTTGGTTAAGATTGATATGAATTATGTGCAAGTATGTGTTCTTATGTTGATGAATATGTGGATTACTTTTATGTTCATGATTTTTGTTATGTGTTATGATATATGAAGCATTTAAGTTTTTAGGCTGGAAATCTTAGACCTGAGCCATAGCTCTACGTTAAGGTATAACAACGCCACCAACCCAAAGCTTCATGTATTATGACTAAAGATGTTTTGAGTTATATGAGATGTGATACAATGCCTTGATTGAATACCATCAAACATGAATCATGAACATGAACATTGGCATTTCAGCATCTACATGTATGCATGGCATGTATAGTTATGTGATACATTATTATGTGATATAAGACCATGCATATGAATATGAGAAAAGTTATGAAATGCCTTGAAAAAGTCTTATGTAAAGTTTAACATTTTAATGACACAATGCTTAAGCAAAGTGATAATAAGATGTTAAAAAGGGTGCCACTGTTTCGATGAAGCAATTAAGTAAGTTCAGTAAAGAAGACGGAGGTCTATAAGGCTTATAGTGCTACCCACTGGTATGGGCTAGGTCAGAGTTGACCATTCAGATATGTTTGCCATGTTTCTGTCTTTCTCCTCCATATGTGTAATAAGTATGGCAGCTATGGCAACGATGAAATGAGTGTTATGATGAGCCTAGCTGCGATGATGGCTAGCCGGAGGAGAACCCATGGGATTCTATATGATATGTGTAACAAGCCCTGCAGGCATTGGCCGAATCAAACAGTGTGCACAAGTGATATTGGGCCCATAAAAATGTGAAACTAAAAGAAAGAGCATAAAAGTAAAGTTTGAAAGTGCATGAGCAATAAATGAAATGCATAAGTATATAAGTCAGCATATTAGTATATGTGCACTACAAACTCACGACATTCATGTGTATGTGTATGCATGAGATTTGCTTACTGAGCGTTAGCTCATTATGTTATTTTCCAACATTTTTCCAGGTGTGGCTTTAGCTGTTGAGAAACTTGTGGAGCACGAACTCAGTGGCAATGCAATAATGGTTTAGAGTTTTCATATGGCTACATTAAATTTAAAGTATTCATACGTGTAATAATTTCTACTAATAAGTTTATATAAAATTTTTAAATTTTTCTGTATTTCTTCGTATCATTTTATTTAATTCTTTCGGTCAAGTGCCTAACATACTCGTAAACCCTTGAATTACGAGTATATGGCGGACGTACCCTACCATAGGGTCGTCACACATTCAACGCTGATATCTATTAGATCTAATCTTTAATCGGCCCTGCGTTCAGGACGCTTATGTCGTTTCTGACTCTCAGGTCAGTAATACGCGACTAGTGTCGTCCCTGACTAATCAGTGCCATACTCAAGTAAGCAAGCTCTGTTAAGCATTTAATATGCAATCAATGTCCACATTTAACAATCAACATGCCTCAACAACAATCATGCATGTCATCTACACAGGGTGCAGTTTTCTTACCTCTGATTCGAGCAAGAATGAATAAAAGAACGACAGTTGAGAACGATCAACCTTTAAGCCTTTAGCGGTCACCTAATCATAACCAAATACGGGACACCGTCAATAAAATGAATAACAAAGGTTCCTGAACCAAGATCTAGCCTCCGGGACATCAATCCCCACTAATCCGGGTAATAGGAACAATCCCGAGGCCTAAAACCAAGTTCTCAAGGTCAAAACACTCAAACGGCCTCAAAACCACCCAAGAGCCGCGGTCCTAGAAGCTTGAGCCGTGGCCCCCAGCCACATCAGGAGCAAGGGCCGCGACGCCCCTTACTCAGGACCGCAGCACCCAGCACAAGCCAAAAGCCTCCAGCTGCTTCTTCGAGCTTAGGTCGCGGCGCCCAAGAACAGGATCGCGGCCCCCCACCCATATTCTGCCAAAAACTCGATCTTCTTCATCCCAAACCCTCCAAAAACATACCTAAACACTTCCAAAACCAAAAATCAAAGTTCTCAAACTCCCTAATGATCCAAAACCATCAAATCTCGAGGCTCAAACGAACCAAAAACTCAACGATTCACAAAATCCAATTCGAAGCTTAGAAACTCTAAAAACTCAAAACTTAAAACTTAGATTACCTTTGATTGGGTTATTTCTTGTCAAATCCTTTGGTCAAGAAGCTTCTAATCTTTTCTAGGATCGCTATGCCTCGATCCTCGCTTGATTCTGACTCCTAGAACTCAAGATTTCTTCAAAATTGCCTCGAACAGTAAAATGAATTAACGGGAACAGAAAAAGTATTTTCTAACGTACGATTCTATCTGACAAGCTACTTCAAGCTTAAGTAACCTCAAATAAAACCTAGTGCTCGGGGTCCCGAAAACACCCCCGGGGATATTATAGTCAAAACTCCCAGAATTTCCTCCTGATCTCAATAATTTCCAATTTATCATCAAATAACAATTCCCATTACTCGCTACCCCAATAAATGACTTCGTTATGACAAAACCGCTAATTCACACTATAAGACCGTCTCATGTCGAATAGCTCGAATATATCTCCATAATAATGGGATCTCATCCACAAGTCACATTATGCACCAAATACACAAATATGTCCTCAACAGACTAAATTATAAAACACCCTAATAATCAAATGTGGACTCACATGCATGCATATAATATCATATTATAATATAATTCACATAAACATGCATATAATCATTCAATGGCATAATAAAACAATTATGGCCCTCCTGGCCTACTAATCCAGTCAGTAAACCGCATTAGGGATATCGGGGCACTACAACCATTCATTCAAAAATAAATCAGAGCAGGCTAATATAAGTAGTGGTTATGACAGTGGAGAAGTCTATGTCTCAGCTACAACATTCAAAGACGATTGGATACTAGATTCAGGTTGTACTTTTCACATGACTAACACAAAACAATTTTTTACTAATTTCAAGGAATCAACAAGAGGGAAAGTCATTTTGGGAAACAACCAATCATGTCAAATAGAAGGATGTGGTACAGTAAGTTTTAAAATGTTTGATGAGGCTGTAAGATCACTAACAAGTGTCAGGTTTGTTCCTAATCTTGCTAGAAATTTGATTTCAACTAGTGTTCTAGATGACATGGGTATTGTGAGTAAAATTGAGGCAGGTACAATAAAACTGAGTAAAGGAGTCATGACTATAAGAAAGGGCACAAACATGAAGGCTTATACTACCTGCATGGAGAACCAGTGACTCAATGCAACAATACCATGACACAAGCAACTGATGATCAAAAAGTTGTTTTATGGCATAGAAGATTGGGACACATTAGTGAAAAGGGACTACAAATCCTAAGTGAACAGAACCTGTTTGGCAAGGAAAAAGTGAGCAAGGTGGACTTCTGCGAATCATGTATACTTGGTAAGCATCATCGACTTAGGTTAAGAACAGGGGCACACAAAACTAAGAAAATCCTAGAATACATACACTCAGATTTGTGGGGTCCTGAAAAGACTTCTACTAATGGGGGTGTTCTTATTTTATGTCTATAATAGATGACTATTCTAGGAAAGTTTGGGTGTTTCTACTTAGGCATAAAAATGAAGCTTTTCAGAAGTTTGTCCAGTGGAAAACATTAATGGAAAACCTTACTAATCATAGAATCAAGACCCTAAGAACTGATAATGGGCTAGAATATTACAATGATCAGTTTGATCAATATTGTAGGGAAGTTGGGATTCAAAGGCACAGAGCAGTTCGGTTAACCCCTCAGCAAAATGGTGTTGCTGAGAGGATGAACTGAACACTAATGAATAAAGTTAGATGCTTAATGTTACAATCAGGTCTAGCTAAAAAAATTTGGGGAGAGGTTGTTCTAACTACTGCTTACCTAGTCAATAGGTGCCCATCTAGTGTTATTGAATGCAAAACACCCGAGGAAGTTTGGACAAGAAAACCACCTGATCTATCAAACTTAAGGGTATTTGGTTGTGCAGCCTATGCACACCAAAGTGTAACCTAGAGCCCTAAAGTGTATTTTCTTAGGCTACCCTGAAGGCACTAATGGATACAGATTGTGGGTTAAGGAGAAATCTGGTCTTAGAACTATACTAAGTACGGATGTTGTTTTTAATGAAGATGTTTTTCCATGCAGTACTAATCCTTTTTCTAGTGCAAATGCAGGTTTAAACACTAACCATGCAGGTACCATAATAAATTATCATGCAAAAATAAACCAACACAAAACAACACAAGCAGAACCAAATTCAATGCAAGCAGAGCCTTATCAAAATGAACCAGACCAAGCAAGAACAGATCAAGCAAAACAAATTCAAGAGGATAATACAAATCAGGTGGAACCTACTCTAGAAGAACAAGAACCAGCTGAAACATTGACAGATTATCAGCTTACTAGAGACAGAACAAGAAGAATCCCTAAACCTACTCAGAAATTTAGTTTTAATGCTTGGGAAGAAGTGCTGGCTTATGCATTTGTGAGTGCTATGGGACTGGACAGAACTGAACCTACCACCTATGAGGAAGTTATGAGAGACAAGGATTCTAAGCATTGGGTCAAAGCTATGAATGAAGAGATGGACTCACTAATCAAGAACAGAACCTGGAAGCTGGTAAATAGGCCTAAGGGCAAGAATGTGGTGTCATGCAAATGGTTGTACAAGCTAAAAGAGGGCAGAAACAAGGAAGAACCTATAAAATTCAAAGCTAGACTGGTTGCAAAAGGTTTTACACAGAAGGAGGAGATTGATTTTACTGAAATTTTCTCACTAGTGGTTAAGTATAAGACTATACGAATCATGCTCTCTATTGCTGCACAATATGATCTAGAGGTTGATCTGATGGATGTTAACACAACATTTCTACATGGGGAACTAGAAAAAGATATCCATATGGAACAGCCAAAGGGATATGAGGTTAAAGGAAAGGAACACATGGTTTGCAAGCTAATTAAATCCCTATATGGTTTAAAGCAACCGCCAAGGCAATGGAATAAAAGTTTTGATGCTTTCATGAACAAGAAAGGGTTTTCTATGAGCTACTATGACACATGCCTATATTATAAGGGATCTCAGATGAAGGATTTGATCTACTTACTATTTTATGTGGATGATATGCTCATAATAAGCAAGGAGAGAACTACAGTAGACCTAATGAATGACTGCTTGAAATCAGAATTTGAAATGAAAGACTTGGGATTGGCAACTAAGATCCTAGGCATAGGTATTCACAAGGACAGAGGAAAAGGAGTGCTTACTTTCTCTCAGGGAGACTATGTGAGAAGAATCATTGGAAAGTTTTTCATGAAGAATGCTAAGACAACTAGGCAACCTATGACAAACCAGTACTACCTCAGCAAGGAACAGTGCCCTAAGACTCAGTCAGAAAAGGAAGAAATGGACAAGGTACCCTACTCTTATGCAGTTGGATCTATAATGTATCTTATGGTGTGTACAAGACCAGATTTAGCTCATGCTATAAGTGTCTTAAGCAAATACATGGCAAACCCTGGGAAACAGCATTGAGAGGCTATGAAGTGGGTGTTTAGATATCTACTTAAATCAACTGAAGTAGGACTTAAGTTCACTAAGAAACTAAACTGCACTTTGATAGAAGGATATAGTGATGCTAACTATGCAGGTGATAGGGACAACAGGAAGTCTACTTCAGCATACTTTTTCTTGGTGGAAGGAAATTGTGTAAGTTAGAGAGTACAACTGCAGCTAGTAGTGGCCCTATCAACTACAGAATCTAAATATGTAGCAGTTGCAGAGGCTATAAAGGAGGCAATATGGATCAAGAGCCTAATGGAAGAATTAAGCCTATTAAGAGAAAAACCTACAGTCTATTCAGATAGCCAAAGCTGCATACACCTGTGTAAGAATCCAGTTTTTCATGACAGAACAAAGCATGTAGAAATAAAATATCATTTTATAAGGGAACAGGTTACACAAGAGGTGGTCAACATCGAGAAGGTTCCTACAGAGGATAATCCTGCAGACATGGGTACTAAAATCCTAAACCTAACTAAGTTTAAACACTGCCTAAACTAGTTAGGTATCAGTCAAGGAGGATAAAAGCATCACTATTCGAGTTAGGACCCTCAGGGAATACTAACACTATGATTGAGCAGTCTTGTAAGGGAATTTAGGTGGAATTTGTTGTTTAAATCCCCTTACAAAATTGCTCTGTCATGTAATATTACAACTCAGCAAGATTACAACAGAAAAACAGACAAGCAAAACTGAAACTGAACTAATGTACCAGATCTCAATAGAATATAGTTTCAACAGATTACAACACTCGGTAGATCTACATATATAAAAGAAAAAGAAGAAGCTTATCAAACAGAGTAGAGAGCCCTTTTTCAAGATCTAGAAGTCAGCTCCAAGAATCCCCAAGTGTTGATAGTTAGAGAGTTTGTTTTTCTCATGAGGATTTTGTACAGAAGGAAAAAGAGAGAGAGTGTTAGTAAGAGAGTTAAGATAAAAGTGAACAAAATAGATTTTGAGGCTTACCAATCAGTGTTCTGTGACTTGGAACCTCCTTTTGTTGTACCAAATATCGTGATTGTTGAATGAAAAGGCTGAGCTGCATCCCTGAGGTGAGCTCGACGAGGAAGTAGTCCATTTTTGGGACGAACCTCAATAATCCTTGTGTTTCCTTTAATCTCGTATTTGTATTGCATTTTTGTGTGGTTACATCTGTAAAATCTCATTTTTCTTGTTTTGCCCTAACAAAGCTGTGTTTACAGAGAAGTTTCAAAGGTTGTTCATCTGTTGCAAAGGATATATATTTTTGTTAGCTTTTGTTAAAGGGTTTTTTGTCTACAGTTTGTGTAGACATGTGGTTCTTTGTTTAGGGATATTGAAAGTCCTTTTTGACCTTGGTTGACTAACTCTTTCAGTGAACTGGTGTAGGATAATTTGGTAAAAACCTACAGTACTTGTATGCAAGAGAATCTAGTGAAGATAAGATGAAGAATAAGCAAAATTAAAGCATAAAAAAATGTATTTCTTTGGTAAACCAATTTACCACTCCCTGCCCTAGCATAGGTTTTCCGATAACTTCAATACAAGCCTTCCCAAAGTTTCAGGTCTCTTCTTTTTGATCCAGTTTCTGGTTAAAACCACAAAGTTTTTCTTGCCACTTTACTGGTTAAAACCACAAGTAAGAAACAAGCTAATAGATAAAACTAAAGCTTACTGTAATAACAAATAACATTAAAAAAAAAAAGATTTGAGATTAAAGAAGGCAGACATTAAAGGGGAGAAAACAAAAAATGACATTTTAAGGCAACATTAGCAAAGGAATTAAATAAATTAGAGAAAAGAACTCCTCAGATTAGCATAAATTGGTGTCATCTGGGTCTGGGTTTAATTTTATACTCAGTGGTGCTTGTGATATTTGCGACCTCTTTTCTAGAAAGAGATCAAAACTCATATTACCAATTATGAAAATTCAGTTTGCATCAATTGTTTACTCACCAGACTCTTATGCCCATAAAAAAGTAACATTAAAGAGGCAACTAATATCTCTATAAACAAAAATAACTCATCCTCATCATTATTTTTAGTTTTTTTTTTTTTTGTTTTTAAACAATATGCTAAACTGATAGTACAAATTAGCAATATACCTTTATTTTATTTAATTATTTTTCATTGTATATTTATTATTATTTTAATTAATAATTGACATAAAACTTACCCATATTATTTATATTATTGTGTGGATAAATGCTAAAAAACATGTTAGTATGCCCAACATCTACTAGTAGATACATGATATGATACATTGTGCTAAAATATTATTAAGAAAATCTTAAAATTAAATAAAATTATTCTTTTAAGTTTTTTCTGAAATAATTATTTATGAAATAACCTCCTCTAACCAAATTTTTTTCTCCCTCCGATGTGGTAATCCCCGGTCCAAATTGAAATGGATACAAAGAAAAATGAGAAAAAGCAAAAACAACGTGGAAAATTGTTTATGGGTATTAATTGGTGACATTTCAATAATCCAAGTTGCACTATGTGATGTGTAAAGAACAATTAATATACAACAAATGATGAGTATGAATGAGCTGGCTCTTAAACTATATATATATATATATTCATTCCCAAATATTGTTGTTGCTTATCTTCATTTCATTTGAGAATGAGTATAAAACTATCTTCCAACACCCATTATGATAACTATACCAAGATGACATTATCTGTTTTCAGACACCTATTTAAAACGTTTCAAATTTGTTTTGTTATTTACACCTATTTAAAACGTTTGAAATGAGCCAATTGAATGTATTATTATGGACATGATCAACATAAAAAATAAGGAAACTTTTATAAAACAGTGTGTCAAAATTTAATTTTTTTTTACTTGTTTATATCACTCTTTTAGGTTGTTAGAGCAACTACAATAGAGGTTACACTAAAAGTAGTTTAACTGACCATTCCACCATTTTTTTAATAAATCTCACCAATAAAACAAAGAAAAAGAAAATTTTTAAAAAAATAGCATAGCAACATTGGGCAACATAGGCAATGTTGCTTGTTTTATTCTAACAAATATTCATCCACCTCATCACTTGACACCATAACCTAACAAGCTCATTTCCTAACAATGTCCACTCTGCAGTGGAGGTTATTCTAAAAGTAGCTTAACTGACCCCACCACCATTTTAAAAATAAATCTCACCAATCAAAAAAAGAGAGATTTTTTTTTAAAAAATAGCATAGCAACGTTGCCCAACAGAGGCAACGTTGTTTGTTTTATTCTAACAAATAACTCTCCACCTCATCACTTAACCTCACCACCTGACAAGCTTCTTTCCTAGCAACGCCCACTGGAGTTGCTCTTAGGCAACGTTGCTATGCTATATTTTTTTTTTTAAATTCTTTCTCTTTTTTTGATTGGTGAAAGTTATTTAAAAAATGGTGGTGGGGTCAGTTAAGCTACTTTTAGAGTAGCCTCCACTACAGTTGCTCTTAAGAGCAACTCCAGTGGGCGTTGCTAGGAAATGAGCTTGTCAGGTGGTGGAGTCAAGTAGGGGTGATCATCGGTCGGTTTGAGCAGTTTTTTCATAACATAAAATCCAGAATTCGGTTTTCGGTCCAAATTGGTGCAATCCAAAAACTGCCGACCAAACCAGTTAAAAGAAAAAACCGACCGTTTTGGACCGCAGTTTGGTCGGTTAAACCGACCAAACCGAATTTCTTATTTTTTTTAATTTTTTTAAAAAAAATTTTTTTGAAAGTTTTAGTTAAAAAACTAAAATTTTTTGATTGTTGGAATCCATTTTTGTGCATTTTTAAAACATAAATATATAGAACATAATTTCATATTTTTTATATTTTTATTTAATAATTATATAATATTATATTGTTCGGTCGGTTTCGGTTCCGCCGGTCGGTCCAGACAAAATTTTCAAACCGACCGAACAGTGGCGATTTGCGCCGTTGGCGGTTTTTTCGGTCTTCAGTTTAATCGGTTTCTGTTTTTTCGGTGTTCGGAAGGTCGGTGTATACAGTTTTTTCAGTTTTTCGGATTTTATGCTCAGCCCTAGAGTCAAGTGATGAGGTGGATGAATATTTGTTAGAATAAAACAAGCAACGTTGCCTCTATTGGGCAACATTGCTATGCTATTTTCTTTTTAATTTTTCTTTCTCTTTTTTTGATTGGTGAGATTTATTTAACAAGTGGTAGTGAGGTCAGTTAAGCTATTTTTAGAGGGGAAATTTGAGTTTTTATGCTTAATGAGATATACTAAATCAAAAAAATGCTAGCATTTCTAATCATTTCAAAAAAATGCCAATTTTTTTTACAATACCCAAAATACCCCTCTCATAATTTTTCCATCAACTTCCTCTTCTCTCTTCTCTCTTCTCTCTCTCTCCCTCAACCTATTCCTCTCAACTCTCTCTCTAGAAACAAATTCATGGGTAAGGTAAAATATAAGAGAACTCAATGTAATAGCAAGTATTCCTTACTTAGGACACTAAAATACTGCATTTCGAACAAATCTGGGCCTGATTTTTGAGTTTTTTTGCGATTTTTTTCAGATCTGAAACTTTGAAATCTACAGAAAATCGACGTGGTTCGATGGTGCTCGATGCCAGCTCGATGTGGCCTTCAAAATCAAGATTTTCATGAAAAATCGATGTTGCTTGATGGTGGTTCGATGGTGTTCGATGCGATTCTTGCAAGATACGTAATTTTTCACTCGGGTGTCCGTTTGGGGTAAAAAAAAATTTTGATTTTGGGTATTTCTTCAAGATCTACACGTTTGGAAAATGTAAATCTTGAAAAAAATGACAAATGAAAAACATACCTCATGTTCAAGATATGTTTTGGTATGTTTTCAAGTTCTAAACTTCGAAAATGTGTATGTGAATATCTAAAACGTGTAGATCTCAAAAAAATACCCAAAATAAAAAAAAATCATCCTAAACGGACACCCGAGTGAAAAATTATGTCTCTTACAAGAATTGCATCGAACCACCATCGAGCAACCATCGAACCACCATCGAACCACCATCGAACAACCATCGAACCACCATCGAACCACCATCGAACAACCATTGAACCACCATAGAGCAACGTCGATTTTTTCATGAAAATATTGATTTTGAAGGCCCCACTGAGGTAGCATCGAACACCATCAAGCAACCATTGAGTTGGGCATGATTTTTGAGTTATTTTTCAGATTTGAAACTCTGAAATATGTAGAAAATTGACTTTGCTCGATGGTGCTCGATACCAGCTCGATGGGGACTTCAAAATCAATATTTTCAAGAAAAAATCGAGATTTCTCGATGGTGGTTCGATGGTTACTCGATGGTGGTTCGATGCAATTCTTGTAAAAGACATAATTTTTCACTCGGGTGTCTGTTTGGGATGATTTTTTTTATTTTGGGTATTTTTTTGAGATCTACACATTTTAGATATTCACATACACATTTTCAAAGTTTAGAACTTGAAAACATACCAAAACATATCTTGAACATGAGGTATGTTTTTCATTTGTCATTTTTTTTCAAGATTTACATTTCCCAAATGTGTATATACACATCTCAAACGTGTAGATCTTGAAAAAATACCCAAAATAAAAAAAAAAATCACCCCAAACGGACACCCGAGTGAAAAATTACGTATCTTGCAAGAATCGCATCGAACACCATCGAGCAACATCGATTTTTCATGAAAATCTTGATTTTGAAGGCCCCATCGAGCTGGCATCGAGCCCCATCGAACCACGTCGATTTTCTGCAAATTTCAAAGTTTCAGATCTAAAAAAAATCGCAAAAAAAACTCAAAAATCATGCCCAGATCTGTTCGAAATGCAGTATTTTAGTGTCCTAAGTAAGGAATACTTGCTATTACATTGAGTTCTCTTATATTTTACCTTACCCATGAATTTTTTTCTAGAGAGAGAGGGATGTGTTGAAGAGGGAAGAGGAAGTTGATGGAAAAATTATGAGAGGGGTATTTTAGGTATTGTCAAAAGATTTGGCATTTTTTTGAAATGATTTAAGTGCCTAGCATTTTTTTGATTTAGTATATCTCATTAAGCATAAATACACAAATTTCCCTTTTAGAGTAGCCTCCACAGCAGCTACTCTTAAGAGCAACTCCAGTGGGCGTTGTTTGGAAAGAAGCTTGTCAGGTGGTGGGGTCAAGTGATAAGGTGGAGAGTTATTTGTTAGAATAAAACAAGCAACGTTGCCTCTATTGGGCAACGTTGCTATGCTATTATTTTTTTAAAAAAAATCTTTCTCTTTTTTTGATTGGTGAGAATTATTTAAAAAATGGTGGTGGAGTCAGTTAAGCTACTTTTAGAGTAGCCTCCATTGCAGTTGCTCTTAAGAGCAACTCTAGTGGGCGTTGCTAGGAAATGAGCTTGTCAGGTGGTCAAGTAATGAGGTGTATGAGTTTTTGTTAGAATAAAACAAGCAACGTTGCCCTGTTAGGCAACATTGCTATGCTATATATTTTTTTAATTTTTCTTTCTCTTTTTTTGATTGGTGAGATTTATTTAAAAAATGGTAGTGGGTCAGTTAAGCTACTTTTAGAGTAGCCTCTACTGCAGTTGCTCTTTAAAAACAATTAGTCAAGCGACACATATGATTCAATCATCCAAATATACTAATTGATAAAATTGGAAATTTGATAGTGAAAATTGCTATAAAACTCTAAATTAAATAGATACTGTTGAGTATAAACACTTAGCCCCAAACATATTTCTATTTTATCTGGAAGCAGAGCACATTCACTCAACTATATTTGATTTTACAATATGATGGTTTTTTTGTTTCTTTCATAACCTACTTTTTTTTTTGGGTAAAGATTTATAACCTAGTTTATGAGTCCAAATTATATGTTTGTGGATTATAGTACTCTAACTAAATCATGTGTGGTACAATCTTTAAAAACCAATTCTCGAAGAAGTTTCTATTTTACTTTTAAGTTCTAAAATATATAAACAAAATAGCTGCCATTAAAAATTACCTTCTGCTGAAGATTGTGCGTAGGTTAGTGCCAATGTGCAATATTTTGATAACCCAAATTGTCATTTTTTTCCGTATTTCTTTTTTAATTCATTTGTGAATGCTAAGATTTCAATATTTGTAAAACAAAAAAAAATAGTTTCACAACAACAAGAGTGAATGAAAATCGATCCTTAAATAATTAAAAAAAATTATAATAAACATTTATTTGATCATCATGTCATCACCACTTATGATTGGAATCAACTGTTTTAATTCAGAAATTGTAACATTCATATATATCACATTGCCAAGATTATGAGAAAATTAAATCCAACAAAGAAAGAAAAGAACAAGCTTGTGCTATATAATTTCTTTTGACTTGAAGACTGTTGAGGTCAAGAAGTGGGACACAATATTAAATGTAGGGTTTATCCTATTTTATATTTTTGAGTTTTAGTTAAATAGCAGATATAATTTTATGTTAAAAATTCCACAAAAAAACTTCTAGGTGTTAAAACGAAAAATAATCTTGAACTTAATTCAAGTCAAACTTTTTGATAATTTTTTAATTGAATTATAACTTAATGATATTATACATTTATATTTAAAAATATATATTTATTTTTTTAATTTTTATTTATTTCAAAAGTTATTTCTAAAGATACTTTTAAAAATCAGAGAATTATAAAATATGAGGTTATATATGGTATTTAGTGAAAATTTAGGGGTATAAAATGGTGTTAGTTAGACAGATTGAAAAAAAAATCATAAAATTATAAAATAAAACAAATAAATTTTTGTATAAATGCCCCTTGAGTTTTTCACTTAACAATTTAGTCTTTGAGAAAAAAAGTTTGCAATCAAATCCTTGACTTTCAATAACAGTAGCAATTAAGGTTTTCTAGTTAAATTTGTATGCACAACTTTAGTACTTTTTTTATATAGTATAAGCCTCCAATATATTAACACATTATATTATATAATTAAAAAGATAAGAATTTCATTACTGTTATAAAGTTTAAGATCTTAATTGTCAAATTTTTGTTAATAATATGTATATCAAAACATTACACCAACTGACGTGACAGTTCTATTTAACTAATCAAATTTATTTCAAGCAGGACTCACTGTTTTAAAAAATAATTACGTCAGTTGGTGTAATACTATAGTGCATAATTTTAGTGGACATGTTATTATTTATATCGATTTGTTATCAATAGAGACTTCGTTTTGTGGTCCTTGAAAAAAAAAAACAAGTTACCTATCAAATCTAGTCATTAAGATATGAAAATAAGCTCTTCTAGAACTATAATACTAGTTTTTCCCCCTTCCTCCAAAGCATATGATATAAATTATAATAGAGCCATGGAACATGTGTTTGTTTGCTAGGTGTTTGTCAATCTCATGGCCTGCATATTGGCAGGGAAAAAAGACTCCTTTCTTCTTGCAGTTGCAGTCTTTTACCAAGTTTTGGAATTAATTGTACTAATTGACAGGCTATTGTGTCATCAAAACATTAAAAACATTGCTTTCATTTTATTTTATTTTTTGGATTACATTGAAAGCTGGGTAATGCATGGTCTGGTCCATAACTAAGAAACACATTTTGTCATTTCAATCTCTTATCTTCACTAAAAGTCTTCAACCATTGCTCCACCACTGGCCCATTAGGAATCATTATCATAAGTGCCAAATCTGTAAAATTTTCTGTTACTGGGCCAACACGCATATAAATAAAAGTGTTGAGCAAAATAAAAGAAAAAAATATATCTTCTAAATTCGATTATTATTGCTTTTTTCCAAAACTCCATCTGCGTGCAATCGATATTTTCTCATTACCCTATTCGGCCAAAATATGACCTCTTAGGCCTAACAGTATTTTGTTCATCGGCCCATTTGGTCAAAATGAATGAAAACTATATGGAATTGTCTAAAACTGTAAATATGGGCCGGACTTTCTAGTACGGCACGAAACCAGTACGAGCACGACACGGCATGAAAAAATATGGGCTTGGGTCAAACACGACACGAATTGAAAATTGGCACGGCACGGCACGATATGGGCCTGAGCACGGCACGACAAGCCCGAAAGCACGACATGAAAGCACGATCAAATTAGCCTGAAAGCACGACACGATAAAAAGCATGATATTTTGACATTAATAATGATAATAAAACTTTATTTGTCAACTATCTATAAATTAAAATGATAATGAAAGTCTATTATTTTCTCAATATTTATATTTTTATAATTATATTAATTTATTTTAAGATTTGTGAGTTAAATTTTCTAACATTTATTAGTAGGTATTCAAATTTTGATAATTATCTTTGATATAATTTTGAATAAAGTATTGTTAAAAAGTATATAAAAATATCTAAAACTATAATTTAAACAAAGAAATGTATTTTGATTAGTGGTGAGTGAGTCCATTGATTGTTAAAGAGCATCCTCATATTTTTTTGATAATAATAAAAGGGTTAATTACATCTTCTACCGTAATCTAAAAAAAAATTCGTTTTATACGGTAACGTTAACAAATTACAAAAATACGGCATTCACTACCTACCACTCATGTCCACCCGTGTATATATATATATATATTAACCCTTTGTTTTACTTTTTTATTTCAATTTTTAATAAGAATTAGGCATATCAAATAATATAATAATAAAAGTTACTACCTTCAATAAAATAAAATAGAGTAATTTATTTTATTTAAAATAAATATATTTATTAATATTTATACAATTACTCAAAAAAAAAAAAATTTATACAAATTACAAATATACTATTAATTAAAATTAACATTAATAACTATATGTTACAATATATAGTTAAAGATAATCACAATATTATTATTCTTTATAAAAATATTATATATATTTTTTAAATCATATCTAGTCAAGTCTCAATACTCCATGTTAAACCAAAATCATAATCTAATCCAAGTTTCAAGTTTTGTTACAAAAATATATTTAAAGTTAAAAAATTAGTTTTGTAAATCTTTGTAATAATCATGTTAAATTAATTTATAAATATTTATGTAAATGTGAGTTACAAAAATAAACTTTTTAGTTGTGAAATTAGTTTTGTAAATTGTTGTTACAAAAATGTAAAACTTGTTTAAAGAAAAATATTGTATTTCACCACTATATTCAATAAAGTGTTTTATAAATAATGAATATCTTAAATTTATATTTTTAAGTTGTATAGCATAAATATGATGTTTCATGTAATTTTTTGGTACAATATTGTAACAATATGAAAAAGTATAATAATTTTATGTATATTTTGTTTATGATTTCTTAACTATAAAATATTTTCGTAAATATTAGTTACAAAAATATCTTTCTTAGTTGTAAAACTAGATTTATAAATTATTGTTACAAAAATAAAAAATTTAGTTACGAATTTGTTTGTAAGTTTAATCTACAAAAAAAAAAAATATCTACAATTCTATAACTGATTTTGTAAATATTATTTACAAACACGTAACAAATATTTACAAGTTCGTAACATATATTTACTAGTTTGTAAACGTTGATCACAAGAAATTGTATTTTGCAGCTTTTATTTATGATTTTGCCACTCCGTATTTACAATTTTGCCACTCCGTGTTTTTATCCAAAAATTCCGTATTTTTGTAAGATACCGTATTTTTCAGATTTTTTTTAACTTTTAGTGCATTTTTGTAAATTTCCCATAATAAAATGGGCCCAAATAAAAAAAATGGGTCCGTCAACACGGCACGATATGGGTCAAGCCGTGTTAGGCTTACTCTTTCAAATATGAGTCGACCTGACCCGGCACGAATTGAAATACAAACTCAGTCAAGTCCAAATTATTCAGAAGCACAAAAATGTAAACTAGGCCGAGCCGGCCCACATTTCCAGCTCGTCCTCGAAGTGACTCAATTAGTCAATTTTGGGTGAGCTCAAGATGATCTGCGTATGAAAATTCCAAGCTCTTCAGTTTTGAGCATCAAACACCCGAGGATGTGAAGCTGTGGCTTTACGCTCCCGAGGACCCTCAGTCAAAAGTCTTGCTAAACACAGCTCCCAATAGTCTCAAATAAAGATCCCTCATGGTCAATCTTGTAACATGTTGTTCAGAACAAAATAAGCCTAAAAAAAACTTTTGCATATACCAGCCAACACAATTGTAGCATTAATGATAGGGAACACCACTTGGAAGAAGCAAAATTGCAACAATATTTGCAAATGGTGAAAACAACAAAATTATAAAACCACAAGGAAAATTGGATACTACCCAAGGGCTAAGGTAGTTTGCACCCATATTATATCTCATAAAGTATGAGAATTGTGCTCCCCCAAAAGTATCAAACATAACCCCCCAATTGCTTGAGTAAAACACATCAAATATACTATAAGAAAACCACGAGTTTGTTTAAACATCTTCCTCGTAACCCCCATCTTCCTCTTCGTAATCTTCTTCCTCATCGGCAGTTGCATCCTGGTATTGTTGGTACTCCGAAACCAAGTCATTCATGTTGCTTTCAGCCTCTGTGAACTCCATCTCGTCCATTCCTTCTCCAGTGTACCAATGCAAGAAAGCTTTCCTTCTGAACATGGCCGTGAACTGCTCGCTGACTCGGCGGAACATCTCTTGGATTGATGTGGAGTTGCCGATGAAAGTCGAAGCCATCTTCAACCCAGTAGGGGGGATGTCACAAACAGTGGACTTCACATTGTTCGGAATCCATTCCACGAAGTAAGAAGAGTTCTTGTTTTGGACATTCATCATCTGCTCATCGACCTCTTTTGTGCTCATCTTGCCACGGAACATGGCTGAGGCAGTGAGGTAGCGACCGTGGCGAGGGTCAGCAGCGCACATCATATTCTTCGAATCCCACATTTGCTGGGTCAGCTCCGGAACTGTGAGTGACCTGTATTGCTGGGAACCTCGGGAAGTGAGGGGTGCGAATCCAACCATGAAAAAGTGAAGCCGCGGGAATGGGATGAGGTTAACGGCAAGCTTGCGGAGATCAGAATTGAGCTGACCAGGGAAGCGGAGGCAGCATGTGACACCGCTCATAGTTGCAGATATCAGGTGGTTCAAATCCCCAACTAATCAAACAAACGTCTCAGTGAGTACCCATTATAATTAAAGTCATCAGCAAATAACAACACATTCAATACCAACATCAGTACAAGTGAGACAGATAATGATGATGAAAGTAATGAAGTACTAATGGTAAACACGGTGCTTATAAAAGTAATTGAGTAATTAGGTAGGTTTGGTGAACATGATTAAAGACAATGGCTAAACTAATGTGATAACCCGTCTCATATCACACAAAGTTACATAGAGAAATATACAATTAACCAATCACATTGGAAGCAATAACTCTTTCTGAATAAACTATCATATGATTTTTTCCAACCCCATTGACCATATTGAACAATAAAGTGACACCCATGTGAAGAAAGAACAACTGGAATTTTGCATACAACCACAGAGAAAGGAATTCTGACTATCACGTGATTAGAGCAGTTCAGTGACAGCATTAGGAATTGTTATGCTTTAGTATATTTAAAAGAAACTAGATCCCTTACAGCTTGGATCAGGAATGTCCATATGGCCCAAGCTCACACGAGCAGAAGCATAAAATCAAGTATGGTTTATTTCTTAAAAAGTGGGTGATCTACTTTTCAGATTACCATAGCCGACTAAACACTTCCATAAAGGAAAAAAAAACGAAACTAACTTTAAATATAACAATTTGCCATCTAAAGATATTTATCACCAATTGGGTGTTTAGAAAATGAAGCATAATTAACAATTCACAAAGTTCATTTAAATTATTTATTAGATTTTAGGGGTCGCTTTAATGTCCAAACATCATAATCACTGTCAAGCAATAATTCCCAAGCATCATAATCATTATCAATCAGTCCCATTTTCACTCTCATTGGCATCCAAACATGGTTTAATTTAACATAATATCAACCAAAGAAAGGTACCAAAAATACTTGCTAATCTTACAAAACCGATTCAACAGAGATTAAACATATCATTATTCACCAAAATATCATTTCTCACATTCGTAATATTGGTGGTATCCAATGAGTGAAAGTAGAAGAAAATATTATAGAAAGAAACGTATATATAAATACTTACAGCTAGGGGTAGTTAGCTTGAGAGTACGGAAGCAAATATCATAGAGAGCCTCGTTATCAAGAACCATACACTCATCAGCGTTCTCCACAAGCTGGTGAACAGAGAGAGTAGCATTATAGGGCTCGACCACAGTATCAGATACCTTCGGAGACGGGAATACAGAGAAGGTGAGCATCATTCGATCTGGGTACTCTTCCCTTATCTTTGATATCAATAGAGTCCCCATTCCAGACCCAGTTCCACCCCCAAGCGAATGACACACCTGAAACCCTAAAACACAACAAAAACAAACCCTAATTAAATTTAAATTTCATACAAAAACAGAGATATGTTGACTAAAAATTATTATACCTTGCAAACAATCACAGTTCTCAGCCTCTTTTCTCACAACGTCAAGAACTGAATCGATAAGCTCAGCTCCTTCGGTGTAGTGACCCTTGGCCCAGTTGTTTCCGGCGCCTGACTGTCCAAAGACGAAGTTATCGGGTCGGAAAATCTGACCGTATGGACCGGATCTAAGACTGTCCATGGTACCTGGCTCGAGATCCATAAGAACAGCCCTAGGGACAAATCGGCCGCAGCTTGCTTCATTGTAGTAGACGTTGAGACGCTCGAGTTGGAGCTCCGTGTCCCCGGTATAGCGTCCCGTGTTATCGATCCCGTGCTCGGCACAGATCACTTCCCAAAACTTGGCCCCGATTTGGTTGCCGCACTGGCCACCCTGGATATGAAGAATTTCTCGCATTTTCTCTTGTTTGAACTTTTCTTTGTTTTCCTTTTCTCGGCAAAGTGACAGAAAGCAAAAGAAAATTTGAAAGGAGGGAAATTGGAGAATGGGGTGAAGAGTAGCGAAGGGTCGTATTTATATAACGGGAGAAGTTACAGTTTTCGTTAGCCGCTTGAGCGTTTTAAGAAAATTTTAACGCTTACTGTAACGGACGTTTAATTTTAGTGGGAATTTCGAATTTTTGAATTAGGGTTTTAATCCAGTGATTGATCTAGAAAGTTACTATTAATACGTGGCCTGTTTTAAATGGTTATCTATAGCTTAGAACCACCGAATTTCTCCTTTAAACCAAGCTTAAGATATACACGGAACACTATAAAATTACTCGCGTTTTCATTTATAATTGGTCCCCACCTTTCTCACGGCCTAAATTAAATTTCCCATTATGCCCTTTATCTCAGAGAAAAGAGATATTATTCCGTGCGCTAAAATACAAAATAAATATAATCAGTTTTTTTCCAATTTTGGTATAAAAAAATCCTTGTTTGAATAGTACAACAATTAATGTCCGTATTTTTATTTTTAAAAAATTATATGTCACAGCCGGACGGACGTTTTGGTCGCATTAAATTTTTTATATTTTTTTTAGTTTCTTTTGAAAACTTTGATCTGGTCTCCTCAATTTTTTTTATTCCGTTCGAGGTGATCCAATTAAATACAACATTTTTGTACTAATCTAGTTCAATCAAACCAAATGCTGAATTTTAAAAATCATCTTTCAATCTAATTAAGCATCAAAATTAAATCCAAATAGTAATTGGATTGGTTCAATTTTTTTAATTAGATTTCAAGTTGGTACTTAGTTTTATTTTAATTGAGTTAGAACTTTATTTTCAATATTAACTTTAAAATATACAAAAAAAATCACTCAAAAATTAAACAACATCATTTATTTAGGTTCAAACTACATAAAGTTATCAACCTTACAAGTTTAATCCAATTAAAAGCTTGAAGTAGTATTGATAAGCGTAATGCCCCAAAATCCCTAATGAGGTTTAATGGTCAAATTAGTAGGCTGGGAGGGTCATAATTGATTTATTATGTCATTAAATGATTATATGCATGATTATGTGAATTATATTATTATATGATGATAAATGCATGCATGTGGGTCTACTTTTCATTATAAGGGCATTTTGGTAATTTGGCCCATTGAGGGCATATTAATATATTTTCATGCATGTTGGTGATTTATGATGAGGCCACATTATAATGTGGATTTTTTCGAGCTATTCAGCATGAGACTGTTATCCCAAAATTTGAAAAGGATGATGTGGCAGTAAAATTGACACGTGGCATGGATTAGTTGGGTGATCTGGCTTAGCAGTAGCCCAATGCATCAGTGAAAAACTTGGACTGCCTGAGAGATGCCATAGTCAAACCAAATACACCCGAGGAGAATACTTGGGCTAAAGGGTGCTTGGCTCGGACCCTTGTCCGAGAAGCCCAAGTGTTTGGTTCAAACTCAAGTCTAAGGAGCTTAAAGGATGGGTTTGGACTTTGGCTCGAGGGACAGAAGCAGCAGGTCCGATCGGACCTTAAGCTTGAAGAGCCTCTAGAAGCTTGGCTCGAACCTATCCGAGGTGAGCTTCAAGGAGGTTAGCTCGAAGCTATCCGAGGTAAGCTTCCAAATTCCTTGGCTCGGACCTATCCGAGGTGAGAAGTCCAAGGAGATTGCCTCGGACCTATCCGAGGTGAGAAGTCCAAGGAGATTGCCTCGGACCTATCCGAGGTGAGATGCCAAGGAAGTTGCCTCGGACCTATCCGAGGTGAGATGCCAAGAAGAGTGGCTCGGACCACCTTGGTCCGAGGAGAAGGCAAGAGGAGATTGGCTCGGACCACCTTGGTCCGAGGAGAGGCCAAGGAGATTGGCTCGGACCACCTTGGTCTGAGGAGAGCGAAGCATGCATGACCTTGGTCCAAGGAGAGCCATGCATGCATAACCTTGAGCCAAGGAAGGCCTAAAGGAGTATGTCCGACCAGCACTTGCATGTATCCAACATGCATGTGTTCGACCAGGAGGCTACGTCAAAATCCCCGGAACGACTTCAGCAAGAATCGGTCTAGGCACCCGGGAATCTCTCATTCCTCACTCAAATTGAGGAATCTGTTGTATTTTAAATATTTCTTGTAATTTAAATATAATATGAATAATAAAATATCCCTATCTAAAGGGGATATCAGTTGAGGATCCCAAGCCTATAAATAGAGGGTTGATGGGATCGTAAAAGGACTTTTGGCAAATTGAGAATTAGTCTATGTTCTAGAGAGAGAAAGTGTGTTTTTCTGGAGAGAACCCCTTTTTTGTATTCTTGAATATTTACGTTTAAGAAACTCAGTTGACACTGGTTCATCTGATCTTGAGTGTGAATAGAGCAATAAAATCTCTAAGTGGATTAGGCTATTACCGACTATCGGGGCTGAACCACTATAAAATCTCGTGTTATTTACTTTTATTGATTAAACTGTCTGTTGTCGTTTACATTCTCTTGAAGGCTTGTCGTTATTGACGTTCTCACGTCGTTGGCTAAAAAATCAGTCAATAGAGACGATCTTTGAATACTAGTTAGTTGTTTGGTCATAACGGGGTTAATTTCGGGGCACAGGGTGAGTCTCGGGGTAATTTGATGATTAGTACATTATTGGGAATTAAAGGGTAATGGGATATGATTTATTAGCATTTGAGAATATTGGGAATAACGGGAATTGGATGACGTTAATTATAATTAACGAGATAGTCAAGAAATGACGATTTTGCCCTTGGTGGCTGTTAAGAAAATAAACTTGACCTAGGGGCATTTTGGTCATTTGACCTTATGATATATTAAAATTAGGCTGGTTGTAGAAGCATTAGGTGGCTGAAAATAGAGACTCTCTTTCTCTCTCACAATCATCATTTCTCCTTCTTCTTCCTTTGGAATTTTTGAACTCCATTTGAGGATTCAAGCTAGGAGATCAAGGTTTGGAGCTTAGGACCTTAGTTCGACTATTGAAGAGGATTCAAATCAAGTTTGAGGTAAGGATTTCAAGTTGTTTTTCTGGTTTGCTCTATTCTTAAGGTTAGTTTTCATCTGAGATTTTTGAATTGGATAGTTGGGAATTCAATGAGGTTTTTGAGAAAGTTTGCTTGGGTTTTGATGAGGTTGAGGTATGGATGAAGTTTTGGGGTTAAATTATATGTTTAGATGATGTTTGGGGTTGATTTTGAAGCTTGGTTTTCAGGGGAAATCGCAGGGGAGAAGACCATAATTTTCTGGTCTGTCAGTGGCGCCCCAGCGCTGGGCAGAGGAGAGAATGGGGTTCTCTCTTACTTGGGGCAGCGCCCATCAAGACCTATTTTTACGGCACGGGATGACTTTGGGGGCTCGAGGGATGATTCCACTACCCCGTTTGGGTGGATTGGGAGTCCCGAGAGCACGGGATTGGTCCCGGGAGAGAGGTTTTAGATTATAAACCTTTTATTGATTTACTTTATTGATGGAATTCCATGTTTGGTTATGACTAGGTGATCGCTAAGGAATCAAAGGATCGATCGTTCTCAAGGGTTGTTCTTTTAATATTTCACGCTCGAACCAGAGGTAAGAAAATTGCACCCAATATGTGACATGCATGGTTATTTACGAGGCATGTTGAGTGTTCTAAATGTGGACATTGATTGCATATTAAATGCTTAACAATCTTGCTTACTTATGAGTGGCACTGACTTATTAGTCAGAATCGGCAATGGTGTCAGTATTGACTGTGAAACTGTGACTCATTAGTCAAGTTTGGCAGTAGTACTGAGCATTGGTTGTATGGTATTGGCTCATGAGTCAAGAATGGTATTAGCGTGTTTAACACAAGCCAAAAAGATTAGATCTAATCGACATAAGCATTATCGTCATAAGCATGAAATGCTTGTCCGACCTTAAGTTCGATGAAAACAAAAGCGCTTGTCTAGTCTAAAGGCTAGTTACTTAGAGCTAGGGCCAGAAGGCCCAGGTGACTGCATCGTCACATGGCTAAGGGTGCGAAGCCCAAGTTCGTGACTCACTCATTAGTTACTTATCTGATTCAAGTTCGTGACTCACTCATCAGTCACTTATCTGATTTAAGTTTGTGACTCCATAGTCACTCATCTAGTTTAAGTTCATGACTTACTCATCAGTCACTTATCTGATTAGGGCTACACGCCCCAGCATGACTATTAGAATCTCGATATTATCTGATTTGGGCTACAAGCCCAGTATGATTATCATAATCATCAATTGATATTGAATACATACAGTAATGAGTTTTCTTGCTGAGTTTTGGCTCACAGGTGCTATGTGGTGCAGGTAAAGGGAAAGAAAAGCTCACCCAGCCTTGAGTGGAGAGCTTAGGTGGCGATGTGTACATATGCAGCCACTTGACCACCACGGCCAAGGTGTTTCTTAGAGGAACTAGGGGTTAATCCTATTTTTGCCGCTTAAATCGGCGGGTTGTAATTTTTACGCTGTAATGACTATTTTGGATTGTAAATAACGTTGTAAACGCTTTTATGGGCCCATGTACAATTTTATGTTTTAAATAAAATATATCATTTCCTTTTGATCGAGATTTTCACCTTAGCATATTAATGACACCTAGATGCACATTTATAACCAAATGTCTCGTTTAGCGAGTTAAGCACGGTTTAAAGTTCACAGTAACGATCTTGGAGTAACCAGGGCGTTACAATAAGCATGATGATATGGGACACATTCTGAACAAATACTTTGCTCAGCTCTATAAATCGGGCAACCCTAACATCCCAGAGTAATTAGATGACCTCTTCCATAAAAGAGTTATCACAAAGGATAATAAAAGCCTAGTGATGATTCCGTCTCCTGAAGAAATAGAATCAATTGTTGCTAATATGCATCCTTTGAAGGCTCCCGGGCCAGATAGGATGTCTGGGTGTTTCTACAAGAATTTATAGGACATAGTTGGTTAGGAGGTGGTTCATTGTGTGCAAGATCTCTTCATCACTGGAGAACCGAATCATAAGTTGAATTATACCTTCATATGCCTTATTCCTAAGGAAGAGAATGCTGATAGAGTTGCAGATTTAGACCAATGAGTTTGTGCAACTTCGCTTACAAAATTATGTCGAAGATCATCACTAACCGATTGCGTCCTTTGATGGACAAGCTAGTGGCCCATTTCCAGTCTGCCTTCATTCTGGGGCGTTGGATCGCAGAATCATTAGTCTTCACACAATAACTAGTGCATACAATAAAGAGGAAAAGAGGGAAGGGAGGTCTCATGGTTGTCAAGCTATACATGTTGAAAACCTATTACTGTATGGAATGGGATTTCAGTCTCAGAGTTTTAAAAGGCAATGGGTTTGACGACAGAGTGTGCAATCCAATCATGAAGTGTGTGACTTCAGTGACATACTCTGTGATTCTGAATGAAATACCTCTGAGACAGCTTTGCCCGAGAATAGGATTGCGACAGGGAGACCCACTTTCGCCTTTCATTCTCCTTATATGTAATGAAGTTTTGTCCAAAATCATTTTGAGAGAACAGGAATGAGGGTCGATACATGGCATATCTATTTCAAGGAATGCACAACCAATCTCACATCTTATGTTCGCCGATGATACAATTCCGTTTGCAAGAGCTAATGAATCAGAGGCCAAGAATTTAATGGAATGTATCAAAACCTTTGAGAGCTGGTCAGGACAAAAGTGCAGTAGAAACAAATCAAGTGTTTTGCTATTCCCATTTACGATATGTCTACATGTCGAATACCGCTGTCAACTTGTAGAGAAATTGATGCAGCTGTTAGAAAGTTTTGGTGGGTAGGCATGATGGATAAGGAAAGATATCGAGTCTTTAGGAGTTGGGATAAGCTATGCCAACCAAAAGCTTCGGGTGGGATGGGGTTCAAGAGATGTGAAGATATGAACAAAGCTCTTATGGGACCCCCTCTTGTGGTTCCCGCCAGTTTGCTTTAGTTTTAATGAACAAATAGTTCTATAAAAAAAGTAGTATTGATAATAAGAGAGAAAGAGGAGAATAGATGCATATTTTTAGTGTTTTCTCTAATTAGGTGTAGAAATGTACAAGGAAGACTAATAGTTACTCAATAATAATGTATTAAAAGAAATATAAATAATTTTATATATTTACAGAAATATAATTAATTAAATATATATTTAAAGAAATATAAATAAGTAAATATTTTTTAATATATATTATATGTAATTTGATTGGATCGATTTTGACAATGTCATCCGCCATTCGATCCAATCCAATTAAAATTAAATTAACTCAAATTCATTCTAATTTAATTGTAATTGGATTGGCCACCCCTACCCCGATTTGAGAGTCTACCTCTTCATATAAGAATGTAAATTGGACAACAAGCATCTCTTAATACAAACAAATGTCTCTACTTAAACTAACGGAATTGGGATAGAGATGGGAATGGGGATATTAGGGTAATACTCTAAACTAAATAAGTTTTATTAAATAATATATATGTCGTATGATATGCCTGAGTTTAGCTAAACTTCTAAAAATTTCGTAACAAATTTTGTGATTATCAAAAAGAACAAGAGTAAATTTTGACCTAATGTTAGTGAATCTTTGTCATAAGATTTTTTAATAAAATCCCAAAATAACCTTTAAGTGATCATGACTTAATAATATTATGTATTTATATTTGAGTTTTTAATTTTAGTTTTGATTTTAAATTTATTTTGTTTTGTTACGTTTTTATTTTATTTTAATTTTAAAAAATAATAAATATAATTTAAATAATGAGGTTTTAGAAATTTCATTTCAAATATAATCAATAAATTAACTAAAACAAAATCAAATATTATCTCTCTCATTTTGACAATCACAAAGCATGTTGTAAAACATCAAGTTACTAATAGTATTTAGCAAAAAACTCATAAATATAAAATAGTATAAATCCCTAAAAATTATTTTTATATATTTTCTTGCAAAAATTAAAACCATAAAAGAATTTTTATATTATTTTGTACTTTGTAAATACACATTTTCATGCATTAACAATATGCATTTACTAGCTTCATTCAAATTCATTTTTACTAAATCATACGAAATGATTGAATAGCTCTCACAAACTTATTATAATGAATAATAGTTAGCACAACTGAATATTCGGAGGAAATGGTGAAGAAGAAATATGTACTAGTTTAGGGGTGCTTATGATCAAATCCAATTAAATTATCTCGAACCAGTCAAATTACAAAATATTGGATATCCAATTATAATTGAATTGGATTTATAAAGTTAGATATTAATTGGATTGGATCAGGTGGCGGATGAGATTATAAAAATCAAATTACAATTAAAAAATTTATATTCTTTTTATATATATCATATTAATTATAAATATATTTAATTTTCTTATCTTTTTTATTAGTTTTTAACACTTTGAAGATGTTATTGTTTTAATGTTATGTTATTATAGCACTTTATTTATTAGTTTTGACACATTATCAATAAAAATTTAATAAACTTAATGTTGTAAACTTAATATTTCAAGGACTTAGTATGATAATTATAAATACTTAATTTAATATTATTACTACATTGTGTCTAATATTTTTTGTATTTTTCTTTACTTGTTAATTTATTTAACATTAAAATTTAGGTTCAATGATAAAATAACCGATCAAATCCAATTACAATTGAATTAGATTAATTAGGAGTGAAACTGTTGGATCGGATTGAATAAACCCTACACTAGCTTATTAATTTAGTATAATTGAGATTTTAACTCAACTCTATGGTATACATAGGTTTAATATAAGATTCAATTTACTAAAAGAGTTATGGTGGTATGCAAGATATTTTGATTTTTAAAAGGTCATTATTAATTAGTGTTTTGACAGTGTGTTAATTTGTCCTATTATTGGTGCACCAAAAAGCCAATCACTTGAAACTTTAGCTAATAAAGTCGGTAATAGTTGGCCAAAACAAAAATCTATTAAATTTTAATCATATCATAACCAAGATTTTAATAAAGTGATAATTGACTGAAATAAGCACTCAAATCTCCTGTCCCACTTGTTACATACATATCTTCATCTTCATGTCCTTGTTCAATTAAAATATAACGAATCACTTAAACATTCCAAAAAAAAATTATTTAGTCACAACATGAATATTTTATAATTAAATATTATTTTTTTCACAAAAAAAATCATCACAAGTTATTATATATAATGATAAATTTTGGTGTAATTAAAATCGCATTTAGTTATGTTTGTATTGACTAGCTAATATTTTTAGCCACAAATTTTGTAATGATAATTAACATATGTATAATAATATATATATATTTAGTCATAAATTTTGTTGCGACTAAAACAAAATAAAATTATAGTGAAAATATCATCTTTACTAATTATATATTTTATTAAATTTAATAAGGTATAATTTTAATTAAGTTGTTACATTTTAATTAGTTAGAGACGTGATAAGATAAGATATAAAAATAATTCATTGACAAAATGATTTATTTTTTAAAATTATTTTGTATTCTAGTATAGTTTTAATAATTATTTGTAAAATAATTTCTCATCATTTAGACAGTTAGTCGAAAATTTAGACAGATGGTTGAAAATTTAGCCGATTGAAAATTTTAGACAGTTGGTCGAAAAATTTAGATAACTAATCGAATTTTAGACAGATATTATTTTGCAAAAAATTATCAAAAGTAAGTCAAAGTACAAAATCACTTAAAAAAAATACAAATTTTACCAATTTCTAGTATAAAAATGAGATTATTGAAAAATTAAATCCTTGTAATAAAGGTTGAAGGCTGTTGCTGCCACACTCAACTGTGAAAAATATCATAACTACTTAGCTTTAAAACTTGGGTATTACTCTTCCATACATTTCATTGTCACACTCACACTCACACTCACACTCACGTGGATGCCAGTTAGAATATGAGCTAAAGCTGAAATTATTTTTTGTGACAGAAATGAAATGAGATGGGAAGGATTCAATCATGTGAAGCCAAAGGTTCTTGTCTCTCTATCTAATCTATCGAAGCTGCCTTGGGACCAAAGCAAAGCTACCCATCATCCATTACCCACCACACACCATTTTTCAAGTCTCTTGCATCACAGCACCTTTTATCTTACACTCTTATATTAATTGAGGATAATATGATAAGAGTCTAAAAATATGATTATTTCGATCCATTGCCAAACTTCTTAGGGTACGTGTGGTTGAGAATAATAAAAACAATAGAACGGAAATAAGAATACAAATGGAATATAATAAAATTTAATATATTAGAATGGTGATTTTATCAAAGCTATGGAAAAATCATCTCATTCAAATAACATTCTATTACTTTATAAAGCAACTAGACAAAGGAATGAAAAAAAAATAGTTTCCATTTCACTACCCCACCAAACATCAACTTAAAATTCATAATTAACAATGATGATGATTTGGAGTCGTACGTCAGCTTGCAAACTTAAATGGGTGGAAGATAACTTGTGTTAAAAACTTTGAAGACTTATATGATAATATATAAAAAAAATTCAAACTACTATCTAACTATTTTATTCTTTAATATATTTTGTTAATACTAACGTGCAATGTTCATTTTGCTTAGTTTTATTTATAAAATTTATTAATTATTTTTTATAACTGTCATATAAATTTTAAATAAATAAAAAATATTATATATAAAAGAATGACATAAACATGTTAAAAGAAAAATTAAATCAAAACATATATATATATTTTTAAATAATACAACAACTTTTTAGATAAAAAACTACCATATTTAAGATATAAAACATTCACGATATTTTTCAAATCACATTTCAATGATGGGAGAATTTTTTTTTATTCTTGATAGAAAATAATGTTACTATAATTTCTTATTTAGTTACATAGTCATATTATTTGTACACACGCGATACTTATATATAATGTATTTATTATGTATTATATATTATTGTAATAATAATATTTTATAACATGTGAATTTATATTAATATAATTATTAAATATCTAATTTTGTATTATATATATATATTGATCAAGAAGAATGGACTTCATTAATCAACCAGCCAAACTGTACAAACACAGGCCGCAAACTCAGCCCACCCAAACTACTTACAAGGGAAAAACCCCACCAATACTACAAACACAAGCAACAAAAATAGCCCACCCAAGCTAATTACATTGTAATCTTAGCTATAAATCTATGTTCATGTATAGACAATTTTCTATTTTTTACAATGTATAATCTGTGTTGAATTATAGACTTTATCTCAGTGGCAATACCAACAGCAGTCCAAGAAAATTTGTCAAAAATACATCTGTTTCGGTTCCTCCATATGTTATAGACAGCAGCTGCCAATATCATGTTTGTGATAGAAAACAGGATACTAGGTTTTCTGCTAGTAAGCCAAACCTTCCAACCAGGAAACTCAGTAGGCCAAACTTTAAAAGCCATCCAATCAAAGATAAGCTCCATAACCTGTTTGGAGAGATAGCAGTCAAAGAACAGATGGGAGTGACTCTCAGCAAAGCTTCCACAAACAGGACACATAAGTGATTCAATTGGCACACAAAACCTGAGCATATTGTCACGGGTAAGTAGCTGAGAGTTAACAGCTTGACATAACAGAAATATGTGCTTAGGGATAGACAACCTACACCAAACAGCTCGATGATAGCCAACCTGTTGTTGGCAAAGGAAACTATTGTATAGTTTAGAAGTTTGAAACTTTCCTGATGCACCAGCAACTTTAATCTCTTCACAGCTGAATTTTCCCCTCAAATTACATAACTTCCTCTAATACCAGCTTGTATCAGGAGGCAACTTATAAGACCAGAAATTGGAACCTTTCAAGTAGATTGAATTAATCCATTTAACCCAAAGCACATCATGCTACTCAGAAATAGCTCATATATAGTTTGCTAAGATGGCACGGTTCCAAACTGAACCAATTCTGAATCCAAGACCTCCATAAGCTTTAGGCAGACAGACCTTCGACCAAGATGCCACATGAATCTTGCTCCTATTACCATTAACTCCCCAGAGAAAACCACGACAAAGCTTTTCAACTTCCTTAATAATACTTTGGGGAAGAACAAAAATGCTCATCCAGTAGTTCCTTAGCCCAAAGAGAATTGAATGGATGAGATGGATTCTACCAGCAAAGGATAAGTGCCTACTAGCCCAAGTATGTAATCGTAATTTGAATTTTTGGATGATAATGTCACAGTCTTCATGCTTCCATTTGGTTGGTCTCATAGGGACACCAAGATACTTAAGAGGAAAGGACCCTTCTGAAAGCTGTATCTCAACAGCTATCATCTGTCTGTCAACAGCAGAAACTCCCCCAAAGTATATATGAGATTTGTTAGCATTAATTTGGAGCCCTGTAGCAGAATTGAAATCCCCTAGAGCACCCTTGAGCACTTTAACACCTGAAAGAGATCCTTTACAAAATAAAATCAGATAATCTGCAAAACATAAACTAAAAAGTTTAAGACATTTACACATTGGGTGAAATCTGAAAACAGAATCTTGAGCTGCCAGTTGGAGTCTCCGAGTGAGATATTCCATGATTAAAACAAACAAAAGTGGTGACATTGGATCCCCTTGACGAAGCCCCTTCTCACCCTTAAAACTGCCTTGAACCCTTCCATTCATAAGCAAGAAATATGATGTGTTTTTTAAGCAAGTCATAATCCAACCTATAAATCTAGCAAGGAAACACAAGCCTTTAGGAGATCCTCAAGTAAGAAATATGATGTATTATATATTATTATTATAATAATATTTTATAACATTTGAATTTAAATTTAAATTTCAATTAATATAATTATTAATTTTAAATTTATATTAATATAATTATAATATATGTAGTCTTATATTAAATATTATTATAATAATAATATTTTATAATATTTGAATTTATATTAATATAATTGATAAATATCTATTTTTAAGTTAGTTTTAAATGTATATTTTGCTAAATATTTAAATATTCCGTTAAAGTTAATAAAATAAACCGTTAAAATCAAGAATTTTCGTTATCTACACACTTATTAAAGATAATAAAAGTTTAATAAGTGAATCATATGTTATAAATCAACATATAAATTGAATTGTGATGAATGATATTGCTTTTAGGGTCACATGATAAAACTACATTGTTTGAACTTAAAGTTTAATTGGCATATTCATACACATTTTAAAAAAAAAAAACTATCATTATATAAGAAGGGAACATGTTTAATTACCATGTAATACGTGACACAATATATTTAGTTGTTATTTAAATATATATTATATATTTAGATCATATTAAATCTAATATGACTTGCTAACAAATTTATCATCGAACACGTTAAAATAACAAATTTTGACTCTTTCAATATGCTTAAACTCCGAACATATTCATATAAATTATTATTTTTAAAAATAATTAAAAAAAATTAGATCTCCAAACTCACTACTTATTAATTTCATTTTTTTGAACAATTATTGATTTCATTTTTAATCATGTTAAATGAGTTATTTTTATATTGAGTATATTATTGACTTATTTAAACTCAGATAATGTTTAACCGTGTATCACCTATTATGACTTATAATATCACTTTTAGATAAGAACAACAAATCTAAGAATGAAAAGATTAGTAATGTAAAAATAGGGAAAATGAATCATTTGGACTTAAAATTAGAATGGAACCTGTTAATGCTAAATAAAAATGGGCTAATGGGATTCCATCACTCATTTTTCAACACCAAAATTTGCAAATTAAGTACATATTTTCAATGATGATCAATCAATGTATTTTTTTCTTTCACATTGACTCTATTAACTATTTATAAGCATTATCACAAAGGTCTTTTTTTATGCGTGTACATATTTTTTATTACCTCCCATTCATCATGGACCTAATAATCCCCTCAAAATAGAACTATACTTTTGGTCCTCTCTAAATTTGGATCATCCCATAAATAATTTGAGAACATAACATATAAACCCAATAGAGGGAATAACACATAACAAAATATGGAAAACGTGGAAGTCTTAAAGTGAAATGTGGAAATAAATGGAATAAAAAATAGAGAAGAAAAATCTCACCCTACCATTCCTCCTCCAAATACGATCTCTTTCTTGTCTATTCCCCTCTTCTCAAGCTTCCTTCCCCAAATAACAAGGATCTCATATCCCTTTTCTACTCTCATTATTCCCATCCTCTTTGCCTTGCCCCCACTCCCATTTTCTTCCATCTCTTCACTTTTCTAAAGGGCTTTTTCTTCTTTGGAGGCAAAATGGTATGATGTGTTCTAATGTAATTTACTCATTTTCCACTAAAAAAAATGACAATGAGTTGTTTTGATTTGTTTTGTGTTTGCTCATGTTATGATGGGTTTGGGGACAGGCCAATGCGGCATCCGGAATGGCGGTGAGCGATGAGTGCAAGCTGAGGTTTTTGGAGTTAAAAGCTAAGAGGATTTACCGTTTTATTGTCTTTAAGATTGAGCAACAACAAGTGGTGATTGATAAACTTGGTGGACCTAATGAGAGCTACGACGATTTCAATGCTAGTTTTCCTCCAAATGAGTGTCGTTATGCTGTCTACGACTTTGATTTCACCACTGATGAAAACTGTCAAAAGAGCAAGATTTTCTTCATAGCTTGGTATGTATCTTCATGATCAACATTACAAAATAATCATTTTATACTTAGTTGTTTAGATTTTATTCATGCACATTTCTTATAAACAATTTCACTCACAAAAAAAGTTTTGTTACTTGGTTGATGTGATGCGAATTAGTCTAAGCTTATAAAGAAATGGTTGAGACCAAATACATATTTGTCTAATTTAGCTATAGCTATATCATTATATGATTATTATTGGATATGTTTTTTTTTCTTCTAATAAATATAAGAGTTTGATGATATTGGTTGGTGTAGGTCACCGGATGCATCAAAGGTGAGAATGAAAATGGTTTATGCAAGTTCGAAAGATAGATTCAAGAGAGAATTGGATGGGATTCAATTCGAGTTGCAAGCAACAGATCCTAGTGAAATGAGCTTGGACATTGTTAAGAGCCGAGCCTTCTAAACAAACATTTAATTAAATTAAGTACTCTATTTTTTTATTACATCATTCATTCATTCATTGTTACCTTCTTGCCTTATTCTTTCTTTCGTCGTTTCATTCAAACAAAACCCCTGTATAAGAAAGATATAATGTCGTTTCTTCTGTGACTTGAGAAATTTTCATCGAGAGTTCTTAGAACATATCATTTATTGGGCTGGTAAAAAGCTAGAGCAATATTTATTATAAATATAACAATAGTAATAAATATTGCTCATATTTAATAGCTAGTACTAGTAGAATGGTTTTGAGGCTCTAGGTTACTTTTACTTGCTTTTCGAACATAGACTGTTATGAATAGCATAGTAATCTTCTTTTTTTTTTTGGACTGTATCAAATGCTAATCAGCTTAATTTGAATATCCAATGCTCATATTATAAGTTCTTATTTTTATTTTTCGTTAATGAAATCAGTGATTCAAATAGCAAACCGACATTACTTATTCAACTAAGTGCTTTTAGTCCCACATCGACAATTGAGAGAGATTGATGTAAAAATTGAGAATATAAATATGGCTAAGTTAAGGTTTCTTAACCATGATCCTTCAGGCAGAAACGGGATGTGATGAGTGGTCAATACTCACAAATTATGTGAGAGGGGTGTCTGCCCCAAAGCCTGTTACGACAATGGGCACTCTCATTTGAACCATCTGATCCCTATTTTAAATGCAGTCTTAAATTTTTTATTGTCGTTTAGTATGTTTGTTGTACTGTCGATTTGTATTTTCTTGCCTCCTATTCCAATAAGGATTGCTTAGAATAGAATAACGTTTTTGTGTGTACGACAAACTATTGATTAGTACTTTCTAATATAATTTCTAATTTTATATAAATAATTTCAAAAGTAAGTTTAAACAAACAAAAAAAAAAACAATTTTATAGTTATACCTAATATAACTAAACAAAACCTAGAGCTAGATATTGATATTAAAACCTAATATATCTAAAGAAAAAGCAATTGAGGCGGACGATTGGGACATGAATGAAGCGATGTTGACAAGGCTGGATCAACGTGGGTTGGAGCTGTTGAGGATTGAATTGATGCGAGCTTGGGCATGGCAGTATGAGATCAATGTGGGTTGTAGCCATTAGGCACCACAAGCTGGGGACATGAGGTTAAACGTGTGTGGTGGTAAGATTGTTGTATATGTTCCTTATAAAGATTGTGAGTTGTTGAACAAGTTAATTAATAGTTGCTTTATATATTGCTATTATTATATTATTATATAGGGTTATTTAGGAATTTCAAGAGTTGCTTAAGTAGTTGTATATGTAACTTATAACAATTATTTAAGGGTTGTTTTATATGCTATTTATGAGTATATGTTGTTATATAGGGTTGGTTAAATAGTTTTAAAGGTTGCTACATTTGCTGCTTATAAAGATTGTGAGTTGTTGAATATATTGCTTAAGAGTTGTTTTATATGTTATTATATACGGTTGCTTTAGAGTTGCAATGGTTTCTTTAACATTTTGTTGTATATGGTTGCTTAGGAGTTTCAAGGGTTGTTTAAGAGATCGTTTTATATGTTACTTATGAGGATTATGAGTTATTTTATAGGTTGCTGAATAGGCTGCTTTATATGTTGTTTATGAGTATACGTGGCGATATAGTGTTGCTTAGGAGTTTTAAGGGTTTATTATCATGTTGTTTTATGGGTTACTTAGGAGTTTCAAAAGTTGCTTATAAGGAATATGGGTTGCTTAAGAGTTTCACGGGTTGCTTATGTAGTTTTAAAGGGTTTATATGTTGCTTAAGGATTGTGAATTGCTAAACAGGCTGCTTAATGGTTGCTTTATATGTTGCTATATATGATTGCTTTAGGGTTTCTTAATATAATGCAATATATGGTTTCTTAGGAGTTTCAAGAGTTACTTTAAGGGTTGCTTATGTAGTTGTATATGTTATATATAACAAGTTATTTAAGGGTTGTTTTATATGTTATTTATGAGTATATGTTGTTATATAGGGTTGCTTAAATAGTTTTAAAGGTTGCTACATGCGCTGCTGTTTAACGCCCAAACGTGACTTCCACTTAGCGGTGGTTGTAGTATAGATCGGGCGGTCGATTCCACAAGAATGCAAATGAATAAAGGTAATCAATAAATAAATGTTAGAGATAAATAATATGAAGAAAATAGAACAAGTGATATATATATTTTTTTTGGAAATTTAAAGATTAGAAATAAAGATAGAATAAAGTGTGATATAACAATAGGTAACAAGTAAGAAGGATCAAGAGTCACCAATATGCATATTTATTTATTTGGATCTTTGATTCACAAAAATTACACAAATAGATAGTTCACATCCTAACTATTCATTTGGAAGATTTAATATTGAAGCATAAATATATTTCACAAAATGTATTCAAGTGATTACTATTCTTTACCATAGAATGATGAGATAAATCTTATGAGAAATCTAAAAATGTCATTATACCATTGACAATAATACAATAAAATATTGGACATAAAACCTAACACAAATATTACTTTTACTATTTATAAAATACATAGAAAGAGCATGACTAATTCTATATAGATTTTAGCAAAAGTAAATATATATGAATGAAATGGAGAAAATGATAAATATATTATCTATATTATTTTCACTAATTTGATAATACATAGAAAGTGCTTGACAAAATATATATACTATTAGTAAACATAAATATAGATAACAAGATGAAGAAATAGAGATGAAAGAAAATAAATCACTCAAATATATAAACTTTAAGCACATGGTGAATAAAAAATATCAAACAAAGTCATAGTGCATATATGATCATCCTAACCTTCGTAAGAATGTTAGCTTATTATGCTAGACATTCTCATGAAATTTGATTAGTGCCCAAAAATACATATTTGTTGATTTTAATTGTCAAAATAAATTAAGTTTTAATTGATATTTTCATGGAATTAATATGATTTATTTTATAAATGAAAATATTTGATTATGATTTAATTTATTGTTATTTTGTAGGAATTAAAGTTGTATTTTGACACTTTAAAATGAAGAGAAGAGAAAACAATTAAATCTGAAAAAAAAAGAATAGGAAAATTGCATTTTTCTTGAAACCATGAGGCCCAAACCGAAGCCCCAAGCCCAGGCCCAGCTCTTCCTTCCTCTTCCCCCAGCTGCCAGGTGTCATTGCCAGAAGCCGCCACCTGTCCGCGCTTCAGCAACCTCTCACGCCCACGCTGATGCTTCCTCAGTCTCACGCCCAAGCTGAGCTTCCCCAATCCAAGCTTAATGTAAGCCCAAACGCACTCCCAAGGCCCAAAGAGACCTAGCGGCCCAACGAAATCCAGCAGCCCAAAATCGAAGGCCTCCTCATTTCCCTTCTGCCAGCGCCTACGTGGCACTTCCCTATTAGCTGGGAATGGGTCAAAACCCTTTTGTGGCACCAGTCACCTTCAACCCATGTTTTGTGGGTATTGGGCCTTGCTAAATTGCCATTTTGAGCTTTAAAGCTCATATTTTTTGGTGCTTTAGAAAAATGGTATTTTGATCATACATCAAAATAACTAGGTTAATATTTATAATAAGATTTGATTTTTTCAAAATCATATTTTATTATTAATATTTCAGATTTATTTTGTAAACCCCATTTTGTTGTTTAATTTCTTTTTAGTCTTTTTCTCCCTCTATAAATAGAGACTCTCATTTCACATTTTCTATGTAATTTTTAGGTAGCAAAACTCTACCAAATTTTAGTCTCATTTCTCATATTTTCTCTCTAGAATTTCATGAGAGTGTCTAACATAATAGTCTAACCTTCATGCACTATGACTCTGTTTGGTATTTTTGATTCACTATGTGCTTAAAGTTTATATATTTGAGTGATTTATTTTCTTTCATCTCTATTTTTTCATCTTGTTATCTATATTTATGTTTACTAATAGTATATAGATTTTGTCAAGCATTTTCTATGTATTATCAAATTAGTAAAAATAATATAGATAATATCTTTATCATTTTCTCCATCTTATTCATATATATTTACTTTTGCTAAAATCTATATAGAATTAGTCACGCTCTTTCTATGTATGTCATAAATAGTAAAAGTAATATTTGTGTTAGGTTTTATGTCCAATCTTTTATTGCATTATTGCCAATGGTATAATGTTATTTTTAGATTTCTCATAAGATTTATTTCATCTTTTCATGGTAAAGAATAATAATCACTTGAATACATTTTTGTAAAGCATATTTGTGCTTCAATGTTAAATCTTTCCAATGAATAGTTGGGATGTGAACTTCTCATTTGTGTAATTTTTGTGAATCAAAGATCCAAATAAATAAGTATGCATATTGTTGACTCTTGATTCTTCCTACTTGTTACCTATTGTTACATCACACTTTAGTTTATCTTTATTTCTAATATTTAAATCTAAAAAACAACAAAAATATCACTTGTTCTATTTTCCTCATATTATTTATCTCTAAACTTTATTTCTTTGCCTCCTTGTGGAATTGACCGTCCGATCTATACTACAACCACCGCTTAGTGGAAGTCACGTTTGGGCGTTAAACAAAATTCTAGAGAGAAAATATGAGAAATGAGACTAAAATTTGGTAGAGTTTTGCTACCTAAAAATTACATACAAAATGTGAAATGAGAATCCCTATTTATAGAGGGAGAAAATGACTAAAAAGAAATTAAACAACAAAATGAGGTTTACAAAATAAATCTGAAATATTAATAATAAAATATGATTTTGAAAATTCAAATCTTATTATAAATATTAACCTAGTTATTTTGGTGTATGGTCAATATGCCATTTTCTAAAATACCACAAAGTTATGAACTTTAAGAGAAATTATAGGAAATAGCCCAAAATAAAGCCATCAAGAAGCTAATGTCCTCATTTTTTAAATTGTAGATAAATGACCATTTTATATTATTGATTACCTAAATTGCCCTTTTTTATAATTTATTTATTTATTTAGGACTGTATGACTTTAATATAGTTGTATATGTATATTAGTTTTGTTTAATTAGTTTTTATTTTGAAGTTATATTGATTTTTTAAGTTTTTTATAGGTTGCTGGTATATTATTTTCCAATTAGTGTATATATTTTTTGTGGTATGGTATATAATTTTTTTTTTGTGATATTTAATTTATATTTTATTATACATAATGGTAGTATATAATTTTGTATCATAGTATATACATTTTAATGGTAGTATATAACTTTGTTAGCATAATATATACATTTTTTAGTAATAATTTTATAAGTTTTGATGGTATATTATTTTTCAACTCAGTATATATATTTTGTTGTATGGTATATCATTCAACAACCCATAAAAAACGAAAAAAAATCAAAATAACTTTAAAATAAAAACTAATCAAACAAAACTAATATACATATACCATAATATTAAAATATTTAGAATAAAATAGTAATTTGTTAAAGGGTGTATTTGGTAATATGTGATATTAAATAGATGATTAGGCTATTTTACTACAAAATTAAAAACATGGACATTTACTTACTTTCACACAACATTAAGGGTCATTTTGCATCATGCCCCGAACTTTAAAGCTCAAAATAGCAATTTTGCAAGGCCCAATACCCACAAAATATGGGTTGAAAGTGGCTGGTGGCAGAAGTGGGTTTTGACACATTTTTCAGCCAATGGGAAGGCGCCATGTAGGCGGCTGGTTGAAGGGAAAGGAGGAGGCCTTCGGACTGGGCTTGCTATGCTGGGCTTGAAGGAGCTTCAGATGGGCCTGCGGATTGGGGAAGCTTCAGCTGGGCATGAGAGGCTGAAGGGCTATTGGAGATGGGCCTTCGGCTGAAGGAGGCAAAATTGGAGGAGCTTGGGTCAATGTAGGCTTGGGCTGCTGGGGACAGGTGGAGCAGCAAGGTGAAGCTAGGCTTGCTGGAGGAATGCTGATGCTGAAGGGAGCTGGGGCGTTGAAAGGAGTAGGGGCTGCTGGGCTAATTTGGGCCAAATTTGTGGGGCAAGTTTCTTAAAAAATGCCACAATTTCCACTATATTTTCAATTCTAATTCTTCCTTCTTGCTTTTTTTTTTTTTTTTCTTCTCTTTTTCCAAATGCCAAAATACACTTTATTTTCTACAAAATATAAATAAATTAAATTAAGATCAAATATTTCCAATGTTAGAATATATCACATTAATTCTATGAAAAAATTAATTAAAACTTAATTTATTTTGACAATTAAAATCAACAAATGTGCATTTTTTACCACTAATCACAACCCCCAACTAGCTTATTACTAGTCCCTAGCAATTCAAGCGGATACAAATTATTACCAAGATGAATTAGTGAGCTAAATTATGCAAAAATCATTTAACAAAATGTTTAGTGAGAATTTAGAAAATGCTATTTAAAACTATCAAAGTCGTAATTCAAGAGTTTTGTGTGTATGCACCAAACTATATCGTTCTTTCCAAAATTTACAACACAAACAATATTGAAAAATCACCAAAGAATAAAGTCTCAACTCCAAATCATCACAAATGTATTGAAAGTATTTTTATGGGAGATGGTTGACACTCTTGGAGTTGGAAATTTATCAATTAACACTAAAAAATGGATGTTATCGTTTTAGGACAAACAATGTTAACAAATATTGATCAAAATATAGGCTAATTAATTAATTGGAATCAAAATGACATAAGAACCTTCGGGATTTTTCAAAATGATATCAAGAGCCAAAATAAAGAACAAAATAAAAATAAACAATACATGAACTTTTTATTTCTTTCTATTTTTTTTAATGACATAAATTGAAAACAAATATAGTAGTGTTAATTTTTTTTATTTGACAATTTTTTTCTTCAACAAAACTACAAAAGATGAGGATGAAAAATGTTGCTCTTGTTCTTTTTTTTTTCATTCATTTTTTAATATTTTTTTTCATTCTTTTTTTTAATAATTTTTTTTGACAAGAGACAATATAAGAATTACAAGAACTTAAAAAGAAAATTACAATAAAATACAACAAAATCTCTTTTAATAAAAAATGATCCTTTTAGTAAATGTCATGTTTTAAATCCCAAAAATTAATTTTACCAACTCAAATGATCAATAAAAGTTTTCAAAGTTGTTTTCTCATTCTCACAACTCACAAAAAATTAAAAGCTTTAAACTTTATGATTTTTCTCAATTGAATGTGTTAACAATTTTTCCAATGTTTGGTTGTGCATGGAATTACTCTCAAAAGCTACTTCCTAATAGTAAAATAGCAAAAAATATTTCACAAAAATTATGTTGTCATGAGTTTTGCAAACATTTAACTCAAAATTTCAAAATAGTAATAAAAATATATTTCAACGCATGAATATGCTTACTACCCCCAACTTTAATTGAAACATTGTCCTCAATGTCTAATGTTAAGCCCATTGTGGGAGAAAAAGGGAATATAATAACCAACACAACCCCAAAAAGTAAAATTCGCAATATATAATAAAGCACACTAAAAAGAAAGATAAAACTTGATCAGTCTTTGGTAGACAAAAGCATCACTCTCAGGTAAGTCTACCAACTGCATATTTGTGTCCTATTCTGTATCAAAAATGAATTTTCTTTGATCTTGCTTCTCAAAAATATAAGCGTTAGTAACATTTTCAGGATAAAGAAAATGTTTGGGCTCAAAATCATGGAAGAAGTTAGGTGAATGTTTTATTGCAAATATGTTTATGATTTCCTCAACGATTAAGTCTATCACATCAATATGATAGCTTCCATTTATCTTTGGAGTGGTTGGAAGAATTTCGGTATGGGAAAGAGTTTCACTCCAAATGGTAATAGCATCATCATCATCATCGGGTTTAGAACTGAGAGTAGGGGATGGTGTTATGGCCTCATGTTGGGACGTGAATTGACTTAAGTTATGTGAAATAATAGCGTTGGTCAATTCTGAAAGTTAAGTACTTGTAACACCCTGGATAGCCAAGACTGTTACACTGTGTGTTTATAAAGTGCTGGACTTGCTAATCAAGTCATTTAATTAAAAACGTGCTATTGAAACTATAAAGGAACTAGGGTTAAAATGTTTTGGTCTCAAAAGTCACATTTTTATTAAGAAACGTTTCCTGTTTACACGGGATCCCAAAAATAGTAAGTTTAAAGACTGTTTACAAAAGATGCAAGGTTTAAATACAATATTCAGCCATATTAAGGCAAAACAAAAAGTTAGGCAATCCCTGTCCTGATCCACTAATCGACCATGGTGATCGAGCAGCTGGTTATGTACATTCAACCCCGCAGCTCTCCATCTCAGGATTGGTCCAGCTTTCCTTTACCTTTACCTGCACCACATAGCACCCGTGAGCCAAGGCCCAGCAAGAAAACACAACGACGGAGCATAAGCAATCAATAGACAAGTCAATATCTCATATTACATCACATGTTCTCAACCATATAATCATTCAGTATAATCAAGTATTCAACATACTAAACATATCAACTCATATCATATATCAGTTCACAAATGATAACTAGGGTTAGCGCCCTTAGGCCGCTCCCTCCGTTATCCCACTGACTCCGGCCCGCTTAAACCGAGCTCAGTGAATATTAAACTATCCTCGGCTACCAGTGGCCAAGCCGCGCCCTGTGCGCAAATATTGTGTACGACACCATTAGGCCGCCATCACATGTCCCATGGCATGATACCATCATTGACATAATACAAATATCGGGAGCACTTAGTCCCATCACAAACATATAACCGGGTGCAGTATTCTTACCTTTCGATTCGCTAGCTTTGATCACTTGACTCCTTGAGCACGATCCTTCTCGAGCCCTAGTGCTCACCTAAACACAACCATAGGTCAAAGTCATCATCAAACCTCAAGTCCAAAACCTAGCCTCGTGTAATGCCCCAAATTTCCTAATAAGGTTTAGGAACTTGATTAGGAGGCCGGGAGGGCCATAATTGATTTATTATTGTATTTAATGATTATATGCATGTTTACGTGAATTATATTATTATATGATGGTAAATGCATGCATATGGGTGTATTTATAATGATAAGGGCATTTTGGTAATTTGGCCTGTTGAGGGCATATTTGTAAATTGGGTGCATATTGTAATTTGTGAATGAGATTTAATTATTATGGAGATATATTCTAGCTATTCGACATGAGACGGTCATATATAATGGATTAGCGGTTTCGTCATAACGGGGTCAATTTTGGGGTAATAGAAATGTTTATTTGGTGATAGATTGGGAATATTTGAGATCAGGGTGAAATTCTGGAAGTTTTGACTATAGTGTCCCCGGGGGTGTTTTCGGGACCCCGAGCACTAGGTTTTATTTAAGGTTACTTAAGCTTGAAGTAGCTTGACAGATAAGAACGTACGTTAGGAACTTCTCGTTCTCTCTCAAAACAGTCCGTTTTACCGTTTGAGCCTTTTTGAGGAAATCTTGAGTTCTGGGAGTCGGAATCAAGCAAGGGTCGAGGCATAGCGATCCTAGGAAATATTAGAAGCTTCTTAACCGAAGGATTTGACGAGAAACAACCCAATCGAAGGTAATCTAAGTTTGAAGTTTTAAGTTTTTAAAGTTTTAAAGCTTAGAATTAGACTTTGTTAATTGTTGAGTTTTTGGTCGGTTTGAGCTTTGGGTTTTGAGGGTTTTGGAGTATTGGGAAGCTTGGGAACTTTGATTTGATGATTGGGGAATGTTTGGGTATGTTTTTGGAGGATTTGGAGTGCTTGAAACACGTTTGGGAATGGCCCAGGGTTGGGGGCTGCGGCCCTGTTCTTGTGCGCCGCGGCCCTAGTTCGATGAAGCAGGTATCAGGAAATTGTGCTTGCTGGGCGCCGTGGCCCTTGATGGAGGGCGCCGCGGCCCTTGCCTCAGAGAACCCTGGGGGCCGCGGCCCAAGGTGCTAGGGCCGCAGCCCTTGCCCTGTTTTCACCCCGTTTGCTTGTTTTGACCCCGGGAACTTAGTTATGGGCCTCGGGAGTGTCCCTACTACTTGGATTAGTTTGGATTGACCTCTTGGGGGCTAGATATTGGTGTGGAACCTTTGATTATCATGTTATTAATGGTGTTCCATATATGGTTGTGATTAGGTGACCGCTAAGGGTTTAAAGGTTGATCGTTCTCAAGGGTCGTTCTTATATTGGTTCTAGCTCGAATCTAAGGTAAGAAAACTGCACCCTGTGTATATGTGACATGCATGGCTATTATGATGCATGTCGGTTGATTATTATGTATGACATGCATGGCTATTCTTGATGCATGTTGGTTGACTATTAAACGTGACATGCATGGCTGTTATTGATGCATGTTAGATTGCTGGATATTGCATATGATGCATGTGAAACATGTGATTGGGACATGCTTTATATACTGAGTATGTTATCGTTCAGAGCTTGAGCCTCTGTGTTTATGCATGGCCCTAATAGTGCTAATACTTGTTTAGTAAGCATGCTGAGTACCTTGTTTATAGATATGGAACGTGTGATATATGATTGGCAGCATGACTTACTTGTGTATGACACTGACTAGTCAGGGACCGACTCTAAAGTCGAGAATCACGCATTGAATGGCTCTATGGAATTAATGTTAGACTGACCCTAAGGTCGATGAATAATGCATTGAATGGCTCTATGGCATTAATGCTAGACCGACCCTAAGGTCGATGGATAATGCATTGAATGGCTCCATGGCATTAATGCTAGACCGACTCTAAAGTCGAGAATCAGGCATTGAGTGGCTCTAAGGCATTAATGCCAGACCGACCCTAAGGTCGATGAACTTATAAGCGCTTGCCTGGCCTACGACCAGATGACTATAGCCAAGGTATATGACCCCGGTGACCGTTTGTCACATGGCTAAGGGACGTTTTCCATAGTTTCGACTCTAGAGTCGTGAGGAAGGTTATGTTGGTGACTAATCACCTTGCACCTGTCCTAATCAAACTTAAGAAAGAATCACTTATCGGTTAAGCCCTGGTGACCCTATCGTCACATGGCTAGAAGGAGCGATGCTCATTATTGTGACTTTTGGCTATTGTCACCTATTTGCCTGGACTGATAGTCCTGAATGGTTATTATGATCATTGTTGATATTATATCATGTTTTATTGTGTTTTCTTGCTGGGCTTTGGCTCACGGGTGCTACGTGGTGCAGGTAAAGGCAAGAGGAAGCTGGACCATCATTGAGTTGGAGAGCTTAGGTGATGACGTGTACATATGCAGCTGCTCGTCCGCCACGACCGAGGTTTAAAGTGGAACCAGGGTTGAACCCTGTTTTGCCGCTTAGAACGACCTGTTGTAAATATTTTCTGTAATAGACTCTGAGATTATATTTTCGGGATCCCAATGTATATGTTAAACGTTCTAGTGAAACGTTACATCTTAACCAAAGTTTTTAATCCCTAAACCGCTAATCATACTTAGTTCACGATTTTGGCCAAATGACTCGATTAGCGAGTTTAGCACTGTTTACAAGGCACACCGTAACGGTCCCTGGAGTTTGGGGCGTTACACCTCGGGACCAATCCCGAGCCCCCGGGAAGTCCTAGTTCCACCAAACAAGGTGGTGGAATCAAACCCAAACCCTTGGTCAAAAACCCTTGTAAATAACCCTAAAATCCCTTTCTGAGAACAGGGTAGCGCTACAGCGCTCATTGGAGGGCGCTACAGCGCTACAAACAGAAGCTAAATACCCTCAGCATGCATGGCCTAGCACTACAGCGCCCTAAGGCTAGCGCTGTAGCGCTAGTCACAGATAGGCAGCCTCCCAATTTCCCTTCCTGTGATTTCCTCGAACCAAACTCAACCAAAAGTTCTCCAAACCTTCACCAAGCACAAAAAGAACCTTATGAACATACTCCACTCATCCCAAGCACCCCAAATACTTAAAACCCAATCACATGCATCCCTAATCCCAAAATTCACCATGGCCACCTCTAGACATCAAAACCCAGCAGAAATCAGTTAAACATCAGAGTTAAAGCTCAGAACTTCATACATTTAATGGGAATTTGATTTCAAGACAACCTCTACACCTCCTTAGCTTGCTCTTCCTCACCCTTTCGCTTGAATTCCCCAAAGTTCCCATCAAACTCAGCTTATACACATAGTTCAAAAACCAAAACCAGCAACTGAAGAAACTACAAAACCTTACCTCAAATGTTAGGGTGTTCTTGCTAAACCTCTGCCAATTCTCCAAGCCTAGCTTAGGATTCTTGATGCTCAGCCTAATCCAACTCTCCTCTGAGCTTTGCTCCAAGAAAACCCAAGAAAAGTGGTGAGAGAACCACAAACCGACCCTAGAGAAAACAGCTTTGTTTTTCCTTCCTTTTCTCTTTTCTTTCTTTTCCTTCTTTTCTGTCTTTTAGACTTTTATACTTTTCTACAACTTCCACTAACATAACGCCTTAGTAATACCCATCTTTAAAAAGCCAAATGACCTTAATGCCCTCCCTATTAATTCTAAACCCTTTAATCCACTTAGGGGCATTTTAGTCATTTCACCCCAATTCCCGCTAACTCCTCAAGTGTCCCTAATATTTACCGCTTAATTCCCTTAATCACCAATAATATTTCTCGATGTCAAAATGGACTCCAATATACTCACTAAATTCCCATTTATACCCCTAAGCTCACCCCGAGCCGGGTATAAGTCCCTGCCATGACTCTTTCGCTAATCTGCTCACTAGGATCGTCTCGAGTCACAAATCTTAGATATATCCACATAAGAATGTGGTCTCAAAAATTATCACACATATCAATACAGTTATGCCCATACTAGCCAAAATTACGATTATGCCCTTCTAACCTAATCAGGGCCTATATGCATACTAATACACATAGTCATGCATCTCAAATATTCAAATAGTCATATAACATGCTTTAAATCATAATCATGCATTTTACTCATCAAAATCACACTTAATTCCCATTATGCCCTCCAGGCACACTAATCAAGGCCCTTAAGCCTTATTAGCGAATTTGGGTCGTTACAGTACTAGTTTCCATAAAATCTTCCACAAATTGTTTATTGAATTCTCTTTGCTCCTCTATAAATGTGTGTAAAGTGTCCTCTAAAGAATTCGTATTAGGAGGTTCATGTGGGAAGCTAGGAAAATTTTGCTCAAATTTCATGTGAGGCGATGCATGGTAGTTATACTCATTAAAAACACTTGAAGCCCTTGGGAATAAGGTTCCTTGCGAGGGTGAAAACCTCTGACTCAAGGGGCTCATACAAATACAGAATGCACCTAAAAACCAAGAGGAGTTTGAGTACATACATGATGTACACGCCAGACAAGTAGTGGTCGTACGAGTAAGGTACCTAATGTGGTTCTCATCAACCAATCTCTGACGCTCGTACTAAACAAGTGGTGGAGGTACATCCAGGTACTGAAGTGGGTGTGCTCCAACAAACTCTCGGCATGTACTAGAGCCGACCACCACATTCCTGACACCACTAGCACCTGTAAACTACATATGTAGAGTCATGTCCCTAGGGACCACAATGTACTAAAAGCCATTGGAGCTCTACAATAAATGTGACCTCCCTTCATATGAGAAAGGGGAGATTTTTGGGAAGTATTTTGTAACTAGTTATTGTTAATGAAAATAGATATTCAACATTCTTTCCATTCTTCATCCTAGAATTCCAACATGTACATTTGATGTTCTTGAAATCATAAGAAAATTTGCTTGAAGTTCAGTGGATTTAAGTTCACTTCTTTTACAACTCACAAAGTTCTTGATCTAACTTAGTTGACGAGTTCTTACCATCAACAATTTGGCGTCGTCTGTGGAAAGGATAAGTGCCAAGCCACTGTTCTTCCATTGATTCCCGCAGAGAAAGATGCCAAGACGCTCTAAGTGACTGAGAGAATCACTAGAGGTTGAGGTCCACCTCGACGGAGATCCGCTAAAGGCCTCCATGAAGAATCCTCTGCCACCCGAAAATGTGGATGCACCAAAGGAGCCCAAGGTTCTTGAAGATGAAAGGGAGGCTTCGTCCCCAACTTTCCAGCCTGATGAGAACTGTCCGAGACTAGCGGCTGCTCCCGCAAGAGATGCTGGAGAGTTTCCACCCCCAAGGCCACCACAGGTGCCAAACTTTGGCCGAAAAGATCCGGGTCCATAAACACGCAGGCCAGACAAGAGTCCCCGAGTACATTCCATAAGCTCGAGCTCTAGGTCTCAATTTTACGAAGAGGAGATACGTGAATTACACCGGAAGAACCAAAGGCTAGAAACCACCTTAGAGAATAAGAAAGAGGTGTTGAATGGCCTGCTATAGGGAAAATCAAGCATGCCTCTTCCTAGACTTAAGGAGAAAAGCCAGGAGGGTGTGGAAACCACAGTCCTTGTGGATGATGGGAGGAGTCAACTCTCCACTAGTAATGCCCCTCAGACGAAGCAGCGTGAACATCCCAGACAGGAGAAGCAGCCCCAGAGGCTAGAGCAGAAGAACAACGCTAACCCTCATAACGAAGTCAAAGTCACTTCAAGGGAAGCTCCGTCAGACTTAAGGGAAGAACTCAACTAGAAAAGGACGAACGAGAGGACCACACCTCATATGGCTCCCCAGGAAGACAAAAGGAAAGGAAAGGCTAACCCATCCAACTTGAGAGACTCCTTAAAAAAAAGGAGACAAGACCTAGACACCAAAATGAGGAGCCTCCGGAGCAAGATAATCACCGCATTTGGAGGGCAAGCTGTCGATGACAAGTTCAATTACGAATCACCCTTCATTAGGGAAATCCAAGCTGTTCGGCTCCCAGCCAACTTCAAAGAGCCTCACATGACCCCTTATGAAGGAAATACGGATCCCAAATACCATCTGGACGTGTTCAACGACCTAATGAAATTGAGAGGAATTAATAGTAGTGCTAGATGCCACTGCTTTGCTGTCACGTTAAAGGGACCTGTGTACAAATGGCTCAAAAGACTTTGGCCAAGGTCCATCAGGTCTTGGCAACAATTTTCTGATGAATTTCTCCAACAACATCACGCCGTGCGTGATTACACTATGCCAGGCACTAGCCTCGCTAACGTGAAACAAGGAGAAAATGAGTCTAATGAGCTATATCCATAGGTTCAATATGGAGGTAGCCAAAGTAGGAAGCTTGACTCGTGGAGAATTAAAAATGACCATTACGGCTGGAGTACGACTGGGTAGTAAGCTCTAGGATAACATGCTTAAGAGGGAGGTCATTGACTTAGAAAATTTCTACGAACATGCATAGAAAAATCTTTGTGTCGAAGATGGTCACGAGAGCCTTAAGGCCGGAAAAAGCAGGTCACCTCCAAAACCCTCAATCCAGGAAGGCTTAAGTAGCGCAAAGAAAAAGGGGGTCTATGAAGGGTCGAGAGATGATCGGCCTTGGAAGTCCCAATGCATTGATGAATGCAAACATACCCCCTATACCTTTTACACTGACTTAACGCACGCTAGGGAGCATATCTTCGTCACGAATGAAAGTCAGGTTCCTTTCAGAAGGCCCCCGCCAATGAAGAAAGACCGATCGAAAAGAGACCCTAGTAAATATTGTTAGTATCATAAAGACATTGGCCACACCACTGCATAATGCACTAATTTGAAGATAGAAATCGAAGAGCTTATACGCAGGGGACACTTGGGTAGATACGTCCGCAAAGAAAACCAAAGATCGAAAGAAGGAGTACTCTCACCACGAGCACGAGATGTAGCCCCAGAGGTGCAAGGAGAAGTTAGGACCATCTTCGGAGAGCCAGGGTTCAGAGGTGAATCGAGGAAAAAAGTATGCCAGGGAAGCCAGGCGAAGTCCACCTTCATGTGTCTTAAGTTTGAAGCAACGCCCCCAAAGAGTTTTAAGGGGGAGAACGACTCAATAACCTTCACCGAAGAAGACGCATGGGGTGTGCATTTCCCTCACAATGATCCTTTGGTGTTGACTGTACAGCTTGCTAACATGAGGGTGCATCGGGTCCTAGTGGACAATGGAAGCTCCGTAGACATCCTATATCGCCCAGTTTTAGAGAAGATGGGACTAAACATCAGGCACCTAAAGCCCTGCTATACCTCCCTGTATGGATTTACAAGAGATTCGATACAACCCATAGGTGCAATTTAGTTAGCCATCACCATGGGAGAACAACCCAGACAAACCACCATAATGGCAAACTTTGTCGTGGTAGACTGCGCCTCGACCTTCAATGCAGTATTTGGAAGACCCTCCCTAAGAGAATTGAAGGTGATAACCTCAGTATATCACTTGGCCATAAAATTCCCGACTTCTGGGTGATATCAAGCATGAAAGGGGAGCAGAAGGAAGCGATGGAATTTTATAACACATCCCTCCGCACAGCCATAAAACTGTCAGTTCTTATAGCAATGGTAGTACATGGAAGCACAAACCCACACGAATTGGACCCGCGGGTCACGGAGGAACCCAGGGCCGAGCCAGTAGAGGAGTTGGAAGAGGTCACAATTATGAATGAGTCATTGAGGAAGTTGAAGGTAGGGAGAAACCTTTCGGATATCGTGAAGGTAAAGCTAGTAGAATTTCTAAAAGTTAACCTCGATGTGTTCTCCTGGAGTCACGAGGACATGGTGGGGATAGACCCATCAATCATGTGCCATCACTTGAGCATTGACCCAAAAACAAGGCCTGTGAGGCAAAAAAAGAGGGTGCTAGATCCATAAAGATACGCGGCTTTGAAAGAAGAAGTTGACTAGTTGGAGGCAAATGGGTTTATCCGAGAAGAATTCTACCCAGTATGGGTATCCAACCCAGTTTTAGTCCTGAAGCCCAATGGAAAGTGGAGGACTTGCGTGGATTTTACTAACCTCAATAATGTCTGCCCTAAGGGCAGCTTCCCGCTTCCTAGGATAGATCAGTTAGTAGATGCCACAGCTGGGCACGAGCTGTTCAGCTTCATGGATGCATATTCTAGGTACAATCAAATACTTATGAACCCGACCGATGAGGAGCACACTTTGTTTATAACAGACAATGGGGCTTTATTGCTACAAGGTGGTGCCTTTTGGGTTAAAGAATGCAGGTGCTACTTATCAAAGGTTGGTAAATAGAATGTGTAACACCCTGGATAGCCAAGACCGTTAGATTGTGTATTTATAAAGGTGCAGGACTTGCTAATCAAGTCACTTAGTTAAAACGTGTCACTAACCATGAGTGTGCTAAGGTTAAAAAGGGTTTTGGTCTCAACAAATACATTTTATATAATTAAACAGTTTTACATATGGGATCCCAAAAAGAAACAGTGTTTAAAAATTGGTTTACAGAATTTCCAAAATACAGACAATCATCAACCATTCTAAGGCAAAACAGACATTTCTGGTTCCCCTGTTCCTGCTTTTCCTCAACCATGGCGGCTGAGCAGCTGGTCATATACATTCAGCTCGCAGAGCTCTCCCAGTCAGGGCTGATCGAGTTTTCCCTTGCTTTTACCTGCACCACGTAGCACCTGTGAGCCAAGGCCCAGCAAGAAAACATAACATGCAACACAAACAACAACAACATGTAATCAATCCTTTGAACGTGATCAAACACTCATATTAACCACATAGCACGTATTCAGAATCAAAGATACAACTAAGTATTAATAACAGTCAAGTTACATAATAATCAGGGCCAACAACTTAGGCCACACCCTCTGTTTACCCCACTGACTCCGGCCCACTTAAACCGAGCTCAGTGCATAATAAACTGTCCTTGGCTACCAGTGGCCAAGCCGCGCCCTGTGCGCTAGTGTAACCTTTGGCACTCTTAGGCCGTTGGTTACTGTTTACATGGCATAATACCATCCTTTCAAGCATACATATTAGGGAACCCTTAGTCCCATCACAAATACACAACTGGTGCAGTTTTCTTACCTTTAATTTCTACGTTCACTGATTACGAGTGACGTCCCTCGAGTACGATCCGTTCCTCGAGCCCTAGCTTTAACACCTAGTCACAACCAAGGTAATGGATTCCGTTAATATTCAAATAAAGGTTTCCAGGTACAATACCAGCTTCTGAGATATCGAATTCCACCAAGCACGGTGGTGAAATTGATCCCGAGCACCCTAGACTAGATCCCCACACTTAAAATCCCCGAATGATCAAGAATGTACTCAAGGGCTGCGACCCTTGAAACCTAGTCGCGGCCCGCCCCTAAAACAGATCCCAAGGCCCCCAGCAAGCAAACACGCATCGCGGCCCTGCCCAATGGCACCGCGACGCTCTCCCCTGGCCGAGCCTCCCTGGCTCTCTTGCTTCGTAGGGCCGCAGCGCTCTAGAACAGAGCCGCGACCCTCTCCTTCGTGCCCAAAAAATCCACCATTTCTAGCATCCTAACCCCATTCAAAACCATCCCAAAGTAACCTAATTCAAAACCTATTAATCACAAGAATTTTAACATGATTCTAACAGCATAATCCAACAGAAATCCAGCTTAAAAACCTACTAAAATTCCATTTTGATTTCTGAAACCCAGCAACTCAAAACACCAAAACTAGTCATGCAAAACTCAAATTTTAATCCCTAAATTACGATTTGAAACTTACTTCCTTTGCTGAACCACTTCCTTGACAACCTCTGAGCTAAAACCCAAGCACTCAGCTTTAGTTCAGCCCTTAAACATCAAAATCATAAACACCTTAATATTCAGCCAAAAACTCAGAATTCCAACACCTAAAAACACAACTAAACTATTACCTTAATCTTGGTTGAGTGACCCTTAGTTTGAACTAAGCTAAACCTTCTTGAATTCAGCTCAAACACAGAATTTTCCAGCTGATTTCCCTTAGATTTTCTGTAATTTCTTGAAAGAGAAAAGAGACGGAAGAGAAAAGAAGAGAAGAGAAGAAATGAAGGTCGGTTTGTGTTTTATTCTTCTGCCTACCATCAACTTAGTCTATTCTTAGCCAATTAAGTCAATCCCGAGGCTCGGGGTGCCGGAAGCGTCCCCGAGGGCAAAATGGTAAATTCCCCCAATATTCCCACCTAAGCTTCCTATCCTCAAATATATCTCCATATATTTATTTTCATAACCCGATAGTCTAAATAGCGACCTGATACCTATAATACCCCTGACTTATCCAAAGTCAAATATTGAACCCTGTTGTGACTTTTCCCGCTATCTAGCTCCCTAGGATCGCCTCAGGTCGCACACTTCAAATCTACCCACATAATAATGTGGTTCCCACATATATAACATTTAACCACATTTACATTCATATAATCATACAAGCATGCTTATCATATAATCAGGCATTAAGTCAATAAATTCACACCTAAGCCAATTATGCCTTCCCAGCGCACTAATCAAGGCCTTTAAGCCTTATTAGTGATTTTGGGTCGTTACAGAATGTTTGCAAATCAGATAGGAAGAAATATTAAAGTATATGTAGATGTTATGTTGGTAAAGACAAGGAGGGTAAAAGAGCTCACAAGCGACCTCTGTGAGATGTTTGACACCCTCCAAAAATTCAGAATGAAGCTAAACCCGCTCAAGTGCACCTTTGGAGTTTCGTGAGGGAAGTTCCTTGGTTTTATGGTGAACTCTCGAGGTATTGAGGCCAATCCTAACAAAATTAGAGCATTATTGGAAATGAGCCCACCACAAAACAAGAAGGAGGTGCAATGCTTGACAGGGAGAGAAGCAGCTCTAAATAGGTTCATCTCCCGAGCCACCGACAAGTGCCTCCATTTCTTCAACATCCTAAAAGGGAACAAAAGGTTCGCTTGGGATGAAGATTGTCAGGAAGCCTTCGCTAAGCTAAAGGAACACCTCGGAAAGCCGCCCCTTTTGGCTAAGCCAGAAAAAGGGGAAAAATTGTACCTGTACTTAGCAGTGTCAGAGCATGCTATAAGCGCCGCCCTAGTCAAAGGAGAAAAGAAGCATCAACAACCCGTATACTATGTCAGCAAGCGATTGGTAGACGCAGAAACCCGGTACCCAGAAATAGAAAAGTTAGCATATGCCTTGGTAGTGGCTTCGCGAAAGTTAAGGCCCTATTTTCATGCTCATGCTATCAAAGTGCTCACCAACACCCTTTGCATCAAGTCTTGCACAAACCGGAGACTTCAGGAAGGTTGCTAAAATGGTCAATTGAGTTAAGTTAGTTTGACATCATTTATACCCCAAGGACCTCGGTCAATGGGCAGGTACTAGCAGTTTTTATAGTCAAGTTTGCCTACCGACCCCATGAGGAGGGAAAAATAGAAGATAATGAACTAACTTGCGGAGGGGAAAAACAGCTTGATGAATGGAGCCTCCATGTGGATGGGGCGTCCAACGAAGGGAGAGACGGCGCTGGCATAGTAATGATAGAACCTGAGGGACATAAGATATATTGTGCATTAAGATTCAGATTTGAAGCTTCCAACAACAAAGCAGAATACGAAGCACTCCTGGCTGGCCTACGACTAGCCAGAGAGCTGAATGTAACACATTTGCATGTCTTTAGTGACTCACAGTTAGTAGTATTTCAGGTGAATGGCGAATATCAAGCTAGAGGCCCAAAAATGGTTGCATACTTGGCTAAAGTAAAAGGGTATTTGGATCAGTTCAAAAAATGCACCATACAAAATATCCCAAGAGAGCAAAACACGGATGTCGTGCTCTCGCAAAACTCGTCTATACCCGAGATGAAGACATGCTTGAGCCCATCCCCGTTGAATACCTCTCCAGGCCAAGCATAGCAGAAGAGGAGGTTCACATGGTAAATACTCCCGAGGAGTCATGGTCCACACCCATCTTGAGGTACTTAAGTGATGGAACATTGCCTTTGAAAAAAAAAGACGCCTGTAAGTTGATTTATAAAGCTGCCCAATACACCTTAGTAGATGGAGTCTTATATAAAAAGGGCTTCTACACCCCGCTCCTACGGTGTATAGACCAGGAGGAGGCTTTGAAGGTTCTGCAAGAGATACACAAAGGAGAATGTGGAAATCATGCTCGAGGGCAATCCACGGCAAAAAAAGGCCATGAGACAAGGGTATTATTGGCCTACCATGGAAAAGGACACGAGCGATTTCACGAGAAGATGTGACAAGTTCCAATGAAATGCGAATTACCCCAGACAGCCACCAAATGAGCTGGTGAGCATGACCAGTCCGTGGCCCTTTGCTGTGTGGGGGATTGACTTGATTGGTGCGTTACCAACAGAAAGGGATGGAGCGAGGTACGCAATAGTAGCAGTCGATTACTTTACTAAATGGGTTGAAGCAGAGCCTCTAGTCAATATAACGGCTAAGCAAATCACCACCTTTGTCAACAAGTTTATCGTCTACAGGTATGGAGTACCCTACAAGATAATCTTTGACAATGGGACCCAGTTTGAAGGGGGGTTATTTGACAAATATTGTAGAGAACCCGTAAGCCAATGGACAAGTGAAGGCCATCAACAAGATCCTAAAAAGGAACTTGAAAACAAAATTGGAGAAGTTGAAAGGAGCCTGGGTCGAAGAACTACCCAATGTGCTTTGGGCCTACAGGACCACCCCCCGTTCCACTACTGGAGAAACACCTTTCGCCTTAGCCTATGGGTGCAAGGCTGTTCCTCTAATAGAAATGAAAGTCAACTCCTTCTGTATACAAGCATACAATGACCAGGCTAACCACACAACATTGGCAGAAAATTTGGACCTGTTGGAGGTGAGGAGAGAAAAGACACAACTGAGGTTGCCAACGTACCAGCAGCGGGCCGCAAGATACTATAACTCAAGGGTGCAAGAGAGGACATTCAAAGTCAGAGACCTCATGTTAAGGAAAGTTCTGCCAAACACCCGCGACCTGGGTGCGAGTGTACTAGGGGCGAACTAGGAATGACCCTACCAAGTTGCCCAGGTGGTGCCCCCTAACACTTACAAGCTAGCACGTTTGGATGATACCATGGTACCCAGAGCATGGAACGCAGAGTACCTAAAAAAATATTATCAGTAAGACATCCACGTCTGAGGCGAGAATATTATTGCTTTGTCTAAACATGCAAATTTAAGTGTAATAGCTATGAATTAGAGGGGTAACTTAGATGCCCTGGTACAAGGTAGGAACATTGTTGCCATAAATACATATGTACTCTCCTCATTTTGAATGGATATGTTTCTTATCGGCATGTCACACTCCTCATTCACGTAACCAATCATCTAACTCTCGGGTACCTATTCCTAATTAAAATTATCAAAATGCATGAGCAAAATGATCAAAGTGCCCGACGAGATAAATCTTGCCAGACACTTGGGGGGCAGAGCATATAGCCAAAAAGGGTCCTAAAAGAGACCCTTGTAAAAAAAAAGAGAGAAATGAAGAAGAAAACCTTGCAAAGTATCTATTGAGTTCACGAGGATTAGTTACCCTTATGAACATCAAAAGGGTCAAAAGGTCCTACAGGAAAAATCTCCTAATTAAGGCTGATACCTCCACGAGAGGAAAGGCCTTAGGGAGAGCATCCACCAATAAGCCTAGAGCGGCCACTAAGTCATCTAGCCAAAAAGGGTCCTAAAAAAGACCCTTGCAAAAATAGTACTATGCATAATGACGAGAAGGACGCTTCTCACAAGAAATAACAAGCGCGTACAAAAATATATAAAAGGATGGCAAGAACCCAAAGGGTCAACATATTCTTACAAATACAATCAAGCTACACCAAAGAGATCATCACTACCGATCCAAATAAAGTATCGACGAGTTATTAGAAAAAAAAAAGACCTATCAAACCCTTTTGAGCGGGCTCAAAAGGACCTCAAGTATAGAGAAGCAAAAACAAATGATCACACACACACTTATATATATATAAATGAGAAAGAAAGTTGTGATAATATTGCAGGATAAAATCAGCATCAGCCACAGCAGGACTTAGAAAAGTTCCCCAAAAAAAATGAGGTTCAAATGAGCATACAACCAAATCGAATTAAAAAGTAAAAGCTGTAGAAGCAAAATTTCAAGGCCTCCCACCGCGAGCATTCCACTCGGCCACCTTGGCAACGACATAATCACCAAAGGAGGAGAAATCGAAGCTAGGATTCTGCCTCCATATTCCATAGAGGGTGCGCTCTATGGACTTGTACTCGACCTCAGCCAAATTAGCCTCCAGGAGAGTGACCATCTCCTGCAACATCGCAGCCTTGGCTTCCGCTCTCCTTTTCTTTTTTGACGACGAAGAGGCCTTGGCCAGGGCCTTCTCCAGCTTAAGCTTGATGTTAGTAAGCTGTCCCTCGAGCTCCTGAACTTTGACTGCTAGACGGTCCCTTTCAGCATTCAATGAAGAGGGGTCTTGTGTCGAGTCTGCGAAGTGTTGAGCCACCAGAGAAGCCTGCAAGGAAGCAAAAAGAAAAAAAAAAGAGCAAACAAAGAACCCAAAACACACAAAAAAAGACCAATGTAAGACGCATAAACTCACCCAAGTTGTGGCTTGCACAAGGGTCTCCCTAAGCTCCGCCTTGGTAAAATTCCGAAGACCTCTCCACTCAGTCTCGGGTAGGGCTGGAAATTTTCGATATGACACGATGACACGACTCGAAAACGACACGAAATAAATGGGTTTGGGTGACCCATTTAATTTTCGTGTCATAATCGTGTCGACACGTTTAACATGTTTATTAAACGTGTCATTCTTGGGTCAACATGCTTAACCCGAAAATGACACGCTTAAGACACGTTTAAGATGATATAAACATTTTAATTTATTTATATTATGTTAATCGTGTCAATTTCGTGTCGTGTCATTACACGTTTAATTGTGTATTAATCGTGTCAGTTTTAGATTTGTGTCAAATGACAAATTTATTAAACGTGTTATCGTGTCGTGTCGTGTGACCTGCTAAGATAATCGTGTCGTATACGGGTTTGGATTTCTAACATGAATAATAATCGTGTCATGTACGGGTTTACTCTAATCGTGTCGTGTCAAAATCGTGTCGACACGATTATGACACGATAACACGAATTGCCACCCCTAGTCTCGGGAATACCCTCGGCGACTCGGGTATACCTTTGCACGTAAGGGGCTGACATGCGACCCACCCAGGATGTCCCTTCCAAATCAGGAGCGCTTGGGTAAGCAGGGACAGATGACCCACTCACCGAGGGAAAGGAGGCGCATGAACATCAGAAAAAGGGTGCCTCGAATGGCCATGATTAGCGGAAGCGTAAGGAAGATTATTGTAACGCCCCAACTCCAGGGACCGTTACGGTGTGCCTTGTAAACAATGCTAAACTCGCTAATCGAGTCATTTGGCCAAAATCGTGTAACTAGGTATGATTAGCGGTTTAGGGATTAAATTTTTTTTGGTTAAGATGTAACGTTTCATTAGAACGTTTAATATATATATATATATATATATTGGGATCCCAAAATTATAATTCCAGAGTCTACTACAAGAAAATATTTACAACAGGCCGTTTTATGTGGCAAAACAGGGTTTAACCCTAGTTCCCCTTTAAACCTCGGCCGTGGCGGACGAGCAGCTGCATATGTACACGTCATCACCTAAGCTCTCCAACTCAAGGATGGTCCAACTTTCTTTTGCCTTTACCTGCACCACATAGCACCCGTGAGGCGAAGCCCAGCAAGAAAACACAATATAACATGATATAATATCAACAGTGATTGTATTAATTATTCAGGACCAACAGTCCAAACAAATAGATGACTATCACAAAAGTCACAAATATGGGGACAGCACCCTTTAGCCATGTGATGATAGGATCACCAGGGCTTAACAGATATCAAAAGTCACTAATATGGGAACAACACCCTTTAGCCATGTGACGATAGGATCACCAGGGCTTAACAAATAAGTGAGCATCTCACTAGCTTTAACAGGATATGTGCATGGTGATTAGTCACCAACATAACCTTCCTCCTGACTCTAGAGTCATAACTGTGGAACGGCGTTCCCTAGCCATGTGACAAACAGTCACCGGGGCCATATGCCCTGGCTCTGAATAACTAGTCTTTGACTTGCCAAGCGCTTATAATTTTCATCGACCTTCCGGTCAATCCAACATTAATACCCCATATGAGTCATTCAATGCTGATATCGATTAGATCTAATCTTCATTTGGCTCGGCGTTCATGACGCTATGCCATTTCTGACTCTTAGGTCAGTAAAACACGACCAGTGTTCAACTGATTGTGAACTTGACTAATAAATCCCAGCTTCACAGATGGATCTAACACCGTTGCCGATTCTGACTAATAAGTTAGTGCCATACACAAGTAAGCCATGTCACCAAACATGTGTCACATATCCAATATCCATAACAAGGTATTCAGCATGCTTACTTAACAAGTACTAGTATAATTAGGACTATGCACGAACACAGAGGCTCAAGCTCCGAACGATATCAAACTCAGTATATAAAGCATGTCCTAATTACATGTTTCTCATGCATCATATGCATTATATTTAACAATCCAACATGCATCAATAATAGCCATGCATGTCATACTTAATAATCAACCAACATGCATCAAGAATATCCATGCATGTCACATATACACAGGGTGCAGTTTTCTTACCTCAAATTCGAGCTAGAACCAATATAAGAACGACCCTTGAGAACGATCAACCTTTAAGCTCTTAGTGGTCACCTAGTCATAACCAAATATGGGACACCATCAATAAAATGATCAACATAGGTTACCAAACCAAAATCTAGCCTCCGGGACATCAATCCAAACTAATCCAAGTAGCAGGAACACTCCCGAGGCCTATAGCTAAGTTCCCGGGGTCAAAACGAGCAAACGGGGTGAAAACAGGGCAAGGGTTGCGGCCCTGGCACCTTGGGTCGTGGCCCCCAGAATTTTCTGAGGCAAGTGCTATGGCGCCCCCGCGGCGCCCAGCAAGGTCAGAATTGGGGCACCTGCTTCATCGAGCTAGGGCCGCGGTGCCCAAGAACAGGGCTACGGCCCCCAACCCTGGGCCATTCCCAAACATGTTTTCATCTTCTAAAAGCTTCCAAAATCATACCCAAACATTCCCCAATCATCAAATCAAAGTTCCCAAGCTTCCCAAAGTTCCAAAACCCTTAAAACCCAAGGTTCAAACCAATCAAAAACTCAACAATTCACAAAGTCAAATTCTAAGCTTAAAAACTTTAGACACTCAAAACTTCAAACTTAGATTACCTTTTATTGGGTTATTTTCCATTGAATCCTTCAGTTAAGAAGCTTCTAATCTTTCCTAGGATCGCTATGCCTTAACCCTCGCTTGATTCTGACTCCTAGAACTCAAAATTCCTTTAAGAAAGCTTCGAATAGTAAAATAGGCTATCGGGAAGGGAGAGAGAGATTTTCTAACGTACGTTCTTATCTGACAAGCTACTTCAAGCTTAAGTAACCTCAAATAAATTCTAAGGCTCGGGGTCCCGAAAACACCCCCAGGGACATTATAGTCAAAACTTCCAGAATTCCATCATGATCTCAGATACTCCCAATTTATCATCAAATAAACATTTCTATTACCCTAAACTTGACCCCGTTATGACAAAACCGCTAACTCGTAGTCTAAGATCGTTTCATGCCGAATAGTTCGAATATATCTCCATAATAATAAAATCTCATTCACAAATTACAACATGCACCCTATTTACAAATATGCCCTCAACATGCCAAATTACCAAAATGCCCTTATCATTATAAATACACCCATATGCATGCATTTGTCATCATATAATAATATAATTCACATTAACACGCATATGATCATTTAATGCCATGATAAATCAATTATGGCCCTCTCGACCTCCTAATCAAGGTCCTAACCCTTATTAGGAAATTCGGGGCATTACAATTATCATATTCCTTGGAGAAAGGCATAACAAAGCACACTGGCATGGTCTGTGGACTGCGGGAATGAGAGGCCGTGTCGTGGTCTGTAGGGACAAAAGGAGGGCACCCCCCGGAGGACGGAGATAACCAAGATGGACACTTAGATTCTAGGGAAACCTCCCCAGGCACCCATTCAACATCACCCTCGTTCGAGTAAGGTTCAGCCGGAGTCGCTTTTTCTTTCGCTCGAAAATATGCCACAGTAGGTCGGGCTCCGAAACCCTGGATAAACCATAGTGGTTAAGGATGGCCACAATGAAGAGATGGGCGACCATTTACATAGCAGGGTCGGCATCGAGAAAAATGTCTACTGGTGCTGCCTCCGACTTAGGAACGTCAGGGATAATTAAGCTCTCTGTTCAATCAACTCAGTTATCAATATGAGTATAAGTTCCAAAATAGCAAATGCAATGTAAAAGGAAAAAAAATGAAGTACTTACTTGGGGATGAGCGAAAATGTTTGCGGACGGAAAGGGGACCTTTCACAAAGAAAAAGTCATGCTTCTAGGAACCCGGGTTAGACACGGAACCCTCTATCAAGGACTTGGAACCCTCTATCGAGTGAAGGAAGATTCTAGACTTGGAGTTGTTAGAGAGTAATGGATTACGAGCACTGACCCCCACCGTTTCTCAGAATTCTGCGAAATCTAGTAAGAAAGAAAAGGGTGAGGGCCAGGCATACAAGAAATCAGAGAAAATATTTTGAGTGATTCAAGCGTGAAGGCTTGAGATCACGGAGTAAGCCCGATCAAGACTGCGGTTGTAACGCCCTAAACTCCAGGGACCGTTACGGTGTGCCATTTGAACAGTGCTAAATTCATTAATAAAGTCATTTGGCCATAATCGTGTAACAAAGTATGATTAGCAGTTTAGGGTTAAAATTTTGGTTAAGATATAACGTTTCACTAAAACATTTACTGTATACATTGGGATCCCAAAAGTATAATCTAAAGGTTAATTACAAGAAAATATTTACAACCAGCCGACCTAAGCGGCAAAATAGGGTTTAACCCTAGTTCCTCTTTCAACCCTCCGCCGTGGCGGTCGAACAGCCGCATATGTACACATCGTCACCTAAGCTCTCCAACTCAAGGAAGCGCCAGCTTTCTTTTGCCTTTACCCGCACCACATAACACCCGTGAGCCGAAGTCAAGCAAGAAAACTCAATATGCTCATGAACAGTAATAATATGTCATCAAATCATAATGTGCATGCCTAGCAATAATAGCCTTAATCATGCATGCAAACAAGTTCAGATAATGACGGGGGATTCATGATGAGGAATCCTGCTGTAATTCCCCAAAATCCCTAATGTGGTTTAATGGCTGGATTAGTAGGTCGGGAGGGCCATAATTGTTTTATTATGCCATTAAATGATTATATGCATGTTTATGTGAATTATATTATAATATGATGTTAAATGCATGCATGTGGTTACACATTTGATTATAAGGGCATTTTGGTAATTTGGCCATAGAGAGCATATTTGTATATTTTGGTGCATGCTTGTGATTAATTGTTGAGGCCACATTATAATGTGGATTTGTTCGTGCTATTCAGCATGAGATGATCTTTGAATATAAACTATCAGTTTGTTCATAACAGGTTTAAGCTCGGGGCTCAGGGTGAGTCTCAGGGTGTTTTGGAGATTAGAGTGTTACTGGGAATTAAAGGGTAACGAGATATAAATTATTGGTATTTGAGGATATTGAGAATAATGGGAATTGGAGAACGTTAATTATGCTTAGTGGGTTTAGAGGATAAATGTCATTTTTGCCCTTACCAGCCTGTAGAGGGTTTTATTTAACCTAAGGGTAATATGGTCATTTGGCAAGGGTATATGGGATTCTAGTAGTAGGTTGTAGAAAGAACTGAAGCAAAAACAGAGCAAGTTCCCTTCCTCACGTGTTTCATCTTCCTCTTGTTTCCTTTGGAGTTTTTGATCCCAATTTGAAGAACTAAGCTAAGGAATCAAAGTTTGGAGCTTAAGACTTTAGTTCAACCATTGAAGAGGACTTAAATCCAGCTTGAGGTAAGAATTTATCCATGAAACCTTAGTTATACTCTGTGTAATGCCTCGAAAATCCCTAATGCGGTTTAATGGCTAGATTAGTTGGCCGGGAGGGCCATAACTGTTTAATTATGCCATTAAATGATAATATACATGTTTATGTGAATTATATTATAATGTGATGTTATATGCATGCATGTGGGTCCACATTTGACAATTATGATATTTTGGTAATTTGGCCCGTTGAGGGCATATTTGTGTATTTGGGTGCATATTGTGATTTATGAATGAGATCCCATTATTATGGAGATATATTCGAGTTATTCGGCATGGGACGGTCTTATATTATTAATTAGCGGTTTTGTCATAACGGGGGTCTTTTATTGGGATATTGAATTATGAGAATGTTATTTGATGATAAATTGGGAGTTATTGAGATCAGGAGGAAATTCTAGGAGTTTTGACTATAATGTCCCCGGGGGTGTTTTTGGGGCCCCGAGCACTAGGTTTTATTTGAGGTTACTTAAGCTTGAAGTAGCTTGTCAGATAGAACGTACGTTAGAAAACCTCTCGTCCTTTCCCGTTAGTTCATTTTATCGTTCGAAGCATTTTCGAAGAAATCTCGAGTTCTAGGAGTCGGAATCAAGCGAGAATCGAGGCATAGCAATCCTAGGAAAGATTAGAAGCTTCTTGACCGAAGGATTCGACGAGAAACAACCCAATCAAAGGTAATCTATGTTTTAAGTTTTGAGTTTTTATGGTTTCTAAGCTTAGAATTGGATTTTGTGAATCGTTGAGTTTTTGGTTCGTTCGAGCCTTGAGATTTGATGGTTTTGGATCATTGGGAAGCTTGGGAACTTTGATTTGATAATTTGGAAATGTTTAGGTATGTTTTTGGAGGGTTTGGGATGAAGGAGAACGAGTTTGCGAATGGTTCTGGGTTAGGGACCGCGGCCCTAGCTCGAAGAAGCAGGTGGAGCGATTTTTCCTTTGCTGAGCGCCGCGGCCCTAGGTGTAGGGCGTCGCGGACCTTGCTCCTGGAGTGGCTGGGGGCCACGACCCAAGGTGTTAGGGCCGCAGCCCTTGGGCAAGTTTGAGCCCGTTTGAGTGTTTTGGCCCCGAGAACTTGGTTTTAGGCCTCGGGATTGTTCCTACTACCCGGATTAGTGGGGATTGATGTCCCGGAGGCTAGATCTTGGTTTGGGAACCTATGTTAATCATGTTATTGATGGTGTCCCATATTTGGTTATGACTAGGTGATCGCTAAAGGACTAAAGTTCTCAAGGGTCGTTCTTTTATTCATTTTCGCTCGAATCAGAGGTAAGAAAACTACACCCCATATGTGACATGCATGGTTATTCTTGAGGCATGTTGAATGTTTAAATGTGGACATGAATTGATTATTGAATGCTTAGCAAATCTTGATCACTTGTGCATGGTACTGACTAATTAGTCAGATTTGGCAAAGGTGTCAATATTAATTGTGAAGCTGGAACTTATTAGTCAAGTTCGGCAGTGGTACTAGGCACTGGTCACACAGTACTGACTTATGAGTCAGGACGACCTTAGCATGTTCTACGCAAGCCAATAAAGATTAGATCTAATCGACATCTGAATTAAATGACTCAGAAGAGCGTTAATGCCGGACCGACCTCAAGTTCGATGAAAACTAAAAGCACTTGTGTGACTTACCCATCAGTCACTCATCTGTTAAGTTAGAGACTTACCCATCAGTCTCTCAACTGTTTAAGCTAGTGACTTACCCAGTAGTCACTCATCTGTTTAAGTTAGTGACTTACCCAGCAGTCACTCATCTGTTTAAATTAGTGACTTGCTTGTCAGTCACTCATTATGGTTTACTAGAACCTCAAGTGATATTCACTCATCTGTTTAAGAGCTATAAGCTCTGTGTGATTATAATAATAATCAGTTGTTAATATCTATATGCATTATTGTGTTTTCTTGCTGGGCCTTGGCTCATGGGTGCTATGTGGTGGAGGTAAAGGGAAAGAAAAGCTCACCCAGCCTTGAGTGGAGAGCTTAGGTGGTGATGTGTACATATGCGGCCGCTTGACCACCACAGCAAAGGAGTTCTCAGAGGAACTAGGGGGTTTACCCTATTTTTTCCGCTTAGGTCGGCGGGTTTGTAAATTTGAAACAGTAATGACCTTTTTGAGTTGTAAATAACTTGTAAATGTTTTGATGGGCCCATGAACAGTTTTATGTATTTAATAAAATATATCCTTTCCTTTTTATTGATTTTCCACCTTAGCTTGTTAATAACACTTAGATGCATGTTTTTAACCAAAGGCCTCAGGTAGCGAGTCAAATTTCTAGTTCACCGATCACCGTAACTGTTCTGGGGTAACCAGGGCGTTACACTCTGTTTTTCTTATGGTTTTCAGTTGTGAAATTCAAGGTGTTAAGTTGAGAATTACTGGAAGTTTTTGAAGGAAATATTCTTGGGTTTTGATGCTGGTATGGTGGGTAAGTTGTGGTAGCAATTGGGGGCTTTTCTTGGTGATGTTGGGGGAGTTTTAATGAGGTTTTAGATTGAGTTCGAAGGGAGGAAAACATGGATTTTGGCTGAGTTCCAGGTGGGGTCGCTGCTCTATTCTAGAGCGCCGCGCCCAAGTTTGAGAAAGAGGGAGGAGGAAGCTTCAGAGCAGAAGGGCCACGACATGGCCTGGAAGAGCTGCGGTCCATGTTGGGAGCTGAAGGAAGGCCGCCTCTGGTTGAGGGATGGGCCGCGACATGGCCAGGGAGGGTCGCGGCCCTTAGTGGCATTTTGGCCAGAAATAGGTTTTTTGCTTGGGGATTCAAGCTTTAGGCCTCGGGAACGATCCTACTACCCGATTTAGTAGGATTCGATGTCTCGGAGGCTAGGTTTTGGTTCGGGAACCTTTGTTATTCATTTTATTGATGGAATCCCATAATTGGTTATGACCAGGTGATCGTCAAGGAACAAGAAGGTTGATCATTCTCAAGGGTCGTTCTTTTATTCATTCTCGCTCGAACCAGAGGTAAGAAAACTGCACCCTGTGTATATGACATGCATGGCTTTTGTTGAGGCATGTTGGTTATTAAATGTGGACATTGATTGCATATTAAATGCTTAGCAAATCTTGCTAACTTGTGTATGGCACTGACTATTCAGAATCGGCACTGGTCGGATATTACTAACCTGGGAGTCAAGAACGGCATAAGTGTCATGGACGCATAGCCGATAAAAGATTAGATCTCATTGATATTAGCATTGAATGACTCTAGGAGCATTAATGCTGGACCGACCCTAAGGTCGATGAAAATTATAAGCGCTTGACTAGTCTAAGACTAGTTACTCAGAGCCAGGGCCTAAGGCCTAGGTGACTGTTTGTCACGTGGCTAGGGAGCGGAATCCCATGGTTGTGACTCTGTGGTCATGCGGTAGGTTATGTTGGTGACTAGTTCATCAAACACCTATCTTTTTAAGCTAGTGAAAGGATCACTTCTTTATAAAGCCCAGGTGACCCTATCGTCACATGGCTAATGGGAACGAAACCCACCTTAGTGACTTTTACAACTGTCACTCCTCTATTTTGGACTGAAAGTCTTGAATGATTATTATGATCATTGTTGATATTATATTCATGTAATATTGTGTTTTCTTGTTGGGCTTTGGCTCATGGGTGCTATGTGGTGCAGGTAAAGGGAAAGAAAAGCTCACCCAGCCTTGAGGGGAGAGCTTAGGTGGTGATGTGTACATATGCGGCCGCTTGACCACCATGGCCAATGAATTCTCAGAGGAACTAGGGGGTCTACAATGTTGAGGCAGGGAGAAGAACTCCGCCTCCTAAGACAACAACAAGCTCCTGCGGTAGCCAGTGTATCTAAGGCACCTCCTATATCGGTGCCAGCAGCTGGGCAACTGCCTTAGGTTAGTAATAAATGGGAGCCTCTCTATGAAAGGTTCAGAAAGCAACAACCTCCAGTGTTTGAAGGCAGTGCAAATCCTGCTAAAGCTGAGCAGTAGATAAGCATGATTACCACCATCCTGTACTTCATGAGGGTGATTGGTAATGAGAGGGTGGCTTGTGCCACATATATGTTTCGGGAGGATGCCCGAGTTTGGTGGGAGGTTGTAACCCAGACTAGAAACATCAATTCCCTGAGTTGGGAAGAGTTTTAGACTCTGTTCAACGAGAAATACTATAATGGTGCCATTAGGGTGGCAAAGGCTGAGGAATTTATCAGATTGCTTCAGGGAGGTTTGTCAGTGACTGAGTATGCTCTGAAGTTTGATCGTCTAGCAAAGTTTTCCGTGGAGTTGGTGCCCACTGATGGGACCAGGAGGGAGAGGTTTCTTCAGGGGCTACAACCTAGGTTAGCCTGAGATGTTCGCATTACCACTGTGGCTGGGGTTACTACCTATGCACAGGTGGTTGAAAATGCACTCACAGCTGAATGTGTAGAGAACAAGATCTGGCGAGATAGTGCAGACAGAAAGAAATTTAGGAGGACAGGTCCTCCATTTGTGGGTTTTGGTAGGGGTGGAGGCCCCAGTGATCAGAAGAGGAAGGTTCCTGACACCTTCCCAGTTCCAGGTCCTGATAGGCGTCCTCGTGGTATTTCAATGGGTCGTCCAGGTGGTAATGAAGCCTGGAATTCTTATCCTGAATGCCCTAGATGTAAGAGGTGTCATTTGGGAGAATGTAGGGCAAGGGCCTGCTTCTCATGTGGAGATATGGGTCATCTTAGAAAGGACTGCCCTAAGGCAAGAAGAGAAGAACCCAAGAAAGCAAACAGCTCGGCCCCAGCTTGAGTGTTCGCATTGACACAAGCAGAAGCTGAGGCTTCTCCCTCAGTAGTTACAGGTCAGCTTCTTTGTGTTGGACCTCTTATAATGTATTGATTGATTTTGGTGCTACACATTCTTTTGTTGCTAGTAGAATTATTGATAGACTGTGTAGACCTTGTGATTTTTATGCTGTGGGGTTTGGAACTTTATTGCCCACTGGGGAATTAGTGGTATCTAGGAGATGGGTCATATCTTTGCCAGTGACAGTGGAAGGCAGAAAGTTGTCAATGGATTTGATAGAGTTGGTTATGACTGACTTCGATATGATACTGGGTATGGATTGGTTAGTGAAGTATGGGGCAACCATTGATTGCAGAAGGAAGATGGTCACCTTTGAGCCTGAAGGTGAGGATCCTTTTGTGTTTGTTGGTACTGTGCACGGACCTCGCATACCTCTGATTTCTGTTTTGAGGGCTACGAATCTATTGCAAGGAGGTTGCATTGGATTCTTAGCCAGTGTGGTTGACACGACTTAGGTCGTGCCAGTGAGACTGGAAGAAACCAGATTAGTCTGTGAATTCTTGGATGTATTTCCAGAAGATTTGCCAGGGTTGCCACCACACAGAGAGATAGAGTTCGTGATAGAACTGGCACCAGGGACGGAGCCAGTGTCTAGAGCACCTTACAGAATAGCCCCAGCTGAGTTGAAAGAATTGAAAGTACAATTGCTAGAGCTGTTGGATTTGGGCTTTATTAGACCTAGTTGCTCACCTTGGGGTGCGCCAATTCTGTTTGTAAAGAAGAAGGATGGTTCTTTGAGGATGTGCATTGATTACAAAGAACTGAATAAGTTAACAATCAAGAACAAGTATCCTTTGCCAAGGATAGATGATCTGTTTGATCAGTTGCAAGGTAAGAAGGTATTCTCAAAGATTGACCTTCGTTCTGGTTTTCATCAGTTGAGGGTTAAGGAAGGAGACATACCGAAGACTGCTTTTCGTACTAGGTATGGGCATAATGAGTTCTTAGTCATGTCTTTTGGATTGACTAATGCCCCTGCTACTTTTATGGATCTGATGAATAGAGTGTTCAAGGATTATCTGGACCATTTTGTGATCGTCTTCATCGATGATATCCTGGTTTATTCTCAGTCTGAGTAAGAGCATGAGCAGCATCTGAGGTTGGTTCTACAAAGACTGGGAGAACATAGACTGTTTGTAAAATTCAAGAAATTTGAGTTCTGGTTATCTCAGGTATCCTTTCTTGGGCACATTGTCAGTAAGAAGGGGATTAAGGTAGATCCAACGAAGATTGTGGCAGTCAGAGATTGGCCAAGGCCAAATAATGCTTCTGAGGTTAGAAGTTTCCTTGGATTGGCAGGTTATTATAGGTGTTTCGTGGAAGGGTTCTCAAAGATTGCTACTACATTGACTGAGCTGACACACAAGAATCAGAAGTTTGTGTGGTCAGATAAGTGTGAGAACAGCTTCCAAGATCTGAAGCAGAGATTGATTACAGCTTTGATTCTAAGTCTTCCAACAGATCAGGAGAAGTTTGTGATTTACTGCGATGCTTCTCATCAGGGTTCGGGCTGTGTTCTGATGCAGTCAGAGAAGGTAATTGCTTATGCTTCACGTCAGCTCAAGGAGTATGAAAAGAGATATCCCACTCATGATTTAGAGTTGGCGGCTATGGTCTTTGCTTTAAAGGTATGGAGGCATTATCTTTATGGGGAGAAATGTGAGATTTATACACACCACAAGAGCCTGAAATACTTCTTCACGCAAAAAGATTTGAATATGAGACAAAGGCTTTGGTTGGAGTTAGTAAAAGATTATGATTGTGAGATTTTGTATCATCCAGGAAAGGCCAACGTGGTAGCTGATGCTTTAAGTCGGAAGGGTCCGGGGTAGATTTATGGTGCGAGGCTGATAGCCAGAGAGTTAGTAGATGATCTGACCAGAGCTGGTATAGAGTTGCTGGTGGACCAGTTGGCCAATATTACGCTACAGTCTACACTATTGGAAATAATCAAGGAAGGTCAATTGAGTGATCCACAAGAGAGGATGTTTTGGCTGGAGCATCTAGAGATTATTCTATGTTTGATTTAGGCTTGTTGAGATACAAAGGGCGAATATGTGTTCTGTTAGACACTGCTTTGAGGCGAGAGATTATAGATGAATCTCATACTACTCCTTACTCTTTGCATCCAAGCACCACGAAGATGTATCAAGATGTGAGATCATTGTATTGGTGGCCAGGGATGAAGAGGGATGTAGTGGAATATGTGGCTAAGTGCTTGACATGTCAGCAGGTCAAGGCTGAGCACCAAAGGCCGGCAGTGTTATTGCAGCCTCTGGATATCCCAGAGTGGAAGTGGGAGGATATCACGATGGATTTTGTGGTGGAATTACCCAGAACTGTTGGTCAGCATGACTTTATTTGGGTTATAGTGGATCGCTATACTAAGTCAGCTCACTTCTTGCCAGTGAGGACTACATATACAGTTGATCAGTATGCAAATATCTATGTGAGAGAGATCGTGCATCTCCATGGAGCGCTAAGGTCGATTGTGTCAGACCTGGACCCCACTTTTACTTCCAAGTTCTGGGGAAGTTTACAGAAGGCCATGGGAACACAGTTGAAGTTCAGTACTGCTTATCATCCTCAGACAGATGGGCAATCTGAGAGGACGATCCAGGTATTGGAAGACATGCTGTGAGCATGTGTGCTGGACTTTGGTGGATCATGGACTAAGTATCTACCTTTGATAGAGTTCTCCTACAACAACAGTTATTAGTCTACCATTGTAGTTGCACCTTATGAGATGCTGTATGGTAGGAAGTGCAGATCTCCCATTCATTGGGATGAGACAGGTGAAAGGATATACTTAGGTCCTGAGGCAGTTCAGAGGACCAGTGAGGCCATTGAGAAGATTAGAGCTCGGATGCTCGCTTCTTAGAGTAGACAGAAAAGTTATGCAGATCCCAAGCGCAGGAACGTGGAGTTCCAAGTGGGAGACTATGTCTTCCTCAAAGTCTTTCCATGGAAAGGGTTGAGAAGGATTGGGAAGAAAGGGCAAGTTGAGTCCTAGATTCGTAGGTCCATTTGAGATCTTGGAGAGGATTGGTCAGGTGGCTTACAGGTTGGCCTTGCCACCGGCATTGTCAGCCGTGCATCATGTGTTTCATGTTTCAGCTCTTCGGAGTTATGTATCTGATATGACTCATGTTTTGAGCTATGAAGATCTGGAGCTTGGGGCATATCTCCTTTGAAGAGCAGCTAGTCCAGATACTTGACAGAATGGAGAAGGTCCTCAGAAATAAGATGATACATTTGGTTAAGGTATTGTGGAGGAACAGCAAGGTCGAGGAAGAGACCTGGGAGTTGGAGTCAGATATGCAGAGTCAGTATCCCGAGCTGTTCAGGTAAATTTTGAGGATGAAATTTCTGTAAGGAGGGGATAGTTGTAATGCCCCAAAATCCCTAATGTGGTTTAATGGTTGGATTAGTAGGCTGAGAGGGCCATAATTGTTTTATTATGCCATTAAATGATTATATGCATGTTTATGTGAATTATATTATAATATGATGTTAAATGCATGCATGTGGGTCCACATTTGATTATAAGGGCATTTTAGTAATTTGGTCGTTGAGGGCATATTTGTATATTTGGTGCATGCTTGTGATTAATTGTTGAGACCACATTATGATGTGTATTTGTTCGTGCTATTCGGCATGAGAAAATCTTTGAATATAAACTATCGGTTTGGTCATAACAGGTTTAAGCTCGAGATGAGTCTCGGGGTGTTTTGGAGATTAGAGCGTTACCAGGAATTAAAGGGTAATGAGATATGAATTATTGGTATTTGAGGATATTGAGAATAATAGGAATTGGAGAACGTTAATTATGATTAGCGGGTTTAGAGGATAAATGTCATTTTTGCCCTTACTAGCCTTTAGAGGGTTTTATTTAACCTAGGGGTAATATGGTCATTTGGCAAGGGTATATGGGATTCTAGTAGTAGGCTGTAGAAAGAACTAAAGGAAAAACAGAGCAAGTTCCCTTCCTCACGTGTGTCATCTTCCTCTTGTTTCCTTTGGAGTTTTTGATCCCAATTTGAAGAACTAAGCTAAGGAATCAAAGTTTGGAGCTTAAGACTTTAGTTCAACCATTGAAGAGGACTTAAATCCAGCTTGAGGTAAGAATTTATCCATGAAACCTTAGTTATACTCTGTTTTTCTTATGGTTTTCAGTTGTGAAATTCAAGGTGTTAAGTTAAGAATTAATGGAAGTTTTTGAAGGAAATTTTCTTGGGTTTTGATGCTGGTATGGTGGGTAAGTTGTGGTAGCAATTGGGGGCTTTGCTTGGTGATGTTGGGGGAGTTTTAATGAGGTTTTAGATTGAGTTCGAAGGGAGGAAAAAATGGATTTTGGCTGAGTTCCAGGTGGGGCCGCGGCTCTGTTCTTGAGCGCTGCGACCCAAGCTTGAGGAAGAGGGAGGAGGAAGCTTCAGGGCCGAAGGGCTGTGACATGGCCAGGAAGGGCCGCGACCTGTGCTGGGAGCTGAAGGGAGGCCGCCTCTGGTTGAGGGGTGGGCCCCAACATGGCCAGGGAGGGCCGCGACCCTTAGTGGCATTTTGGCCAGAATTAGGTTTTTGGCTTGGGGATTCAAGCTTTAGGCCTCGGGAACGATCCTACTACCCGGGTTAGTAGGATTCGATGTCTCAGAGGCTAGGTTTTGGTTCGGGAACCTTTGTTATTCATTTTATTGATGAAATCGCATAATTGGTTATGACTAGGTGACCGTTAAGGAACAAGAAGGTTGATTGTTCTCAAGGGTCATTCTTTTATTCATTCTCGCTCGAACTAGAGGTAAGAAAGCTGCACACAAGTAAGCAAGATTTGCTAAGCATTTAATATGCAATCAATGTACACATTTAATAACCAAAATCGGCACTGGTCGCATATTACTGACCTGGGAGTCAGGAACGACATAAGTGTCATGAACGCAGTGCCGGTAAAATATTAGATCTAATCGATATTAGTGTTGAATGACTCTAGGAGCATTAATGTTGGACCCACCCTAAGGTCGATGAACATTATAAGCGCTTGACTAGTCTAAGACTAGTTACTCAAAGCCAGGGCCTAAGGCCTAGGTGACTGTTTGTCACGTGGATAGGGAGCGGAATCCCATGGTTGTGACTCTATGGTCAAGCAGTAGGTTATGTTGGTGACTAGTTCATCAAACACCTATCTTGTTAAGCTAGTGAAAGGATCACTTATTTATAAAGCCCAGGTGACCCTATCGTCACATGGCTAATGGGAACGGAACCCACCTTAGTGACTTTTACAACTGTCACTCCTCTATTTTGGACTGAAAGTCCTGAATGATTATTATGATCATTGTTGATATTATATTCAAGCAATATTGTGTTTTCTTGCTGGGCTTTGGCTCATGGGTGCTATGTGGTGCAGGTAAAGGGAAAGAAAAGCTCACCCAGCCTTGAGTGGAGAGCTTAGGTGGTGATGTGTGCATATGCGGCCGCTTGACCACCACGGACAAGGAGTTCTCAGAGGAACTAGGGGGTCAACCCTATTTTTTCCGCTTAGGTCGGCGGGTTGTAAGTTTCAAACTGTAATGACCATTTTGGATTGTAAATAACTTGTAAACGTTTTTATGGGCCCATGAACAGTTTTATGTTTAAAATAAAATATATCCTTTCCCTTTTGATTTGTTTTCCACGTTAACCTGTTAATAACACCTAGAAGCACGTTTTTAACCAAAGAACTCGAGTAGCGAGTTAAATTCACGGTTCAACGTTCACTGGAACGATCTTGGGGTAACCAGGGCGTTACACCTACCCTTCTGAATGGATGACTATCAAGTCAATCCTAATCAGATGAGTGATTTAACACTTTGTGATTATGTTAACCATAATGAGTGACTGACGAGCAAGTCACTACGGGGCTCAGCACCCATAACCATTTGACAACGTAGTCACTTGGGCCTTCTGGCCCTGACTCTAATAAGATGAGTGACTGATGGGTAATCACTAACTTAAAGAGATGAGTGACTGATGGGTCATCACTAACTTATACAGATGAGTGATTGATGGGTAGTCACTAAATTAAACTAATGAGTGACTGATGATGTAACGCCCTGCTAATTAGGGACCATTACCAAGTGTATTTAAAACCAGTGCTGGACTTGCTAAATAAGTCATTTGGACTAAACATGTGGTAAAGCCACTAAGGATTTAGATATTAAATTTTTTGATCAAATCATAAACATTTCCATTAAGTTAAAAACATGTTCTTTACATGGGATCCCAAAAACGTTAGTTTAAAAGCTTATTACAAAACTCAGATTACACAACAAGCCGACCTAAGCAGCAAAAGCTGGGTTTAACCCTAGTCCCCCTGATCTCGGCCGTGGTGGTCGAGCGGACTGCATATGTAAATACCACTGCTAATGCCCTCTGACTCATGGTTGGTTGAGCTTCTCTTTACCTTTACCTGCACCACAAAGCACCTGTGAGGCAAAAGATTCAGCAAGAGAACATAATCAACAGTTCACTGAATAACACAACCATTAAACAGTAATAACTGAAGCCAGTACATTCGTCAAACCCAATTGGAGACCATAGAGTCTCACAAGTGCATGTTGCGCTTCTTTTCAAGTTGTTGGCATCCAAGCCAATCAAGTGCATGTCGCACTCCCAGGGTGGCCCAGCCATGGTGGCCTGCACTCCACGTGCATTATGCCAATCTTAGCTTATAAATTAAGTTCCTTAAGCCCTTGACTTATAAGTCAAGCCACCACGTGCCTCCAACTTATAAGTTGAAGCCTTGGGACTCTCAACTAATAAGAATCCCCTAGAGCCTGTCATATTCTCAACTAATAAGTTGATCCCCACTTAACATCCTAACAATACCCTAGTTTATAAACTAAGCTTCACAGTCATAACAGGCAGTCACATATTTCATATAGCATACTTATCAAACAATCACACAATGCATTATAATACATTCACTCAACAGTCATAAGCATAATCATAATTATGCACGTTACAGCGTACCTAATCAAACATTCGTAACATAATTAAAGTCATGTTCATCACCTTAACTAAGCTCTAGTCATGCATTCACATAACATGCGTAGTTTTCTTACCTTTGGTCCGGATGCGGGTTACTAGCGACGACCCTCCGAGTACGATCCCCGATTCAAGCCTTTAGCGAAAACCTAGTCACAACCACGATAAGGAAGTTCCCATCAATAACAAGTAAATAACAACTTCCAGACCAACTCTTAGCCTCCGGGACATCAAATTCCACTTAACAAGGAAGTAGAATCAAACCCGAGACCAAATGGTTAGGTTCCCAATCTAAAAATCCCATTTAAGCCAAAATTCCCCTTAAGGGTCGTGGCCCCTCACACCCGAGCCGTAGCCCACCTCTAAATCCAGAGCCTTGGCCTCCCTAGGAACCAATGCGCACCGCGGCGCGCCCCTGAGGCGCCGCGACCCGCCCCTGCCTTCGAGCCCTGCTGGCTCAAAAATCCCTTCGCAGGCCGCGGCTCACCACCACGAACCCAGAAATTTCTGGGTTTTTCTTCAACCGAACCCAACCAAAACCCATCCAATTCCATCCCAACCTTCCAATTCAGTTCCCATAATTATCACAACCCTTTCCAAAAACAAAACCCAACCATATATCATAATAAAACTTATCAAAATCTACAAGCTCAACCTTCCAACTATCTAACATGCATCAACACCATAATTCTAAATTATTCAGCATAATTAACCATAACAACTTTCAGTTTAGAGCTCTTACCTCAGCTGAGTTGAACCACTTGACCTAAACCTCTGCTTTCCCAAAGCCTAACACCTTGACTCCTAGAATTTACTCGTCAACTTCCCAAGAAAAAAACCTCAAACCTCCATAGCACATAGAGAAAACGAGAGAGAGAAAGAGAGCTGCTGAGTTATTTTTTTTCCTTTAGTTTCCTAAACCTTCTGATAATTTCCCAGCCATCTAGGTCCTAAACTGAAGTGGAAATGACTAAATTGCCCCTTGCCCTTAGCTTATTCCTCAAATGCTCACAAGGGCAATTTTGTCCTTTATCTTAAATCTCGCTATCCACAATTTGCATCCTATAATTCCTGCTACTTCAATATTCTCACACGGTTACCAATACACTCCCATTACCCACTAATTCCCAGTAATGTACTAAATTACTAGAATACCCCTAAGCTCACCCCGAACCGGGTATTAAGACCCCTTTGTGACTTTCCCGCTAACTTGCTCATCGGGATCGCCTCTCACCAAGTAACCCAAAATTATCCACATAATAATGTGGTCTCAATTACACAAACACATATTTGCATTCATACCCCAAACTGGTCAAATTACTAAAATACCCTTCTTATAAGAAACGGGCCTACATACACATATTTAACATCTCTAACATACAAGCATGATTATATTATATTATAATTCACATAATAACTCAATTATTGCCTCCCGACCCTCTAATCCAGGCACTAAGCCATATTAGGAAATTTGGGATGTTACAACTATCCCCTCCTTATAGGAATTTCGTCCTCGAAATTTTACCTGAACAGCTCAGGATACTGACCCCGCATAGTTGACTCCAACTCCCAGGTCGCCTCCTCGACCTTGCTGTTCCTCCATAGTACCTTCACCAAAGGTATCACTTTATTCCTCAGGACCTTGTCCTTTCTGTTTAATATCTGGACTGGCTGCTCCTCGAAGGAAAAATCTGACTGCAGCTCTAGATCATCATAACTCAGCACACGAGTCTCATCAGAAACATACTTCCGTAGCATTGAGATATGAAACACGTTGTGCACAGCTGACAACGCCGGAGGTAATGCCAACCTATAGGCTACCTGACCGATCCTTTCCAGGATCTCAAATGGTCCTACGAACCTAGGGCTCAGCTTGCCCTTCTTGCCAAATCTTCTCACCCCTTTGAATGGTGAGACTCTAAGGAAGACATAGTCTCCCACCTGGAACTCCACGTTCCTACGCTTTGGATTCGTATAACTCCTCTGCCTACTCTGCGATGCGAGCACCCGAGCTCTTATCTTCTCTATAGCTTCATTGGTCCTCTGAACTGCCTCAGGACCCAAGTATCTGCGCTCACCCAACTCATCCCAATGAATAGGTGATCTGCACTTCCTACCATACAACATCTCATAAGGAGTCACTCCTATGGTCGCTTGATAGCTGTTGTTGTAGGAAAACTCTATCAGGGGTAAATACTTACTCCAAGACCCCTCAAAATCTAGCACACATGCTCTCAGCATGTCCTCCAGTATTTGGATAGTCCTCTCAGACTGACCATCGGTTTGTGGATGATACGATGTACTGAACTTTAGTTGCGTGCCCGTTTCCTTCTGCAAACTTCTCCAGAACTTGGAAGTAAAAGTAGGATCTCGATCTGACACGATCGACCTCGGAGCTTCATGAAGACGTACTATCTCTTTAACATAGAGATCTACATACTGGTCAACGGTAAAAGTTGTCCTCACTGGTACAAAGTGAGCTAATTTAGTGTATCTGTCCACTATCACCCACACTGAATCATGCTGACCCACTGTTTTAGGCAATCCCGCCACAAAATCCATTGCAATGTCTTCCCACTTCCACTCAGGAATATCTAAGGGATGCAATAATCCTGCAGGTCTCTGATGTTCAGCTTTGATCTGCTGACACGTCAGACACTTGGCTACATATTCAGTTACATCACCCTTCATCCTCGGCCACCAATACAAAGTTCTTAAGTCCTGATACATCTTGGTGGTACCGGGATGCAAGGAATACGGGGTGGTATGGGATTCATCCAGAATCTCTCGCCTAATAACAGCATCCATCGGAACACAAATCCGACCCTTGTATCTTAGCAGGCCCATATCAGATATAGAATAATCCCTAGCTGCTCCAGCTAAAACATCCTCTCTAACCTTCACCAACTGTGGCTCTTGCAACTGACTCTCCTTTATCCTCTCTAAGAGAGTAGACTACAGGGTAATGTTGGCTAACTGGCCCACTACTAATTCAATCCCTGCTCTGGTCATATCCTCTGCTAACTCCCTGGATATCTGTCTCACACTATACAACTGCCCTGGACCTCTCCGACTTAGGGCATCAGCCACCATATTGGCTTTACCTGGATGATAGAGAATATCGCAGTCATAGTCTTTCGCTAGTTCCAACCACCGCCTCTGTCTCATATTCAAATCCTTCTGTGTAAAGAAGTACTTGAGGCTCTTGTGGTCTGTATATATCTCACACTTCTCCCCATAAAGGTAATGCCTCCATACCTTCAATGCAAAGACCACTGCTGCCAACTCCAAATCATGGGTTGGATACCTCTGCTCATAATCCTTTAACTGTCATGATGCATAGGCAATCAACATCTCTGCCTGCATAAGGACACAGCCTAGCCCCTGCCTTGAGGCATCACAGTACCCAAACAGTGAGTAGATTCGATCCCGAGCCTTAGGAATTGAAACCCCGAGCCAAAAACCCTAAAAAATGCCCAAAATATACATCAGAGAAAACAGGGTAGCACTGCCCCCCCCCCCCCCCCCCCTAGCGCCCTAGCGCTACAACCAGAATGAAAAACCCCTGGCTAGCGCTGTAGCGCTCCCTTTGGGCGTTGTAGCGCTAGGACCATGCATATCACCCTGGTTTTTCCCCTCCTTCGAATCCTCCATTTCCAACCTGAAAACAAGATTCCAAACTCCAATTAAACCTCCAAATGAACCCAAATACCATCTACACGTGACCTAAGCATCATAACCTAAGCAACCTTAGCCAAAACTCCCATTAAAACTCAACTTTCAAACCAAAACCCAACTGAAACTAAAATATAAAAATAGAGCAAGAACTAAGGTTTTAATGGCCAGAAACTCACCTCAATCTCAGCTTAGAACCCTCTTCAATGGTGGAACACAGCCCTAGATTGTTAAAGCTTGGTTCCTCAAAAGAATCTTCAAAATCCAAAGAGAAATGGAGAGGAAATGATGGTCGGTTGAAGAAGGAGAAGGTTCTCTATTTTGGTTAACTTCCACATCCATCTAATGATTAATATATATCCTTTAGGGTGAAAAGACTAAAATACCCTTAGGTCATTTCAAATCCCCTTAAGGCCACCAAGGGAAAAATCATCATTTCCCGCCTATTTCGTTAATCATAATTAACACCCTCCAATTCCCGTTATTCTCAATATTCTCAAATGCTAATAAATCATATCCCATTACCCTTTAATTCCCGGTAATGTTCTAATCCTCAAATCACCCCGAGCCCCGAAATTAACCCCGTTATGACCAGACTAATAACTTGCATTCAAAGATCGTCTCATGTCGAATGGCTCGAACAAATCCACATATAATGTGGTATTATTCATAATTCACCAACATGCATGAAAATACACAATTACGCCCTCAACGGGCCAAATTACCATAATGCCCTTAAAATTAAAAATGAATCCATATGCATGCATTTATCATCATATTATAATATAATTCACTAATCATTTAATGGCATAATAATTCAATTATGGCCCTCTCGGCCTCCTAATCAAGTTTCTAAACCTTATTAGGGATTTTGGGGCATTACAGCGGTCTCAAAAAGACGGGTTGAATTCTCAAAAGATCCCCAAACTATTGTAAGGTTCGGGCTTCGAACATGTATTTGACGCAAGGGAAGGAAAGTGTGGGTTCATTTTAAGAATCCTGGATTTTCAGGGGAAAAGTTGACGGTTACTCAAAAAGGTGATAATTTTGGGAAACATGCAATTTAAAACCCTAATTCAGTACCTCGTTTCTTAGTCTACACGATATATCATCCATGGTCTAATATAAAATAAAAACACATATCTGTGCTTTCTGCACCAAAATCTGGGTTTAAAACTCACAATTTCAGAGATTTTTGGGTCCAGAGTTTATGCAATATCATCTAAACTACATTGCTAAGGCAACATGCTATTGAATACGTTCATAAAGGAAGTACGTAAAATTGCATGGAAAAATAGAAAACAAGAAACAGAACTTACACACAGAAGCTGCTTGCGGGTATAGCGCGATCGACGATTGAAGGAGCGGTGTCAAGGAAGCTCTCACAGAATCGAAGATGCCAATAATATTTTGCCTCCTTGGTTTGGAAAACATGCAAGAGTAGAACAGATTTCGAGTTCTTATATTTTCTTCTTTTTTCTCTGAAAGTCCAAGACGCGAAAGTGAGAGGAAGAAGATGATACGGGCATATTTATAGGCCCCAAAGAATGTTAAACGTTGAATTGATATGGAACGTTGGCCGAATTCGATATCTGATCGAACGGACAGGTACAAACGTGGTGGTGGCGGCATGTTACAAATGTTAAGCAACCCGTGATTGACACGTGTCCACACTTGAGTATATTAAGTGGCTCAATTTCTGAAAGAGGCAGTTCAAAAGTTTCCTTCTCATGGGATTCGAACTGATACTTTTGAGGGGGAAAAATGTTACACCCAGATTTGGAGGATGAGAATCTTGATCTCGAAATCCAGGCTCGTAAGGTGTAAGCTCGAAAGAAGCACAGTCATCATGTGATCCACAAGTCAGAGACAGTTTCACTGTAAGTGTCAGACCTCATGAGCTCGAGTATTATGTAGCCTCGAAGGTTCTCCGAGCTTATAAGTTAGGCTCGCAACTTACAATAGCAAGGGTTCAACACTTGTATAAACTTCTTGATTCATTTCTTGCCCTCAGACAAGATGGCTCGAGCTCGAGAGCTGTAAGCTCGAAGGGGATGGCTTCAACAACGATTACTTGTTGGGAGCATAAGCGAACCAAGATGACGAGCTCGTAACAGGCAAGCGGTCTTGAAGGCACATGGATCTAGTGTCTAAGGCAGTCAGCTGTGTGTGAATGTATTTATTGTTATAAATTCCCTATGTTTAAGGGATATGATGCAATTCGTTATTAAATCCCACATTCTATGGGATATTACCATGTACATAGTAACTAATGCATTTAATGGCATTATTTGATTTGATTTATAGAATATCTTCCTGAAATACGTGGGAAGCAATTAAGAAAACCCCTCTATAAATAGAGTGGGATTATTCATTTGTAAGGGACCAAAATATTGAGATTTGGAGAGAAAACTCTGGGCAATTGCTTCTTGAAAACTCTAGGGAATTCCAAAAGAGTTAATAATATAGACTCGTGGAGTAGGCAGATTTTAACCGCTGAACCACGTAAAAGACCTTGTCTACATTCTTTTTATTTACTTCCTCAGGTATATTTTTGTTTAATTGCTCTTCTTTCTTAAGTTGATGAAAAACGGCGTTAACAGAGCACAACTCAAACCCAGAAAAATTCCAGAAAACACAAATCGACAAAAACAAAAAAAAAACAAAAAATATGTGCAAATATTGCCCAGATCTATTCGAAATGCCCAAAAAATTTAAAGGAAACATCACTAATCCAATTATTTAAGAAAAAAATTCTTACCCATAAGTTTTTACTCCAAGATTCCTGAAAATTTACTTTGGTCTTGATCTCTACAAATGGCTTCCTCTGAGGGAGGAGCTCGACTTTTGGTAGTGCTCGGATCTCTACCTGTGGTACTCTTAGTGGTGCTGTGAGGTAAGGTGAGTGAGAGAGAGTGAACCAAGAAAGAGAGAGGAGGAAACGAGAGAAGAGGGAAGAGAAGATGGTAGGGGAATTGTGGCAGGGGCTTTTTGGGTATTGTCAAAACTTTTGGCATTATTTTGAAATGATAGAGCCTAGTATTTTTTTGACTTAATACCCCTCATTAAGCATAAAAATTCAAATTTTCCTATATAAATATTAGTGTTTTACAAATGATCAACTTAATGGTTTTTCCTATTTTTGCTCCATCAATTTAATTTCAAAATCTAAATATATTCTATTAGATTAGGTAGAAGCAACGTGCAATGCACGCTTGCTTAGTTTTAAAGTTGTAAACATTGTCTATAATTTTAATAAAAACTGGTTCACTGTTTTTTAAATATATATATATAATAGAATGAATTATAGTTATATAGTATATATAAATATTTATATCAATAATTTCTACATTTATGACATCTAAACACAAAGTTGACATAGATATATATTTACATGGCTACATGACATATACATAAAATACAATAATATTTAAAAAGAAATTAATAATAGAAATAATATAAGAATAGAAAAAGTCAGAGTGTAGACAGTAGTATACATGCATCAATTATTTTTAGTTTCTAATGTATCTCACAAAGTAATTTGATGAATTTGATGAAGAAAAAGAGCTTCAATCACTTGATAAAAAACAAATTGTCACACAAATTTATAAGATAAAAAAAATGATATGTATGCCTTTATTATTTTTAAATAAATATGATTTAATTATTTAAATTATCATAAAATATCTTTAAAATATCATATTTTAATTAATTATTTTATTTTTGTTTAAGTTTATGTTTGTTCTAGTTTTTGAACTTATGAGTGACAACAAAAGGTTATATATGATATGTTTAATATAATATTAAGTTTAAGTTTAATTAAATTTTATTTAAATTATAAAATATATGGTTTGATTATTTTTAAATAATTATCATTATAAAATATCTTATTTTAATTTATTTGATTATTTATTTATTAAAGTTTAAGTCATATTTACCGTTAAATATAAAAATATTCGGTTATATATAAGAATATTCTGTTAAAATTAACGAAAAAAAAATAAAAAACCGTTAAAATCAAGAATTTTCGTTATCAACACACTTTTTATATAAAAAAGATATGTGGCACCCCAACAAAACGAGACCAAAATATATTATTAGCTAGAAATTGTGGATTCTTTACTTACATATATACACCTCATTTAGCAGCTAAAAAAAACTTAAATCCCAAGCCAGGCTAATAATTAAGTGAACCTAATGAACAAGGTTTTAGTTATAGGAGCTAATTAACAATATATATAGATATAACATAAGCGTGAAAATGCTTAATTCAGATCACAAACAATATATATATAGTACTTCTAATTAATTAATAAACTGATGACTTACAAAGTATTAGAAGACAATGTAAATATAATCATCAAGGCAATATAATCACTCATCAACATTCTTGATTTTGTTCATAACTAAGCAGCAGCCACTACTATAATGACATATATATATAAATGCTTCAAGATTCATTACTGGCTTCGTCAATTAACTTCTTTAGCCTCTCAGATATCCTTGAAGCACCAACACCAGAATCAAATTCTCCCTTCTACAGTACATATATATCATCATATGAAGACCAATTAATTAATAATAACAAAATCATCATTAATAAATAGTATAAAAATTATTAATAAAAAAAATTACCTGAGAATGTATGGTGTGAAAAACAGTATCTTCAGAAACAAAGAAACTGGCATTAAGAATGTCAACTCCTTCTTCATAAAGAATGCGAATTGTTTCGTTGAACATGAACTGGAAATCCAAGCCACTTATCAGAACAATCTCAACAGCCAAACCCATCTCATGAACCTCAATGTGAGGCGATTTCGAGCTCATATCACCATTAATGGGTTCTCCAATTAGGCTGTTACTACTGTTAATGCTCATAATATTACTGCCTCCTCCTCCATTCAAATTATTATTATTATTATTATAACCCATCAACCTATTCCTCTTCTCCTTCATTCTCTCTATGCTTATCTGCAACTTCTTTATGTATGTTGCAGCTTCATCTAGCTGATCCGGCAACGATGTCACTTTCTACACCAAGTAAAATTAATAATTAATTAATTTTCTATCTAATATAAAATGAAATAATTAAGAAAGAAAGATCTGAAAGAGAAAGAGAGAGAGAGTGGTACCCTTGTGGTTTGCTGGGGTACAAGAGAGTTGAGCTTCGAGTAGAGAACCTTCATTTGATTTCTTCTGTTTCTCTCTATGGTTTTCATGTCAGTGGTAGTTCTGGATGAAATAGGGTTCAGATCCATATCTCTAAAGCAAGATGGCTATCACCATTCACCAACAGAAAACTTTTGCTATAAAATAATATATATCTATATATACCTAAAAGAAAAAAGAAAAAGTACCCAACTGGTATTTTTGGTCTTTAAATTTTTAATTGGTTATAAATAATATTATTTTTATGAGATTCCATATGGATAGGCATTCCAAAGCAACATTTTATCATTATTTAATTTATTATATATATATGTAAGATTCTAGGGGGAAAACAAGCTGCTATGTTTGATGATTTGATAAGAGTCCTTGGGAAGGAGAGGGGCCCTCTTCTTATTCTTTCCTTAACCCTCATCTTTGACCCGTTAAAGTACTGTATTTGTGTTTATTATTTTTATTTCAAAAACAAAATGACAAAAATGAAGTCTCTCTCAATCATATATAATATACATACTTTTTTCTCTAATTACTTGCACTTATACATATATAATTCTGATCACAGGCCTGAGGAGAAACTTTGACTAATATATATAGACAGATATAGTCATTTTAAGTGATGTTCCAAACTCATGAGTTACCAGAATTGTCAAAGAGATGAACCCAGAGAACCACTAGAGAACCACTACTGTACGTACTACTACCAAGCTTTGTCAAGAACCATATATATACATATATAGTTGCTTATTATTAAGCATTATACCAAATTAGGGTTATATATAAATGTACATAGAGCCGGCCCTTTTAACACATTTTCTACAATAGCCTAAGTTCTAGGCATATTTTTAGTTACTGGCGACCTAGCGTGAATAGTATCCCAAAAAAAGGGGAAATTGGAATCCAATTTGGGGCTCGAGTTGAAGGGCGCGACTGCGCCTAGGGTTGGCACGACTGCGTTAGGGGCCCCGAATTGCTAGCTAGTTTGCTAATTTTTAGGGCTAGGCCCAGGGGCTTGGGGAATTTGACTTGGGAGCCCGCTTGGGGGCTTGGGGGACATTTTTAGTGCCTCGTTAACTGGGAACCATGGTTTTAAGAGTTAGAGTTCGGTTTGGAACTCGGGTTCTAGGGTTAAGTCCTGATGAACATATATTGGTGTTGTGACAAGGGTTTCCGCCAGGCTTGGGTCAGGATTAGCGGTGGATTTTCTGGAGTAACTTTTGGAAAACTGGGAGTGTTGGATTTTATGGGTGGGTCTTGCAAAGTTTTACCGCTTCTTGTCGTGATGGCATTCACTTCCTTGACATTTTGATCATTTGAATTTGAAGATTGGGCCATGTGTTGGCCTTGTATATTGAATTTCGGTTGGGAAGAAAGTTTGCATTTTTCCAGAATGGCCAAGGATTCAGTCAATTTTGAGAATTGACATTTCATTTCCTTGATTTCTTCCATCATTTGGCGATTAAGTTTGGATTGTTCCTTTATGAATGCATGAAGAGTATTCTCGAGAGAATTTCGTTGTGGATGAGCATTGTATTGAGGTGCAGAATATGCCTTTGATGGTTGAACTTGTTGCTCATTTCTCCATTGGCCTCTAGACGATTGAGCTTGGTTGGAATCTCTCCAACTGAAATTTGGGCGATTTCTCCAACCAGGGTTGTACGTATGGGAGAATGGCTTGTTATATGCCCCTAAGGCATTGCTTTGCTCCTCATAAACTCCCCTCATTTCATTCAAAGCTAAGCAGTCCTTGGCTAAGTGCTTCGTCCCTCCACAAACAAAACAAGGTTCTTGCGGTTCCGCCTGAGCGATCATGTGCGGTTTTTGGCCATTTTCGCCATTAAGACCTCAAAATGTTTTTTCAAAACTTGGAGTTGGGCCTTAACACTATCCTCTTCTCGAAGTTAATAGATCCCAGATGGTTTGTGTCGGTTGGTGCTATTAGTAGCACTTGGACCAGTCCAGGTGTGAGACTTTTTCGCGGTTCCTTTGAGATATTCAAGAGCATCGTCTGGCTCTTTTCGAGGAATTCACCATTGCATAGCATTTCTACAAACTGGCGCTCATGACTCGTGAGGCCTTCATAGAAGTAACTGACCAAACGCCAGTTCTCATAGCCATGGTGCGGGCATTGATTTAATAGATCTTTGAATCTTTCCCAGACTTGATAGAATGTTTCATTGTCCTTTTGGGAGAATGTGGAAATCTGTTGTTTTAGACTGTTGGTCTTATGGCTGGGGAAGTGTTTCAGAAAGAAGGATTTGGTCATCTCCTCCCATGTTCCAATAGACCTAGGTCTCAAAGAGTATAACCAGCTTTTGGCTTTGTCCTTCAAGGAGAAAGAGAAGAACTTCAGTCGCACAGCATCAGCATTTTCGGCTTGGTTATAGAACGTAGCTACTACTTCCTCGAATTCTCTGATACACACGTATGGGCTTTCATTTTCCATTCCATGAAATGTGTGCAAGAGTTTAATCATGCCAGGTTTAAAGTCTAACATTAAGGGTGTACGCCCTGATTTTCCCACGGGCTGATTAACGAGCTGAGATACGGCCTAATCATGACTACCACGTGGACATCCCCAAGACCGGAGCTGCCATCATAAGATCCTACCTCCTTAGCTCGAGGTAACCCAAGGGTTCGCCAAGATTTCTTAAGGACTGAGTCTGGACTCTGAAGGCCGCAGGTCGAGGTAAGCATCCAGCTCGTGGTACGAGTTAGAGTTGGAGCTGTGACCTTTTGTAAAGTCAACCACGCAAGGTAAACGTGCATATATCAGACATAACGCGTTTGATATATCCCTGACTTCTTGGACACGCAGCATGAACGTGTGTATTCAGACACCCACGACTGGGTTGGGCCGTGCGGCCCATTATCCCCTTACCTATTGATTTGACCACACTTATGTGTCAGGTTTAAGAATTAATCATGAATGTCACAGAGTTGACATGATAGGTAAGAAGGTCACGGGATGACCTTCTTACCAACTCCCAGGTGCCTTCTCTTATAAATATGGAGACCCTGGGAGTTACAAAGGGTTGGATTCTATTATGTAAAAAATACCCTGTAAAAGAATACCAAGCATATAGCAATAATATTGACTGGTGGAGTAGAAGGATTTTAACATTTGAACCACCTAAAAAAACGTATTTTGTGTCACCATTCCCTTTCCAAGATCATTCATCTATTTCATTTCAACATAAGCAATAATCCCTTCCTCTTTCTTTTCTTAATTACCTGTTGGCGAAGAACCGCGTCAACAGTTTGGTGCTTTCATTGAGAGCAAGTTAGATTGGCGCTGTCGTAAACATCCAACCATGGTGACTACTCGATCCAGACACGGTAACGAGACGGAACGACATGATGGGCAGGAGGCTCATCATGTCGCCATCCCCGACGAACAAATTCCTGAGGTCCAACAGCGGCCAGGAAAACAGCCGGTGGGCCAAGATGACACTGGAAGTTCGGCGCCCCAGCCACCTAATCCAAACCCAGGTTATTACACGGCTGTGGAGATGGAGAATGCTTAGTTGAGGAGCCAGCTAGCAACAGCTAATCAGCAGATCAAGGATGTGTTGGCCCGACTACCCCCTCTTACAACCGACGCTAACGTTGGAAAGAGGCAAGGCGAGGCTCATAAGTCCCGCCGGGGTAATCAGTCTAGACATAGCCATTCGGACAGACCTCCGACAGCCAACTCCATTCCTTCATCGCACCATTGAGAGGCAAACTTCGGAGAAATGCCTAGAGCCGAACAACAGCAATACAGACGTTCAGTCAGAACTTCAACTCCCAGCTCCCAACCAGCCTCGAGCGCACCCAGGAGAGCTCGAGGAAATTCCAGAAGGAGATACGAGGAGGGCTCGCAACATCAACCCATCCCCAACAGCCGTCCTGCGCCTCGTCCTGATCACTAGGCGCAGGACCCGCAGGTTGGCAGGGCAGAGAGGCCCCCACCTAACCTCATCCGTCCTGATGGAACCAGGATCGCCTCTCCGGTCAGGCATCCTCCCTCTCCAATAAGATATCCATCTCCTCCTCGGCTCGTCCGAGATATTCCGGCCTATGGAAGTAGCAGGAGAGACCCGCCTTCTGCAAGTCCCTCCCGACGTAGCAGGGCGTCGAGAGAAAGCCAAGATCCACACTGCCAAAGATGGACTCTGAGCCTCTCTAACGGGAGCTACTGGACCGACAGTCGCCAGAGCGACCTCTCTGGCGGAGACCTGCGCCAGCGCTTAAGCTCGGTGCAAAGTCCTCGAGCCACCCAAGGGGGCGACCTGCGAGATCGCCTTAACTCTCACAGAGGAGAGCCAGTGGGAGGTGGTAGCCATGCTCGTTCAGAGGGAGACCTGTCCGAAGTACGTAACGGTGGGAATTCCTCAAATAACCTATCTCAAGATAGGAGGGGCAATAACCCACCAAATATGTACAAAGGATCCGGAGCTGTTGAGCAGCCCCGGAATAACCAAGGAAATCAGGACAAAACCCTCGAGCGCCTGGCTCAGATGGAGGAGCTGATGAGGAAGCTCCTGTCGGAGAAACAAAATGATGAATATGATTCAGGGGACGAGATAGAGCTCTTCGCTCCCAGCATAGCAGCAACGACTTACCCACCTGGTTTCCGTATGCCGCACCTGTCTAAGTTCAATGGAGACGGAGATTCGTCGTATCATCTGGGAATGTTCAACACCCTGATGATGGCCCACAACATTGGCTCCGAGCTGAGATGTCTAATCTTTCCCTCCACACTGACTGGACCAGCCAGGCAGTGGTTCAAGCAAAGCAAAAGGCAATCAATCAGCTCCTGGAAAGCATTCTCGACTGATTTCAAAAGGAAATTCCGAGCCTCCCAGGCCGCCCGCGTCAAAGTCGATTCTCTGGCTAACGTGAGGCAGCAGCCCGACGAAACTCTGAAGGCTTACCTAAGCAGGTTCGCGAACGTCGCTTCTCGGGCCAGAGATGCGGACGACAGCTCCAAGCTCATGGCCCTGAGAACTGGAATCCTCGTCGGAGGGGAGCTCTGGAAAGATATACAAAGGAAGGGAGTTAGCTCGGTGAACGAATTCCTTAATAGGGCCCAGGAATGGATCAACTTGGAGGAGGCCGAAGCCTCAGCTGCAGGAACTAGCCAGGTCCCTGAGCAACCCACTAGAGTAGGGATGGAGGTCGTGGTAGCGACCCAAAACGTCACACAGAACAACCAGCTCGGTGGAGGCAAAAGAAAGGGAAATTGCGAGGGCAGCCAGCACGACCCAAAGAAGAATAAGCCTGTAGACAAGTTTAAGCCCGTCTACGCGACTTATACAGAGCTCACCCACTCTAGGGAGAATATCTTCCTGGAAAATTCTACTCGCCTCCCCTAGAAGAGGCCGGAGCCGTTGAAGCACCAGAAAGGGAAGAGAGACACCTCCAAATTTTGCCGTTTTCACAATGATGTTGGCCACAATACCGATGATTGCAGGCATTTGAAAGATGAGATCGAGACTCTCATCCGAGCCGACCCCTTGGCCCAGTACGTGCGGAACAGAGTTCCAGCAAGTCGACCTGCTCCGGAAGTCTCGGTCAGTCAGCCCGGGTCTCGGGTAGATCAGGACGTCCCTCCTCCCGTGATAGGAGGAGAGATTTCCACAATATCTGGAGGTCCGCATATGGCTGGCATGAGCAGGGGTGCCCAGAAGAGGTACATAAATGAACTCAAGACACATAATGGAGTAGAGTTCCTCCCGGAGCAGCGCCTACCAAAGCAGCAGCGATTGGAGAAGCAACCGATCACTTTTACAGAAGAAGATGCGAACCATGTCCAGTTCCCTCATAACGACCCTCTGATCGTAGCAGTTCAGCTCGCTAACCAGAGGGTTAGGAGGGTGCTGATCGATAATGGGAGCTCGCTCAACCTTCTATTCCGGTCCACACTGGAGAAGATGGGTTTGACTATCGCCGAGCTAAAGGCGACCTCCATGATGCTGTATGGTTTTTCGGGAGAAGGATCAGCGGCTATAGGGACTATCGAGCTGGTGATCACCCTAGGAGAAGGACCTCGGACTGTCTCCAAACTCCTCGAGTTCGTGGTCATCGACTGCTCCGCTGCGTACAACCCAATTTTGGGACGACCCACACTCATAGCCTTTGAGGCCGTCACTTCCATTCGTCACCTCGCGATGAAATTCCCTACTTCCACGAGAATATGCATTGTCCATGGCGATTAGCTCACTGCCAGGGAATGCTACATCATTTCCACGAAGGGAAAATCGAAACCTGGGCAGCTAGCAATGGCCATCCAAGGTGGTGGAGAGGAATCTCAGGAACCCTTAGCTGGTCCTGAGATTGAAAAACCTCAGAGCGCCGAAGGGGAAAATATCGTCTTAAGTGAGGATATTGACCCCCGAATAGGCGAGGACAGATCCGAGCTCCAGGCCATTCAGGAGCTCGAGGAAATAAACATCAATCCGCAGAATCCTTCATGGATGGTCAAGCTCGGGAAAAACTTCTGTAGCAAGAGGAAGGCGGAGCTGACTAAATTTCTGCAGGACAACCTGGATGTGTTTGCATGGTCACATGAGGACATGGTGGGAATCAGCCTGAGTGTCATCATGCACACCTTTCATCTGGATAAAAGCGTTCCTGCAAAGTCCCAGAAGCAAAGACGCCTAGGAACAACCCGGGCTGAAGCCTTAGAGGAAGAAGTAGCCCGGCTCAGGAAATGCGGTTTCTAGACAGAACAATATCGGTTTCTACCATTTGTAATATTACACAATTGTTCCCAATACTAAGCGTTTTATGATTGAAATTTTATGAATAATTGTTGACGCCGTTTTTCATCAACTTAAATGGCAGAGCAATTAAACAATATAAACTACGGTGCGAACGAATAGTAAAGAGGAACAAGAAGATTTTTTATGTGGTTCAGCAGTTAAATCTACCTAGTCCACGAGTCTGTATTATTAAGATTCAGATTTTTCTGGGAATTCTTCAAGGATGAATTACCCAGAGTTTTCTCTCTAGATTTTCGATTCCCCCTTACAAATGGTCCTTCCTTCTCTATTTATAGGGAAGGTTACAGAGTCCGTTCCCATATATTTCGGGAAGATATTCTGTGTATCAATTTAAAATAATGACATTAAATGCTATATCTTCTATATACAAGGAAACCTCCCCTGAAGACTCGGGAATGAATAACAAACTAAATAATATACCCTAAATATGGGGTTTTACAACAATAAATATGTCCACACATACACAACGGGCTGTCTTAGGTGACCCATTGAATCTTCGAGGTCAGCGACCGGTCTCGTGACTGTCAAGACTCATGGACTTGTCACGAACTTGTCATCTTACTCCAAGACCTACTCGGAACAGATAAATACTATCGATGCTATCTCACTTGAGCTATCCCAAGGAGAGGAAGATTTTCGAGGATCTTCCCAACCATCCTCCAAACTTTAAGAAGGCCTTCTTCTGAACAGATGGCCTAGCTCCATCTCGATACTATTCGTTCAGGCGAATACGTAAGTATTTAAAAATTCTTTCTTTTTGTGCTCGAGTTTTTGTTTAAGCTCGCACTTAGTCATAATACGTTCATTTTTCCAGCCAACTATCGCCATCCCACCCCCTCCAAGGAGATGACAGAGCACAAGGAGGCTTTACTCCGACTTCCTTGTGGCAGGAGGTCCCTCTCCTATCTCCTCCATGAAGACAAGCTCCGAGCTTGCGGCCTCTTGGAGGGGGATCAGTCCACATTTGACTGGTCCAATAAAAAGTATACCCAGTGGGAGCTTGTGCCTCTCCCAACCAGAAACTTCCCCCCGAGGAAAAATGCTAGGCCTCCATCTCCAACACATCGTTGCAGGAGCCCGCAATCGGGGAACGAGGCTAATGATGAAGCCTTAAGCTCGAGCTCGAGTGACAGAGGTACAGTCATCCTTAGCTCGGATTTGTGGTCTCCATCATTACTAAAGTATAAATCCAATAGATTAATATTATGCAAGGATAATAGGGACCATTTCTATGTATGGACTTGGGTAGATGAGAGGGTACATAGGTTTGATAGTTGGCTCGGGAAGTACGACACCATGTATAGTCTGAACGAAGTATGGGACGGAATAGTCGTTCAATACGGGATGACTGACTATAGAGACCTTTCGAGGTTGACTTCCACTTATAGGGAAGGTACTCCCCCTGCCTCTTCTGAAGATGGGGGAATTACGTGGTCACCGAGCACGAGCTCAGGTGAGAGTTCCAGTTAGGTTTCTCTCTGCTTGTTTTTTCATTCTAACTTTTTTTTTTGAGATATCTCATACTGCGATGTGAATGTGCAGGTGACATGGATTCCAATCTCGACAACGTACTTGCCAGCGGCGGAGCCCAAAGGAGTAAGCGCCCGAGGGGGTCGTAGAGGTCAGACCGACCTGCTAAGGTCCTTAAGAAGACCGAGAAGACACCTCCTCCACTAGCTCCAGTTGCTCCGAGCTCAGCCGTGGATCCGACTCCTCAGGTCGAGGCATCCTCTACGACCATTCCTCCCGCTCCCCCTTCGATCCAGGCCCACTCCACGCTCGGCCCATCTTCAAAAAAGCCCTCAGCCTCCAAAATGCATCTGCTGTCGATTTCTACTCACGTCGATGAGTATGTAATTGATAACGCAGCCGAACCTCACAGGGCTACACTTGGCTCGGACGTTCTGTCTCGGGTGGGCCAGAGTCTTGGCAGCTTCGACGCCCCTCATTGGTAGTTCTTGAATAATGCTCGAGACTGCAACACTCTTTATGAGAAGAGCATCAAGCTCACTGCTACGGTAATCATTCTCATCTCGCTATTAGCTGTTTTTATACTTAGTTCATATTCTGATTTGATTTCTTTGTATGTCGGACTCTGGTTGTCTTGGCTTAACTTAACTATAAGTTGAACAATGAGGTCCACTCGAGCATGTCTTTTGCTTAGGAGGCAAAGGATCTCCAACTCAAGCTTAGTGATGAGCTCAGGGCCACAAAGGAAAAGATGGAGGCTGAAGCTGAACAATTAAAGGCCAAAACAACCGAGCTCGAGGAGCTGAAGGCCCGGCTCGCGGATCTTGAGAAGATGAGTGCCCGGGTTGCGGAGCTTAAGAAGATCAATGCCAAGCTTTAGGAAGAGAAAGCCGCCATTTTTGAAATCATGGAGGGCGAAAAAGCTCGTCTTCTTGCAGAGTTTAAGGAGAAGAAGGATCAGGCGGTTGACCTGGCCATGTACAGAATCTGGGCCAATAATGTCGACCTCGACACCAGCTTCTTAGGCTCTTTTGAGGCAAAACTTGTGGCCAAATGGCAAGCTTGGCTTGATGAGGAGGAGGCTGCTCGGGATGAGGCAGAGAGTGCCAAGGAGGATGCTGAGAAGGCTAAGGAAGATGCTGAGAAGGCCAAGGAAAATGCTCCTTCTTCCTAGATCTTACTTCGGGGCTGCGTCCCTTTGAACTCCTTGTAATAGTTTTTGTGTTTGGTTGTTTGCTTTTTGTGCCCCTGGGGCTAAGACAATGTTACAGCTCGTGAAAGAGCTGCCTTCTTATAAGCTATTTTTGAACTTGTACTAATGATATTTGTGATACCATTTTTTACTTTGCTTTATTATACTTGCCTTACATTTCTTATGTCGAAATATTTTACACATTTTATATTAAAGTGTCTCATATGTCTGTTTATTCATACAAACATTTGGTGGATTTAAGTCTGAGGTTCAATGCATTCATGCACAGTTTGCTTGAAATATCTGCATTCGATCTCGTTATTTTGTCAAGGTCAGAGATTACTTTTACCATGCACCCAAAGGTATGGCATGCAATGTAAATGGTTTAGTTATATCTTACTTTTTTAGTTACTTTCTCTCATCCTCCGGTAGCTCCCCGAGGTTATGAGGTCAAAACTATCATTTTGCAAGATACTCCAGCCTCGATCTCGACTTATCGCGAAGTGGGTTTATGTTCCAACTTACTATCGATTATTTTTAGCTGGTTTGTTCCAAACCTATTCAGGTCATGTTTGGTTTGTAATCCATACACTTATATTGTTTTGATAGTCTGGTTATGTCCAAACTATCTTAGCTCACACATTTGGTTACATCCAAACACTTAACTAGCATTTGGTTACATCCAAACACTTAACTAGCATTTGGTTACATCCAAACACTTATATGTTTTTGATAGTCTGGTTATGTCCAAACTATTTTAGCTCGCGCATTTGGTTGTATCCAAACACTTGTATGTTTTTCATATATGCTATTTTATTTTTTCAAGCTGATGGTATATGTACGACTAATGCCCCCTTAATATCCTATGAGTGTGACCATAGGTTATTTAATTAAGAGAGATTGCAAAAAATACAGCATATTAAAATGAAATCAAACATTATTCGAATAATTTATTAACAGGAAAATAGTACAAATAAACAAGCATGGTTACAGGTGATATCATCCCTACACTATTGATAGTAAGGTCGTAGATGTTCGTCATTCCATGCTCGTGGCACCGAACTCCCATCCAATCTTTCCAACTTGTATACGCCAGGTCGGATGACTGATTCAATATGGTAAGGTCCTTCCCAATTTGGCCCGAGCACACCAGCTGCTGGATCCCGTGTCGCCAAGAATACACGCCTCAGCACCAAATCTCCCACGCCGAATTTTCTATCTTGAACTCTTTTATTGAAATACCGGGTAGCTCGCTGTTGGTATGCAGCATTTTTTAACTGAGCTTCGTTCCTTCTTTCTTCAATCAGGTCTAGACTTACTTTGAGCTGGGATTGATTCAAGGCTTGGTCATAAGTGAGGGCACGAATTGTGGGAATTTCGACCTCGATTGGCAACATAGCCTCGCAACCATATGCCAGAGAAAATGGGGTATGTCCTGTTGAAGTACGGGTCGTGGTTTGATATGCCCACAGAACTTGAGGCAATTCTTCGGGCCATTTTCCTTTAGCTTCTTCCAACTTTTTCTTTAGCGAACTCTTTAGTGTTTTATTCACAGCTTCAACCTGGCCATTCGCCTGGAGATGGGCCACAGAGGAGAAGCTTTTTATGATCCCATTTTTTCGCAAAGTTAATAAACAGATCGCTGTCGAATTGAGTACCGTTATTGGACACAATCTTCCTTGGCACCTCATATCGACATATGATGTTTTTTACCATGAAGTCCAAGACTTTCTTCGAGGTGATTGTTGCCAGGGGTTCGGCTTCGGTCCACTTCATGAAGTTATCTACGGCCACTACTGCGTACTTCACTCTGCCTTTTCCAGTTGGCAATGAGCCTATGAGGTCGATTCCCCAGACCGCAAATGGCCACAGGGAGGTCATCATAGTTAGCTCAGAGGGTGGATCTCGAGGGATTGTTGCGAATCTTTGGCACTTGTCGCATTTCTTGACGTAATATAACGAATCTGCCTTGATGGTAGGCCAAAAGTGTTATATTATTTCATATAATATAATATTAGATTAAATAATGTGACAAAATGTGATTTGTCACACCTTGTAACATATTATTGAGAGTCACAAAATTGGACTAATGTGTGTGCCCAAATGTGACATATTTTGGAGTTACAAAACCAGTTACAAATTTGTAACTCCCAAATATTACCCAATAATGTGTATATTATATGCTACACATTTGAGATTGGATTTCATAAAGTCATGACGATATATGACTGTTGGAGACATGTTTTTAACTCCCAATAGGTGTTTGGAGGTTACAAAATCATGTGGAAAAGGATTTGGGACGTTTTGGAACGTTTTGGGAAAATGACTTTTTTGTGCTGAAAATGGCCTGTGGCCGCGGCCTGGGGGACAGAAGCTAGTGGCCGCGGCCAGTGAGGCTGACAGCCTATGTGAATTTTCAATTTTTTTCCAAATTGAACGGTTCTAACATCCCAAATAACTCCCAAATCTCCATTTTAATTCCATAAACATCCAATTAAACATTGGTAACAGCCATGGGGGTTGGTGGAATTTGAAATTCAAAGGGGTATCTCAAACTCTATAAATAGGAGCCTAATGCTCACTTGTATGATACACCATTTTCCATCCACAAAGTACTTGGCTGGAAAATACACCAAAAGGCTTGATAATTCCAGAGAGTTATTTCCTAGAGAGATCCCTTAGTGCTTAGAGAATAGGGGGAAATAAGCTTTTGGACAAAGGTCTTGAACCTTGTTCACGTTGGTGATCCCCACTACTCTACACTTTGGTTGTGTGAGAGTTTGTTTGTGCTTTCATTCTTTTGATCTTGTTGATCTTATTTACTTGTATTGTTATAGTATTGAGTTTGTAATCTTCTTCTTCTACATCTTTCTATTTACTTGTATTTTGAGAAATTGAGTTGTAATACTTATTTAATCAATATTATCTTGTCCATTGTATTTTTGCATAGAGTTGTATTTGGTTTTTCCATAATTCCATTGAGCAATAATATATATTCTCTAACAAAAAGTACCCCTGGCGTATGATTTTCTTGGAAAGGCTATGCCCCCCAGTGTGGTCTCCGCATAATCCTTCATGAATTTCTTCTATGATTTTCTTAGCCTCGGGTAGAGTCACACATCAGAGTAATGGAATGGAGTATCCTCTTCTATATAGTCTTCCATCTATAATGGTGTATCTAGGGATCTAATACATCAGTTTTCGAGCCTTGGTCCGTTCTTTAGGGAGAATGCCGACCTTAATGTATTCAACTATCGGAGTCATCCAGGTTGGCTCGGAATTGATCATTGAAACATCTTCCTGCTCAGGCTCGGTTATGTTGGGTGTCGTGAGATGTTCGATCGGCGCGACATTCAACTCATCGACCTCAGAGGATGTAGCGAGCCTGGCTAGAGCATCTGTGTTCGAGTTTTGTTCTCGGGGGACCTGTTCTAACGCGTAGAACTCAAAATGCTCGAGTGCTGCCTTTGCCTTTTCTAAATACGCAGCCATTTTCATCCCATGAGCCTGATATTCCCCTAAAATTTGATTAACCACCAACTGGGAGTCGCTATCTTTGGCCTTGAGTTCCTTGGCTATACGAAGTCCTGCCAGTAGAGCTTCGTATTCAGCTTCATTATTCGATGCTTCGAAGTCAAATATGAAAGCGGAGTGAAATCGACTTCCTGCTGGGGTGATTAGAATTACATCTGCCCCCGATCCATTTTCATTGGAAGACCCGTCAACATAAAGTTTCCACAGCTCACGGGTCGGGGTTATAACTTCATCGTTAGTCACTCCAGTGCATTCCACTATGAAGTCCGCCAGGGCCTGTCCTCTTATGGTCGTCCTCGAATGATAAGTGATCTCGAATTTTTTGAGTTCAATGGCCCATTTTAGTAGCCGACCCGAGGCTTCTGGCTTGGATAAGACTTGTCTTAGTGGTTGATCGGTCAATACATGGATGGGGTGCGCCTGGAAGTAAGGTCGGAGCTTTCGAGATGAGTGGATTAGGCTAAGAGCCAACTTCTCCATCAAGGGGTATCTCGATTCTACCCCCAACAACCTTTTGCTGACAAAGTACACAGGCCTTTGCACTTTTTGTTCTTCTCGGACGAGTACGGCGCTGATGGCGTGCTCGGTCGTAGCAAGGTACAGGTACAGAACTTCTCTCGTGATGGGTTTCAACAAGATAGGGGGTTCTACGAGGTGCTTCTTGCTCCTGAAAAGCTAACTCGCATTCTTCTGTCCACTCGAACTTCTTGCCCCCCCTCAGAAGGTTGAAAAATGGAAGACAACGGTCTGTAGATTTCGAGATAAACCTACTCAGTGCCGCCATCCTTCCAGTCAAACTTTGGACATCCTTATGCTTTCAAGGTGAGGGCATATCAATCAGAGCCTGGATCTTGTTTGGATTTGCTTCTATTCCCCGGGCATTTACGATGAAGCCTAGGAATTTTCCCGAAGATACTCTGAAAGAGCACTTATGAGGGTTGAGCTTCATGTTATACCTCCGTAACATGGCGAAGCATTCTTCGAGGTCGTCCACATGGTTATTGTTATGTTGAGATTTAACTAACATATCGTCAACATAAACTTCCATGTTATTGCCTATATGTTCGAAGAATATCATGTTTACGAGTCGTTGATAAGTGGCTCCAGCATTCTTAAGTCCGAACGGCATGACATTGTAGCAATACAACCCTTTGTCCATCACGAAACTCGTATGCTCTTGGTCAGGGGCATGCATGGCAATCTGATTATATCCAGAATAGGCGTCCATGAATGACATAAGTCCATGTCCTACCGTGGCATCTACGAGCTGGTCGACCTGAGGTAAGGGGAAGCAGTCCTTAGGACAGGCCTTATTGAGGTCCGAGTAATCGATACAGGTTTGCCATGTCCCGTCAGGCTTCGGAACTAGCACCGGGTTGGCTACCCAATTGGGGTAGAAAGCATCCCGGATGAATCGGTTTGCTTTCAACCTATCGACTTCCTCTTTTAGGGCTTTCTTCCTGTTGTCATCCAGTAGTCTTCGCTTTTGCTGCTTCGGGGGGAAGCTTTTGTCAATATTCAAAGCGTGGCTCGCTACATTCGGACTTATCCCTACCATGTCCAAATGCAATCATGCAAAAACATCCTGATTCTTTTTCAAAAAGAAAATTAATTGTTATTTCGTTTCTTCGGGAAGGTTTTTCCCTACCTTTACTGTCCTCGAGGGGTCTGCTTCCTCGAGTTTGACCTCTTCAATCTCTTCCAGTGGTTCGAGGTCAGCTCTTTCCTCTATTCTTGGATCGATTTCTTCGTCTATTTCGAGGATTGTCTCATCCTTATTCTAAATTATGACAAGCGTTTGTGCACTCGTCTGCTTCTTTCCTCTAATGGAAATGCTATAACATTCCCTCCCTGCCAGCTAGTCTCCCTTCAGTGTCCCGATGCCACTAGAAGTCAGGAACTTGATGGCCAAATGCCTCACAGATGAAACTGCCCCCAACCCTACTAGGGCGGGTCTCCCGAGCAGCACGTTGTAGGCTGATGGTAGGTCCACTACTACGAATTACATCATCTTGGTTATTGAGATTGGGAAGTCTCCCAAGGTCACAGGGAGCTCGATGGAACCCATACAGGAAATCCCTTCTCCAGAAAAGTTGTACAACGTCGTTGCACAAGCCTTTAGGTCACGAAGTGCGAGTCCCATCTTTTCTAAGGTGGCTTTATAAAGGATGTTCACCGAGCTCCTGTTATCAATCAGGACTCGGCGAACCCTCTTGTTCGTGAGCTGAAGGGTGATGACCAGTGGGTCGTTGTGAGGAAATTGGACATGGGACACATCGTCCTTCGTAAAGGTTATAGGTTGAGATTCAATCCTTTGGTATTTCGGAGCTCTAGGTTCGGGTTCATAAGGGGACCCGTCGCCAGTTTTTAGCTCATTTACATTCACTTTTGGTCATTCTTGTCTGATCCTGCGAGATGAGGCCTGCCCGAGATGGTTACAACGTCTTCTCCATCAATCGGTGGGGGTCTCTCATCTTCCCTTGCTCGGGAGTTTCTATTTTGAGCAGGCAGTGGTGCAGCTGTCTTCTGGCTGGTAGAAGCCTGGTTATTGTTCTGATTCCTTACATACTGCCTGAAGTATCCTCTCGAGATCAGACCTTCGATCTCGTCCTTCAGTTGCCTGCATTCATTGGTTGTGTGTCTGGTATCTCTATGAAATCTGTAGTATTTGCTGGAGTCTCTTTTGGATTTATTGTTTCTCATGGGGTCTGGACGTCTGAAAGGGACCTGGTTTTCATTAGCCAGGTAAATATTCTCCCGAGACTCGTTGAGCTCGGTGTACACCTTGTACATAGAGAAATACCTTTCTCCTTTTTTCTTCTTTCCCCCTTCCGCCTAGGTGTTACTTCCTTCATTCTTCTTTCTTTTGGAAGGTCTTTTTGCAGGGGGTTTCGAGGATGATGGGTCCACCGAGGTCGAAGCAAAGTTCAAGGTTGTCGTTGTAGTTATGGGCTGAGAGGCCATATTCAGCGTTGACCTCGCCTCCTCTACATTGACAAACCTCTAAGCTCGCCGATTAAATTCGGTTATGGACCTCACAGGTTTCCTCTGCATATCTTCCTAGAGGGGACTTCCCGGCATTACCCCGGCTCGGACAGCCATTAAATGGCCGCTATCGTCTTGTTGACGTGGTTCTTCGCCAACAGGAAATTAAGAAAAGAAGAGAAAGGGATTAGTGCTTATGTTGAACCGAAATAGATATACGATCTTAGGAAATGAAATGGTGACTCAAAGTACGTTTTTTAAGTGGTTCAAAGGTTAAAAGCCTTCTACTCCACTAGTCAATATTATTGCTATATACTGGATATTTGATTACAGGGTATTTCTTACAATAATGAATCCAACCTCTATTTACTCCCAGGGTCTCCATATTTATAGGAGAAGGCACCTGGGAGTTGGTAAGAAGGTCATCCCGTGACCTTCTTACCTTTCGTATCAACTCTGTGACATTCATGATTAATTCCTAAACCTGACACATAAGTGTGGTCAAATCAATAGGTAAGGGGATAATGGGCCTCACGGCCCAACCCAGTCGTGGGTGTCTGAATACGCACGTTTACGTTGCGTATTCGAGAAGTCAGGGATATATCAGACACGTGATGTCTTATATATGCACGTTTACCTTGCGTGGTTGACTTTATAAAGGGTCATAGCCTCAAACTCTAGCTCGTACCACGAGCTGGATACTTAACTCGACCTTCGGCCTTCAGAGCCCGGACTCAGTCCTTAAGTAACCAGAGGCGAACCCTCAGGTTACCTCGAGCTAAGGAAGTATGATCTTATGATGGCAACTCTGGTTTTGGGGATGTCCACGAGATAATCATGCTTAGGCCGTAGCTCAGCTCGCTAATCAGCCCGTGGGAAAATCAAGGCGTACACGTCTAAATCACGAGCTCGGGCGATTTCCAGATTGAACCTTGTAAGGTAACTTTTCAGTGTTTCATTTGGTTGTTGCTAGATATTGGTCAAGGCGGATGCCTCGGGCCTTATTCCAAACATGGCTCTAAATTGCTTCTTGAAATTTCTAGACAACTGATCCCAAGTAATTGAATGCCTCTTATATTTTTCGAACCAGTTTTTTGCTGGTACTGTAAGCGAAGTTGGAAACAGCATGCATCTGAGCTCGTAGCCCATATTACTTGCTCTCATAATAGTGTTAAACGTACTTAAGTGACTGTATGGGTCGGACTTCCCCTCAAATGGTGGGACGTGAGGAATCCGAAACCCTTGAGGAAACGGAGTGCTGGAAATATGGGGGGCAAAGGGTTCAAGTTCCTCGTCAGACTCTTCGTCCCGATCCCTTATTCCCTCATTCTGTAAGAGCCTGAATGCTTTTTCTAATTGATCAATCCTCTCTAGGACTGGATCCACGGGGGGTCTAACCTGAAATTGTTTATCATTGATCATAATTCCAGGTTCGCGCCTTCGCATAGGATCCTTGCATCCATTTAGCCGATCCCTCAGATCTGGGTTCGTGGGGTTACCATTACCCCAATTCTGATTCAGGTGTTCCCGTAAGTCAGGGTGGTCCCTTTGATTCTCAGTATTTCTGCATCCTCGGTTATACATACTGACCAATCTTGTGTCTTCTGAGCCTTCGCTGGCAAGGCTCGTCGCATAGTTGTTTCGAGATGGGGTCCTTTCAGGTTGTCTCGTCTCTATAGTGTGAGACCGAGACATTTGGCTTCTTGTAGGCTGGGTGCCTCTACGTTCTCTAGCAGTTTCCCCATTCCCATGTTTCCGTCCAGCCCGTCTTTCCCTATCACCCTGAGTTGGTTATGTGTTTCTCCGAGGTGGTGAGGGATATCTGATCGACGACGGTGGGTGTCATATGGGTGATGGTGGCTGCCACCCATTTCGGGGACTGGAAGGTCCCGAGTTTGCCTGTGCTGGTTCGGGAACACTCTGCGCGTTACCAGGATTCTAGGTTCGAGCCGCCGCGGGGGCTCGATTATTCCCAGTTTCGGTTGGTAACTCAACAGTTGAGTTCACAGGAGCTCCGGCCCGGGTGTTTCTCCGGGGCCTTGAGGGAGCAGGTTGTTCTGGCGGTAGCGGAGGTTGCTCCGTTCTTTGTGTGGCAGCATTTTTGTGAGGTCGCCCTCGGGGCCTGCAGGGAGGAACATGAACATCTCGCGGAGGTGGAGCTTGGGCCTCAGGCGGAGGTGGGGGCTGAGCCGCCTGCGCTTCAGCAGCCAATCTGGCCAGCTCCTCGTTTCGTTTTTTGCCGCCGCCAACTGCTTTCGCAATTGACGGTTTTCAAGCTCCACGATAGATACATATCGCTCAGGGTTATAGTACATGTCCTCGTCCTCCCTGGGGGCCGGTGGTGCAGGTGGTCCTCGAGAGTCAGAGGATCCACTCCTCTCATCCGGCTCCGGATTCATCATTGGCTGTTTCCCAGGGCGTCGTGGATAGCTCACTTCTTCTTCAGGAATATTAGGATCATTCACGACCATAGTTGATTCGGGGAGGCTTTTTCAATTGACTAGACTCAGATTCGTATTGCTTAATGCGCTCTCAATGAAAGCACCAAACTGTTGATGCCGTTTTTCGTCAACTTAAATCGCAGAGCAATTAAATAATATAAACTACGGTGCGAACGAATAGTAAAGAGGAACAAGAATATTTTTTACGTGGTTCAGCAGTTAAATCTGCCTAGTCCACGAGTTTGTATTATTAAGATTCAGAGTTTTCTGGGAATTCTTCAAGGATGAATTACCCAGAGTTTTCGATTCCCCCTTACAAATGGTCCTTCATTCTCTACTTATAGGGAAGGTTACAAAGTCCGTTCCCACATATTTAAGGAAGATATTATGTGTATCAATTTAAAATAATGACATTAAATGCTATATCTTCTATATACAAGGAAACGTCCCCTGAAGACTCGGGAATGAATAACAAACTAAATAATATCCCCTAAATATGGGGTTTAACAACAATAAATATGTCCACACATACACAACGGGCTATCTTAGGTGACTCATTGAATCTTCGAGGTCAGCGACCGACCTTGTGACTGTCAAGACTCACAAACTTGTCATCTTACTCCAAGACCTACTCGAAACAGATAAATACTATCGAGGCTGTCTCACTCGAGCTTGCACTTCTTAAGCTCGGGCTATTCAATTCGAAGGCACTCAATAACGGACATATCCCGATGTCATGCCATTTCGAGCCTAGAAAGAATCCCGAGGTTACGTCTTCGAGATTGTCATATTACTTTAGAGGTTTTACAACTGGACCAAACAATGTGTTTCATATATTTCGAGCTCATACCTGACGAATCCAGTATTTCGAGGCCATAATCTCTGGTCTCGAAATTTGGGTGTAACAACAATTTTATGCAATTTTATGTTTTTTTTTTTTTGGAAAACCTAAATTCTAAGGAAGACTAAGGCAAAGAAAATAAAAGCCTAAACTAAGCAACAAAATAAACAACACAAAAATAAAATAAAGAAAAGAGAATTAAAGTGAAGATAGAATAACAAGCTTAATCTTTTCTTTTAAATATGTATTAAACTAAAAAAAAATATAATAGAAATTAGGAAAGAAAAATGGAGTAAGAATTAACTAAAAAGGAAAAAAAATTATATAAATATATATATGGTTCTTTTTTTTAACCAAAAGAAAGGAAATTGAAAAAGAAAAAAAATTAAATAAATAAATAAAAATTAAAGAAAGGAAATTTAAAATAAGAATAAATATATATTTTTTTGGATTTTTTTTATAGATATGTATATATATATGAATATTTATAATATAAATATGTTTTTTTTTGTTTTACCAAAAAAGAATAAAAAAAGAAAAACAAAAGAAAATATATCTATACATAAAAAAAATTTGTTTATGATTTTTTTTAGTTTTTTTTTCTTTTTATTTTTGTTATAATAATAATCTAATTAACTGAAAATTAGTAAATAAAAAAGTATACTAACACAATATTTATTCCAACAAAAACACAATTAAAGTTACTAATATTTTTGTAAAAATTTCAATAATACCTTTGAAAACTACCTCCCCGGTAACGGCGCCAAAATTTGTTTAACGCCCAAATCGTGACAACCACTAAGTGGTGATTGTAGTATAATCAGGCGGTCGATCCACAAAACGGTAACCTAAAATCAAAAGATTAGTAGAAAATAACACAAAAAAAAATTAGTAACAAGAAATAAATAAGAAATGGAAATGGAAATGAAAATGAAAATGAAAAGAGGTTTGAGGTTTCGGTATTGTCTTTTTGATAAAGTGATAAAATGAGATAAATGAAATAGATGTACGATGTAATCAAGAGTTTGAGAAATGGAAATGTTTCAAGAATCATCCATATGCTTGTTTAGTTACTTGGTTACTTGATTTACAAAAAAAAAAATACACAAGTAAATAGTTCACATCCCAACACTTACTTGGAGAATCTAACATTAAAGTCCATATTATTTTCTAACAAAAGTCCATTTGAGTTATAAAGTTCTTTACTTTGAAAGCGCAATTCTAATCTTATGAAAAATCTAAAAATGACAAAATACCCAAAGACAATAATTTAATAGAAGATTAGACATAAAATTATGTATCAATATTACTTTTACTAATTAGAAGTACATAGAAAGAGCATGACTAATCCTATATACTATTAGCATAAGTAAATAAAGATAACAAAATAGATAGAAATGAAAGAACATAAATAACTCAAATATTTTACATTAAGAACATAGTAAATCAAAGTAGCAAAATAACATTACTAGCATATGGAATCATCCCTAACCTTCCTAGGAAGATTAGGCCATTATGCTCATGATTCTCACAAAATTCTAAGAAGAAAGTGAGTAGAAATTTTGCTATAGTTTCTTTACTCTAAAATTACATACTAAGTGTGAAGAATGAGTCATTATTTATAGAGGAATGACTAAAAAAAAATTAAACAACAAAATGGGGTTTACAAAATAAATCTGAAATATTAAAAATAAAATATGATTTTGAAAAATCAAAAAAGAGTGTCTGGTAAAAATGCTATTTTTCAAAAACACCAAAAAAGATGAGCTTTCAAGCTCAAAATCGCAATTTTGCAAGGCTCAACACCCACAAAATATGGGTTGAAGGTGGCTGATGGTACAAGAGGGTTTTGACCCACTCCCAGCCAATGGGGAGGTGCCACGTGGCACTGGGTTGAAGAGAAGGCTGGCTGAAGCTTGAGTGAGGCGTTGGGCTGGAGGAGACAAGGCTCACGAGTCATCTGGAGGAAACTTTGCTGGGCCTGGGAGCTGCGTTTGGGCCGCTGGAGGGTGGCGTTGGGCTTTGATAACTCTATATTTTAGAGTTATTAATTGAGCTTTTGAACTTAAAAATTTAAGTGAAATAGAGTGTTTGTGTTATTATTGTGTGGTTTTAGTCATTTTGTCTTTTAATTTTGTTTGTGTATTCTGTTTTAATTAATGATAACTCTTGTGGAAAATAATGGGAGTATATTCTAAAAATGTGGTATCTATTTTGAAGGCAAAAAGAAAGGGTGCTTGGAAAGCTTAGTGAAACATGTGCAAGGAAATCATCTTGGAGCAGAAATTCTGGCATTTTGTTGTAGCATCAGTCAACTTTGCTGCAGCAAAGTGTGTACAGCCAGCAACATAAAGTTTGCACATTTGGCAAGTGATTAAATGAGGGGGAGAGACTTGAATAGTGTGAGGATGAGGTGGAAAGGAGCTGAAAATTTTTGAAAAGAAGAGTGGTCCCCACGTGTAGAAGAAAAAGAAAGGGTTTATACCCAATTTTGGAGCCCTAGAGAGTTAGTTTTGATCTTTTCAACCTTGGAGTAGCCACCATTTTGGAGAGAGAGCTACCATTGTAGGGAGAAAAACACCCAGAAAAATGAAGAAAAAGAAAAAGAAAAAAATATTTTATTTGAGTGTTAGTTTTAGGTTTGGTATTTTCCTCTAGTAATTTTATTTAGAGATTTGGCAAAAATCAAGAGGAAGAAGAAGGGGATTTTGGGGGAAAAGCTTGGAGTCTTGTGACAAACTCCATATGGGTTTTTCTTTTTTATCTTTCTCTAATTTAGAATTTTGTATTTTTGCACATCTATTTATGAGTTAATTTTTATTTTGCTAGTATTATTTTCTTGACTTGAAATTGTGATTTGATACTTTGTTGCATGAATGTTTTGGTGGATGAGTTTTGTTCATTCAAGTGTGTATATTGCCTAATGCTTACTTTTGTTTGATCACAAATTGTTGGTTGATGAATTAATATTAATTCTGGAAAGGTTAATGATAATGGACACAAACTTGAATGATGCAAGTCTTTAATTTCTTAGATTTGGATTTGTGATTGTATAGGGATATATTATCACCTTGCATGACTTAGAGGAATTGTACTTATATTATTATTCTTGAAATTAATTGGGCATAGGAATATGCTAATTAATTAAAGAACCAAACCATAAACACTTTGGAAAAAGGATTATGAAATTTAAATTCCTGGTCAACTTTGCCCAGTTGCTATAGCATTCCTCTGCAACATTGTTACCATAATTGTATTTTTAGGACAATTTAATAATTCTAGCTTGTTTCTTCTCTTAATTTTTGTTTGTTAATTTTATTTGCTTTTCATTAATTTAGTTTTATCTTATTGTTTTACTTTTATTTGAAACCAATTTGTGAGTAATTAATTTTGTGAATTAATTTCCAATTTTCAATCCCTGTGGAAACGATACTTGACTTATCACTTTATTACTTGTTTGACGACTGTCTATACTTGCACACACTATTAATTTCGCAACAAGTTTTTGGCGCTGTTGCTGGGGATTGAATTTAGTGAAATTTTTGTTTGTTAAAATCAATTGCTTGTCAATTTGGTTTCTTATTTTTCATTTGTTTATTTTTATTTGTCCTAGTTCCTATTTACGCATGTTTGTTTAGTTCTTTTGCGAGGTACTTGAGATGTCTCATAGGCAAGTATTCATTAACTTTGTTCAACATGACTTGGAGCCTTTACATAGAGCATGGCGGAGATACAAAAATTTGTTCATGAGGTTCCCTTACCATAGTCTCTCTAGAGAGTGTTTACTTGAAGTCTTTCTCAATGGGTTGCATGCCACCACAAGAGAATGGGTAGAAAGAGGAGATGGTACCACCAATTTCTACCAATTATCCATTGATGAAGCATATTGGATGTTGAAGATATGGTGGAATATGATGAGTGGTATTGCTTGCTTTCTCCAATAACCAACCAAGTTTTGGAGAACAATTTTAGCCATATGGAGCCTACTTTTGAAGATTGCACTCAAGAATTATGGGAGGAAACATTGGAGGATTTTCAAGATTTTATCATAGAAGAGGAACCTCACCAAGTTGATCAATCAAGTTCGTTTGAGGCATTGATGAGGGAGTTTATGGCTAAAAATGATGCCTTGATTCAAAGCCAAGATGCATCCTTGAAGAAGTTGGAGAATCAAATTGGGTTATTGGCCAAAGAGTTGCTTGGTGATATGCACACAGTGGTAAAATTACGAAATTGCCTCCCGGGAAAACAAATATTACAGATGACAAGCATATTGGAACCAAAGTTTTTGCTATCATTCAAACAAAAGTTGAAGCTAATCCTTCTGTCGTAACATGTCAGATTCTTATGGCTAATACCATATGTAAAGTATTATTTGATTCGGGTGCATCTCATTCATTTATTGCTAGTAAAACTGTAAATCTTGTAAATGTACCTAGTTAATTGTTTAATTTGGGATTTGGGACCATGTTACCTTATGGATAGGTGATAATTTCTAGAAGTTGGGTTAGAGTTGTACCTTTATGGGTAGACGGGAGGGAATTGTTTGTAGATCTGATTGTATTAGATTTATTTGATTTTGATGTAATTTTGGGAATAGACCTTTTTTCAAAATATGGAGCGTCTATCGATTGCAAGCGCAAGAAGGTAGTATTTTCACCAGAAAAAGGGGAACTGTTTGAGTTCAAGGGCACAGGCAAAAAATATCATAAAAAATTAAAAATAATTTTAAAAATTAAAAAACTTAATACCTAAATTAAATGTAAACAAAAAATAAATTAAATTAACATAAAAATTAAACTGAATTAAACTTTAAACAAAAAAACAAATTAAATTAACTTAAAAATTAATCGTGTTCTATCGTTCATCTCCATAATTCATCGCTCATCTCCATGATTCTTCTTCCAAATATAGAGATAAAAATAATATTGTTCATCAATGACATATTTTCATTTTCAAACTATTATTGTCAAATACATATCATCATTCAAATAATACCATCAAAATTCACAAAGTCAATATCTTAGATTTGGGATTCAAAGATATCACTCATCCATTCTTGAAAACAAAAATACAAATCTGAAGCAAAACAGCTCAAACAAAAATCTGTACAACAAGTTGTCGTTATTCATATGAGAATGAGAGCAACAATGTGCATCTTCATACACCCAAACCTACATCAATTTGATTTTTGTTTGTTTGAAAAATCTAAATTAATTTTGGCTTGTGTTCATCTCCCATTGTGCACCTTCAAACACCCAAACCCACAAAAACCCAGACCCACAAACACCCAGCTTCGACAACCTCTACCTACGACAACCTCCTTGCCTTCACCTCACCTGAGATCTTCTAAACCAGACATAAATCCGTGCATAAAGAAATGTGGTAGGCAAAAAAAAAAACCAGGTCTGAAAAGTAGAACCCAACCTCTCACTTTTCCTTGCCTCACCTCGCTGATAACTCTACAAAATAGAGTTATTTTACCACTTTTTATGTGCTAATTGTTGCTCAGTTCTTGAGTTTTTAATTGATTTATTAAGTTTTAAAGTAATTTTGAATTTATTAGGTTTATTTTTAATTTTATACATTTTTGTGTATTTTTATAGTTATTTGTTGTAAAATGTCGTAGTTTAATCATTTGAATTATTGTTGTTTAGTTATAGGTCAAAAAATGTCATTTTATTGAACTTAAATGTTAAATATAAATTAAGTTATAACTAATATTTTCAAAGAATTAAATTGATTTATTTTATAGTTGAAAATATTTTATTATGATTTATTTTATATTTATTTTGTAAGGAATTTATGGTATTTTTGGGCTTTGAAAAGTGAGGAAAAGAATAAAGAAAAGTGGTATTTTTGAAATCAAACCCAAGCCTCCAGCCAAGCCCATTGGTTGGCCGAGCCTGCCACTCACTCGACCCAGCCACCAGGGCCCGCCTGGCCCATGCCTCCAATTCCAGCTTCAGCCGTGCACCTCCAAGCAACACTCCTGCCATCCACACCACACCAGAAGCTTGCCTCCAACCGGCCCAATCCGCCAGGACCAACACCCCATCACGCTTGGCACTGCAAGTAGCTGAAGCTCCCACCCGAAGCCTTGCTCAAGCCCAGTCGGCCCACACAAACACCCTTCAGCCCACTTTCAGCCCAGCTACTTCAGCCAGGCCCACGCCCTTGCCAGCACCTCACCAATCCAAACGTGCAGCCACCCAACGCCTGGCCCTTTCCACCCAGCAGCCAGCCCCTGCCCCAACACCATAAGCCACCTTCTTTTCCCTTCTTGAGCCCACAAAAGCATATATGTACTCTTGTCCCCTTTGTCCAAAAATACTATTTTTTTTACCCAAACGTTTCTACACATTTACCCCAAAATCATCATTACACCCTACAATTTACCCCTATTTGCCATATTATAATTATTTAAATTAATTATTTTAATACCCTTTTTTTTTGCTATAAATAAGGGAGTTTAGTGCTTAATTTTGGGAGAGGTTACACTACACACTTATCACATTTCAAGACCTCTCAATTCTCTTCATCTTCTTCTTCCTTTTGGTTAATTTTCAATGTATTTTTAGAGGAACAATTTGGGGGTTTTCCTCCAAATTTTCCTAGTTATGTTTGTAATTTTTTTGTTTGTATTTTTTATTCTAGTTATGAGTTTCTAAACTTTTTATGATTATTAAGGTGATGATGAAACAATATGTAACTAGATAGTGTTTATTTTGTATGCTGATTTTCCATTTTGTGCAACAAAGTTTATGGATTTTCTTTCATCTTAAATATTTTGTATTTTAGATTGTTAGAACATATTTACACTTTGTTATTCATTAGTGCAAAAACATAATATTCTTTGTGTAAGATGTGTCATTAAATTGTACACATCCAATGATTAGAACAAAAATATTATGTTTTGCCTTATAAATAATGTTCATTGATTTATTTATTATTTCATTAGATTGATTTACACTAAATGCTTTGAAATTATAATTTTTAAAAGTGAAGATAGATCCTATATTTTTATAAAAACTTGTGCTTAAATAGAATATCTAATTTAAATAAGTAATGGTTTGATTAATTTCTACTATTACTAAAACTTGGAAATCAATGTACTTTTAAATATTATTGAATTTATATTTTGTGGATTCTATTATCTTAATAATCGTTCTTTTACTATCTTGTTTAAAATTATTAATTTAGTTATATATATTGTCTTTAATATCTTTATTATTATCTTTTATTTTATTTTCATTATACAAAAAATTTCATCAATCTTTGGGGCTAGGTTAGAATTTATTAATTTTTCTTTAAAATAGTTTTCTTTTCGATTTTAGACAACTCATTTGGGTTCGATCTCGTGCGTACACGAACACTATATTTCATATACAATCCGTGCGCTTGCGAGTTATAAATATTTAAAACATACCCGTTTTGAGTCCATCACTCGCCTAGGCTCTTCCAAACTCAGTCTCGACATCACCATCTTCCATAGTTTCCAGCCTTAAGCCTGTCGCGAAGAGAGAGAAGAAAAGCTTCAAGCATGGACGAAAAAAAGAAAGAAGAGGGAGAAGAAGAAGAATCGTGAAGAGAGAGAAGAAAAGAAAAATATCTACTTAATTTTGTTTGAAATTTAATTTAGGTATTAAGTTTTTAAATATTTAAAATCATTTTTTATTTTTATTATATTTTTAAACATTTTTATTTAATTTTTAAATCTTTAAATGATTTTTTTAATAAAAATAAATAATAAATAACGTTGACCAATCAATGGCTACCACATGTAAGTTTACTTGGCAATTAACGATAAGTACATACGGCCACCAAAAATGTTGACGGAAGGTATTTTAGCCGCAAAAAAAAAAAACTTAAGTATTTAAGTATTATAAAGTGAAAACTTAGGTATTTTCCTGCAAATATTCCTAAAACAATCATAAATATGAAAAAAAATCCAAAGTTTAATTATTGAGTTAGTTATTTGAGATATTTTTATTTATTATAATATTGCATATTTACAAATATAAATGTTTAAATTAAACTATTTATTATTTTTTTAACAAAAATCCTATTAATCACGTTTTTCTCTTTTTTAAAGTTTAGTTATATACATTAGATTTATTCAAATATCTACAAATTTAATTATTAGACTTTTTGTATATTACATAAGGAAAAATACAAGACTCGTGTGTTTTGCCCGAATACTCAATTGGCTCATATGTTTTGTTAAATGACAAAACGAACTATATGTTTTACAAAATAGAACAAAATGAATCACTGAACTCGATTTTGGTCAAATAATTTATTAATATGACTAAAATGCCCTTGAGTTTTTTTAATTAATGAATTAAATTATATGAAATAAAATAAAAATGAAATATTTCATTTATTATTGAATATTGAATTATATTATATTAGTTTTAAATATTAAAAATTTAAATAAAAAATCAAAACAAAATTAAAACTTAATCTTTATCTTAAACTTAATTAATTAAATTGAAATCTTAAATAAAACTTAATCAAAACTAAAACGAAATAGAATTAAAACAAAAATCTACATTTTTTCCCTTCAATTCACACCTAATTTCATAAAATTTGGGGTATTTTGGTCATGTTGAAAAATATTTTGACCAAAATTTAGTCTATGGTATTATTTTGATCCATTTTGCATAACATAGGAGACGATCAAGTATTCGGGCAAAACATATGAGCCAAACTGGTATTTTTCAATTGGGATCTTTATAATTATATACCTATAATATAAAATAATTATAAAAATCACTTACAAAATTTTATTTACAAAAATATCTTGCCACGTCATTAAAAAATACTAGATTTTAAAAGTAATATACATGAATTTGAAACTTTCCCGAAATCTCAATTTTTTCATTTTTCTGGGTTTAAAAAAGTAACATTTTAATTATTTATAACTAGAAAATATAACCGCGCTCCGCGCAGTTTTTTTATAATTATTAAAACATATATATTTTAAAATATTTTTTGGGAGACTCTGGGGTGGTGATTCATTTTGACCATACTCGTACAACATGTTCTTTATATAGACACGTGAAGACATCTTGACCATAATTTTTTATTTCATGATGGTGTTCACCGTTATTGTATAGCGAACCTCCTGTAGATTTTTGAAAAATTCTGACAAATTTTAAAGTACTGAAAACAAAGTTCAAAAAGCTTGTTGTACATTTACTTTTATTTATTATTATTATACGCTTTGCGTAGTTCTTTTTATAAAAAGTCTAAATTATGTATAAGAAAATTTATATTTTGTGTAAGATTTATTTTGGCCAATTACTTGTTTGAAGTCTTTATTTTTAAAAATTAACTTTTAGATCTCGTGTTTTGTCAAAATAATAAAAATTGGAATTGATAGATTGATTATTTGAACATTGTATTTTTGCTCATTACCTGTTTTGACCCTATGTTTTTTAAAATGAACCTTTGGACCATGTATTTATTTAAAATGTTCAAACTTCTTATGAAAATTAAATTATATATTTATATAATTTTTGTTTTCTGTAAGGGTTCACACTATTTTGAACCTTGTATTTTAGTCGATCACCCATTAGAACTTTTATTTTTACAAATTAACTTGTAGACCTCAAGTTTTGTCAAAATATTAAAATAGAAATAGATAAATCTATTATTTTAACACTATATTTTGGCCGATTACTCATTTTGATTGTTTATTTTTAAAAATTAACCTGTGGATCATATATTTATTCAAAAGGTTAAAAATTATTTATAAAAAGTAAATTATATAAGTATATATAATTTATGTTTTCTATAAGGGTTCACATCATTTTGAACCTTGTATTTTAGTTGTTTACCAATTTTGACCATTAATTTTTTTTTTTAAATTAACTTGTGGACCTTGTGTTTTGTCAAAAATTAAAAAATAGGAATGTAAAGATATATTATTTGAACCACGTATAATTTGGTTGATTACCCGTTTGAATATTTTATTGTTAAAAGTTAACATTTGGATCCTGTATTTTGTCAAAAAGTTAAAATATAAATAGATAGATTTTATTATTATTATATGTAGATATTTTTATTAAAATAAAAATGAGAAAAAAGAGAACAGACAAAATAGATAAAAAAATTCTTTAATAAATTAATAGCTATAAATTAAAAAAGTAATATAAAAAATGAGAAAAAAATATTGTTTACTTATATTTATAATTTAATTAAATAGTTGTTGTAATGAAATATCTAATCAAATTTAAATTCAAAATATACATCGTTGAAATAAATCAAATTCTATTCACTTTGGAATAAAAAAACATAATTATAATATAATAAGAAAAATAGATATATAGATAATTGAAAATTATTACGTAATTTTTAATTAATTTTTTTAGTATTTTTCAATAAATAAGTAGTTAAGATATTTAAACTAAATAAATTTTTAATCAAATTAATATGTATATATATTGATATTTTTAATTGTTAAGATATTTTAGAAAATAGAAAATGAATAAAAAAATTAGATTAAATGAGAAAATAGAAAGAATGATTTGAAGAGATTTTAGAATGCCACATAATATCGTTGAAGCTCTCCTTTATATATATATAGATGTTAATAAGTTACCAATTAGTTATTTTTTTCACCATCTTTTATACCACTTTTTTTAATTTTTTTTAAATTTTCTTTTTGTTTATTTTTTCATAGTAGAGGGCCCCCTCTCTCTATCTCTATTCACTATACTTTTTTTTATTAGTTTCTTACTCTCTTATCTTTAATTTCAAAAAAAATTTCCGGCCACACCGCTAGTCGATTGGGCTTAAAAGTGGTACCATCGCGACCTACTCTTCAAGGTGATCGTTTTGATATGTAGGAAACATATGTTTTTTTGCCATCACCGGAGAAGATGACGAGAATAAAAAGCAACCTTTTATTTTATTTTTTATATTGTGTTGACCAAAAAGTAACTAAGTTTTAATCTTGATCAAAATTTAATATACTAAAAGTTGTATTCTTATTTTACATTTATAAGATATTATATTGTATTCTAAACAACTTAAATTTATTTAAAAATATTCTAAGTATTTTTTTTTTAAATAGATTCTCTAGGACATTGTTTCGTAATTTTTAAATAGAATATATAAAAAATTACTCTATAGTATAGTAAAAGTAACTTTTAATAATATGCTATATAGTAATTTTTTATATATATATTATTGTGATTCATTAGTTTCTAAAAAATAACTAATCGACAACGTAAAAATATCTTAAGTAATAAGACACCATAATATAACTTCAAAATGACTAATTAGTGTCTTAAGATAAAAAAAAAGTTTCAAAAAATAAGTATTGAAGATAACCAAAATGTATATAAAATAATATGCTATAAAAATAAAATTTTCATAAAAAAAAATAACTAATTGCTAACTTATTAACATTTTAAGTAACTAAAAAATTACTTTTTTAAACCCAGAACAATGAGAAAAACAGAAGTTCAAGAAAGTTTCATATTCAGATATATTAATTTTAGAATCAGGTATTGTTTTGATGATATGTCCAGGGATTTTTATAAATAAAATTTTATAAGTGATTTTTGTAATTAAATTATAAAAAACAATAAGAAATGTAAATTTCTCTTTTCAATTTCATAATAATAAAAAGTTGGGTAATTTTGTCCAAAATAAAAACATATTACTTCAAACGACGTCGTTGTTGACGTGTTACGGGTAGTATGTATATGGTGGTTTATTAGGGTTTTAGCAAAGCTGCTTCCTTTCGTCTTGTAACAACCATGGAGGAAACCTCAACCCCTTCCCCAGCTCCAGCTCCAGCTCCAGCTCCGGCTCCGGCTACAGCTTCATGTTGGAGCAGCGTAGTGAAATCCCAAGCAGCACCTAAGCCCCAAAATCCTACCCCTGAGGCCACTGTCGGCGTCTTCGCTCAAACCTGCAACTCTACCAAAGGCATTGCGGTGGCTGTAGTCGACGCCAACGCCATCATCCAAGGCGGAGAGAAGCTTTCCCAATGTGCCGACAAGTTCGTTTCCGTTCCGGAGGTCATGGACGAGGTCCGCGACCCCGTCTCCCGCCACCGACTCTCTGTAGTCCCATTCTCCGTCCAGTCCTTGGAACCTACCCCCGAATCTCTCAGCAGAGGTATGTGATTCTTTCAATTTTTCAACCTAACAGGATTGGAGATTTGCATTTCAATTGCATCGTGATTTAGTTGAAGATGTGAGTTTGAAGTTTATTTCCAATTTGATCTAAGTTGGAAATTGGAAAGAGTATATATATATATATATATATGTATATCATTGGTTTGAATTGAAAACTATACCCAACTATTTTAGCTTGTATACTTTCCACATTGCACCTCATAAACTATTTCAAACACGGTGTGAAACAATCAGGTTAGTTTGATCATCTACACTTGAAAAGGGACTTAAAATATTGGGTGTCGAATCCATAGAACTTCCCATTTTGGATAATGACACTTGCACTTAAATTTTAATATCAATATTGGGCTTGAGTCCATCAAATTTGCCATCTTGGGTAGTTATGAAGTTTTCATTTCTTCCAAATTTAATCCATTTATTTTCTTTTCATTATTTTGCTGAAGACTTTTGAGTTTTGAGTTAGTTCAATTGAATTTGTTTTTGAATAGTGATTAAGTTTGCGAGAGCGACCGGAGATTTACAGACATTATCAGATGTGGATATCAAGCTCATTGCCCTGACTTATACTTTGGAGGCTCAAATTCATGGTACAAGTCATCTTAGGGAATGTCCTCCAGCTATTCATACTGTTAATGTGAAGAGATTGCCTGAGAAGGAATTGCCTGGTTGGGGTTCCAATGTCCCCAATTTGGAAGAATGGGAAGCTTTGGAACACCAAGGCGAAGATATATCGAATGACAATTCAAGAATCCTGCCCTTGAAAGATTTGAACTTGAATGTGATTTCTGATACTGGTTCTGAGCATCAGCAGGAGGATGATGAAGAAACTGATGGGAGACCAAAAAGATTATATCCTCCTAAGAAAAAGGAGATAAACATTGAAGGGAAAAAGATGGTGGTTGATGGAATAGATGCGTCTCAGGGAGAGTTTGGCGAAGATGCTGGTGACTGGATGCCTGCTGTCAGTCGAAGCACTCATAGAAGATTTCTGAGAAGAAAAGCTAGATGGGAGCATTATGAAGCATTATCTGAAAAAGATAAGATTTCTGAAAAGAATGAGATAATTGGAGAGAACAATGGTGGCCAAGAGAATGGTGTAAAAGAGGGGGAGAATGGTGATAAAGAGGGTGACATACAAGAGGGACAGAATGATGAAGAAAGCCTCTCTACAATCCTGGACCAGATGAGGTTGGAAGGAGATTCAGCAAATGCACTTCAAGATGGGAACGAAAGCGCTGAAAGAGATAGTGAAGAGCTTGACCATTTAGAGCTCTCAAGTGAGATCAGTGATAGTGTTGATGCCTCAAATGCTGGGGATGGTGATAGCAGTGAGCAGAGCTGGACACTCAGATCCTTGTCCGAGTCCAGTGTTGCTTGTATAACTAGTGACTTTGCTATGCAAAATGTTATTCTGCAGATGGGTTTACGCTTGCTGGCACCAGGTGGAATGCAAATCCGCCAGCTTCAAAGGTACTTGAATTTATATTTCATTGGATAAATTAGTGTTCTATTCTTCTCTCTCCAGTTGCATGGGAATGATTTTTAAGCATAATTTACCATGTCAAATTGTATGTATGACCATGCAAACTGTGTTGTAACCAAGGGGCTTTGAGCGTTTGAAGAAACAACTGTCTGTTTTTTTAGGTGGGTTTTAAGGTGTCATGCCTGCTATACAGTGACTGCTGAGATAGGGAGAATTTTCTGTCCCAAGTGTGGAAATGGTGGCACTTTACGCAAAGTAGCTGTTACAGTTGGTGAGAATGGAATTGTTTTGGCAGCTCGACGTCCTCGTATTATACTGCGTGGCACGAAAGTAAGTGTATACGTCACCCACTGAAATGAACATTATTTTGATTTTAGCCTTTTTAAGTTGGTTTCCCATATGGTTTGTAGCAGTTACTTATGGTTTTGTAACTTCCATGTTACAATAATATTTGCGGTTCGGCTATTGTTCTGTCGATGTAATAGTTTGGTTTTAAAGATTCATCTTTCGATCTATATCATATGCTACAAAGATTATCATTCGTTTGGCTTTTTTGGGTTCTATATCAGGTGTGTTATATAAGCTCTGTTGTCCATGTCCTATATACGTGTCTTGACATTTTGCTGTGTACAGTTCTCACTGCCATTACCTCAAGGTGGAAGGGACGCTGTTACTAAGAACCTCATCTTGCGTGAAGATCAACTACCCCATAAGATGCTATATCCAAAGGCAAAGAAGAAAGCAGCAGCTAAAGAGGTTTCATATTATCTTATTTAATGTTTCTCTTGATTATCTGGGAATGTGGTTCTCTTTTTATTCCAAGGGAAGTATCACATGTCTGATTTTAACTAAGGTTATTGCATACTTTTACTTTCAGGGAGATGACCTCTTCATCTCAAGCGACATCTTCAGCCAACACCATAGTGATAAAAGAGCTCCTTTTCAGCCTCCAGTGAGGAAGGCATTAGCTGCTTTCAGTGGCAAGAGAAACCCTAATGATAATCATTACTCTCGTTCCAAGCACTAGTAAATAATGGGATTTGGCTCATCTTCATAAATTTTTATATTCCTTAAATTGTTTTGATATTTGAAAGTCATGTTGCCAAGAAGTGGTCAAATTTTGTTGAGTGCATTCTAATTCTCCCTTTTATAATATTATTTATACTTTTGTCTAGCTCTATACAACTTTCATTTCCTCTTCCAACTGCTTTATTTACTCAAGGAATCTTTTAGTGATTGCATGGAACCTGTGTGCAATTAAAGGCTGCACCCCAATTTAAGATTCTTGTCTCCTTTTCAGCTTTATATTTATGACAGAGATAGCACTCATTCGAAACATTTATTAGATTTTCTTTTTTCTTTTGAAAGCAAAAGTTTATGATACCTCATCCATACACTATCAATAAATATCTGGATTAACATCAGTAACAACTGGCAAGTCCTTTCAAACAAGTAACAAATAAACAAGATACTTTCTGTCGAAGCCAAAACATGGAAAAAGAGAAGAAAAAAAATGCCTATTATGATATATTAATTCGCTTGTTAGTAATTTCAGAACTTTCCTGATCATCCAATGGTATACAAGGAGACTTGTCTTGCATGAAACTCTCAACTCTTCTCTTCAACACAACATTTACAAAGATTAAAACAAAAGGGTAATTTAAAACTCAAGGTGGTGGTGAGTGGGACAGAAAAAGATAGTAGTAAAACTGTATATAATTCTGCTTTACAAGGTGTGTTAGCTTCAACTTCATATTAGGATGAGAGAGCAAGTTCAGCCCATGCTAAAGATGATGACTTGAGCTCGATGGCGATTGTCGTGTCAATTCGGGTCTCCAACATGTTGCATAACACCTGCATCTGCGGTCGCTTGGTGGGATCTTCATTTATGCAAAGATTCACCACCTCACATATGACCATGAGATCTTCATACTTAAAATGTTTCAGTTCAGGATCCACCAAATAAGACATCACTTCTGGCAACTCAATGTACTCCTTGGCCTGCAGCAGAGAGAACCCTTTAGTCCTTGGTACATAATTCATATTCAAAGTCACCTAGAAAAGGGAAAACAAATAATAGAATTCAAATTTTAGAGTTTCATTACCCATTCCAACAAGCAGCCTTTATCTTTACAGTATGGAGCTCTCCCACTGATTATTTCCAGTAAAAGAACACCAAATGCATAAAGATTCCCTTGAATATCGAGGTAGCGAGCTTCCAGAGAATTTGGAAGAACGCATATAGAACCTTGGTTGTCAATGGAGCCTGAATATTTTTCAGACCTAGCAATAATTCCCTTCCAGCTTTCAAAGTCAACAAGCTGCATTTCAATTCAAGGCAGTGTTCTTAAAGTCAGAATTTTTTGGTGATGTCAAATTTGCATTAGCTACATGGAAATTATGATCTACAGCTCATATGAATGAGAAATTGTTCTAATTTAAAAAAATGACAAATTTGAAAAGAAAAAAAAATCATTGGTATACCTTGGGGGAAAAATCTTCTGTAAGGTATACAGCACTAGAATTTAACTCTGATATGGTAAATGGTGGCTCAATTTCTGAGTGAAGATACTTCAATCCTCGAGCAATGCCTATTATAATTTTCATTCGCCGTGTCCAAGACAACTGGCATCCTTCTCCATCTGTAGTAAAATTATCACTTGGGTATGAGCCAGCGAAACATAATTAAGCAAACACATGTTGAAAGGAGAAAGCATCACAACTTACAATGAAGGTGCTCATACAGTGTTCCATTACATGCATATTCAAAAACTAGCATCCTTGTAAATGGAGTGCACTCACTACAATAACCAAGCAACTTCCCAGTATTCTCGTGACTTAATCTTGCCAAATCTGCCACCTGAATGAAAATTAAAGTGGTTTATAACACTTGGTCTTTTAAAAGGAGGTAGCTAGCACTATTAGTGGTAAAATTTTCCTTCATGTAACAGAGAACAATACCTCTTTTTGAAAATAGAGTTCAAGAAAACCAGTCCAATTCTCTTCTTTGAAGCATAGGGATATCACTGCAATCTCAGGCCCACCTCTCATGTTTCCTTTGTAGACAACACTATCTGGTGAAGTCCCAATAATGTTACTGAAGTCTTCACAGGCTACTTCAAGATCTTGTCTACTGAATCTAACTACATCTTTTAACAACTCGGAATCTGCGAAAAGAAAAAAAGAAATTATAGTAAAGTAACCAATAATTATACTAAAAAATCAGCACCTTCAATGACAACAACTCCATTGGAAGATGTGTGGCGTGTACTGACCTATGTATACACTAACGTGTTCCTTCTCGCTTGCTGATTTCTTCCAAGGAATAATAAGGGACGATTTTGTATTGCATTTCTGGATAGCTGTGAGAAGTGCAACTAGAAAGAGAGAGCCCACCATGACTCCTGTCACTACTTCCAGAGCCAGAAGCCAGGTAGGTTTTGATGTTCCCTGATGCTTGGACTGATAATCAAGTGGCTGGTGCTTTTGATTAGCTTCTGCATGGCTTTTGATAGGAGAAACACCATCTGAAAAAAAAAAAAGTCACTCGCAACTAGAAGAATAGATTTTAAATTATAAATGAACATGGATTTCAACATGTATATGAGATAATCCTTAAATTTCAGCTACATAAAACAAGAGAATAATCATTGTCAAATACCACATTGCTTTTTAGGGCGCTGTTTTATTTCTTTATGTTGGAGGCAGTTCCCTTGAAAACTTGTCCTGTATTAAATAATATTGTGAGCAAAGGATTACTAACACTCGAACCAAAGATGACAGGGTCATAAAGGTACCTTGGAAGATAATCCAAGCACTTAGGTATAGTGCCAACAAAGAAGTTGTATGAGAAATCTGCCTTTTGGAACGGAGATGATCGACAGAAACCTGTTGAGTTTGATCCTGGTGCATACCTGAAGAAAAAACAAGTGATAAGAGACAAATTTAAAGGACACTAATCCTAAGATCAATATATGAAATAACGCTTTCTTGTAGCGAGAATTGTTTAGCATGCTTAGACTGTTAATATAACATGCACAGTTGCATGTTACATTCTACATGCACAGTAGGCTTAATCAGTTCCCTCAATGGTTGCAATGCTACTGAAAATAATTATTTAAATGCATGCAGCTAACATTATGTGTTTCTTTGAAGATTTCAATATGACATGACTTGTAAGCATCCATAGTAAAAAGGATTTGTGAAAGATGAAAGAGATATCTAACTTACATTCTATGCATGCTAGAGGTCCAATCAACATTGCCACCAGCAGGAACAGTCCCTTGAAGCCTATTCCTGTCCAACCGAAGCTCCGTGAGGTTGCTCAAGTTTCCAAGCTCAGGAGGAAGATGGCCAGTCAACCCATTGGATTCAAGGTTTCTGCAAGAGTAGAAGTACACTGCACCGGTAAATCAAATCCAAAATGATCCATAAACTGAACTCGAATGAAAATGCATATATTATACTCCTATTACATTTTCATAACACTGGTTAAGTTCCCAAACTCTAGAGGAATTGGACCAGTGAGTTCATTCACTCCCAAGTCTAAGATCCTGAGGTTCTTTAACAAACTCAGTTCCTTGGGAATTACTCCAAGCAGCTTGTTTCCATGCAAAACTCTACAAAAACCAACCAATAAAATCATGCTTCAATTCAGACAACATGCTTCGAAGTTAGAAATAAACATGGTATAGAAAAGAAGAAAAAAGAGTGACAAGTGAAGAAAAAGCATACAGTTCTTGCAAGAAGCTAAGTTGTCCCAATTCTGGAGCAAGAAATCCCCTTATAGATGCCCCAGATATATTACTGCAAAAACAGTTCCAAAACCAGAAACCAAGTTATAAAACCACCCTTTATTAAAACTTCCCAATAGCAAAGAATCTAGTTACAAAAATTTACTATGATTCGTACTAATATAGATAAACCATATCTGATATCTTACATCTTTATAACATGGTCTCGAGACCCAGTGCATGAAACGCCATTCCAGTCACAAGGATCGGTGTCTAAAGCATTCCAATTGTTCAAAACCAGATGTGGGTCTTCATATATAGCTTCCTTAAAAGTTCTAAGTGCCAAAACTGAGCAAAGCCAAGATTTTCTGATCAGAGAAGATCTAGTACATTCACCAACAAAATCCCAAAGACCAAACAGACAATGACAGTACTAGAAATCAAGGAACAACCAAAGATGAATAGAAGTTAAGTGCAACTTATAAGTTTCGTATGATCGTTATAACTTACTAACAATAAGACCCCTTTACAAAGTGATTTTTTTTTATTCCAGTTTTAGTTTTAATGAACTCCAATCCAACAGCACCAAAAAAACAAGATTGACAAACTCAAATACTTGCTTTCTTTCCCTACATTTCCCTAGTAACCAAACAGAGATTTACAGAATTCGGGATCTGAGAAAGAAATGCTAACACAGAAATGCATACCTTCTTTTTGTACAAATGCCTCACAGACCACAATAAGAACCCCAGATGTCAAAAACAAAAGCAGATACTCAGCAAGTGACCTCATTTTCACTCAATTTCCCTCGACCACAGAAGACCCAAAAGAACTCATTACCCAAAACTTACCAAAAAAGAAAATAAAAAAGAAAAACCAATGAACTTGTAAAGATGATATTTTTATGAGAAAACAAAGACTACCCGAGGTCAAGATCCTACTAACACTTCAATCCAACACTATAAAATGGATTGGTTTCTGATACACAAATATGAAAACGAAAATGGAACCCAGAAGAAAAAGAAAGAAAATAAACTAACCACTACATAGTTTTAAACCCAAGATTCAGCAACTACCCACCATAGCCAAATCACTGAACAAAATGAAAACTAACCCAAAATTTTGGATGGTGATAGGAACCGGAAATCCAACTAGAAAAAAAACTTGGACTCAAAGACAGGTTTTTTTAATGCTAATTTGCAATAGCTATAACCAGTTAAAGAAGAGCCAAAATAACAACAAAGGATTTTGAAATAAAGGATAAAGAAAAAAATGAATAATATATGGATAACAAAATCACTTATGTAAGGAGAGAGAATGTTTCCTTTTTAAAATGGCGCTATTTTAATTTATATTAGAACTACTTTTATTTTCTTTACAAAAATTAAAATTTTATGTTTAAATAAATAGTAAATTAGTGGTGTTTTTTTTGGGTGACTTATGGGTTAATTATATAAATATATCTCATGACGATATTATAGCTAATGACAAGACAAAATGAAATTTATATTTCTCGGGTGATTTTGATTGGGTGTGACTCAGACCATTCTAAAGTTATAGGCTTTGCCCATCAGATTATTAGTAATTAGAGAAGCAAACTTTTCAATTTTGTTTTGAGTACTAATAACAACAAATTAAGTCTTATTAAATATTTACTCCATTAAAAAAACCCAATTAATTTATAAATAAATAAATAAACATTTACATGTCATATGTGGTTAGAGGAAACTTTGACATCCATAGTTGACCATGCATTGTAGTTGATTTTCATTATTTCGTACGGCAAGGATGACCCAACATGTTTCTTTATAAACTTTTTTATTTTATTTATAAAAAAATTAACTGATTAATATTAAAGGGTATTTATTGTTAAATTCTCTTATATTATAAAAATAGGCATAACTTGGCATTTGATTTGAATGATTGGTTATGAGCAATAATGCCACTTTATTCCAACAATTAATGGTTGTGTAAAATTAAAAATAATATTTGACTTTATTGTATATCCTTCATTGAAGGGCAGAAAATAGTAAGAGTAAATTAGTGGAAAATTATTTTGTTTGTAAAAAAATATATAATATTAAAAAGTAAAAAATTGTTGATTACTCATTTAAACTAAACAAATAGTGGAGAATTTTGTAGAAATAGATTGTAACAATTTCCATATTTATATTTAATTTTTTAATTAACAAATTATTGGGATTGATACTAAAAAGATCCAAATGGATAGAAACTAGGACCAAGTGCCAAGCAACATACATTGAATTTATCCACACTTTTCCTAATTAATTATTCAAATACATGGCATTGAAAACAGTATATTTTTTTTTTAAAAAAAAGTTCTATAAAATGAGAATCATTGTGAAAATTATATTATTATTAATTTTTTTTCATTTTAAATTGACATAAATTTTTGTGATTTCAATTTATTATGCCTTATTGTCAGCCGTATAATTTATTTATTCAGTTCCAAAATTTAATTGAATATATATAGTGTTCACCACCCCATGCACGTACCGGGCCTATTGGGCCCATAGGCCCATAATTCCGAAATTTGCGCCAGGTAATCATGTGCAACACACGGAGAGACCAAGCCTTAATTATTAGCCCACGATATGAATTGTACTTATCGTCAATATATCGCGATATATGTCAGTCTAGACAGCTGGCCTGGCGACATAACTGTTCCCTTTTTACTTTCTGTCTCTTTTTCTTTTCTTTTTTTAATCAGTAAAAATAATATTTAGTTACTCACTTACCTCTCTTGCTTTGCCGGTACGTGACTGTCACGTGACCTTTTTTATTTTCTCTCACTTAATTATCCTAAAATAAACATCTTGGCTATATGAGAAGATGATAAAATCTTGTTAGATTATAAATAAAACTAAAAAAAAAAAGAGAAGTTTTTGCAATTAATCTATTGATTTTCAAAATGTTTTGTAAAGCTATACATAAACTTTTTTTTGGTTACATATCTATGTTATATATGTGGTTATTTGGGAATGTTTATGTTAAGTTTATATTTCTCACAAAACAAGACCGAAAATTAAGAATATTTAGCTTGATAAAATTTAGTGACTTTATGATGTAAAGATCCAAATGGGTGTCTAATTAAGTCACAACCCTAACATTATTCTAAAAGGGGTTAATTTGAAGTAGGAAGGAGGGGTAAGAGATGGGCCAATTTTTCAACTTTGCTAACTATTAAATTAGAGAAAAAAAAACCCATGTTAAAAAAATAATAATAAATAGTGGAAATTAATCTCAAGTTCCAAAATTTACAGTTGTTCTCCATGAGCATAAACATGTGTGACCCATAAAAAGAGATTCAATTGTTTTGAAATTTGATTTGTGTAACAACCACCACTACTCACTCTTTTTATATTTATTTTAAGAGCTTTTTGGGTATTAAGAAAATGACCAACACCTAAAAGATTGCACACATCTAGTGAAAATTGTCTCATAGCTTGATTATAAATACAAGGATAAAAGAAAAAGAAAAAAAAAGAATTGCACATGATTGAAAAGAAAGGAGTAGTTAAACATAAAGAATACCACTTATTTATTTATTATTATTATTTAAGTAGTTTTACACTTAGTATTCTAAGATTCTAAGGTTAGCTCTTTTGTGTTATGGCATTATTTTAATATTTACTTTTGGGCAAATATGAGGATGACAGAAGAAAATTTGGAATTGTTTACAGATTAAGGGTCCTCAAAGACAATGCTTCCAAGCAAGACAGTCTTAACAAAGTTGGAGTATTTATAAAGTAAAAGAAAGATCCTTATGGGGTTTACTTTATATTAAGATTATAATTATCAGATTAAACTAATCAGATGTCAAAATGGTATTGGAAGTTTGGGATTGGTATAGAAAAATGAAAAAAAAAAAAAAAAATTAGTGTGGACCTACTTAGCTTTATTGGCTAAAATTAATATTTACTAATAAGAAGAAACCCTAGACTAGATGGTATTGTTATTAAGAGCATTGTTCACTATAAGAAGGTGAACTTTGTTGTCATTGGACCAATACATATTTTATTATTAGGATATAATACTATAAACATTACATATAAAAATGAAGTAAAATACTCAGCATTCGCATAAATATAAAAATTTAAACAAAATGATTTTTTTTTTTTAAAAAAAGGTCCACTAGTTGGTTTTATATTTAAGAGGATCAAAATTGTTTTCCGAATCTAGTTTGAATTTTATATATATATATATATAAAATAAATGTATAATCTTTTGTACCTTTTTATCTTAATGCAAGTGTATTTCATTAACAATTTATAATACTTTTAAAATATAAAATAATTGGACAATGTCAGGAGACTGTAAAAAGTACTTTCCTTGGCACTCATTTTTTTACTAAAATATTCATTTTTAATAATAAGAAATTAAACCTTTAGCTGCCTAATTGTGAATAAGTTTCATATAAATTAAGCTCAAGCCCAGTTGGATCCTTACTTAGTCTTCTTTCCAAGGCATGAGCACTAAAGATTTTTCCAAAGTGAGAAGGTTTTTATGTCACTTTTCACAAAAGACCTTATTGATGTGTACATGGTGTAAGGATGGTGTCTCTTGTCTTCTTCCTCCACACTTGTCATGACTCATTTCCATGTGCCCTTATTGATAAGGACCTAATTTTGGGTGACAAGGACATAGGACCCCATTTTTGCTTTTGGGGTTTTCTTGTTAGGTTTTAGCATTAAATTAGTATCATCCCTCTTCTTCACTTCTTAGGCTCTTTTTTCTTCCACTTTCATTTTTTTTACCTCTTCTCCTTCAATTCATAGACTTGTCTTAGTAACTTAGAAATCAATAAGAAATCTCAAACCCATTTCATTACCTCTACTCAATCGTTCTTCCCAAGAAGAATTTCCCACACTATGATATCTCAAAGATCTTTTTTGTTACAATTCCCCAAAGAGTTCATTATGTACATAGCACGCTTTGGAAGGAGTTGGGGGGACACTATTATTGTATATTTGTCTTATGTATATGTGGTAAAATTTTGGGTTGGTGATACATTTTTTGTTTGGGTGTATAATGATGAGGAAATTAGATCATCTTTCCCTATCAAAAAGTATTTTAGAAGAAGAAATTTTTTTAAAAAAAAAAAAAAGGGTCTCAATATTTTGATTAGCTTTATTCATAGGAGCCTACCCTCAACCATCTTTTTGTGGCCCTTTAACCATTACAAAAATAGAGGCCTGTGAATGATATTTTTCTTAATGAAGTGGTCCTCTATGATACCTAATTGGGATTTTAATGCATTGGTGCTAGAAAGCATCATTAAGCTGTTTGATTTATTTATATATGGTATTTATACATATATATATATATATATAAGTAAAGGGTCAAAAAGAAAAGATGCTTAACAAAAGAATAAATGAGTGTCAAAACTCAAAGTTAGTTGACAAAGTTGACTATCAACTTCATTTTTTGATGTACTAAATACTAATTAACGTTTATATAGCTGTCACCAACCTTAGCACACTTTGGTAGGTCTGCACTTTCCAAGTAAGTGCCTAACTAATCAAGGTATTTTTAAGAAGAAAAACAATGATTTACAATATGGCTTGTGAAGCTTAAGACCATCTCTAATGGATTTTACAAAAAAATTACTTCAATAAGGTGTCAAAAGTTGTGTCAAATTTGACACATATTAAAAATTTGGCACACAATATAACACGATGCATATTTTGCATCACCATCAATACTGCAATTTTTTATTTACTTTTATTTTATCTATTTACATTAAATGTTATATTTTTTACTTTATTATTTTATTATTATCTTATACTACCAACAATAAAACATGAAGAAAAATGATTATTTTTTGTATATTTTCAATAAATATTAAATTTTATAATAATTTTTACAATTGTGCATTGAAACATAATACTAAAAATTGTGTTAAATATATAATATATTGACTTTTCTTGATAAATATAATACACTATTTACAAAGATGATATTGTATTATTAATGCATGAAGGTATATTTTTTTAATAGTGTTAAGTGAAATGATGTCGTTTTCTTGCGGTTGTGGGGTCTATGTGTGTCGTTTAACTTCTTCATTAATTAATAGGGGCGATGCATTTATGTGGGAGCGGCAATTATTTTTCATTTTTGATATGTATGAGTACACAACATACATGTACTCCAAGTAAGGAAGTAATGGACAAGAACAAGACAAGTCAGATCAGATCAGAGCTGCATAGAGAAATCAATAGAAGAAAAGTAGTTATTTTCAATTTTAATTTCGTTAGGAAATCTCTTATATATATATATATATCTCAAATTTATATAGAATTATATATATATGAGATTAATTATCATAATATGAAAAAAAAAATCAATGACTTTAATATGGGCATTTCTAATATTCATGCTATATGTGTTATGCCAATGCTAAACTTTTAGATTTTGGCTAAGATTAGGGCATTACTAAAAGGTATTGTTATATTTGACATAATTTTTTGTATGTGCTATTTTGTTTTTTGGTGCATTTTATGAATGCAATATATATTATAAAAATTAATTTTTTTTGTTGTTTTAACCATGAGAAAATATAGTAGAAATTAAATAGAACATAATGGGAGCAAAAAAATTTTGTCAAGATAATATATGATGAGGTGTTATATTTTAATTGGCACAAATGGAATGGGAGAAAAGAAAAATATGTGTGATTTGAGTTTTTTTGTTTCATTATTAATTTTTTTGGTTAATTAATAAATGATTACTTGCATACAAAAGATGTTTTAATAAACAATGTATGATACAAAATAAACAATTTTAGTATGTATGCATTAGAGCATAGTTAATCATAGAAAAGATGGGTGTTAAATTTAGTATTAACACATTTTCTTTAGCATGAATGATATGAAATGGTCTGAAAAGAGAGATAATCTTAAAAAAGATATGAACTTACAGGACCACATGCTTTTATTTTGCACCCATTTGCATGTTGGGAAAGATTAGCAAAACTTTCTGAAACATCCAAATTTTTTTTGGTCAGATTTCTAATTGGTGTTTCAACTTTTAAGTACACAAGGGGCTCAAAATTAAACTATTTCCAAAATGAACAGAAAAATGGTATCTTTGATTTGAACCAAAAATATATTAATGTTCTGAGTAAGACTTTGATGAAAGGCCAAACCAGTCTACATCCTTGCTTGGTGGTCCTAACATGGTTGATAAGTTTTAGCTCATTAACTTCATTCTCACTGGGTTTTGTTGATCATGGACCATATAGTAACTTGCAAGTCAAGGTACAAAGACTGGTTTCTTGATATGAGTGAGTCACATGGTATAGATTGGATGAATATAAGTGAGACTTGGTCAAGTACAAGGAGGAAGCTCATTTACTTCAATTTCACCTTCCTTTACCCTACTAATTGGCCTTTTAGGGTTAGCTTTTATTGATTTTCTTAAAAGAGGATAGGGGACTTGTCAGATTTTCTTAAATACTCACTTGAGTCCAATAGATCTCTTGTCCTCATGTATATACTGTAATTGGCATTTTATTTTCTTCATATTTTGTACAAGTACACTAGAAAAGTCAGTCTATGTGTTTAGCTATTGATCCCATTTATTCAAATTTTGTACAATTGCTTTATAGTTATTTTTTCTTAACAAAAAAAATTCTAAATATCATTAACCAAAAAAAATACTTTAATTAAAATTTCAACAAAAAAGAACTTGACATCCATAGTTCAAAAAGCATATAACTATATTAATAAAATTATATGCCATTAAATAAGTTTTTATTTTATTTTTTATAATAAAATGAATACTAAATATCACCAAGACAGTCTAATAAACCATAACTAAGAATACTAAAATACCATGCTAAAAATATATATGTACCGTACAACTATTAGGAAAATTCTATAGTAAGAACATAACTTTTGTTTCTACTAGTAGGAACGTTTTTATTTTTAGTATGTAAAGAAATTATAATTTTTTTTATATATGATGATGTACATTGTAGTTATAATATACATTCCACTAATTTTTAGAAAATTATGAATAATTTACGGTGCCGAAAACAGATTTCAAAACCATTTGTTTCACAGGCATATAAAACAATCTGTTTTTGTGTTTTCGACACATAAATAGGATGCAATCTAATTTTTTTTATATGACAGTATACAATATAATTATTTAGAACCTCCCACAATTTTTTTGTGAAATTCTGAATATTTTGCAGTACCGAAAACATGAAACATGTTATTTTAAAGCTTGTTTTATACGCGCGTGAAATAATTTGTTTTGAAACATGTTTTAAATACTGTAAATTATTAAGAATTTTCTGAAAACTAGTGAGAGATTCCAAATAACTACATTATACACCGTTATATAAAAAAAAATTAAATTATAATTTTTTCAGGTACCAAAATTAAAAACGTCCTAACTCATAAGGACAAAAGGCATGTCCCCACAATAGAAACTTCTTATAATTTTAATCAATATAAATTATTAATGACATTCTATGATATACCATAACACAACATAGTAGAAGAATTATATACCATGAATGAAGTATTTACTTTAACAAAAAAATTATATAACAATAATCAAAACAATATATCATTATCTTCATAAACAAAGGCATGTTAGGTTGACAACAATTACCCCATTGAACTTTTGGATATACAAATATATTTATAGTGCGTGTTGCAAGACTATGTTTTTAAAATAATTTTTATCCCATTTTTTTATTACTATGTTTTTTATAAATTTAAAAAAAAAAATCGTATATTTTGCGATACTAAAATTAGAATTCAAATAATTTATTGCACGAGTGCTTATATTTTTATACACGTAAAAAATAAATATTTTGAATCCTAATCTTGACATTGTAAATTATTCAAAATGTTTTGAAAATTTGGAAGAGTCATACTATGACTACAATGAACATTGTCATTAAAAAAAATATTTGACACATTTTTGTATCATCTTAATACTTTCGTTCCTACCATTTTTGTAAACAATATGACATTATATTACTTATTTATCTCTCTTTTCTCTCTCTCTCCACAACTTTAAAATAAAACTCTCATCATATAATTGGTCGTTTTGGCTCAAGAATGATACCATCATGACATACTCTTCAAGGTGGTCATTTTGATATGTATGAACCATATATTTTCTCGTTGTCCCCGAAATCAAAATCAACCAAATGGTTGCTTACGATACCAATCAGATACTAATTAGTTACCCTTCTACAAAAAAAAAAAAAAATTATTTTAGCTAATTAACTCCAAACTTAAATTTAGAATTTGATTGATAGTTTCTATTATGTATGAAAATTAACTTTGTAGTTTGTAGCCGCTTTTTAATTTATTTAAGTAAAAGTTAAATCAAAGAATCCAAAAAAATGTGCATTATTTTCTATGATTTTAAAGTAATTTGTAAGTTTTTTTTCTTGGTTAATTAGTATACCTCTATAATTCACATGTAAAAAAACATGAGTGAGTAAAATGTGTATTATATATATATATATATTTTAGAAATGTTACTAAGGAGTATACTAAATAGTTTCATTTACTAAATATGGCAACTTGGTATACTATATGTCAACTAATTAATTTATAAAATAGACTTGAAGGTTACCAAAATATATCTTAAATAATAAGATACCATAATATAACCTAAAAATAACTAACTAATTGGTACTTAAGATATCTACAAATAAGATTTGGAGATAACCAAAATGTATATGAATTAATATGGTCTAAAAATTAAGCTTTTATGAAAAAGTAACCAATCGGTATCTTGTTGACATTGTAAGTAACAAAAAATGTGCATTATTTTGTTATGATTTTAAAGTAATTCGTAAGTTTCTTTTTTGCTTGGTTAATCGAAATACCTTTATAATTCACATGTAAAAAACATGAAGACTAAAAGGTGTATTATATTTTTTTAGAAGAAAGTATGTAGTATGCTAAATAGAATCATTTACTAAATATTGCAACTTGTTATAATATATGACAATTCATTAGTTTCTGAAATAAGATTGAAGGTTACCAAAATATATCTTAAATAATAAGATACCATAATATAACCTAAAAATAACTAATTGGTATAGTAAGATGTCTACAAATAAGTTTTTGAGGTAACCAAAAGGTATCTCAAATATTATGATATAAAAATATATATTTTTTTATAAAAAAAAAAAATTAACCAGTCAATATTTTATCGGTATCGTAAGCAACTAAAATGTAACTTTTTACAATCCAGAAAAAAAAAATTCATAAAGCAAGAATTCCCTATTTTTTTCAAAATTTGGCATACCATGCTGACGCGACACTATATTTGTGTAATTAAGGATTTTTAAGGTATTTTTTTAATTAAGTTACATTATATGTATACGTATGAAAGTTTCCTTCAAAAACTATAGTAAAAATTATTTTACGCCTCCCAATAAGGGGCGTGCCATACCAGTACAACATTTTGGTGTGCCACACTACAGACTCACTCTAAATATATATATATATGGTAGAGTAATTGTAAAACCCAAGTTTTTAGCTACTATTCTGTTATTTTTTTTAGTAGCCTTGTTAGTGGAAAAATGGGCGATTGCATAAGAATAAATTAATTATAGTATTATTAAAATTTGTTATGACAATGGATCGAGTCTACATAAAGCCACATAAGATTTTGGGCTTAGTAAATTCGAAATTAGCCTAGAAAATTAGAGTTTTTTATTTTATGGTTAGTTAAGATATTTGTGGATTAAGTTGTTATTTTATTGTGAATTAGATAATTAAATGGAATTTTCGAAACTTTTATATATATATATATATATTAAAAAAACTAGTTATAAAAAAACAACTTCTATGGTGTGGGACTAAAATAACTCACCAAAAAGATGGGTTAATATAGTTGTTTACCGAGTTTTTCAGAAACTATAATTATAAAAGATAAGAGAGCTTAAGAAGAAAGGATTAGAGATAATCACACAAGGGATTTTACGTGGTTGGGGCGTTAAAGAGCCTTAGTCCACAAGTCAATTGTATTAGAGCTTAAGGAGCTTTAATAATGGAGTTTTCTCTTAATTTGATCAGAGTGTATGCTTATAAGAGAAAAATCGGATCCTTTCCACAGTGCAAAACTGTTCATATTTATAGGCAGTTAAGTGCTCTGGGTTTGGGCTGGACTAATCCGGGCTCAATAAGGGTATAAACACTATTTGCTCATTGATGGAGGCTTAATACAAAGGATTTTAATAAATAAAATGCACTAATTAGGGCCCATTGGACCGACCTGAGTGTAACCACGCTATAGGACTGACAACAGTACGCAGCTTCAATCTGATTCGCGTGGGCTTCTAAGGAGATCCGGGGGACAGGATTTGTCAGAGTGGTGATAGTATGGTTCTGAAATAACGGCGTACATTCTGTATGTAACCTCTTCTGCAAGTTAGTTATGGGGACAAAACTTCGTGTTTCTCGGGGCGATGTCAGCATCGGGGACAACTTATCACGCCCAACCTGGTCGCCCAGTTTGGATTTGTTTACTAACATCCCTCTTCATTTACCAAGGCCCTGGTTCGTTCACCAGAGCCCGTGTTCATCTGCTACCGTCCCAATCCATTTTTAGATTTGGAGGAAACAATATCCTTATCGCACCCTAGAAAACACCATACGAGGGGTCCGGGAAGATGAATCATGCCAACTTCATGGTCCCGGATTTCATTCCGAGATAACGTTTGGGCTTTACTAATATTTAGGCCATCGGGACTCATTCATTCCTCGTCTATTGGGCTTGATCTGGGCCTTAAATCCCTTCAGGGTGGCCCGTGGACTCAATGTGCGGAGCCGCGAATGGAGGGAGGAAACAGAGATAACAAGTGTAGCATCCCAAATTTGCTTATAAGGGTTAGGGCCTTGATTAGCGTGCCTGGAGGGCAATAAGTGATTTATTATATTAATATGTTAATTTGATGAGTATGTGATTAGAGATGCATGTTTAGATAAATTAAATATGCATGTGAGCCCTGTTTGGTTATTAGGGGCATGTTTGTAATTTTAGTTCGTTGAGGGCATAAATGTAAAATTTGTGAATATTGCGATATATTTGTGTTGCATGATCCGAGACAGTCCTAGGGAGCGGTTTAGCTAGAAAGTCACAACGGGGTCGAATACCCTACTCAGGGCGGGTCGAGGGGTATTTCGAGCATTAAGCATGTTATTGGGTTATTGAGTTATGAAAATAAATATTTGGAGATATATTTGAAGTTAGAATGTTTAGGAGGGAATATCGGAGAAATTTACCATTTTGTCCTTGGGGATGTTTTTGGTACCCCGAGCCTTGGAGGTAACTTAAGAGACCTAAGTTAAGTAAGACAAAACTAAGGAAACCCTCATAACTTGGTAAACCGACCCAAACACTTTTCTCTCTCTCTCTCTCTCTCATTTTCTCTAAACCATACCAAGGGGAAATATTGAAGATTAAGCTAGGAATTGGAGCTTTAAACTTGGGAATTAGCTCAATTTCAACCTGTGGATTCAAGCAGAGGCTAAGGTAAGCTTTAAACTGGGATTCTAACCATTAAATTCTATAAGATATTGGCTGGGATTTAGTTTTATTAAATCTTTGAGGTTGAAGATTGAGTTTGGGATTTGATGAAGTTTTAAGCTAGCTTTTTGTTAGGTTTTGTTGCTGAGACTATAGTAGAGCTACTGTGGTGATTAAGTTGGGTTGTTGGATTGATTTTGGGGTAAATTGGCTTGATTTTGGTTGTGAAAATGGTGGATTTTTCTGGGCTCGAGGGGTCGGTTTGGGGCATTGTTCTTGTTGAGCCGCGGCCCTCTAGAACAGTTGGGAGGCCAGGAAGAGCGGCGGGCCGCGGCACACTATAGGCTGGGTCGCGGTGCGCATAGGCTGATTTTGGGGGTTAGGTTTCTGGTTGAGGCGGGCCGCGGCGCTTAGTGGGTTTTTGGACCCCATGAAGGTTTTAGGCCCGAGAATCCAAAATTTCAGGCTCAGGATGGATTTTATCACCCGGATTGATAGAATTCAAAGTCCCGGAGACTAGAACTATAACCCAAAGCTATTTAATGGATTATATCTTGATGGACGGATGTTTTTGATACGTTGTGACTAGGTTTTCAGAGAGGCTCGGACTAGGGGACTGTACTCGGGATATCGGTGCTCGAAAAGCTTGGGACACAGGTAAGAAAACTGTTGTACCCATAGAGCAGGGCGTGACCCTATATTTTGTATTGCAGGGCACAACCCTATGTGATTATGATGCAGGGCGTAGCCCTATTGTGTATGCTTGTATTTTTTCAAGTGTTTGTTAAGTTTACACCATGTGATGCATATCTATAAATGTATGGCGAAGGCCAGGAACGGCAAAGGCCGAGTACGGTAAGGGGCCGGGAGCAGCGTTAAGCACGCGGAGTGCGAGTTGCTAAGATGAGACCCCTATTCGATACCTGGGATATCCTCACGGTGTAGACTGCGAACCCAGGGCATGGTATAGCGCTTGGGACGGCATGGTCATTATGTGCTTAGCATGTTAGCGGTTTTATTATATGTTGATTGATAGATATGCATATGTTGATTGCCTGTGTGGAGTTTTCTTGCTGGGCTTCGGCTCACGGGTGATCTATGGTGCAGGTAAGGGCAAGAGGAAGGTTGATCAACCATGAGTACGGAGAGCGTGAAGCGACGTGTACATGTTTGGCCTACCTGGCTGTCACGGCCAGGGGTATTTTTGGAAGATGTTTTGTATTAGTCTGAATTTTGTCGTTTAGTCGACTTTAATCATATTTTTGAGTTACAAATATTTCAAAACATTATTTTGGGATCCCAAATGTTTAAAGCTTTATAATTTTCAGTGAATGATTACATTTTCAAATTATATGACTTTTATTACAGTTTAGCAACACTTTTAGCCTAAAACCTCGGTTAGCGAGTTAATTGCACGTTTTAAACTCACTTAGTAACGACTTTAAGGAAGTAGGGCGTTACAACAATAGTCCCTTATATAAGGGACTAAGTGGAAGTGTGGGACATAATTGTCCAGTCCAACATTACTTTAGAAATTGTGCAAACATGGGATTGGACAAATTTGTCCAATCCCTTGGTCTAGTTCAATGGTCCAAACGGACCCTTAGGATACTATAACTTCGGACCTATTTTTGACCCAATTATATTATGATTTTGGAAAACTAGTATTTCTATAAGGTTGTAGATAATTGAATTAGCTTTCCAACGGTACGAATATTATCTAAATCGGACTCATAAAATTTTAGTTATGTTGATTTTACTTCATATAGGTCCATAGTGAATAATTAATTCACTAGCGAATAATTAATATATAATCAAATTATAGTTTTGAGCTCAATAATTATTAAGTTCCAGAATTAACCCTTAAGGAACCAATATTTGATCCATTAGGAAAGTATAGATTCTATTATTGTAAATCATGTTCCCAGCCATTCATGATATTGAATTTCCAAAACAAAAGTCACTAGCATCATTATACTAAGAAACCTTAACGAGTGAATCAAAAGATTCAGTAAGCACAAAGATGAGTTCATGACTACTCAGAATTTAGACTGGTCTACAAATGATCATCTATTATGAGAATAATTAAATTTTGATGGCAAACGGTAAGTTTATAAAGATAGTTAATTCATATCGGTCATGTCAAATATAATATCTATTATATACAGTACATTTACCAAGATGTTTATCCACATCAGTAATCAGAATCTAGATAACTTGCATCTTGTATGCTTAGTAAACCGTACTTGTAACCATTCATTAAATGTTTCTTACTCTAATATGTTACTGACTATTTTATTCATTGCATATGGTATTAATTCTCTCGTACTAATACAAGATCATATCTTCATAAATGAATATGGAATTTTCTAGATATTTATATAAATTATTCAAACAATAATTATAACATTCAAATATAATAAAATTATATTTTTATTTACATCAATAAAATGTCTTTACATGCTTTTAGGACATAAATCCTTACAGTCTCACCATCTCAGCAAACATCAACTTTTGAAGACGACCAAAACATAAGAAAACACTCATTTACAGATGAGTTGGACAAACCACCAGCAATAACATTATGCGAGGATTTTGAAAAGTGGCTGAAATAAGGTTTCAATGAACGAAAATCGTAAAAATTTTCACTATTTTAATTTAAGAAATATAAAATATGTAATTACATAAAATGATTATTTTATCTTTTCTTTTGTAGGGCATATTTAGAAAAGGATGAGATTGATCCACCATTTAATTTGGTGGAAGATGTTGTGAAGCACAATATGCGAATCTATGATACATGGTTGCTGATAAAATGTGTCAGTAATTATGTAAGTTTTTTAAATACTTTTCTTCCGTGTTTTGCTTCGTGTAATGCATATTTTTATTTGCAAAATTTATGCTTTGGACTGGATATTTGTTATGGCTGCATTAGTTTTTTATTTTATGTTCTAGTATATGTATTTTGAAGAATGATATATTTGTCTTCCTCTTTTTTATTTGTTGTTATATGTATATGGAAGAATGATATATTTGTCTTGTGCTCTTTTTTATTTTTTGGTATATGTATTTTGAATAATGATATATTTTTCTTGTGCTCTTTTTTATTTTCTAGTATATGTATTTTGAAGAATGGTATATTTGTCTTGCTTTCTACCATGCATTTATCTTAATAGATGCATTATGATATTAATTTTTTGTTTTTTTTCACCATATGGATGTTGTGTTCTATTATTTGTGTAAAAAAATTAGATACAATAACATAAGGTGCACAACTAAAGATACCATATGTAATCATTACATCAACAAAACATGGGACACATATATGAACAATCCAAGCGAACAATTATATTGATAACATATGGTTTTATGCCCCTGTAAAATCATATTTCTTATGTAACACGTTCTATTATCAATAAAGAATAGAAATCATTTTGTTTATCAATTGCATTGCTCACGTGCTTTATTACATGATTATTTATTTAATACAAACGTCTATAAAATCATGAACATGTGTAACTAGTTACAATTATAGTGACTAGGTCACAGCATATTATAATTGTAATTATATGTTCAAAAGAATTAGTCCTAAGATTAAATCAGTGAACATGATTTTCACTAATTTAGGAATCTACGATATGATCTACTTACACAATGGTGTGGTGTCTTATCCAAGACATTGACCAAGTAGATAAGATCGGATGTATCAAGTAACATCGAACTAAGACTGACATTGATTATTGATAGATAAGTAAGTATCATTATTATCAAATCTAATCAGTGTCACAACGTTGACCATAGGTCAAGTTGATCTCAATTCGGAGTGATAATATTTTTATTAATTATATTATCTGAATCTTTTGACTTGTTCGTTAAAAGCTTACCCTACGGCATAGCCTATACTTACATCTTGGAGATCCAATGGTGTAATTGAATGAGAGTATTTATCATAGATATGAAATCTATAGCTTCCATAATAGAAGTGAAAAAATGATTTCCTTAATAGCTTAGTTCAAATGGTTAAATGATTGAGTACTCATTTCTGTAATTAAGTTTACGAAATTATCATTTATAAGCGAGACTTAAGGATAAAATACCAATGAGGGGTACAACGTTAAAATTCACCCGACTCATTACTAGGTCATTGATAAAGGATTGACTAGCGATAATGGTTATAACAATGGATAATGTATTTACATTAGTGGAAATACATTCTATGAATTCAAGAGTCCAATTTCGAGTCTGTAGTGGAGTCATGAGGAATTAATAAGTTTTGAGATAATTTATTTTATAAATAAACTCATGATAACTAAATTTGTAATGCCCCAAAATCCCTAATGAGGTTTAATGGTCGGATTAGTAGGTCGGGAGGGCCATAATTGATTTATTATGTCATTAAACTATTATGTGCATGCTTATGTGAATTATATTATTATATGATGATAAATGCATGCATGTGGGTCCACATTTCATTATAGGGGCATTTTGGTAATTTGGCCCGTTGATGGCATATTTATATACTTTCATGCATGTTGGTGAACTATTGTTGAGGCCACATTATAATGTGGATTTTTTTCGAGCTATTCGGCATGAGACGATCTTTGAATACAAGTTATCGGTTTAGTCATAACTGGGTTGAATTCGGGGCTCGGGGTGAGTCTCGGGGTGATTTGATGATTAGAGCATTAGCGGGAATTAAAGGGTATGGGATATGATTTTATTAGTATTTGAGAATAACAGGAATTGGAGGGCGTTAATTATGATTAACGAGATAAGCGGGAAATGACAGTTTTGCCCTTGGGGGTTGTTAAGAGATGAATTAAGCATGGGGGTATTTTGGTCATTTGACCTAGGCTATATATAAGTTGAAGGCTGTGGAAGGTTAGCCAAAACAGAGCCTTGTCTTTCCTCCCTCACGATCTTCATTTTCCCTTTTCTTTTCCTTTGAATATTGAAGCAAGTTTGGGGATTCAAACTTGGAGATTGAAGCTTAAGGTCTTAGGCTAGTGTTCAGTCATTGAAGAGGTTTCAATTCAAGCTTAAGGTAAGGTTTTAGTTCAAGTTTATGGTTCCTTGCTCTGTTTTTATGTTAGTTTTGAGATTGGAGTTTTGATCATTGAAATAGGAATTTGATGAAGTTTTGATTGGTTTAAGGCTTAGGTTTTGATGGTTAGATGGTAGATAAGTTGTGGTAATAGTTGGTGGCTTAGCTTTGTGATATTGGGAGTGTTTTAATAAGGTTTTGAAATGAGTTCGAAGGGGAAAAACAGGGGTTTTTGGCTGAGTTTCAAGTGGGGTCGCGGCTCTATTTTAGAGCACCGCGGTCCAAGCTCATTGAAGAGGAAGGGTGGAGTTGAAGGGTCGTTGGGTCGCGGCATGATGAAGGAGGGTCGTGGCCCGTGTTGGGGATTGAAGGGTGGTCGCTTCTGTTTGAGGAGGCGGGCCGCGACATGGTGGTGTAGGGCCGCGACCCTTAGTGGCATTTTGACCAAAATTGAGTTTTTGGCTTGGGGAATCAAACCTTAGGCCTCGGGATCGTTCCTACTACCCGGTTTAGTAGGATTCGACGTCTCGAAGGCTAGGTTTTGGTCCAGGAACCTTTTGTGATTCATTTTATTGATAGAATCCCATAATTGGTTATGACCAGGTGACCGTCAAGGAATTAAAATGTTGATCATTCTCAAGGGTCGTTCTTTTACTAATTCTCGCTCGAACCAGATGTAAGAAAACTGCTATAATGCCCCGGATTCCCTAATATGGTTTAATGGCTAGATTAGTAGGCCGAGAGGGCCATAACTGTTTAATTATGCCATTAAATGTGCTTATGTATGTTCATGAGAATTATATTATAATATGATGTTAAATGCATGCATATGGGTCCACATTTTAATTACAGGGTGTGATGGTCATTTGGCTCGTTGAGAGTATAATTGTATAATTGTCGATGATATGTGTTGAGACCACATTATAATGTGGGTTTGTTCGAGCTGTTCGGCATGAGACGATCTTAGAATATTGATTAGCGGTTTAGTCACAACAAGTTTAAGTGTCGGGGCTTAGGTTGAGTCTCGGGGTGATTTTAATGATTAGAGCGTTACCGGGTATTAAAGGGTAACGGGTTGTGAATTATTGGTGTTTGAGATTATTGAGAATAGCGGGAATTGGAGAGCGTTAATTATGGTTAATGGGATAGGAGGGAAGTGCCAAATTTTCCCTTGGGAGATTTTAGAAACTATTAAAAGACCTAGGGGTAAAATGGACATTTCACCCCTAGGATAGATATATCCTTTGATAGCTGAAGAAGATGGTGGAAAAACAGAGCATGCCTAAGAGTTCTCCCAGACCTTCTTCTCTTCACCTTTCTTTGTGGTTTTTGAACCAATTTTGAGGATTCAAGCTTAGGAAGCAAGCCTTGGGAGTTTGGGAGTGTGTTCAATCATTGAAGAGCATCATAAGCTGAACTTTGGGTAAGTTTCTAACCATGGATTTCTCTGGTTTGCCTTGTTCTGGTTCTGTTTTGCAGCTGAGATTTCTAGGGTGAATTCTTGGTTTTGTTGGGAGTTTTGGCTAGGGTTCCCATGCTTGTGATGTTTGGGGTGTGTTAGGATGGTTTTTGGGTTCATTTGGCATCAAGAATAGGATTTGGAAGCTTGGGAATCGAGTTAGAATCGAAGGAGTTGAAGAAGGTCGGTTCAGGGGAGTTTGGGTCTGGAGGTAGTGCTATAGCGCCCACCTTAGGGCGCTACAACGCTCCTCAGGAGGCTTTTTGGCATATGGGTGGTTCTGAGTATAGCGCTAGGGCGCTAGGGGTTGAGCGCTGTAGCGCTACCCTGTTCCTTCGAAGTCCCGTTTTGAGTGTTTTTAAGGGTTTTTTGACTTGGGGTTTCAATCCTTAAGGTCTGGGATCGAATCTACTCGCCATGTGGGCATGTTTCAAGGTCCCGAGAGTGGTGCTTAGGTTAAGACCCTATTTATGTGGTTTCCTATTAACGGAGGTTATCATTGGTTGTGACTAGGTAACTGCTAAGGAACTAAAAGATCGATCGTTCTCAAGGGTCATCCTTGTTGTATTTCTCGCTCGAACCTGAGGTAAGAAAACAGTGTATGGATACAGTTGCACCCCGTATATGTATATGACATGCATGGTTTGTTATTGAAGCATGTTGGTTGATGTATGTGGACATGGATTTCATATTAAATGCTAGCGAATGTTGATTACTTGTTTATGGCACTAACTAGTCAGGGACACTGACCTAATGGTCAGAAATGGCAGAGCGTTGTGAATGACGGGCCAACTGAAGATTAGATCTAATCGATATCAGCATTGAATGGCTCTATGGCATTAATGCTGGACCGGCCCTAAGGTCAAAGAACTTATAAGCGCTTGCCTGGTCTAAGACCAGATGTTCATAGCCAGGGCATATGGCCCCGGTGACTGTTTGTCACATGGCTAAGGGACGTTGTCCATAGTTACGACTCTAGAGTCGGAAGGAAGGTTATGTTGGTGACCAATCACCATGCACCTATCCTGATCAAACCTATGAAAGAATCACTTATCAGTTAAGCCCTGGTGACCCTATCGTCACATGGCTAAAGGGAGTTGTACCCATTTTTGTGACTTTTGCTACTGTCACCTATCTGTTATGGACTGATAGTCCGGAATGGTTATTATGACCATTGTTAATATTATGACATGCTTTATTGTGTTTTCTTGCTGGGCCTTGGCTCATGGGTGCTATGTGGTGCAGGTAAATGGAAAGAGAAGCTCGCCCAACCTTGAGTGGAGAGCTTAGGCAGTGTTGTATACATATTTGGCCGCTTGACCACCACGGTCAAGGAGTTCTCAGAGGAACTAGGGGTTTACCCTATTTTTGCCGCTTAGGTCGACGAGGATTGTAAATTTGAAACAATAGCGACCATTTTGTATTGTAAACAACTTGTAAATGTTTTGAATAGCTCATGAGCAGTTTATTTATTTAATGGAATGCAGTCTTTCCTTTTTACTGGTTTTTCACCTTAGCCTGTTAATAACACTTAGATCACGTTTTTAACCAAAGGACTTGGGTAGCGAGTCAAATTTTCGGTTCACTGTTCACCGTAACTGTTCTGGGGTAACCAGGGCGTTACAACTGCACCCCATATGTGACATGCATGGTTATTAATGTGGCATGTTGAGTGTTTAAATGTGGACATTGATTGCATATCAAATGCTTAGCAAATCTTGCTTACTTTTGAATGGCACTGACTTATTAGTCAGAATCAGCAATGGTGTCAGATATGACTGTGAAGTTGTGACTTACTAGTCAAGTTCGACAATACTACTGAGCACTGGTCGTATGTTATTGACCTGTGAGTTAGGAACAACATAAGCGTCATGAACGCAGAGTCGAAAAGATTATATCTAATCGACATCAGCATTGAATGACTCATCATGAGCATTAATGTCAGATCAACCCCAAGTTTGATGGAAAACTAAAAGCGCTTGCCTAGTTCCATGACTAGTCACTCAGAGCCAGGGCCAGAAGGCCCAGGTGACTCCATTGTCACATGGCTAAGGGTATGGAACCCACGCTAGTGATTCCATGATGACTCATTTGGTTTACATTAGTGATTTTCTCATCAGTCACTCACCTGGTTTAAGCTAACGACTTGATCACTCATTTGTAAAGGGTGCAGATCCCACATTAGTGACTTTTACATCTGTCACTCATCTATTTAGGGCTATAAGTCCTTGATGATTATCGTGATCATCATTTGATATTATATACATGCAGTAATGAGTTTTCTTGTTGGGCTTTGGCTCACAGGTGCTATGTGGTGCAGGTAAAGGGAAAGAAAAGCTCACCCAGCCTTGAGTGGAGAGCTTAAGTGGCGATGTGTACATATGCGGCCGCTTGACCACCACGACCAAGGAGTTTCTCAGAGGGATTAGGGGTTAACCCTATTTTTGCCGCTTAGGTTGGCGGGTTGTAAATTTTACACTGTAATGACCATTTTGTATTGTAAATAACTTGTAAACGCTTTTATGGGCCCATGAACAGTTTTATGTTTTAAATAAAACATATCATTTCCTTTTGATTGGTTTTCACCTTAGCCTATTAATAACACATAGATACACGTTTATAACCAAAGAACTCGATTAGCGAGTTAAGCATGGTTCAAAGCTCACAGTAACGGTCTTGGAGTAACCAGGGCATTACATTATTGTAGCTTGTATTCATGGATCCATGGTCCCCACGTCGTCTTTAATTAAATCAAGTCTAAATGTCTCAAACAATTGATTTAATGTAATATTTGCTTCTGTTAGTAAGGGTGTTTTGGTAATCTAGCTTCGATAAGAGTATTATGGTAAATTGTATGTTTTTATGTGTTTAATTGTATAAGCTATGATATGCATGAATTATGATGTATATTTTTATTTTATGAATTTTTCAGTCAGTCCACACATATGTTTCTTCAAGTGTTGGGGGGCCAATAAGTAATAATAGTTGTGATGTGGGGTCAAAGAAAAAATATAAGCTTTTGTGGTAGAAAGTGTAATTAAGGAAAAGCAAAACGTATAACTTAAGTAAAGGACAATTAAGGGTTTGGGAAGGCACGTTAGAAAACTAAAGATCTGGGGACATTATTGTAAAGTAGGTCTTTATACGATTATTATCAGAGAAATAAATAAAAGAAATTATTTTTAGACTTTGAGCGATTGTCAGACGAAGCAGTTTACGAACCTAGGCAAACAGATCAAAGAGACCTCTTATCTTTGATCTGAATCTTAAAGCTTAAAGATTTGGAGGAGAGCGTTGATCTAAGTTTTGGCAGGCTAGGAGATATCATAAGGAACAAGGATTTGAGGTTTTGTGGCTGTGGTATTGATTGGTAAGTTTTCAAACTACCTTGTTAAATTCATATGTCAAATCTAGGGTTTGGTGATATTAATGGTTAATGAGTTGTGTTAAATGAGGATTTTAGGTTGTTTGCATGTTTAGAGTCGAGTTGTTATGAGTTATTAAGGTTAGAAACATGTTATGTTTGATTTGGTAGGGGTTCAAGGTCAAATTTTTGTGATCTAGGCATTTCTAGGTTGAACCGGCTGGTAGGTATCAGTCGGCCGGCCTGCGATTTCTTGTAGGTTTAAAAATTGCAAGTGACCGGTTGACCGGTTACTATGGATCGGTCGACCGACTTGCGATTTTGGGGTTTAATTTCTGTTAGTAACCAGTCGGCTGATTATTATAGACCGGTCGACCGGCCTGTCACAGAGAAAAGTATATGAAGTAAAAAACATGGAGTTTTGGTCCAAATATTTTGGGGATCCTAATGTAAGGTCTTAGGACTTATGGAAACCTAATTTTAAGGTCGATTAGGTCCTAGGACGTTGGAGTGTCTATTTTGGTGAATGTTAAGTTATTGATTATGGGTTATGACGCTGTATGATTAGGGGCTCGCTAATGATACTTGAAGGAACATGTTAGTTTGTGGATTGTTGCTGCTATCAAGGTAAGAAGAGTGGATAGCTGCGTGCAGAATGTACGCTCGACGTACTCAGTATGGTAGAATTTTATGATCTATTTACTTATGTTTAATGTATGTTTATGCTAACGAATGTTATATGTTTTAGTTAATTATTTTTAAATGTTGCCTATATGTATACCTGTATGTTTTATGTTTTGCTTGACATGCTTATGTTCTTGAATGCATGTCTATGTTACAAATTAGCATGCTTATGATATGTTGGAAATGCACGCTTATGTTATTACATGCTTTAATTTAATTATTTATTGCTGTATTTAATTGAAGTAATGAATTGTGCTCTTGGGTAAGTTTAAAGGCGGTTGTGTTCTACACAACTCTTCTTATTGGGCCTTGGCTCACAGGCACTCTGTATTGCAGGTAAAGACAAAGACTTGGTGATAGGGCAATAAGTTGGAGAGCTGCGGCGGAGGGCGTACATGTCATGGATATCAAGACCGTTAGGGGTCGGGCCTACTTGGAAGTCTTTAATGTTTTCTATTTAGTTTTAAGACATTGCGATTTCGAATAATGTTTATGTCTTGTTATGGAGTCAGATAAGATAACGATTTTCTATTTGTTTTACGAAACTCTGAAGTTTCTTTTCTTTTTAAATATTGGGGTTGCTCTTTACGTTTAATTTCTTTATAATAAAAGACGTTTTAGTCCAACTTTATTTATCAAAAGGGTCATTAACGTCTCATGGAAATTGGGATGTTACTTTTAATTATCAATTTAGAATATTTAATTGACTAAGTTAATTTTGTGATATTTACATGAATTATGAATTAGAGAAAAAAAAAGAGTTATTGTAAAATATTGGGCATATTTATCAATAATAACAAATTGGTGTTAATATTTATTTACCCAGAAATGGCTCTTGATGACGTGGCAATGATTTCTTGCACGTGGCAGTTCTGAGTAAGGGGATCCTGTTCGGTCATCGACCAGATAATTGTTAGTTTGTCAAGTCTCGCGGTTAAGTGCGACCAGTCTGGTCACATACTTCCATTTACTTCCTTTGAGATACACAATCATGTAATAATTATATTCATTATATTTCATTTTATTACCATGATACGCTGATCTTAAGTGGAATTAAGACTCATTGGCCCATGTAACCCCCTTGAGCCTATAAATGAGCATGAGAGGGCTCAAAGAATGGACTTTTGAACTTTTAATCTTTGGATTTAGAGAGAAAAGCATAGGGTGATTATCCACTGAAAATTCTAATACTCTCAAGGCTTGTGAAACTCAAGAACCCTAGTTCTTTTGATCACAGTGTTGGGATTCAATATCAATAAAAACACTAAGTGGACGTAGGTCATTACCATCTAGTTGGGGCCGAACTACTATAAATCACTTGTGTCAATTTCTTTCCATTTGATCCTCTTCTGGTTTTCTTTTTTGTTTTTTGTCGTTTATTTGACTCCGTGTCGTTGATCAAATCAAGGATCAACAATATTAAATCAAGTTTCAAATTATAAATAGTTAATTTGAATAAAATTTTAATTATTTAATTATAAAATATATAAATAAAAAGGTCTTGAATTTAAGTCACTGGACCTGGGCCTTAAATTAAGACACATCATGAGCTTGACCCAAGACAAGACCACACCATTTTCTAAAAAATGGGTTCTAAACTCAACCAAACCAAACCCCCACCCCCCCTCCCCCCACCAAACAATTTTCACATTTTTCATACTATGATATTAAAATTATCACTTTAAAATATAAATCACTATAGCATATATACTTAAGATAGCCACAAAATCATCATAAGTTTTGGAACACTTTTCCTTCATTTTTTGCGAACAAAAGTGAATATAAGAGTTTCCATACCACATTTCTTCAAGTAACAAATGTAAACTTTTTCTTTAAATTTGTAATGGTGCAATATTGGAGTCAAAGCTCATCGAGAGATTGATTGAAAAAAAATGGGATCTTAAACATTTTCTTAAAAACCAATAGATGCTATAAGCAAGAATTGTGATATTCCACAGCTTTATTACTAAATTTCCAAGTAACAGTGTACACTGAAGTTGGGTAGGGCCACTAGTTTAAAAAAAAAAAAGAGGAATTCAAATACCAATGCCAAAAGAAGTGATAATTCGTGAAGAAGCAAATAGATTAATCATCATCTTTTGAATGATTCCCATAGGGGGCCTAAATCAACGTTACCTCCGGAAAGTATAATTCCTATGCGGCTACAATCCTTCAATGCTGGGTTTTCCTTGAAACTACTGGATAAAACAGCAGCTAGACCAATTGCTCCACTAGGTTCAACGGCAACTTTCAGAATCTGATAACACAGTTTCATGGCTTCTATTATCTCATTATCTTCCACAGTTATGACATCATCAACAAGATCTCGCACAATGGGCCTGCGCCAGTAGAAAGAGGGCATCTAAATTATCTAATAGAGTAATCAAAGACATAAATATGAACAACTAAAGAATTAATAAAAGGAGAATCCACACTGGATAAATGAAAGCAATATAGATAGCAGATAGTGTTATTTTTACCAAGTAAGGTCTCCAAGGAAAGCTCGAAGCCCATCAGCGACAGTGTTGGTCTCCGGTAGTGTTATTATCTTACCAGCGGCTTTGGACTGAGCGGCGTCATTAGCTCCTTTGGGTTCAGCAGCTAATATTCGGATGGCTGGGTTGATAAACTTGGCAGCCAAAGCCACTCCTGATATTAAACCACCTCCTACATTTTTGTTTGATATAAGCCAAAGAAGACTATCATAATATCAGCAATGAAATGTGCTAAAAGAAGGACATAGAATTCAACTTTCAGAGCAAAAATGCAGCAAACAAACCACTTATGGGAGCTATGATAGTGTCAATTTGTGGAGCTTGCTCCAGAAGCTCCAATGATATGGTTCCCTGTCCACTGTAACAAAATTTAAACACATCAAGAAGCCTTAGCACATTCCCACAAGAGGCCCGAGCCTTAACTCTATACAACTACCTGAATCAATTGATGAAACTTAAGAGTTTAAGAGCAAATGGTACAAAATATGTTCTTATGGTTTATTCAAAAGTTATCACTGAATTTAAATGTTGTCTTAATTTGCCATACAGTGTATTGTTTATAAATGACAAAAATTAAGTAATAGCAATTAAAAGGAATCAACCCTTTTATCATCTTGGAAATGCATCAAACAAGACAATCAAGAAAACACTAAGCTTATAACCTTATGATACGCCCATCATTGTAAGGATGTAGAAGAACTGCTCCAGTTTCTTCCAACACCTTGGCTGCTGTACTCTCCCTAGACTGCATATTGGGCTCACACCTGATAATCTGACCACCGTACCGCGCTACATTCTCCACTTTACATTCTGGCGCATTTTTCGGTATAATAATATATGCAGGAATTCCTCGCAGTTTTGCGGCCAAAGCCAATGCTGCAGCATGATTACCACTATGTTTTGGACAACCATATCAGGCGTGATAAACATAGAAAACAAAGGAAAAGAAAAAGCATAACCCCATTTACCATCACAACTTTACATGCTATAGGACATTAAGACTATGATCATACATTTTTCAGTTACAATGTCTAACTTGTTGATATGCATGTGAAACACATAGAAGCCCAAAACAAACCTGCTGTGGGTAATAACCCCTTTAGCAGCCTGATCATCATTGAGTGAAAACACAGCATTGCAGGCACCTCTGAACTTAAAAGCTCCACTGCATGGATATAGAGATAAAAAAAAGTTTCAATTTTTAGCTAAACACATTGTTAGAGCAGTAAAATGCATCAATTACATTAAGGACTCAATCACCAAACATCACTTGTAAATTGTTCTACTATCAAAGCCCCTCACCCCTTTTGATAAAGTTCACATTTGAAGAAAAGCCGCCTTCCTGAAAGAGCATCTAAAGATTCAGAGGACAAAACAGGAGTTTTGTGTATGAATGAGCTGATACGAGCTTGTGCTTCCTTGATTGAGCAAATATCAGCAGCATATTTTACCTCTCTTTTTTGGCTTTCTACTTCCATCTCAAAACAACCAAGTGGGAAAAATAATATGTAGATTTTTCACCTCCAAAACTGCATGGAAAAAAAAAAGTAAAAAATTCTAGTAACTCATATCATAGCTCATAGTTTCCCAATTTGAGCTGAAACTTAATCTAAAATATACATGCATTAAAGGGTTAACCAGAGTTAAATGAGTTGAAATGAACCAAAACCCATCAATTATTCATTCAAAATAAGCACATACACAACATAATACATAACCAATTATCAGTATCAAAGATTATGCAATTTATCTCTTAGTTCCTATTCCGGGTTTCCTTTCAGAAAATTCTCACTGGGTTTTCAACATTACCTGATTTCGACAACTAGAAACAGAAGGTTGAATTCATCAAAAGGAGGAAAAGAAACGAAATTATCAGCAACAAAAACTTGCGATGTTTGCAAGTAAAGTAATGTACTCTTGAAACAGCTGCTTCTCTCTTCACTTCACACAGTTCCTTTTTCGGTGTTGGTGGTACCGTTCCAAGTTTCTTTTGGCTTATTGTAAAAGACGGTGTCGTTTTAATTTTGAAAGCGTATGGCTTATGTCGTTTTGTATTAAGTCTCGGCTATTTAAACGCACGTCGTTTTCTTTTTCCTTTTTTCTCATTCAAAAATTAATTTTACACATAACACTTATAAGGGGTGAACATTTGACCCGAAAAACCCGCAAATCTGACCCGACTAAACCCAAATTTTTTCAAACCCATCAAACTCGGGTGAAATTCGATCCAAACCCGACATGGTTCGGGTCGGGTTCAGATTTTGAAATTAAGGGTACACAGATTTGGGTGTAACCCGAACATAATTAAAAACAAATTACCAAGACCCAATTTGTAAAAAAACAATATTACCAAACTAACAACAAAGTTAAAAAATAATGTGAAAAGTAAAAAAATATTCAAAAAATGGTATATTTGATTTTTTTTTACCTAAGGCCCATTTTCGGCCCAAAGCCCATTTTTGGACCAATCCCACTCGAAACCCGACCAAACCCGACCCAACTAAACCTGAAATTCGAAATCATCCCAAATCCTAAAAATTTTAGACCAGATTCAGTACCATTTTCCTCCACCCGAACCTGACACACCCTAAACCCAACCCGTATACACCCTACTTATAAGAGTGGTTTACTTACGTATTAAATTATATGTACACTGTGTAAATTACATTTTGGACACTAACAATATAAACGATTGTATATTTATCAGAGGTAACAATGATATATCACACATATATATATATATATATAAATATAGACTGGGAGCTTCTCCAACCAAGTCTCAAAACTACTGCAATGCTATATTTAGCACATTTGGTACAATGATCCAATGGTGTTCCTAAAAGTATAACTCCAATGATGTTCCTAAAAGTATGCTAAATTTGACACATAATATAATAATGGTTAAATTTGGTACATCAATAAATGTCACTTTTTATTTAACATATTGTTACTAATTATTAGATCATCTCCAATGGAAAATGTAAATTTTGTGCCAAAATTAGCACAAAAAATGAGTTAATGTTATATTTGCAATTGTGCTCCAATGCACAAGATGCAAATTAACAAAAAAAAATCAATAATTCATTTAATATTTATTGAGAACATACAAAAATTAATTTTTTTATTATTATTTATTATCCAAATTATATACTCCAAGAAAATTGTCATCAAAAAAATAAATAAACAAGGTATATGGTTGGTCATTACTTCTCAATTACTAAATTATAGTAATTAGTGGCAATGTGATAAATAAAAAAGTAGCATCTCACCAAATATAGCATGGGTCAAATTTGACACACTTTTAGCATATGCCAAATTCGACACACTTTTTGGAACACCATTGGAGCCAGATTTTTTTGTAAGATTTACTAAATATAACATTGCGTCAACTTTTTGGCACTCCGTTGGAGATGCTTAATTGAATAGTTGACACTTAATGATCAACCATATATTATTTTTTTAATAACAAATATCTTGGAGTACATAATGGGATAATAAAAAAAAATTAATTTTATTGAATTTTTTATTAATTTTTACCTTATGCATTGGAGCACAATTATAAATATTGGACCAAATATAAAATTAACTCTTTTTTTGTTTGTTGAGATGTTCGTATATAATAATGATTTAAGACATAGTATTGAGTTAGTTTTGATAGACTAGTGCGTAGTGAACTATACTAGAGTTTTGCATTTGTAAGTTACACTATTTTGAATCTTTAAAAAAAAATTGAGTATTTTTTCCAAGTAAACAAAAATTCCAATTTTTGCTTTCTTTCATCTTATTATCTTACTAATACATATTTTTAAAAAATGAAAATATATTTATTTAGATAGTTATTTGGTATGTGAGAATGAAAAAAACTTGATTTATTTTAAAATTACTATTATCTTTTAGAATAATTAGTATTTTTGCCCTCCGAACTTATGATATTATCATATCGTGCCCCCTAAAATATACGCCTGATGGACCTAAAATTGGTATGTTTTAAATATTTATAACTCGCAAGTGCACGAATCGTATATATAGTATAAAGTTCGTGTAAGCAAGGATGTCGAACCCAAAGTAGTTGTCTAAAATAAAAAAGAAAACTATTTTAAACCAACATTAATAAACTCTAACCTAGTTCCAAAAATTGATGGTGTGATATTGTGGCAAGAAAATCAAATAAAGGCAATAATATAGAAATTAAAGACAATATATATAAAGAAATTAATAATTGTAAATAAGATGGTAGAAGAAAGATTATTAAGATAATAAAATCCACAAAATATAAGTTCAATAATATTTATAAGTACATTGATTCCCAAATTTTAGTAATAGTAGAAATTAATCAAACCATCACTTATTCAAATTAGATATTCTATTTAAGCACAAGTTTTTATAAAAATATAGGATTTATCTTCACTTTTTAAGATATAATTTCAAAGTATTTAGTGTGAACCAATCTAAAGAAACTACAATTAAATCAATGAATATTATTTATAAGGCAAGACATAATATTTTTGTTCTAAGCATTTGATGTACACAATTTAGTGGCACACCTTAATAAAAGAATATTATGATTTTGTACTAATGAAGAACAAAGTGTAAATATGTGCTAACAATAAAAAATTGTGAAAATTACATGTTATATGAGAATTTTAATAGATTGTGCAAAAATATGGATTTTTTTTAAAGAAAAGTTAATCTATGGCTTTTTTTTTATTTCACTTTTATGGGTTTAGTTTCCCATATTTTTGTATAAAAAGTTTGTTTATGGCATATTTTCACTCTTAATCAAGTTTTATGAATTTGAAAGGGTATGTTTGTAATTTGATTATTTTTTTTTAGCTTATTTGATTTTTTTTATATTAATTTTATATAACTATTTTTATATTAAATTTTTCCATGGTTCTTTTGCAACTTTTTTTTTTGTAATATGAATTGTGTTTATTATTTTTATTTATTTATTGTAAACATTTTTTTTAAGTTGTACGTTTTTTTTCAAAACATGGGTAAGGTAACCAGTTACTTAATTAATTTTTCAAAGTTATATAAAAAAAAATCCTACAGCTAGCTTAAATAACATTTATCTAGAGGGGTAACCAGTTACTTGTTTGTTTTTTCACATTTATGTAAAAAATAGTCTTAGAGGTTAAATAACATGTATCAGGAGGGTAACCAGTTACAGTGAGATTAGTAACTTACTGCCATAAGAGGGGTGACCAGTTATCATAAGAGGGTGACTAGCCACTCATATTAGAAATGAAAAAAAAACATCACATTTGAAGTGAAAAAAAAAAAAGAAGAGTAAGTATGATTTAGTAACCTAGGTAACCAGTTACCATATAGAACCCAGAAATATACACACACATCAGAATGTGAAGGTAACCAGTTACCTCCTAAAATATACAAACAAACAACGTGAAGGTAACCAGTTACCACAGATCTCAAGACAAAAAAAAAAAAAACCAGATCTGACCACGAACCAACCTCCTCCCTCGCCTCCGACCACCACCAGAAACCCCCATCCCCTGCATGCAAAACTTGTCGCAAACCCAGCCATCCCCGTTGTTTTGCAAAGCTCCGAGCACCACAAATCGCACATAGCCCAAGCGCCACCCTTCTTCCTCGCCTCCGACCACCACCACCACATCCCTCACCTCAGCCTATCCTCGCCGTTTTGGATTTGGGGGATCGCGAATGAAATCGCGCAGAGATGCGCGGATTGAGTTTGTGTTCGTCGATGGTGTGGCTGGGGTGTTCTTGGCTGGGTTTTATGGAGGTGCGCGCCTAAGGTGGTGAAGGTGGTTGGGTTTCACGGAGGTGCGGCTGGGGTGTTCTTGGCAGGTGATAAGAGGGGTGGCTGGAGATGATGGTGGAGATGGTGAGGCAGCCGAGTGGAGGAGTGGTTGGGTTTCATGGAGGTGCAACTGGGTTGTTCTTGGAAGGGGGTGAGGGTGGGTGGCCGGAGATGATGGTGGAGATGGTGAGTGTAACGCCCTGGCTACCCCAGAACAGTTACGGTGAACGGTGGACCGGAAATTTGACTCATTGCCTGAGTCCTTTGGTCAAAAACGTGCTCTAAGTGTAATTAACGGGTTAAGGCATGAAACCAATGAAAAGGAAATGGAGATTTTATTACAACTGCTCTGCAGAGCTAAACAAAACATTTACAAGTGGTTCTCAGTACAAAATGGTCATTACAGTTTTAAATTTACAACCCCGCCGACCTAAGCGGCAAAAATAGGGTAAACCCCCTAGTTCCTCTGAGAACACCTTGACCGTGGTGGTCAAGCGGCCGCATATGTACACACCACCACATCAGCTCTCCACTCAAGGCTAGGTGAGCTTTTCTTTCCCTTTACCTGCACCACATAGCACCCATGAGCCAAGGCCCAGCAAGAAAACATAACACTTTATATAAACATTATCAAATGATTATCGTTATAATCACACTGAGCATAAAGCTTTCAAATCAATGGGTAAACACCACATGAGGTTCCGATAAACCACACTGAGTGACTGCCATGCAGGTCACTAAATCAAATGGGAGAGTGGCTGCTGAGTAAGCCACTAGCCTCCAAGCGCTTATTTCATTCATCGACCCTCGGGGTCGGTTTGGCATTAATGCTCTTTGAGTCATTCAATGCTAATAATCGATTAGATCCAATCTTACTGACTTGCGTGACACACGCCAAAGCCGTCCTGACTAATAAGTCAGCTCATCGTGACCAATGCCCAATACCACTGCCGAACCTGACTAGTAAGTCACAGCTTCACAGTGATACTAGCACCCTTGTCAAACCTGACTAATAAGTCAGTGCCATGCACAAATGAGCAACATATGCTAAGCATTCCATATATAATCCATGTCCATATTCTCACACTCAACATGCCTCAGGAATATCCACGCATGTCACACTTGGGGTGCAGTTTTCTTACCTCTGGTTCGAGCAAGAACGAATAAAAGAACAACCCTGAGAACGATCGACTTTTTGGTCCTTTAGCGGTTACCTGGTCATAACCAAATCATGGGATTCCATCAACAAAATGAATAATAAAAGGTTCCCAAACCAAAACCTAACCTCCGGGACCTCAAACACTACTCAACCGGGTAGTAGGTTCAATCCTGAGGCCTTAGGCTTGCATCCCCGAGCCAAAACACTCTCTTTGGCCAAAAATGCCTTAAGGGCCGCGGCCCTCCTTGGCCATGCCGCGGCCCTCCCCTCAAACAGAGACGCCTAAACCCAGCCTTCACCAAGGGCCGCGGCACACCCTGGCCATGCCGCGGCGCAACACCCATTTAAGCCAAAACCCCTGTTTTTCTTCCTCTACGATTTCACTTAGAACCAACCCTTCAAACCCAACTTAAACACCACCCAAACCTCTCTCAAACACCCATTAACACCCCTAAACAACACTCAAAACTCTCCCTCATCATAACCCAAGGAAACCCCTTAAAACCTCCATCAATTCCAACAATCCTCCATAAAAACACAAACTGAAACTTATATTTAAAACAGGGCAAAACCAGAAAAGTTATGATCAAAGCTTACCTCAAACTTAGTATTGAACCCTCTCCAATGGCTGAACTATGTCTACAACCTCAACCTCCAAGTTTCCTAGCTTAATTCCACACCTTGAGCTCAAAACTCCAAAGAAGAGAACTATGGAGAAGATTGTACGGGAAGGAGAAGATGAAGCAAACTCTGTTTTGGGTTCTATTTCACAGCCATCCATACATCATATATATCCTAAACACAAATGACCATTATACCCCTAGGTATAATAAAGCTTCTAAAACCAACTCAAGGGCATTTTTGACATTTTCCACCTACACCGTCAATGATAATTAACGCTTCCCAATTCCCGCTAATCTCAATATTCTCAAACACCATTATTTCACATCCCGTTACCCTTTAATACCCAGTAACACTCTAACCATTAAAAGCACCCCGAGACTCACCCCGAGCCCCGAGCTTAAGCCCGTTATGACCAAACCGATATTTAACATTCCTTGATCGTCTCATGCCAAATAGCTCGAACAAACCCACATTATAATGTGGTCTCAAATTATATCACCAACATGTGAATAAATAATCAATTTACCCTCAACGGGTCAAATTACCATCACACCCCTATATAAAGAAATATGGACTCACATGCATGCATTTCACATCATATCATAATATAATCAATACATACATGCATTTATCAATTAATAACATAATTAAGCAAGTATGGCCCTCCCGGCCTACTGTTCACACCGTTAAACACAACGGAGAATTCGGGGCATTACAGTGAGGCAGCCGAGTGGAGGAGTTTTGGCTATGGTGGAGATGGTGAGGCGGCTAAGGCAAAATGAAAGAGAAGATGGTCTTGGCTGAAGGAGTTTTGGCTATATTAATTATCATAGTACCCCTCCTTTTGCTAATTTGTTTTGATTAATTTTGATTTCCAGGATTAGTTTTCCCATAAACTAAGTTTTTGTTAATTAAATTTGCCCATACAAATTAAAGAAAGTGTAACTCCCATATTTTTGCACATTGATGGCTAAAAAGCCATATTTTTTAAAAATCCCCTAAAAAATACATGATATTTAAGATGAAAGAAGATATTTGAAGAAGAAAAATCCATAAACTTTGTTGCACAAATGGGATATCAACATACAAAATAAATACTATCTAGTTACATATTGTTTCATCATCATCTTAATAATCTTAGAAATATTATAAAATCATAATTAGAATAGAAATTACAAGCATAAATAGAAAAATTTGGAGGATGAACCCCCATTTTTCCTCTAAAAACTCATAGAAAAATGACCAAAAAGATGAAGAGAATGGAGTGGTCTTGAAAGTGCAGCAATTGTGTAGTGTAACATCCTCCTCCCAAAAATGGTCTTCAAATCCATAATTTACAGCCAAAATAAAGTGTTTAAAATAATCAATATAAATTAATTAAATTGATTAAATTAAATTTTAAATGAATAATAATATGGCATGTAAGGGTAAATTTTATGGTGTGATGATGAATTTTACAGTAAAATGTGTAAAAAAAATTGGGTAAAAATGTGGCATTGTTGGACATAAGGGGACAAGGAAACATTGGTCAGCTCAAGAAAACTGAGCAGACTGGGCTTGCAGCTGGTGGGAGGCTCATGGGCCTGGGATAGCAAGTAGGCCCACATTGTGGCTAGGAGAGGCTTTAGGCGAGATGGATCTACTGGTAGAAGGGAATTCGGGCAACGGTACTGTAGCGGGAATAGTACGGGCGATACTGTAGCGTGCATTGTAGCTTGGGCTAGCTACAGGAGGAAGGATGGGCTTGGGCATCTAGAGTGTGGGCTTTGGAGCTTCAATTTTCTCTTTTATTTCTTCAAAAATGCTAACTTCTTTCTTTTGATTTCCTTTAAACAAAAAATGCAAATTAATTAATAAAATATTTTCAATATAAAAATATATCTCATCAATTTAAAGAAAACATTATTTTAAACTTAATTTGTTTTGACTCTTAAGTTGAATAAATATGCATTTATTTTTACCACTAAACACACAACAATAATTCAAATAATTAAACTACAACATATTACAACACACCAAAAAACACACAAAAATCTATAAAATCATGATCAAACTAATAAATTCAAAATTACTTAAAAAATTAATAAATTAATCAAAAACTTAAGAACTTAACATCAATTACCTTATAAATAGTGGTAAAATAACTCTATTTTGTAGAGTTATCAACGCCCTATTAAAAACTCCCTATGAACTTTTCTATTTACATAAACATAGTCATTTTGTTAGCTTCTGTTTCATTTTTCCATTCAAACGCTGATGTGGCATTGTCACATCAATCCCACGTGTTTTTGCGATAATTTCAATGTGCAATTATACACAATCGTAGACAAGTAACGCGATTTTATATTGTCAATAAGATAAGTATAAATCATTTAGTTTGACAATCGTGTTGCTTGCTTATTTTATTACATGATTATTTGAATAATACAAACATTTATAAAATACCGAACATATAAATAATTACAGTTAAAGTGACTATGTCACAGTGGATTATAATTGTAATTATATGTTCAAAAGAACGAGTCCTAAGATTAAGTCAGTGCATTGGATTTTCAGTGATATGGTAATCTACGATATGATCTAATTACACATTCGGGTTATGATGTATTATACAAGGCATTGACCAAGTAGATAAGATCGGATGTATTTTGTTACATTTGACTGGAGCGATATTGAATATTAACAAGATAAGTAAGTATCGTTATTATCTAATCTAATCATATCAAAACGTTGACCATATGTCAATTCAATCTTAATTCTGAGTGATTAATATTATGCTAATTGTATTATTCAAGTCTTTTGATTTGTTCGTTACCAGCTTACCATAAGGACTAGCTCATACTTACATATTGGAGATTTTGTAGTATAATTGTGTGGGAGTATTTATCATAGATATGAAATCTATAGCTTCCGTTTAAGAAGTGAAACGATGATTTCCATATAGCTTGGTTCAAGTGTTAAATGATAGAGTGCTCATTTCTGTAATTAAATTTACGGAAATATCATATATAAGGAACTTTGTAGGAGTTAAGGATAAAATACCAATGAGAGGTAAAACAGTAGTTTTCACTTGTTCCATCAGTAGATCATTTATAGAGGATTGAATGACGGTTATGGTTATAAAAATGGATAACGTATTTACATTTAGTGTAAAGCGTTTTATGAATTCAAGAGTGCAATTCTAAGTCTATAGTGGAGTCACGAGGAATTAATAAGGTAGTGAGATTATTTGTTATAAATAAACTCGCGGTAACTTATTGGAGCTTGAGTTCATGGATCTATGGTCCCCATGTCACCTCTTATCAAAATGAACCTAGTAGTCTTGAATAATTAATTTAATTATTAATTATAAAAATATCATATTGACTAGTTCAATGAAAATAAATAATGTTAAATTATTTATTGATATTTTGTGAGAAAATAAATAGAAGAAAATTTGAGGTTTTTATTGCAAAGTCTCAAAAAGAGAGTATTATAGCCAATTGGGGCAATTTTGTTAATATTGATAAATTGGTATTAATATTAATAAAATAAATTAAATAAAGGTCAAAATTATAATTGTTTAATTTTGACAAGTATTTAATTAATTATAATTATTAAATAATTAAAATAAAATGGGTAACTAAAACCCATTTTATGTTCTAGCTAATTGCCTATATATACTAGTGTTATAGAATGCATTAGGTCAGATGAATTTGACAGGTCAAAATTCACTACTAATATTCTATACCAAGCCGTCCACTCTCTCTTAGTTTTCTCTCTAGGAATTCTCTTCTCATGTGCTTAGACTTGCCCACATAAACACTAGGTTGTTTTAGAGAAAGACTTAGAAGATTATGGTCTTGTTTCAAAGCGGTTTGGATTCCTTGTAATACCTATCATTCAACAAGGACAAAATGTTAGGGAATCCAAATGGTGTAGTCATTTTTCTGCTACGCATCTCGTAAGTACTTTAATGGTTTTATTATTGTATTTACGAATCTCTGTATGAAAATCACTTCTATGCATGTATTTATGTTTTCTATTGTATGTTATTTTGTGCAATAGGGAGCATGCATATAGACTTATATAAATGAGATCCTACAACTCGCTTCAAAGCCAATAGTTGCTAGTTTATATGTTTATATACATGTATGTGAATTTTTGACATGTTAGATAGGTTAATTGGATGGTAGCTTAATTATTTGCATATTTAAGTTTTATGTATGTGTGATGTTCAAAGAATATTGTTCATGATTTTTTGTATGTTTATGTGTGTTTTATTTTGTTGTATAAAACACATAAACTATGTACATGAAATAAGAGTTTGAAAATTTCACAAAAATCAATTTTTTGGGGAATTTTTATTTAGCTTATGAAAATATGTGTATATATGTTTATATTTCTTAAAGTCATATATATATATATATATATCTTCTATATAAAAAATGTGTAGATAACAAAAATGATTGGTTTTAACGGTTTTTTTTTCCGTTAACTTTTTAACAAAATATTCTTATATTTAACGGTAAATTGTAAACATGACTTAAACTTAAATAAATAAATAATTAAACAAATTAAAATAAGATATTTTACAATGATAATTATTTTAAAATAATAAAACTATATATTTAATAACTTAAATAAAATTTAATTTTACTTAAACTTAATATTATATTAACCATATAATATATAATATTTTATTGTCGCTGCCAAATTCAAAACTAGAACAAACATAAACTTAAACAAAAATAAATCAAAATATAATATTTTTAAGATATTTTATGATAATTTAAATAATTAAATCATATTTATTTAATAATAATAAAGACATACATATCATTTTTTTTATCTTATAAATTTGTGTGATAGTTTATTTTTTTATCAAGTGATTGGAGCTATTTTTCTTCATCAAATTCACCAAAGGACATTGTGAGACACAATAGAAACTAAAAATAGTTTATACATGTATACTACTGTCTGCACTATGACTTTTTATATTCTTATTTCATTTCTATCATTAATTTCTTTTTAAATATTATTGTATTTTATATATATGTCATGTAGCCATGTAAATATATATTTATGTCAACGTTGTGTTTAGATGTGATATATGTAGAGATTATTATATATATAATTCATTATATTATATATATTTTTTAAAAATTAGGGAACTAGTTTTTATTAAAATTATAGACACTATTTACAACTTTAAAACTAAGCAAATGTGCATTTGTACGTTGCTTCTACCTAGTATGTATATATATATATGTATGTGTCTGCCGAGTTTTTCGGAAACTATAAATATATTAAGAAGCAAGAGCTAAAAAGAAAGGATTTGAGATGGACAATTAGAGTTTTTACATGGCTGGGGGCATTAACGAGCCTTAGTCCACAAGTCAGTAGTATTAGACTTTAGGGAGTTTTTTGACAATGGAGTTTTCTACCAGATTAGTAGAGTAATTACTTACAAGATAAAATCTAGGGTCCCCGCTACAGTGCACAACTGGCCCTATTTATAGGCAGTTAAGCGCATTGGGCTTAGGTCAGACTAGTTCGGGTCCAATAGGAATGTAATCACGGTTTGCTCGCTAATGGAGTCATAATACAAGGAATGTTACATAATAAAATGTAGTAATCTGGGCCCATTGGACCGGCTCAGGCATGGCCAAGCCTTACACCTGCCCACTGTACGTTAGCTCGGACTGGTCCGCGTGGGCTTCTAATGGGATTCTGGGGACATGATTTGTCAGAGTAGTGAAAGTATTGTTTCCTAGGAACAATGTATGTTTTGTGCATACCCTCTTCTGCAGGTTAGATTAGGAGACCAACTTTCATATTTCTCGGGGACATGTCAGCATCAGGGAAGATCAGGTTTACCCTATCCGGATGTATGGTCCAGGTTCGTTCACTAATGTCCTGGTTCACTTATCGGAGTCCTGGTTCGTTCACCATGACTCATGTTCATGTGCCAAGATGGTCATCGTGAAACTGAGTATCTCCCCTGTATTTTTGATAAGGTCTATCTCCATCAATTGGTTAATCTGCCACCTTAGTTGGCATCCCGGAGGATGTAGGTTGGTCGGGACTGGGGAGATGAGTCGGACCTGCATCTTAGTCCCGATTCCTTCGTTAGGCTCACGCCCATCGAACATTGTTGGGCTCGATGGTGATTGGGTTATCAGGGCTTCTTCCTTCCCTGTACATTGGGCTCAGGATGGGCCCAGACCTCTTCAAGATGGCCCACGGACTTATTGGACCATGTCACATGTTACAGGTGGAAAAGAGGGATAACAATATGTATATGTTTTCACGTATAAGATAAAAAAAAAAACATGTGACAGACTTTATTTAGATTTTTTTTAGTTTTTTTGGATCAATATATTTATATATAAAAATAAATGGTAACATATACAGAAGGAAATTAAAAAAAAAAAAAGATGTTGCAAATTCTTTTGTAATTGTTACACCCAAATTTATAAATCGTCATAAATGAGTCTCGAAATGTAGGCTCGTAAAGTGTAAGCTCAAAAATATTGAGTAAGGGTTCAACACTTGTAAGAATTAACATATTGCACAAAGGATGGATCTCTTCCTAAGTTGTTCCGATTGGCGACCGAGCACCAGTTAAGAAGGTTCGAGCTTAGGTATCAAGCTCGAAAGGATGGATTTCTCTGAAGTCTGACTGCGATTCAAACCTTCATTGCAAGCTCGAAGAGGTTGATCTCCGATGGGTACACTCGATGAAATCACGAGCTGAGGATGAGGCTAACCAAAATGACGAGCTCGTAATGTTGGTCGATCTCGAAAGTGTATAAATTGTATGTTCGAGGTCGATAGTCCAATTTGAACACGGTTGTTTAAAAATCCCTATTCCTTGGGGATTTGTTGTAATCTGATAATTAATCCCGATTATCATGGGATATTACATTATTAATGTATTTAATTATATGTATTTTAAATTTGAATTGTAACTTCCCGAATTAAAATGGAAGATATTTTGTTAACCCCTCTATAAATAGACTGGAAAATCTCATTTGGAGGTACGTACAAGTGGGTACTGAGAATACTCTGCAAAATTGTTTTCAGAGAATTCCACCACTCAATAATATTGACTCGTGGACTAGACAAATTTTAACTGACGAACCACGTAAAATCCTGATTGTTCTTATTTATTTTCTTAATTCTAAGTATAGTGCTTTTCATATTTAAGTTGACGGAAAACAACGTTAATAGTAATTTTTTTTAGAATCATCATATATATTTTTGGTAATATATATGGAGGGCAACTGTAATGCCCTGGTTACTCCAAGACCGTTACTGTGAGCTTTGAACCGTGCTTAACCCACTAATTGAGTCATTTGGTTATAAACGTGCATCTAGGTATTATTAATAGGTTAAGGTGAAAACTTAATCAAAAGGAAATGATATATTTTATTTAAAACATAAAATTGTTCATGGGCCAATAAGAGCGTTTACAAGTTATTTACAATCCAAAATTGTCATTACATTGTAAAAATTATAACCCGCCGACCTAAGCGGCAAAAACAATGTTAACCATGTAACAACCCGAATATGCTAATAGGGCTTAGGGCCTTGATTAGCGTGTCTGGAAGGCAATAAATGATTTAATATGTGAATTTATGTGAGTATGTGATAGAGATGCATGTTTAGTTGAGTTAAATGTGCATGTGGGCCCCGTTTGGGTATTAGGGGTATGTTTGTGATTTTAGCCCGTTGAGGGCGTAAATGTGATAAATATGGTATGCATGTGATATATTTCTGTGTAGCACAATCCGAGTCAGTCCTGGGGAGCGGTTAGCCAGAAAGTCACAGCGGGGTTGAGAATCCGACTCAAGGCGAGTCGAGGGGTATTTTGGGTATTAGATATATTATGGGGTTATCGGATTATGGAAATAAATATTTGGAGATATATTTGAGGATAGAATGTCTAGGAGGGAATATTGGGGAAATTTACCATTTTGCCCTCGGGGACGTTTTCGGTACCCCGAGCCTTGAGGTAACCTTAAAGTTTAAGTTAAATAAAACAAAGTCGAGGAAGCTTTTGGAGACTTAGGAACCGACACACACTTTTCCTTCCCAGCTGAAGATAGTTTTTAATCTCTCTCATTTTTACTCTCTAAGATAAATTCAAGGAAATAAGCCCAAGAAAGGAATCAGTCAAGAACTAGAATTGGGCAAAGCTTGGGAGATTCTAATCAGAAAACCAGGGCTTGGAGATTGAGGAATTGAAGTTGGAAGTTAGGGGAAACAACTCTGAATCAAAACTCAGCAAGGGTAAGCTTTAACTTTGAAATTATGGTTGATTTCTACTGTCTTTTTAGGTAATGCATGTGAGTAGGATTTGATCTGTTCTAGGGTGTTTAGCTGAGCTTTTAGAGCAAGTTTTTGATAGGTTTTGATGTTAAAACTTGGCTAGAACCTTTGTGGTGATAATCTGGATTTGCTAGTTTGGTTTTGGGTGAATTGGTTTGAAGAAAATGCAGGAAAAGGATGGAGATTTCTGGGTTTGGAGGCGAGGGCCGCGACCCTAGGAGGGGCATGCCGCAGCCCGTGTGCGCGTGCGGCCATGGGAGGCCTTGGTGCTCGAGGTGCGCCGCGGCCCGTGCATGTTTCAGGGTAGTGTGAGCTTCTGTTTCGAGGCTAGCCGCGGCATGGTTATATAGGGTCGCGACTCTTAGTGGCCTTTTGTGTGTTTAAGTGTGTTTAGGCTTGGGAACTCAAGGGTTAAGGCTCATGATGGATTTTATCACCCGGATTGATAGAATTCAAGGTCCCGGAGATTAGAGATATGGCTCAAAGTTATCTAATGGATTAGAACTTGATGGATGAATGTTGTTAATGTGTTGTGACTAGGGTTTCGGCGAGGCTCAAGTTAGAGGACTGTGCTCTGGATATTGGTGCTCGGAGAGCTCGGGACGCAGGTAAGGAAACCCCTGTTCCCATAGAGCTTGTATGCAGGGCTGAACCCCAATATGTTTGAATTGCAAGGCGTAGCCCTTTGATTGTATCTGTTGGTATTCTGTATATGTTCATTATGCTTTGAATGCCATTGTGTAAATGTTCGGCAAGAGCCGGGAACGGCGCGGGCCGAGGTCGGCGCGGGCCGGGAACGAAATAGGGCCAGGAACGGCGTTGGGCACATTGAGTGCAAGGCCGAGTGCGGCAAGGGACCGGGAGCAGCATTGAGCATGTGGAGTGCGAGTTGCCAAGGGGAGACCCTAAAGGATACCTAAGATATCCTCACGGTGTGCACCGCGAACCCAGGGCCTGGTAAAGCGCCTAGGACGGCTTGGCCGTATGTGTTTAGCCAATTGATGGCCTTTTTATATGCCCTTTGTGTTTGTTTTGCATATGTTATATGCTTATGGGTTTTCTTGCTGGGCTTCGGCTCATGGGTGCTCTGTGGTGCAGGTAAGGGCAAGGAGAAAGCCAACCAACCATGAGGGTAGCAAGCATGAAGCGGTGTGTACATGTTTGGCCTGCCTGGCTGCCACAGCCAGTGGATTTTGGGAGATGATTGTAATAAAACCTAGATTTTGTCGTTTAGCCGACTTGGTTGTACTTATATGTTGTAAATATTTCTAAACCGTATTTTGGGATCCCAAGTGTTAAACTTTTATGATTTTCAATGAAGTAGAGTTATTTCTAAAATTTCTACTATATTTATGATTTAATTACACTTTTACTTTAAAAGCCTCGATTAGCGAGTAATTGCACGTTTTTAATCATCCAGGACTTATAGCCCTAAACAGATGAGTGACAGATGTGTAAGTCACTAATGAGGGTTCCGCACCCTTAGTAAATGAGTGACCATGGAGTCACTATGTGTAACGCCCTACTACCTTAGAGCCGTTACTAAGTGAGTTTAAAAGGTGCAATTAACTCGCTCAGCAAGGTTTTTAGAACAAAAGTGTGATTAAACAAAAAGACAAGGCTGTAATCTTTAAAAGTACTCCATTTCACTAAAAGTTCCCAGAGTTTAACATTTGGGATCCCAAAACGAGGTTTGTAAAATATTTACAACTCAAAGTAGATTTACAGTTGACTAATTATCAAAAACAGAGTTTAATACAGCCATTTCTCAAAATGCCCCCAACCAAAGCAGTCGGGTAGGCCAAACATGTATGCGCCGCCCCCACGCTCTCCGTACTCATGGCTGGTTGACTTTCTCTTTGCCCTTACCTGAAACACGGATTACCCGTGAGCCGAAGCCCAGTAAGAAAACTCATACAGCACACAACATATGCACATCATACAATCACTATAGCAGATAACTCATATCTAATCAGACAGTCCATAAGATTTAAACACATATACGGCCATGCCGTCCCAGAAGTGTTACCAAAGCCTGGGTTCTCGGTCTATACTGTAAGGATATCCCATGTATCTGTAACGCCCCAATCTCCAGGGACCGTTACGGTGTGCCTTGTAAACAGTGCTAAACCCGCTAATTGAGTCATTTGGCCAAAATCGTGAACTAAGTATGATTAGCGGTTTAGGGATTAAAAACTTTGGTTAATATGTAACGTTTCATTAGAACGTTTAATATATACATTGGGATCCCGAAAATATAATTTCAGAGTCTATTACAGAAAATATTTACAACAGGCCGTTCTAAGCGGCAAAACAGGGTTCAACCCTAGTTCCACTTTAGACCTCGACCGTGGCGGACGAGCAGCTGCATATGTACACGTCATCACCTAAGCTCTCCAACTCAAGGATGGTCTAGCTTCCTCTTGCCTTTACCTGCACCACGTAGCACCCGTGAGCCAAAGCCCAGCAAGAAAACACAATAAAGCATGATATAATATCAACAACGATCATAATAACCGCTCAGGACTATCAGTCCAAGCAAATAGGTGACAATAGCCAAATGTCACAATAATGAGCATAGCTCCCCTCTGTCCATGTGACGATAGGGTCACCAGGGCTTAACTGATAAGTGATTCTTTCATAAGTTTGATCAGGACAGGTGCATGGTGAATGGTCACCAACATAACCTTCCTCCCGACTCTAGAGTCGTGCTATGGACAGCGTCCCTTAGCCATGTGACAAACAGTCACCGGGGTCATATACCTTGGCTATAAACATCTGGTCATAGACCAGGCAAGCGCTTATAAGTTCTTCGACCTTAGGGTCGGTCCCGCACTAATGCCATGGAGCTATTCAATGCGTGATCATCGACCTTAGGGTCGGTCTAGCATTAGTGCCTTAGAGCCACTCAATGCACGATTCTCAACTTTAGAGTCGGTCCAGCATTAATGCCATGGAGCCATTCAATGCATGATTCATCGACCTTAGGGTCGGTCTAGCATTAGTGCCTTAGAGCCACTCAATGCGTGATTCTCGACTTTAGAGTCGGTCCCTGACTAGTCAGTGTCATACACAAGTAAGTCATGCCGCCAATCATATATCACATGTTCCATATCCATAAACAAGGTATTCAGCATGCTTACTAAACAGGTATTAGTACAATTAGGACCATGCATAAACACAGAGGCTCAAGCTCTGGACGATATCATATTCAGTATACAAGCATGTCCCAATCATATGTTTCTCATGCATCATATGCAATATATCCAGCAATCCAACATGCACCAATAACAGCCATGCATGTCACGCTTAATAACCAATCAACATGCATCAAGAATAACCATGCATGTCATTACTCGACAACCAACCAACATGCATCATAATAGCCATGCATGTCACATATACACAGGGTGCAGTTTTCTTACCTCAAAGTCGAGCTAGAACGATTAAAAGAACGACCCTTGAGAACGATCAACCTTTAAGCCCCTTAGCGGTCACCTAGTCATAACCAAATATAAAACCTCATCAAAATGAGTAATTAAATACTTCCAAACCCAACCCAAGCCTCCGGAACATCGAATCCCACTCAACTAAGTAGTAGGATCGATTCTAGGCCCTGAGAGTTAAGTTTCCATCACAAAAACACATTTTTGGGAAATTTTTCCCTTAAGGGCCGCGGCCCTACATGGACCATGCCGCGGTCCGCCCCCCCCTGACAGAGCCTCCACCACCTTCTTCAAGCTAGGGCCGCGGCGCCCAAGAACAAGGCCGTGGCCCAACTTCGCACCAGCCATTTTTCTTCGTTTTTCCACTTTTAAAACCTTCCAAAAACCCATATAAACATCTCCAAATCACCAAATCAAAGTTACCAAACTTCCCAATGGTCCAAAACCTGAAGCTCAAACCAACCAACAACTCAACAATTGCCAAAGTCCAATTCTAAGCGTAAAAACTTAAGAAACTCAAAACTTAACTCAAAAACAGAGCACACCATTAAATTCATAACTGGAACTCACCTCAAACACGGTTTTGAATCCCCTTTAATGGCTGTGACAAGTTCCCTAGCTTCCCTCTTTGATCTCCAAGCTTAACTCCTAAAGGTGGCTCTCAAAATTCAAAGAAAAGGATGAAGGAAGACTTGTACGGGAGAGAAAGAGAAGTGATGGGGATAGGCTCTGTTTTAGTTCTGTTTCTACAGCCTTCCAAACCCCCAAAAACTGATATAAATCCTTAAGGTCAAAATACCATAATGCCCCTAAGCCAAATAAACCCCTCTAAAAGCTTCCGAGGGTAAAACCGTCCTTACCTGCCTATCTCGTTAATTATAATTAACGCTCTCCAATTCCCGCTATTCTCAATATTCCCAAATACCAATAAATCATATCCCATTACCCTTTAATTCCCGGTAATGTTCTAATCATTAAATTCACCCCGAGACTCACCCCGAGCCCTAGACTTAAACCCGTTATGACTAGACCGAACACTTACATCTCATGTTCGTCTCATGCCGATTAGCTCGAACCAATCCACCTTATAGTGTGGCTATATTAATTAATCACAATCATGCACCCAAAATATACAATTACGCCCACAGTGGCCAAATTACCAAAATACCCTCACAATTAACATATGAGCCCATATGCATGCATTCACCATCATATATTAATATAATTCACGTAAACATGCATATAATCATTAAATACTATAATAAATCAATTATGGCCCTCCCGGCCTCCTAATCAAGGTCCTAAACCTTATTAGGAAATTTGGGGCATTACAGTATCCATTGGGGTCTCACCCTAACCACAAGCACTCCATGTGCTAAGTGGTATTCCTGGCCCCACTGCCGTTCTCGGCCCTTCGCCGTTCCCAGCCCCTTTGCCGTTCACTCTGCTATTACCACTTTTAGCATGACAATCAAATATATAATCATTCATTTAAACTACATCCTAGCAATGGTACAATCTAGGGCCGCGCCCTGCAACAATACTATGGGCCTAAGCCCTGCTCTACGAGTGCTACAGTTTTCTTACCTGTATCCCGAGCTTTCCGATGCACCAAGGTCACAAGCACGGTCCTCTACCACGAGCCTCTCCAAAATCCTAGTCACAACACATATAAAACACTTTTAATACTAACCAATCCCAAAATCACTTCCCGGAACCAATCCCGTACTCCCGGGACCTCTAATTCCCTAAAACAATGTATTGGAGCCATCCCCCGAGCCCCCGGGCAAAGGCCCTAAAAATGCAATATTAGGCTATCAAAATGGCCTAGGCCCGCGACACTCCCAACAAGGGCCGCAGCGCCCCTACGCGAACCCAGATTTCTGGGTTTTCCTCCTGTGTTTTCGCGAGCCAAAACAACTCCAATTCAACCCAAACAAGTACCTAAGCCCCAAAATCAATTTAAAACCCCAAATGAACCCTTTAACAACCTATAAACATCAAAAACAAACTTAATTACACAATCACACTCAAAATCCATTCTTGAGTTTCAAATTCCTGAAACTTAAACCATGGCTTCCAAGACTTAAACTAGAGCTTGAAAACTATAAATCATGCCTCTAAAATCTTAAACCACATCAGATACGAAAATTTAAACATGTTAGAACTCTTACCTCAATCAAGAATCTGGCTTGAACTCTTCCCAATTCCAGCCTCCAACATCTTTCCTCTTGATTATCCTAACTGAATTTCCAAGTAAAACCAGCCATATTTCCTTTAGGTTTCCCACACTTAATCTCTGTAAATCAAACCTAAATTCAAGCAAAAACAGAGCATAACTCTTACCTCTGAACAATCCTAGCTTAAACTTGATTTTGGTTGCCTCATACTCCTTTGAATTTCCTCTTAGGTTTCAAGTTCCAGCCCTCCTTCTTGCTTCCCTTTCTTTCTAGCCTTCTCTTCAAATTCAGCATAAACCCAAAAATGATAAAGTATAGAACGTGAATCCTTTTTCCCTCAGCTGAACCTTATCTAACTCTTGCCTAATGACCACTCTACCCTTCCATAAGAATTCCTTCCCAACTAAACCTCAAGGGCACTCTTGTCCTTTCACCTATATTACAATTCTACCATTTTCCATCTAAACTTGTTACTCTCAGCAGTTACTAATGGTTACCCAGGTTACTCAATCACTACTAACCATTAACCACAAACTCTCAAATTTACAAAATTCCCAAAGTACCCCTAGGCTCCTCCCGAGTTGGGTATGAAATCCTGTTGTGACTTTTAAATTAACTAGCTCCCTAGGACCGTCTTGGCACGTGCATCACATTAATATCACCACACTCACGTTGTACAAATCACATAATACAATTATCGCATTTATGCCCTCAGCGGGATAAAATGACCAATTTACCCCTATCATGTAAACGGGGTCCACATGCATATTTATACCACCTAAACATGCATTCTAATCACATATTCATTCAAATTCATATATTATCATATTAATTCACTTATTGCCCTCCAGGCACGCTAATCAAGGTCCTAAACCTTATTAGCAACTTAGGGTGTTACATTATGTAACGCCCTAAACTCCAGGGACCGTTACGGTGCACATTTTAAACAGTGCTAAACTCGCTAACCGAGTCATTTGTCTATAATTGTGTAACTAAGTATGATTAGCGGTTTAGGGATTAAAATTTTTGGTTAAGATATAACATCTCACTAAAACATTTACTGAATACATTGGGATCCAAAAAATATAATTTAAAGGTCTATTACAAGAAAATATTTAGAACCAGCCGATCTAAGCCGCAAAACAGGATTTAACCCTAGTTCCTCTCCTTCAAACCTTGGTCGTGGCGGTCGAGCAGCTGCATATGTACACATCATCACCTAAGCTCTCAAACTCAAGGATGATCCAACTTTCTTTTGCCTTTACCTGCACCACATAGCACCCGTGAGCCGAAGCCCAGCAAGAAAACTCAATATGCTCATGAACAGTCATATCATGATATCAAATCATATCTGGCATGCCTAGCAAACATAGCTCTATTCAAGCATGCAAGTAAATTCAAATAATGCTGGGGAATCTAGGATAAGAAATCATGGCCTCCTGATTGGATGACTATCAAGTCAATCCTAATCAGATGAGTGATTTAACACTTGAGGTTCTGGTAAACCATACTGAGTGACCGACAAGCAAGTCACTACGGGGCTCAGTACCCAAAGCCATACAAATGATGATCAGAATGATCATACAGAGCTTATAGCCCTGAACAGATGAGTGAATATCACTTTGAGGTTCTGTTAAACCATAATGAGTGACTGACAAGCAAGTCACTATGGGGCTCGGTGCCCATAGTCGTGTAACGAAACCACTACTTGGGCTTTCCTGCAATGGCTTTAATCATATAAGTGATTGTTGGGTAGTCACTAGCTTAAACATGTGAGTGACTGATGGGTAGTCACTAGCTTAAACATGTGAGTGACTGATGGGTAGTAACTAGCTTAAACAGGTGAGTGACTGATGGGTAAGTCACACAAGCGCTTTTAGTTTTCATCGAACTTGAGTTCGGTGCGGCATTAATGCTCATGTTGAGTCATCTAATGCAGATGTCGATTAGATCTAATCTTTTATCGGCTCTGCGTTCATGACGTTTATGTCGTTTCTGGCTCCCAGGTCGATAACACACGACCAATGCCAAATCTGAATGATCAGGGCCATGCACAAGTAAGCAATGCTACCAAACATATATCATATGTCAAATATCCAAATATAGGGCATTCAGCATGCTTACTTAACAATTGCTAGCATAATTGGAATCACGCATAAACACAGAGACTCAAGCTCTGAACAGTCTTACATTCAATATTCATGGCATGCCCTAATCATATGTTTATCGTGCATCACATGCATCACACTTAAACATTCAACATGCCTTAATAATAACAATATACAAGTGAGCAAGATTGCAAAGCATTCAATATGATATCAATGTTCACATTTAAACATCCAACATGCATCAAGAATAACCATGCATGTCATACATGGGATGCAGTTTTCTTACCTCAGGTTCGAGCAAGAATTAGTAAAAGAACGACCCTTGAGAACGATCAATCATTTGATCCTTTAGTGGTCACCTAGTCATAACCAAATATGGAATCCCATCAATAAAATAAATTATAAAAAGGTTTATAATCTAAAACCTCACTCTCAGGATCCATCCCACACTCTTGGGACTCACAATCTACCCAAACGGGGTAAAGGAATCAACCCCCGAGCCTTAAAAGTCATCCTGAGCCCTAAAATAAGCTTGCTGGAAAATACACTAGTGCTGGGGCGCTGCCCCAAAGTCAGAGAAGCCCAAAACCTGCCCTGCCTAGCGCTGGAGCGCCATCAGCAGACCAGAAACTTTTCTGGTTTCCCTCCTTGCAATTTCCCCCTGAAACCAAGCCTCCAAACCAATCCTAAACATCCAATTCAACCCCTAAACTTCATTTACAACAAACCCTCGTCAAAACCCAAGCAATCTTACACAAAAACTTCCATGAATTCTCACAACTAACACATCAAATTCTCAACTGAAAACTTACTAGAAAAACAGAGTATAGCTTAAATTCATGGATGAAATCTTACCTCAAGCTTGATTTAGATCCCCTTCAATGGTTGAACCAAGGTCTTAAGCCCTCAAGCCTTGCTCTCCTAGCTTGGATCCTTAAATTGGCTCTCGAAAATTGAAAGGAAGAAGGAGAGAAGAATAGGTATGGGAGAGAAAGAGATGAGGATGATGATGCTCTGTTTTGTTCTGAAAGTTTCTACAGCCTTTGAATGATGACATATATCTTAGGGTGAAAAGACCTAAATGCCCCTAGGCTTATATTATTTCCTTAATAGCCCTCAAGGGCAAAACCGTCATTTCTCGCCTATCTCGTTAATCATAATTAACACCCTCAATTCCCGCTATCCTCAATATTCTCAAATACCAATAATTCATATCCCGTTACCCTTTAATTCCTGGCAACGTTCTAATCACCAAATTACCCCGAGACTCACTTCGAGCCCCGAATTTAATCCCGTTATGACTAGACCAAAAACTTGCATTCCATGATCGTCTCATGCGAATGACTCGAATCAATCCAAAAATAATGTGTTATTATTTATAATTCACCCACATGCATGAAAATACACAATCACGCCCTCAACGGGCCAAATTACCAAAATGCCCTTATAATTAAAAATGAGCCCATATGCATGCATTTACCATCGTATAATAATATAATTCACATAAACATGCATATAATCATTAAATATCATAATAAATCAATTATGGCCCTCCCGGCCTCCTAATCAAGGCCATACACCTTATTAGGAAATTTGGGGCATTACACACTAGTTTAAATCAGATGAGTGACTGATGAGAAAGTCACTAATGTAAATAAGATGAGTGACCATGGAGTCACTAGTGTGGGTTCCGTACCCTTAACCATGTGACAGTGCAATCACCTAGGCTTTCTGGCCCTGGTTCTGAGTGACTAGTCATGGAACTGGACAAGCGCATTTAGTTTTCATCGAACTTGGGGTCGGTCTGACATTAATGCTCATGATGAGTCATTCAATGCAGATGTCGATTAGATCTAATCTTTATCGGCTTGCATTAAAAATGCTAAAACCGTTCTTAACTCTTAAGCCAATACCATACGACCGGTGCTCAGTACTACTGCCGAACTTGACTAGTGAGTCACAACTTCACATTTACTATTGACAGCATTGCCAATTCTGACTAATAAGTCAGTGCCATACACAAGTAAGCAAGATTTGCTTAGCATTTGATATGCAATCAATGTCCACATTTAAACACTCAACATGCCTCGTGAATAACCACACATGTCACATATGGGGTGCAATTTTCTTACCTCTGGTTCGAGCGAGAATTAGTAAAAGAACGACCCTTGAGAACGATAAGCCTTTTAGTTCTTTGATGTTCACCTGGTCATAACCAATTATGGGATTCCATCAATAAAATGAATAATAAAAGGTTCCCGGACCAAGACCTAGCCTCCGGGACATCGAATCCTACTAAATCTGGTAGTAGGAACAATCCCAAGACCTAAGGTTTGAATCCCCACGACAAAAGCTCAATTCTGGCCAAAATGCCACTAAGGGTCGCAGCCCTACACCGCCATGCCGCGGCCCGCCTCCCCAACCAAAGGCGCCCAAACTCCAATCCCTCAACATGCGCCGCGATCCTCCTTCCCCATGCCGCGGCCCAACGGCCCATCCGAGGCACCCATCATCTTCAACGAGCTTGGGCCGCGGTGCTCTAGAACAGAACCGCGACCTCACCTGAAACTCAGCCAAAAACCCCTGTTTTTCCCCTTCGAACTCATTTCAAAGCCTTATTAAAACACTCCCAATATCACAAAGCAAAGCTCCCACTTATTACCACAACTTACCCAACATATAACCACCAAAACCTAAGCCTTAAACCAATCAAAACCTCATCAAATTCCCATTTCAATGATCAAAACTCCAATCTCAAAACCAACACAAAAACAGGGTAAGGAACCATAAACTTGAACTAAAACCTTACCTTAAGCTTGAATTGAATCATCTTCAATGGCTGAACATTAGCCTAAGACCTCAAGCTTTAATCTCCAAGTTTGAATCCCCAAACTTGCTTCAAGATTTCAAAGGAAAAGGAAGAGAAAAGATGAACGAAAGGGAAGAAACCAATGCTTTGTTTTACAAGTTCTACAACCTTCAAACTTAATATATAACCTAAGGTCAAATGACCAAAATACCTCCCATGCCTAATTCATCTCTTGACAGCCCCCAAGGGCAAAGCCGTCATTTCCCGCCTATCTCGTTAATCATAATTAACAGTCTCCAATTCCCATCATGCTCAAATACCAATAAATCATATCCCGTTACCCTTTAATTCCCGGCAACGCTCTAATCACCAAATTACCCCGAGACTCACCCCGAGTCCCGAACTTAAACTTGTTATGACCAAACCGCTAACTTGCACTCAAAGATCGTCTCATGCCGAATGGCTCGAACAAATCCACATTATTATGCGGCCTCAACAATGATTCACCAACATGCATGAAAATACACAATTACACCCTTAAGAGGCCAAATTACCAAAATGCCCCTATAATGAAATGTGGACCCACATGCATGCATTTAACATCATATTATAATATAATTCACATAAACATGCACATAATCATTTAATGGCATAATAAATCAATTATGGCCCTCTCGGCCTACTTATCCAACCATTAAACCGCATTAGGGATTTTGGGGCATTACAGCAACAATAATAAAAAATATATTTATTTTGGATTTTTTTATTTAATTTCTTAATAAATGGTATATTTTTGTGCAAGTAAATATCTTTTTGGTAATTTTTAAAAAAAAAAAAAAAGATATTTTTTCTCAAATGGGAATAATTGAATTAATTTTTATTTGATTGATATTTTTTTGAAGATTGATTGAATTAAAATTAATTGTGATTAATTAATTGATTTTGATTGATTAATTTTTTTTAGCTATTCATTTATTTTGGTACGTAGGAACTTCAACAACAACAGACTGTTCAGACTGAAAGTTGTTAAGAGAACCAGATTTAAAAGGGAATTCAAGCTCATTAAAGATGACATTACGAGATATGTATATACTACCTGTGGAGCTGAGACATTTGTATCCTTTATGAGCTTCACTATACCCTAAATTGACACATTTTACTGAGTGAAAAGAGAACTTATGTGTTTGGAAAACAAGTTGTAACAAAGGTTTTGAGGAACTTATAATCTGGTTTTCTAGCAAAAACAACTTGAAACAGAGACTGATCACTAGGAATGGGCGAAGGCAACCTATTAATAAGGTAAACAGAGGTAACAAATGCATCTCACTAATATTTCAAGGGCATGCTTGCTCGAGCCAACAAAGTGCGTCCCATTTCAGTGATATGACAGTGCTTTCTCTCTGCTCTACCATTTTGAGTAGAGGTGTGAGGACAAGAGTGTTGGTAGGCTATCCCATTTTCAATGACAAAATGCTCAAAGGGTTGATACTCACCACCCCAGTTTGTTTGTAATTTCTTGATTTTCTCTCAAATTGATTTTCGACTAAGGTTTTAAACTGAATGAAGGCTTGAAGGGCCTCAGATTTGGCTCTAAGAGGGTAAATCCAGGTGTACCGACTATAATCATCAACAAAATGAATATAGAACCTGAGATTTGTGTTAGACATTGTTATCCAAAAAACAGGCATGGGTGACATGGCAAATATTTAAATACACGTGGCTGACATCTGGCAGGATTCTTGCTCGACTATCGACCAGAAAATATCTATGGTGCAACGCTCAATGGTTATATACGACCAGCGTGGTCGTATACTCGCCATATTTGGAGAAATCTTAGGCAGTTATAACCATATCCGAAATTATCTCCCATGATTTCCTGAGTATTCGATTATTTAGGAAAGAATATCTGCAACAAATTAATGTAACCTTGAGCCTATAAATAGAGAAAGAGAGCTCAAGGAAGAGGACTTTTTGGGTTTCTAATTATCTGAAATTAGAGTTATCATATTTGAGATATTGGTTTATTCTTCAGAGGTTGGTGAAACTCATTGAACCCTAGTTCTTTGATCACTCCTTTGAACCCTATATCAATAACATTTTAAGTGGACGTAGGTCATTACCAGATTCTGGGGCCGAACCACTATAAATTCTTGTGTGCTTTATCATTTTTATCATCACATTCATTTCAACGTATTTGTTCACATCAAGCATTTCTAACTCCGTGTCTGTTGACCCTAACCAAAATCAGGGTCAACAGACATGACGGGAGTCGAACCCCAAACATCTGTGTGTATTAAGTCAAGTGGATGTTGAGCTCTATTGTTGGAGTGTTTAAAGGGAAGTGCATGAGATTTTCCAAAATGGCAAGCATCACAAAAACTGTCATTCTCATTACTAAAAACTTTTACATTTAAGGTGTTTAGAACTTGACTCAATACATGACTAGAAGGGTGGCCTAATCTCTTATGCCAAACTTCTTTCTTGGAATTTAAAGACTGACAAGACTCGAGCTGACTTAAAAGTGCAAGTGTTGAAGACAACTTCTTGAAATTTAAAGAGTCTGGTGACTCCACTGGTTTTTGGATTTGAGCTGAAGGTGTCTCAAATTGATAAATCCCATCTCTAAGTCTCCCTTGAAGAAACACCTTCCTTGTTTGTTTGTCCTTCACAAAACAACAGTCAGACAAAAATTCAATGAGAACATTATTATCTAAAGTTAGCTTAGAGATGCTAATAAGGTTCTTGGTAATATGGGGAACATGTAATATATCTTTCAGCAGCAGATTATAATTAGATGTAGTATTAATATGTATATTACTAGTATGAGCAATTTGTAGAGTGTTACCATTCCCAACTACCAGGTTATCCTTACCATGGTATTCATTTTTCTGCTACAAGTTGGCTGCATCTGAGGTGATATGGTGGTTGGCGCCACTGTCAGCATACTACTGGTCGTTTTCGACCATTTTTGGTGTGGCTATGAAAGCAAAAGGGTTTGAGGCCGGTTTGCTTTGATTGTTGCCACGTATTTGTTATAACAGATAGCAGCCGAATGTCCAAATCTCCCACAAACTTGGCAAGTGGGTTTTAAATATTGGATCGTCCACCCCTGCCTCGAGACCTTCCTCCACCTCTGTTAGGATAGCCCCCGTGGTTTTGGTTGGAAAACGACTCAGAGAAAGAGCCCTTGCTCTGATTAGAACCCTAAGACTTATGAGCAAAGTTAGCTTGAGGTAAGGCAGAGGAGTTTGGGAGCTTTGAAGTACCTTAGAGAGCACTCAATCTCTCCATTTTAATGTTAAAGCTCAGGAGTATATCTTGGAGCTCCTGCCATGAGGTGGATGAGTGTGCTTCAACCTGAACGATTATGGGTAAATATTCTACATCCAAACCAGAAAAAATGTTAGCAACTAAATGACGTTCAGGGTAGGGGTCACCTGCTAGGGAAAGAATGTCGGCCCATTGGTGTTTTTGACGGAGATATTCGGGCATGGCGAGAGACCCCTTGCGTGCGGTCTGGATTTCAGTTCTGAGCTCATCCATCCGAGACTTGGAGCTTGCTTCGGAAAGGGCATCGAGGTTGCGCCAGAGTGAAGCGTAGGAGTCCCAGCCCATTACGTCAGTGGCAATCTGTTCTTGCATGGAGCCATTGAGCCACCCAAGGAGTAACTGATTGTGGACAATCCAATGCTCAAAGTCTGGGTTGATTTCAGGAGAAGTGGTGTCACTGGTATCGTTGGGAAGGAACTCAGGGGGCTTTGTCTTGACTATCGTCGCGACCGCCATCTTCCAAAGGGAGAAATTATTGCGATCGAGCTTGAGGGCAAAAGGTTGATTCAATGCACTACTGAACTGAGGAACTGGAACGGACGACTGAGTGGAGGAAGAGTCGATGGGAGCAGAGCTAACATTGCTGGCTGCTTGGTCCTTGCCAGAGGACGGATTCGAGTCACCACAGTCACCGGTCGACATTAGGGCAGATGCCTTAAAGTCTCTGATACCAAGTTTGAAAAGTAATAAAAGAAGAGAAAGGAAATAAAAAAATACAATTTATTGTAATGCTTAGCTCACGTATACAGAGAGGTATGCCTCTATATTTATACTGACAGAATATACAGAACGAGCTCATTAAGCATTTTACACATATACAAAGGAATATCCTCCCAATAATATCCAAATCATAACAGAATGCCAATGATTGGCAAATAGGGAGACACACGATTAAATGTGTAACAACCTTAGGACCACAATACAACTGTCAAATACTAGCCTATTATTTCATTTTCTCAACATTGCCCCCAAGGCCCCCAAGGCTGAAGGGACCATATCTTTATTAGATGTGGTGATACCTTTTTCTAAATTTTTGTTACATACCATCTTCATTAATGTTTTTTCCATGATAAAATAGTTAGATATATATCACTTTTCGATTATATACTATCCTCACTTTGTATATATTACATATATAAATATATATCTTTTGGATTATATATTATTTTCACTCTACTCACAATCAAAGACTCGTCAGCTCGTATTACTAATTTTGTATATAAACTACGTGTCACTTTTATTTATTATGAAGTTAATTGATATGGACTCAAAATTCTTTATGTACAATTATTTTAAAGAATTCTCTCTGAAGTAATAATGTGCCATTTTATTTGGACCTTAGGTATTTGAAGGTCCCTTTTGATCTGGTAGTGACTCATTGAAATGAAATACCTGTCTGGTAGTGACTCATTGCTTACATAAGTGCCATACATACAAAATTACACTCCATTATTGATACTTACATGAAAGATCGAGATTATTCCTAAAAGAAATGGAGGATTTCTAGTGGGGGATCTGAGTAGTATTATTTGAACTCTGTTTTATTAATATAATAAATAGTATTTTTGCCTCTCGAACTATGATCACTGTATGATTGTGCCCCTCGAATGATTTGCGATATTAAAATTTTCCCCTGAACTATGCACGTTACTGAAATATGGGACTTCTGTTAGATTTGCTCCTAGGTGGCTAACGGATTGATGATGTAGTATTTTGTCTCTTGATGTGGCAGTGTCATGTCTAGAATAATTAGAAATTTTGCCCCCCGAACTTTGACCACTACCAAATTGTGTCATTTTTATTAAGACTAATTTTTAAAAAAAATTAATAATTAAATCCTTAAAAATTAAAAAAAAAATCATTTTAAAAGATTAAGAAAATAATCAATACTAAAAGTTTCAAATTAATTAAATAAAATTCAAATACTCAAAAAATAAAAATCTAATTAATAGCAAATATTTTCTTTTTTACTTTTTCTTTTCTTTTACAATATATATGTTAATATAAAAATTAAAAAATATATCGTAAAACAAAGTTTTTTCCCCTTTGTCCTCCTCTTAAATTAAAATTTGTATTTATTTATTTAAGTCTTTTGTCCACCTCTTTAATTAAAAGTTTTTTTTTGTTTTAGTATTTATTTTAAATGTTCATTCTAAAATAGTTTTAATTAATATTTTTTAAGAAAAAGTAAAAAAGAGTTATTTGTTAATAATTAATTTTTTTTATTTATTAAGGATTTAATTATTATTTTTAAGAGAAAACATATATATTTTTTTATAAAAGGGATATAATTTGGTAATGGTGAAAGTTCGGGAGGCAAAATTGATAATTATTCTACACATGACACTTCCACATCAATAGACAATATGTTACGTCATCAATTTATTAGCACATAGGATGAAATCTAATCGAAGTCTCATATTTTAGTAACGTGCATAGTTCGAGAGAATTTTTAACATCGCGAATTATTCAAGGGGCATGATGTTCGGGAGCAAAAATGCTACTTATTCTTATTAATATGATATTATTATGAGATTGACAAATGACAAAATAAGCTTTGTAACTAAATTTGTCTTATTACATAAATAAAATAATCCACTCTAAATATAGACAAATGCAAGCACTCTTTTTTTCAATCTTTTTTACACTTTCCTCTCGATTCTCAAAATGTGGACTCACCCAAATCTTTAGTTTGTTTGTTAAAGTCCACATACCAAGTATTGAGAGATGAAAATATATAAAAGAATGAAAGAAAAAACATTAATACATATGCAGTCTTTGAAGAAAAAAGAGATTGTGTTGAAAAATGTCAAGAGTGGACTGTTATGACTTTGGGAAATTTCATGTAACCAAAGTCACAAATAATATATATAATCATTGACAAAATTAAGCACCAAACTTGGGGACTTTGGCGGTGGAGATTTGAGCAAGGAAGTGCTCGGCCACGATCCGCCGTTGGATCTTCCCGGTGGCAGTCTTGGGCAGAGAGTCAGTTATGAAGACCTTCTTTGGGACCTTGAAAGCTGCAAGGTTTTTCTTGCAAAAACGTAAAACCCCATCTTCGTCTACCTCTGATCCTTCCCTTGGAATTACAGCGCAATTGATCTGAATAAATACACCCATTGAAAAAAAATTAAAAATTATGGTGTGAAATTTAAGGCAACAAATTATTGGAAGAGTTTTCTTATGAGATTAATGGACCAACCTCTTCACCATATTTATCATCAGGTACTCCAAAAGCCACTGCCTGAGCTAAGTCTGGATGCGATAAAAGCACTGCATCTACTTCAATTGGTGATATCTTTTCCCCTGTAACCAAACAAACCAAACACTATTTAATGCCAACTTCGTAATAGTGATGGGTTATGACCATTGTAGCACACAAAGCTTGTAAAGCTCTTATTGTCAAAAGTCATAACAAAGAAAACCAACCAAACACAAAAATGTCAAATTGGGTACCTGAAATTTTAACGACTTTTTTTAAAGAAAGCAAAGTCAAAATGTCATAGCCTTGAGTTTAATTAAATATATTTAAAACCCAAATTAATTGGGAAAAAAAATATTTACCTCCACGGTTGATGAGCTCCTTAATCCGGCCAACAAGGTGCAAATAACCATCTTCGTCGAAGTAACCGACATCACCGGTGTGAAACCATCCGAATTGAAAAGCTGCTTTGTTAGCTTCTGGGTTATTCTTGTAACCTTTGGTTACATTGGGCCCTCTAATACAAACCTCGCCACTGAAGCCTGGTAATTGGGCCGACCCATTCAGGTCCAAAATTGCCATCTCTTGGCCCACTGGCTTACCAACTGAGCCAGGTTTGTGGCCTCCATCTTCCGGCAATGGGTTTGAAGCCATTAAATGAGCAGCTTCCGTCATTGCATACGCCTCCAAGACCGGCGCGCCGAATGACTCCTCGAGCCGACCCATTATCGTCGGCGCTAACGAGGCGCTGCAGCTCCGAATAAACCGCAGCTTTGGGTAAGTTGGCTCTGGCTTGTTGAGGTGGCGGTCGAGAATGATCTGGTGAATCGTAGGGACCGCTGTATACCACGTTGCGTTGCACGCGATCATGTCCGACCAAAACGTCGAGGCGGAGAATCTTCCGGCCGCCGGCAGAGTCACGGCTGATCCGGCGATGAGCGAGCTCAGCAAACCGGCGATCATTCCGTGTACGTGGAATAAAGGGAGAACCACTACGGTCGAGTCCGACTCAGAGAGTTTGTAGATCGATTTTATGTTCTGAACCGACGATGCCAAGTTGAGCTGCGTTAGGGGAACTCCCTTGGGACGACTCGTCGTGCCGGAGGTGTGGAGGAAGAGTGACACGTCGGACGGATCGTTTGTGAGTTCGGCGACCGCGTCGAGGCTCGACTCGTTATTGGGAGAAGGAGAGAGAGCGATGAGGCCGTCGCCTCCGGGGAGGGTGGCTGTCACGTGAGTAATGTTGAGTTTCGAAGCCGCGGCTCGAGCCGCCTCGATTCCTTTAGGTGGCGTAATGAGCAGTTTCGATTCTGAGTCAGAGAGGTAGAACTCGAACTCCTCAGCTGTGTAAGCCGAGTTCAGCGGCGCGGCTACGGCTCGACACCTAATCACGGCCAAGAACATCACAATATACTGCCAAACAGAAAAGCGTACGTTACTCCCCCGTTTGGTTGCCAAGAAAACGTCGAAAAAGAAAAGAAAAAACAAATGAAACCGTCTATTTCTACATAAATATATACCTCGATGGTATTGGGAAAGGTGAGAGCAACGACATCGCCGTGGCCGACGCCGGAGGCGAGTAAGAGAGAAGCAGCGTGATCAACAATCTCCTGTAATCGGGCATGAGTCAAATGGAATTTACCGGAAACTAAAATAGCTCGTCGATCGGAAAATTCTGCGGCTGCCTTCTTCAACAAACCAGTCAAGGTTATATTATTCGCCATTTTTTTTCTTCAAATCCTAATCTGTATTTTTAGAATTTTTGAGAAATTTGTATTTGTATGTAAAAAAAATTGAGGACAATAATAATTGTTTTAAACTTCAAAATACAGGTGAAATTGGTTTGAGTGGAGTTGAAGAGGTTGCCTAGGTTTCACACACATATATATAGGAGATTTTTTTATCATTATTATTTTTTTTTTTTTTGTGTGTTAATAAAGCGCGGGTGGATAGTGGTGGCAAGTTGAACTGGGAGCGGTAAGACACGTGTCAAATTAGAACGGTCAGATTGAGTGTGCGAGGCATAGAAAAGCGTGTTTCCCCGAATCTCTATCGCGTCTTATTATCGAGACACTTGGACTCATCACTGTGGCAAAACGACGACAGTTTCATGCATTATTAATATTATCAGCGGTTCTCCATGCTTGTCGTTTTGGGGAAGAAAAGTGGGACCCCTTAACCCCAAACTTTCTCTAGACGGCTCGTGACGATATTGCCTAGAAAGATTGTTACGATTAGAGCTGTGCAGAAATGATCCGATCCAATAACAAACCGACCGAATGTCAACCGACTGTTAAAAATTGGATATCCAATCATGATTGGATTGGATCGGATGACATTTTTAAAAATGCAATATTGGATCGGTCGGTTCTTGGATGACATGTAAATCCAATGGATCCAACCGACCGATCCAATCCAATAATGATCCAATACCATCCAATTAATATTCAGATAAAAAATATATTATATATATTTTTTTAAGTTAAAATATATTATATTTTATTACATTTACTGTATTTTTATTATTTGGATGAGTAATTAGTATTTTTATAATTGAAATAATATATTTTTTAAAAAAAAATCAACCTAAATAAATGTTTTAAAATATCGGATGGATCCGATCCGATCCAATGGATGCATCCAATGGATGGAACCGAACCGATCCAATCATCCATTGGATCGGATCGGATCGGTTGGTTCAAGATGATTGGATCGGATCGGTTCCAAAAATCCAACATCCAATTGGATGATTGGATCGGATCGGATGGGCTTAAAAACATTGAATGTCATCCAATGAACACCCTAGTTACGATATTTTTATTTTTTGGGAAAAGGAATTCTTACGATTTTACGATTTTTTTCCAACTACGTAAATGTGTCATAAATAAATAGAAGTAAGTATAGTTTACATTATATTAAATAAATTAATGATATTATATTCTCAAATGAACGTGTCCTGGACTCGACCCTAAGCAAAACTGTGATTTTATAATGAACGTCGAGTTTAACATTATTGTAGATTTTTTAATAAGAAAAAGAGCGGGAAATTTATAAAAATATTTTTTTAAAATATTAAAATTATAGAATTTGTAAAAAATTACAAAAATATGCAGATTTTTTTTTTAACAAAGTTTACAAATTCTGTTATCTGTAGTTTTATAATTTTTGTAAAATTTCATTTTTTTTTCAAATTTTTATTTAAATTTCCAGTACTGGGTGTAAATTTTCCAAAAAGATACGGTGTGATTGAGTCACGGTTTGTAAAATATGTAGATATAAGAAGAGTATAATATATATAAATTATTAAAAAACTATTATATATATGATAATAATAATAATATATGTAATGTTGAAGAAATTAAGGAGTGATTTATATTTGATTAGCTATAAGAATAATTAACGAAAACATTCTAGCAAGGACTGGATCTACAATCTCTTTTCTTAATGGTGGTTTTGACATTTAATCTGATTTAATTAATTAATTAATCAGAAAAAGTCAAACAGCTGAGATTTATGGGTATAACTCTTTTCTTTTCTTTGTTTTGTTTATTTCAAGTTTTCGGTGCATAGAGAGCTTGATCATGTTCCACAATAAATAAATTAGGTGAATTAAAAATCTCAAAGAGTTAATTATCTAAGCCAATAACCACTTATACAAACTCAAATCAAACAACTAAATTGAAATTCCTTTAATATTTAAATAATAGTGATTATACTTTTCTTAGATAAAACACTTTGGTGGGATCATCAATGGACTCATCACAACAGTGAAAACCTAAATAAATCTATAAGTAAAATAAATACAAAATATGGCAAAAGCCAATACCATCAGTAGATGAAGGGTGACAAAAAGTACAATTATTTAACACATAAAATCTAAAAACAACAAAATGAAATACATACCAAAACACAACAACAAAAAACATTATTGATGAACACTGTTAACACACAATACATCCCTTTCTGCAAAGGTCTCAAAACTTGTCGAACATCAAAGAAGAAGAGCAACCTGCCCGCGATTGCCTAAGCCACCCAAATCATCCATCGGAACCAAAGAAACAATGAAAAAACAAGTGAACAGTTTGAAATTGTTGTTCAAAATTGCCTAAAATAATATCTAGATAATCTTGTGTTTAATTTAACTAAATACTATTTTAATTTTATGTTTAAAAAATCTAAAATAAATACCATAACTATCATAATGATTAAAAAAAGTGTATATACTGTTTTAGTCTCTTGAATTCAACTTTCAGTATTTTAATTAAATCCAAAATAATAATACATTTACTTTACTTTTTTTCTCAAACTAATTTTTTTAAATATCAAATATTCTTAACTTTAATATGTCTATAAATTTAAATTTTGTTTAGAATATTTATTGCTAATAACAAAAAATATTAAAAAAAAGTAATTAATGAAAAATAAAAAATAGTAGAAAATAATTGTTTACTAATTTAAAGCCTATAATTTAAATTTAGTACAAACAATAAAAATTGTAAAAAATAATTTTTTTTAAAGGAAAAGAAGCAATTAAGTCACATGTTTCACTTTATTAAGGTAAAACGAGAAGAGGGTGGGACCGTGACAAGTCTTTACAGTGGAGTAGTGGAGACTTAGCTGGTTGGTAGCACTACAAGGCTTGTTTCCACGTAAATGATTTGTAATAGGGTTTTTTATTTATTTTTGGTTAAATACATATTTATTTTTTTAGTTTTTTCTTACTTTTTTAAGAAAAATAATTAAAAAACAACTTAAAAATAACTCACTCAATCAATCCAAAATAAACTTAAAAAAAATACAAAATAATAATATATATCACAACAATTAAACATCAACTAATAAAAACAACAAAAAAAATAAAAATAAAAATCATAAAAATGTAAAAAAATTCTTATAAAATTTTAAAAAAAAATGATCATAACAACATATTTTTTGTAGCGAAAATAAGTATTTTATATAAAAAAATCTCTTTGTAATATGCACTGTCATCGGCATATTCTTTGCTTAGTCGGCCATATTTATTTATATACTTACAAAATTTACGCCAAAATATCAGACTATCTTCAATGCATAATATTTATAATTATGCACAGTACACATTGTATAATAGCATTTTAAAAATATAAATTAATATAAAAAATAACTATATATCATAAATGAAAGTTAATAAAAAAATTAATGATAATATTATAATTAAAAAATATATTAAAATCTCTAGTTAATAATCATTGGCAGTACTACAAATAAAAAAATATATTTATTATTTGTCAAATTTGACTCATGCTACTAAATTTGACACAATTTGTAGTGTATCAAATTTTTCAAAAAATTTTAAAATATCATTAGAGAAACATTTTATACAAAAATACTACAATGTAACTCCCAAATTTGACAACCCATCATAGATGCTCCTACATAAAATATAATTTTTAAATTTTGACTTCAAAAGAAAAAAAGAATTAAAACATCTCTAATTGATGAAATATAAAAAAATTATAACTAAAGACAAAACTGCAAATAATAAAAGAGTTATTTGATCGTGTAACCAAATTTGGCATCAATTGATTGCCCTAGATTACTTTAACTTACTAATTAATATCAATAATATATTTATAAAAGAAAAATTGAAAGTAGCCTCGATCTCATATGATAGCCAGATGTGTGGTCGTAAATTTTAGTTATTTGTTAATAATTACGCATTAACCACGATGATATTAACTTTTTTATAAGTTAAGTTATTTAATTAAGGATGAAATCCCGTTTACTCCATATATAATTATATAATTAGGAAACCAGCTGAGTCATTAGGTGTAAGAGGTGAATATATTAATGTGTACATTATGGTGTCGTGTCAAGGACCGTTAAAAACAGTTGGACTACGTCTGACTTGAAATAAACAAAATTAATTTAATTTATTTTTACTTATGAAAAACATTTCACAACTTGAAAGTTAATCTGATTCACTTTCTTGTAGACGAAGCATATATAAATATAATTCAAAGCGTGTATATACTATATATATGTCGACAGACAATATTAATTATATATAAATATATTAATATTTACAGTGGAAAGATTAGTAATGAAGCAATAAGTTGGTAAAGGAAAGGTTTAGAAGGAATTTCACTATAATCCACGCACGTATACTTACGTAGATTATTTGATTTGGTTTGGTTTGATTGTTAGGATTTTGAATTATTAATTATAATAATGCAAAAACTTTAAGATATATGACAATGAAGTTTCAATACCATATATTATAATTTGGTGAGAATATTTTATTGGTGATTTGATGAAGATCTCAAAAGCTAGTTATTAATTTTTTAATGAATTATTTTAAGTACACGCATGCACGAGAATTGTCTATAGAGCTAGACTCTTAATAATAAAAATTTGAAGATAAGTAAAAAAAAAATTATGGACTTAAATAAAAGTAGACAAAAATATAACGCAGAAAAATAATAATATTTAGAAGATATGTTTTAATTATATGTCGGCATGCATAAATTTTCATATTTTTATTACTTTAATATTTTCTTTTTTTTTTATGAAATTTAAAGGTTTATAAGACAAAATCTTAACAAGAGGGCGTTTCAATATAGTTTAAAGGTTTATGAGACTTGGTTTTGATGGTAAACTTGTGGTAGATAAAGTTGGGAGAAGTGGGAGCCGCCTATGTCTTTTTTGGACAAATAAAATTACACTTGATCTTATTAGGTACTCGAGGAACTATATTGATGTGTGGGTTACATCTCATAATGGGCTGCAATGCTATACCGGTTTCTATGGGCAACCAGATTGTAGCTTGCGATATGTGTATTGGGAGTTCTTTGCCAAGTTAAAATATATCACGTATATAGAAGATAGAAGGCAAACTTTTTTGTTATTATCTGAATTACACCAATTCGTACAAGCACTTACTCTTTATATAGAGCTATTAACCAATGGTTATTGCTGAAAAATAAGATCACTAACTACACACTTCACACTACAGACCACTACTACACTAACTCCATTAGAATAGGACAATCCTCACCTAAAGACACGTGCAAAACATATTAATTCATAAATTTATTTTTTCTAACATTCCCTCTCTTAAAATGATGTATTTACAAACACTCAGTTTACTCCCATCTCTCAAACTTGATCATCCAAGCCACATATACCAAGCATCTTAGTTTTTCAAATGTAGCCAATTTGAGAGGCTTTGTGAATACATCATCAACTTGATCTTCACTTTTGCAATAAATAAGATCAATAGCGCCTTCCACAGTGCGCTCCCTTAAGTAATGATACTTCACATCAATGTGCTTGCTTCTACCATGAAGAACTGGATATTTAGAAAGTTTAATTGCTGAGCTATTGTCACAATAAATTATGGCAGCTCCCTCTTGCTTGAAGTGTAACTCTTCAAGAATCTTCCTCAGCCAAACAGCTTGACAGGCACTAGTTGTTGCAGCTACAAACTCTGCTTCAGTTGTTGATAATGTGACAATTGCTTGCTTCTTTGAAGACCATGAAACTTCTCCTGAGCCCATCATAAAAACATAACCAAATGTGCTTCTTCTATCATCCAAATCTCCTGCATAATCACAGTCAGCAAAACCAACTAAATCTGATTTTTCTCCCTTCTGGTAGAAGAGCCCGAAATCAGTTGTACCCCGCAAGTACCGAAAAATTCTCTTTGCAGCAAGAAGATGTATCTCCCTTGGACATTCCATATACCTGCTAATAAGACTCACACTATGCATTATATCTGGCCTTGTGGCTGTCAAATACACAAGGCTTCCAACTATTTGCTTATATAGAGTGCTATCAGCCTTCTTTCCTTCAGGATCTTTGATAAGCTTCAAACCAACCTCAGTTGGAGTGCCCACAGAATTAAAATTCTTCATTTGGAACCTGTCTAAAATTTCTTGGACATATTTCTTTTGAGAAACAAAAATACCATCATCATTTTTCTGTACTTCTATGCCAAGAAAATTGCAATGCCCCAAATTTCTTAATAAGGATTAAGACCTTGATTAGGAGGCCGGGAGGACCATAATTGATCTATTGTGTTATTAAATGATAATATGCATGTGTTAGGTGTATTAAATATGCATGTGAACTCATTTTTGAGTAATTGGGTGATTTTCATATTTTGGCCATTTCGGGCATATTTGGCATATATGTGATATGTGTGTGGTGCTTTATTATTATTTGGTTATGCCAGGGTTACTCAGCACAAGACGATCCTAGGAGGTAAGCTAGTGGGAAACTCACCACGGGATTTATTCTTGACTTGGAGTGAGTCAAGGGGTATTTAGAGCATTACCGGGTTATTGGGTAATGAGAATTAATATTTGGTAATAAATTGGGAATTAGTAAGATCAGGGGGGGAATTTTGGAGGTTTTGACTATTTTGTCCCCGGGGGTGTTTTCGGGACCCCGAGCGTTAGGATTTGGTTGAAGCTACTTAAGCTTGAAGTAACATTTTAAAAGAATAAAAAGAACGTTATGTACGTTCTCTCTCCCTCTAAGTTTCCTTTCATCTCCCGATCGCATTTTCGAATGTAAGTTGAGTTCTAGGACTCGGATTCAAGCAGGGATCGTGTCATGGCGATCCTAGGGAAGATTATAAGCTTTTTAGCCGAAGGATTTAGTTGGAAACAACTTTATTGGAGGTAATACAAGTTTTAAGTTTTAAGTTTTTAAAGCTTTTAAGCTTGAATTGGACTTTGTGTTTTGATGAGTTTTTGTTAGAATTGAAGCTTGGGATTTATGGGTTTTGGAGCATGGGAATGTTTGGGAACTTTGATTTTTGGATTTGGAGGTGTTTAGGTATGTTTTTGGGAGGTTTTAAAAGGTTGAAAACAGAGAAAAATGGCTGGCCCGAAGTTGGGCCGCGGCCCTAGCTCAATGAAGCAGGTGGAGGCATTTTGGCCTTACTGGGCGTTGTGGCCCTGAGTGAGGGGCTCCGCGGCCCTTGCTCCTGTTGTGGCTGGGGGTCGTGGCTCATGGTGTTAGGGCCGCGGCTCTTGGGTAGTTTTGAGCCCGTTTGGGTGTTTTGACCTCGGGAGCTTGGTTTCAGGCCTTGGGATCATTCCTACTACCCCGATTAGTGGGATTTGATGTCTTGGAGGCTAGGTCTTGGTTCCGGGATTGGTTTTGAAATTGAACTCATTGGAGCATCGTTTATGGTTGTGACTAGGTTTTCACTAGAGACTTGGAATCGGGATCGTGCTTGTGGCTTGTTTATTGGTAACCTGTGCTTGGACCAAAGGTAAGAAAATTGCACCCCATATGTGACATACATGGTTATTCTTGATGCATGTTGGATGTTTAAATGTGAACATTGATAGCATATTGAATGCTTAGCAATCTTTCTCATTTGCATATGGTTATTATTAGAGCTGTAAATACGGGCCGGGCTTTTGAGAACGGCACGAGCACGACACGACACGAAAAAATATGGGCTTGGGCCAGGCACGACACGAAAAAATATGGGCGCGGGCCAGGCACGGGCACGGCACGGCATGACAAGCCCGAAAGCACGACACGAAAGCACGACACGTAAGCACGAATATAAAAAGCCCGAAAGCACGGCACACAAAAAGCCCGAATTAAACTCAAATAAATAAAAAAATTACTATTATATCATCATTTTTTTATAGTATGTAAAAATATCATACTATTTTTATAGATTTTATTTCTTAAACTTTTTCTTGGTAAAGTTTTTAATGAGGCAATGTTTATTTTATTTTTATTTTTAAATTTGGAATTGTTATTGTGTTAATTAAGTAAATATACATATATATATATATGTATGTAAAAAGTAAAACAGGTAAAAAAAAGTGGGCTCAAATTAGGCCCAGATTTTGGCTGACTTGAGGCCCATTTTTAGGGCACGAAAAAAGCCCATTTTAAAAAATGGGCTGGCCCACTTTAGAAATATGGGCTGGCACGATCTGGGCCCGGTCCGGCCCAGCACGTGGCCCGTGTGGGCCGTGCTTGTGGGCCGTGCTGGGCCTATATATTTTTATGCGGGCTGGCCCGGCCCGGCCCACTTTCTTACACGGGCTGGCCCGGCCCGGCCCGAATTTACCGGAGGCACGAAAAATGTGGGCCGAGCCGGGCCGGGCGGCCCACATTTACAGCTCTAGTTATTATTGAGGCATGATGAACCCAAAACGGGTATGTTTTAAAAATTTATACTCGCAAGCGCACGAATCGTATATGGAATATAGTGTTTGTGTAAGCACGAGATCGAACCCAAAGGAGTTGTCTAAAATAAAAAAGAAAACTATTTTATATCAAAAGTAATAAATTCTAACCTAGCTCCTAAGATTGATGAATTTTAATATTATGAACATAAAATAAAAGATTGAAAAATAAAGCTATTTAAGAGAATAAAAATAAAGCAATAATGATTTGAAAATAAGTGTTAAAAGAAAAGATTATTAAGATACTAGAATCCACAAAATGTAAGTTTAATAATATTTATTAGTATATTGATTCACAAGTTTTAGTGATGGTTAAAATAATTCAAACTATCATTTTCCAAATAGATTTATAATTTTAAGCACAAATTACTTATAAAAAGATAGGACTTATCTTCACTTTTCAAAATTATAATTTCAAAGCATTTAGTGTAAATCAATCTAATGAAATAACAAATAAATCAATGAACATTATTTATAAGGCAAAACATAATATTTTTGTTCTAAGCATGGATGTGTAGAATTTAATGACACATCTTACACAAAGAATATTATGTTTATGCACTAATGAAGAACAAAGTGTATGTAACGCCCTACTTCCTTAGAGTCGTTACTAAGTGAGTTTAAAAACGTGCTTTCAACTCGCTAATCAAGGTTTTAGATCAAACAGTGTGATTAAGCTATAAACAAAAGAAAAACTTTAGAAAATAATAATTTCCATAGAAAACCATAAAAGCTTTACACTTGGGATCCCAAAATACAGTTTAGAAACATTTACAACATATAAACTGAACCAAGTCGACTAAATGACAAAATCTAGGTTTATCTACAAGCATCTCCCAAAACTCACTGGCCGTGGCAGCCAAGCTGGCCAAACATGTACACGCCGCCTCACGCCTGTTGTACTAATGATTGGTTGACTTTCTCTTTACCCTTACCTGCACCACATAGCATCTGTGAGCCGAAGCCCAGCAAGAAAACCCACAAACAGACAACATATGCAACACATATAACATGCATATAAACAGGCCACCAATGGGCTAAACACATACGGCCTAGCCGTCCCAGGCGTTTACCAAGCCCTGGATTCGCGGACCATGCTGTGAGGATATCCCAGGTATCTTTTTAGGGACTCGCCCTGGCAACTTGCACCCCACGTGCTCAACGCTGCTCCCGGCCCCTTGCCTTTCTCGGCCTTGCACTCAACGTGCCTAACGCCATTCCCGGCCCTTCCCCGTTCTCGGTCTACACCGTTCCCGGCTCTTGCCGATCACTCACATCATAGCATACACAACATAGTAAACAATTACAGAATTCTAGCATACTCAGCTAAAGGGCTATGCCGCGCAGTTCTAACATATTGGGCTCAGCCCTGCATACCAATTCTACTCAAACACATTGGGCTCAGCCCTGCACACAAGCTCTATGGGAACAAGGGTTTTTTTACCTGAGTTCCGAGCTTTCTGAGCACCGATGCCCCGAGCACAGTCCTCTAACTTGAGCCTCTCCGAATCCCTAGTCACAACATATTAACAATATCCATCCATCAGATGCTAATCCAATAAATATCCCCGATCCATAACCCTAACCTCCGGGGCCTTGAATTCTATCAATCCGGGTGATAAAATCCATCCCGAGCCTTACCCATTGAGTTCCCAAGCCTAAACACCCCTAAAAGCACAATTTGGCACTAAGAGCCACGACCCCACCCACAGTCGCCGCGGCTAGCCTCAAAACAAAGGCTAGCACCTCACTGACCCCCACACGGGCCGCGGCGCGCACACCAAGCGCCGCGGTGCGCAAGAGCTTCTCGGCCTCCCATGGTCACGCGTGCACACGGGCCGCGGTGCGCCCCTCCTATGGCCGCAGCCCTCATCACCGAACCCATATTTTCTCACCATTTTTTCTACACATTTCCTCAAGCCAATTCATCCTAAGCTTAGCTAACAATCCTAGGTAACCAGCACAATCATTTCAACTTAATAACAGCACTAAAACCCCATTGAATCCTACTCCAAAACTCAGCTAAAGCACCCAAAAGTAAACCAAGCTTGACTAACATGCAATCCACAAAACCAGCAGAAATTCAAGACCAAACCTTAGTAGTTAGAACTTACCTCTTGCTGAATTAAGCTTCAAAACCAGTTCCCCCTATGCTTCAATCTTCAAACTTCCAGTTCCCTTAAATCCCCCAGCTGAAATCCCTTAGCTTTAAGTTAATTTCCCTTAAGTTTCCCTTTGAATTTTCCTTAGAGAGTGAAAGAGAAAAGCAGATGAAAGCTATTTTAGTTAAGAGAGAATGTGTAAGTCGGTTTCCCCAAAGCTTCTAAGTAGTTCCTCCTTTTTGTTTTATTCAGCTTAAGTCTATATGGTTACCTCAAGGCTCGGGGTACCAAAACGTCCCTGAAGGCAAAATGGTAAATTTCCCCAATATTCCCGCCTAGACATTCTATCCACAAATATATCTCCAAATATTTATTTTCATGTCCCGATAACACCTAGTACCCAAATTACCCCTCGACTCACCCCGAGTCCGAATCTCGACCCTGTTGTGACTTTCTGACTAGTCGCTCACCAGGACTGTCTCGGTCCGTGCTGCACAGACATATCACATATATATAACATTTATCACATTTATACCCCTAATATCCAGATGGGGTCCACATGCATATTTAACTTAACTAAACATGCATCATAATCATATATACACATAAATCCACATATTAGCATATTAAATCATTTATTGCCCTCCAGGCACACTAATCAAGGCCTTAAGCTCGATTAGCAAATTCGGTTCGTTACAGTGTAAATATTATTTAACAATCCAAAATATGAGATATTAAAGATGAAAGACATATATGAAGAAGAAAAATCCATAAACTTTGTTGCATTACAAGGGAAATCAACATACAACATAAATATTACCTAGTTACAAGTTGCTTCATCATGATCTTAATAATCTTATGAAAAAGATTAGAATCACATAACTAGAGTAAAAATTAAAAAATATATGACATACATACTTGCTAAATGCTCTTAAAAAACCCAAAATGGAAGAGAGAATGGTAGAGAGAAAATGGGAGAAAAGAAGATGGTACCAAAAATTAAGCACCCTAAAATGGTCTTGAAATTTCATATTTATAGCCAAAATGAGATTATTAAAATAATCAATTTAAATTAATTAAATTGATTAGATTAATTAAATAAAATAAATATGGTATGTAGAGGTAAATTATATGGTGTAATGATGATGTTGTGGTGAAAATGTGTAGAAAAAATGGTAAAAAGTTGGCATTTTGGTCATAGGGGACAAATGAGCAATTTGATGGGCTCAAGGGGATTTTGGTGAAGGAAATGTACAGCTGAGCAAGGTGCTGAAGGCGTGGAGGCTGATGGCTGCTTGGTGCCAGGTGCAGGAGTGGAGAAGCGGGCCTGGCTTGCTGGGGAGGCCCAGGTGGCTGGCTGGAGGAGAAAGGAGGTAGGCGGGCCTGGGCTGAGGCATTGGGCCTTCGGTCTGGGCAGAGAGAAAATGGGAAAAATGCCACAATCTCTTATCTTTTTCCACAAAAATGCCACTTTTATTTCCATTTCTCTTCTTTTTCAAGCATAAAAAATTGCAAAGTAAATCCTACAAAATAAGTAAATATTAAATTAGAATCAAATATTTTTAATTATAAAATAACTATTATTAAGTCCATGAAAATACTAATTGAAATTTAATTTACTTTGGCAATTAAGTTCAATAAAATCACATTTTTTAACTTATAATCTAACAACACAAATTTCAAATAACTAAACTACAACATATTATAATAAAATATCTATAAAAACATATAAAAAATCTAGAAAACTACAATAAGACTAATAAATTAAAAATTACATAAAAACTTAATAAGTTAATTAAAAACTCAAGAACTAAGCAACAATTAGCATATAAAATATGGTAAAATAACTCTATTTTATAGAGTTATCAAGGCATGCTGGATGATTAAGTGTGATGCATGTGATGCACGAGAAACATGTGATTAGGGCATGCCATGAATATTGACTATGAAATTGATCAGAGCTTGAGTCTCTGTGTCTGTGCATGATCATAATTGTGCTAGCAACTGTTAAGTAAGCATGTTGAATGCCCTACGTTTGAATATTCGACTTATGACATATGCTTGGTAGCATTGCTTACTTGTGCATGGCAGTGACTAATTAGTCAGAATTGCAAAGGTGTCAGTATCAACTGTGAAGCTGTGACTCATTAGTCAAGTTCGGCAATGGTACTGGGCACTGGTCACACAATGCTGACTCATAAGTCAAGAATGGCCTTAGCGTGTTCAACGCAAGCCAACAAAGATTAGATCTAATCGACATCTGCATTATATGACTCAGAAGAGCATTAATGCCGAACCGACCTCAAGTTCGATGAAAACTAAAAGCGCTTGTGTGACTTACCCATCAGTCACTCATCTGTTTAAGCTAGTGACTACCCATCAGTCACTCATCTCTTTAAGCTAGTGACTTACCCATCAGTCACTCATTTGTTAAAGCTAGTGACTACCCATCAGTCACTCATCTGATTAGAGTCATTGCAGGAAAGCCCATGTAATGGTTTCGTTACACGTCTATGGGCACCGAGCCCCATAGAGACTTGCTTGTCAGTCACTCAGTATGGTTAACAGAACCTCAAAGTGATATTCACTCATCTGTTCAGGGCTATAAGCTCTGTATCATCATTCTGATCATCATTTGCATGGCTTTGGGTATTGAGCCCCGTAGTAACTTGCTTGTCGGTCACTCAGTATGGTTTACCAGAACCTCTAGTGTTAAATCACTCATCTGATTAGGATTGACTTGATAGTCATCCAATTAGGAGAGCAGGATTTCTTATCCTCGATTCCCCAGCATTGTTTGAATTTATTTGCATGCTAGAATAAAGGTATGTTTTCTAGGCATGCCAGATATGATTTGATATCATGATATGATTATTCATGAGCATATTGAGTTTTCTTGTTGGGCTTCGGCTCACAGGTGCTATGTGGTGCAGGTAAAGGCTAAAGAAAGCTGGACCATCCTTGAGTTGGAGAGCTTAGGTGACGACGTGTACATATGCAGTTGCTCGACCGCCACGGCCGAGGTTTGAAGGAGAGGAACTAGGGTTAAACCATGTTTTGCCGCTTAGATCAGCTGGTTGTAAATATTTTGTTGCAATAAACCTTTAAATTATATTTTTGGGATCCCAATGTATACAGTAAACGTTTTAGTGAAACGTTGTATCTTAACCAAAAATTTTAATCCCTAAACCGCTAATCATACTTAGTTACACGTTTATGGCCAAATGACTCGATTAGCGAGTTTAGCACTGTTTGCAATGTGCACCATAGTGGTCCCTAGAGTTTAGGGCGTTACAATTTTGGTATCAGAGCCTGTCAAGGTTTATGGGTTCCTGAAGGCAAGCTGGGCATGTAAACTCGTTACTAAAGATAGCTTCACTCAGGGAATGGTAACTATTTATGTAGTTATGTGCTGAACTGCTTAAATAGAATGTAAATGCTTTACGTGCACATTGTATTAGGGAGCATGAGATTCTGATAGAGCCTAGCTCTTGACAATATGATTATATGCTCCGTGATTATGTATATTATTGTGATCATATGATTACCTGCTCCATGAATATATAATTGTAATATTTTCATGCTGGAGTTGGAGGCATGGTGTGAATGTGGGAAGAGCACGGATTATGATTGGTCTATGAATGTCATGGGCATGTTTATAGCACTGCAAGTGGTTTGAGATTGTGGTGTGGTAAGATTGATCCCGTGGGAAAAATCTTGATATGCTCATCATGATTAATGGGTCGAGTTATTGACTGCAGATTCAATCAGCAGGTTTATACAGAGGCTGGGAGTTTCAGCCAGGGGTTAAGTTCTTCATCTGCCCCTCAAAGTTTTTAGCAGATGTTCATAGATTTGCAATCAAGATTGCAGAGGCACAAGGAAGAGATTAGGTGTCTGAAGCAACAGCCGAATCTGTTGGGGAGCACATATTCCTTTGTTGTGCCAGGAGTGGCACCAGCTTTGGTTCAGCCTAAGGTTAAGAACAGATGGGAATTTCTCTATGGAAGATTCTAGGAATATTACCCTCCAGTCTTCAAGGGAGGCCTAGATCCATTCGGAGCTGAGCAATGGATGGCCATGATCAGTTCCATTCTTGACAGTATGGGGCTGGTAGGTCACGATAGGGTGGCTTGTGCGACATATGTATTGCGGGATGATGCCCTGATGTGGTGGGAAGTAGTATCCCAGACATGAGACACAACTGTGATGGACTGGAAAGAATTTAGGCAGTTGTTCAATGAGAAGTATTACTGTGATTCAGCCAAGACTGCTAAGATGAATGAGTTTCTGAATCTCGTTCAGGGTAATGCAATAGTAACTGAGTATGTTAATAAATTTGATGGGTTGGCCAAGTTTGCTTTAGACATGGTACCTACAGATGTTGCTCGGAAGGAAAGGTTTGTTCAAGGATTGAATCCTAGAATAGCTCAGGGAATTAAAGTTGCCCCGGTGCATGAAATTTCTACCTATGTTCAGGTGGTAGAAAAGGCTCTTGCTGTTGAGAGCATAAGAGATAAGAAGAAGAGTGCTAGGGAGCACGGAGCTCAGATAATGGTATCTCCACTTATTGGAGTAAGCAAAAAGAAAAGCTGGAAGATTTATCCAATATGCACTTGGTGCTGGAGACGACATTTGGGAGAATGCCGAGCAAAGGCATGTTTTTCATGTGGCATGGTTGGGCATATCATGAAGAATTGCCCAAGGCTAAGAGAGGATGAGCAAAAGGGGATGGACAGCTCGACTCCAGCTCGAGTGTTTATTCCAAGGCAGTCAGAGTCTGAGACTGAAACTAATTCCTCAGGGGTGGCAGGTCAGTTTTCTAGTTCTGATTTTGTATTATGCTGATTGGCTTTGGTGCCATGATTTTCCTTTGATTATTACATATATAGAAGCATAAAGATGTTATGCAAATTACATGGTTATGTTATGATTGATTTTGAGATGATCCTAGATATGGATAGGTTAAGTAAGTGTGGGGCAATGCTAAATGGCAAGGAAAGTATAGTAGCTCTTGAGCTTGAGAGTGGAAAGCCTTAGGACAGTTGGCACTGTGCATAGATTTGGTATATTGATGACATTTGTATTGAGAGCTAGAGTTTTATGGCAGAGAGATGCATAGAACTCTTAGCCAGTGTGGTGGATACCACTTAGATTGTGCCAGTGAGATCAGGACAGACTGGACTAGTCTGTGAGTTCCTGGATGTGCTTCCAAGGGATCTGCCATGGTTTCCTTTATGTGAAAAGAATAGAATGGTGATTGGGTTAGTGCCAGGGATGGAATCAGATTTAAGCACTGTATTGAATAGCTCAGCAGAGTTGTAAGAATTAAAGGTTCAGCTAGTGAGTGAGATGGAATTCTCAAAAAGTGGATTTGTGATCTGGTTAGTACCAGTTAGAGATCAGGGAGAAAGTTATTTAAAAGACTGTGTTTGTATCAGATAAGAGCACTGGGAGTGCTAAGTATGTCTTGAGAATTTGTCTAATGCCAAGTGTTTGTGAATTAGATGAACAGAGCATTCAAAGGATTATTTTAATAGGATTTGTGATTGTCTTGGACGATGGTATTGTGGTATTTTCTCGGCAGAAATTTTCCAAGGTCAAGGAACGCCTTAGGGGCAGGAGTTTCCTTTGACGGGCAGGATATTACATGTACTTTGGGAAAGATTTCTGAGTCTTCTTGCAGATCAGAATCAGTTAGTAGGTGGTTATGACCCCTCAGTGATACAGAGAAAAAGATTGCCTATGCAACATGTTGATTAAAGGATCTGACCAGAACTAGAGTAGAGTTTCTGGTGGGCCAGGTGGCCAGTTTTATGTTTGAGATTATTATTTTGGAAAGGATAAAAAAAAAAGATGACTAAGTGAACCACAGATAGGAAAGATTGAGTGGGAAGTCTTAGCTGGATTAGCTAAGGGTTTTGCAATATCAGGTATGGGTTTATTGTGGTCTAAGGATCGGATTTGGAATCCGATGGACACTAAGATTAATTGAGAGAATCTGGATGAATCTCATGCTACTCTTTTAATTTCTTCATTCATGCATCATGGGAATGTGATAGGATATGAAAGCTTCATAGTGATGGCCTGAGATGGAGAAGTGCGTAATGGAATGCGTGGTAAAGTTCTTAACTTGTTAGCAGGTCAAGTCAGAGTATCAGAAATTGGTAAGGCCATTGTAGCCTTTGAGAATTTTTTAATGGAAATAAGAAAGCATTGTGATGGGTTTCGCGGTGGGATTTCCCAGGTTAGTGGGCCAGTATGAGTTGGCATTGAGTCATTATGGACCAGTAGTCCAAGTGAGTTTATTTTTGTCAGTAAGGATAAGTAACACAGCTGATTAGTATTCAGATCTCTTTGAGAGAGGAAGAGAGTTGAAAAGGTACCTTATGAAATAAGGTATGGTAGAGCGTGTTCGTCACCCATTTATTGGAATGAGATGGGTGAGATGTTATATCTGGATCATGAGATGGTTGAAGGGACCATTGAGACTATTAGAGGTTAAAGCTTCGATGCTCACTTCTCAGACTAAATGGAAAAGTTTTACTAAATTGAAAAGCAGGAACATAGAGTTCTAGGTAGAAGATCATATCTTCCTTACAAGTATCACCATGGAAAGGGTGCTGAGTGAAGGGCAAGTTGAGCCCTGGAGAAGTATAATAGTTTGAGTCCTGGATAGGACTGGTCAGGTTGACTTGATTCGATCTTGTTTTTAGCACTGTCACTTGTGAACAGTGTATTTTGTATTTACATGCTGAGGACATGGGTTAAAAGTGTTGAGTCTAGTTTTTATCATGTTTAGGTGATGTTTTAAGTAGACTTTTATTTAGTGCGGGTTTATGCTTTGTTTGTTTGTTTGTCTTTGTGAATATCAGGAAGAATTGAGTACTTGGAGGAAAATGTCAAAGAAAGAGAAGAAATAACCAAGTTTTTCAACATATTTTGAGAAAGGATGGATCTCAACATGATTTGGAAGTGTTGGTGAATTTTTGGGATGAAAACTTGAAAAATTGAGAAATCCCTTAAGAGCCACGGCATGAGCAAAGTAGAGTCGCGGCTAGGTGGTGAAACAGAACCACTGTTTTGAAGGAGAACCACGGGCCGCGGCATGGCTGACTAGGGCCGCGACATGGAGAAAACAATTCGCCCAGAAATTTAGACACGGGCCGCGGCATAGTGCATTTAGAGCTGCGGCCCGCCTCTTTTAAAAAGTGAATCCTAGGTTTTTATAAGGCGAAAAAGAGAGAAGAAAAGGACGTACGGATTTGGGGAGTGGTTTTTGCTTGAAGGCTGAAGGCTTGGAGTATTCAATCTACATGTTTTTCTTCTACTTTCTGATGTTATCTTTAATTTTCATTGTGATTAGTATTATGATTATGAACTAATTTTCTATTTAGGATTTTTAATTGAATCACTTGAATCCCTATTATGAACTAATGCAATTTCAATCTTCTTCAATTCCATATAACATGTTCTTATAGATTGGTTATTGATTGGCCATCTATAGTCATATATATATGTTTTTAAATCAAAATCTGGGAAGTGAGATTTGAATCTGCTGTGGTTATATTGGACATAATTCTAATTTGGAACGAAAGTATCCATATTAATTGTGTAACTGTTTATTAAGTTGTCAAGATTAATGTTACCTTTGTGGTTCAATTTACCATAGAAATATAGGAAATTGTCTCCTAGGTTGAGTTTATAATTCATAGTATGATTATAGACTGTTGTATCAACTTGTTAATTGAATTAGGCAAAAAGAAGAAGAACTCAGTACTTTGCATTAGGGAATGATAGGGAGGATAGTTGATGAGATTAAACATCCTAATTATTTCTTCAGTGGTTAAATCAAAGGTTTTACTATTAGTTGTTATTCCATTTAATTTTCAATTATTGTTTCTGAACTTTATAGTTTCTTTTGCTGTGTCTACAAAAATCAAGAATTTTAATTTATCAAATAGAAAGAGAAATTAATTGACTGGTAATTGATAATTCAGTCCTTGAGGACGATACTTGGTTTATTTACCATATTATTACAAATTGCGACTGTGTGCACTTGCATAGCTTAAAAATATTGCAACAAAAAGAAACTTATGAGTTGGGTTATGAGAATCTGGGGATTTGAGGCTAAGTTATCCTGTAAGGAATAGCCAGTCTAGATATGAGACAGAAAGAATAAGATTTTGAGGAACAAAGTATACCTTGAGTTATGGTAATGTTACAGAAACAGTGAGTTCGAAGGAGTAACATGGGAAAACTGGAATCAGTTGTGCGGAATTGATATTCCGGCAGTTCAGATAAATTTCGAGGACGAAATTTCTGTAAGGAGGGGATAGTTGTAATGCCCCATATTTCCTAATAAGGATTAAGACCTTGATTAGGAGGCTAGGAGGGCCATAATTGATCTATTGTGTTATTAAATGATAATATGCATGTGTTAGGTGTATTAAATATGCATGTGAACTCATTTTTGAGTAATTGGGTGATTTTCATATTTTGGTCATTTCGGGCATATTTGGCATATATGTGATATGTGTGTGGTGCTTTATTATTATTTGGTTATGCCAGGGTTACTCAGCACAAGACGATCCTAGGAGGTAAGCTAGTGGGAAAGTCACCACGGGATTTATTCTTGACTTGGAGTGAGTCAAGGGGTATTTAGAGCATTACCGGGTTATTGGGTAATGGGAATTAATATTTGGTGATAAATTGGGAATTAGTAAGATCAGGGGGAAATTCTGGAGATTTTGCCTATTTTGTCCCCAGGGGTGTTTTCGGGACCCCGAACGTTAAGATTTGGTTGAGGCTACTTAAGCTTGAAGTAACATTTTAAAAGAATAAAAAGAATGTTCTGTACGTTCTCTCTCCCTCTAAGTTTCCTTTTCGTCTCCCGATCGCATTTTCGAAGGTAACTTGAGTTCTAGGCCTCGAATTCAAGCGAGGATCGAGGCATAGCGATCCTAGGGAAAATTATAAGCTTTTTAGCCGAAGGATTTAGTTGGAAACAACTCAATTGGAGGTAATTCAAGTTTTAAGTTTTTAAAGTTTTTAAGCTTGAATTGGACTTTGTGTTTTGATGAGTTTTTGTTAGAATTAAAGCTTGGGTTTTATGGGTTTAGAGCATGGGAATGTTTGGGAACTTTGATTTTTGGATTTGGAGGTTGTTTACCGAGTTTTTCAGAAACTACAATAATAATAGATAAGAGAGATTAAAGATAAAGGGTTTAGAAGTTATAAACAAGATTTTTACGTAGTTGGGGCGTTAATGAGCCTTAGTCCACGAGACAGTTGTATTAGAGCTTAGAGAATCTATAACAATGGAGTTTTCTCTCAGTTTTCGCAGAGTAACTGTATACACGCTAAAGAGAGGTCCCTTCTTTAGTGCTCTGTTACATGTATTTATATGTTCACAGGCGCACAGGGCGTGGGTCGGGCTGACCCAGGCCCAATAAAGGTATAAATACTACTGGCTTCTCTATTGGAAGCCCAATACAGAGGATTTAAAACATAAAAGAAAAACATTAACCTGAGCCCATTGGGCTAGCCCAAACCATATCTATCATCCGACAAATTGGAGCTTTGGTCTGGGCATCTCGAGTTACGAGGCAAATTCAGGGGACAAGATCGGTTCAAAGTAGTGGCGGCATAGGTCTGACCCAGCGGCGTACAATCCTGAGGTGGCCTTTTCTGCAGGTGAAACATTGGGACAACCCCCACGCTTCATGGGGCGAAGTCAGGGTCACAGATGTTTTATCCTGCCAACCTAGAGGACCCGACTCGAGTTCGTTTACCCAAGTCCTTCTCCGTTCGTTGAGGTCCCGTACCGTTTTCCTTGGGCCCAGACCATCTACCAGGAGCCTGGATCGTTTACCAAGCTTCGGGACCATTCGCGTCGATCCCGACTGTTACCCCCAGCCTGTCGTACCGTCTCTCGGATGACCGTCCCGGACAATACTCCTCGGACGCCTTCTGGGCCTCGCCCAGAATTGGGCTGTCGATACCCTTTATACTCCTTGCCAAACGGGCCAGGGCTGGGCCCACCCTCAATTGGCCAGCTCGTGAGCCTAGAACGCGATCCTGGGCCCACGGAAGGAAACGAGGATAACATTTAACCCCCCAAGCCTTCATCTGGGCCTGCTCGGTGGAGGCTTGCTTTGGTCCCAGATATTCCTGGCTATCTACCCAGTTCCTTCTCTGAATAGTTGGTCAATGGCAAGGGGCATCGCGTGTCAGACGACTGCGGAGTCCGGACCGTTTACCAAGGCCCGAGTTCATTTACCGATGTCCCAGTTCACGACGAGGGGTACACATGTCGCCTAGCAATTGTTGCATCGACGGCACTTGCCCCTGAAAGGTCAACAACTACCTCAAGGGTCGCTAGGCTTAGGATATTGCGTCAGCTCGGATCTCGAAGCGTCCCATCCACATGGGCGCTTTCCATTAATACTTCTGCGCTAAGGTGGACCGTAGGATGGGGCAACCTTTGAAGGGCCTTTTCCTCGGGGTCGTTGGATCGAAGTGGCGTGGATCCAGCACTCGAGTGGATCCATTAATGCCCCTGCACGATCTTGGACCGTCCGATGGGGGGTCGATCCCATCCGCTGGATCAAAAAATTAGCATGTGGGTTCTTATAAATACCCATCAGGCTTTCATTTGAAACCTTTACACTCTCAAGCTAGTCAAAGGACTCGGAGGATTTGTTTATGTCCGAGCTTGCCGACAATATCTTCCACCGTCTGCTCATCCTGCGCCGTCGCCTTTTTCCAACGGTTCCGGCATCTGCACCCTTGCTCGAGCATACGCCATCAGCCTGCCCTATCGACGAGTTGTTGAACCGCCTTCATCAGTTCAAGACTGAGATTCTGCCATCCTTGCCACTGGACAATCACCATTTTTCGCGACCAGTAAATTACAGTAAGTTTCTCTGCCTTCGGCCTTTATATATATACAAACGTAGATTTCCTGTCATTTTGCTTATCTGCTTAGGCTGCTAGAACTTGTCTGTGCTTCGAATTAGTGCTAGCGAAAGACTGCCTGGTCCGGGTTGCTCTAGGCCCTTCCGGGTCCGGAGGCTTCCCGGATAAGTTGTGAGGGACCGACTTAGGAGTAGCCTATTCTTCGTTCCCGATCAAGGTCTTGTGGATCTCTGGTGATCCCGGACCTGATCCAGAGGGGACTCCTCCAAGCAGTTCCTAGGAGAGCCCCCGTACCTTAACCAACTTTCTTGGGTTTTGGTACTGACTGCTTGGTTTGTTTCTGTTTTGCTCCCATATCACCAGTCATGACATCGAGCATCACTCTTCATTCGGAGTAGGAAGTTAACAAGGCCCCTGTCCTCCTTCCCGGGTCCAAGACCTCTAAAGGCAACAGATGGGAGATGGATGTGATACCAAACTTGTTCCGGAACTATCGGATGTGGTACGCCCTGGAGAAGCGCTTGGGTGTAGAGTCAACTCCTGGACTCTTCCATAATCGCCTGGCCAGGAAGGAGGAGAGGGCCCACACCTCCGTGAATGGGTTTGGCGCCTGGGGCGTAGGCCATATCAGTGCAGGGGCTACATTCCCGCTCCATGATTATTTCGTGCGGTTCCTGACGTTCGTGGGGATCACGCCTTTCCAGTTTCTGCCCCAAGCTTACCGATTGCTTGTGGGATGGCGCGTCTTCTGCGCCGCGAGGGAGATCACGGAGCCGACCCCCGCAAAGGTCTTGTACTTCTATTAGATGGAGTCGCAGGTCAGTGCCAAGGACAAGACCCTGGACGGCTTCTACAGGCTCAAACCGCGGGGCAACTACCCTGCTCCTACCAGCGCCTGGAAGCATCCCCTGGACGTCCAACACTACTGGTTCATGATGTTAGGAGTGTGTCCTAAAAGCATGTAAAGACATTTGTTTTTTCTGTGAATAAATAAATACAATGGTTTATTATTATTGTCATATTTAGATTGTTAAATTATTGTTTGAATAATTTTGTAAATATTAGAAAAATTTCATATTCATTATTGATGGTGTGATCTTGTATTAGTACGAGAGAATTAAGATCACATGAATGAATAAAAATAGTCAACAACAACAAATTAAAGTTATGGTATTCTTTAATTGGGGTTGTAAGTACGGTTTACTGAGTATCATAATGATACAAATAATCTAGATTTGGATTATTGATGTGGTAAGACATCTCGGTAAAGGTGCTTTATATAATATGATTATATATGACATGGACCGATATGAATTAAAGTCTTTATCCAAAAACCATTTAACAATAAAGACTTGTAATTCATATCATAACTGATGATCATTTATAGATCAACCTAAATCCTGAGTGTTCATGAACTCGTGGTCATGTTTATTAAATCTTTTGATTCATTCGTTAAGGTCTCTTCAAAGAATGAGGCTAATGACTTTTGTTTTGGAGATTTAATATCATGGATGGCTGGGAACATGCATCAACAATACGAAATCTAATTTTTCCTAACGGATCGTATATTAGTTCCCTTAAGGGTTAATTCTGGAACTGAATGATTTTGAGCTCAAATCTATAATTAGATTATAGATTAATTATTCACTAGTGAATTAATGGTACTTAAGGAATAAGAAGTAAATTAGAAAGGTTAAATGATAATTCTCTCATTCTAATTTATGAACTAATTAATTAGAGGGTTGAACTATTGTAAGATGGTTATATCAATAGACGACTTAAGAAAAAGATTTCTGTAAAAGTATATCTATAACATAAAGAGTGCAATTCTGAATTTATAGTGGAGTAATATCAGAATTAATAAATTAACTATTATAATTAAAGAGTTTAATTATTTAGTTTCAATTTATTTGAGCTTAATGTTATAGGTCCATGGTCCCCGAAATGGCTCAAACAATCACTGTCAAAGGCAAATATAAAAAATGGGCAAAAAGGACTTATGTGATAAGTAAAATATTTTTTTATGTGTCCAACATAATTATTGTTTAATTATGTGTAATTAATTAAGCAAAAATTAATTAATTATTTGATTTTAAAAAAATATAATTAATTTTGAATTAATTTATTTTTGGTATTTAAATAATAATAATAAAAATTGGGAAAAATCACATGCCTGCACAGGCATGTGGTACACGTGTGGCACAGTGCACAAGCACTGTGCTACACGCATAAGAGATGGACTTAGTCTCTTGATTCCACAATTTTAGTTATTTAAATATTAAATAAATAATGAGATATTTTAATATGATTAAAATATTATTATTTAAACAAAAATTTGATAACTGATCAGTTATTTTGAATTTGTTTAAAATAACAAATATTTTAATATATTGGATATTATTAAATATTGGATATCAATTTTCACAAAAAGTAATTTTTCAGGGATAGAAAAATATCTAGGATTATCTCAGAGAAAAGAGAACAGTGACAAAAAACAAAGGTCATTGTTCTTCACAAAACCTAGGTCCAAACTTTATCAGATCTCATGTGTTGAGAACATCTGATAAATAGTTACTGCCTATTATTTGTATAGCGAGCCCACACTCGTTCTTTGTGTGCCTGAGAACATTTTGGAAGATGTTGGTATGAGATCTTAAGGATTCAGCCATACAAAAAGACAGCAGCAAGGAAGGACCTGAGGTATTTTTTCTATTCTTGTCCTTGATTCAATATATATATATATATGAGTGTGAAGAAGTAGTTCTAGAAATCTTATGGGATTAATCTAATAATTTGATTGTTGTTCCGCTGCGCATAATCTCTGATTTGATCAATAAAAACCAACACATGACGCCTGGGTTCCTCGTAGAGAAGAACCCCACACTGATGCTGGACTTCCAGCGAGTGGGTAAGTGGTTTCCCGATCCTTTATATTGTCTGTCCTCTTTTTCTTTTATTCTCACCACATCACCTTGGGTGGCAGGACCCTTCGCCCAGACTCCCCTCACCCAGTTCATCTTGGATCGAAAGAAGCTCTACTCCGAGCTAAGTGTAGAGGATCTAGACGTGGGGGGTTATGTCAACACTGACAACCTCCGATTGATCGGACTGCTCGCGGCCCACCAAATGATCCACGCCCCATGTGACAGCCAGAATCCCGTGATCCGTAAGGGGAAAGACCGGGTAAGCTGTGCAATCCCACACTGCCTGGGGAAGGTTAAGTGTGATGATTCTAAGACTGTGTAGGTATGGGACTACAAAGTTGAAGAGGGCTTAAATGGATTGATGGGTACTACCTATGTCAACAAGATGCATCTTCTTTTCGGTAGCCCATCACTTGAGAACTCCAAAGTTAAGCGTGCTTGACCTGGGGTAATCTAGGGATGGGTGACCTCCTGGGAAGTTTTCCTAGGAAGCATGTGAGTGAGGACAAAGCATGCTGAAAAGACTCGTGTTGGTTTGTAGGGCCAATCGTCATTCCAGAAAGCAGCCATAGTGACGTGGGGCGTCACACCCCAAGCCTCCGGGGGATACAATGCGAGAAAGATCCTACTTTGAGGGAGCAGCTGGCCCTGGATCACATTAGGGCTGTAGAGGCTGCGGCGCTCGTGGACATGGCCAAGCAAAAGAGGGACCTAGCTCAGTCGAGGGAGGCGGCCACCTCCGAGGAGCTGGAAACCCTATTCGACGAGGCATTACCAAACACGGGGACCCCTAGGGCTAGCGTATCAGGGTGAGGTAACTCACTTATGATTTTGACTTATGCTCCCCAAGTTGGGGACTTAGTTAGGGATAGGCTAGCACACCGAGGCCCCGCGTTCGGGGCCGACGGGGAAACGAGACCTTCGTCTCCCGTTCCCGTAGGCTCGGAAATTCTCATGTACTTGTCCGGGTTCCTCCCGTACGGGAATTTTCTACACTCGGACGACATGGGGGACCAAGTCTACTCTTTCGCGTTAGATGAATTGACTCAAGTCTGAGGCCTAGATAAGGGTTCGTCTCGGGTCACTCTTAGTCTTGAATTCCTTGTTTGCTTGTTAATGGCACTGACTCTTTATTTGTGTTTGTTTCAGAAAATTCTGACATGTCCAACCCCGTGGACGAGATGAAGCAGCTCCTCGAGAACCGGGCTGCCAGGGCGAGAGCCGCGGCCAGGAAGGCTGCCAAGAAAGCGTCCAAGGAGGCGCCAGGGCCGGAGCCTCGACCCAGCCAGGCTGCCCTGGCTATGGTTCCGATCATGGCTGTTGACCCGGCCACTGTCCTCGACCTTCCCGTTCACCCCCCGGTGATTGATCTGGAGTTGGACCCAGCGGTAAGCCAGAGCTCCAGGAAAAAAGTCACGGAGTTAGGCGCGGCGGAGGCAGAACCTGGAAATAAGAGGGCCTGGATGAGGCCAGCTGGTTCGGTTGGGGAGTCATCCGGGGAGAGCCGCCTCGCCGCTAAGGCCCTTCCGGCAGCACCGGCTCTTCCCATCCACCCGACCATACCTGAGGAGGGGGAGGTCGTCTTGCAGGATGAGCAGTCTAAGCTTATTTCCCAGACCTGAGAGAGTGGACGGGAAAGGAGGGACGAGGTCTACAAGGCCCTGACGATTCGTCGTCAGGTTGAATTCAGTGATCGCCCGGCCGCTTTCAGTGCCCCTCAGCCGATCGTGGATCGGCCAGCTGCCGAGACGGGTTTCCGCCACAAGCTGGGGCAGGACATGGCACTGCAGATCTGCTGGATCAAGTTGGGAACACCATGTCCAATCTCCAATTGAAGTGACATGCCACCATCGCCAACCCGGACATGCTGTTCATTTCCCAAGCTCTCCGCCACCAAGTCACCGCTGTAAGTTTGCTTTGCATCCTCTCTTTCTCCTTTTCCTTGTTCAGTAAGAACTCTTCTAACTTTGCTTTGTTCCAGGATGCTCTATTATCCCATCGGAATGCCGACCTGGTGGCCGAGGCGGCCATGAAGATGGAGACGCTCCAGCTAGAGCTGGAGGCGGCTGTGAATCAAAGAGAAGTCGCCAAGGAGGCCTTCGCTAGGGAGACAGCCCAGGCCCAGGAGTCCCTGGCCAAAGCGGTTGCTCAAGCCAAAGCAGACTGTGCGGAGTTCGACCGGGTAACTTTCCGGCTTGAAGAGGCTATGTCCCGGAAAGAAGCCGAGGCTGGTGAGAAGACAGCCCTTCTGGAGGCGGAGCTTCTCCGAGTAAAGGCCGCACAGGAGGCCGTCGTGACTCAATCCATCCAGGACCGGGAAAGGGTAAAAGGCTTAGAGGCCCGGATCCATGAGCTGGATGGCTTGATTCACAAGGAGGTGAAGGCGCACGAGGAGACCCGCCGCAAAAAAGAGGAGGCGGATGTTTAAATGTGAACATTGATAGCATATTGAATGCTTAGCAATCTTGCTCATTTGCATATGGTTATTATTGAGGCATGCTTGATGATTAAGTGTGATGCATGTGATGCACGAGAAACATGTGATTAGAGTATGCCATGAATATTGACTATGAGATTGATCAGAGCTTGAGTCTCTGTGTCTGTGCATGATCATAATTGTGCTAACAACTGTTAAGTAAGCATGTTGAATGCCCTACGTTTAAATATTCGACATATGACATATGCTTGGTAGCATTGCTTACTTGTGCATGGCAGTGACTAATTAGTCAGAATTGGCAAAGGTGTCAGTATCAACTATGAAGCTGTGACTCATTAGTCAAGTTCAGCAGTGGTACTAGGCACTGGTCACACAGTGCTGACTCATAAGTCAGGAACGGCCTTAGCGTGTTCAACGCAAGCCAACAAATATTAGATCTAATCGACATCTGCATTAAATGATTGAGAAGAGCATTAATTGCTGACCAACCTCAAGTTCGATGAAAACTAAAAGCGCTTGTGTGACCCATCAGTCACTCATCTCTTTAAGCTAGTGACTTACCCATCAGTCACTCATCTGTTAAAGCTAGTAACTACCCATCAGTCACTCATCTTATTAGAGTCATTGCAGGAAAGCCCATGTAATGGTTTCGTTACACGGCTATGGGCACCGAGCCCCATAGAGACTTGCTTGTCAGTCACTCAGTATGGTTAACAGAACCTCAAAGTGATATTCACTCATCTGTTCAGGGCTATAAGCTTTGTATCATCATTTGCATGGCTTTGGGTATTGAGCCCCGTAGTGACTTGCTTGTCAGTCACTCAGTATGGTTTACCAGAACCTTTAGTGTTAAATCACTCATCTGATTAGGATTGACTTGATAGTCATCCAATCAGGAGGGCAGGATTTCTTATCCTCGATTCCCCAGCATTGTTTGAATTTATTTGCATGCTAGAATAAAGGTATGTTTTCTAGGCATGCCAGATATGATTTGATATCATGATATGATTATTCATGAGCATATTGAGTTTTCTTGTTGGGCTTCGGCTCACGGGTGCTATGTGGTGCAGGTAAAGGCAAAAGAAAGCTGGACCATCCTTGAGTTGGAGAGCTTAGGTGACGACGTGTACATATGCAGCTGCTTGACCGCCACGGCCGAGGTTTGAAGGAGAGGAACTAGGGTTAAACCCTGTTTTGCCGCTTAGATCAGCTGGTTGTAAATATTTTGTTGTAATAAACCTTTAAATTATATTTTTGGGATCCCAATGTATACAGTAAACGTTTTAGTGAAACGTTGTATCTTAACCAAAATTTTTAATCCCTAAACCGCTAATCATACTTTGTTACACATTTATGGTCAAATGACTCGATTAGCGAGTTTAGCACTGTTTGCAATGTGCACCGTAACGGTCCCTGGAGTTTAGGGCGTTACAAAAATAGTGCATTAGTCCAAGATCAGTCATTTCAAATTCAAGCATCATGGATTGCTTAAATTTTTCAATCATGGCATTATCATTTCCAGTATAAATCAGATCATCCACATATAAGAAAACAATGATCATTTTACCTCCATCTCCAAATTTAATAAAAAGTGTGTGCTCATATGGACATTTATGAAAACCTTTTTTAAAAAATAAGCTTCAATACGACTATACTAAGCTCGTGGAGCTTGTTTTAGTCCATAAAGAGCCTTTTTTTAATTTATACACTTTATGCTCATTTCCAATCTTAACATAGCCAGGAGGTTGATCAATAAATACCTGTTCCTCCAGGTCTCCATGTAAGAATGCCGATTTTACATCCATCTGGAAGACAGGCCATGAGTTCTGTGCAGCCGATGCAATGACCAATCTAATTGTATCATGTCTCGCCACTGGAGCAAAAACTTCTTTGTAGTCCACACCAAACTCTTGCTTATAGCCTTTAGCCACCAGTTGCGCTTTGTGCTTGTCAACTTCGCTATTTTCCTTCAGCTTCGTCTTGTACACCCACTTAACACCAATAGTATTTTGCCCTTTTGGAAGCTCCATCAACTCCCGAGTATTGTTTCTTTCTATGGCTGTGATTTCAGCATCCATCGCCTTTCTCCACTTTGATTCTTTAGCAGCTTCTTCATAAGCTACTGGATCACAATCTGAAAATAAACAAAAATGAGTGAGTGGGTCATCTTCAGAATCATCAGAATCAGATACCTCATAATCCATCATCCATGCAGGCCTTTTCCTCTCTCATTGAGGCCTTTGTTTAGTGGGTGCTTCATTAGCAGATGGATTTTGAACGATTGTTGTTGTTGGTTGTTGGACTGTCTCTACAGGCTGCTGCTGCTGTTTTCTTTTCTCTTCATCACTATCGAAGTCTGCTGGAATTTGTTGCTGAACAATGTTCTCGTTCCATGCCCAGGTTCTTTCTTCATCAAAAATTACATCGCAGCTAATAATGATTTTCTTGGTGTTAGGATTGTATAACTTATAGGCTTTTGATTGATCACTAACGCCAAGAAAAATGCATTTTTCTCCTTTGTCATCTAGCTTCTTCCTCTTCTCATCTGGAATGTGGGCATAAGCAATACACCCAAAAATTCTGAAATGATCTACCGTTGGTCTTCGCCCACTCCAGGCTTCTTCTGGTGTCATATTTTGGACAACAAAAGTGGGACTTCTGTTCAAAATATAAATACTCCAATTGACTGGTTCTGGCCAAAAACTTTTTGGAAGTCCACTCCTCAACAAAAGGCTTCGGACCATATTAATAATAGTGCGATTTTTCCTCTCGCATACTCCATTTTGTTGGGGTGTGTATGCTGCTGTAAGCTGCCTCCTGATTCCATGAGTCTCACAAAAATTTGAAAAATCATGTGAGTTATATTCTCCACCACGATCAGTGCGAAGAACTTTGATGGGGCTGCCAACTTCTTTCTCAACGAGCACTTTAAAACTTTTTAAGGCTCCAAAAGCTTCAGATTTTTCCTGCAAAAAATAAACATATGTCTTCTGACTAAAATCATCTATGAAGGTAATTATATATCTTTTACCTCCATTGGAAGATGGATTTATTGGCCCACACAAGTCTGAATGAATCAGCTCCAATGGTCTGTTTGCTCTCCATGATTGTCCATGTGGAAATGGATTACAATGTTGTTTGCTAACAACACATTCTTCACACACTTTGGTGGGAGCTGTGATTGAAGGAAGACCAGCCACCATATTTTTCTGCTGTAAAGTTTTCAATCCACCAAAATTTAGGTGACCATAGCGAAAATGCCATAGCCATGATACATCCTTCAATTTTTCTGATAAGCATGAATGAGTGGTATTGTGGAGATAAAGTGGGAACATTCGATTTGTCGTCATATTAACTTGAGCAATTAAGCCCAACTTTGCATCTTCAATCCGACATACTCCATCTTTGATAGAAATCTCATACCCCTTTTCTTGTAGTTGACCCACACTAAGCAAATTGGTTTTTAATTCTGGAACAAAAAGAACATTAGAGATAGTGTGGGTAAAGTTTTCTTTAGTTTGGATAGTTACCCGTCCTTTTCCCATGACAGAAATTGTGGAATTGTCGCCAAACTTGACGGTGGTGCAAAATGATTCGTCCATCTCAGAAAATGCTTTCTTATCTCCACACATGTGGTTGCTACAACCAATATCCAAATACCACATGTTTTGTTGAGTTTCTTCTTTGGCATGACACACCATCAAAAGTGACACTTCTTCTTCCTTTTCTGCAAAGTTAGTTCTTTCCCCACTTTGTCTATTCAAATTAGTACGACATTCATATTTATAATGTCCATACCTATGACATCTATAGCATTCCACATTAGACTTGTCTACTGACTTTGGTCTATTTGATTGGTGGCCTCCTCGTCCTCCTCCTTGTCCTCTTCCATGAGAGTCATGGGAATAATTGTCTTGGTTTTGGTATTGCTGCTGAGTTCCACGATCATTTCCACCTCTGCCTCTGCCTCGACCTCTGCTTCCACCTCGTCCTCTGTCTCATCTTGGCTTTGAATTATTGTCTGCTGAAGCTTTTAAGGCTTGCTCCTCCTTCTCCTTCTCCTGCTGGTTGAGTTTGTGCTCATGAACTAACAAAGAACCTTTCAATTCATCAACTGAAAGTTCATCAATATTATGAGCTTCTTCTATACAACAAACAACATAATTAAATTTTGGCATCATGGTTCGTAGTATTTTCTCAACTATGGTAACATCCTTCATCTTGTGACCATGGATTCGCATCTTGTTTACAATCACCATTGTTCGAGTGAGATAATCTCACACTGATTCTCCCGTCTTCATTCGAAGTGTTTCAAACTCCGTATGAAGTGATTGAAGCTGCTGCCTCTTTGCCTTTGTAAAGCCTTGATACTTCTTCTTCATAGAGTCCCAAATATGTTTGGAAGTGTCATTGCAAAGAATGGTCTCCAAGATTGTGCAATCAATAGCTTGGAAAAGATAATTCTTTGCCTTGAGATCTTTCAATCGTTGCGCTTCTAGCTCCACTCTTTGTCCATCTGTCACTACTGTGCCGACTGCTGGTTCGGTAATTCCTTCGGTGACAACTTGCCAGTACTCCTTGGATCTCAGAAAATTCTCCATCAACATGATCCAATGATCATAATGACCATTAAAGCGGGGAATCGTCGGTTGAACAAAGTTGTCAGCCATATTGCTGCTGCAAAACAAAAGAGAAAGTGAAATAAAACAAATAAAACAAATATAGCTACTGCTATAAGTATATATATATATATATATTTTATCTCACAGCCACTCTTTTTTTTTCACGTCTCACTCTTTTTCTCTAAATGGCTCTGATACCACTGTTAACTATATATATTTTATATATATCACGTATATAGAAGACATAAGGCAAACTTTTTTATTATTCTCTGAACTACACCAATTCGTACAAGCACTTACTCTTTATATAGAGCTATTAACCAACGATTATTGCTAGAAAATAGGATCACTAACTATACACTTTACACTATAGACCACTACTACACTAACTCCATTAGAATAGGACAATTCCTATAGACTAGGACAACCATTACTCTACTGCATATTCAGACTATGCACTTCCTCACCTAAAGACACGTGCAAAACATATTAATTCATAAATTTATTTTTTCTAACATACCTAAATGAATTGATGTTCAACCATGAGAAGAGTGGTGGTCCTCCACGTGTTTCATACTTAATGAATAATTTTAGGAAGACCCTTGATTTTACGGGACTTCATGGTATGGGATATGAAGGAGAACACTATACATGGTGCAACAAACATGGTGATAGCACCTTTTCACGGGAACGACTTCACTGAATGCTTAGCTATAAAGAGTGGAATGATGTCTTCCCAAAGTCCTATGTTTCTCATTTGAAATTATGGGGTTCAGACCAAAGGCCTTTACTTACAAAAATATTGCTAGAAACAGATTCTTGTGCTAGGCTGAAAGTAAAGTCTAGGTTCTTCTTTGAAATGGTGTGGGCATATGAGATTGACTGTAGGGATATTGTGAAGAATACTTGAGGTACCAATGGCACCTCTTCTCTTCAAGAGCTTCGATAGAAAATTATATAGGAGTGACAAATGAGCTTAGTTCAGTTCTTGGAATGTAACCACATTTTAAAGAATTAGAATGGAGATCAAGAAGAAGAAAGAAAAGATGGTTGCCTTGGATAGTGCATGGTAATAACTGGGCTGCTTATAGAAAACTTGAAAAAGAGTTGGACGTTGTTATGTACAAGGATGAAAAGTATTGGGCATCCAGATCAAAAGACTATTGACTTCGTTTGGGGGACAAAAACTCGACCTTCTTCCATCAAAGTGCTTCAAATAGGAGAATGAAGAATGTTATTCGTGGTATCTTTGATAACAATCATAATTGGGTAGAGAATGCAAATGGTATAGCTGGAATTTTTGAAGGGTATTTCGAGGCACTTTTTACGTTGACTCAAACTTTCCAGGTGGACCTGGACCGTGTATTAAGTTTTGTCCTTTGCCGAGTTATAGCTGATATGAACAAGCAGTTGATTCGCGACTTTTCCAATGATGATGTCAAGATTGCTTTGTTCGAAATGAATCCTAAGAAAAGCCCTGACATTGATGGATTAGGGGCTGGCTTCTCCAAAAAATTTGGATATTGTTGGCACTGATATATGCAAAATATGTCTTCATTTCCTTATTAATTTAGGTACTAACTCTTGTATAAATGAGATTTCCATCACTCTCTTACCTAAAATTATATATCCTCTTTGTACAATTGGTAAACCTGACTAAATCTGCGGTATGTTTCTCACCCCAAATGGACTGGTGCAGGGGTGATGATAAAACTAAGAAGATGCACTGGTGCACGTGGCCTAGACTTTGTTGGCACAAATCGGATGGCGATCTTGGGTTCCAAAATTTGTTCCTCTTTAATTAGGCTATGCTGAAAAAACAGGCAGCCCGCCTTTACAATACCCCAGGATATCTAGCTGGCAAAGTGATGAAAAGGTTGTACTTCCTAAAAAGTCTTTTTTAGAGGTGACAAAGATTTAACAAGCTTCCTATTTTCGGAGAAGCATCTTATGGGGAAGAGAATTGTTTGTGGAAGGCTCTAGATGGGTGGTCCATAATGGGCAATCTATCAGTATAAGATGGGATTTTTGGATCCCTAAAGAGAAGGTGGGAAGATTAATCTCCCTTGAGGGCCCGACATCAATGGAAATGGTGAATGAGCTAAAGCATGAAGATGGCACGTATAATACCATAGATGTTAAGATGCTCTTCTCGGATGAGGAAGAAAGAGCCATATTATCTATACCATGCTCTTGTTTATTAGATGTGCATAGACAAATGTTTACCGAGTTTTTCGGAAACTAGAATTATAAAAGATAAGAGATCCTAGAAAGAAAGGATTAGAAATAATCACACAAGGAATTTTACATGGTTGGGACATTAAAGAGCCTTAGTCTACGAGTTTGTTGTATTAGAGCTTAAGGAGCATTAGTAATGGAGTCTTTCTCTGAGTTTGAGCAGAGTATATGCTTACAAGAGAAAATTCCAACCTTCTCCACAGTGCACAACTATTCATATTTATAGACAGTTGAGTGCTCTGGGTTTGGGCCGGACCAATCCAGGCCCAATAAGGGTATAAACACTATTTGCTCACTAAGGGAGGCTTAATACAAAGGATTTTAATAAATAAAATGCACTAATCAAGGCCCATTGGGCCGGTGGGAGCGTAACCACGCTATAAGACTGGCAATAATACACAGCGTCAGTCTGGCTCGCGTGAGCTTCTAAAGAGATCCGGGGGACAGGATTCGTCAGAGTGGTGGTAGTACGGTTCTGAAATAATGGCATACATTTTGTATGTAACCTCTTCTGCAGGTTAGTGATAGGGACAAAACTCTGTGTTTCTCGGGGTGATGTCAGTATCGGGGACAACTTATTATGCCCAACCTGGTCGCCTGGTCTGGGTTCGTTTACTAACATCCCTCTTCATTTACCAAGACACTGGTTCGTCTGCTATCGTCTCGGTCTATATTTAGACTTAAGGAAACAATATCCTTATCGCACCCCGGACAACACCATACGAGGGGTCCGAGAAGATGAAACATGCCAACCTCACGGTCCCGACTTTCACTCCGGGATAACGCTTGGGCTTTACCAATATTTGGGTCGTCGGGACTCACTCCTTCCTCATCTATTGGGCCCGATCTGGGCCTTAAGTCTCTTCAGGGTGGCCCATGGACTAAATGTGCAGATCCGCGAATGGAGGGAGGAAACGGGGATAACAACTAATATGGAACTATAATGACTCTAGAGTAAATACTGTTAAAAGTGGCTATTGGTGTGCTGTTTGAAGGGATGGTTATGGCTAGTCGTCTTCCTCTGTGGGCCAATCACAATGGTGGAAGTTTTATGGAAAATGAAGCTTCCTCCAAAGGTTCGTAGTTTTATTTGGAAGGCATCCTTGCACTGGATCCCTACTCAATGTAACTTAGCGAGACATGGGATACAAACTAACCGAAGATGCCCTGTGTGCCATGAAGTTGATGAAACAACCTATCATGCTGTATGAGGGTGCTCTAAAATCCAACAAATGCTAAGCAGTTTTCCAGTCATGGGCCTTGGGAAGCTGAGGCACTCAATAGATTTCTATGAACTAATGATGGATTGTATGGAGAGGTTGAATAAAGCTGAAATGGAGTTGCTAGTAGTGGTACTCTGGCGAGTTTGGTACAAAAGAAATAAAATGGTGCATGACAAAGTTTGGGTGCAAGATGAATATGTCCTTAATTGGGCTCTAGACTATGCCAAGAGATAACAAAATAGCCAGGAAGTTGGCTGTGACATCCCAAAGTTTGAAGCGTCTATTGATAATGAGGGTCATGCGATGCCTATCATGGAGTTGGGTTGGGTTGGGTCCGTGTTAATGTGGATGCAAGTTTGGACCTCATGCGCGTGAATATGGGTGCGAGAGGGGTGATTTATGATAGTCACGCACTTTGTTTTGGCTCATAAGCTATTCCTCTTAACTCATCAATGATGCCATATATGGCTGAGGCGACAACCATCCTTGAAGGCCTGCTTTTGTATTGTCGGCTTGGGTACACTCAATGGCGGAACTTGCCTATGTGGACAAGAGGGGCCAAGCAAAAGGATTTTAAATATTAAATTAAAAAAATAATTCTTAAATAATATTTTTAATGTAAAATTATATATTTTAAAAAAAATTGGGAGGGCCAAGGCACCCTCTGGTCTACAAGGATATCAATGCAAATGTTATTAACCACTCTGAATATGGGTTGCTGCTCAATGATGTTAAGAAGCTTACCAACAAGTTTAGTGTTGTCTCCTTCATTCATTGTAATAGCATTGCTCACTCATTAGCTAAAATTACACTAAATATGGACCATCCTAAGGTGTGGTGGCCTGATTTACCAACTTGTGTTTGGCCTAGAGTTTATTGATAGACTTGTACTCATATGGCATTTGCCAATTATTGGAATGAAATATTCTCGTTTATTAAAAAAAATATAGTTTAATTTATATATACAAAATATAAGAAAATAAACTATAAAAAAAAATGAAGGGACAAATGTTCTTGATCTCATGAGTTGCATGGGGCTCCACCGGATAAAATATTTTCCTCCTAAACTATAACACTCAAAGACTTTTGTCCCCCCGAATATTTTTTCTTGTCAAAAATACCTCCAAATTATAGTGTTTGTAAACTTTTATCCCTTCCGTTCAAAATAATAACAATTTGTTGATGTGACAGTTAAAGAAATATTTTTTATTAATTAATTGATCTTAAATTATAAACAATAAATAAAAATAATTTTAAAGATAAAAAATTAATTAAAATTGATTTTTAAATTTATTAAATTATATAAAATCCTATAAACAAAAAATAGGTATTTGCGGTATAAATACCTAATGTTTTACACTTGTTACAGTTAAATACCTAATATTTTATTTTTACGGCAAAAATGCTCAATGTTCAATATATGTTAAAATAAATACCTATTTTTTTTTGCGGCAAAAATACCTAAAATTGCTAAAACATTACTTTTGTCATTACCTCCTGTGTTGGAACTGTTAAGCATATTGACTAAGCAGATATTTATTAGTACCTCCTGTGTTGGAACTTTAATTTTTTGCTTGATTGTTTTATAAATGTGTTTGATTATCTATGTTTGAAATATAGATTTGGTTGTTTTTTATTTTAATTTAATTTGAAGATTTTAATTTAGTTTAGAAATATTGATTTAGTTTTTGTAAAATTATATTTGAATTAAAAAAAATATATGTTTGTTGATTTTTTATTTATATGATTTTATATAATTTCATAAATTTAAAAATCAATTTTTATTCATTTTAAAAATATATTGTAAAATATTTTTTATCTTTCACGTTAGCAAAATATTATTATTTTGAATAAAATGGACAAAAATTTACAAGTGTTATAGTTCGGATATATTATTGCCAAGTAAAAAATTACAAGAGCAAAAGTCTACTAGTACTATAATTTATAAGTATTTTTGCCAAATAAAAAAATTAAGGAGCAAAAACCGACAATTACTTGGGAGAAAAAATAACATTTGGTCCTTATGAAAATGACCTTATTGTAGTCGCACGTAATAATGTGACATTGATGATCAACTTGCTTTTTATTGTAATTTTGTAAATTCGACACGATTTTATATATTGACCATTAATAATTCTAAGGCCAAGTCCTCATAATATCTTGACCGATTGATTGGAAACCCAAGAACAATATTTATAATTAATTCAATGGTCAAAAACGACACAAAGTGCTATAGACCAATTTGATCAAATTTTTAAGAAAAGTAGCATCGAGACACTATAAGTTATCCAATAGTACCAATACCATAAAACATGCTATGTGTGGTTGACAATGTTCAATACCTTAGGGTGTCTTATTAAAATTTTTAACACATGCTAAGATTGAAACTTAAAGTTGACACAACTCAACTTAAATATTTGATGTAAAGAAACATCAAAATTGATTAAAAATAAATTATAAGATATTGAAAATTAAATGTTGGAACCTTTTTTTTTTGAATTATTAAAAAATTGATACATTTGTGTGTGATATGGGAAAAGTCCCACATGGATTTGGAACACTTTTCATGGAGTGTATATATATTGCAAGTGCAATGACTTGGGGTGTACCCCAAGGGGTACCCAGTTTTGTGCGAATGGGTGAGGACTCACACACTTGACCACCACATGCGCGCGCCGCCGCCGCCGTCCGACCGACCCGAGCTGGCGGGTGGTGTGGTGTCTAAAACAAAGGTATCTAAACGTTTATATCATCTTATTAATTAAATTGATTTTAAAAACGTTCTTTTTAATAATACCAAAAACGGTTTTATTTTTATTAATTGAATATAAACGTTTTTTTAGCCGTTTTACTCCTCTGATTTATTAAAGAAAAAAAACGTTTATGACCGTTTTGGGGATTTCTCTGTGTATAAATAAGATAGAACCATTTTAGAAAATATACAACAGAAACACAGAGTTCTTGGTTCTACGAAATTTCTCAGAGAGCAATATTATAAAGGGTGTACAAGAACGATCCTCTCGGTGCAGGGAGGATTCGTACATAGGTTGTTTTATCCTGGGGACGGCGTGGTTGATAGACTGCCGTGCACACTTGGGGCAGAGCCGCGAAACGTCTTAAAGAGAGCGACTTTGTCCGCGACTCAGCCAGAAAAATTTGTTCGGTAAATTCGTTCCATTTTATTTTTCTATTGTGGAATATCAATTTTAAGACGTTTTCTGTTCTGCTATGGCTGCGACCGATGAATTTTCTGGTTCTACCTCTGTTGATATTAACAAACCATTTCGCTTTGAGGGTTTACACTTTAAGCGTTGGAAACAGAAGATGCTTTTTTATCTGACCATGAAGAAGGTGGCGTTTGTGCTCACTGCTCTGAAGCCGGTTGTCCCTGAAGCCTCGACCGACAAGGACAATCAGACTGAACGTGAGAAGCAACAGAAGGACTTGGACTCATGGGTGGAAAACGATTTCCTATGTAAGAATTTTATTCTGAACGGTTTATCTGATGATCTATATGACTATTATAACTCAGACAAGTCAGCAAAGGAGATTTGGGAGGCGCTGCAAAAGAAATACGATACAGAGGAGGCGGGGACTAAAAAATACGCTGTTAGTCGCTACCTGAAGTATCAGATGGTTGATGACAAATCTGTGGAGGCCCAATCTCACGAAATTCAGAAAATTGCTCATGAGATTATCTCGGAAGGTATGGCCCTTGATGAACAGTTTCAAGTTGCTGTTTTAATTGACAAATTACCTCCTTCCTGGAAGGACTTTAAAAATGTTCTCAGGCATAAGACTAAGGAATTTTCCTTAGAGAGTTTGATCACCCGCCTTCGAATCGAGGAGGAAGCAAGGAAACAAGACCAGAAAGAAGAGGTGCTTGTTGTCTCTAACAGCATCCCTAAGAAGCCCACACCTGCGGTTCTGAAGCCAAATGGCAAAACCTTTAAGAATCAGAACCGCAACTCGAATTCAAATTCCAACCGCAACGCGAATTCAAATCCCAACCGCAACAACCAGCACAATCCTCGAAACAACAATCAGAATTGGAACCATAACAGGAACCAACATGGAAGGCAGCAGCCTCCACCTAAACAGAATGACTCTGGACAATTCCTTTGTTACGTTTGTAACAAGCCAGGTCATATGGCACGTAAGTGTAGGAACAAGCCAAGCACTGCTCCGCAGGCTAACTTGACTGAAGAAGCTTTTATAGCTATGATTTCTGAGATCAACCTTATTGGTGGATCAGATGGGTGGTGGGTAGACACTGGCGCTTCTCGCCATGTCTGCTATGACCGTGCTATGTTTAAAACATACACTGCTGCTGATGATAAGAAAGTGTTGTTGGGAGATTCCCACACCACTATTGTTGCTGGGATGGGAAATGTGGAGCTTAAGTTTACCTCAGGAAAGACTTTATTACTGAAAGATGTAATGCATACTCCTGAGATGAGAAAGAATCTGGTTTCTGGTTTTCTGCTTAATAAGGCTGGGTTTACTCAAACTATTGGGGCTGATTTGTACACCATCACTAAGAATGGTATTTTTGTTGGGAAGGGTTATGCTACTGATGGTATGTTTAAGTTAAATGTTGAATCCAATAAAGTTTCTCCTTCTGCTTATATGTTGTGTGATTTTAATGGTTGGCATGCTAGACTTTGTCATGTGAATAAGCGTATTATTAAGAACATGAGTAACATAGGACTGATTCCTAAAGTGTCAGAAAATGATTTTGAAAAATGTGATTTTTGTAGTCAAGCAAAAATAACTAAGACTCCTCATAAGTCTGTTACTAGAGAATCTGAGCCACTAGATTTAATTCATTCAGATATTTGTGAACTTGACGGAACGTTAACTAGGAATGGTATTTTATCACTTTTATTGATGATTGTTCTGACTTTACTTATGTGTACTTGATGAAAAATAAAAGTGATGCACTTGACATGTTCAAATTATTTGTGACTGAAATTGAGAATCAATTCAATAAGAAAATTAAAAGGTTTCGTAGTGATAGAGGAACTGAATATGATTCAAACATGTTTGTTGAGTTTTATAATTCACATGGCATTGTACACGAAACCACTGCACCATATTCACCTGAAATGAACGGTAAAGCTGAAAGGAAGAATCGAACTTTTACTGAATCTGTTGTGGCTATTTTATTGAATTCTGGTGCTGCATCTCATTGGTGGGGTGAAATTCGTTTGACTGTTTGTTATGTGCTGAATAGAGTTCCTAAGTCTAAAAGTAAAGTTTCACCTTATGAGATCTTGAAAAATAGGCAACCTAACCTGTCTTATTTTAGAACTTAGGGTTGTCTGGCTTATGTTCGTATTCCTGATCCTAAGAGAATTAAACTAGCAAGTAGAGCCTATGAATGTGTATTTATCGGATATGCAATGAATAGTAAAGCATATAGGTTCTATGATCTAAATGCGCATGTTATTGTGGAATCAAATGATGCTGATTTTTATGAACATAGATTCCCTTTTAAATTGAGAAATAGTGGGGGCGCATCTACTAGCAACATTCCTGTGATTAGGAATAATGAACATATTGAGGATAGAGAATCAGAACCTAGGAGAGGTAAAAGAACTAGAGTTGCTAAAGATTATGGTTCTGATTTCTGTGTCTATACATTAGAGGAGGATCCTGCTAACCTCCAAGAAGCCTTGTGCTCTCTAGATGCTGACCTCTGGCAAGAAGCAATAAATGATGAGATGGAGTCTCTTGAGTCTAACAAAACGTGGCACTTAGTTGATTTACCTCCTGGTTGTAAGCCTATAGGTTGTAAGTGGATTTTGAAAAAGAAATTGAAACCCGATGGTACTGTTGAAAAATACAAGGCTCGTTTGGTAGCCAAGGGTTTTAGGCAGAGAGAAAACATAGATTTCTTTGACACCTTTTCACCTGTTACGAGGATAACATCCATTAGAGTTTTGATTTCCCTAGCTGCAATACACAATCTAGTTGTACACCAAATGGATGTTAAGACTGCTTTTTTGAATGGTGAATTAGAAGAAGAAATCTATATGGATCAACCGGAAGGGTTTGTGATCCATGGCCAGGAACATAAGGTTTGCAAGTTAGATAAATCTCTGTATGGTCTTAAGCAGGCACCTAAGCAATGGCATGAGAAATTTGACAATTTAGTTATCTCACATGGATTTAAAGTGAATGAAAGTGACAAATGCATTTATTATAAATCTGATAATGACATTTGCACTATTGTATGTCTATATGTGGATGACTTGCTCATATTTGGTTCGAATATCCATGCTGTTAATGTTGTGAAATCTCTGTTGTGTGCTAACTTTGATATGAAGGACCTCGGAGAAGCGAATGTAATCCTTGGTATTAAGATTACTAGGTCCGAAAAGGGAATTTCTCTGGATCAATCTCACTATATTGAGAAGATTCTAAAGAAATATAATTACTTTGATTGTAAACTTGCTTGCACACCGTATGATCCAAGTGTAAAGTTATTTAAGAACACTGGTGACGGTGTAAGACAATCTGACTATGCGAGCATCATTGGCAGTCTTCGATATGCCACTGATTGTACGAGACCCGACATTGCCTATGTCGTGGGATTATTGTGCAGGTTTACTAGCAGACCTAGTATAGAGCATTGGCATGCTATTGAAAGGGTCATGAGATACCTAAAGAGAACCATGAACCTTGGATTACATTATCAGAAATTTCCAGCTGTTCTCGAAGGTTATAGTGATGCAGACTAGAACTCTCTGTCTGATGACTCCAAAGCAACAAGTGGCTATATCTTTAGTATAGCTGGTGGAGCTGTTTCTTGGAAATCAAAGAAACAGACTATTTTGGCACAGTCCACCATGGAGTCAGAAATGATAGCACTAGCTACAGCTAGTGAAGAAGCAGGTTGGCTGAGAAGCCTGCTAGCTGAGATCCCTTTATGGGAAAAACCGATACCAGCTATGTTGATCCACTGCGATAGTACCGCGGCTATTGCAAAAATTCAGAACCGTTATTACAATGGTAAGAGACGACAGATACGTCGTAAGCATAGTACTGTTAGAGAGTTTCTCTCAACAGGAGCTATTAGAGTGGATCATGTACGCACTGATGAAAACCTAGCAGATCCTTTGACGAAAGGATTAGCTAGAGAGAAAGTCCATAAAACATCGAAGGGAATGGGACTATTGCCCTTAGAATGATGAATCACTCATGATGGTAACCCAACCTAAAGACTGGAGATCCCAAGAACTAGGTTCAATGGGTAATAACAAGTTGTGAAGTGATATGAGTTGAATCATGCTATTTCCATTAAAGCAAATAGAAGCATGAATTCCTGAAGCGATGAGAGGATGAGTTAATAGAAACTCTTAATGAGATCTATACTCTATGTGGAGTGGAGTACCGAGCTACAGGAGTACTCTTGATAGACTCACCTACGTGAATGTGGAAGTGGGGCCGCTTCCTATGGAATTTGGGCAAAATTTCTAGAGCATTCACTATACTGGGATAGACGTGCATGGCCATTAACGCACGGGCTGTTTTGATTACACCCTTGAAAGGTTGGTGCGTGGTACGATGTTAGAAATAGAGTTCAAGACTACGTGTCACTCTAGTATAATCTAAATCGTATTCACTACGCAAATGTTCAAATCGAAAGATACATTTGTTTATGCACAATCTTATAGATTCTGAAATTGCTCAAGAAAATATTTTTAAAAATTCAAGTGGGGGATTGTTGGAACCTTTTCTTTTGAATTATTAAAAAATTGATACATTTGTGTGTGATATGGGAAAAGTCCCACATGGATTTGGAACACTTTTCATGGAGTGTATATATATTGCAAGTGCAATGACTTGGGGTGTGCCCCAAGGGGTACCCAGTTTTGTGCGAATGGGTGAGGACTCACACACTTGACCACCACACACGCGCGCGCGCCGCCGCCGCCGTCCGACCGAGCCGAGCTGGCGGGCGGGTGGTGTCATATTAACGTTTTATCTAAACGTTTATATCATCTTATTAATTAAATTGATTTTAAAAACGTTCTTTTTAATAATACCAAAAACGGTTTTATTTTTATTAATTGAATATAAACGTTTTTTTAGCCGTTTTACTCCTCTGATTTATTAAAGAAAAAAAACGTTTATGACCGTTTTGGGGATTTCTCTGTGTATAAATAAGATAGAACCATTTTGGAAAATATACAACAGAAACACAGAGTTCTTGGTTCTACGAAATTTCTCAGAGAGCAATATTATAAAGGGTGTACAAGAACGATCCTCTCGGTGCAGGGAGGATTCGTACATAGGCTGTTTTATCCTGGGGACGGCGTGGTTGATAGACTGCCGTGCACACTTGGGGCAGAGCCGCGAAACGTCTTAAAGAGAGCGACTTTGTCCGCGACTCAGCCAGAAAAATTTGTTCGGTAAATTCGTTCCATTTTATTTTTCTATTGTGGAATATCATTAAATATATTTTTATTTTGATAAAAAAAAATATATTTATGCATAGCTTATATTTACTCGATATTTTAAAATGTAATTTATTTTAATATTTTTACTTACACAACACACTAACCGAGTTTATGGACACTATAATATTATGTTGACAACTAATATAACACTTCTAAATTATAATTTACTAAACACATAACAATTCCACGCTTCACTTATTTTGTGAGAAAAATAATTGATACCTAATTGTTACAAAAGCTACAATTCTACTAAACCAACCATAGTTATACCTTTTATTCAAAGTAATATGACATTTTTAACTAAAAATGATTTTTTCATCTTAAAGATTTATGACTTGCCTTTGGATAGGGCTAGTCTCGTTTAGATATTAATTGTTAACAAAAATCACTTGTGCAGTTTTATTTGTACTATATAATAGACCAATCCTTGAAGAAGAAGGACATCCATATCATCATTTTTTTTTTACATGAGATTTAGAGATTTTTACATTAAAATACAAATTTTTATTAAAAAATTATGTTTTTACGGTCAAATATTTTTTTTTTTAATTTTATGGTTTTAAGGAAATTTTTAGTTTTTATAGTTTTTTTTTCAAGTTTTCTTTTGTGTTTTTAAGTTGTTTTTATGTTTTTTTTTTAGTTGATATTTAGTTGGTTAAGTGAATTATTTTCGAGTTGCTTTCAAGTTATTTTTTAGTTGTTTTTCCTAAAAACTGTATTTTTATAATTATGAAATTTTGAAAATCATATTTTTTATAACTTGAGTGCGTATTTTTAAAAAATATATATATATATGTATTTAAGAAAAAATTTGTAAGATTTATTTATTAATTAAGCCCATGGAGAACTTTTCCCAAATATCAATTATATAACCTTTATTAATATGTTTTATATTTTGACGTGGTTGGTATATGAGTTTTCTTTTTATTGAAATGATATAATAAATCATATATTTTATATTTTGATGTGCATGTTAATACATGAGTTTTCCTCTTATTCAAATGTGATGTATTCATTTGAAATGGGAAAGTTCGGTTTGTATCCTTAATAAATGCTATAATTTAAAAAAAAATACTAGGCATATTAAAATTTTTAAAATAATAATATTGTTTGGCATTTTATCCAAAATACCCTTACCATTTTCTTCCTCACTTTTCACTTCTCATTTCTCATTTCTCTCTTCTCATTTCTCTCTTCTCTCTTTCCTCTCTCTCTTATTTCACTATCTCTCACCTCACAAGCTCATAGCACCACCAATACCACCACCGCACTAATTATTGTATTTCGAATGGATTTGGACATGATTTTTTAGTTTTTTTTTTGCGATTTTTTTCGGATCTGAAACTTTGAAATCTGCAGAAAATCGACCTTGCTCGATGGTACTTAATGCCAGCTCGATGGGACCTTCAAAATCATGATTTTTTATGAAAAAATGACTTTGCTCGATAGTGGCTCGATGGTGCTCGATGCAATTCTTGCAAGAGACATAATTTTTCACTCAGGTGTCCGTTTGGGGTGATTTTTTATTTTTTTTTGTATTTTTTCAAGATCTACACGTGTGACATGTTCATATGCACATTTTTTAAGTGTAACACTTGTAAAAAATACAAAAGTGCAAACATACCTCATGTTTAAGACATATTTTTGTATATTTTTAAGTTTTAAACTTCCCAAATGTGCATATGAGCATGTTAAACGTGTACATCTTGAAAAAATACCGAAAATAAAAAAAATCACCCCAAACGGACTCCCGAGTGAAAAAGTATGTCTCTTGTAAGAATCACATCGAGCACCATCAAGCCATAATCGAACCACCATCGAGCAAAGTCGTTTTTTCATGAACAATCTCGATTTTGAAGGCTCCATTGAGCTGGCATCGAGCAACCATTCGCTGGGGCCTTCAAGATCGAGATTTTCATGAAAAAATGACTTTGTACGATAGTGGTTCAATTATGGCTCGATGGTGCTCAATGATGCTCGATGGTGCTCGATGCGATTCTTGCAAGAGACATAATTTTTCACTCAGGTGTCCGTTTGGGTGATTTTTTTTTTATTTTTGGTATTTTTTAAATATCTACACGTTTGACATGCTCATATGCACATTTGGGAAGTTTAAAACTTGAAAATATACCAAAAGATGTCTTAAACATGAGGTATGTTTGCACTTTTGTATTTTTTACAAGTGTTACACTTCACAAATGTGCATATGAACATGTCAAACGTTTAGATCTTGAAAAAATACCCAAAATAAAAAAATACTCCAAATGGACACCCGAGTGAAAAATTATGTCTCTTGCAAGAATCGCATCGAGCACCATCGAGCCACTATCGAGCTACCATCGAGCAAAGTCATTTTTTCATGAAAAACCATGATTTTGAAGGTCCCATCGAGCTGGCATCGAGCACCATCGAGCAATGTCGATTTTCTGCAGATTTCAGAGTTTCAAATCTAAAAAAAATCGCAAAAAAAACCCAAAAATCATGCTCAAATCTGTTCGAAATACAATATTTAGTGTGGTGGTGGTGGTGGCAGATTTCAAAGGTAAGCGAGATTGAAATAAGAGAGAGAGAGAGAAGAGAGAAATGAAAAGTGAAAAGTGAAGAAGAAATGGTAAGGGCATTTTGGGTAAAATGCCAAAAAATAGCATTATTTTGAAATTTTTAATATGCCTAACATTTTTTTTAATTATAGCATTTATCAAGCATACAAATTAAAATTTCCCGATGAATTTTGGATTGTAAACGAAGTTAGTTCAATTATTTAAATATTACTCTCACATGGTTTTTCTATCATAGGTATGGGAAAGAGGACAAACACACGTTGAGCAATTAAAATATATTTGCAACTTTGTGTACATATAAAAATTACCATATTTGTTATATATATACACAAACATAATCATCATGATTTTTGGACCACTTGAGAGAAATTTAAGGTTGGAATACATTGTCACTTTAGGATTCTTTGATCACTAAAAACTAAAAAAGATTGATATTTATGTAAATAGTATATAAGAATGAGGAATAAAGATTTGGCAAATTATATTATATATTTTTTTCTTGTTCAACAGTACCTAGGCACTTGATCTAATTGAAAAGAAAAAAAGTTAAATGTTATAATTGTACGAGAATATAAAGAAAGAAAAAAGAAAAGTAGCTTTATAAATAAATATAAAGTAACTGAGGTGGTACGTAGTTTCAGTAAATTGATTTGAGATTTGAGATTTGAGATTGGGAACTGAACGAACGTAAGCGCTTACGCACAAGAATGAAGCAGTGGCTAAGCTGAGGAGGAGAAGAAGCAATGAAATCAATCAGTGTGTTTCTGCTGACTTTGGAATTTGTGGCCAAACCCATTTTGGCTACCAATCTCTTCTTCGTTTGGGCCCTCAATTAAAGCCTACCCCGGTTGGTTGTGACTTCTCTGTACACAACAAACAAAAACAAAATCATATCCCAAATCCATTCATTCACGCATGCCCAGTTTTCCCAATTAAGTTAGTATTCTTAACTATATTTCATAGGAAAATTTACATGTGTGGTGTTTTTTTTAATTTACTTACAATAATCACTTTACTTGTTTTATTTACAAATTTACCGTTTTTACACCCTATTTCAAATTTTATTATACCATTTTTTATTTCTTCACAAATTCATTATCTATTACTCCACCATCTATCTCTTCACTATCTACTTTTATTTTTATTTTTGCCTTTTCTGTATTTTCCCTCCTCCATCTCTATGTGCATTAAGTACTTTTTCTTTTATTCTGTATTCTTTATTTTTTGTCTTTTACGAATGATTTTAATATATATAGTATGAATAACTAAATATATATACATTATTATATTATTTTTTTCTGCCCTATTTTCTATATTTTATCCACAATTTTAAACAAAAATTTTGGTCACACCATCGGTTGATTAGATTTAAGAGTAGTACAATCACGACCTATTCTTCAAATTATTCATTTTACTATGTGAGAAACATAGATTTTTTCGACGTCACCAGAGAAGATGACCAAAATTAAAATTAACCTTTTAATTTCTTTTATATTTGGTTAACCAAAAAGTTTATTTTCTGCTTTGTTTAAAAAAATGAAATGGTGTATTCAATTATTGTAATAAGTAATTTATGTATTGTATTTAAAAAGTACCTATGTAGTTGATTTTTAATTTGGTTAAACAAAAATTTATAATAAAAAAGAAAAATGTGTATTTTTATTATAATTTGAAAGTAACTTCTAAATTTCTTTTTTATTTGATTAATAAAAAAATACCGTTATTTACATGTAATTTACATTAGTGACTAAAAAGTGAATTAAAACTTTTCGTTAAAAAAACTTACTATATTGTATACTAAAAGTAAATTTTGATGATAAAATATATAATAATTTGTTATATTTTATTGTAATTTATTAATTCATAAAACAAGTTTGAAGGTAACGTAAAAATATCTTAAATAAGAAGACACTATAATATAATCTAAAAAAGACTAATAAATATTTAAAGATAAAAAAATTATACAAATAAAATTTGGAGGTAGCCAAAATGTATATGAAATAATATGTTCTAACAACAAATATTTTTATGAAAAAATAACCAATTGGTAACTTATCGCCATTATAAGTAACCAAAAACGTTACTTTTGAAAACCCAGAAAAATGGAAAATTCAGAATTTCTGAAATGTTTCCAATTCAGGTATACTATTTTTTAAACTCGGTATTTTTTTATGATGTGACTATACATTTTTGTAAATAAAATTTCATAGGTTATTTTTGTAATTATTTTATGTTATATGTATATAATTATAAAGATCCTTATTTTATAACATTAATTTAAGAACTTAAGTGTGTTTAGTTGGGATAATAGAATAGAATGGAAAATAACAATTTTCGTTTCATTCATTTGTTTGGTTATATTTTAGAGTATTGGAATGTTATTCAAATTAAATATTGTTTCTATCTTTTTTTTAGTGACTTTTATTTGAAAATAGAATAAAATATTATTTATTGAAAAAAAATTACATTCCCATTCTTTTTCTCATTCCCCCGACACCTTAGGGCCATCATTTTAATAAATTTTAACTAAATCGTAGCATATTCTCATTCCACTTCAATTGCTTTCCCACCAAAAAAGAAAACTTACCTTTATCATGGCAATTTTTTTTTAATACGGCTTTATGTTAATCAGATATTATTTTTTTGGGTCTGACATTATTTTGGATGGTGGAGTTTTTTAGTACTTATTGGAAATAATGTCCCACGTAGAAATCTTATGGGAATATAAAATATAATTCCTTAAAAGAAAGAATTACTTTATTTAGCCTCATTTGATTTTGAGTTAGATAGTTGAAATCCACTCCTCTTTTCACCAGAATGTTCTTCTTCATTGTTTATTAAATTATATATTTTATGAAAAAAAAAACAAATTTATTATTTGAAAATTTTAATTTTTGATTAAAAAACATAATTTCTTTTTTTTAACCTATACTGGATCAACCGAACAATAATAAAATAAAGAGTTGAACTGAAATAGTAAATAACAAACAACATAATAATTTATAGTAATTTGACCCAAAATATTAGTAATAACCTACAGGTAGAAACTTAGAAATGTAGCTTTCCATTTTTGCATACATCATGCATAATCCCACATTTCAAGCACATTACAATTTAACAATGAAATTTTCCAAAATGTAAATTAAATAAATTGTATTAATTAAACAATTAAAATTTGTATGATAAAATAAAAACGTTGTGGTATATAATACTGTTTTTTTAAATAAATAAATATTTAAAATTTCCCTAAAAGAGAAGCACAAATATTGCCAGGTTATTAGATGGAGTACCCAATTTTAGAGGAGACTTTAATTTCTAAGTGCTTTCTAATACTCTTACTTTTATACCTAATATTTCATTAAATCTACCCATTATACCATTTTATTAATCTTTCTCCCACTCAATCCTTCCACTAACTCATCATCTTCCATTTACCAATCCAAATCCTTCCAGTTTTAGAAGGAGAAATTAATGGCAGAGATCTACGTGAAAGTGAGTTGGGTTTTTGAGTAAGGGTACTGTAGGAAATGTGGTTATAAATCTGAGTAATATTAAACTAAATATATTTATTGGCTAATTTTGGTTAACTAGTGTTAAAATTGGGTATTTTCCAATTTATCCCAATTTCATCTCTAAAATTCCTTCAAGTCGGCCCATAGATTTCAGCAAGTTGGCCCAAGTCCATAGCAGCCGTCCCAAATTCAAATTCCTACGGCAGCTCGGCCCAGTTCGTATAAGTTTTTGCCCATATGGAACTCTTGAGCAAGCCCAAAGAAGCTTCTTCTTCAGCTCATGTTTTACACGACAAGCCCATATTAATTCCAAGTGGGCCCTTATCTGCACAAGCAGCTCAATATCCAGTCCAAGCTCAATTCTGCTACAAGCCTGCAAGTTTGTCGGTCTCATCTCCACAATTGACTTTTTTTCCTTCTTAATTTTTAAGGAGGAATTTACATAAAATATGATAAATTTTTTTAAAGTATATTTACGGTGAAAATATTTAAATTTTCCAATTAAATACCTAATTTTGTTTTTTAGCTAAAATACGTTCTGTCATACTTTCTTGGCATATGTAAGTACTTAGTCGTTAAGTGTCAGGTAGACACACATATGACAGTCTTTGATTGATCCACATCTTTTATTTTTTATTTAAAAAATCATTTAAATTTAATTTAAATCTTAAAATATAAAAATATATTTAAAAAAATTATTTAAAAAAAATTATAAAAATAATACAAATTAATATAAAATCTAAATTACAAATTAAATAAAGTAACTTCAAAACTTTTCATAGTGTTTTGTCAAAAAAAAATTACCATCGTGTTCTTTGTGTTCAAAACCTGGATAATCCCTAACAAAAAACTGAAACCAAAATTTGAAACAGTAACAAATTGAAAATCCACCACAACCAAGCATTATCCAATCAAACACAACTCCAAGATTCTAAATTTCTTCATCCAAACAGAGCGCTTTCATGGTATGAGTCAAGTTCGTTCAATCTAATGAAAAAAAAACAGTAAAATCCAAAAAAATGAACAATAACAATCTACATCACCTCCAGCATATTGAAGAACTGTTCACCACCACATATCAGTTCCAACCAGTGTCTCTCTCCCTAAATCGTGTCCACCACTGTCGTCAAAGACTATAAATTCAAACAAATTTCACCAATACAATTTCAATTCAAAGATTCAAAATCCAACAATTTTCACAGACTCCAAACTCTGTCGTTACCACATTCAACAACAGAAAAAAATAAAAATGACCCAAAATCAAACTAGATCTAACCCAAAATAAGCCCAATCCGTTGTCGGAGCTAAGCCCCCAATGATGCAGCAACCTCGCCCCAGCCTAGAATCGCCATTTTCTTCGTGCAGCACACAGGTTCACCTCGTCGTCGTCTGTCAACTACGCCATCGTGTAGCACACAAATTGTACCACCTACAACCCACCCCAACCTAAGCCACGAACTGCACACAAAACCCTAGATCTCGTCGCCTCAGAAGAAGAAGACGATCTACGATTTTTTTTTTAAATCAGATTTATGTTTTATTTTAAATTAGATTTGTAGTTTTAGGGATTTAAATTAATGGTTTTTAATTTTAATTTAATTAAAATACGAATTTAAATAATTCTTAATTTTTATTAGATTTTAAACAATTTTTATTTAACTTTTTAATATCTAAATGATTTTTTAAATAAAATAACAAAAAATATCTACATGTACCAATCAAATGCAGCCATGTAGGCAATTACCTGACACTTAACGGTCAGGTACTGTTACACTCAGATTTCGAGATAAGAAGTTATGACCCCGAAAACTAGGCTCGTCAGGTGTGAGCTCGAAACATATGCGGTCATCATATGATCCAACCGTCGGACCTCTTTGAACGACCTCGAGGATATGTAGTCTCGAATATTCTCTGAGCTCGTAATGGCACGATACAACACTTGAATATATTTTTCACTGATTGCCTTCAAGCGAGATGGTTCGAGATCGGGAAGTACAAACTCGAATGTGACAACATCGTCTACATCTACTTGTTCCGAGCATAAGCGAAGCTGGGTGGCGAGCTCGTGAATGACTCATGGTCTTGGCAAACTCAATGCCAAATACTGATCTCAAAGATTTGATGAATCATTTGGGATAATCAGTTACGTGTGAACATGTTTATTGTTGTACAATCCCAATATTTAAGGGATATCATTTAATCTGTTATCCGTTCCCGATCTTATGGGACGTTTCCGTGTATGTAGGAAATAATGCATTAAATATCATTATTTTAATTGATTTAAGAATATCTTTTCGAAATATGTGGGAATGAATTCTATAACATTCTCTATAAAATAGCGAAGGAAACACCATTTGTAGGAGACCGATTTTCTGATTTATGGGAAAAACTCTGGGCAAATCTTCTCTGAAAAGTTCTAGAGAACTCCCGTGTCTTAATAACATAGACTCGTGGACTAGGCAGAGTTAACTGCTGAACCACGTAAAAATCCTTTAGTTTTCCTCTTTATTCATTTGCACCAGTATTCTATTGTTTAATTGCTCTACTATTTAAGTTAACGAAAAACAGCGTCAACAAGTACCTATGGATGCCAAAAAAGTTTGACAAAAGGTATTTTAGCCGCAAAAAAAAAAAAAAAAGAGTTGGGTATTTAAGTGTCACAAAGTGAAAAAATTAAGTATTTTCGCCGCAAATATCTATTTTTCTAAACTTTGATAAATATGACATTTTTTGTGTGTGCATTTTATATGGTGTTTTATATTTTCTTACTTTTTTATGGGAATTGGTTTTCCATATTTGTGTAATAATTTATTAGTTTTACCATATTTAATTATATAAAATTATTTTGGCTAATTTTGAATTTTTGTGAGGGTATTTCAGTAATTGTAGGTATTATTTTTAATTTATTTTTTTGTTCAGACATTGAAAAACGTTTTGTTTTATTTTTTATCTGCTTCAATCAGTATTTTTTTTCCGTTGTAACCAATTACCACTATGAGAACAATTTTGATTTTTTAGTAATGTACTATTATCAAAATACCAGTTGAATTGTAACTGGTTACTTAGTGAGATTTGGAGAAAAAAAACTAATATGAAAAAATAAAACTAAATTGATCGTGAAAGTAACTAGTTACAATTAAGTTTGAAAACAAATATATGAAGAAAAAAAATTAGTTGCGATGGTAACAGTTTACTTAGCCAGATCTGAAAACAAATAGGATCCAAACAAAAAATCTAAAATGATCATAATCGTAACTGGTCACAGTTAGGTTTGAAAAAAAAATCAGATCTGGAAAAAAAAAACAGTTACGATGGTAAATGGTTACTTATCTAGACCTGGAAAGAAAATCATATCTATATAACAAAAAATCTAAATTGATCATTATTATGACTAGTTACAGCTAAGTCTGAAAAAAGATCAAATATGAAAAGAAAAAAAAAAGAATCAGCCGTTATAGTATCTAGTTACTTAAACAGGTTAGAAAAAAAATCAGATTTGAACAAAAAAGCCTAAACAAATCGTGATGGTAACCGATTATAGTTAAAGCTGGGAGAAAAAAAATCATATATAAAGTGCAAAATCAGATTTAAAATACAAAATCAAATGTGAAAAAGAAGTAAAGCAACAAGAACAACCAAAATAATTACATTAAAACCACCAACACCAGCACCAACAGCAATAATAGAAGAAGAAGAAAAACCATAGGGTGGTGGATCGTCGGGAGGAGGGGGGCTGCGTCACCAGCGTATGGCGGAGGGCTGAAAAGAAAGAACTAAGCAGGTAAGGAGAGCTGGAAAAATAAGAAAATGAAGAAAGATAAATGTGAGAGAGAAATGAGAGGATGAGAAAGTGAGAGTTTTGTGTAAAAATATGGCAATTTAATTTTTATATTTTATGAAATTCCTATGTTTTAATTTTTTTTTTTTTAAAATTCACCATATTTTGTAGTATATTTTTTATCCATAAATATAAAAACTCATATTCTTTTTCCCATATTTATGTAAATTTCTCATTTTTAAATCATTTGAATGAGTTTATTTGACTTAATTAATATTAAAAATAAATAGCTGTATTATAATATTTAATTTTGGTATAAATTGAGTTATAATCAGCATTGTATTTATGGATTTTTGCTGTTAGGTTTGTCTCCCATTATCCTCCTACTATTATTAACATATGATAATAAATTAATATTAATACTCCTCATGGATAATACTCCTCATGGATAATTACCAGTATACTTTTATATAAATATATTGAAAAAGACTATCGGCTACTTGTTATACTTAAATACTTAATTTATTGACCTAAATTTTATTTTTTATTGCAACAGTTACTTTTTTTTCGTTATAAAGCAAATATCAAAAATTTTCATTTAGAACCTTAAATTTATATGCAATTGCTGCACTTAAATATTAAGTTTTAATATTTATAACATAAATAATAAAATAAAATAAATATAATTTTAAAAATAAATTTTAAATTCTAAATTTAATTAACACAAAATTAACTCCTAAAATATTAAGTTAAACATTTAAAATATTTTTTATATTTGGATAATTAAAAAAATTAAAATTTCTAATATCTAAGATTTTAAAAAAAATCTAAATATAAAAATGATTTTTAAATAACATTTTTTGAAAAATCTTAAAAATTATAAATATTTTTTTAATTGAATTGAATTTTTAAAAATATCTAAATATAAAAATGATTAAGACTAGAAATATGAAAAATATTTCAAAATTATTTTTAAATAAGAGTTTTTTAAAAAAAATCTTAGAAATAGAAATAATGTTTTTATTTAAATTTGAATTTTTAAAACTATTGACGCGGTTCTTCGCCAAGAGGTAATTAATAGAATAAGATGATGAGATTAGTGCTAAGTAATGAACTGTAACAGATAAATGATCTTGAAATAAAATGGTGATACCAATACTTTTTTAGGTGGTTCAAATGTTAAAATCATTCTATTTCACCAGCCAATATTATTGCTAGTTTCCTGGTATTCTTTACAGGGTATTTCTTTATACAATAGAATCCAACCCCTTGCAACTCCCAGAGTCTCCATATTTATAGGAGAGGGCACCTGAGGGTTGGCAAAAATGGGGCATCCCGTGACCTTCTTACCCATCATGTCACTTCCGTGACATTCATGATTAATTCCTAAAACCTGACAAATGAAGTGTGATCTAATCAAGAGGTAAGGGGGATAATGGGCCGCACGGCCCAACCCAGCTGTGGGTGCTTGAACACGCACGTTCAGGCTGTGTGTCCGAGAATTCAGGGATATATCAGACACGTGATGTCTGACATATGCACGTTTATATTGCGTGGTTGACTTTATAAGGCTTCACAGCTAACAACTCAAGCTCGTATCTCGAACTGGAGGTCTTGTTAGCCCGCGGTGTCCATATCTCTTGACCTGATCCCTTAGTAACCTTAGTAAGTCTAAGGTTACCTCGAGCTAAAGAGGCAAGACCTGGCAATAGCAGCTCCGAGTATGGGTCATCCACTTGGGTGATATAATTATGACATATCTCAGCTCGCTAATAGCCCGTGGAGAATTAACCCTTCAGGAATATTTTCGAATGAACGGGTGGCCCATGCGTAAGGTGGCCACCCCTTTTATATACGTAAGAAGCCAAGTGAAAAGGGTTGTTGGATTGCCTTGATGTAGGATTCGAGGATCACTACTCGAAAGGTGAAACAACGGCCGAGTATAGGCTAGGCCATTTAATGCGGTTCTCGGAAAACGTATCATCGCCAACCATGATGCTCCACGTATTCAACGCCTGCGTAATAGGCGGAATGTGAAGAGTCCACAAAGAAGCCTGAAAGCCTCCACTGTGGCCCCGTGTGACGTCAGGTGCCACGAGCAGGGGCTTGAGGGGCAAATGTACGCCCTAATTCTCCACGGGCTATTAGCGAGCTGAGATATGGCATAATTATATGAGCCAAGTGGATGACCCATACCCGGAGCTACTATTGCCAGGTTTTGCCTCTTTAGCTCGAGGTAACCTTAGACTTACTAAGGTTACTAAGGGATCAGGTCAAGAGATATGGACACCGCGGGCTAAGAAGACCTCCAGTTCGAGATACGAGCTTGAGTTGTTAGCTGTGAACTCTTATAAAGTCAACCACGCAATATAAACGTGCATATATCAGACATCATGTGTCTGATATATCCCTGAATTCTCGGACACGCAGCCTAAACGTGCGTGTTCAGGCACCCACGGCTGGGTTGGGTCGTGCGACCCATTATCCCCGTTACCTCTTGATTAGACCACATTTCATTTGTCAGGTTTTAGGAATTAATCATGAATGTCACAGAAGTGACATGATGGGTAAGAAGGTCACGGGATGACCCCCCTTTTGCCAACCCCCAGGTGCCCTCTCCTATAAATATGGAGACCCTGGGAGTTGCAAGGGGTTGGATTCTATTGTGTAAAGAAATACCCTGTAAAGAATACCAGGAAACTAGCAATAATATTGGTTGGTGGAGTAGAAAGATTTTAACCTTTGAACCACCTAAAAAAGTATTAGTATCACTATTTTATTTCAAGATCATTCATCTGTTACGGTTCATTACTTAACACTAATCCTATCATCTTATTCTATTAATTACCTGTTGGCGAAGAACCGCGTCAACAAAATCTAGATTTTTTTTTTTTTTTTTTTTTGATGAATCAGCAGTGTATTCAAAACTCCAAATAACCTTTACATCCTAAAAGCATCTTCCATAGAATACCTTAAGGTATTAACAAGTCTATACAAGACAAAATTTTGATATTCCTTTTCTTTCATTTACAGTTCAGTAAACCAATTTTTATCCTCTGAACTAACCTTTCTAGGCATAATACAACTAACTCTAAGCTTTACAGCTTCTTTAGTCCTCCTGAAAATCATCTCTTGACTACTAGATCTAATCTTCAAAACTTCCTCATTTCTAGCACGCCACAAGTGGTATACCAGAGAAGCCACTGCTGCTGCAAGAACCATTTTCTTGAACTGAGACTGCTTAGCTCGCTCTATCCACCTGATCAAGGACTGAAGTACTTCAGTCCTAACATTCCATCCAAGCCAAATTTTCAATTCTTGAAGACAAGCATTACTAACAGGGCACTGAAAAAACAAATGCTCCACATTCTCTTTGTGAATATTACAGATCCACACACTTCTTCATCAATCACCTTGAACTTAAAGAGTCTAACTTTTGTTTTCAATTTGTCTTGGATAGCCAACCAAAGGATGAAACTATGTTTGGGAACATTTAATCTTCCCCAAACTTGTTTATCCCATTTTACTTTCTCCCTATTATCAATTAGCAATTTATACCCCTTTGAGATCTTGTACTCTTCATTTTGCAAATGCTGAAACTCCTTGAGAGCTCTAACTTCTTCCTTAATTGCCACTAGTTTCTTCCAATACCAGCTACTTTGTGTAGGAGCCTCATACTCCCACCAATTCTCTTCTTCAATGTACACATCATGCACCCATTTAACTCACATGTTATCCTTCTTCTTTGCTATTGCCCAAACATATTTAATCATGGCTGCTTTATTCCATTCAACAATGTTCTTGAAACCCAAGCCCCCTTCTCCTTTAGACCGACACAAAGAGCCCCAGGCCACTGCTCCCGGTCCTAAGTAAATAGCTTGACTCTTCCAAAGAAAACTCCTACAAACACCTTCAATCTCTCTAATAACTTTCTTTGGAAGCACCATGATCTGACTCCAATATGAATGAATAGCCAATAACACTGAGTTGATCAACAAAACTCTTCCCGCAAAAGATAAATTTCTAGAACTCCAACTCTTTATTCTTGCTGTCATTTTTTCAACTAACAGAGTACATTCATTAGCTGAAATTCTTTTAGCACAGATGGGAATTCCCAAATATTTAAATGGCACCTGACTTCGGCTGAATCCCGAAACATCAATGACTCGCTGAACTTCCTTTTCTTCCATGCCTGTACAGTATACAGCAGTCTTTTTCTGATTTGGGTGCAATCCGGAGGTGTTGGAGAATAATTTCAGACCTTGTAACATGTAGTATATACTCCTATAATCCCCTTTGCAAAATAATAGCACATCATCCGCAAATGAGAGATGATTTAGCTTCACACCCGCACATCTTTCATGAAAATTAAACCTAGGTTTCTTTCCAATTTTCCCCATAATCCTAGATAAGTATTCCATTCCTAGCACAAAGATCAATGGAGGCATGGGGTCACCTTGCCTCAATCCTCTTTTTGCTTCAAAGAATCCATGTAAGGACCCATTAAACAGTAGAGAAAATATAGGAGAACTAATGCAAGTCATCACCAATTTAATAAACTTACTTGGGAATTCAAAAGCATACAACATTTCTTCGATGAAGCTCCATTCTATAGTGTCATAGGCTTTTTGCAAATCCAGTTTAATCAAACAGCTAGGCTTATTGTTCTTCCTCCCATAATGTCTGACTAGATCTTGACAGATCATGATGTTGTGAGCAATAGATCTTCCTTTTATAAAACCTCCCTGATTATGTGCTACATTTCTGGTAAGATAAGTTTTAATCTTGAGCAAATGAGTTTGGTAGCAGCTTTATACAGCACATTACAGCAAGCAATAGGTCTGTACTCCGTCACTGAGTTCGGACATTTGCATTTGGGTATCAAGGTCAAGATGGTGGAATTTATTTCTCTTAATAGCTTCCCCGAGTGCAAAAAGGAAAGTACAACAGTGATGACATCTTCTCCAACTATACTCCAGTTATCTTGAAAGAAAAAACTTCCAAATCCATCCGGCCCCGGAGCCTTAAGTCCGGGAATGTCAAAGAAAGCTATCTTAACTTCATCTCGGGTGTACTCCTTCAGTAACAATTCCACATGTTTATGTGTCACTTTAGGACCCTGCTGCATAATAGTACTTTGCACACTTCTTCTTTTTTCCATATTAGTTCAAAGTAACTGCTTGTAATAAAGTAAGAAAGCATCAGTTACCTCTCTAGATGATTCCACTCTTACTCCATCTGAATTAATAATAGAGTAGATCCTACTTTGCAACTTCCTTTCCCGAATGCAAGCATGATAGAAAGAAGTATTTTCATCACCACATTTTGCCCAATTCGATTTTGCCTTTTGTTGTAGAAAAGAAACATATGCCTTATTTAGTTCAGCAAAATTTCCTCTGTTTTTAAGCTCCTGAGAATGCAGCTCTTGATTCAATGGATCTATCTGCAGCTTCTGTTGTGATTCCAGCAATTTCACACGAGCACTTTCAACTTTAGTATGTAAGTTAGAAAATCCCAGCTTGTTTATCTCCTTCAAGACCTGTTTCAAAGCCTTAAGTTTACTGATCACTTGATACATTGGTGTTCCAGATCGATCCAAATATTTTATTATTTATTTTATTATTTATGCTACAAATATTAATAATTAGTTATTTAAGTATTGAATTATACGATATTTTTGGTTTACCAAGTGTTGCAATTATAAATTCCACACAATATAAATGATTTGATCACAACACCAAAACAAGAATTTAATTTCTAAACGTGGAAATCACGTGACCTCTCATATTAGTAGTATAGTGTAGTCCTAAAGGCCAAACCCAGAGAGGTCTCCTTGTCTCTTTCATTCTTTTCCCCCAAATTCTCTTCCCCTTTGGAAGCTCAGATCCGAGATCTTTAAGCTTTAGATCGAGCTAGGGTTCGATCCCATAACACCAGTTCAAGCTTGTAAGCCCACTTTATCCCTCCTATTATCTCTTAATTTGTCTTTCTCTTCGATCTGGTTTGTGTTAATTTTTCCAGATCTATTCGATTTTCAAATTTTTGTGTTGTGCATGCATGCCCTTTTTTTTTTCCCTTCATATTATATGTATTCGCTAGCTTTTGTTTCGATTCGGTTTCGCGAAATGTGGTATGATTTGAAATCGACTGCTGGGATAGATCGCTGGATTGTTTAAACTTTTTTCATTATGATTTTCGAGGAGAGTTATTGGAGAAGTTTTTAAATTTGGGCTCGATTCGATTTCACAAAATATAGTATGACTTGAAATTGAATGCTGGGGATCTATCATACTGGATTGTTCAAACTTGTTTTTCCCTTAGTTTTTCGAGGAGAACTTTTGGAAAAAATCAATAATATCCTCTTCGGTATTAAAATTCCCTAAATTTATTTAGTAATTTGCTACAGTCATGTTCTGGACCTTGGATCTTGCATGGGATTGATTTTGTATTCAATAAAATTTTCGCATTGTGCAGGTGGATTTAGCTTAGTTTTTGCAGAAACAAGATAAAATGGGAGGTGGTTTTCGTGTGCTCCATCTGGTGAGGCCTTTCCTCGCTTTCCTGCCTGAAGTGCAGAGCGCTGACCGAAAGATTCCATTCAGAGAGAAGGTGCTATACACCGTTGTCGCCCTTTTCGTCTTTTTGGTGTGCAGCCAATTGCCATTGTATGGGATACACTCTACAACAGGGTCGGATCCATTTTATTGGATGAGAGTAATTCTTGCGTCCAACCGTGGGACTGTTATGGAGCTTGGAATCACACCAATTGTGACATCAGGACTTGTGATGCAACTTCTCGCTGGTTCAAAGATCATTGAAGTTGACAACAATGTCCGAGAGGATCGAGCTCTCTTGTACGTAGCCATTATCTTTTTGCATACATTTCCTAATTTCTTAGATTATTCATATATGATTGTTGCTCTAACTCTAGTTATATATTTATTGTGGAATGTTGATTTGAAAGCGCGAGTCCTTTAATAGTTATTTGGGGAAATCCCTTTGTTGTTAAGTTATAAGTAATGGTTTTAATTTTTCTTCACAGAAATGGAGCACAAAAGTTATTGGGAATCCTGATTGCTATTGGTGAGGCCGTTGCCTATGTTTGCTCCGGCATGTATGGAAGTGTTGACCAACTTGGAGTTGGAAATGCTATCCTTATTATCCTTCAGCTCTTCTTTGCTGGGATCATTGTCATATGCTTAGATGAGCTACTTCAGAAGGGATACGGATTAGGTTCTGGAATTTCTCTTTTCATTGCAACCAACATTTGGTGAGTTTTATACTTTTAAGCTTATATTTCTTGGATAGAGTATTAGCAGTATGTTACTAGCAACCGCATACAAACTCATTGTCTTTTTGAAAATTTTCTTAATATTTCTCTACCTGCTATGATTTTCAGCGAAAATATAATCTGGAAGGCGTTCAGCCCGACCACCATTAACAGTGGCCGTGGAGCTGAGTTTGAAGGTGCTGTTATTGCTCTGTTCCATCTACTGATAACCCGAACAGACAAAGTTCGTGCTCTGCGCGAAGCATTTTACCGGCAAAATCTTCCCAATGTTACTAATCTCCTCGCTACAGTCCTGATCTTCCTAATTGTTATCTACTTCCAAGGGTTCCGTGTTGTCCTCCCTGTGAGGTCAAAGAATGCCCGTGGACAACAAGGATCTTATCCTATTAAACTGTTCTACACCTCAAACATGCCCATCATTCTCCAGTCTGCCCTTGTTTCCAACCTTTACTTCATCTCTCAGGTGTGTGGTTTTGATATTTAATTAAACAGTCATTTTTGCTTTACCAATCTTACCTTTTTTATTTATCCTGTATATACAGTTGCTCTACAGGAGGTACAGTGGAAACTTTCTTGTAAATCTTTTGGGCAAATGGAAGGAGTCTGAGTATTCAGGTGGTCAGTATGTCCCCGTTGGCGGTATAGCTTATTATATCACCGCACCTTCAAGGTAACTAAAGATTTTCTCTCTTGTTTCAACAATCTTGAAATTTAATTGGTTTCAAATACACTGAAGATTTTCATTCATTTGTGCAGCTTAGCGGATATGGCAGCGAATCCTTTTCATGCATTGTTCTATCTTGTATTTATGCTATCTGCTTGTGCACTTTTCTCCAAAACATGGATTGAAGTTTCAGGATCCTCTGCCAGAGATGTTGCCAAACAGCTTAAGGTATAATAAACTACGTCAATACACGATTTCTTAAAGGCTATGGAAAGTGTGTTTTACATATCATCTTTGGCTAACTGCAGGAACAACAAATGGTGATGCCCGGACACCGTGAATCAAACTTGCAGAAGGAGCTGAACCGCTACATACCTACTGCTGCAGCATTCGGTGGCATGTGCATCGGTGCATTGACAGTGTTGGCAGATTTCATGGGGGCAATCGGTTCTGGAACTGGAATCCTTCTTGCCGTCACTATTATATACCAGTATTTCGAGACTTTTGAGAAGGAGAGAGCCAGTGAGCTTGGCTTCTTTGGTTTCTAAACTCATTAAGTTATGACAGAATCACTAGTAAGCAGCTAAAAATGGCGCCAAAGCTGCCTTTACAATTTTGTGGTAATGATATAATGAGGGGATGTAACAAGGTCCTGTTAACACCAAAGGGCTCGAGTTCTGTATGCTAGTTAGGTCTTTTTTAATTCTATCTATAGAATTTATTTTCCCAAGTTTTTTTCGCGGATCTTTGGAATACTTTGTGAAAAGTTTAGTTGTTTAAAATGGAATTTACCAGGAGTTTATTTATTTTTTAATTTTTTTTCAAGGTTATGCTATTTGGTTTGGTGATGCAATTTGCCTTGTAATTCCACTAATCTCATCAACTAAGAATTGGTATGGTAATATTCAGCAGCCTTTGCCTCAGCAGCATCAACAGAGAGAGCGGGAGATGCTACCATTCATGCAGGCCTATAGCTTTACCATTTAGTAACCAGATCAGATTCTAGGGTTACTTGACTACTTTGAAACTTGTTTAAAAGATCACTAGCCCGGTCAACTAGAATTAGTATCAAGAAAAAATAAACAAATTTGTACAAAAGAATGTCGTTTAAAAAAATGTTCTCAGATAAAATTCCATTTTGCCAGCCAATTCATTTGGAGTACTTACTAAAAGATTGAGAAAGTAGAAAAATTTGGAAATAAAATTTTACAAAAGCTTCAACGTTTTCTTTTTCTTTAGTTTCCTTCATTGTTTTTCCTTCTTTCTTTTATTATTTAATCAATCATGAAGAACATTTTATGTAGAGCTACAAAGACCAGTGGCTTGAACATTTAAACAGCTTCATGGATGAAGTTAGTATAAACATAAAAAGAGCACTGACAAAGGAAAAATGAAAGGACAAGCACAAGTTTCCATTTTTCACTATTTCCTCTGTGTAAGTTGTAATTGAGTGGAGCAATTTGACTGTGTATAAAGGATCCGAGGGTAAAAGAATTAAAACCAAAATGTTTAAAAAGGGCTATTGAAAGAATGTGCTATATTACAAACACAAGGAATTCACTTCACAGATTCACTTTGTCTTGGAGGCATTTCTCTAAGTACTCATTTTCCTTCCTAATTGCATCAAGATCAGACTGTAGTTTGTCTACATTTAAGTTTCGCGATGCCATGGCTGCAAGTTTCTTCTCACGTTCCAACACTTCTCTTCGTATTCTATCAGTTGCCAGAATTTTCTCAGATATTTGTTCAAAGCTCTCATGGATGCTTGTGAGGAGCCTATATGCTTGCCTTCCCACTGGTTCCTTCTTAGCTTCTCTGCATATAAAACATGCCTCTCTTTCAGTTGAGCAAGAAATGGTCTCAATACCACCTTCAGTAAAGCAATGCACATGTTTTACCTGAACACTATCTCATCTACAATAGCATAGGTCCTATGAAGACGTTCTTGGATGGAATTACTTTCCAGCTGAAGCTCCCTTGTATCTTTTAAGATTTTCTCTATGTCACTTTCTTGTTTCTTGCTGTTCTTGGTTATTTCCTTTACCCGATCGATATGGGATTTCCTTGACGCCACTTTGGGCTGCTTCGCAAGTTCATTGGAAAGTTCAGAGAGTTCATCCTTCCTGCATAATAACAAGAGACAAGCTTTCAACAGACCCATTAAAGAGAACTTTCAGCACACACATCATCAATATGTTCATATTGCAGGAATTTCTTACCTCTTTTCAATTTCGGATAAGATGGTCTGTATTTCTTGTTCAATCCCTCTCAGATTTTGAAGATTTTCCTTAGTTTCTGGGGTATTTCCATAAAGAGAATCTTGAAGACTTCTCTTTTCCTCTTCCAAAGGCTTTTTGAGAGCTTCCCTGTAAAACATCATTTATGTGTTGATAAACCCAATTTACAATCATAAGCTGGGACAAAAATGAGTTAGTTCTATCAGATGTATACACTTCAAGTTTTTCATGCTAAGTCATAAATAGTTTGAAACCAAATTTATAGGCACATGCCTTTGCCAATTATACAGATCAGAAATAACTTATCGTGAAAAGCTAAGCAATTTAACAGTGACATCTTACCATTGAGAGTTCAACTCTTTAAGATGATTCCTTTTAGAGTCTATCTTCTCCTCCAGTTGCTTGTGGTAAAATTCCACAGAGTGCTGGTCATCAAATACCATATCTGCAACCGCCTTTAACAATTCCAGCTCTTCTTCAAGATGCTCTAAATCTGCAGACTTTGCAGTCACCTCCTCCAAGGAAATTTTCTCTTGACTTTGGGTTTTCCCAAACTAAACCATAAATTCAAAAATCATCAGTCTAAACCATCCACATTGACTATCCAAGCTTTCTTAATTCTACACAAACATACCTCAGAAGGAGTTAAGATCTGATCAGAAGTCGAGTGAGCTCCATCCTCTCTTCCAATATCCAAAGTTTCTTCAGCCAAATTTGTCTGACTCCTTTCAATATTCAGTTTATTTATGTTGAATTCTCCAGTACTAGAACTAGATATGCCATCAATGTCAACATCCCTGGACCTTCTGAAAGAGGCATCTATAGCCTTCGTGTTAAGATATTCTGCTGTTTCATTCAACTGAGGTTTAATTTTCTGATCATCGACATCCACTCCATTATCATCAGAATTCTCTACATAGTCCTCTAAATAGCTTTCAAACTTATCTGTTTTCACGTCAATTCTATCAATGGAAGTGTTAATATCACCAATTCCTCCAGCAACTTTGGAGGATTCAGAAAGCCTCTCCACCAAAAATCTAATCAACTTACACGAATCCTCTTCAGATGGATAAAGGAACTGCCTATGCAACACACATTGTCTGTAACTAAGCATAATTTCAATACAGCAATATGAATAACATATACACATATAGCAAGTATAGACCCTTATAAGGGTATCACTTCTTTTTCCCTAAGAAAGTAGACTAATTTTCTATTTTCTAGCCAAACAAACGGGTTCCCAGATTGCCAAATTCCAAGAATTCAAAGTTAATCAAGACAGATGCGTTGATAATTTGATAAACCTATACAACACACAGTCTGTAATTGAGGCACAATTTCAATAAAATACATAGGGAGTTTCTTAGGTAGGGATTACTTTTGCTAAGCAATTTCTATTTTCGGTAACGGCAGAAATTATAGAAAATGCTACTACTGTAGGAGAGCAAAAGTGATGTCAAGAAAATTCCTATATATATATATATAGCATACGATAGTATATATAACAGAATAGACCCTTATAATGGTAAGAAAAGAAAGTCACATTTTTTCTAACATGGTTGACTGATTTTCTATTTCCTAGCCAAAAAAACAGGTAGCCAAAATCTAAGATTTCAAAGTTAAATCAAAACAAACCGCACATGGCGAAAGCTAATATCGCTGAGGTAACCCAAGTCCTTGATACTCAAAGCGAGCTCCGTACAAGCCTTGAACTGGTCGGCGACTGAGTCAGGAAGGGATGTGGGAAACGACGACGTGTGGTGGATGAGATTGAGCGACTGAGCCGAGATCGAGACCAAGGTGGAGGGAATGAGGTCTCGGATTGAAGAAACGCCGGGAGGGAGATGTACCCCAGAGTTGTTGATGGAATTGAGAAGTATTTGCTGAAACTCCTCCTCCATTGTTGATTTTGATCTTCTTCTTCTTCTTCTTAGAGATTTGTTTAGATTTTGATGAATTCAGTCGGCAGGCCGGCCGAGAATTATTGAGCAAAACGATGATAATCGATAAAAACGACAACTACCAGAAAAAACGACAATACATTTTAAAACGACAGAATTAGTAAAAAGTAAAAACTACAATAATTTAAAATACGACAATAATTAAGATAAACGATAGTAATCATTGAAACGATAACAATTAGAAGGAGGACAGTAATAAAAACGACACTATGTTTAAAAACGATAAAATTAATAAAAACGACAAACAATTAAAAATACGACAAAAATTAAGTTAAACGACATAAATCATGAGAAACGATAACAATTAGAAAAACGACAATAATAATTGAAAAAGAACCAATCACACATCTTCATATATGTGACCCCTCAATTTTTGAATTATTATATTATTTTGTAATTTTTTTTTTTAATATTACCCTTGAAGGTATAAAAAATTGCATTGAATTAAACCATTATGTATGACAATTCACTTTAAGTACTACCGGTGAAACTCTTTAGTGTTATCGATCCGTGAACAGTTTTTGACATGATTTTTTTTATGACCGTGTATATTATAGCTATTTAGAGCATCCTGCAAATTTTTAGAAAATTTCGAATAGTGTACAATACTGAAAACTAAGTTCAAACATGTTGCTTTTCACCCACATAAAAAAAATTAGTCAAACGTGCAACAACATGTTTGAACTTAGTTTTCGGTACTGTAAACTATTCAGAATTTTATGAAAATTTGCAAAATGCTCTAAATAACTACAATATACATGGTCATAAAAAAAATCGCCCCAAAAATTGTTCACGGGTCGAGTACACTGAGAGTCCTACTAGTAGGACTTAAAGTGAAGCCCCTATAAAAAAAAATTGTCTTATAAATATATATATATATATATATATATATAACAAATAACCCCAATAAACTAAACTTTTAACTCTGTGGTACTTCTTTGCTTAAAGTAATCTAAACAATTTTTCTACTTTCACCTTTACTGCTCAGTTGTACATTTTTTAATAACGTGGTTCCCAACATAACGAATAACAACTATCTTCATCATCCATTTTACTAACAATTCTTTCCAAACACTCCATACATCCTATTCTCTCTCCTTCCAACCAAACATAAGAATGAGAGGGGTAGAGGGAGATTAATAGAAAGATAGGTTGAAACCTTTTGTTTGGTAGGAAGGAAAGATAGTATGATGGATTGAACGTTTAGGAAGGATGAGTAGTAAGATAGACGGAGATGATAGTTTCTCATTTATATTATTTAGTATTAGGAGTGAAGTTGGAAGAATAGAGAGAAAATTAATTATTAAAATTATTATTTATCTTTTTAATATAAATATTTATTATTTTTTAGAAAGAAATATGTCATTTACATAGTATTTTTTGTCTTTTCCTTAAATCCCTCAATTTTTTTTAGGGATTGAATCCATCTCTCCTCTCTCTTTCTCTCTCCCTCCTACCAAACAAAATGATTCAACCTATTCTTCTATTAATTTACCTCCACCTAGAGCTGTAAATGAGGGCCGCCCGGCCCGGCCCACATTTTTCGTGCCTTCGATAAATTCGAGCCGGGTTGAGCCTGGCCCATTTTTGAAAGAGTAGGCCCAGCACGGCCCATGGGCCCGGCCCATGTCGTGCTGTGTCGGGCCGGCCCACTTTCCTTATTCGGGCCCACTTTTAGGCCCACTTTTTTTTTGCTAAAAAATGTGAGGATGGAGAATTGAACCCTCCACCTCCTCTTTAACCATCAATGGACTTAGCACCAAACAAAATACATTTCTTTGTTTAAATTATAATTTTGGATATTTTTATATACTTTTTAACAATATTTTACACAAAATTATATCAAAGATAATTATTAGAATTTTAATACCTACTAATAAATGCTAAAAATTTAACTAACAAATCTTAAAATAAATTAATATAATTATAAAAATATAAACATTGAAAAAAATAAGACATATACTATCATTTTAATTTATTAATTATTGACAAATAAAAATTTACTATGATTATTAATGTCAAAATATCGAGTTTTTTATCGTGTCGTGCTTTCAGGCTAGTTTGTTCGTGCTTTCGTGTTGTGCATTCGGGCTTGTCGTGCCGTGCCGTGCTAAGCCCATGTCGTGCCGTACCGTGCCGTGCCGTGCTAAGCCCATGTCGTGCCTGGCCCAAGCCCATATTTTTTCGTGCCGTGCTTGGCCCAAGCCCATATTTTTTCGTGCCGTGTCGTGCTCGTGCCTCCCGGGCTCGTGCCGGTTTCGTGCCGTGCTCAAAAGCCCGGCCCGTATTTACAGCTCTACCTCCACCCCTCTCCATCCCCTCATCTCTCCACCCTACCATAGTGTAAGAAAATCACCTTTTTCTTTTAATATTTTAATGTGTTTTTTATTTATGTTAAAATAATTCAGGTAAAAATTAAAAAATACAATCTTAAAATAAAAAAAAAACTTTGGGAAAATCTTGGGTGCACTCCCTTTCTAGTTTTTGGCTCAGAAAGTATTTTCGAGGCAAATTTTTTTTATGGCCACGTATATTGTAGTTATTTAGAGCATCTTGCAAATTTTCAAGAAATTCTGAATAATTTATAGTGCCGAAAAATAAGGTTCAAATAGTTTGTTGCACGCGTGATTGTTTTTTTTAAGCATGTGGAAAGTAGCTTATTTTAACATTATTTTCGGCACTATAAATTATTCGAAATTTTCTAAAAATTTACAAGATACTCTAAATAACTATAATATACACGGTTATAAAAGAAATTGTACCGAAAATACTTCCCAAACCAAAAATTGGAGATTAGGTGCACCAGTGCGCCTTTTTTAACGGAGCATGGAACTACCCAAAAGCTTTTATGTGGTCATTGTTACAACAATGCAGTTTGAAGATGTGAAGTACAAAGTGAGAAACAAACAAGCATCTTCCTCTGAGGGAAACGCAGTAGTATCAAAAGGCAAAATAAAACATAACATACAATCCAGCTCTTAAGAGAAGGTATATAACAAACAAAACAAGTGTCCACCTTTTGAAAATATATGGTATTTTTGGAAATTATCAATTTTTTTGTTATTTTTTAAGTTGGATTGATTTTGTAACACAAGAGGATGTGCTATTTCCACTGCTAATGGTAGAGGAAACTCTAGTCTTCTTCGCATTTTTGCGATTACCAAGCAATATGAGGCAACAAGGGAAGTATGGAAGAATTTTTTTGGTATTTTTGAAAATAATTTCCGCATTATTGTATATTGAAAGAGAAGAAAAGATGCAATATCAATCAAGTGGTCCGTAGATGAATAATGAAAGCAATACACTTTTATTTTCAATAAAATAAAAAAAAGTAATATACTTTTATTCCCATTATAACACAGTATTCGATTCTGAAAATTACTTTTGAAACATTATGGATATTTACTTTTTGTTTCCTTATAATTTTTTTTACATATAGTGAACCAATAATTTGTAATAAATAATTTTTTATAATTAATATAAGTTTATTATATTTTTTAAACTAAAATTAAAATAGTAATAAATAAAAATCTTAAACAATGGTCATATTCGGCTAAATTACATTGAGCAAAATAATATTAGGGCTTGGTGATAGTGTGTGAAAAGGTAAAGATTAGGTCTAGTGCACATTTTAATATAGCGTGTAACGTTCTGGATAGCCAAGACCGCTACACTGTGTACTTATAAGGTGCATGACTTGCTAATCAAGTCATTTAGTTAAAAATGTGTCACTAACCATGAAAGTGCTAGGGTTAAAAATGTTTTGGTCTCAAGAGTTATACTTTATATAATTTAACAGTTTTATACATGGGATCCCAAAAAGAAACAGTGTTTAAAAGTTGGTTTACAGAATCTCCAAAATACAGACAACCATCAGCCATACTAAGGCAAAATAGACATTTCTAGTTCTCATATTCCTGCCTTTCCTCCAACCGTGGCGGCTGAGCAGCTGGTCATGTACATTCAGCTCACAGAGCTCTCCAAGTCAGGGCTGGTCAAGTTTGCCCTTGCTTTTACCTGCACCACGTAGCACCCGTGAGCCAAGACCCAACAAGAAAACATAATATACAACACAAACAACAATAACAGATAGTCAATTCTTTAAGCATGATCAAACACTTAATACACCACATTAACCACTCAGCACTTATTCAGAACCAATGACACAACTAATCACAAATAACAATTAGGTCACATAATAGTCAGGGCCAACAACTTAGGCCGCACCCTCTGTTTACCCCACTAACTCCGGCCCGCTTAAACCGAGCTCAGTGCATAATAATGTTATATTATTTTATAATATAATGTAAAATTATATTATATTATAATATAATGTTTTAGATTAAATAAATGTGACAAAGAGTGTCACATATTGTAACATATAATAGAGAGTTACAATATTTAGATATATGAGATATATCCAAATAATGTAACATATTTGGTGTTACAAATTTGTAACTTCCAAATATTACCCTTTATTGTGTAAATTGTTGTTACACAATATTGAGATGAATTTCATAAAGCCATATGTAATATGCCTGTTAGAGATATGATTTTAACCCCAATAATGTGTTTTGGGAGTTACAAAATCATTTGGGAGGGTTTGGAACCGTTTGGAAAAACAACACATTTTTAAGTGCTGAAATTGGTCGGTGGCCGCGGCCTGTGGGATAGAGACCAGTGGCTGCGGCCACTAATGTCTCTGGTCGCGGCCACAGGCCAAAAACTGACCAATTTTAAGTTTTTTCAATCTTTGTTGAACGGCTCAAAAAACCCAAATAACTCCCAAATCTCTTTTTTAATTCCATATTAATCCAATTAAACATTGGTAACAGCCATGAGGTTTGGTGGAATTTGAAATTCAAAGGGTGTCTCTAAACTCTATAAATAGGAGCCTATAGCTCACTTGTAAGACACAACTTTTCTATCCATTAGAGCATTTGGCTAGAAACACCTTGAGGCTTGATAATTCCAGAAAGCTTTTCCAATATCTGAGAGAGATCCCTTAGTGCTTGAGTTAGGGGGAAATAAGCTTTTGGACAAAGGTTTTAAACCTTGTTCAAGTTGGTGATCCCCAACCCTCTTCACTTAGGTTGTGTAAGTGAGAGTTTCTTGTATTTCTGTTCTTCTTTCTATTGTATTGTTTTCTTCTTATTCTCTTGTTCCTATTACTTGTATTTCTTGTTCAAGAGTTGTAATCTTTTCTTTTCTTTTATTTCAAACACTTTACTTTATTTGTAACCTTTTGCTTAGAGTTGTATTTTACTATTCCCTTCTTCTTCATCATCTTCTTCATTTCGTTTGTTTATTTGTAATTTTCAGTTATAGAGTTGTAACACTTTATTTAATCAATCCTTGTCTATTGTAATATTTTGCATAGAGTTGTAATATTATTATCAATTTCCATTGAGGCAAAACATTTTTTCCTAACATTCAAAAGCTTACCCCTTTTTTGTTTCAATGGAAGGGGAGACAATCAAGATCATGAACCAAGACATAGTGAGATTGGATAGGTTTGATGGATCCAATTTTACTAGGTGGCAAGATAAGGTGAGGTTTCTTCTAACCACTCTCAAAATCACCTACATCCTTGAGTCTTCCTTGGCACCTCTAGCCGAGCCCTCCGACAAAGACACTCCCGAGGAGGTGGAGAAGAGAAGGAAGAGGGAGGAGGACAGTCTCCTTTGTAGGGGTCATATCCTCAATGCCCTATCCAATAGGCTCTATGACCTCTACACCGAGATCAAATCAGCCAAGGAGATATGGGATGCACTTGAGAAAAAGTTTAAGGCGGAAGAGGAAGGTACCAAAAAGTTTTTGATATCTCAATACTTCGATTTCAAATTTTTTGGTGATAAACCTATTCTTCCTCAAATGCATGAATTGCAAATTATTGTTAATAAATTGAAAGTGTTAAAGATTGAGCTTCCCGAGGCCTTTCAAGTTGGTGCCATAGTGGCTAAATTACCACAAACTTGGAAGAGCTATAGGAAAAGAATCCTTCATAAAAATGAGGATTATTCTTTGGAGGAGATCCAAAAGAATATTCGAATCGAAGAGGAATCGATATGTAGAGATAAACTTGTGGAGGGGTCTAATGGAGAGACTTCCAAAGCAAATGCGGTGTCATAACCAAAACATCCCAAAAACAAAGGGAAAAGGGGTAATGAGAAACCTTTGGGTCCAAAAACCAACCCAAACAAGTTTAAGGGCGAGAAAAGTCCTTGCTTTGTGTGTGGGAAAAAGGGTCACTATGCTAGAGAGTGTAGGCATAGAAAATACCAACAAGGACCTAAGGTGAACGCAACTCAAGAAGAAAACATAGTTGCTACCCTTAATGAGGTGAATGCGGTCCAAGGCAAGGTGAAAGGGTGGTGGTATGATACATGTGACACCGTCCATGTCACCTATGACAAATCATTGTTCAAGACCTTTGAAGAGTCAAAGGGCAACCATGAGATACAAATGGGCAATGAGGGCAAATCCAAGGTACTTGGCAAAGGTACTATTGAAGTCTACTTCACCTCCGATAAGAAAGTTACATTGGTGAATGTACTTTATGTTCCCGAAATGAGTAGAAACTTGGTAAGTGGTGATTTGCTTGGCAAGCTCGGCATTAAAGCCGTTTTTGAGTCCGGTAAACATATACTTACCAAATCAAATGTATTTTTGGGAAAGGGGTACTCTTGTGAGGGCATGGTTAAATTGTGCACCAATGATGTAACTTTCAATGTTATCAATAAAAATGCTAATTCCGTCTATATTGTTGAGTATGATTCTTTATTTTTGTGGCTTTTTAGACTATCGCATATATGTTTTTCTACCATGAAAAGAGTAGCAAAATGTGGTATGATTGCATGCAATATAAAAACTATGGTAAATGTGAAACATGTGTTAAGGCTAAAATGATTAAGAAACCATTTCCTAGTGTAGAAAGATCATCTAATTTACTAGATTTAATCCATAGTGATCTTTGTGAATTAAATTGTGTTTTAACTAGAGGTGGTAAAATGTATTTTCTTACTTTTATAGATGATTTTAGTAGATATACCTATGTGTTTCTTTTAAAGCATAAAGATGAAACTTTTGATGCTTTTAAATTGTATAAATTAGAAGTTGAAAATCAACTAAATAAAAAGATTAAGGTGCTAAGAAGTGATAGAGGAGGAGAGCACTTCTCTAATGAATTCAATACATTTTGTGAAGAAAATGGTATAATTCATGAGTGCACTGCACCTTATACACTACAACACAATGGTGTTGCCGAAAGGAAAAATAAGACTTATCTAGAGATGATAAATTCTATGTTGGTGTTTTCTAAGTTGAACTTTAACTTATGGGGTGAAGCGCTTTTAACCGCTTGTCACATTCTTAATCGAATACCGATGAAGAAAAATGAGATATCTCCATATGAGTTATGGAAAGGAAGAAAATCCAACATAGGGTACTTCAAAGTGTGGGGGTGTCTTGCATATTGCAAGAAAAACGAACCTAATAGAACAAAGTTAGGATCAAGAGCCATAAAGTGTGCTTTTGTTGGTTATGCCAACAATAGCAAAGCTCATAGGCTATTAGACTTAGAGTCTAATATTATGAATGAATCTAGAGAAGTTGAATTCTCTGAGAACATGTTATGTGACAACAATTCTCAAGCTTCAACATCTCTAAGGGAGAATTTGTTATATGAGAACAATTCTCAAACTTCTACATCCAAAGTTGATTCTCAAAAGGAGAATTCTCAAAATGATGTAAAGCAACCCTTTGAACCTAGAAGAAGTCAAAGGCTTAAAAATCATAAAAGTCTAGTAGTGGATGAGATAGATTCTCAACGAATTTCATTCTACATGGTAGAAGGAAATAGAGAGGAAGTCATTAGGAAAATTCCTATTGTACTTCTCGCTGAGGATGATCCTAAGACTTATAGAGAAGCTATGCAATCAAGAGATAGTGCATTTTGGAAAGAAGCCATCAATGATGAGATGGATTCCATTCTTTTCAATAACACTTGGGAATTGGTAGATCTCCCACCGGGGTCTAAGCCAATTGGGTGTAAGTGGGTATTTAGGAGAAAAAACCACACTGACGGCACTATCCAAACCTTTAAAGCTAGATTAGTAGCTAAAGGGTTTAGGCAAAAAAGAGGGTATCGATTATTTTGATACCTATGCGCATGTTGCAAGAACAACTTCTATAAGAATTTTGTTCGCTTTAGCTTCTATACACAACTTGTATGTTCGTCAAATGGATGTCAAAACGACATTCCTTAATGGTGACCTCAATGAGGAGGTCTATATGGAACAACCCGAAGGTTTATCCTACCAAAATATGAACATAAAGTTTGTAGACTTGTAAAATCCTTATATGGATTGAAACAAGCTCCTAAGCAATGGCATGAGAAATTTGATCAAGCCATCATGTCTAATGGGTTTAGACATAACAATGGAGACAAGTGTTTGTATTCCAAAACTTGTAAGGGATATGTGATCATTGTTTGCTTATATGTGGATGACATGCTTATTCTAAGTAATAGCATGAAAGGGATAGATGAAACGAAGAGGTTTCTATCATCAACCTTCATGATGAAAGATCTTGGAGAAGTTGATACCATACTCGGTATCAAAGTAAAGAAACATAGTGGGGGTTTTGCGCTAGTGCAAGCCCACTACGTTGAGAAAGTATTGAACAAATTTAACCATCTCAAGGTTAAAGATGCCAATACTCCATTCGATCATAGTGTAAAACTAGAGAAGAATGAAGGAAAAGCGGTGGCTCAATTGGAGTACGCTAGTGCTATAGGGAGTCTAATGTACGCTGCCCAGTGTACTAGACTTGATATAGCATTTGCGGTAAGTAAACTTAGTAGGTTTACAAGTAATCCAAGTGTGGATCACTGGAAGGCAATTGGAAGAGTCCTAGGTTATCTCAAGAAAACCAAAGGACTAAGCCTTCACTACTCCAAATTTCCTTCGATATTAGAAGGATATACAGATGCAAGTTGGATATCCAATCTTGGGGACAACTTGTCCACAACTGGTTGGGTATTTACACTTGGTGGAGGTGCAATTTCTTGGGGTTCCAAGAAACAAACCTGTATATCTCATTCCACTATGGAAGCAGAGTTCATAGCTCTAGCTGCTACCGGCAAAGAGGCCGAATGGTTAAGGGATCTGTTGATAGAGATTCCCCTAATCAAAGATAATGTATCTACTATATCGATACGTTGTGATAGCCAAGCGACATTGGCTAGAGCATACATTGGAGTGTATAATGGGAAGTCTAGACACATTAGTATAAGACATGGATATGTAAGAGAATTGATTCAAAGAGGAGTCATCTCAATATCCTATGTGAGAACAAGTGAAAATCTGGCGGATCCTTTCACTAAGCCACTAACGAGGGATTTAGTGGCTGCATCATCTCGAGGGATGAGACTTAAACTCCCTAAAGAGATTCACGATTGATGGTAACCTATCTTAACACTAGTTATTCAACTAGTGTTAGGTTCAATAGGTAATAACAAGTCAATCAAGTGAATATTAGTTGTACTCAAAACAAGTCCCATCTGAGATATTGAGTACTTGTGTGTTACCAAGTGGAGGGTTAAATCCGAAAGGTTTTTTAATAGAGTTCAGTCTTGTAAAGACAAGTATTTTTGGTAATGCAATACTGTAAGAATTCTACCTATATGGACCTAGGGGTGGTGCCGCCTCTCATGAGAATTGGGAGTATTCTCAAGAACGTCCATGAATGGAAAGTGCACATGGCCATTAACGGTGCAAAGCGAGGTCTCAAGTGAACATTGCAAAGGTGTGTGTGTTATCACCGATTTGTCATCATGAAAAGATGGTTCAATGCCTAGTGCAACCTAATTTTCGACAAATTTTGTGATAATTACACTATAGTAAAGTTCAAGTTGAAAAACACTTTGCTTTATGCACTAATGCAATGACTCCTATAAGAGAGAGTTCTTATTTAATCAAGTGGGGGATATGTTATATTTCAAAATATAATGATTGATTAAATAACTGTTACAATAGATAACTATTTAATCTTGTGGGGGAATATTATATTATTTTATAATATAATGTAAAATTATATTATATTATAATATAATATTTTAGATTAAATAAATGTGACAAAGAGTGTCACATATTGCAACATATAATAGAGAGTTACAATATTTATATATGAGATATATCCAAATAATGTAACATATTTGGTGTTACAAATTTGTAACTTCCAAATATTACCCTTTATTGTGTAAATTATTGTTACACAATATTGAGATGAATTTCATAAAGCCATATGTGGTATGGCTGTTAGAGATATGATTTTAATCCCAATAATGTGTTTTGGGAGTTACAAAATCATTTGGGAGGGTTTGGAACCGTTTGGAAAAATAGCACATTTTTAAGTGCTGAAATTGGTCGGTGGCCGCGGCCACTGAATGTTGGTGGCCGCGACCTGTGGGACAGAGACCAGTGGCTGCGGCCACTAAAGTCTCTGGCCGCGGCCACAGGCCAAAAACTGACCAATTTTCAGTTTTTTCAATCTTTGTTGAACGACTCAAAAAATCCAAATAACTCCAAAATCTATTTTTTAATTTCATATTAATCCAATTGAACATTGGTAACAGCCATGGGGGTTGGTGGAATTTGAAATTCAAAGGGTGTCTCTAAACTCTATAAATAGGAGCCTATAGCTTACTTGTAAGACACAACTTTTCTATCCATTAGAGCACTTGGCTAGAAACACCTTGAGGCTTGATAATTCCAGAAAGCTTTTCCAATATCTGAGAGAGATCCCTTAGTGCTTGAGTTAGGGGGAAATAAGCTTTTGGACAAAGGTTTTAAACCTTGTTCAAGTTGATGATCCTCAACCCTCTTCACTTAGGTTGTGTAAGTGAGAGTTTCTTGTATTTCTGTTCTTCTTTCTATTGTATTGTTTTCTTCTTATTCTCTTGTTCCTATTACTTGTATTTCTTGTTCAAGAGTTGTAATCTTTTATTTTCTTTTGTTTCAAACACTTTACTTTATTTGTAACCTTTTGCTTAGAGTTGTATTTTACTATTCTCTTCTTCTTCATCATCTTCTTCATTTCCTTTGTTTATTTGTAATTTTCAGTTATAGAGTTGTAACACTTTATTTAATCAATCCTTGTCTATTGTAATATTTTGCATAGAGTTGTAATATTATTATCAATTTCCATTGAGGCAAAACATTTTTTCCTAACAAATAAGCTGTCCTCGGCTACCAGTGGCCAAGCCGCGCCCTGAGCGCTAGTGTAACCCTTGGCACTCTTAGGCCATTGGTTCACTGTTTACATGTCATAATACCATCCTTTCAAGCATACATATTAGGGAACCCTTAGTCCCATTACAAGTACACAACTGGGTGCATTTTTCTTACCTTTAATTTCTACGTTCACTGATTATGAGCGATGTTCCTCAAGTACGATCTGTTCCCGAGCCCTAGCTTTAACACCTAGTCACAACCAAGGTTTTGGATTCCATTAGTATTCAAATAAAGGTTTTCGGGTACAATACTAGCTTCCAGGACATTGTATTCCACCAAGCACGGTGATGAAATCGATCCCGTGCACCCTAGGCTAGATTCCGACGCTTAAAATCCCCAAATGATCAAGAATATACCTAAGGGCTACGACCCTTGAAACCTAGCTGCGGCCCGCCCCTAAAACAGAGCCCAAGGCCCTCAGCAAGCAGACACGCGCCGCGACCCTGCCCAAGGGCGCCGCGGCGCTCTCCCCTGGCCGAGCCTCCCTAACTCTCTTGCTTCGTAGGGCTGCAGCGCTCTAAAACAGAGCCGCGACCCTCCCCTTCGTGCCCAGAAAATCCACCATTTCTAACATCCTAACCCCAATCAAAACCATCCCAAAGTATCCTAATTCATAATCCATTAATCACAAAGCTTTTAACATGACTCTAACAACATAATCCAACATGAATCCAGCCTACAAACCTATTAAAGTTCCATTTTTGATTTCTGAAACCCAGCAACTCAAACACCAAAACCAGTCATGCAATACTCAAATTTAAAGCTCTAAATTATGAATTGAAGCTTACCACTTTTGCTGAACCACTTCCTTGACAACCTCAGAGCTAAAACCCAAGCACTTATCTTCAATTCAGCCCTTAAACATCAAAATCATAAACACCTTAATATTCAGCCAAAAACTTAGAGTTCTAACACCCAAAAACACAATTCAACTCTTACCTTAATCTTGATTGAGTTACCCTTAGCTAAGCACTAGATTCAACCTACAGGTTTCCAGCCCAAATCACTAAATTCCCAGCTGGTTTTCCTTAAATTTTCTGTAGTTTCTTGAAAATGAAAGGAGAAAGAAGAGAAGATAAGTGAGAAGAAGAGCTGAGGTCAGTTTGTGTTTTATTCCTCTGTTTTTCATTAACTTAGTCTAATCCTAGCCAGTTAAGTCAATCCTGAGGCTCGGGGTACCGAAAACGTCCCCGAGGGCAAAACGGTAAATTTCTCCAATATTCCCGCCTAAGCTTTCTATCCTCAAATATATCTCCATATTTTTATTTTCATAACCCGATAGTCTAAATAACAACCCGATACCTAAAATACCCCTGACTTATCCAAGGTCAAATATTAAGTCCCGTTGTGACTTTTCCCGTTATCTAGCTCCCTAGGATCGCCTCAAGTCGCACTCTGCAAATCTACCCACATAATAATGTGGTTCTCACAGATATAACATTTAACCACATTTACATTCATATAATCATACAAACATGCATTTAAATCAATAACTCACACATAAACCAATTATGCCTTCCCGACGCACTAATCAAGGCCCTTAAGCCATATTAGTGATTTTGGGTCGTTACATAGCCCCTTTAATTTATACCCATATTTTCAACCTCTTGCTTTTATACCCAAATTTATAAACAATATTCCCATCATACCATTTCTCCCACTCAAACTCAAATACACCACGACACAACCCTCACTCATCATCTTCTTCACCATGATCCAAACTATCTTTGAGCTTCTCCACACCCTGGAGATACTTCGGAAACTGTAGAATTCCCTCACCACTTCAATTTCGTCACCTTTTAAGTCTTGATTTTTACATTTTAAAGAATAATTTTTCATAGATTGAATATGTACGCCCTGATTTTCCAACGGGCTATTAGCGAGCTGAGATATGACCTAATTATATCAGCTACGTGGATACCCCTTGACCGGAGCTTCCGTCGTCAGGACCTACCTCTTTAGCTCGAGGTAGCCAAAGGTTCACCAAGATTACTCAAGGGCCGAGTCAGGACTATGAAGGCCGTAGGTCGAGAAGGCATCCAGCTCGGGGTACGAACTGGAGTTGGAAGCTATGACCTTTTATAAAGTCAACCACGCAATGTAAACGTGCATATATCAGACATCACGTGTCTGACATATCCCTGAATTCTCGGACACGCAGCATGAACGTGCGTATTCAGGCACCTACGACTGGGTTGGGCCGTGCGGCCCATTATTCCCCTTACCTGTTGATTAGACCACACTTCATTTGTCAGGTTTTAGGAATTAATCATGAGTGTCACAGAAGTGACATGATGGGTAAGAAGGTCACGGGATGACTCCCCTTACCAACTCCCAGGTGCCCTCTCCTATAAATATGGGGACCCTGGGAGTTGCAAAAAGGGCGATTTGATTATGTAACAAAGTATCCTGTAAAGAATACCAAAAGATAGCAATAATATTGGCTGGTGGAGTAGAAGGATTTTAACCTTTGAACCACCTAAAAACGTAGTTGTGTCATCAGTCCATTTAAAGATCATTTATCTATTTCGGTTCATTATTAAGCACTAATCTCTTTCTCTTATTTTCTTAATTACCTGTTGGCGAAGAACCGCGTCAACAGTTTGGTGCTTTCATTGAGAGCTAGTTAGATTGGTGCTATCGCCAACATCCAACTATGGTGACCACTCGATCAAGACACGGTAACAAGGCAGAATAACATGATGGGCAGGAGGCTCATCATGCCGCCATCTCCGGTAGGCAAAATCCTGAAGTCCAGCAGCGGCTGGGCAAGCAGTCGATAGGCCAGGATGACACTGGACGGCCACCTAATCCGAACCCGGATTTTTACACAGCGGTAGAGATGGAGAACGCTCAGCTGAGGAGCCAACTGACGAAAGCTAGTCAGCAGATTAAGGAGGTGTTGGCCAGGTTACCCCCTCTTACAACCGACGATAACGTTGGAAAGAGGCAAGGCGAGACTCGTAAGTCCCGCCGGGGTAATCGGTCCAGGCCTAGCTGCTCGGACAGACCTCCTACGTCCAACTCTATTCCCTCATCGCATCGTCAAGAAGCAAACTTCAAAGAAATACCCAGAGTCGAACAACAGTATAGCCGCTCGGTCCGAACTTCAACTCCCAGCTCACTGCCAGCCTCGAGTGCGCCCAGGAGGGCTCGAGGGAATTCTAGAAGGAGATTCGGGGAGGGCTCACAGCACCAGTCCGTCCCCTCCAGCCGTCCTGCGCCTCATCCAGATCGCCAGGCACGGGGCCCGCAGGTTGGCAGGGCCGAAAGGCCCCCACCTAACTTGATCCGCTCGGACGGAACCAGGATTGCGTCCCCGGTCAGACATCCTCTGTCACCAATAAGATATCCGTCTCCTCCTCGGCCTATCCGAGATATTCCAGCTTATGGAAGCAGCTGGAGAAACCCGCCATCCGCAGGACCTTCCCGTCGTAGCAGGGCGCCCAGGGGGAGACCGGATCCTCACCCCCAGAGGCGGACTCCGAGCTTCTCTAGCGGGAGCTACTGGACCGGCAGTCGCCGGAGTGACCTTTCTGGCAGAGACCTGCGTCAACACTTAAGCTCGGCGCAAAGTCCTTAAGCCACCCCAAGGGGCGACCTACGAGATCGCCTTAACTCTCATAGGGAGGACCCGGTAGGAGGTGGCAGCCATGCTCGCTCAGGGGGAGACCTGTCCGAGGTACGTAATGGCGGGAATGTCCCAAATAACCTATCTCAAGATAGGAGGGGCAATAACCCACAAAACGTACACAATGGATCCAGAGCTGTTGAACAGCCCCGGAATAACCAAGGAGATTAGGACAAAACCCTTGAGCGCCTGACTCAGATGGAGGAGCTAATGAGGAAGCTTCTGTCGGAGAAAGAGAAAGACGAATATGATTCGGGGGACGAGCTTGAGCTCTTCGCCCCCAGCATAGTAGCAACGACATACCCACCCGGTTTCCGTATGCCGCAGCTGTCCAAATTCAACGGAGACGGAGATCCGTCAGATCATCTGGGGATGTTCAATACCCTAATGATGGCCCACAACATCGGCCCTGAGCTGAGGTGTCTGATATTTCCCTCCACACTGACTAGGCTTTGAGAACTGGAATCATCGTCGGAGGGGGACTCTGGAATGAAATACAAAGGAAGGGAGTCAGCTCGGTGAACGAATTCCTAAATAGGGCCCAAGGATGGATCAACTTGGAGGAAGCATAAGCCTCAGCTGCAGGAACCAGCCAGGTCCCTGATCAGCCCGCTGGAGTGGGAACGGAGGTCGTGACAGCGACCCAGAACGTTACACAGAATAACCAGTTCGGTGGAGGCAAAAGAAAGGGGAACGGCGAGGGCAACCAGCACGGCCCAAAGAAGAATAAGTCCGTAGAAAAATTTAAGCCAGTCTACGCGACTTATACATAGCTCACCCACTCTAGGGAGAACATCTTCCTAGCGAACTCTGCTCGCCTCCCCTGGAAGAAGCCGGAGCCGTTAAAGCACCAGAAGGGGAAGAGAGACACCTCTAAGTTTTTCCATTTCCACAATGACGTTGGCCACAATACTGATGATTGTAGGCATTTGAAAGATGAGATCGAAACTCTCATCAGAGCTGGCCCCTTGGCTCAGTACGCGCGGAATAAGGTTCCAACAAGCCGACCTACTCCGGAAGTCTCGGTCAGTCAGCCCGGGTCTCGGGTCGATCAAGACGTCCCTCCTCCAGTGATAGGAGGAGAGATATCCACAATCTCGGGAGGTCCGCATTTGGCTGATATGAGCAGGGGTGCCCAAAAGAGGTACGTAAACGAACTCAAGGCGCATAATGGAGTAGAGTTTGTCCCGGAGCAGCATCTGCCAAAGCAGTAGCGATTGGAGAGACAACCAATCATTTTTACGGAAGAAGATGCTGGCCATGTTCAGTTCCCTCATAACGACCCCCTGGTCGTCGCAGTGCAGCTCGCTAATCGGAGGGTTAGGAGAGTGCTGATCGATAATGGGAGCTCGGTAAGCCTTCTATTCCGGTCCACGCTGGAGAAGATGGGTTTGACTGTTGCCGAGCTGAAGGCGACCTCCATGATGCTGTATGGTTTTTCAGGAGAAGGAACAGCGGCTATAGGGACGATGGAGCTGGTGATCACCTTAGGAGAGGGACCTCGGACAGTCTCGAAACTCCTCGAGTTCGTGGTTATCGACTGCCCCGCTGCATACAATGCTATTTTGGGCTGACCCACACTTATAGCTTTTGAAGCCATCACCTCCGTTCGCCACCTCGCGCTGAAATTCCCTTCTTCCACGGGAATATGCACGGTGCGTGGCGATCAGCTCACTGCCAGGGAATGCTACAGCATTTCCATGAAGGAAAAATTGAAACCCGGGCAGCTAACGATGGCCATCCAAGGTGGAGGAGAGGAATCTCAGGAACCTTTAACTAATCCTGAGACTGAAAAACCTCAGAGCACCGGGGGGGGGGGGGGGGCGGGGGAAAGTATCATCCTAAGTGAGGATACTGACCCCCGAATAGGCGAGGACAAGTCTGAGCTCTAAGCTATTGAAGAGCTTGAGGAGGTGAACATCGATCCACAAAATCCTTCACGGATGGTCAAGCTCGGGAAAAACCTCTGTGGCAAGAGGAAAGCGGAGCTGATCAAGTTTTTACAGGATAACCTGGATGTGTTTGCATGGTCACACGAGGACATGGTGGGAATCAGTCCAAATGTCATCATGCACACCCTTCATTTGGATAAGAGCGTTCCTGCAAAGTCCCAGAAGCAGAGACGCCTGGGAACAACTCGAGTTGAGGCTTTAGAAGAAGAAGTAGCCCGGCTCAAGAAATGCGGCTTTATCCGTGAAGCCAAGTTTTCGGTTTGGGTCGCCAACCCCGTGATGGTCCCGAAGCCCAACGGGAAATGGCGGACCTGCATCGACTTCTTCGACCTGAATAAAGCCTGCCCCAAAGATTGTTTTCCCTTGCCAAGGATTGATCAATTAGTGGATGTCACGGCGGGGCACGAGCTTATGTCCTTTATGGACGCGTACTCAGGCTATAATCAGATCGCCATGAATTCGGCGGACCAGGAGCACACCAGCTTCATGACCCCGACTAACGTCTATTGTTACAAGGTCATGCCATTCGGGCTGAAGAACACCGGCGCTACATACCAGAGATTAGTGAATAGAATGTTTGCCAACCAGATCAGGAAGAACTGCCGATAACCATGTTTCCGACCTGGAAGAATGCTTCAAGATACTAAGAGAATACGGCATGAGGCTTAACCCTTAGAAGTGCACTTTTGGGGTCGCGTCTGGAAAATTTCTAGGTTTCATTGTCAACACTAGAGGAATCGAGGCGAACCCCGATAAGATCAGGTCATTGCTCGAGCTTCCCTCACCCAGGTCGCGTAAAGACGTCCAAGGCCTGACAGGAAGGGTGGCAGCCCTAAATCGGTTTATTTCAAAATCCACTGACAAGTGCCTGCCATTCTACAACCTGCTCCGAGGAAATAAGAAATTCGAATGGACAGAGGAGTGCGAAAGTGCTTTCCTCGACCTGAAGGCACATCTGGCCGAGTCGCCCGTATTGTCCAAACCAAAGGCAGGAGAGCCCCTTTTTCTCTACCTAGCTGTCACAGAGGATGCAGCTAGTGCCGTATTGGTCCGAGAAGAAAACCGGGTTCAGAAACCGGTCTACTACATCAGCAAGAGACTTCTCAGGGCTGAATCCCGATACCCGTTGATGGAAAAATTGGCGTTCTGTCTTATCACGGCCTCCCGAAAGCTCAGGCCGTATTTCCAATCCCACTCAATACACGTCATGACTGATCAACCTTTAAGGCAGGGTTTGCAAAAACTTGAAGCATCGGGACGCCTGTTAAAGTGGGCTATCGAACTTAGTCAGTTCGAGATTTTTTACACCCCATGAACTGCTATAAAAAGTCAGGCCCGGGCCGATTTTGTGGCAGAGTGCACAGGATTCAGGGAGGATCCTGTGGAAGACTCACCCCAGGTCACCTCGGCCCAGACGTCTTGGAAGATCTTCGTGGACGGCTCATCCAATGAGAACGGCTCAGGGGCTGGGATCATTTTGATATCCCCAGAGGGAATAGATTCCACTCAGCGCTGAGATTCAGATTCAAGGCCTCCAACAACGAGGCCGAATACGAAGCTTTGTTGGCCGGGCTAAGAGTAGCCCAGGAGCTGAAGGCCAGCTCCATTCAGTGCTTCAGCGACTCCCAGCTCGTGGTAAACCAGGTGCTAGGTGAATATCAAGCACGAGGAGCCAAGATGGCTGCTTACCTGGCCAAGGTAAAGGTCGAACTGTCTGCGTTTGGGCGAGGCTCAATCGAGCAGATACCTCGGGAGCAGAACGCTAACGCAGACGCCCTCGCCAAGCTCGCTACCTCTGGGGAGATGGAGATGCTGGGGTTAGTACCGGTGGAATTCCTGGAAAAACCAAGTATAGAAGAGGTCGGGGCGGAGGTCGAGATGATTAACACCAGACCGACCTGGATGACTCCCATCCTCGAGTACCTCACCAAAGGAAAGTTACCCGAAGGACGTAATGACGCACGGTGGGTACTGTACCAGGTTCCAAGGTATGCGATGGTCGATGGAGTGCTGTACCGACGTGGGCATTCCCTACCTCTCCTACGATGTGTTCTGCCAGGCGAAGCAAAGGCCATCCTACAGGAAGTGCACGAAGGTTTTTGCGGGGATCACACTGGGGGGCAAAGCCTGGCCCTAAAAGTCTTAAGGCAAGGGTATTACTGGCCCACTCTGTCAAAGGATTCGATCTCATACATCAAGAAATGTGACAAGTGCCAGCGATTCGCCACAGTTGCCCGTGCTCCCCCAGTCGAGCTGAAGATGATGTCGTCCCCATGGCCGTTTGCGGTATGGGGAATCGACTTGGTTGGCGCCCTCCCTACTGGGAAGGGAGGGGTCCGCTATGCCGTGGTGGCTATCGACTACTTCACGAAGTGGGCTGAGGCTGAACCTTTGGCAACAATAACTTCCAAGAAAGTCCTCAACTTCGTGGTCAAGAGTATTATCTACCGGTTCAGGCTACTGAAGAAAATCGTATCCGACAATGGGACTCAGTTTGACAGTGAACTCTTCACTGAATTTTGTGAAAGGTACGGAATCGTGAAAAGTTTCTCCTCCGTGGCCTATCCTCAGGTGAACGACCAGGTCGAAGCTGTCAATAAGACGCTAAAGGCGAGCCTTAAGAAAAGACTAGACGAAGCCAATGGGGTCTGACCAGAACAGCTCCCCTAGGTTCTGTGGGCATACCAGACCTCGCATCGGACTCCTACGGGTCATACTCCTTTCTCTCTGACTTTTGGGAGTGAGGCAGTCCTCCCTGTTGAGATTAAGGTATCTTCGTATCGAGTCCAGGCATATGACCAGGACCGCAACCACGAACTACTTTGCGCCTCCCTCGACCTGATTGATGAAAGACAAGAAGATTCGCAGCTTCAGCTCGCGCATTACCAGCAAAAAATCACTCGTTATTTCAACTCAAAGGTAAAAAAACACGCCTTTAGCATTGGCGACCTGGTCCTCAGGAGGGTCTTCTTGGCCGGTACGGATCCCAAAGATAGAGTATTGGGACCGAACTGGGAAGGGCCATACCAAATCACCGAGGTCATTAAGGAAGGAACTTACAAATTAGCTCGGATCAATGGAGAAGCAGTCCCACGAACCTGGAATACTATTCATTTGAAGAAATATTATCAGTAGCACCCTTGTAAGGCTTAAAAGCCATTTTCTTTTTTTAAGCAATGAGAATTAAATATTCATTTATTATTGTGTATATTAGTGGGTATAATCTCAAGTAACCACGAAAGACCCTTTCCTAGTTACTTGGGGGGCATATGGTGCCTGGATATAACTAGGTCGCCTTAAAGGCTTAGAAGTTGATTCAAATCGATTGATCGTTGTTTTTCTTAAAAAACACGAGATATTGATTAAGGATTAATGCAAACTAAGCTCTACCTTGGATATAACCAGGTCGGTTTCAAAACTTAGAAGTTGATTCAAATTGATTGATCGGTGTTTTTCTTAAAAAGCACAAGATATTAGTCAAGAATTAGCGCGAACTAAGTTGTCGAATTAACGTCTTGGATATAACCAGGTCCTAAAAGCTTAGAAGTTAATTCAAATTGATTAATCGATGTTTTTCTTAAAAAGCACAAGATATTAGTCAAGAATTAACACGAACTAAGTTTTCAAACTAACGTCCTAGACATAACCAGGTCATAAAACTTAGAAGTTAATTCAAATTGATTAATCGGTGTTTTTCTTAAAAAGCACAAGATATTAGTCAAGAATTAACATGAACTAAATTTTCAAACTAACGTCCTGGACATAACCAGGTCATAAAGCTTAGAAGTTAATTCAAATTGATTAATCGGTGTTTTTCTTAAAAAGCACAAAATATTAGTCAAGAATTAACACGAACTAAGTTTTTCAAAGCAATGACCAAAATGCGTAGAGGCAAAAATTGATAAAACCAATTGTCTCGAGGTGGAAAAACCTCATACAAAAGTTACAAAAAATGATGATAATAATAGTGTGGGTGCGAAAAAGAAAGGCCCTAGGCTCCACTGGGCTGCTCTGTTGAGGTCGCTGTCTCGCCCTCCCACTCGGCTGCTGTGGAGGTCTCCCCGGTCTGAGAGGGCGCCTCTTGCTGAAGACGAGCTTTGAACCCCTCCAGAAAGGGCTCCCAGACTTCCGCTCCCAGGAAGGAAAAATCGCCATCAGGGTTGAAGACCCAGCAGTGGTATAACATGTCCTCCATGGCGGAGCTGGAGGCCGCCTTCTCTTTTTCAAGGGCGGCCTTAGCCTCCTTGGCCTCGGTTTTTGCGATGTCCAGCTCGGCCCGGGCAGTCCTGGCCTCCTTGAGTTTGGCCGTTACAGCGGCTAAGGCGGCCTTGTTAGCCTTGGCCTCTTCCAGCTGGGTGGAACGCGTCCAGCTCAGCCCGCGCGGCCGCCATGGCATCCTGTTCCTGCTTTTGGGCAGTCTTCAGGGCGGCCAAAGTAGTCTGCTGGGCGGCCAAAACAGCCCGATGCTCGTCCCTTATGTCCTCAAGGCGAGCCTTGGACCTGGATATGCTTCAGTAAAGAGCAAAGACACCCTGCAAAGCAAAGAGGCAACTGCCTTAGAAAAGAAAAAAGAAAGAACGATGCATGGTAACCAAAGGGTACAAAGTGTAAAACCAGCTTACTGTTAGAGCCATTCCCAGTGAAGACTCCATCACTGATGGACCCTAAACGGGTATGTTTAAAAATTTATATATCGCAAGCGCACGAATCGTCCATATAGAATAGTGATCGTAAGCAAGGATGTCGAACCCAAAGGAGTTGTCTAAAATCGAAAATGAAACTATTTTAAATCAAAAGTAATAAATTCTAACCTAGTTCCAAAGATTGATGAGTTTTAATAGTATGAACATAAAATGAAATATTGAAAAATAAAGCTTTTTAAGATAATGAAAATAAACCAATAATGAGTTGAAAATAAGTATTAAAAGAAAAGATTATTAAGATACTAGAATCCACAAAATGTAAGTTTAATAATATTTATTAGTATATTGATTCCCAAGTTTTAGTGATAGTTAAAATAATTTAAACTATCATTTTCCAAAAATATTTATAATTTTAAGCACAATTTTCTTATAAAAAGATAGGATTTTTCTTCACTTTTCAAAATTATAATTTCAAAGCATTTAGTGTAAATCAATCTAATGAAATAACAAATAAATCAATGAACATTATTTATAAGGCAAAACATAATATTTTTGTTCTAAGCATGGATGTGTACAATTTAATGACACATCTTACACAAAGAATATTATGTTTATGCACTAATGAAGAACAAAGTGTAAAAATGTTCTAACAATCTAAAATACAAGATATTTAAGATGAAAGAAATATATGAAGAAGAAAAATCCATAGACTTTGTTGCATTACAAGGGAAATCAACATACAACATAAATATTACCTAGTTACAAGTTGCTTCATCATGATCTTAATAATCTTATGAAAAAGATTAGAAGCACATAACTAGAATAGAAATTACAAAATAAATGACATACATACTTGCAAAATGCTCTTGAAAAACCCAAATGGAAGAGAGAATGGTAGAGAGAAAATGAGAGAAAAAGATGGTAACCAAAAAATTAAGCACCCCAAAAATGGTCTTGAAAGTCCATATTTATAGCCAAAGTGAGTTTATTAAAATAATCAATTTAAATTAATTAAATTGATTAGATTAATTAAATAAAATAAATATGGTATGTAGAGGTAAATTATAGGGTGTAATGATGATGTTGTGGTGAAAATGTGTAGGAAAAAGGGTAAAAAGTTGGCATTTTTGTCATAGGGGACAAAGGGACAAAATGCATTTTTGTTGGGCTCAATAAGGGAAATGGCAGCAATGTGGTGGTTGGGTGTTGGAGGGGGGGCCACGGGTTGGGCCTAGAGTGGGCCTCACGTGGTTGGGCTTTTGGAGAAACACCATTTTTCTTGTTACTTTCTTTCAAAATTACCATCTTTCCTTTGATTTTCTTGCTTTTCAAGGGCAATAATTTTCCTACACAATAAATTATAAACTAAATTAAAATTAAATATTTTCATTAATAAAATATATCATATAACTCCCATGAAAACATTAATTAAAATTTAATTTACATAACATTTAATTTCAATAAAATCATATTTTTAGCATTCAAACTAACAATACTAATTTTAAATAATTAAACTACAACATATTATAATAACATATCTATAAAAACATATAAAAATCTAGAAAACTACAATAAGACTAATAAATTAAAAATTACATAAAAACTTAATAAGTTAATTAAAAACTCATGAACTAAGCAACAATTAGCATGTAAAACATGGTAAAATAACTCTATTTTGTAGAGTTATCACACCCCCAAACTTAAAGTTTTGCTAGTCCTCAAACAAAAGAAAAATTAAAATACACATATATATATTTTTTTTATTGGTGATATAAAAATGATTTTCTCAAAAATTGCACAATGAAAATAACTCTCAGAAATTATTATGAATAAAAGTTAAGCTTATATAATTAATTAAATTGTCAATTTTGCTTTTAGAAAATATGTTTTTATTAAAATTATTTTTCACTTAAACTTATAGGAAATAAGAGTTTTTATGAAAAATGTAATTTTTGTTACAAGCAAAATTGACCCTATAATTAAAAACAAAGCTTAAAAATTATTCATATTTTTAAGAGAATTAATTTCAAACTCAATCAGAATTTTTATCATTGAAAATGAAAAATATCACCAAATTTTTTTTTTTGTAAATAATTTTTTTAATTTTTTTTTTAATTTTTATGAAAATGAACAAATAAAAAAAAATTAACAAAACCACAACATATAAATAAATAAAAAAAAAATTCAAACAAACATTTTTTTTTCTTTTCAAACAAGCATACATAAAATAAAACACAAAACATTAAAAACAATGCAAAGCAAACATAAATAAACACACAAAACAAACACAATAAAACTCGATACCCCCAAACTTAATTTAAGCATTGTCCTCAATGTGTCAAAATATAAATATAAATTAAAATTGACAAGAGTGTAAAGTTTAGAATGGTCGTACCTCGATATTGTGCATTGCGAAGATAGAACAGGATACAACTAACAAAAATTAAATCGCACATAAAACAACAATACAAATAAAACACAAGTTATCAAGATCACACAGGAATCAAAGAGCATGGTAAACAGGGTCCTCAAGGAGTATCTCATCCACTTCATCAGTTTTTAATTCCAAAAATGGTTTTAATTTTTGTCCATTAACTTTAAATATATCACCATTTTTAGGATTTTCAATTTCAATAGCTCCATGTGAAAAAACAATACGAACAATGTAAGGACCAGACCACCTAGAGCGTAACTTTCCCGGGAATAAATGCAAACGAGAGTTGTATAAAAGGACTTTCTGACCTGGATAAAAATCTTTTCTCAAAATATTTTTATCATGGTAAAATTTCATGCGATCCTTATACTTTTTTGAATAGTCATATGCATCATTCCTAATTTCGTCTAGTTCATTGAGTTGAAGCTTTCGTTTCTCACCTGCTTTGTCTAAAGAAAAATTTAACTGCTTAATTGCCCAGAAGGCTCTATGTTCTAACTCAACAGGTAAATGGCACGCCTTCCCATACACAAGTCTGTAGGGTGACATGCCAATGGGCGTTTTGTACGCGGTACGATACGCCCATAATGCATCAATGAGTCTTAAGGACCAATCTTTCCTAGTTGGATTCACAGTTTTTTCTAAAATGTGCTTAACTTCCCTATTAGACACTTCAACTTGACCACTAGTTTGTGGGTGATATGGTGTTGAGACTTTATGTGTAATGCCATATTGTTTCATCAAATGTTCAAATGGCTTATTACAAAAGTGAGTACCGTTATCACTAATTATAGCACGTGGTGAACCAAAACGGGAAAATATATTTTCTTTCAAAAAACGAAGCACAACTTTGTGGTCATTAGTGTGGCATGCAATAGCTTCAACCCATTTAGATACATAATCGACTCCAACAAGAATATAAAGATTACCAAAAGAGTTAGGAAATGGTCCCATAAAATCAATGCCCCAAACATCAAATATGTCAATAATAAGAATAGGATTTAAAGGCATCATGTTTCTTTTAGTTAAACTTCCTAACTTTTGGCAACGTTCACAAGCTTTACAATAAACATATGTATCATGAAAGATAGTAGGCCAATAAAAACCACATTGTAAAACTTTAGCAGCTGTTTTCTTACCACTAAAATGTCCTCCACATGCATGATCATGACAAAAAGATATGATTTTAGACTGATCACAGTTTGGAATGCATCTTCTAATTATTTGATCAGGGCAGTATTTAAACAAGTAAGGATCATCCCAAATAAAGTTTTTCACCTCAGAATAAAATTTAGATTTATCATGCTTAGACCAATGAGATGGTATTTCTTTAGTGACCAAATAATTAACAATATCAGCATACCAAGGTAATGAAGAAATATGCATTAATTGTTCATCAGGAAAAGTTTCAGTGATAGGAGTGGAATCATGTATAGTTTCAACAACTAGTCTAGATAAATGATCAGCAACAACATTTTCAGATCCTTTTTTATCACGTATTTCTAAGTCGAATTCTTGTAAAAGCAGGATCCAACGGATCAAACGAGACTTAGCATCTTTTTTCGATAAGAGATATTTTAATGCAGCATGATCAGAATAGACAATAATTTTAGATCCTAACAAATAAGATCTAAATTTCTCCAATGCAAAAACAACAGCAAGCAATTCTTTTTCGGTTGTGGAGTAATTTAATTGAGCATCATTTAAAGTTTTGCTAGCATAGTAAATTACATGAGGTATTTTTTCAAGTCTTTGTCCTAAGACAGCACCTATAGCATAATCAGAAGCATCACACATTATTTCAAAAGGTATTTTCCAATCAGGAGGTCGAATAATGGGTGCAGTAGTCAACAAATTTTTTAATTTTTCAAAGGCAACATGGCAATTACTATCAAAGACAAAAGCATTTTCTTTTCCAAGTAAATGGCATAAAGGCCGAGAAATTTTGCTAAAGTCTTTTATAAATCTTCTATAAAAACCGGCATGGCCTAAGAATGATCTAATTTCTTTCACAGTTTTAGGTGGGGGAAGTTTTGAAATAAGGTCAACTTTAGCTTTATCAACTTCTATTCCATCAGATGAGATTACATGACCTAAAACAATTCCTTTTTTAACCATAAAATGACATTTTTCCCAGTTAAGCACAAGGTTTTTCTCTTTGCAACGAATTAAAACAAGTGAAAGATGGTGCAAACATTCATCAAAAGAGGAACCAAACATAGAAAAATCATCCATAAATACTTCAAGAAATCTTTCAACCATGTCAGAAAAAATCGAAATCATACATCTTTGAAAAGTCGCAGGTGCATTACATAATCCAAAGGGCATGCGACGATATGCAAAAGTTCCAAAAGGGCATGTAAAAGTAGTCTTTTCTTGATCTTCTGGGGCGATGGGGATTTGGTTATACCCCGAATACCCATCAAGAAAACAATAATATGCATGGCCAGCTAATCGTTCAAGCATTTGATCAATAAAAGGCAATGGAAAATGGTCTTTTCTAGTAACATTATTCAACTTTCTATAATCTATGCACACTCTCCACCCTGTTTGTACTCTAGTAGGGATTAATTCATTTTTCTCATTTTCAACAACTGTGATCCCAGGCTTCTTAGGCACAACTTGAACTGGACTAACCCATTGACTATCAGAAATAGGGTAAATGATACCTACGTCTAACAATTTTATGACCTCTTCTCTAACTACTTCTTTCATATTTGGATTTAATCTTCTTTGACATTCCCGAGAGGTTTTAGCATTCTCTTCTAGATGGATTCTATGCATACATATGGATGGGCTAATTCCTTTAATGTCTCCAATGGTCCAACCTATGGCTTCTTTATGTTTTCTAAGGACATCTAACAATTTACCTTCTTGTTCTTTATCTAAAGCGGATGCTATGATAACAGGTAAGGTTTCAGACTCTCCTAGAAAAGCATATTTTAAATTTTCTGGCAAAGGTTTAAGGTCTAACTTTGGAGACTCAGAAATTGATTGAACATGACCTAAGGGTGAAAAAGGTTCAACTTTGGTTTCATTTAAGGGTATAGGCTCTACCAAAGAGTTCACATCATCATTAGAGTCATCAACATGCAAGTTCATACCAAAGTATTTTTCACAAAAATCAAATAAGTCATTTCCATCATTTTCACAAATACTATCTATCATGTTAACTTCATGCACTTCTTCACACTCAACAGATTTAACCACATTAAAAACATTCAATTCAACAGTCATATTTCCAAAAGATAATTTCAAAACACCATTACGACAATTTATGATTGCATTAGATGTAGCTAAGAATGGTCTACCTAAAATGATAGGAATTTGAGCATGCATATTTTCCACAGGTTGAGTATCAAGAACAATGAAGTCAACAGGAAAATAAAATTTATCAACTTTTATCAAAACATCCTCTATAATGCCTCTAGGAATTTTTACAGAACGATCGGCTAATTGAAGAGTTATAGAGGTAGGTTTTAGCTCACCAAGACCAAGTTGCTTATAAACAGAATAAGGCAATAAATTTACACTAGCACCCAAATCAAGTAAAGCTTTGTTAATAAAATGATCACCAATAATGCATGAAATTGTGGGACACCGAGGATCTTTATATTTAACAAGACTCTTATATTGAATAATGGAACTAGCTTGTTCAGTTAAAAACGCCTTTTTAGGAACATTAGTGTTTCTTTTAACAGTACAAAGATCCTTTAAAAATTTAGAGTAGGCAGGAATTTGTTTAATGGCATCTAAGAAAGGGATATTGATACTAACTTGTTTAAAAACTTCTAAGATATCATTATATTGGCTGCCTTTTTTAATTGGAAGTAATCTTTGTGAGAATGGGGCTTTTGGAATGAAAGGATGGATTGGAGTTTCTTTGTTTGATGAGTCATTGAGATTAGAACTAGGAGGCTGACTCTTTTCTTTTTCTTTTTCATTTTCAACCTCGGGTATGTAATCGGGTTTGACAATTTTCTTTCCAGACCTAAGAGTTGAAATTGATTTGACTTCTCCATTATGACTAGACTTTCCTATCTCATATTGACCTTTTGGATTAGGGATAGGTTGACTAGGGAATGTTCCTTTTTCTCTATCAGCTAAAGCAGTGGCGAGTTGTCCTACTTGTGTCTCGAGTTTGGTAATAGATTGAGATTGATTTTGTAGGATTTGTTGGGTGGATTGCATAAATTGTTGTAAAGTATCTTCTAAGGAAGGTTTTCTTTGTTGCGGATATGGTTGATTTTGTGGGGCATGAGCTTGGTTTTGTGTGTTGTATTGGTGCCCTTGATTCATTTGGGGTTGGTTTTGTCTCCATGAAAAGTTCGGATGGTTTCTCCAATTTGGATTGTAGGTGGACGAAAATGGGCTATCATTTGGTTTCCCATAAGTATGAAGTGCATTGGCCTCCTCAGAAAAGGCTTCTTGGTAGGAAGGGCATGATTGGGCATTATGGCAAGGACTAGAACATATAGAACAAACATCTTTTCTAGGTTGAATTGGAGAGTTTATAGTTTGGCTTATGGCTAAAGCTTCTACTTTTCTCGCTAATTTATCTAAGGATGTTCTTAAGTCTAATTCTTCTTTTACTTCATACCTTCCTCCTCTTTTTGGTGAATTAGTTGACCTAGACCTAGGATCAAAATAATTCCATTGTTGTGAATTGACAGATAAATCTTCAAGGGCGTCCCACGCCTCTTGTCCTTGAAATTTTAAAAATTTTCCAGTATGCATAGATTGAATCATTTGACGATTAGAGGGAGTCAAACCATCATAAAAATATTTTACAAGTCTCCATTTTTCAAAACCATGATGAGGACATTTTAATAATAAATCTTTAAATCTTTCCCAACATTCATAAAACTCTTCATTATCTTTTTGAAAAAACTCGGAGATTTCTCTCCTTAGACTATTAGTTTTAGACATAGGAAAAAATTTCAGTAAGAATTTATTATAAAGTTGATCCCATGTAGTTATAGACCCCGTGGGAAGGGAATTTAACCAGGCTTTTGATTTGTCTTTTAATGAAAAAGGGAACAATCTTAGTTTGACCGACTCATCAGAAAAATTTTGAAATTTAAATGTTGAGCAAATTTCTAAGAAATCTTTGACATGCATGTAAGGATCCTCTCTATCTAACCCATAAAAAGATGGCAATAATTGAATGATTGCGGGTTTAAGCTCAAAATGAGTAGCAGAAGTAGTAGGTAAAACAATGCATGAAGGAGCATTAGATGAAATAGGTGCAAAATATTCAAGCAAAGTTTTTTCAGGCACAACATTTTCATCAACAATATTAGCAATAGGTTCCATGATGCTCAAATTTTTACTAACACTTTCAATTTCAAACAAAGATAAACGTCTTTTTACTAATCGTTTTTTAGAGTTACGTTCCCAATGATGCATACAATTTTTCACAAACAAGGCAACAAGGATAATCTCAAACAAACAATTTTCTGATGTGGAAGATCAGTTAAAACCGCAACCACAGAGCATACTTAGAATTTTTAGAGATTTCACAACAATATAATTCTTATGGTTTACTTGTCCCCAGGCCTATTTGATTCCACTTACTCGCGCACTACTAACAACTCCCCGAGGTTAATTAGTAGAGGCGGATGGGAATTTTGGTCAAATTTCCTTTAAGCAAGAATTGCTTATGGTGAAATGACAAGATTTAGGTTTTTTTTTTTTTTTTTCAAGTATTTTTCACAATATTACGCTAAAATATTAAAGAAGACAAAGAAAAATAAGGCAAAAATTAAATAAGACTAAAATTTAAGCAAGAGTAGGGAGGCATAGCATGCCATCAACCATAACAAAATTAAGGTAAAAACTAGGAGGCACAAGTGTCATCAACTTAAACATAAGATAGAGGACTAGGAGGCAAAAATTGCCATCAACTAGCTAGGAGGCAAAATTGCCATCAACTAGTAATTTGCGGAAATTAAATAAAATAAAAATTACAACAATATAAATAAAGAAAATTACAACAAATGTCAAGAGGCACAAGTGCCATCAATTAACAAAGATATAAAAGAAATAAAATTACAACAAAATTATAACAAAATTAGGAGGCACAAGTGCCATCGACTATAAAAATTAAAAGGATAGATAGGAGGCACAAGTGCCGTCAACTAAAAAAAAAAAAACAATAAATATAAATATAAGTATATATTTTTTTTTATGGGTGGTTGAACCGTCCCAAATTTCTTTTTATCTTTTTTTTTTTTAGATTTTATAGATATATATTTTTTTGTTTTTTTTTTTAAGTGTAAAAAAAATTAAAATAACTAGTAGAAGAATTCACTAACATTGAGATAAATTCGTTTCTTTTCTCTTGCAACTCCCCGGCAACGGCGCCAAAAACTTGATGGACCCTAAACGGGTATGTTTAAAAATTTATATATCGCAAGCGCACGAATCGTCCATATAGAATAGTGATCGTAAGCAAGGATGTCGAACCCAAAGGAGTTGTCTAAAATCGAAAATGAAACTATTTTAAATCAAAAGTAATAAATTCTAACCTAGTTCCAAAGATTGATGAGTTTTAATAGTATGAACATAAAATGAAATATTGAAAAATAAAGCTTTTTAAGATAATGAAAATAAACCAATAATGAGTTGAAAATAAGTATTAAAAGAAAAGATTATTAAGATACTAGAATCCACAAAATGTAAGTTTAATAATATTTATTAGTATATTGATTCCCAAGTTTTAGTGATAGTTAAAATAATTTAAACTATCATTTTCCAAAAATATTTATAATTTTAAGCACAATTTTCTTATAAAAAGATAGGATTTTTCTTCACTTTTCAAAATTATAATTTCAAAGCATTTAGTGTAAATCAATCTAATGAAATAACAAATAAATCAATGAACATTATTTATAAGGCAAAACATAATATTTTTGTTCTAAGCATGGATGTGTACAATTTAATGACACATCTTACACAAAGAATATTATGTTTATGCACTAATGAAGAACAAAGTGTAAAAATGTTCTAACAATCTAAAATACAAGATATTTAAGATGAAAGAAATATATGAAGAAGAAAAATCCATAGACTTTGTTGCATTACAAGGGAAATCAACATACAACATAAATATTACCTAGTTACAAGTTGCTTCATCATGATCTTAATAATCTTATGAAAAAGATTAGAAGCACATAACTAGAATAGAAATTACAAAATAAATGACATACATACTTGCAAAATGCTCTTGAAAAACCCAAATGGAAGAGAGAATGGTAGAGAGAAAATGAGAGAAAAAGATGGTAACCAAAAAATTAAGCACCCCAAAAATGGTCTTGAAAGTCCATATTTATAGCCAAAGTGAGTTTATTAAAATAATCAATTTAAATTAATTAAATTGATTAGATTAATTAAATAAAATAAATATGGTATGTAGAGGTAAATTATAGGGTGTAATGATGATGTTGTGGTGAAAATGTGTAGGAAAAAGGGTAAAAAGTTGGCATTTTTGTCATAGGGGACAAAGGGACAAAATGCATTTTTGTTGGGCTCAATAAGGGAAATGGCAGCAATGTGGTGGTTGGGTGTTGGAGGGGGGGCCACGGGTTGGGCCTAGAGTGGGCCTCACGTGGTTGGGCTTTTGGAGAAACACCATTTTTCTTGTTACTTTCTTTCAAAATTACCATCTTTCCTTTGATTTTCTTGCTTTTCAAGGGCAATAATTTTCCTACACAATAAATTATAAACTAAATTAAAATTAAATATTTTCATTAATAAAATATATCATATAACTCCCATGAAAACATTAATTAAAATTTAATTTACATAACATTTAATTTCAATAAAATCATATTTTTAGCATTCAAACTAACAATACTAATTTTAAATAATTAAACTACAACATATTATAATAACATATCTATAAAAACATATAAAAATCTAGAAAACTACAATAAGACTAATAAATTAAAAATTACATAAAAACTTAATAAGTTAATTAAAAACTCATGAACTAAGCAACAATTAGCATGTAAAACATGGTAAAATAACTCTATTTTGTAGAGTTATCAATCACGCTCTTCGGGCTCCTTGTTTCGATCGCCCGCAGGTCCTTTTCGGTGGTGCCATAGTAGTGGTCGACGGTGTAGGTCGCCGTCTCGTATCATTTCTTTTAATTGGTCATTTTGGAAGTCAGAGACCAAATAATTTGTTATTTAGATTTAGGGAATAGAAAGTAAAATTCATGACAATAAGTAGCACTCAATGAGTGACAATGAAACAAGTAGAAGAAAAGTAGCAAGAAGGGTTTATGATTAGAGAAAAGGCTTTATCCTCGTTTGAAATATAACTTTGATAAAAGAATATAAACATTTTTTTATGTGACGACTGCTTTAAAAAAATTCAGAGAGAATTGTCAAAAGTACAACATAATTTTGTTCTCTGCTTAATTCAAAAGAAGTATCTTGTACAAAAAACTATCTCCTATCTTCATGATGAGGCACACTCAATTTAATTTTACTTTCCTAAGTATATTGCTGATCATGATCTATGTCAAGAATTTTACTTTGTTTGGTTTATGAAAATACCAAAACAGAATGCAGACCAAGAACTTGGGACAAGTAGTTTATGAAATATTCATAAAAAAAAGGTTCAAATTAAATAAAAGTCTAGTTTATTTCATTGATGAAATGCTCTGTTTCTGAACACCAATGACTATTGGTGTGTTATGTTATTTTTTTCTTTTGCTGGAAAAATTTGATAGAATATGAAATAATAGGATGGTCCGAAACTAAGAGAGATGATTTCTTAATGAAAGAAGTAATTGTTATTATTTAATTATATGCATATTCAAAATGAGAAAAGAAAAGAGATCTATTTATAAAGCTAACTATAAAAAAAGTTATTCAAATAATCTTAGAATTCAACAAAACAAATTATCTCTTAGGTGTCCTTTTTCATTTCCCTTTATACCATATTTTTGCCATTTTTAAGGTTGATTGCTATGCTTTTGTTCGGCTCTTCATGATTTTTTTTAATGAAATTTGTTTTAGGTTATCTACGTTTGTGTGCATTTAACTGTCTAAATACAATAGTTTATTATTCATGTAAAAAGTGCAATTAACTATAACCAAAATTGTGGTGATGATATATATTTGATAAATTGTAGTGAAAATCAACACACCATAAACCAGAAAACACACCATAAACCAGAAAACAATTGATCAATAATCAATCTTAAAGACAAAACTGGTTTAATCAAGGAATCAAATCAAAACATAAATGAAACATAAAGAGGAACACAAACACAAACACATACGTGGTTCGAATGAGTGTTGCCTAGACACCACTCTACTCCACGACCAAAACCAGCCCCAAGGGCTTGACAATCTCTTTATTGATTCTAAGTTTCAATCTGTAAAAAGACAGTGGTTGTCAAATATGATATGTCATATATTGAATTGAGGCAGAAAGGAGCATAGACTTGTTAGTATAAGGTTATCAATATTGAGTGTTGTTTTGGTTTGGTCATAGTATCTAATTCTGGTAGAGGAGCATGAAAAAGAGATATTTTTTGTTGTGCCAAGTATATCAGGAAGAACACCACAAAACGGAAGCTTTAATCAAGATACAAATTTAAAGACCAAAAAAATTGATCAAACAAATAACAATAAAACAAAGAATAATAAAATAACAGGAAACAACACACCAGAATTTACTTGGTTCGAACTAGAGCAAAATTGCTACTAGTCTACATCCAAGGGGCAGCCACTATTATTGATTCTTTCTTATACAATTCTCTTTACAACCTTTACAACACTCTTGTCTCTGTTCCTCTCAAGGTGTTACAATTTTAGAGAATAAAACTTGTTCTTTTTCACGACCAATGAAAAAACTAAAGTAATACAAACTTATATAGCAAAGTATTACAAGTAAAGAAATAGAATAAACAAACTTAACAGAAACAGTTAGAAGTTAGTTGGCTGGACCAATATAACAAATTTCCACCTGGGTTCAGAAACTAAACTTGAACTAGTGACTGCCCAAATAGACCCGTAGGGCCTATCCATCTTGTAATTGAATGAGATCCAAGCAGTGATAAAACTTTGACTTTCAATGCTTAAATATAAATATAACTATATCTATATGAAGTTGTAGAATCATGAGGTTTAACTTAATATGTTTGATTAGTGGTGCACATAAATATCATGCTCAAATAAGGCCTCACCAAAATTGGAGCTGCTAAAACTTCTTTATAAGCTATTTTTGCACTGTCCATTATGTGTTTGATGAAATACCTCTCTGAAATTTATGCAGACCATCAAAAATATTTTATAATATCTTCACTTTTGTTTCTAGCAAGAAATAAAAGATTTGGTATGAATTTATATTCGACAAGGTTGTAGAAAAAGCAAATTACCTTTTCTTATGTTTAATTTTATCTTTATGACATCCCCCTTATTCAGATTAAGTGTCTTTTTTTTTATCATTTTGGATCTTCATATAAGGTATTCATGTGATTTGAGCTATACCTTGGTCTAAATGGCCTCGTAATTTTGTTTGTAGTTATTTATAGACATGCTGTCTTTGGTTTACAATTATGCTCTGACAATTGATTGTTTTGTTTGTGGATTGATAGTCATGCCAGGTTGATCTAGTGAAGGATGGGGGACATGCATATTTCATAAGGTGCATGTTTGCCAGTGGAATTTTCTCTTTGTTCATCTCTTAGCTTATTGTTTTAAGTTGCATGTTTTGTTACTTCAATCGTTGTTTTGCATGGTAGTACATCTTGTTATACCTTGCTGTTTCGTCAAGTTTTGGAGTTATTACAAATTTAATTTAAACTTTATATGCTTACAAGTGGAAACTAGCTTAAGTCTTATGTTCTTAATAATAAAAGGACTTTTTTTTTACAATGTGCAGGTATATTGAGATGATTTCTTTGGAGCAATTCTTGACAACATTTGTAGTTGAGGCCTTTAGAATGGAAGAATGTATTTCATTAATTTTTGTATGCATTTCTTGTTTTGTATTTAGTGATAAAGGAATTTGAATTGGGCATAAATTATGTTGTAATATGATTTCTTATGCCTAGACTAGTAGACTAAATATTGTAATTACATTTGAGTAATTAATAAAAATCTATTTATGTTATCTTATTTGGCTTCAACTTTCATATTTGTTTTCCTAGTTTTGTGTAAGTAAAAAAAGATTATGTTTCTCTAAGCTAATATAACACATGTGTTATACTAAAGGGTAGTATAACACAAAAAAAGTGTTATACTAAAGTGTAGTATAACACAAAAAAAGTGTTATACTAAAGTGTAGTATAACATAAAAAAAGTGTTATACTAAAGTGTAGTATAACACAAAAAAAGTGTTATATAATCGACTATAAATAACATAATTAAACACTTATCTATATATTAAAATAACATAGAAATTGTGTTATCGTTGACAGTACAATAACACATCTATATAACACTAATAAAGTGTTATGTAAAGTACCCTGACCTACGATAACATAGTCGGTCTTAACACATCAGAAAGTGTTATCGTATGTTTTGATAACACATTTTCGGTGTTATTAAAAGAATTTTTTCTTGTAGTGCCAAATCGACAGGATGTGTCGCTTGCTGGAGGCTAGCCAGCAGAGATCCGACGAAGCTAGACCAGGCCTGAATATGAGATCATCGAATTACGAAAAACCAATGAAGCTACACGCAGGGCCCAAGACAAAGAGAATCTCGACCTTGATAGGACTGGAGCTCCAATTGTCCAGATTGACTCCCCTGTGAGAAGCACGCAACACGTCAGGGAAGGGTCCCAAGGCCCTCTTCCATCTTCTCCAACTCGTCTTCATCAAGGGGCTGAGGAACAGCAGGCGGTTCGCTGCAAAGCACCTACGCGAGCCGGTGCAGAGCCTACAAGAACAACCCAACCAATCGCCGAGGATGGGCCCCAGCAGACCCAACAACGGGCCACGCAAGGTGCACTAGCCGAGGATCGTGCCCCCTCCATCTAGTTCTTAGACAGTTGGAAAGAAGAGATGTTGCGAGAAGTGATGCAGAAGTTCTCAGATGGGAGGTCTGCTCACGCTACTGAACACATGGACTTGGTTTCAAGAACCACTGAGAGGTCGCCTTTTGAAGAGTGGATACGGAACGAGCCCAAACCATGGGACTTCGTAATCCCTCCAATTCCCGCATTTAATGGAAAAGGAGACCCGCTCAACCACCTATTCCAATTCCAACAGAAGATGGCCTTGGAAACCAACAATGAAGCCATACAATGCAAAGTTTTCTCCAAAACTTTTTCTAGGCCAGCCCTGCTATGGTTTAGGCCGTTGAAACCTAGTTCTGTCAACAGTTTCGATGATCTTCACAGAGCCTTTCTCCAACAGTATAATGCTAACTACGAAGCACCAAGAACGATGGAAAATCTCTACCAAATCGAGAAAGGCAAAAATGAACACCCAAAGTCATTCCTACAATGTGTCATCGACCTCGTACATCAGATCCACAATGTCGAACCAGTCAGCGCAGCTAACCTCTTCGTCAAAAGCCTACAGGTGGGATCTCTCTTACACGAAAACCTCACCATGACACCACCATATGACATGGCCGAAATCTAGATCCACACCGAGGGCCTCTTTAGGGTGCTAGAATTTCGAGAGCGTGTGCAAAAGAAGTCCGCACTTATCTCCACTCCACCAGCAAATAACCCTCCTCCCCCACGTGCAAGGGACGACAAGAGGAAGAGACATGAAACATATCACATGAAAGGAGGAAAAAGGCCAAAATCAAATCGAGATCTACCACGATGCCCCTCTTTCGAATACACCATCCCTTAGGAGGTCATTTATGAATAAAACAATGACAGGCCCATCTGGCATGAACCGTACAAAATTACCACTCCCTTTGAAAGAAGAGATAAAAACAGATTCTTCCCTTCCACAAGGATCATGGCCATACAATGTCCGAGTGCCACATCCTTCACAATTAGATCCAGGCCCTCATGAGAAGTGGACGATTAACCCAGTACATTAAAGGGACAAGTAGACCCAGTGTCTCACAGCCCAATACCACCAGTAGCAGACTCCCTAAATATGGCCACCACGAGCTCACAAGAGCCTCTCAAACAAATCCCCATGATACATGGGATCGTGGAGCTCACCGAGGAACAAGAACAGGCATCCAAAATTCATAGGAGAATGGAAGAAAGGGTGAAGCGATACAGATCATTAGGCCACACAGTTAACCTTGTCACTTCAGAGTACATATGCTATCTAGCCTCTGTAATCACCTTCACAGAAGATGACTTGCGGGGGGAGTGCACCTACCCCATGACGACCCTTTAGTCATTTCGTTATAGGTCGACCATTGCCAGCTAGGAAGAGTTTTGGTCAATGGGGGCAGCGGTGTTGATATTCTCTTCTGGGAAGCCTTTCAGAAGATGGGACTCGAAGAAAGTCAGATCAGGCCCTTTGTTGCACCAATCTTGGGATTTAACAGCCAAAGGGTATACCCGAAAGGCGCCGTTAGATTAAACGTGGTCGCCGCAGAAGCCACCTTGCCAGTGGACTTTCTCATCGTGGACTCCGTCATAAGCTACAACGCCATCATGGGAAGGAGTTGGATCCACAGAATGCAGGGAGTGGTCTCAACTTTGCATCAAGTTATGCAGTGCCACTCACTCAATGGCTGCTATACAATCGACAAAAAAAGGGTTTCAGAAGCAGGCCAAGAAATGCTTCCTTACCCTGAAAGAGACAAACGATTCTGGAACCTCCTCTCCTGACGACAACCCCACCAAATAGCAATCAAAGAACGACTTACCGGCATGTCTCAAAAGCATAGATGTAGAGGAAGATTGCGAAAAGCCCCAGACCACCCTTGATGATCTGGAGGAAATATGTATAGATGATGATGATGATGACCCATCCAAAATAGTGCTGGTAAGTACCAAGCTTCATGAGGAAGAAAAGCAGACCCTAATCCAGTTCCTAAAATCTAGAGTTGGGACCTTCGCCTGGTCTCCACATGATATACTAGGAATAGACCCTTCTATCATGAATCACAGCCTCAACATATCAAATAGCTTCCCGCCCGTCAAACAGAGGCTGAGGAGGTTTGCTCCCAAAGTCAACCAGGCCATACAAGAAAAGGTACAACAACTTTTGAGCATAGGAGCAATCGACTACACCAAGTTGGCTAGCCAACCCTGTAGTGGTCCCAAAGAAAAACGGAAAAAATAGAGTATGCATAGATTACAACAACTTAAACAAAGCATGTCTTAAGGATAGCTACCCTTTACTGAAAATTGATCAGATGATAGATGCCACGGCCGGGTTCGAAAGAATGAGCTTCCTTGATGCCTACTCAGGATACAATCAGATCCTAATGAAGGCAGAAGACCGAATCCACACGGCCTACATCACAAAGTGCGGTCTATACTGCTACAAAGTTATGCCCTTCAGACTAAAAAATGCAGGGGCAACGTACCAGAGTCTGATGCACAAACTTTTTTCCTCATTACTTGGGAGGAACATGGAGGTATATATCGATTACATGGTCGTCAAGTCTAGACAAGGTGTTATACATGTGGAAGATCTAACTGAATGCTTCAACATCCTCGACGCCAATAAAATGAAATTGAATCCAACCAAGTGTGCTTTTGGAGTGTCCTCTGACCAGTCCTTAGGATATGTGGTCAGCCAGAGAGGCATCGATGCCAATCCAACCCAAATTGCCTCGCTTTTAGAGGTCAAGGAACCTAGAACCATTCGAGACATCCAGGCTCTGACAGGCGAAGTCGTAGCGCTAAGCCGGTTTATATCCCGCATGTCCGATCGTTGCCAGCCTTTCTTCCAATGCATCAAGAAATCTACCAACACCACCTGGGGGACAGATCAAAATAAAGCACTCGAAGAATTGAAAGCCTATCTGAGCTCTCCTCCCATACTGAGCTCTCCTATCCCCAATGAAGATCTCTTCCTATACCTGTCTGTTTCGCACTTTGCCGTGAGTTCTGTGCTCTTTTGGGAAGACGCAAGCCGACAGAAACCAGTGTTCTACTGCAGTAAGATGCTACTAGACGCTGAAATGCGCTACAACATGATGGAAAAATTGGCACTCCCACTAATTACGGTGAAGAAGAAGCTACGACACTATTTTGAAACCCATACCATCATTGTATATACGGACTACCCACTGAAGCAGGTCTTGAACAAACTCGATCTCTCAGGTAGATTATTCAAATGGGCGACTGGACTCGGGACATATGATATACGGTTCTCGCCGTGAAAATCAAAGAAAGGCCAAGTACTAGCTAATTTCCTAGTTGAGATACAATCTTTTACCCCAGATACCTTACCTGAACTGTTGGAATTAAAAGCTGAATGGACGTGGACGATGCATATAGACGGAGCCTCCAATTCTCAAGGACCTATAATCAGCATCGTATTGGAGGCACCCTCCGGACTAAAAATTGAGGAAGCCATACTGTTGGGGAAACTTGCCACAAATAACGAGGCCGAGTATGAGGCTCTGATTTACAGCTTAGAATTAGCACGAGACATGGGCATCAGACGGTTGAAAGTCAGAGGAGATTCAAAACTAATGATAGAGCAAGTGATCAGAAATTTTGACACCAAGGCACCCCACCTGACCAACCTATTGGAAAAAGTATCTTAATTGAAGTCACAATTCCATCAGTTTGAGCTCGTACAAGTGTCGAGGGAACAAAATCAGAAGGTCGATACCCCCGCCAAACTAGCCTCTGGAGGAGAGTGTTCTCGGCACTCCGCCATTTCCGCAAGCCACTCACCAAGAGCTTTGGAAGTTTTCTCATCCTCATCAGAACTAGAGTGTTGGATGGATCCAATCATCCGCTACTTGACCAAGTCTGAACTGCCAGCCCATGCAAAATACGCGAAGCTTCTGTGCCTTTGAGCTCAACACTACTCCATCATCCATGGAACGTTGTATCGCAGATCCTTTAATGGCCCCTATATTCGATGTTTACGCCCATTAGAAGCTCAAAAATTATTAGAGGAGATCCACGAAAGAGCGTGTGGGAACCGCACAGGGGGACGAAGCTTGGTGCACAAAGCACTCACAGCAGGGTACTACTGGCCATGCATGATGACAGAAGCACGCGACTATGCAAAGAAGTGTGACAAATGCCAGCTATTTGCACCCACCATCCATTAGCCCGCTCAAGTTCTACACTCCACCATCGCACCCTGGCCTTTTGCAAAGTGGGGGATGGACGTAGTAGGGGAACTGCCCAGAAATGCTGGAGGAAAGAGGTACGCTTTATTAGCCACCGATTACTTCACTAAATGGGTCGTAGCAGAGGCATACGTCACGGTCAACAAAACAGACACCATGAGCTTCATATGGAAGCACATCATCTGCCAATTTGGGATACCATGGGAAATAGTCGTTGACAATGGAACCCCGTTCCAAAATGCCAAAGTATAGGAGTTGTGTGACACATACAAGATAAAATTGAGTTTTGCTTCTGTCACCTACCCCCAAGGCAACGACCAAGCAGAAGCTTCCAACAAAGTCATTTTTGCCAACATCAAGAAAAACATGGAAGATAAAAAAGGCGCGTGGGTAGAAAAGTTACCAAAGGTGCTATGGGCATACAAAACGACAAAAAGGTCCTCTACGGGCGAGTCTCCCTACGCCATGCTGTATGGAACAGAAGCTATCATCCCAACAGAAGTGGGCCTACCTACGCTTCGAACAGAGATAGCTTCTGATCTGACCACAAACAACATACAGTTAACACACAACCTCGACCTCCTGGATGATCTACGCACAACAGCACAAGTAAGACACGAAAAATACCAAAAGGCAGCAGAACGCTATTACAATAAAAGGGTCCACTCACGCACGTTTAAGAAGGGAGACTGGGTTTTGCATAAAGTCACTGGCAACCCAAAAAAGATGGAGCCAAACTGGGACGAACCCTTTGAAGTCACAAAGTGCTAGGGCGAGGGTCTTATACTCTTAAAAATGTATGCAATGGAAAAAATGTACCTCGTACTTGGAATTCAATGTCTTTGAAACAATACTATTGTTGATAGTTGTACTATATAATTCGAAAGTAATAAAACAACTTCCCTTTTTTGCATTACTCTAATATATTTTACATAGTCAGCTTTTGCTGACACAATTTAGCATGAGGAATCTTTCCTGTCATGCCATAAAAAGAACACGCATGTGACAACTATCAGTTTACTTACTCCGCACTAAGAGCTACTAGAAAATACATATTTTAATATATCCTTACTGACCCATATGAGAAACAACATTTTTCACATGCACTTAAATCTACCTACCACCTCTGTTATAAATAGCAACCATCGGGACACTTGTGATTATAATTTTTTCATCCATTTTAAACATTTAGCTGAGACACAGCAAGAATTTGTAATTCCCATGTAGCCATTTCCTAAACTTAAGAGTCCCTTGGTAAAAATGGAATGTTTGTTAGCATGTGGAAAGTGGTGCATGGTAAGAAGCAAGAGGTAACTTCGAACACGCAAGATACATACAGAGGCATGTTGCCTCTGTCACTCCACTCGATATCTTGCCAACAACATTTTGGGTTTTCACCTAAAGGCATTCTAATCTAACTTGACTAAGCTAATGGGGAGATAAGGCCAGAAATTTCACAGTCTAATCTGGCCTGACTATGCGGATTTGGCTGACCATCTGGGGTACACTTCACCACCTACCCTGCCCTCTTACTTTTCTGCGAGGGGCTCCTCCATGCAGTTTAATCTGCCCTGACTACTGCAGCAGAACCATCAGATGCCCCACTTCGAGTTTGCCCCCGGTGCACACTAACTGGTTTAGCAATCCAAGGCTGGGAGGAAATTTTCCCCCAGTCGCACCCACGTCCTGTACAATGTCTGCCTCTGTCAGATTGGAAGCCTACCCAAGCAAGCCTTCCCACATACATCTCGGTATGGGTGCATTGGAAAGATGTCTGATCCAGGGTTCTACCTCTCTTAGCTCTGCCTCGACTCCCAACCTCGCATGTTGCATTCTGCGTCTGAGCTTAACCATGTCACTCCCTCTCGCAAATAGTAAAGCATCAACACTGCTTTTTCATGCACCTAAGGGGACGACTTAGTTCTAATAAGAATGCGACACAACTATCTTTCAAAGCAAAAGGTTCAATGCAAAACAACAAAAAAAACATCATAGAGCACAAAACTACCATGATTATGATCTTCAGCAGGTGATAAGAGAGAAACTACCCATACACTCGACTCGCTTAGCAATAAATGCACGAAATCAATGTAAACCTTGTAAATCAGACAGTCAGATGTCCACAGATTGTCAATAGAAACAAGTAATTAGAAGCTGTTATTTACAAAATATGTTATATTAATAATGATTCACAGTTGTTTACAAAATATTACTTTATTTACTATATTCCCCCTTGGGACGCACATAACATAATTTACAAAATGCACATCTTGGGAGTATCTAATCCCATTCAATACAACACGTATACTCTGCCATCACACCCTCTAGCTTTGGATGACCTAATCCATAACACTCGCATGATATGTAATACAGGATTCCACTTCTCACTAACTCATTCAACGCCCACGTCGAGTACAGCCACTGCGGCTTATCAAAGATCCGCCTAAAAAATGGCACATTTACCCAATCACGATGTTCACCTGAAACAGAAATGTCATCAGCATCGAACAATCGCCTCAACATTATGCCAAATCACTCACTCAACACTTAACTGGGCATTCTCTCCAACCATCTGTACGAGTTCCTACTGTATCTCATGCACAACAGCCTAAAGGGTCTATGAAGCTTCTTATCAGAATACATTAATTGACCCTCACCTGCTACAATATTTTAAGAAAAACACATTCACCAACGACAAGGCAAATAACATGAATGAATTCCTGTAATATGTATTACTAATTTGTGCATTACATCTACAATTACAAACAATGACGACTAAACATGCATATACAAGCATAAAAAACTGTGTCGATCATTCTATGGCACCTCTTTCACCAGCTGGTCTTGCCTCTGCCACTGGAGCAGGCTCCATCACCATCTGTCTGGCAGCCTCTAACACGATAATAGAGGACACCTTCCCTGCGACATCACCTTCTTCCATAGGTTCCCCCCTTGCAGTATAAATTGAGCCCAAGGCGTCGCCCTTCAACTTCAATTTTTCAAGATGCTGTGCTGGGTAGGTGATTTGTAGATCCCCGAGTTCATTGAGGTACTAATCGACATTATACTCCCCAACTTTCACATCGATGCTTTTACAGTACATCTACAGTTTAGCCCATTTCTCCTCTGGAGTTTTCTTCTTGTTACGAAGTGCAAGATCCAGGAATTTTGTAGTGTTTACCTTGGCAATCCTCACGAACTTGCGTTCGGTAATCTGACGATCTTGGATGCGCGGCCTTGTGGCTTCTACTGCCGTCTCTTCTGCCTTCTGCAAAAAAAACCCATCACCTCATCAAAACATGCAACATAACACCCAACCATAATATTATCACACCATTATATAAAACACATACCCCAACCATTTCCCTTAACTGTCCCTCAATTTTAGCAACAGCTCCCTCTTTCTCCTTTAATTTGTCTTTTAAATGGAGTTCTACTTCTAGCTTCTACTTCCGCATATCTGCAACATTCATTTCCAATATCCCACCTTCTGCTGCAGCTCTTTCTTCTCTTTCTCTAATATCTCTTTATCTGTCTACAGCGGCACTACATCTTCCTGCAAATCTTTTATCATGTTATCAAGCTTCTCCATTCGGGCTTCGTGCTATGCACATAACTGGCTTTTTTCCATCCATTTATTAGTCATAGCCACTAGGCCAGCTTTCAATTTGTCACGCTCTAGCTCTAGCCCAACAGAACTTACTAGCATCTCCATTGTGGCCACCACCTTCTCTTTCACCTCTGCTAGCTACGTTTCTAATTTCTTTATGGCCTCCATGAACACATCACGGTTCGCTTTGGCTATCCTTCTCCCCGCACGCTCCTCTTCTAGCATGGCTGCCTGCTTAGCCACCTTAGCGCTGTTCTGAACAGCCGCTGCATATTCCTTTCTAGTAGCAGAAGCACATACATAGCTCTGTCAAAACATTAATTACGCTTGTTACGCATCAAACAGAACACACACCACATGATACTCACTCTCGTACATACATGGAACTCATGCTCATATTACACAAACTTACCATCCATATGTGGTCAGACACTTGTTGAAGCAAGTCACCTTGACCACTCAACGACCCAATAGCTTCCGCAGGAAGATGAGGTCTACTAATGTGTAGCATCTCCTCCATCACCTCTATTGATGCAGAAGACACATATTTTGGCACATCCACCACTTTATCACTTGCTTCTCTCCCTGCTACCACAGCAACAAAAGCAACGGGGGCAACCGGTTCCCCACCTCTCGCTAACGATGAAACCATAATGCTATCAGATGTCAAAGCGGTCATTCCCATTCCAGAGAGATGTGGCATGGAAGGACGTACAAGCTGCCCGTCTCACACATCTTCACCCAAGTCACTTGGCAGATACACTGGCGTCTATACTACAGAAGACATCAGTTGCTCCAGAAAAGCACTTGGTGACTCAAAATTACGTGTACCCTTCGGGGATACGATGATGACCTCTTCTATATGAGACCCAAAAGCCACAGAAGATGTCACATGAACATCAATACCCAAGTTATGGCCACCTGCGACCTCGGTAGCTCCTGATTTTTGACATACAGAGAGGGTCTCCGGAGTAATGACTTAGCCTGCATCAACTGGCCGAGAAGGACTGCTCATAGACTCAGAGCCGCCACCGAAAGCATCCTCTAAAAGACGGTTCTTACGGGAGGCAGAAGAAGGGCGTCTCCCCTCTGATCCTTGCTGGTGGCCAACGTCAGACCCCCTAGCCAAGGCAGAGGTAAAGGGAAACGCCTCTGATGATCTCTCACAAGTTCTAGGAGATCTCGCCTCAACTGGCAAGTCACCCTGCACCCCAGTAACAGTCGCCGCCTCTGACGGTTTGACCCCTGCAGGAGGCAGAGCCACAGGAGGCACAATGCCTTTCAGGCCCTCCCCCAGAGAGGACCCCGGTACAGGAGAAGAAGAGGACGATGTAGGTAAAGAACCAACAGGGGCAGACCCCAGAGGCTTCTTAGGCAAGGACAGAGCTTGCCCAGTTAGTAACTTCCCTGGAGTAAGCTTGGGTATTGTCAAAGAAGAGCCCCTAGCGGCAGAAGTGGAGCCTCTTGAGATCCAAAGCTTGGACGAAATGAATTTTCCATCGTCCGAGTCTTCGTCAGAGGATTCCTCTCGCGACTTCCTCTTCCCAGGGCGTCCTTTGGCAGAGGTACCTATTGGAGGGGTTAGACCTATAGAGCATCAGAAGGCGTTGAGGACCGCCCATGTATACGAGAAGACCTACGTGCCAAAGCAGATTTTTCAAGGGATGATTCTGCAGCAGAAGCTGAGTCAAAACCATCTCTCTTCTTGCTCTCAGGGATCCCTTAGCGCTTGGCACATGTGGCAAAGGTCTCAGAGCACGCCCTCTCGTACTCAGTCTTTGATAGTGACAGAGTCGAAGAAGCAGGGGGGACTTTTTCAAGAACACTCCCAACTGCTTCGCAAATGTAGCCATAATTTTGGCGAGGGACATGTCGCCCCTATGTGTCCTGACCCACATAGTACCAAGATCAGTTAGATCTATGAAGCAGAGTCGAGTCATGATTTGCATATAGTAGGGGTTCATTACACCTCTGATGCTGATGGCGTTTTCTTTGGACTCATGAAGGAGCCCTTTCTCTGTCAACAGGCTCTGTCGCTCGGGACTCATGCTGACCTGAGGTTATGCGAAATCTGGTACGTAAAATAAAATGGAAACGCATAGGACCAGGTTAATGGACAATCTTTCAAACGCAATATGCTTACACAAAAGAAGAGAGAAAACAAAGCAAAGACAAAACTCACCTTTTATGAAAACCCTGGCCAAGGGGAATATTTCTTGGGGCAGAAATTTAGGGTACCACGCACCTCCAATTGCAAAGAAATATTTGTCCCAATTCCTATGGGAGCTGTCGAAATCAGGGAAGATTGTTCAGTCTTTTTTGGGGGAAAGATAAAAGGTCTTCCAGGGTTTACCTTCTATCTCTTTTTTAGTCGACTTAGTAAAGCATGCATAGATTTCATCCGATTGAATGTCAACATTCCTAAGAGCTCCAATCATCTGAGCGCCAACTATGGATTGAATAGAATTTGGGAGAAATTAAGAAATGTGAGCTCCAGAGTTTGAAATTATTTGCACTAGCAGAGCAGGGAGAGGAAAACGAAGCCATTCTATGTGCCTCAGACTCATGATGATCTCGCTGGATTTGACCACATCTTTGAATCACCATTCCTTTAGCTTAGAATCCGTGAGCATTCGGACTGTGACATTATCTGGAATGTCAAACGACTTGCGTATGCGTTCATATGCAGCTTTGTATCCTTCGCGATCCACAGGCTCAGGGGATGAATGTGAAGACATGGTAGGGAGAATTGGGACGTTGGCTATGAGAATGGAAGGACGAACGATCTTAGGGTTTCTTCTCTCTCAGTTCTTCTCTGAAAAGCTAAAATGAAGTTTGAAAAGTTTGAAATGAAATTATTTGAATTGGACCAACTAAATGGGAGACAACATTCCTTAATCGAGTGCAATACTCAGTAATTGTGTTTGCATTGAATTCTAAATGATACATGTTCGGGGTTTATGTGATCGTGCGCCTCGAATAACGGGAAGTGACGGCTTTGGACGAAATCTTTGGCGTTGAAGAGTCGGCCCAAGGTTCGAATGAATAGGCGTTCATCGATCATTCGAAGTTTGGGCCGGGGGGCATCTGTTGGGCCCAAAATGTTCGGCCCAAAGACCTTTTTCTGTTTTAAGTATATTAAAACGAGTCATTTTGATCTTGCAGAGGCTTTGAAGACAGAAGCTGCAGGTTAGAGGTGATCTGCGCCTATGACCTCTGTATATTTAATTGAACCAAATACATTTTGGGGGGGAAATTCAGTTACTTCCCCCACCAATCAGGGACTCAGCTTACCAACTAACCTCCTCACATTTTTGTTCTATAAATACTAAACTCTTATTCAAATGAAGGGATAGAAAAATCTGACTTAGGCATTAGAGTGTCTTTCTTGCAGGTACCCCCGACAGTTTAACAATTGACAAAGTGATCATCATCATCAGAGAAGGATCGAAAAGTTAGAATTCGTCGGTAAATACCTCCAGATATAGAAAGGCAAAGTTGTTGCATCAACACTATCCTAAATATATGACAATTATAATTTTTGGACAAAAATACATTTTGCATTCAAACATTCTTTCTCTCTCTCAGTTCAAATTCTCTTTCTCTAACGTCTCTCATTCTCTCACACTCTTATTGTCTCTCTCAGTCAGAACTCTCTCTCTCTCGCGGATCCTCACAGGCTGAGGAGCACTCCGCCGTCGGCCACCATCTTCTTCGTCAATGTCAACCGTAAGCTCCATTTTTGTTTTTTTCTTCAAAATCTAAATCGTGAAGGAGATTACACCATTTCAAATAATTCTAATGTAGAATTTTAATCTCTATTTTGTAAAAATATTAGTTGAAATGGGTTTGATTCTATGTGCATTGTATTGGAAGATTAGGTTTACATTCTACAAATTTTTGGTCGGTCGATGTTCATTCGATGTCATTTTGATGCTTAATCGATACATCAATCAATAAAGAAGATGCTAAATTGATAGTATTTCGATGCTAAATCGATGGTATTTCGATGCTTGCATAGTTTTCAGTTTTAATTTGTATAAAATTGATGCAATGTCGATGCTATTTCGATGTTGATTCGATGGTTGCTTAGTTTTCAGTTGTTATTTGTTAAATCTCCATAGATGCAATTTTGAGGCCATTTCAATGAGATTCCATGATTGCTTAGTTTTCAATTGTTATTTGTTAAATGTCCGTCGATGCTATTTTCGATGGTGTATTGAAGCCTTCCCAGTTTTAGTTTTCTTTTGATAAATATAATAATTTTGATGTTATTTCGATGCCAGGTCAGTGGTTATTTGATGCCATACATTTAGATGATGATGTATCAATGCCAAATCGATGATAATTTGACGTGGTGTTGATGGCTTTTATTTGTTATCTGTTTGAAAGATATTCAATGCATAATCGATGTTATTTCGATGGCATATCGATAGTTTGTTTGTTGATTGGTAACATCAGTTACGATGGTATTTCGATACATATGTGTATATATTGATTTTTGTTTATTGCTGCGATACCAAATTGATGGTATTTTGATGGAATTTCGATGTAATGAGTTTTTTTTTTGTAATTTTAATTAATTGTCTCTCTTATTTTTTTTTGGATATTTTGCAGATGCTATCCAAACGTATCCCGCTGCTTGAGATCCCCATAGAGGATCATTATGTCGGTCGTATGAAATATAGGGGTTCTGCTAAATTGAAGAAAAGGTTTGAGGAGCATGGATTGTTCAAGAGGGTGAATGAGACTATTTTTTGGCCATTTTTCATAGCCCCTATCTTTTCGTTCCCTGAAGCATTGGTGCACACAATACTTTTGCGGAAGGTGAAGTCTTCGTGTGATGATGAGGTGCACTTCTTAATGGGCCCAAACTTATGTAAGTTTGGGGTGCATGAGTTTGCCATTATGATAGCCTGAGCAACTCCTGTCCACCACTTACCGCTGACATTCAAATTCACTAATAAGAGTTAGTGTCTCGATAAGTGTGCCAGGAGGGCATAAATGGATTAATATGTGAATTTAATTGAATATATGTGTGATTATGTGGCATATATGAATTACATTGTGACATGAATACTTGTGCATGTTTATGTGTATTAAATATGCATCTGGGACCATTTTTGTTAATAATACAATTTTTGTAATTTTGACTAGTTGAGGATATAAATGTAATTATGTGTGTTATGTGATTGAGACCACATTATTATGTGGATATATTTGCGATGTTCGGCTCAAGATGATCCTAGTGAGCGAGTTAACGGTAAAGTCACAACGAGGTCAAATACCTGGTTCGGGGTGAGCCTAGAGATATTTTAGTAATCTAGTATGTAGTCGAGATTTATCGGGTGATGGGTAGTAATTTGGTGATTATTTGGGTATGTCAGGGTTAATTGGGAAATTATGGTGTAATTTAAGAATTAGTGGGAAATGTGGCAAATGACCGTTTTTCCCTTAAGGGCATTAAAAGGAAAGCTCTTGGGTGAGGGGAATTATGGTCTTTTTCCTAGCCTTGGTTTGACTTATTTAGGACTAGAAGCTTTCAAAAAAACCAAAGGAAGCGCTTGGCACTCGGCAGCTCTCTCTCTCTTCATCTCTTTCTCTCTTGGGCACTGAGGGATTCTTGAATTTTTGAGGAGGAAGGCTTGGAGACTTAAAGCTTGGTTCTAGGTATTGATTTAAGGTGCAGCTAGGAGGATGAATCCCAGTTGAGGTAACATTTTTGGTTCTGTAAACTCTAAGTTCTCATTTTCTATTTTTGGTGTTCTTGAGCTTCAAAGCTCAAGGTGGGATTTATGGGTTTCTATGGGGATTTTAGGTATATTGTTGTTCTGGATAAATTGCTTTGAGTTTATAACTCCATTCTGGGTTTAGTTGTTGTTTAGGATAAATTTTGAGGAATTGGGCTCGGGAAAAATGTTGGAAAATCTAGGTTCGCAGGGTCGCGTCGTGGCTCGCATGAACTCAGGGGCTAGGGATGGTTCGCTAAACCGCCTTAGCGCTGCGACATTGGGTGGGCTGCGTCGCGGGATGTAAGGGAATTTCTCTCTGACTTGTAGGGCGCCCTGGCTCAAATTGAGGGTCTTGGCCAAAATGGGGGGTTTTTAAGAATGGGAACTCAAACCTAAAAGCTCGGGAAGGGTTCTACTACCCATTTTAGTGGAATTTGAGATTCTGGAGGCTAGGAATTAACCTTGGAGCTTTTAAATAGTTTACTGCTTGATGGTTGTCCATTATTGTGTTGTGACTAGGTTGTATCGTTAGGACATGGGAGTAAGGATCGCGCTCAGGATCGCCATACGCTATCTACTCGGGACTCGAGGTAAGAAAACTGCACTCTAGTTATGATTAGGGCGTTCGGGGCACTGTTAATGAATATGACTATAATTATGCCTTAATTACTTGATTAGGCATGCTTGTATACGATGTATCTGATTGTGTGATTAGGTAAAACGTATGTTTGATTATACCTGATCTGAAAGCTCGGCCTAAAAGAGTCAGGATCGGCGATAAGCGTGCGGAACACAAGCCATTTTGGCTAGGGCAACCTGGGAGTACAATATGCACTTGTCTGGCCCGAACACCACCTAAATATTCAGAAGTGCAGTCTACACTTGTCTAACTCATTGGCTGTCTAAATTGGACTATGTGCTTGTTTGAGTTGGGTTATTACTGCTAAGCTTGTTATTTATATTTTGTTGCATATCTGAATCTATTGATTTAAGTTTTCTTGCCTAGCCTTGGCTCACAGGTGCTATGTGGTGCAGGTAAGGGAAAGGGAAAGCTGGACCAGCCATGAGTTTGAGAGCTTTAGGGGTGGCGTGTACATTTGCAGCTGCTCGACCGCCATAACCGAGGATTCAAGAGGGACTAGAGTCAGACCCTAATTTTGCCGCTTAGGCCGGCTTATGTTATAATTACCTTTGGAGTTGTAAATTCCTTGTAAATATTTATTTTGGGATCCCTTGTACAGACTCAACCTTTTAAATGAAAATAATTTTTCCCATGATCAAAACTTTTAAACCCTAATTCGTTAATTACTCTTAGTTACACGTTTATATCCAAATGACTTGATTAGTAAGTCTGGCACTATTTAAAATACACAACGTAATGGTCTTGGATATCCAGGGCGTTACACCTGCATCCTTGACTTTCTTGACGTATTGGCAAAGGTCATACATTTAAATTATCCACTTGCTCCACATATAGCATGGGTAAACAATCATCGAAGTTATCAACAGAACTACTGCACCCCTCAACTCTTTCATCATCATCACCCAAATGGGCAATTGGATCGTCATTGACATAAGACTCGTACCCATCATCATGCAGGAGATTTGCTTGGGGAAAAAAGTTTCATTTTGACTAGGACCTCCGATGCATACACTTGGCCCAGGAGTTGTTTGTGGAACAGTCATGCAAGATTGATTATGATTATCCTTATTAACACTTGCTCTAGGAGATGGATCAAGAAGAGCAATGTTCTTTGTAATCGAACTGACGCATAAAGGAACTTGATGCTTTAAGGACTTTGAATGGTCAAGAATAAGAGCACTCACTCCTTCATCATACGTGATTTCAATGGAATCTAAGCTAAAATCATTGCATGTAAATGACACTTCCAATTTTAAGTCAAACAATGACCTATCCACTTTCAGCTTTGAATACAACTTCCCTAATAATTCTATGTAACCAACATCAATTGGTACGTGTATTATAGTGTTCAAAGCACCTTTGAAATTCCATTTCCCTCCTTTCTGCTCCCAAATACTGTTGTAAGAAACAATTATATTAACTTTGGAACTTGCAAATTTACAAACAAAAAAAACCTTAAGAAAATAATAAAAACATGGTAAAATCAATGATGAATCGATGCACAATTGATGAAAAATTGATGCCTATATAATGCTATCCGCATTGCAATGGCACATCGATGACATTTTGATGCATAATCAATGTTGCTGGTTGACATTTGTACGCGATGCATTTTCGATGGTATATCAATGCCATTTCGATGCTGGAACACACCAACATACATGGCATCGATATACCATCGATATTATATAAAAAATAATCTCCAAATTATATGTTTGTCTCATCATTGAAATAACATTGATTTGGCATCAATTTACCATCAATTTGGTATCAATTTATCATCGATTTTGAATGACAACCCACATATTTCCATATCTTTCAGATCCGAAGAACAGATAAAAAAAATGTAGAAAAAAATACCACACTCAACACCAAAACAATTCAAAACCTCAATCTAACCATGACATTTCATATTCACAAGTAGATAGAATGATAGGATACTTACCCATAATGTTTTCTCTTAAAAAAATGCCAAGAATGATGGCCGTGAATGATGGAAAAGAGAGAGAGAGAGAGAGAGAAATGTGTGTGATGTTGAATCTCATATTTTTAAATGAAAGGGGTATTTTTTAAAAAATATGGTAGGGGCACACTAGTGGGAGGAATCTTTTTGTTGGCATATTAAAATATTTCACTTTGTTATTATGCGTAGAACCTGAAATTTTCACTTTTATTTTACCAAAGGCACATTTTTTTTCAAAAAAAAAATTACCAGTAACACATAACCCATATACATTCATTGTAACGCCTTGGATAGCCAAGACCGCTACACTGTGTACTTATAAAGGTTCAGGACTTGCTAATCAAGTCATTAATTTAAAAATGTGTCACTAAACATGTAGGAGCAGGGTTAAAAATGTTTTGGTCTCAAAAGTTTCACTTTATATAAATAAACAGTTTTATACATGGGATCCCAAAAAGAAATAGAGTTTAAAATTTGATTTACAGAATCTCCAAAATACAGACAACTATCAGCCATACTAAGGCAAAATAGACATTTCTGGTTCTCGCATCCCAACCGTGGCGGCTGAGCTGCTGGTCATGTACATTTGGCTCGCAGAGCTCTCCAAGTCAGGGCTGATCAAGCTCGCCCTTGCCTTTACCTACACCACGTAGCACCCGTGAGCCAAGGCCCAGCAAGAAAACATAATGTGCAACACAATCAACAATAACAAATAGTCAATTCTTTAAGCGTGATCAATCATTAAATATTCCACGTTAACCATTTAGCACATACTCAGAATCAAAGATGCAACTAATCACAAATAACATTCAAGCCTCATAATAATCAGGTCACATAATAGTCAGGGCCGACAACTTAGGCCGCACCCTCTGTTTACCCCACTGACTCCGCCCCGCTTAAACCGAGCTCAGTGCATAATAAGCTGTCCTTGGCTACTAGTGGCCAAGCCGCGCCCTGTGCACTAGTGTAACACTTGGCACTCTTAGGCCGTTGGTTCACTGTTTACATGGCATAATACCATCTTTTCAAGTATACATATTAGGGAGCCCTTAGTCCAATTAGAAATACACAACCGGGTGCAGTTTTCTTACCTTTAGTCTCTGCGTTCACTGATTATGAGCGACGCTCCTCAAGCACGATCTGTTCCTGAGCCCTAGCTTTAACACCTAGTCACAACCAAGGTATTGGATTCCATAATATTCAAGTAAAGGTTTCCGGGTACAATACTAGCTTCTGGGACATCGAGTGTCCACCAAGCACGGTGGGGAAATTGATCCCGAGCACCCTAGGGTAGACTCCCGCGCCTAAAATCCCCAAATGTTCAAGAATGCATCCAAGGGATGCGGCCCTTGAAGCCTAGCCCTGGCCCGCCTCTAAAACAGAGCCCAAGGCCCCCAGCAAACAGACACGCACTGCGGCCCTGCCCAAGGGCGCTGCGGTGCTCTCCCCTGGCCGAGCCTTCTTGGCTCTCTTGCTTCGTAGGGCCGCAGCGCTCTAGTACAGAGTCGCGGCCCTCCCCTTCATGCCTAGAAAAACCACCATTTCTAGCATCCTAACCCCATCCAAAACCATTCCAAAGCACCCTAACTCAAAATCCATTAATCGCAAAACTTTTGTCATGACTCAAAATCCAACAGAAATTTAGCCCAAAATCCTACTAAAACTCCACTTTGATTCTCTGAAACCCATCAACTCTAAACACCAAAACCACTCATGCAAAACTCAAATTTTAACCTCTGAATATGAATTGAAGCTTACCTCTTTTGCTGAACCACCTCCTTGACAATATCTGAGCTAAAACCCAAGCACTTATCTTCAATTTAGCCCTTAAACAACAAAATCATAATCTCCTTATTACTCAGCCAAAAAAACTTAGAGTTCTAACACCCAAAAACACAATTCAAATCTTACCTTAATCTTGGTTGAGTTTCCTTAGCTGAGCATTGGATTTAACCTACAAGTTTCCAGCCCAAATCACTAAATTCCAGCTGATTTCTCTTGAATTTTCTATGGTTTCTTGGGAGAGAAAAGAGAAGAGAAGAGGTGAGAGGGAGTATGAGTCGGTTTGTGTTTTGTTCCCCTATTTTTCATTAACTTAGTCTAATCCTAATCAGTTAAGTCAATCCCACGGCTCGGGGTGCCGGAAACGTCCCCGAGGGCAAAACGGTAAATTTCCCCAATATTCTCGCCTAAGCTTCCTATCCTCAAATATATCTCCATAAATTTATTTCCATAACCCGATAGTCTAAATAACTACCCGATACCTGAAATAGCCCTTGACTTGTCCAAAGTCAAATACTAAGCCCCGTTGTGACTTTTCCCGCTATCTAGCTCCCTAGGATCGCCTCAAGTCGCTCATTGCAAATCTACCCACATAATAATGTGGTTCTCACAAATATAACATTTAACCACATTTATATTCAAATAATTATACAAGCATGCATTAAGTCAATAAATTCACTCATAAGTCAATTATGCCTTCCCGACACACTAATCAGGGCCCTTAAGCCATATTAGTGATTTTGGGTTGTTACAACTATCTCCTCCTACTGAGAATTTCATCCTCGTAATTTACCTGAATAGCTCAGGATACTGATCCCACATTGCTGACTCTAACTCCTAGGTCACTTCCTCGACCTTGCTATTTCTCCACAACACTTTCACTAACGGAATTGTCTTATTCCGTAAAACTTTGTCCTTCCGATCCAAAAGCTGGACTGGTCGCTCTTCATAGGACAAATTTGTCTGTAACTCCAAGTCTTCATACCTCAGAACATGCGTTGTATCTGAAACATACTTCCGCAACATGGAGGCATGGAACACATCGTGATCCCCTGACAATGACGGTGGCAAGGCCAACCTATAAGCCACCTGTCCAACTCTTTCTAGAACCTCGAAAGGTCTAACAAACCGAGGGCTCAGCTTGCCCTTTACTCCAAATCTCTTCACCCCTCTCAGTGGTGAAACTCGCAGAGACACGTGGTCCCCAACCTGGAACTCCACGTCCCTACGTTTAGGATCAGCGTAGCTTTTCTGTCTACTCTGCGACGCAAGCATTCTTTATCGAATCTTCTCAATAGCCTCATTAGCCTTCTGCACCATATCTGGCCCTAAGTACCTCCTCTCACCCATCTCATGCCAATGAATGGGTGATCTACACTTTCTCTCATATAGCATTTCATAAGGTTCCACTCCAATTGTGGATTGATAACTGTTGTTATACGAGAACTCAATCAACTGTAGGTACTTACTCCAAGACCCCTCGAAATCAATCACACACGCCCTAAGCATGTCCTCCAATACCTGAATCGTCCTCTCAGACTGTCCATCAGTCTGAGGATGAAAAGCTGTGCTAAACTTCAACTGAGTCTCCATAGCTCTCTGCAGAGCTCCCCAAAACTTAGAGGTAAAGATGGGATCTTGATCAGACACAATAGCCTTTGGAACCCCATGGAGACGAACTATCTCCCTCACATACAACTCTACATATTGTTCCACTATATAGGTCGACTTCACTGGTAGGAAATGAGCTGACTTGGTATATGTCTACTATCACCCACACCGAGTCACAAAGTCCCACTGTCCTGGGTAGTCCTCCCACAAAATCCATCGTGATATCCTCCCACTTCCATTCTGGGATACCCAAAGGTTGAAGCAATCCCGCTGGTCGCTGATGCTCAGCCTTTACCTGCTGACATGTCAAACATCTAGTCACATACTCTACCACATCCTTTTTCATCCCGGGCCACCAGTATAATGTCTGTAGATCCTGATATATCTTTGTGGTACCCGGATGAAGCGAGTATGGCGTAGTGTGAGACTCATCCAGTATCTCTCGTCTGATCTTCTCATCTGCTGGAACACAAATCCGCCCATGATATCAATGCATACCAATCTCAGAAATGGAATAATCCTTACCTATCCCCACTAGGACATGCTGCCTCACTTCCTGCAACTGCGCATCCACCATTTGTCCCTCCTTAATCCTCTCCAGCAGGGTCGACTGCAGGGTAATATTAGCTAACTGGCCCGCCACCAATTCTATTCTTGCTCTGGTCATTTCATCTACTAACTCCCTCGAGATCTGGGTGGAGCTGTATAATTTCCCTGGGCCCCTCTGGCTCAATGCATCCGCCACCACGTTGGGTTTCCCTGGGTGGTAAAGGATATCACAGTCATAATCCTTAACCAGCTCCAACCATCGCCTCTGTCTCATGTTCAGATCCTTCTGAGTGAAGAAATATTTCAAACTCTTCTGGTCAGTGTATATCTCACACTTCTCCCCATACAAATAATGCCGCCAAACCTTCACTGCGAATACCACTACCGCCAGTTCCAAATCATGTGTAGGATACCGCTGCTCATACTCCTTCAGCTTCCGCGATGCATAGGCTATAACTTTCTCATTCTGCATCAGCACGCAGCCTAAACCCATCCTCGATGCATCACAGTAAACCACAAACTTTCCTTCCTCCAAAGGAAGACTCAACACAGGTGCAGAGGTAAGTCATCGCTTCAACTCTGTCATTGGTGTAGAAATCTTTGAAAACCCCTCTACCAACCGTCTGTAATAACCTGCCAACCCAAGGAAACTTCGCACCTCCGAGGCATTCCTTGGCCTCGGCCAATCTCTTACTGCTTCTACCTTGGACGGATCCACCTTAATCCCTTCTGCTCCAACTATATGCCCAAGAAAAGTCACCTCTGGCAACCAAAACTCACACTTCTTAAACTTGCCTACAACTGATGCTCCCTTAACCTCTGTAAAACCTGTCGAACATGTTGCTCATGCTCTGCCTCTGAACTGGAGTAAACCAAGATGTCGTCAATGAAGACAATGACGAATTGATCCAAGAAGTCCTTGAACACCATGCTCATCAAATCCATAAAAGTTGTTGGGGCATTGGTCAAACCGAAAGACATGACCAAGAACTCATAGTGCCCATATCGCGTCCGAAAGGCTGTCTTTGGTATATCCTCATCTTTGATCCTCAGTTGGTGATAACTAGATCGTATATCAATCTTTGAGAACACCGTCTTTCCCTGCAGTTGATCGAACAAGTCATCAATCCTTGGTAGAGGGTACTTATTCTTTATGGTCAACTTGTTCAATTCTCGGTAGTCTATACACATCCTCAACGTCCCATCCTTCTTCTTAACAAATAACACTGGTGCGCCCCATGGTGAGTAACTAGGTCTGATGAAATCTAGATCCAAAAGCTCCTTCAACTGAATCTTTAATTCCTTCAACTCAGCTGGAGCCATCCTATATGGTGCCCGTGATACTGGTTCTGTCCCCGGTGCTAACTCAATCTCAAACTAAATCTCCCTGCGCGGCGGCAACCCTGGTAGATCCTTAGGAAATACATCCAAAAACTCACACACCAATCTGGTCTCTCCCGGCCCTGCCGGCATATCCCTAGTAGTATCCACTACACTGTCCAGAAAACCTATGCATCCTCCCTGTAACAAGTCTCTGGCTCTAAACACTGAAATCATGGGTACACGGGATCCACATAACGCACCACAAAAACAAAAGGATTCTCGCCCTCAGGCTCAAAAGTCACCATCTTCTTCCTGCAGTCAATGGTAGCCCTATATCTGACCAACCAGTCCATCCCCAGAATCATGTCAAAATCCTCCATGTCTAACTCAATTAAATCCACCGAAAGTTCCCTGCTATCAACCATCCCCGGCAGTGCCCTAATCTATCTCCTAGAAACTACCAGTTCCTTTGTAGGCAATAAAGTCCCAAACCCTGCAGTTCGATATTCACTAGGTCTACACAATCTATCAATCACTCTACTAGAAACAATGGAATGTGTAGCACCAGAATCAATCAATACAGTAAAAGGAGAGCCAACGCTAGAAAGCTGACCTATCACTACCGAGGGACTAGCCTCGGCCTCTGCTTGAGTCAAGGTGAATACTCGAGCTGTAGTCAAGCTATCCACCTTTCCTGCTTCACCTTTCTTCACTGTTGGGCAGTCTTTCCTGAGATGCCTCATTGTTCCACACACAAAGCAAGCCTTGGCTCGACACTCACCCAGATGGCGTCTTCTACACCTCGGGCACTCCAGATAAGTCCGCCATGCCTCACCGCCACCCTGTCCACCCCGACCCCTCCTATCAAGACCAGCAGCGGTTGGAGTGTCAGGAGTCTTTCTCTTGAAGTCACTAGGGCCTCAGCCCCTACCTGTCCCTGAATAAGGAGGCACCACTCTATGGCCCTCACACCTCACTGCACTTTCCCTCCAAATCTTGTTCTCCGCTTCCTCAGCGGTAAGAGCCTTCTCAACGGCCTGGGCATAAGTTGTTCCTCTAGGTACCGTTGTAATCCTGACATCCCGGGCTATCATAGCATTAAGCCCCCTGATAAATCTATCTTGCCTAGCAGCATCAGTAGGCACAGGATCTAGTGCAAACTTTGCAAGCCTGTCAAATTTTAGGGCATACTCTGTAACAGTCATATTGCCCTGCACCAAACCCACGAACTCATTAACCTTTCCTGCCCTGATAGCAACATTGTAGTATTTCTGACTGAACAAATCTCTGAAGCCTTCCCAACTCAAAGCGATAACATCCCTGGTCTGCGATGCCACTTCCCACCAGATGTGGGCATCCTCTCTCAACATATACGTGGCACAGGCCACTCTGGCATGTCCCTCTATCCTCATGAAATCCAGGATAGTAGTAATCATAGTCAGCCATTGCTCGACCTTTAATGGATCTAGTCCCTCCTCAAATATTGGAGGTTGCTGCTTCCTGAACCGCTCATATAACGGCTCCCACCTGTTCCCAACCTCCCCAGACTGTACAACTGGTACCATTGTAGGTGGTACAATAGGGGCAGCGCTCCCTGATGGAGCCTGCTGCGCAATAGGCGAATCTGTTCATCCTGACTCTGTAATCAAGGCTGCATATCTGCCCTGAGTTGCTGCCAGTTCTCAGGGACTGGCGGAGGAATCTGGCCCTGGTCATTGTAATGACCCACTACTCTAGACTTTTGGATCATTAACGAAACTATACATACAAATTCTTACTAAAACTTACATTTGCGAAAATACCATAATTTTATTAGAAATTTGTAGAAACAAAAGTTACTTTCATAAAATAAGTAGGATATGGGTACCCATTGTCTTAAAAATAAAACATAATTTAAAATAAAAGACATTACATAAATAGTGCAGAAAATACATGTAAAAAGACATAAAACAAAACTACATCCTCGAATCGAATAACACTCGGCTCCTTGACTCCATTCACCATCGATACACAATCTCCAAGCATCCACGAACCTTACCGCCACTAATAGCTATTTTCCTGCACATAAAACAAAAAGGAATGAGCCTAATGCCCAGCAAGGAAAATCTAACACATAGTCATAAACATAAATTTCATAATAAACATAAAGACATATCATAACACTTATTACATACACTTATTATAATGGCCATTATTACTTGGGATCCCATAGACTAAACAAGTCATATGCCCATGAGATTAGTGGGGTCCTACTAGCTAAGTAGGTCATATGCCCATAATCTTTTTGGGGTCTTGCTAGTCATATGGGTCATATGCCCAAGCCTACAAACATACACATTTCATAACATATTTATAACATATTTCATAACATATCACATAAGATAACACAAGCATAAAACATATAGATTCTAGCCTATTTTCCTTACCAAAGTTACCGGGATATGTGGACAGCGTTGGGACTTTTGGAACACTCCTAAAACCATATATAACAGGGTGAGTCTAATGAAGAAAAAGAGATGAAAAGGAATGGAAAGACTAAACCATTGAAAGTCACACTTACCAAACTTATGTGCTCAAGAACTTAGATTCCCTAACCAAAATGAGAATGAGGTTAGAAGACTGAGTAGAAGACTAAAAGAAGGGAAACATAACATAAAACCAATGAACTAGAGTGTGTTGAATACCTTGAGGACTTGTAGATCAATCTAACCCTCGAACCGAAATACTATGAAATCTTACTTCCCAAAGTGTTTGATAAGCTTAAGATGATTAAGCTTATGATTTCCCCACCCAAGTGTTTAACTCTCACACTCTCCTAGCACTTGCAGCTTCTGAACTTAGAGAAAAAGGTGAATAATGGCTGGGTACTAGGTCTTATTTATAGAGTTTGGGAATGAAGGAATCTTAATTTTAATTGAATAAAAATAATAGCTTTTTAGGTGAAAATAATTTGAATAATCGTTCAGCAGAGGCTGAAGACTCGTTCAAAAGATGCTGGATTTATGAAGAAGTTGAATGGCTAAAAGGAAAAAGAATTCAAAAACATTTGAATTATGCTGAAGGAGGCGATATATCGCCCCCTGTAGGCGATATATCGCCTGGGCCAGTATGCCTGAGGCGACTGTGCATCGTTTCGTGTTTTTCGTATCTACGTGCTGCGATATATCGCCCCCTATAGCTGCGATATATCGGCACACGCTGAATATTTAAACACGAAATTACACATTTTTAGCTAAGTTTGAATGGAGTAAACAGCCTTGACTAAGCCCTCAACGTATTCAAAGCTGCTGACTGACCTTAAAGCATTCAAACTTTACTCCTTATTAAATTTAATCCTCAAAATACTTAATCCTTAATCACCCATTCATAACATGTGCTTAAAATCCTATTGGTTGATATCTAAACCTTATAGTATAATAAATATTATTCTTAATGTCAGCTATATAATCAAACTTTAGGTTAAAATTAATATTCTTAAAGTATAGGTTAAACTTAGAAAGTCTATAAGTACTACTATGAGTGTCCAAATAATTCCCGGTCTGAACCAAAAATCCACAGTTACCAAGATAATACCATACATACTATAATACTACTAAATAATTAGCTAAGTAAAGTTCTTGGACTCTATAGTCATCACCCCTGGTCCAAGACCTAGTGTCGGCTAGTCGCGTAGATTTTCTTGGACGCATAGCTATCCAAGTCAATCTGCAATCAACGACTTAGTAGTCAGACCATGATGACAGGGTAAAAAAAACTTCTCCAAAATCCACCAATGGAGCATAACCAATCACAAACAATCAACATATAGGCATTTATCCACATGCACCGGCTGCTAATACGCATGCCCCAATCTCTTCACACTACAGTTATGAAAAAAACATTCATCCATACACAATATACAATTAATCATCCAAATATTCATTTACATGCACAGAAATGCTAATAAACATGCCTCAATATTCTCACACAACAGTCAAGGGCCAGACCCTATTAGTATATCATTCTTCCTATTAATCCAATAAACAACAACATTTATAATTCATTTCAGACATATAAGCACATATACACATTACCAATCCCTGAACCGAGCTTGTCTCTAGCAGCGAATGTACATGTCCAGCCTGTCTTCAGGAATCCTTAAACATAGGACGCTCTGATACCAAGTTGTAATGCCCTGGATAGCCAAGACCGCTACACTGTGTACTTATAAAGGTGCAGGACTTGCTAATCAAGTCATTAATTTAAAAACGTGTCACTAAACATGTAGGAGCTAGGGTTAAAAAGGTTTTGGTCTCAAAAGTTTCACTTTATATAATTAAACAGCTTTATACATAGGATCCCAAAAAGAAATAGAGTTTAAAAGTTGATTTACAGAATCTCCAAAATACAGACAACCATCAGCCATACTAAGGCAAAATAGACATTTCTGGTTCTCGCGTCCCTGCCAAAACTCCAACCTTGGCGGCTGAGCTACTGGTCATGTACATTCGGCTCATAGAGCTCTCCAAGTCAGGGCTGATCAAGCTTGCCCTTGCCTTTACCTGCACCACGTAGCACCAGTGAGCCAAGGCCCAGCAAGAAAACATAATGTGCAACACAAACAACAATAACAAATAGTCAATTCTCTAAGCATGATCAATCATTAAATATTCCATGTTAACCATACATCACATACTCATAATGAAAGATGCAACTAATCACAAATAACATTCAAGTCTCATAATAATCAGGTCACATAATAGTCAGGGCCGACAACTTAGGCCGCACCCTCTGTTTAGCCCACTGACTCTGGCCCGCTTAAACCGAGCTCAGTGCATAATAAGCTGTCCTCGGCTACCAGTGGCCAAGCCGTGCCCTGTGCGCTAGTGTAACCCTTGGCACTCTTAGGCCGTTGGTTCACTGTTTACATGGCATAATACCATCTTTTCAAGTATACATATTAGGGAGCCCGTAGTCCCATTACAAATACACATCCGGGTGCAGTTTTCTTACCTTTAGTCCCTACGTTCACTGATTACGAGCGACGCTCCTCAAGCACGATCTGTTCCCGAGCCCTAGCTTTAACACCTAGTCACAACCAAGGTATTGGGTTCCATTAATATTCAAGTAAAGGTTTCCGGGTACAATACTAGCTTCCGGGACATCGAGTTTCCACCAAGCATGGTGGGGAAATCGATCCCGAGCACCCTAGGCTATACTCCCGCGCCTAAAATTCCCAAATGTTCAAGAATGCACCCAAGGGCTGCGGCCCTTGAAGCCTAGCCTCGGCCCACCTCTAAAACAGAGCCCAAGGCCCCCAGCAAACAGACACGTGCCGCGGCCCGGCCCAAGGGTGTCGCGGCGCTCTCCCCTGGCCGAGCCTCCTTGGCTCTCTTGCTTCGTAGGGCCGCAACGCTCTAGAACAGAGCCGTGGCCCTCCCCTTCGTGCCCAGAAAAACCACCATTTCTAGCTTCCGAACCCCATCAAAAACCATTCCAAAGCACCCTAACTCAAAATCCATTAATCAAAAAACTTTTGTCATGACTCTAACAACATAATCCAACAGAAATTCAGCCCAAAAACCTACTAAAACTCCATTTTGATTCTCTGAAACCCAGCAACTCTAAACACCAAAACCAGTCATGCAAAACTCAAATTTTAACCTCTGAATATGAATTGAAGCTTACCTCTTTTGCTGAACCACCTCCATGACAATCTCTGAGCTAAAACCCAAGCACTTATCTTCAATTTAGCCCTTAAACAACAAAATCATAATCACCTTATTACTCAGCCAAAAAAAAAAAAAGTTCTAACACCCAAAAACACAATTCAACTCTTACCTTAATCTTGGTTGAGTTTCCTTAGTTGAGCACTGGATTTAACGTACAAGTTTCCAGCGCAAATCACTAAATTCCAGCTGATTTCTCTTGAATTTTCTGTGGTTTCTTGGGAGAGAAAAGAGAAGAGAAGAGGTGAGAGGGAGTATGAGTTGGTTTTTTTTTTTGTTCCCATGTTTTTATTAACTTAGTCTAATCGTAATCAGTTAAGTCAATCCCGAGGCTCGGGGTGCCGGAAACGTCCCCGATGGCAAAATGGTAAATTTCCCCAATATTCCCGCCTAAGCTTCCTATCCTCAAATATATCTCCATATATTTATTTCCATAATCCGATATTCTAAATAACTACTCGATACCTGAAATAGCCCTTGACTTGTCCAAAGTCAAATACTAAGACCCGTTGTGACTTTTCCCGCTATCTAGCTCCCTAGGATCGCCTCAAGTCGCTCATTGCAAATCTACCCACATAATAATGTGGTTCTCACAAATATAACATTTAACCACATTTATATTCAAATATTCATACAAGCATGCATTAAGTCAATAAATTCACTCATAAGTCAATTATGCCTTCCCGACACACTAATCAGGGCCCTTAAGCCATATTAGTGATTTTGGGTCGTTACACTCATACCTTATCTGGTCTTCATAATTTTAGATTATTTAAACCCCGAATATTGGATTGAAACCATGAGGAATCAAATCAATTATTGTTGTGTTTGCCATTTATTAGCTATATAAACTATAAATTTACACATAATATTTATAAAATATATATTATTTATACATAATATATAAATATAGGGAGTGACTACAATGCATCCACTTTTTTGATAACACTGGTGTATCTTTTTTCTATTTTCGGCACTTGGATAGATATAATCCCAATTTTTTTTATATGACGATGTACATTGTAGCTATCCAGAGCATCCTACAAATTTTTAAGAAATTCTGAATAAATTATGGTACGGAAAGTAGGGTTCAAACTGTATGTTGCACGATTGCTTGTTTTGTTGTGTACGAGTGTAAAATTTGATAGTTTGAACCTTGTATTCGGCTTCATAAATTATTAAGAATTTTTTAAAATTTGCGGCTTGTTCTAAATAACTATAATGTAGATCGTCATATAATTTTTTTTAGGATTATATCTATCCACGTGCTAAAAATAGAAAAAAGATGCACGAGTATTGTAAAAAGAAAGTAAGCACATTGTAGTCGCTCCATATAAATATATATTGTATAATTCAGTAAAATAAATATATATATATATATATCAATTTACACATAATATATATTTATATATTATGTGTAAAATTGGACAATTTTAATATGAATTACGTGTAAATTTATAGTTTATATTTTATGTACCAGAATTTTATAGTACATATACGAACTTTCAATTTTTTTTATTTCAACTTATTAATTAAAAAAAATGTCCCATTGGTAAAATAAAATCAGATATTATAAAAGTAAAATACAAAAATAAGGGTTAGATGGTTTTTTTTAATCATTGACACAAATAAAGAGACGAATTAGTCAGCAAACATGAAATGATTTATGGGACATATAACCTTCTTGCCCCCCCTGTCACCACAAAAAATTTTAGTTTTAGTCACAACAAATTTTGTGACTAAAAACAAAAAATTTGTGACTAAGGAAAAATTATTATATATATGTCATCACTAAAAAGTCCGTGGCTAAAAGTATTAGTCACAAAGATCACAATTTGTTGTCACTAAATGTATTTTTAGTCACAACAAGCTTTATCATTAAAAATAATAGGTTGTGACTAAAACTACATTAGTGACAACTTGTAATTAAGTATTACTTTTTAGTCACAAATAATTTTTTGTTGTTACTAAAAGTGGCATTTAATGACACAAAATATATATTGTGACTAAAAAGTTGTCACTAAAGGTTACATTTATTTGTAGTGTGTGTTTTACAGTGAGTTGTTATTTACCCATATCTTTTGAAATTTGGTTCACTTACCCCTAAATCCCAATTTGTAAACAACGTTAAAACTAAATGTATTATTACAAGGCTAAAAAGGTAATTATGACTATTAGGGTTTTTAATATCCCCAAATCAGGTCTTCAGCATATACACTATACAAGAAACAAAATGAAGGGTAGTTAAAATTACAGAGACTTTTGATTTGAGAAGAAAAAGAAAATCTAGTTTTTACTGTCATTTACTAAAAAAAAGTATTTACACTTGAAGGATTACACTTGTGGAAGAAGATTAGTTTTATTAAGTATATTGGCGATTTTTTATTTTAAGTTAAGATGGATAATGGTTATGAATCAATGAAAAAAGATGCAGATTATGGAAGTAGGATTCTTTGTATTGAAGTGGTCTCTCATAAAACTTTAATATGTTTAAATAATATTGAAACTGGGGTCATATGAGAATTTTTTTTCTTTTGATCATTGGCACACTTGGTGCCTAATTGAGTCTGGCAAACTGGGGTCATATGAGATATATGTGATTGTTTATTGTTGGTAGAATAACAAATATGTATGTTTATTAATTATATATTTATTATATGTACATAAATTTATATTAATGAAGCATCAGCAAGCTTATTTTATATCGTCGTATGTATCTCTCCTCTCTTCTTAGACTAGCTATATCACATTTTTTTTACAAGTATATTTTATTCACTTCTTTCAACACAGGAAATACATCACATTTTTTTACAAATATATTTTATTCACTTCTTTCAACACAGGACCTACATCTCTTATGCTTAAACTCCATCATGGTCGTGCTTACAAGATTCTGAAGGTGTTATGACATATGGGGGAACAATGTATGGTTTTCAAAGATTATTGTCAACCGGAGTTGGTAATTTATTCATCTTTTGATAAAATATTAGACTTTTGCTTGGGTATCCAAATATGTGTCAGTATTGGTATCTTCTTCCAGGGAGTAACCAATATAAAGATATGTTAAAGTTGGAAACAGATAATGATGTGAGGATGATGATTGATTTAATAACTTTGAATAAGCTTAATAGAGTTGTTGATGTTTTCTTTGTGTATTATTTGGATCCCACTAGTAGTAGTTTTGTGTGTAAAAAAATAATAGATGGGTAAGGCACAAGTACTATGCGTGAACAATGTGAATATGTCAATGTAGAAGATATTGTGGTGCATGAAAGTGATTCAAGTTTTGTGTTTGATGACGAATTTGTCGAGACTGAGTACGTGGGTACGACTGATAATGAAGATTGGCTAGTTGAAGAAAGAAAAATAATGGGTGAATTATCAAACTCGGAATCTGAGACAAATATTCAAGATGTGATAGTACAAAATCTTGAAGATGATGATTGTGAAGAGGAATTAGATGAAGAACAAAAGTGTGCTTTGAAGGAGATGAAAAGAATGGACAGTACGCAGATAGAGAAGAAAAAACCAATATTCTCCATTTTTAATTATGAGACACATATGGCAAATCCATCATTTAGAGTTGGGATGGTATTTAAGAATGCTAAAGTTTTTAGAGAGGCAATTCATCAATATGGAATAAAGAATGGCAGAGATATAAGCTTCCCAAGAAATGATAAAGATATAATTCGGTCTAAATTTAAAGGCAATTGTCCTTGGGTTTTATATGCTTCTCAATTTGATAGCAAAAATCCGACTCTCAAGGTTAAGACCTATGTTAATAAACATGCATGCGGTAGAATTAATACGAATACAAATGCAACTAGCACATGGATACCAAAGACATACAGTGAAAGTTTACAACCAGGCAAGCAATTTTCTTGTGGTGATTTTTTGGCTAAAGTAACGAAAGATTTTCGTATCACAATCACCAAGACCCAAGTTTACAAGGTAAAGAAAAAGGGAGCAATATTCTTGGAAGGGTCAATGAAAGATCAATATGGGAAGTTATGGGACTATGCTGAAGAATTAAGAGCAAGAAACCTAGGTTCTACTAGTTATAGTTGATAATGACATGTCACTCTTGAAGGTAAGCATACATTCAAAAGAATTTATGTTTGTTTAGCTGCACGCAGAAGAGGGTGGAAATCAGGGTGCAGACCTATTATTGGTTTGGATGCATGTAACACGAAAGGGCTTTACAAGACACAAATTTTGTTAGCATTAGGCATAGATGCTGACAATAGTTACTACCCTATTGCTTATGCCATTGCTGAGAAGGAGACCTTTGCAACATGGAAATGGTTCTTGCAATATTTACAAGTTGACTTGGACTTGTACAATAGCAGCTCCATAACATTCTTAAGAATACAGGTGAGGCCTTTAGCATGTTTAAAATCTATAAAGCCGAACTCACTACTACAAATATAGGCTTTTTCTACGGTTTTTTTTTTCAACAATAAACAAAAAGCGCAGAGAAAAGGTTTGAAAGAGTCGAAAAAATTATATTTAATGTTCGCGCCCTACGTTATTGCAGTTTAAAAAAAAAACGCAGTGAAAAATTTGAAGTGGTACACTTTTGCACTTTTCTCCGCGGTTTTATACCCAAAACCGCAGAGAAAAGTGCGGTTTTGAGCATAGAACCGCGGAGAAAGCCTTCCCTCTTCCTATACACAAACCCGACCCTACCTCTTCCCTCTCATATTGCATTTCCATTTTCACAGAGGCATATACTCGGTGCTCCACCACCGTCCCCAGCCACGGGTAAGCCCCATTTTGTCCTTTTTTTGTTTTGTTTTGTTTTTTTTCATTTTCTTGCATATTAAAGCTTGAAATCATGTAAATATACTTAATCTTGGTTTATTTTGAAGTTTTAGTGTAAAAATGAAGAAATATTGAGTGGGTTTAATGGGGGTTTCAATGTATGTTTATATGATTATTTTCAAAGTTTTGTATAACAGTTTTGAAAGTTTATATAGGATTAGAAGAGATTTTCATTGTTTAAAACATGTTTTGATCACAAAAACTTGATTTTTTAATGTATATTTCGGTTTTATGGTATTTTTGTATTATTTTATTTATAATAATGTTGTTTACATAATTTTTTATATTAAAATATTATTGCTTACATAATTTTTTATATTATTTAGGTAATGGTTTTTTTAATGTATATTTTTGTTAATTGTATTATTTTAGGATCAATTCAATTACCATATATTTACTAATGTTTAAATTTTTATTGTAGGAAATATTTGTTTAAATGTGAGATGTGTTGAAATTGTTGAAGATTAATTTTGAAGGTGAGTAATAATTACTACTTAATTTTTTATTTTTTATTTTTTATATTTACAAACTATTGTTAGAGGAGTTTGAATATATTAGATATTCATCCGTAGTGAAGTAGGTTCTGAGATAAAATTGTGTGCTGCGGAGATAACAGAAGGTTGATAACATGTGTGTCTTAGTGAAGTAGGTTCTGCGAATTATGTGTGTGCTGCGGTGACTTATGGTTGAGAACATGCATGTTGTTTGCTATATGTTTTGTTTGATGTGAATTTATAGGTAGATAACTTGGCATATGCTATAAATACAGAGGAAACTCTGCCCAATTTTTTTATTTTATTTTTTATAATATTAATTGAACATGTTTTATAAGTTAATATATGTAATAATTATGTTTTTGTTTATGTTGAAATTGTAAATACATATGAATTTTGGATATGTTATAGAAATAAATGAAACTCTGCCCATTTCATTTTATAATTTATTAATTAAACATAATTTTTTCAATTACAATATTAATTTTCTTTTCATTATCGACTTGGGAATTAGGTAGATATTATCATTATGGATAAGTCATGGATTCTTGAGAATAGAGAAATACAACAATTTCAAGACGGATTCAACCAATTTTTATAATTTTTCCAAACAAATTGTAGTGATCCGGAAAGAATTCATTGTCCATGTATAGATTGTGGTAATGGATCAAAAGGAAATATTACCATGATAAAAAATCATGTATTTTGTCGGGGATTTGATACAAGTTATCGTACATGGTATTGGCATGGGGAATCATTGAAAAATAATAATCCATATCCATTCAGGAGGCGAGGGATTGATGATTTGGGTTATAGTGATTTTGACGATCATCCTATGGAATTGCTCGATGAAGCACAAGAAGAGCTTGTTGATGATCCTTCAAAATTCGATAAATTGGTTAGAGATGCAGATAAACCATTATTCAATGGTTTTCTGAAACAAAGATTACCAACAATGGTAAAATTTTACAACAAAAAAGCAGAAAATGGAGTTAGCGATAAATGTTTTAGTCAATTTTTAGCTGCTTTTAAAGAGATTTTGCCGTCAGATAATTGCTTCCCTGAGTCTACGTATGAAATGAAGAAAACTTTAAATTGCATAGGCTTGAAGTATGAGAAGATCCATGCATGTCCGAACGATTGTGTGTTATATCGTAAAGAGTATGCAGACATGGACACTTGCCCAGAATGTGATTCACCCCGCTACAAACCAAACAAGAGTAAGGAGATTAGGAAACTTATTCCTTAGAAAGTGATATGGTACTTGCCTTTGATTCCGCGGCTTAAGCGATTATATCAAAGTGCAGAACACTCTGAAAACTTAATATGGCATGAGACTAGGTGAGTGAAAGATGGTAAACTTCGACATCCTGCAGATTCGCAGGCTTGGAAAAAAGTTAATAACTTAAATCCTGAATTTAAAACTGAAGCAAGACATCTTCGTCTAGGTCTAGCTGCCGATGGTGTAAATCCACATAAATCTCTAAGTAGTAGGCATAGTTCGTGGCCTGTCTTCCTTGTTATGTACAATCTTCCTCCGTGGTTAGTGATGAGAAGAAAGTTTTTGATGCTCACATTAATGATTTCAGGCCCAAAACAACCGGGACACGATATAGATGTTTATTTGGCAACATTAATTGATGATTTGAAATATTTGTATGAAAATGGTGTTGAGGCATATGATGGTTTTAAGAAAGAAGTCTTTAACTTAAAAGCTGTTTTGTTGTGGACTGTTAATGATTTCCCAGCTTATGGTAATCTATCAGGGTTAAGCACAAAAGGTCACCAGGGATGTCCAATATGTTGCACTAACACAAGGGCTATTCGTCTGTCGAATGGGCACAAAATTTGTTATATGGGTCATAGATGATATTTTCCCCTAAATCATCATTATAGGGAAAAAAAAGCATTTGATGGTGATAAAGAACAAGGTGTTGCTCCTTTGCCACTTTCGGGGCAACAAATTCTTAAAGAAGTAGAGAAAATTGATTTCAAGTATGGAAAAATGCAGAAAAACAAGAAAGTAAATGGATGTTTCCAAAGGAAATCAATTTTTTTTCGTCTCCCTTACTGGAAAGATTTACTTGTTCGACATTGTTTGGATGCCATGCATATAGAAAAAAATGTGTGCGAAAGTATTATAGGTACATTACTTGATATTCCCGGTAAAACTAAGGATGGTTTAACTAGTCATTTAGATCTTGTTGAAATGGGTATACGAACTGATTTAGCACCTGAACAGAGAGGTAAACGCACATATTTACCTCTTGCTTGTTTCACGTTGTCCAGAGAAGAGAAAAAAGTTGTATGTAAATCATTTGCAGAGATGAAAGTGCCTGATGGCTACTCATCCAACATTCGAAACTTGGTATCCATGGGAGATTTAAAGTTGATGGGTATGAAATCACATGACTGTCATATGTTGATGCAACAATTACTTTCGATTGTTATTCGATCAGTATTACCGAAAAATTTTCGAGATTTTTTGACGAATGTTTGCATATTCTTCAATCATTTATGCGGAAAAGAATTAGAAATGAAAAAATTGAATGCATTGCATTGTAAGATAGTGGAAACTCTATGAAACCTTGAAATGTTTTTTCCGCCATCCTTCTTTGACATTATGACACATTTAATGGTTCATCTAGTAAGGGAAGCCAAGTTGTGTGGACTAGTTTGGGTGAGATGGATATATCCATTTGAAAGAAGTATGAAGGTGTTGAAAATTTATGTGCGTAATCATTATCGTCTTGAAGCTAGTATGGTTGAATGTTATATATCGGAAGAGGCAGTAGAATTTTGAGGCAATCGGAATCAGCAAACCACGAAATAACTCAGATGGAGTTGATAAAGGACTACGAGGGAATGGAACAGTGATCACCGTGTCTAGGGCAGAATTAGATCAAGCTCAATTAGTTGTGTTGCAAAATAATCGTGAGATTCAATCATATATAATGTAAGTAGATAATATATTTCAATCATATATATTAGAGCCGTGATTTTCTTTTTGTTGTTTAAACTTTTTGTTATTTCTTTTATTTTTCAGTGATCACATAGAGTTATTATAGTGGATGAGCATAATAAAACGTTTTTCCAGTGGCTGAAGAATACAATTTTGATGAAGTTGGGAGAAAAAAATCATTGGCTATTGACTGAGTTGAAGCGCATATCTCTTGGAGCAAGCATTGATGTAATAAAGCATCAAGCTTACATTGTCGAAGGGAAACAATTTCATACTAAGTCAAGAGATGATGCTCGGCTGGTTCAAAATAGTGGAGTAAGTGTAGTTGCAGAAGCTATACATTTCGCCAGTGCAAAAGATAATAACCCAATTTCAGGCACAATGACATACTACGGGATTGTTGAAGAAATATGGGAGCTAGATTATTCATTATTTTGTATTCCTCTTCTTAAATGTTCTTGGGTAGACAACAATACTGGCGTTAAAACTGACGAACTTGGATTCACTCTGGTTGATTTAAGTAAGAAGGGAAACAAGAACGATCCTTTTATCATGGCCGATCAAGCAAAACAAGTGTTTTATATACTTGATCTAGTTAATGATAAATGGTCCATCATTTTATCCGTTCCCGAGCGGAAGTTCTCAAAAAAAGAAGATTATGATGAAAATTATGATTTATATCATGACTGTTTCATTGTTGGACAACCGATACATGAATAAGTTGAGAATATTCAGGATAATGATAATGATAGCGATACCGATGATCGTGATTATCTTAGAAATGACATCGAAGAAGGAATATGGGTCGATTGTGAATCGACCAAAAATAAAATAAGAAAAAGAAGAAAACATGTTTAGTAAGTTATATAATTCATTAATACTTGTGATTATTTATTTGTATAATGTCTTAACACTTGTGATTATTTATTTGTTTAATGCATTAACACTTGTGATTATTAATTTGTGTGTTGCAGATGGCGGATAAAAGAGATGACAAAGAGAAACATCAGGTTCGTGGTAAAACAAGAATGAGTTACATGACGAAACAAAAATCCAAAGGAATCAAGAAAAATCTTGAATGGAACGATTTAGGACAACCAATAGGTGATGTGTTTACAAACATGATATCATATCTTGGATCTAGAGTACAAGCCACGATTTCTATCAACTCAGGTGATTGGAGGAAGGTCCCACAAGATTTGAAAGAGGGTCTATGGGAGGATATCATTGTAAGAAATTATCATTGTGATATTTATTTATTTCTATGTGATATCTAAATTTAATAATTACTTCTCTTAATTATATTCTCAGGGTGGTCCCAACATTTCTCAAACCTTCAAACATGAGATTTTGAAAAAAGCTGGTTAAATAATGAGAGATTTTAAAAGTGAACTTACTACCGAGTACATCAACCCTTTGGCTGAAATGGGTATGATGGAAGAACTCAAATTTTCCGCGAAGAAGTATAGTGATATAATTTACGAGAGGGAATGGTTAAAATTTGTATTTGGTCGTCTAAGTCCAGAGTTTCAAAAAGTGCATCAAGAACAAAAAGCACGTGCATTACTAATGAAGTCAAGGCGTCGAACCTCTCGTACATGAATAGCTAATATAAGAGAGGATTTGGTAAGTATAATTGATATGAAAGTTTAAATAATGGTTGATATTATCGCAACATATAACTATAATTATCTTGTACATTGCAGAAAAAGGAACGAAATATTCAAAATCCAGAGAGGTATCAAGTTTGGCTTAGATCGCTTGAGAAAAATAAAGTTCTCGTGACAGAGCTGGACCAACAGATTGCCAAAAAGATAGTAAGTTTTCTAAGGTTTTATAATCAATATATTTTTTTATTTATATAAAATAATTTAACCAAACAATATCTTGAGTAGGAGGACGTCAAAGAAAAATTAAGTCATGGCGAAATTACAGCTCAGGGTCGAGATGACATCTTGACTCAAGCATTAGGGATACCAGAACACCCAGGTCGTGTTCGAGATGGCGAGTATGAAACTTTATAATAGTTGTTTTCTTTTAAGAATTATTTAGATTGGTTTATTGATGAACTTTATTGATTATTTTGTAGGTTCACTACGACCGTTTCCAAAATGTTTGGAAAAAAACATAAAACGATGATTGCAAAAGAGGAGATTGCTCGGCTAAAAGCTGAGATTGAAGAGCTAAAAAGACATAAATTTAGGACAAAAGAGGAATTAGCTCAAAATGAAGAATATAATGAGGAAAACGATGACTGTGGATACTATAATGAAGGAGAATTTGACGAGGGGCAATATTTTGAGAATACAAATGATGAGGGACAATATTATGAGAATACAAGTGATGAAGTCTATCGACCTGGCCCCAACGCAGATGATCATTTTCATCAAACCGAAGACTATCATTTTGATGAAGATGATGGATCATCAATTTATGAGTCTCCTCCACCGCTGAGCTATGAAGTTTATTTGTGTTCTGATAATATTGGCAATGTAGTGGCCAAAGGTGTAATCATTGTACCAAACATGGGTAGCTAAATTACCATCCATGGAAATGTACTTGATGATTCAGTTGCGATGGTTTGGCTTATAGATGTCTTACAAGAAGAAGATGAGATCCCTATTCCCTTTGGTAACATACGATATGTTGGGGACGCATGAGACACATTCCTACCTTGGCCAAAAAATTTAATTGTGACTTGTCAGGTATAAAACTATTTGCTTATATCTTTAAATTTTATTTTTAAATGGGTACACTATATTGATATTTTAAATGCTATTATGTAGGGTCCATCTTCATCTAAACACAAATCCCCATCACCAAGCCCACATTTATCATCAGTTGGATCTCATGTAGTCATCCCCGCTAAAATAACTCAACCAGAACCTTCAAATTGGTTAACTGATAACCAATGGGACAAAATTGATCTGAGTCTAAAATTTATAGTGAAGGAGTATTATTCCATTAAAGGAATAGATGGGGTTGTACAAGTTCTAGTTGACCCAGAGTTTATAGGAGAACGCGAGCCTATCTTCATCACTTCGGAAGACGTTTATCAAGCAGCCTCCATGGATAATATTGGATCCTCAGCTATGCTGTTTGGCATGAGGTATGTATCAATTCTAATTGAACTCAATATGTTATGTCATTACAAACTATTAGAGAAGTTTGAATATATTAGATATTCATCCGTAGTGAAGTAAGTTCTGAGATGAAATTGTGTGCTGCGGAGATAACAGAAGGTTGAGAACATGTGTGTCTTAGTGAAGTAGGTTCTGCGAATTTTGTGTGCTGCGGTGGCTTATGGTTGAGAACATGCATATTGTTTGTTGTATGTTTTGTTTGAATTGAATTTATAGGTACTTATAATTTTGGATATGCTATTAAAACAGAGGAAACTCTGTCCAATTTTTTTTGATGATATTAATTTATTAATTGAAAATGTAATATGAATGATTGATTCTACAGATGCATTTGGGAAAGCATGCACCCAAATTCACGACAATTATACAAATTTTTTGACACCAAATATCTATTGGCAATGATGAAAGTAAAAATTATACGGTGGATCTTATAGCCAAATGGATGATGACTATGGATAGACGAGGCCAAATATATTTCATACCTTGGATTGTTGAGTAAGAACGAACTACTTAAATATTATCACTACTATGGTTGAATTTTAATTTTATAATAATCATAATTTATTATTGTTTTAGTCGACATTGGATGTTGGTGCTCGTGATGATGCGGGGGATGACCATAATTTTGGACCCTTTAAAAAATCATAAATCTCCACCAATAATTAAGGAGGTTATGGAAAAGTAAGTTCTTCAATTGTAATGTATGCATTGTTAATTTTTAAAAGTTGAGAGTATAATATGTATTTAATTAATTTTAATTTTTGTAGAGCATACGCACAATGTTTCGAAAAATGAATACATCGGCACATTTACAAAATTGCCGAGAGGTTCTTGTCCAAAACAACCTGAAAGTCATGAATGTGATTATTATGTACTAAGATACATTTATGATCTTGTAAATAGACTGAATCCGACAGAAGTTATCAAGAAGAAAGTATGTAATATTTTAAACTCTTTTTTTTTGCTTAAGAAAAACTAGATATAATATTTAATTATCTAATCTATATTAACTTTTCAATTTTGCAGTGGTTTGACAAAAAGTAATACAATGTCAAAGAAGATCTACTACCACTACAAAGTGATTGGTTAGCAAGATTAATGCCATTTATTTATGAAATCTAAGTTTTTATATGTATGTAAGATTAAAGTGCTGACTTATATTGGTTAGAAAGATTAAAGTCATTGATTCATTACTAGCCAGTTATTTTGCATTAGTTATGAAATGTATATATAACAATTTAACAAATTACGTTATACTATTGAAAATAATTATATATAATTAAAATTGACATTTTTTTTATTAACTAGACTAGGTTATAATTATAAAAATATATATAATCAGAATTCAAAATAATTATATAAAATCGAAATTAATTTTTTTTTTTATGAAAACACACTTTTCTCTGCAGTTATGATAAGCGAACCGCGGAGAAAAATGGCTTTTCTCAGTGGTTGTGATAAGCAAACCACGGAGAAAAAGCCACTTTTCTCTACGGTTGGCTGGCTTATCACAACCGCTATGAAAAGTGGCTTTTTCTCCGCGGTTGGCTTATTACAACCGCAGAGAAAAGTGTGGCCTTTCTCCGCGGTTTCGGTACCACTTTTCTCTGTGGTCGAATACATTGAGCTTTTCAATACTCTCGAAAACCGCAGTGTATTAAGTAAAATAACCGCAGAGAAAAATATTTTTTGTAGTAGTGACTTGAAAATCAATTGGAAAATAAAACTAAAGTGATTAGAAGTGATAGGGGGCTGTGAATATTTTTCCAATGATTCAATGTGTTTTGTGAGATGCATGGTATAATACATGAATGTACATCCTCTTATACAACCCAACAAAATGGTATAACGAAAAGAAAGAATAAAACATATGTTGAAATTATAAATGCTATGCTATTACATGCAAATTTGAGTTTTGGGGAGAAGCCTTGCTTACCACTTGTCATACTGTAAACCAAATTCCTCTAAAGAATAATAAAAATTTCTCCATATGAGATATGGAAAGGAAAGATGGCCAACCTAGGGTATCTCAAAGTGTGCAGGTGCCTTTGTAATATCCCTATTTTCATTTCATTGGTATTTCGATAATTTTGGCCTGTGAAGGCAATTTGATAATTTAATAATCTTGAGGGGTGTTTTTGTAATTTTGTGAAATTACGTGTTATGTGATTATATGAATATGTTTATGTGATACTAATATCCGTGTAAGATATTTTATGTTGGAAAATACCAGGTGCTCGACTTATGTGTTAAAGTGACAAATCACGGTTTCCATCAAGTGCTAGGGGCTTTATTGTCAAGAATTGTTGAAAGATGGGTCATAATGGAATAAAGTTAATTATGGATTATGAAAACTAATAGTTTAGTGGGGAATTATTAAAAAGGGTTTAATGAAATTGTTAGAATGACTTAAATCAAGGGTAGGATGTTAATTTGGAGATAATGAGTCATTATAAATAAAAAGAGAGAGATTAGGGTTAGGGTTAGGGTTAGGGTTAGACTCACAATTTGAATTTGGTGGCTGCTCAACACGTGATCAAAGCAGAAAACTTTCTCTCTCTCACTCTCTCTCTCTAGTTTAGGGTTCAAGATCTAAGGAAGAAGAATTATGAGGATCTCTTAATATACGTATGGATCACTAGGCACTCATGTGGGGACTCATTTAGGATACTTTGGGAAAATATTTTCAAGGCTTAGGTCGCTCCACATGACTTGGTAAGAACTTCTCACACTTCAAAAGTTTCTTTGATAGTTCTTGAAGCTTTGAGTTATATTAATGGTTGATTTGATTAGAAAGCATGATAGGTTGGGAAGATTAGTTTTATTTGCATGTTAGAGACTGTGTTGTTATTATATAATGGTTAGAAACATGCTAGGGTTGAATTTATTAAGTTATGATTGTTAGTTTTGAAGATTGGAATGATAGCTTGGGGAAGAAGAAGTTTTGTTGCAAGAGATTGTTAGAGTTATGGAGTTAGGGGATGCTCATGAATTTTTGGTATTATATTAATCTCTAAGAATTGTATGATGATATAAAGGGATTCAAGAAGAGAAAAACACAAAACAAATTGTTCAAATCAAATTTAAAATGAGAGAATTATGGTTGTTCGAAGAAAAGTCATGATCTGTGATTTCTCCGTCGGGCGGGACTGCGCTACATGCCTAGAAAACATGTTTTTCCCTCATTTTGATGGTTTTTTATGGGGTTTTGATGGTATAGTTTAAGGGTTTCCTGTTTGGGGATTTGAGGACTTTCTTAAGGGCACTTTAAGAGTGATTGGGTCTTAGAAAGTGTAAGATTAGTTCATGACACTTGGCTAAGTTATGAGTCTCTAAATAATATATGTTGTATGTTTTGGATTTAGGACTTGACTAACACTTGAAGGGAGGTGACTGTGCCGCTGTTGGACCTGAGGTAAGAAGAGTGATCTGTGTAACACAGGGTGTGTATTTGAGTGCACAAGTGTTCTGTATGTATGATCTAATGGTTATGATTGTTCATGTTATGTGTATGACTATGCTTTGTCATTAATGTTATGAGGGTTACGATTATTGCATGATTTTGTGTATTGATGCATGTTCACATTGACTTTATGAGATTTGGGTATATCATGCTTTGAGTATGTTATGATGGATATAACATGTGGAAAGCGCAAGGGAATACATATTATTTTAACTTGGTATGTGGTAAGAACCAAGGGACTGTCGCAAGGGCAGTGCACCGTTGCAAGGGCGGTATGTTTGTGGTTATAATGGCCAAAATGATATTGATAAATGGTCATAATGACACTGGTAATAAGCATTATGATTTTATTAGGTTACGCTATGATATGCTTGTAACGTCCTCCTAATCTAGGACCATTACACTGTGTACTTTAAATAGTGTCAGACTTGCTAATCAAGTCCCTTGGTTATAAACGTGTAATTAATGTTAATGACAAGGGTTAGGGTTAAAATTTTTGGTTAAAAGGGAATAATAATTTCATTAAAATATTTACATTCATACATGGGATCCCAAAATAACGTTTAAAAGGTTAATACAGTTCAAAAGTTACAAGCCAAGCCGGCCTAGCTAGAAAAATAAGGGATGCAACCCTAGCTCCTCCAAGATAACTCCGGGCGTGGTGGTCGAGCAGTCGCATATGTACACGCTGCCACCAAAGCTCTCCAACTCATGGCTGGTCCAGCTTCCCTTTTCCCTTACCTGCACCACATAGCACCCGTGAGCCGAGACTCAACAAGAAAACTTAACATGTGCAGGAACAGTAAATACAAATTCCATATACATATCTAGCATCCCAGCAGTAATAACCTACTCATGCATGCATACAATTATAGCTAAATGATCATAGGATGATTCTGGGGCCCGCTGGCCTGAATAGATGACCATAGAGTCATCCTGGAGCCCTAAGCCCTATCTAAGTGACCATAGGGTCACTGGGGGCCCTTTGCTCTTAGCGCTGAGTAACTAGCCATAGAGCTAGACAAGCGCTTTGTTCTTTCAAAACGACCATAGAGCCGACCAACGTAATAGTATGTCCCTAATTAGGCCTAAGCCTCTCGACCAGCGCACAACGCGCTATTGTCGACCTTGACTAATAAATAAATGCCTTAACCAGATATTCATACAATCAGATAAACAAATAACCATATACAGAATTTCTTGCATTTCTTGGTGCTTGAAACACCCTTCCTATTGTTGTTATCTTCCATAGGTGGCAACGGTCTCTCCTCCCCATGAACTGTTCTTCTACAATGCTTTTTTGGTCACCCCAGTGGTCTTTTCACAATAGGTGGCAACAATTCTTCATCATAAAACTGGGGCCACATGGATTCATCATATATGGGATGAATAACACCCTGAAGACTCTTCCTCCACATTTCAGTTTTGAAGTATGGAGATAATAAAATCTTCTATATTTCCCCTCATGCTTGTTATGGCAGCAACTGCGTGCACACATGTAGAGTTCCAGAATTTACTTAGCTAGTTAGATAGTAGTAGTAGACATAATAGCTAGTATTAGTTATAGTATGTTCATTACTGTGGATTTTGGTTCAAGCCGAGACTTAGTTGGAAACTCATAACAATAGTTATAAATTTTATAAGTTTAACCTATAGTTTAAGAATATTAATTATAACATAAGGTTTGATTAATATTGCTGGTCCTAGGTGTGTTATTTATTGTACTATAAGGTTTAGATAGAATTATTAAGATCATGACACTTGTCGTGTGCATGTTTATTTAAGAATTTAATTATAGTTTAAATAAAAGAAAGTTCAAGAAAGCTCTAGAATCTTCCAAGACCATTCGGAGCACGACATTTGTCACAATCTTGTTTATTTGTGGATTGGATTGTTATTCAGATAATTACATTGATTTTCTATAACTTTAAAGTACTGTAACTTCCGACCTATTTTTGACCTAGTGATGTTATCAATTTCTAAAAATAGTATTTCTAGAAAGTTATAGATAATTGAATTAGCTTTCTAACGGTATAAAGATGGTCTAAATTGGAGTTCTAAAGCTTCAGTTATATTGATTTTACTACAGGTGAGTTTAGAGTTACGAGATTTAGGAAGTTAGAAGTTATGATTCTATTTTATTTAAATTTAAATTTGGATTATAGTTAGAATGAAATTAAGTATTTTTTTTTAAAATAGAAGAAAGATCTAGAAACTCTAGAACCTTCCAGAACCACTAAGAGCATGACACTTGTCATAATCATGTTTATTTGAGGATTTAAGTATTTTTTTTAATAGGATAATTTCACTCCTCAAACTTTATAAATATGACCTAGTACCCAGCCCTTTCACTTACTCTTCAGTTGTGATCATACTCCAAGGTGCTAGTGAGAACATAAGAGTGATACACTTGGGTTGGGGAAAGAAAAAGCTTTATCAAGCACTTGGGAAGTAAGGATTAGGGTATTTCGGTATTGGAGTTAGGCCAATCCTTAAGATCAACAAAGGTACCCTTATTCTTAAGTTTAATTCTTTTGATTCCTTAGTTTCTTTAGTTTTCATTCAGTATCTAACTTCTGTTATGGTTTTGTGGTTAGGATTTTAAGTTCTTTGAACTTAAGGTGTCCTTTCGGTAAGTTTCCTCTTGGTGGTTTAGTTCTATTCTTTTCATCTCTTTACCTTAGAGATACTCATTATTTGTATTGTTTGTTTAGGAGTGTTCCAAGTCCCGCATTTGTTCTCAATTATCCCGGTTTTGGTAAGGAAAATAGGCTAGATCTTGTATGTTTGAATGATATGTTATGCTTTTATGTTATGTTATGTTATGTATAATATGTTATGATAAGTTTATGTTTTAATATGTTATGTTATGATTTACCCTACCTCAAATATTAGACAGGGGACGTAGATGGGTTATCGTACACTACATGTGATTTACCCTACCTCAAATATTAGACAGGGGACGTAGATGGGTTATCATACACTACATGTGATCTAACCTACCTCAAATATTAGACAGGGGACGTAGATGGTTTATCACATATCATAATGGCCAGTATTAGTATAGTCTTATATGGAATATGTTATAATATGTTTATAGTATATGTTATAATATGTTTTTAGTATATGTTATAATATGTTTATAGTATATGTTATTATATGTTTTTAGAATATGTTATGATATGTTTATAGCATATGTTATGATATGATTTTATGTGTATGTTTATGGTGTTAGTTGTTTTTCATTTCTCAGCATTAGGCTCATTCCTTTATTTTATTTTTTAGTGTGATGCAGGAAGTTAGATATGGAGGCGGAAGGATTCTTGGAAGCTTGGCATGTGTGTTGAGGATGAACGGACTGAGTGGACTGCGTGTCGATCGAGGATGACGTTATTTTAGTTTTTTTTTAAATTATGTTCTGATGTAATTCCGCAACTAGTATTTAAAGTTTATGTTTTTTTATGTTTTGTCAAACAATGTTTTTATGTTTTAAACAATGGGTACCCATACCATGTTTTACATTCTATTTTGTAATATTTGTTTTTTGGAATTTTAATAAAGTGATTATTATTTTCAAAGTAGTAGTTATGTCTAGTAGTTTTAATGATCCAAGGTCTTAGAAATAGTTGGGTCATTACAACACATGGTATCTCTCTCACCTGCCATTGTCCACAAATGCAGTAGCCTCTAAACAACACATTTTTTTTTTTTTTTTTTATCAAAATCCAACTTGAAATTATGCATCTCCTGCCTTTGTTACATGGGCCATGCAAGATCTTTGCAGGAGCTCGTGTACCCTATATTGGACCCTTGGAGTAAGCTTATGTTCCCATTTTTCTACAGCTTTTTTTTCCTTGCCGACAACATACTTGTTTGTTGCATTCTTATCCCCTCTAGCAATTCTATTGCAGGCTTGTGTCGGCGCTCATCTATCCAATTGTTAAATTACTCAACGAAATTGTTAGTGAGATGTTCAACCTTTACTCTTGTATCAAACTTACTCAAAGTCCAATGGCTAAAGTCAATGTTTGACAACCATTCATGTGCCTCTGAGTTGAATGACTTTATCTTCTCCAATATACACTTGAAATTGTCAAAGTTTCATGTCTCAGCTGCTGCCCAAAACAACCCTCTAAGTTGTGATGGCCCAAATTTATTGATCATGTTTTTCTCTATATGAAAACAACAGTAACGGTGCTCTACATCAGGGATGGCTGCCGCAGCCTCAATTAAACCCTCCAAACATCAAAAATATTTTTTTATTAACAATAAAACAGTAGATCATATTGAAGTTGTGAAATGTACATAAAATCAGTTTATGAAGATTGAATTCTAACCTTTTTTCTGTCACTCATAACACATCATGGTTGCCCATTTGATGTAGCCCCAATTTCTCTCCTCAATTGGTCCAAAAACCATCTCCAACTGTAACGCCCCACGTCACTATTGTTGCTTCCTATAATGACAATCACTATGGTTTCTTCTTGGAATGATGACTGGCCCTGCAAACCAACACAAGTCTTTCCAGCATGCATTGTCCTCGCTTGCAAGCTTCTTGTGAAAACTTCCCAGGAGGTCACCCATCATGAGACTACTCCAGATCAAGCATGGTTATCTTTAGAGTTCTCAAGTGATAGGCTACCAAAAAGAAGATGCATCTTGTTGGAATATGTAGTACTCATCAATCCATTTAAGCCATCTTCAACTGTGTAGTCTCATACCTACACAGTCTTAGAATCATTACAAATGACCTTCCCCATGCGATGTGGATTGCACAACTTTTTACTCGATCTTTCCCCCTGCGGATCACGGGATTCTGACTATCACAATACATACACCCTAGTTATAGCACGACCAACAGAGTTTCTGAGTGAGAAAAATTGTGGGAAGCAAGCAAAGAAAGAGAAAGAACCATTTCCCTCACAAAACCTAGAGAGAGAAAGGATAATTTCGGGTTTAGGAAGCTTTGGGAAAATCTGGGTTGTTTTGATCATTTTAGATGCATTCTTTATGATCTAAGGAAGGTTTTTGATGTGATAAAATGACCTAGAAGTGTTGTTTTCGAAATCCACCATTTCTCACCATTAAAATCAAGGTTCTTGGATGATTTCGAATTTGAGAGTGTTTAGACAAATTCTAGGTGCATGGTTAGAAGCTATTATGTGAAATTTGGGATAATTATTTACTGTTTTATTATTTTTCTTGAATTATTTGAATTAAAATGTGTTATCTACGTAGATAAATTATAGAAAATAACTTGGTGATATTAAAATTATTATTTACTGTTTGGGCACTATTCTTATGAAGTTAAAATGGTATCTTAGTGTCTGAAACTGATTTAGAACTATGTTAGGTTGATTTGTTATTTTTGGCTAATTATTTGGTATATTATGCATGTAAAAAAGGATAATTTGTGCATAAATAATAGCAATAATTTGTATACGTTTCTAAGTTGTTTAATCATGTTTCATAATCTGTATAAATTGTTAGGAAGCATGTTAGGTTCTTGTTTGGGTAATTGTATTGAGTATCCAATTATTTTTGGAATTATGTGTAATTAAAATGATAATTAATTAAAATAAATTATTATAAGGAAATAATTAGTTTAATCTGACTTTATAGGCGTAAAAATAAATTTAGAATCTGATTTAGTAAATTTTGGTCATTTATTTGATTATTTGATTATGAACTATTTGTTTTGTGCATAAAGATGATAAGAAATGTGATGATTAGTATTATAGGTTGTAATTTTGTGGTGAAACTTTAATGTGTTTCATAATTGTGTTTTGAGTGTGTCATTGTATTGTTGGGTGTTTAGGATCTAGTTCTCAACAAGGACACTCAGTGAGGGGTTCGAGGTAGAACAAAGGAATATCTTTTTTTGCAATTGAGGTAAGAAGAGTGGACATCTGTGCACAGGATGTATGTTTTAGCATACAACCTTGCTTCTTGGTTTGTATTTATTTATGTTATGTACTATGATTGATTACTGTACACACTTAGTATTGTTAGCATGAGAATAGTGCTAGGGTTTCCGCTGCTTGTATGAGCATAACACTTGCAGGTACACTAAGAGCTTATCATTGGTGAGTACAACTTGTGGTAAATGAATGCCCCGTTGGATGCCAAGTGTGAGAATAACATGAGGTAGGGCATATTACATTTCATGTCTGATCAACATGAGTGTATGGTTGATTATCGTATGTGAGCATAATGTGTGGTACGAGACTTTGTTTGTTATGTGTGTGAGTATAGCATGCATTGTATTAGTCATATATGAATTGTTATTGCTTAAGGTTTTGATTAAGCTATGTTGTGTTATTTGGTTAGGGGGTTATGTCCTACATAGCTCTTCTAACTGGGCGTTAGCTCACGGGTACTCTATGTGCAATTAAAGGCAAAGCAACACAGTGAGTGAAGCGGTCTCGAGGAGTGGATCTTACATGTTAGCGGAGAGGTCACAACGTTTTAATGTTTTAAAGACTCAATGAACTTTTATCACTTTTGGACTATGTTTTTTTAATGTTAGATTAAGTTTTAAGACTTGAAAATGTTTTATTTTAAAGAAACAATGAGATCTCATGCCTTGTTTATTTAAATAAAATAGTAATTTAAATGGTTATTTTATTTATTGATTTAAATGGACTTTCCTAAGTGACGTCTCGCACAGTGATTATTATGTATGTGATGTTTATTTATGTTTCGTTGAAAGTTTATGTTTTCTAGTTGTGACAGTCAGAATCTCATGATCTGCAGGGGCAAAGACTGAGTAAAAACTGTGCAATCCCACTCCGTCTGGGGAAGGTCGAGTGTGATGATTCTAAGACTGTGTAGGTATGGGACTACATAGTTGAAGAAGGCTTAAAAAGATTGATGGGTACTACCTATGCCAACAAGATGCATCTTCTTTTCGGTAGCCCATCACTTGAGAACTCCAAAGTTAAGTGTGTTTGACGTGTAGTAGTCTCATGATGGGTGACCTCCTAGGAATTTTTCCCAGGAAGTGTACGAGTAAGGACAAAGCACGCTAAAAAGACTCGTGTTGGTTTGTAGGGCCAATCTTCATTCCAGGAAGTAGCCATAGTGACGTGGGGCGTTATAAATGGTAAAATGGTATCAGAGCCTTGACCCAACCGATAGTTTGGCCGGCGGGGACGTCGGACCCCTAAGGGAGGGTGATTGTGATAGTCATAATCTCATGATCTGCAGAGGAAAAGACCGGGTAAAAATTGAGCAATCCCACACTGCTTGGGGAAGGTCAAGAGTGATGATTCTAAGACTATGTAGGTATGGGACTACACAGTTGAAGAGAGCTTAAATGGATTGATGGTTACTACCTATGCCAACAAGATGTTGTTGGGATTGTGCTCTGAAAGCATGTATGTTTATTACTATGGATTTTGGTTCAAGTCGGGACTTAGCTGAACACTCGTAGCAACACTTATAGATTTTATAAGTTTAACCTATAGTTTAAGAATATTAATTATAACATAAGGTTTGATTAATATAGCTGATTATAAAGATGTTATTTATTATACTATAAGGTTTAGATAGAACCAATAAGATTATGACACTTGTCATGTGCATGTTTATTGAGAAATTAACTATTTTTTAGGAATAGTTTTATAAGAGAAATATTTGAAAACCCCAGAATCTGCTAGCATCTTTAAAATTGTTATATGACTCAGTCAAAGCTGTTTACTCAATTCAAATTAGGCTGAAAAAGCGCAATTACGTGTATAATATTTCAGCGTATGCCGATATATCGCAGCTACAGGGGCGATATATCGCCACACGGGGAATACGAAAATACGTAACTTCGCACGAATGCTTCAACGAGCCTCAGGGATATAAGCCCAGGCGATATACCGCCTAGCATGGGCGATATATCGGCTCTAGGGCAAGATTTTTAAATGGTTTTGAAACCGAGCTCAATTCAACCCTCAACCTCTTAGCAAGCCTCTGAATCTTTTGACCGATTCTTAAGCCTCTGCTGAACGAATATTCAAATGTTTTTCAATTAAATATTCATTATTTTATTCAAGCTAAAAGATCTTTTCACTCTTGAACTCTATAAATGGGACCTAGTACCCAGCCATTTCTTTCATTCTTTAAGCTGAGTTCAGAGCCTTCAAGCTGCTAGGTTTACTTTAGAGTGTTAAACACTTGGGTTGGGGTTATAAGCTTTATCATCTTAAGCTTAAAAAACACTTGGGAAGTAAGGTTAATAGTGTGTTTTTCGATATCAAGGTGTAGTTCGGTTCTAGTGCATTCAAAGGTATTCATATTCCTAGTTCATTTCTGTATGTTTCATTAGTTTCTTATAGTTTTCTTTACTCAAATCCTAACTCAATATTTTCCATTCTTGGTTAGGCATTTAAGTTCTTTGAACTTGAGGTTTCTTTTCGGTAAGCTCTTCTTCTCGGTGGTTTAGACTCATTTCTTTTTAATTTCCTTCTTTTAGAAATACTCACCTTCTCATTGTTGTTTTTAGGAGTATTCCAAAATCCCGTCCTTGTTCTCACATCCCGGTATTGGTAAGGAAAATATGATAGATTCTATATGTTATGTTTATGTATAATATGTTATGATAATTTTATGTTATGTTATGTTATGTTTTTATCTAGGGCTCATAGTTGTTTAGTTAGCAAGCCCCAGTGTTTATCATTTTCATGTTTAGAGTTATGATATACCCTACCTCGGATATTAGACAGAGGACCTAGATGGGTTATCATATACTATCATGTGATCTAACCTACCTCAAATATTAGATAGGGGACGTAGATGGTTTATCACATGTCATAATGGGCATTAATATTGTAGTCCTATATGGTATACATTTTTATAGTCATATGTTTATAGTTTATGTTTATGTTTTATGTTTTTTTAGTAGATTTTCTTTGCTGGGCATTAGGCTTATTCCTTTATTTTTATATGTGCAGGAAAATAGTTACGGCGGCGAAAAGATTATTGGCAGCTTGGGATTGTGTATTGAGGAAGAATGGATTCGGTGGACTGCGTGAATGATTCGAGGACGACGTTGTTTCAGTCTTTTTATTATGTTTATATGTATTTTCCGCACTTGGTTTTGTAACAAATTTATTTACGATTTATGTTATGTTTTTATTTTTAAAACAATGGGATCCTATACCCCGCGTTTGTGTATTTCAACTTTTACTTTATAGTTTTTAATAAAGTTATGAATGTTTCATATGTATATTTTCTTAAGAATAGTGTCTATGTATAAACAATTTTAATGGTCCAAAGTCTAGAAATAGTTGGGTCATTACAAAGCATATAGTAGACATTGTTTTTAAGAAATAAATAAATGAATTGAATTTGGTATGCATATATTTTATGGATTATATTATTTCGTGATAATATTAAGTAAATATCAGAAAAATTCCTAAGTTTATATATGTGATCTCAACCACGTATTGGTACGGGAGGATTGTGATTGAGATAAAGGAACTTGAATAGTTCGCAGTAAAATAAAGTTATGAAATCTTTAGATTAATTACTGCAAGTACGGTCCACTAGTATTATGAATACATGTGATCTAGATCCGGATTACTAGTGTAGTAGGACACTTTAGTGGAGGTGCTTTATATATTAGAGAATATATAGAACTGGACTAGATATGTTTATTAATACTTAGTTAAATACTGTTTCGAAGTATTTATTAAATATATCAACTGATGATCATATACAAATAGATCTTAATCTTGAAGTTACTATGAACTCCTATTTATTTTATATGAGTTCTTTGATTCACTCGTTAGGGTTTGTCAGAATGATCAGGCTAGAAACAAAATTGGGAACTCGTTAATGTAAATGGTTGGGGACATAGTATACAGATAATAAATCTATACCTTCTCGTAAGAGATTGAATAATGGTTCCCTTAAGGGTTGCCTTTTGGGACTGAAAGGTTATTGAGCTCAACTTCATAATTTGGTTATGAATTAACCTTCACTAGTAAAGTCGATGGTACTTAAGGAAACAAGATATAATTAAAAGGATAAAACAATAATTTTATTCCCAGTTAATTATGAACCATTATTATAGGGTTAATTTGTATGTAATGATTATATCAATGGACACTTTATTGTTATAAAGTACTCAGTAAATGAAATGTCTATAATTACAAGAGTGCAGTCTCATATTTATAGTGGAGTAATCATGAGATTAATAAATTAAGATTATTTAATTAAAGAGTTTAATTAATAATCACAAATTTATTGGATCTTGGAATTATACGTCCATAGGTCCCCACAGCGGCTCTATCAACACTATTCAAGGCTAGAGTTGATATAAAGGGTAAAATGGTAAAAAGATATATTTAAGAAGAATTTTGTTCTTCGGGCCAAATATGCAATTATGTGATAATAGTGATTAATTAATTAATTACGAACTAGTTGTAATTATCAAAATTAATTATTGTATAAATTTTTGAAATTATATAAATAATTAATTTATTATAATTTTTGAAATTATAATAAAATGAATATTAAATTTTTGAAATTAATATTTAATTAAAATTGGTTTTAATTAGTTAGTAGAATTAATTAAATATCTTTATTTGAGTGGGAGATAATAATCTGACAATTTCAAATTAGATTTGAATTTAAAAAGATTAATATTTATTCAAATAATTAATTATATGTGATAATTAGTTAAAAAGATAATAGATTCAAATTTGAATTAATTATCAAGTTGTTGGATTTTATCTGATAAAATAGTTTGAATAAATAATTAAATAATTGTGAAAAAATAACATTCTCCTATTTTATAGGGTGTTGCATGACACACACAGTCCCTGGACTGTGTGTGGCATACAGCCATAGAAATCAGGGAATTGATTTTTCACTTTTATTTATTTAATTAATTAATTAATGAAAAATTCAAAAGGATAGTTTTGATATTTTCATTAATAAGATAATTAATTAATTAAAAGATAAATTGTAATTGGTTACATATTTATTTTTTAAATTTAAATATTTTCTATATAAGTTAGACTTATTAGAAAAATAACAAAGATATTCAATACTCAATTATTTGCTCTAAGAAAAGAAGAATGTTTTCCATCTCTCCCTGAAAAAATACATAACCAATCTCAGGCCTATTATCTTGATCTCATGTGTTGAGTACATCAAGTTGAATCAGAAATATACCATCATTTATTCTCTAAGTGCCCACACATTTCTTGAGGTGTAGAGAACGCTATGGAAGATCTTGGTGTGAGTACGTGGGAGCAGCTTGGATATGAAAATCGTTTATTTTACGAAAATATAGCAAGGACACTTGATAGGCATCAAGAGGTATATTCTTTATTCTTTATTCTTTTCTTGTTTATGATTAATGTATGTATATTAATGTATCCGCATATTTAAAAGTAGTTTAAATATATTACAAAAAATTTGTTGTACACTAGGCCAACCCATCACACAATTCCGCTGCGTATTAGGAAACTTGTTCATAACAGATGCATCTTCTTTTTGATAGCCCATCACTTGAGAACTTCAAAGTTAAGCGTGCTTGACCTGGAGTAGTCTCATGATGGTTGACCTCCTAGGAAGTTTTCCCAGGAAGCGTACGAGTGAGGACAAAGCACACTGGAAAGACTTGTGTTGGTTTGTAGGATCAGTCATCATTCTAGGAAGCATCCATAGTGATGTTGGGCGTTACACCAGCTGTCTCCAGTTTCAGCTTCCACAATTGCATAAGTAGTGGGGTAGAAATGAAGATTTCCATCAATCACCACTGCAACAAGGAAGATGCCCCTATATGACCCTTTTAGATGGCAGCCATATTTTATTTTATGTGTACATTTTTATTCATAGTTTAGCATGTTATATTAACATATTTCATATATTCTCTTGAATTGTACACATAACTCCTAATTATGCTACTTAAGCATGGTAGGTGTGGACTGGCATGAACCACAATGCAACCCAGGCGCTATCAATGGTCATCCTTTGGTCGGCAAAAATCAAAGGAAATTCTAATTACACAAATCAACCACTGCTTTAGTGAGATCACAAACAACCACCAATCTAAAATCAAAGTAGAAAACAAACCCTAGAAATTCATTTTCTACAGTTTAAAGCATAAAGAAAAGATCACTCAATTTTAAATATTTATACTAATAGCTTGATTCATTCACAGGTAATTATGGAGAGTTATATATACATTTCATCTTCTCTCATTTCATTCAATTGGTTAGAACTTGTATCATTAGTTCGAAAATTGTACCATAATTTATATTGTCTAATTGGTAAAAGCACATTCCACCAACAAGGATTTTCAAGACATGTTAGATTATGATTCTTCCGCTACTCTAGATTCAAATATCAAACCCAATTCAGCCTCGGACAGTAACATTTATACATAATTTAGGGTGAAATCAAGATAAAATAAATAAATACATAAACTCTCATAGCAGATTCAAAGATAACATATTCAAATTTCAAACCCAAAGCTCAGTGATACCTTCCTTATGCGACTGATTGCAACGAACACAACGTCGAGGTTAGAAGAGTAGTGCTGAAATTACAACAGCCACTGAGACTGAAAGAAACGTAAATGGTTTAGTCAAGCACCTTTTGTAAATGGGTTCAATTAAAAATAAAATACCCAAATATAAATAAAAAAGTAAAAACTAAACAAAATGCTCGGGTTCACTCACAGTCACTGGGAGAAGAGTTGGCTGGCTGGTGGTGGCGATATGGCGACGATGGGAGGAGGTCCTTGTTTGTGGCGTTGTGGTTGCGCGGCTGGCGTGCTCCCTGAGTACAACTGCGGGAGGGAGGCGAGAGAAGCTGCTCCTGCTGCGTAGCTGGCGTGCTCTGTAACACCCTCACTTATTTTAGTTAAAACCATATCTGAGGTGTTACATTTTAAAACTATATCATAATTACTTTCAGCGGAAGTTTGGATTTTAAAAAAAAAAGAAAACTTATTTCACATTATTTACATTAAACATAAAGTGTGTCTCAAACATATTATACATAAGTATTAAATAACCCAATTTGTTTTCAAATCATAACTTCACACTTTATTACAAACATACACACTGATAAACTGAAATAACCCACAAAAGGTCGATATGTTCATATGTACAAATCAAGGTCACGACCATGCTTCAGTTCTCCTTTGTCATTCACTCATTTCTTTCTCTACCTGCAACACAAGACAACTGTGAGCCTAAAGCTCAGTAAGCAAAGTAATGTATGTAATGTTAATGTTTACCCAATGTTAATGGACATAAAAAACTTCTTTTTAAATTTTGGGCCCCTTAATATTGTGCACACTGTTTGATTAGGCCAATGCCTGCAAAGCTTGTTACACATATAATATAAAATATCATGGGTTCTCCTCCGGCTAGCCATCACCATAGTAGGGCGCATTAAAAACCTTATTCCATCCTTGCCCCGACGGGCTCAAGAGTTAAGGCGGCCACGCACTGTGGTGTCAATACATATAACAATAACTCATATTGAGGAGAAATAAAAACAGGAACATGGCAAAAAATATAATTAGTTCACTAAAACCTAGCTCAAATCATTGGGCTGCCACTATGAGCCTAACTATAGGACTCCTTTCACACTTACTTACATTCTCATTTGCCTTTTCAAAACAGTGGCACTGAACTTAAACTTCTTTTTACAACTTTTATGTTGCATAAAACTTGTCAAGGCATCACATAATTAATCATCATAATATCATGCATGGTCTTATATCATACAATAAGTCACCATATCACTATTATGCCATGCATACAAATTTATGATGAAGTGTCAATGTATGTTAATACCACTTACTCACAACATATTCATATAATGCATACTTTCGCATAACATGTAATTTTTGTGTTGCAGTTGAAATCTTTACTTACCTTCTGTCCAAAATATATTTCATCGTGTAACAAGTGGTGTCTTAGGTGTTGATGTGCTTATCCTGAAAATGGCATGAATTTCACATAATATTGATGGCAGTAAGGCATTGAACTATCATTTAAAAATATCCATAAAACATCATATCCAAATCATGCCTAAATTGCCTTAAACTACTTAGATCGAGCGTTAGATTTATCTTAGACACTTGGAGAAATTTTGACAGAGCTTCCCCTTAATTTTAGCTATCATCAAATATCAAAATTAATCAGTAATTATCATCAAATAAACTTCCATAACCACATATCCCAAATACCAACATAATTCATCACAAAGTTATCATATACCGATTTTGATAAAATTCTAATTTCCAAGATCATCATCCAAATTAAATGAGTCTCCACGTCTATTCAAACATTTATAAACATATCTACCCTCTTATAAACTCAATCAAATAACCAAAAATCAGTTTGTACTCCAAGAACCACAAAAGCCTCATAAAACACAAAACTTCACTTACTGAGCAACTTTTCAGCGAAAACAATCTCTTCTAGCATTTGTAAACCTCAAACCACTTTAAAACCACCAAGAAATATCTTAAAAATATAAAACACAATAGATAAGCTCTCAAAAAAATTCAAAAACGTGGTTTAACTTCCAAGTACAAGAACTTACCATAAAAGGCCAGAACTAAGCTTAATCTACTTCTTTGGCTTTGATTTCACTTGGATCTTTGTAGAATCTCTTCAAGCCAGCAAAAATTTGGTTTTTGGTTTTCTTTTCTCTCTGTTTTTCAGAGTCTTGGTAGTGGAAAGTGATAAGGTTGATGACAATCCTTTATTTTCAATTATTTGGCCTTATTGTATCAAAATTTGACACCTTTCACCTTATCATTACACTTTTTGACTTATGAAAACCTTATCACTTCAATAATTTCAACATAATCATCTGCTAGGCCCATTATCCTTATGTGTGAAATACTCACACCAAACTTTAGGTCCATATGAATTCATACCCAATAGTTATGCGTACCCGATTGAGCGTAGCGCACTTATGCTAAGCTCGTTTTGACTTTGCGTCAACACCACTGATTATATATACCTCTCATCAAGACTTGATCTAATGGTTCTAAAACTATTTTAACTTAATCAATGAGACCTTAATCATACCTCAAGTATATGTGGTATATCCACTAATACTCAATTTTACACCGAAAGACTAGTAATCAACATTGTACTATTTTTCACCGCTTAACATCTTTTGCCTTCTATATCTCACTTTTCTCACTTGATTTCATGCCTTGTCCATATATTTCATCCTTTCTTATATCTTGAGCACATCAAACACCCATAAAAGACAACTTAAATGACACAAGGTTAATAATGCTGAACATACACATAGACATCATATACACAACTTTTATACTTATACATGAAAACACTTATAACAATATGCATATGCTCAAATTATACATACTGTATGATATGTAATGCAATGAAATCATGTGATTATTGGCTATATTATATCAAAATAATGTGGGTGCTACAATCCTCCACACCTTACAAAAATTTCATCCTCGAAATTCTCTTACCCAAATAACTCTGGGTATTTTGATCTCATTTCATCTTCTCATTCCCATGTCATTTCCTCAATATTTGAACTTCTGCACAAGACCGTAACCAGTGAAATCTTCTTATTTCTTAAATCTTTCTCTTTTCTGTCAATAATTTTCACTAGTTTTTCTTCATATGTTAGATCTTGTTCAACTTCTATTAGCTCATAGTTTAGCACATGTGAAGGATCTGGAATGTATTTTCTCAATAATGATACATGAAAAACATCGTGGACATTCGACAATGATGGCGATAATGCCAGTCTATAGGCTACCTTCCCCACCTTTTCTAATACTTCAAAAGGTCCAATAAATCTCGGGCTTAACTTCCCTTTCTTTCCAAACCTCATTGCTCCTTTCATAGGGGAAATTTTCATAAATACCTTGTCCCCAATATTGAACTCCACATCTCTTCGCTTTCGATCAGCATAACTCTTTTGTCTACTTTGAGCAGTTAACATTCTATTTCTTATTTTCTCTACTGCTTCAGTTGTCCTTCTGACAAGATCTGGGCCAAGATACTTTCTTTCTCCCATTTCATCCCAATGAATTGGTGACCTGCAATTTCTTGCATATAACATTTCATATGGTGCTACATCAATCGTTACATGAAAGCTATTGTTATAAGAAAACTCTATCAAACACAATTACTTCTCCCATGATCCTTGAAAATCTAAGACACAAGCTCCGAGCATATCTTCAAGAGTTTGAATGGTCCTTTCAGATTATCCATCAGATTGGGGGTGATATGTTGTAGTGAACTTCAACCTTGTGCCCAATGTTCTTTGCAAACTTTCCCAAAAAAATGAAGTAAATCGAGCATCCCGATCTGAAATTATAGATATTGGCACTCCATGTAATCTAACAATCTCCTGAACATATAATTCATCCCACTGATCCATAGTATAAGTCATGCATACCGGAAGAAAGTGTGTTGATTTGGTATATTGGTCTACTATAACCCAAATAGCATCATGTTGTTTAGAAGGTTTTGGCAATCCGACTAAAAAATCCATAGTAATCTCTTCCCATTTCCACTCTAGTATTTGTATTGGTTGTAGTAAACCAGCAGGTTTCTGATATTCAGCTTTCACTTGTTGACAAGTTAAACACTTGGCTACAAACTCGACCACATCCCTTCTCATGTTGGGCCACCAGTAGTGTCTTTTCAAGTCATTAAACATCTTTGTCATCCCCGGATGTACTGAATACAAAGTATTATGAGCTTCTGTAAGGATTTCTCTCTTCAACTCCTCGTCATTAGGGACGCAAATTCTTTCCTTGAACTTTAGCATCCCATTACATGACACACTAAAACCATTGACCTTCCCACTTTCCAATTCACCTTTTTGTTCCACCAAGTAAGGATCCTCACATTGACCTTGTTTGATTCTTTCAAACAAGGTAAACTGAATAGTTATTACTGATAATCTTCCTGTGATTACCTCAATCTCCGCTCTGTGCATGTCCTCCTGAAGTGGTCTTGTCAATTTCCTCAAAAATGACACATTACCATGAGACTTTCTACTCAGTGCATCTGCAACTACATTTGCTTTTCCATGATGATAAAGTATTTGACAATCATAATCTGTCACTAGCTCCAACCATCTCCTTTATCTCATATTTAATTCTTTCTGAGTGAAGAAATACTTGAGACTTTTATGATCAGTATATATTGCACACTTCTCACCATATATATAATGTCTCCAAATCTTTAGTGCAAAAACAACTGCTGCCAACTCCAGATCATGTGTTGGATACTTCTGTTCATAGTCCTTCAATTGTCTAGAAGCATAAGCTATGACTTTGCCATTCTGCATTAGCACACACCCTAATCCTTGCTTTGAAGCATCACTATAAATCACAAGTCCTCCTAATCCAGATGGAATAGTAAGTATTGGAGCATAAACCAATCTTTGCTTCAGCTCTTGAAAACTTTTCTCAGAAGCTTCAGTCCATTCAAACTTATGATTCTTCCTCGTCAGTTGTGTCAATGGCATTGCTATCTTGGAAAATCCTTCAACAAATTTTTGGTAATAGCCTGCTAATCCCAGAAAACTCCTTACTTCTGAAACATTTGTTGGTCTATTCCATTTACTAATAGCTTCAATCCTTGATGGATCCACCGAAATACCATCTTTTGAGACTATATGGACCAAAAATGACACCTTCTCTAGCCAAAATTCACATTTCGTAAATTTGGCATAGAGTTATTTTTCTTTTAATTTCTCCAACGTGAACCTCAAATGTTCCTCATGCTCTTTGGATCGAGAATACACCAAAATATCATCAATAAACACTATTACTAACTTATCAAGGTAGTCCTTAAACACCCTGTTCATTAAGTCCATGAATGCAGCTGGAGCATTAGTTAATCCAAATGGCATCACAAGGAACTCATAATGGCCATACCGAGTTCGAAATGCAGTTTTTGGTACATCCTCTTATCTAATCTTTAATTGGCGATACCCAGATCTCAAATCAATCTTTGAAAATACTCCTCTTCCTTGTAATTGATAAAAAAGATCATCAATTCTAGGAAGTGGATACTTATTCTTGACTATCAACCTGTTCAGTTCTCTATAATCAATACGCATTCGCATTGTCCCATCCTTTTTCTTCAAAAATAGCACTGGAGCTCCCCATGGTGAAAAACTAGGCCTGATAAACTTTTTATCCAGGAGTTCTTGCAATTGTATCTTTAATTCCTTTAGTTATGCTGGTGCCATTCTATAAGGTGCCTTGGACACAGGGGCTGTACCAGGAAGTAGCTCAATCACAAATTCAATTTCTCTGTCTAGAGGCAATCCCGGTAAATCTTCTGGAAACACTTCTAAGAAATCTCTAACTACCGGTACTTCTTCCGGTTTTAACTTTTGCTCCTTATAAGTGTCAACCACACTGGCGAGATAACCCATACATCAACTTTCCAACAGTCTCCTGGCCTTCATAATAGAAATTAAAGGAATGCAACTTTTTGATGTCGTTCCAATAAACATAAACTCATCTTCCTTCGAATGCTCAAATATCACTGTTTTCTTTCTACAATCAATAGTGGCATTATACTTTGAAAGCCAATCCATACCCAAAATCACCTCATAATCGTGCATCTTTAACATTATTAGATCAGTATATAATTCCCTACCATCAATGCAAATAGGAATCCCCCTCAACCAATGAGTAGAATACAAAATCTCTCGAGATGGTAACATTGTACTAAAAACTTCTAACAATTTCTCACACAATTTACCCAACCTTTTTACATATGTCAAGGATGCAAATGAATGTGTGGCACCTAAATCTATTAATGCATGAGTGAGAATACCAGATACAAAAATATCACCTGACACCACAGAGTTGTTGGTATCAGCATCAGTCTGAGTAATCGTAAACACCCTAGCATTTGTCTTTTGAGGTTCATCCTTCTTTTGTTGGATCTTCATCAATGGACAATCTTTGATAAAATGATTCCCCTTGCCATATTTGAAGCAACTCTTACTTAGAAGCCTGCACTCCCCGAAATGATTCTTTCCACAAGTTTGACATCATGGCTGTTGTTGGAATCCAGATTGCCTATTTTGCTGACCTCCTTTAAATTTCTTATTTTGTCCTTGTCTAAATTGGAAATTATGGGCCCCTCTTTTTTTGTCACTGGGAAAGCGACTTTGTGCTTTATTGAATGGAGTGTCTCTACGAGGCATGTTAGTAGTAGCTTTAACTTTTGTTATCTTTTCTTCTCGGTGTTCAGCTCTTAAAGCTTTCTCCACTACCTAAGCATAAGAAAGAGGTCATGTACATCCCATATCCCCATCTCTAGCCAATTCTGGTTGCAGACCCTCCAGGAAGTGATTCACTCTACTAGTTTCAGTGTTAACCAAGTCTGGTGCAAACTTGGCTAACCGATCAAATGTCCTGGTGTACTCAGCCATTGAAAAATTCCCTTGTTGTAATCTAGTGAACTCTATTACTTTAGCAGTCAACACAGCTTCATTATAAAACTTTTCATTGAAGACCAGTACAAAGTCTGCCAAAGTCATCTAATTCACTTCTCTAGTTTGCTTAACCACTTCCCACCAAATCTTAGCATCCTTTTTCAGTTTATGTGCAGCACAAGAAACCTTTTCCCTATCACTTAGTTGCATAAACTTAAAGATGTCTTCTAAGGAACTCTTCCAATCTTGTGCATCAAGTGGGTCAGTGCTACCTTCAAATACTAGTGGGTGTTGTTTTCGGAAATATAGTGGTTCCATGGGGTGCACTGCAGGTGGGGCTTGTGGAGGTATTGGAGTTTCAATAGGTGTTGATGGTGCTTGTCTTTGTCGTTGTTCTGCTAACAATTTCTCAATTTGTTCAGCTTGTCTATTCACTACCACTCGAAGTTGAGCCATTTCTTGTTCATATTTATTACTACAAGAGCCTTCAGTAGCCCCCGTTTCATGTTCACGATCCATCTGTGTTATTATATATATATATATATAAAGACAAAATTCCCATAACTTATGTCATTTAGCCAATAATTCACATGAGGCATGCAACCAGCACATAATAAAGGAACACATAAAAATTACAGGTGAACTGAGCATTATCCTTTCCTCAAAGTGTACATATGAACGGTCTACAAGAACATTTTAAACATAGCTCTAATACCAACTTGTAACACCCTCACTTATTTTAGTTAAAACCATATCTGAGGTGTTACGTTTTAAAACTATATCATAATTACTTTCAGTGGAAGTCTGGATTTTTTTTATAAAAAAAAAATTATTTCACATTAATTACATTAAACATAAACTTTGTCTCAAACATATTAAACATAAGTATTAAATAACCTAATTTGTTTTCAAAACATAACTTCACACTTTATTACAAACATACACACTGATAAACTGAAATAACCCACAAAAGGTCGATATGTTCATATGTACAAATCAAGGTCAGGACCATGCTTCAATTCTCCTTTGTCATTCACTCATTTCTTTCTCTACCTGCAACACAATACAACTGTGAGCCTTAAGCTCAGTAAGCAAAGTAATGCATGCAATGCTAATATTTACCCAATGTTAATGGACATACACAACTTCTTTTTAAATTTTGGGCCCCTTAATATTGTGCACACTGTTTGATTAGGCCAATGCCTCCAGAGCCTGTTACACATATAATATAAAATCCCATGGGTTCTCCTCCGGCTAGCCGTCACCACAGTAGGGCGCATTAAAAACCTTATTCCATCGTTGCCCCGTCGGGCTCAAGAGTTAAGGCGACCACACACTGTGATGTCAATACATATAACAATAACTCATATGGAGGAGAGATAAAAACGAGAACATGGCAAACAATATAATTGGTTCACTAAAACCTAGCCCAAATCATTGGGCTGCCACTATGAGCCTAACTATAGGCCTCCGTTCACACTTACTTACATTCTCATTTGCCTTTTCTAAACAGTGGCACTGAACTTAAACTTCTTATTACAACTTACTTTTATGTTGCATAAAACTTGCCAATGAATCACATAATTAATCATCATAATACCATGCATGGTCTTATATCATACAATAAGTCACCATATCACTATCATGCCATGCATACAAATTTATGATGAAGTGTCAATGTATGTTAATACCACTTACTTACAACATATTCATATAATGCATACTTTCACATAACATGTAATTCTTGTGTTGAAGTTGAGTACTTTACTTACCTTCTGTCCAAAATATATTTCACCGTGTAACAAGTGGTGTCTTAGGTGTTGATGTGCTTATCCTGGAAATGGCATGAATTTTACATCATAATGATGGCAGTAAAGCATTGAACTATCATTTAAAAATATCCATAAAACATCATATCCAACTCATTCCTAAATTGCCTTAAACTACTTAGATCGAGCGTTAGATTTATCTTAGACACTTGGAGAAATTTTGATAGAGCTTCCCCTTAATTTTAGTTATCTCCAAATATCAAAATCAATCAGTAATCAACATCAAATAACCTGCCATAACCACATATCCCAAATACCAACATAATTCATCACAAAGTTAGCATATACCGATTTTGATCAAATTCTAATTTCCAAGATCATCACCCAAATTAAATGAGTCTCCACATCTATTAGAACATTTATAAACATATCAAACCTCTTATAAACTCAATCAAATAACCAAAAATCAGTTTGTACTCCAAGAACCACAAAAACCTCATAAAACACAAAATTTCGCTTACCGAGCAACTTTTCGGCGAAAACAAACTCTTCTAGCTTTTCTAAACCTCAAACCACTTGGAAACCACCAAGAAATATCTTAAAAAGATAAAACACCATAGATAAGCTCTCAGAAAAATTCAAAAACGTGGTTTAACTTCCAAGTACAAGAACTTACCATAAAAAGGCCAGAACTAAGCTTAATCCACTTCTTTGGCTTTGATTTCACTTGGATCTCCATAGAATCTCTTCAATCCAGCCAAGAAATGGTTTTTGGTTTTCTTTTATCTTTGTTTTTCAGAGTCTTAGTCGTGGAATGTGATAAGGTTAATGACAATCCTTTATTTTCTATTATTTGGCCTTATTGTATCAAAATTTGACACCTTTCACCTTATCATTACACTTTTTGACTTATGAAAACCTTATCACTTCAATAATTTCGACTTAATCATCTGCTAGGCCCATTATCCTTATGTATGAAATACTCACACCAAACCTTAGGTCCATATGAATTCATACCCAATAGTTAGCTTACCCGATTGAGCGTAGTGCACTTATGCTAAGCTCGTTTTGACTTTGCGTCAACACCACTGATTATGTATACCTCCCATCAAGACTTGATCTAATGGATCTAAAACTATTTTTACTTAATCAATGAAACCTTAATCATACCTCAATTATATGTGGTATATCCACTAATACTCAATTTTACACTGAAATACTATCAATCGTCATTGTACTATTTTTCACCGCTTAACGTCTTTTGTCTTCTATATCTCACTTTTCTCACTTGATTTCATGCCTTGTACATATATTTCATCATTTCTTATATCTTGAGCACACCAAACACCCATAAAAGACAACTCAAATGCCACAAGGTTAATAATGTTGAACATACACATAGACATCATATACACAATTTTTACACTTATACATGAAAACACTTATAAGAATATGCATATGCTCAAATTATACATACTGTATGATATGTAATGCAATGTGTTGACCGCGTTTTTGGCCAACGACGTGAGAACGTCAAAAACGATAAAGCCTTCAAGAGAAATAAAACGACACAGACGGGTTTATAAAGAAAGTAAATAACACACAATTTTTATAGTGGTTCAGCCCCAATATGTTGGTTATACCCTAATCCACTTAGAGTTGTGATTATAGATCTGTGCTCAAGATCAGATGAACTGATCCAACTGAGTTTCTTCAGTACAGATTACAAGAATACCAGAATTCTTTATGATACCAGCACTTTCTCTCTCTAGAAAACTCAAACCCAAAATTTCCCAAAAGTCCAAAAAGAAAAAGGAGCCCCCTTCTGATCTCATAAGCCATGTATTTATAGGCTTAGGATCATACATTTGATATCCCCTAGAATCGGGATATTTTATTATTCTTATTATATTTAAATTACAAAAATATTCAAAATATAACAGAACACCAAATTTGTGGGAAGAATGAGAGATTCCCGCGTGTGCCAAGACCGGTTCTTGTTGAAGCCGCTTCTGAGAATCTTGACTTAGTCCTCCTCTATCTGGTCGACCCATATCTCCTTCAGACTGGTCGAACACACCTCTACTGGACAGTCACGCACTTAGCTGGTAGGATATACACTTGCTCGTAGGACATGTACTTGCTGGTAGGACATGCAAGTGCTGGTCGGACACATGCATGCTGGTAGGACATGTGCATGCTGGTAGGACATGCAAGTGCTGGTCGGACACATGCATGCTGGTAAGACATGTGCATGCTGGTAGGACATGCACTTCTCTCCTCTAACATGGCACTCTGGTCTAGCATGCCCTGTCTCTCCTCTAACATGGCACTCTGGTCTAGCATGCCATGTCTCTCCTCTAACATGGCACTCTGGTCTAGCATGCCATGTCTCTCCTCTAACATGGCACTCTGGTCCAACATGGCACAGTGGGCAGCAATGTTACTCCTGGGCAGTAATGTCGTGACTGGTCAGACAAGGTCATGCCTGGTCGGTCATGACACTTCTCAAGCCAGTCAAAATTTTATCACAACTCTGAGGAGTCAATGTATTTATTGACTATTTAATGTGTCTTTTACGGACCATGTACTGCCACTTGTCACCTCTATTGCCACGTCATCGATCTCCAATTTTTGGGGATAACACAATGCAATCATGTGATTATTGGTTATATTATATCAAAATAATATGGGTGCTAGAATCCCTGAGTACGGCTACACGAGGAAGGCGAGAGAGGTGGTATGGTGGTGGTGGTGGTGGTGGTGAAGTGTGTGAGTGAGGGAGGCGAGAGAAGGGATGCTCAAATGGGTTTTCTGCTGCCTTTCGTTCGTGAGAGTGAAAGAAAATAAGAAAGAAAGAATTTTTTTAGGGCAATTTTTCAGATTTCAGTTTTTTTTTTCAAATTAATTTCGGTTGGGTTCAAGTCTAACCCGAACCCGTGCATGGCCAAATTTGGAACCCGAACCTCACCCGACATATGTCGAGTTCAGATCGGATTAAGCTCGAAATGAGCGAGTTTTCCGAAAATTCAGGTTCTCAAGGTTCGGGTCGAGTGGGTTTCGCGGGTCAAATATTCAACCCTAACTATTATTTCTCAATATTTTAAAGCCCTATATTAAATTCATTTACTAATATAAAAAATAAATTGATGAGGGTAGTCTGGTCATTAGAAAAATATTATTAACCAAATTAGAGCATAAGGGACTTTTATTTTACTGATTTCTAAATTATAGGGTACCTTATATGTATTATACATAATACAAGGTGCCAAATTTGTATGCCAAATTTGTATTTTGCCAAAATAGAAGATTCCAAATGAGTACCAACCCTTTTATATATATATATATATATTATAATAGTGAAGACTTAATTGTGTGCAAAATTTGTGCTTCTTGGCAATTTCAGTACCACAAATACAAAAGCACCGCCATCTAAGTTTTTGATCAATTCGTATTTGAGTTTCCAAATCAAGCAAACAAACAAAACTTACCGATTCAGCAAAAACAAAAAAACAAAAGCATACCAATTTTGCAAATATCTGCTCTAAACAAAAAAAGTATGAAAATATATAATTTCTTTTTTTTTCTCATACAAATATTTGGAGATATTTTCATTATAAATGCAACCTCTTTACTGAAAACAAAATATCTCCTTATTAATGTTGAAATATCTCATTGCCATTATTTGAATCTTTATGTTTTGTCCAACTCTTCTCTTTTTCCTTTTCGAAATTTGACTGATCAGGCACAAATTCAGTTAAGTATGTTTGTTAATTTAGCTTTGCTAGCCTCATTCCAATAAATAACTAAATATAACACGCATTTGGTTGACAACAGTGTTAATTGTTTGGTTTAAAGGTAAGAAATCAATGCTATTACATTACATTATATGTTATTGTTATCCCCAAAAATCAGAAGTGAATGACATGGCAGGAATTAATTGCACGTGGCTGACACCTGGCAAAACCTGTGTTCGACTATCGACCAGGAAGATATTCGGCATTATGCGATCGGTTTCTTCATACGACCAGTCTGGTCGTATGCACATAATACGCGGAAGATATCTTAGGCAGTTATGATGGAATCCGAAATTCTCTCCCATGATTTCCTGAGTATTCGATTATTTAGGAAATAATATCTATAACAAATCAATGTAAATCTTCCATGAGCTTATAAATAGAGGAAGAGGGCTCAGGGAAGAGGATCCGATCCTTTTTTCTCTTTTCTGACTTCTAAATCGCTTGTGATTAGAGTTATCATATCAATCATATTGTATTGTTCTTCAGAGGCTGGTGAAACTCATTGAACCCTAGTTCTTTGATCACTACTTTGAATCTCACATCAATAACAATCTAAGTGGACGTAGGTTATTACCTGATCCTGGGGCCGAACCACTATAAAATATCGTGTTCTTATTATTTTCGTCATCATGTTCTTTTCAACGCATTCATCCACGTCAAGCATATTTTGAATCCGTGTCAGTTGCCCAAAATCAGGGTCAACATTCTGGTGCTTTCATTGAGAGCTTGATATATCACCGTTGAGAAAATCAATGGCGAAAACTGCAAGGAAAACTGGACAGGCCGCCGCTGCTGCACCGTCAAACCCGCCTCCTCCTCCTCCTCCTGCAAGCGTGGTTGAGGATGAGCCGCATTTGGAATTTGAGGAGGAAGAGATGGATGACACGACGCTGAAGAGTACCCTGGGGGCGTTGCATGAAGAGCTGGCCAATCTGAGGGCCGGCCAAGAAAGTGCTGCCGAAATCATGGCGCGGCAGCAGCAAGAAATTGAACGGCAGCGCGTGGAGTTAAGCGAGAGGCAGGCGGAGATGGATCGCCGCCAGAGCGAAGCCATGGTAGCCCTTGAGGCAGCCTTGCAATTGGCTAGGAATCAAGCTGCACCTGACTCGCAGCCTGATCAGCCTACGAATGGACCAACGCAAAGGGGTCCTAATCCTAGCCCACCTATCCAACCCTCGAGTCCACAAAGGCCCGAACAGCCTCAGGTGCCCCATGACGATGTCCCACTGGACCCTGAGGCACAGCCTCCATCTCAAGCTGGTCGCGAAAATCCCCTGCAGCAGAGGTAGAATATGACTGAGCATCAACCTCGCAGTCCTAGACGCCATAGGGGCGATGAGCCGAACCTTCCGAACAGAGGTCAGTATCCTCCTCGTAACAGGAGGAACTCGTAGTTAGGCTCTGCGGTCCGAGGTCCCCCACAGCATGATAATGCACAGGGAAAAAACGAGCAGCGCAGGCCACCCTCTAATGCTCGGGACGCTTCAGCCTGGGATGGAAATCGAGGGAACAGTCGATCCCACCATAGCCAATCAAGATTCAGAGATGGCCATGGGTATAACGAAGTCGACTCAGGCAAAGGAAATTTCGGTCGGAGGAATGAAGAAAGAGGTGGAGGCAGGAGCTAGATACCTCAAGATGACCAACCCAATAGACGGGATGCTAGGGGGCAGCCCAGGCAAAATAATGTCTTCAACCGGCTCTGAGCTAGCGAGCAGCGGAGAAGATATGAGGACTTGAGAGATGTACTCAACGATCGCCGCGAGCGACATGGCGAGAACATTCCCCCAGCAACAGAGGCCACAGCGATTCCTGTCGCTATACAGGCCCAGATAGATGCCCTCAACCAGGCAGTGCAACAGCTGGTCGGGGGAAGAACATCTTACATCGACCACGACAGGAGGAAAGGCACTCCTTTTGTCCAGAGGATAGCAATGGCAGAGACTCCTAGCAAGTTTAAAATGCCTACGCTTCCAAACTTTGATGGGTACGGAGACCCAGTATCTCACGTCAATAAGTTTGAGATACAAATGGACATTCAGAAAGTGTCCGAAGACGCTCGGTGCAGGATCTTCCCTGCAACACTTTCTGAGGCCACGCAGGAATGGTTTTTCAAGTTCCCTCCTGCGAGCATAGTCTCCTAGGAGATGTTCGTAAAGGAGTTTTACGGACAGTTCTACGCAGGTCGTGTGCATCCGACCGAGGCAAACCATCTGGTTGAAATTCGCCAGCAGGATGGAGAATCGCTGAAGGACTACATCCAGCGCTTTATGCGAGCAGCAGCTAGAGGAAAAACAGTGGGGGAAGAATTCAAAATGATGGCCATAACCGCAGGGGTTAGGCGTCGCACCCCCCTCTGGAAAAGCCTCCGAAAGGACGGAGTTAGAACTACCCAGGAATTCTTGGACCGGGCTGATCGTTACATCAAGCTCAAAGATGCCATTGTAGACGATGGAAAGCCTTCGAGCAAGGATAAGAAGGCAGCCGATCCCGCTAAAGCCACCAATGGGTCTAAGCCTAATGGAAACGGCAAGAGCAACGAGAACGGTAACAGCAATGGCAAGAATGGTGGAAAACGGCGCACAATGAGCCTTCCACCTCCGACAATAAACGAGCCAAGGGTAACCGTTATGAACCTCGGTTCACTAACTACACTGCCCTCGTAGAGTCTCAGGGAGAGGTTTATCAGGCCACGAATTCCAGTGTGCCTTATAAGAAGCCTGCCCCCATTCGAAAGGATATTTCGAAAAGAGACACCACCAAGTTCTGTCGTTATCATAACGACTATGGACATGATACCAACGAATGCAACTAGCTGAAGGATGAAATCGAGTTCCTTATTAGACAAGGACACTTGAGAAGATACGTACGGACCTCGGGAAATTCCCAACGAGAAGCTCCAGGTGGCAACGAGCAAGTGCCCACAAGCCAACGCTCGCCACCTTTGCAGCCTACCCCCGTGACTGGCACATTGTTAACCATCTGTGGAGGCCCACACCTCACGGGGAATAGCGGAAAGGCCAGGGAACGATACGCTTGGACTCTGCTTCGCGACCAGGACATCGAGATGATGACTGTGGAGGACCGCGCGCCAAAAAAGGCTCGATCAGAAGAGGGTGAGGTAACCTTCTCTGATAGCAATGCCCAGCATGTCCGGTTCCCATATTCCGATCCGCTGGTCGTGGATATCCAAATGGCCAACATGATGGTGAAGAGGGTGATGGTCGATATAGGAAGTTTGGTGAATATCCTGTATAAGTCTTCGCTGAAACGCATGAAATTGTCCGTTAAGGACCTGGAGCCCTGCAACCAAACAATATACGGCTTCTCTGATGAAGGACTCGCCCCTGCCGGATCAATCAGACTACCAGTGACGACAGGTACAACGCCTGTTACCAGGACATTACTCGCTACTTTTGTAGTAGTCGATTGTCCTTCGGCGTACAATGCCGTCATTGGGAAGCCTATACTGGTTGATCTACGGGTCGTCATCTCTATGTGGCACTTAGCCATGAAGTTCCTGACAGACGTAGGGGTAGGACGCGTGTTGGGGAACCAGAGGGAAGCCAGAGAGTGCTACAATGCCTCAGTCATGAAGGCGAAAAAGGGAACATCAAAGAGCACTACCCCAGATAAGTTGCAGATGGCGATCGATACACAAGCCCAATCAGGTAATGAAGTCACCAAATAGGGTGTTTCCCAAAGAGAGGATAGAGATCTAGATCCTCGCTTTAGGGATTTTGAAGAAAACGTTGGACCCGTCGAGGACCTGGAAGAGGTCCAACTCGACGAAAAAAACCCGACCAGAGTCGTAAAGGTCAGGAAAAACTTATAACCAACCACGAAGCATGCACTGGTGGAATTTTTGTGAGAGAACCAGGAGGTTTTTTCCTGGTCGCACAAAGACATGGCTGGGATAGATCATGCAGTTATCAGCCATATCCTGAACATAGACAAGACTTTTCCACCCGTGCAACAAAAAAGAAGGCTGCTCGATAAGGATCGATCGAGAGCCTTAAAAGAAGAAGTTGAAAGATTAAAGGAGAATGGGTTCATCAGGGTGGAATTTTATCCATCATGGGTCTCCAATCCAGTGCTGGTTCCCAAGCCTAACGGCAAATGGCGAACCTGCGTGGATTTTACAAACCTCAATAAAGCCTGCCCAAAGGATTGCTTCCCACTCCCAAGAATCAACCAGCTAGTCGATGCTACTGCAGGACACGAGATCCTCTCCTTCATGGATGCATATTCGGGCTACAACCAGATTAGCATGCATCCCCCTGACGAGGATCACACCAGCTTTCGGACCGATACGGGCTTGTACTGTTATAAAGTAATGCCCTTCGGACTGAAAAACGCAGGTGCGACTTACCAGCGGTTAGTTAACCACATGTTTAAAGAATTGATCGGGATAAACATGGAGGTATACGTGGACGACATGCTGGTAAAGTCTAAAATGGTAGAAGGACATGTGAAGGATTTACAAGAATGTTTTGATGTATTGAACGAATACCAGATGAAGTTAAATCTCCTCAAATGTTCCTTCGGAGTTGGATCAGGGAAGTTTTTGGGGTTCATTGTAAACTCAAGAGGAATCGAGGCCAACCCCGACAAGATAAAAGCCCTGATCGACATGAAATCGCCGGAAAGGATCAAAGATGTACAAAGTTTAACCGGGAGAATTGCAGCCCTAAGTAGATTTATTTCAAAATCAACAGACAAATGTGTCCCTTTTTTCAATCTACTTAGGGGCAATAAGAAGTTTGAATGGACAGGAGACTGCGAGCAAGCTTTCCAGGCCTTGAAAGCCCATATGGCACAACCTCCCATTTTATCAAAGCCAATCAAAGGAGAACTTTGTTCATTTACCTGGCGATCACTGAAGTTGCTGCTAGTGCGGTACTAGTGCGAGAGGAAGAAGGCGTACAAAAAGCGGTTTACTATGTAAGCAAGAGGCTGATCGAGGCAGAACTAAGATATCCACCCATCAAAAGGTTAACATATTGCTTAATCCTGGCCTCAAGGAAGCTGGGCCCTTACTTCCAAGCCCATCCTATCACAGTTTTAACCGACCAGCCCCTTCGGCAAGTCCTCCAGAAACCAGAAGCAACTGGGCGCTTATTAAAGTGGGCAGTCGAACTAGGGCAGTTCGATATCACATATTCATCGCGAGCAGTAGTAAAAGGACAAGTCTTGGCTGATCTTATTGCAGAGTTCACCGAACTCCCAGACAGCGAGCAGTGTGAACAGCCTAGTGTGCCTGAGCCTCATGATGAAATTCCTTCGTGGAAGCTATTCACGGATGGGTCGTCCAACGAATCCCACACAGGAGTGGGAGTGATAATGATAACGCCGGAAGGGCATCGATTTCACTGCGCCATTAGGTTCGACTTCACCGCGTCAAATAATGAAGCCGAGTACGAAGCACTCCTCGCTGGATTGAGAATGACCAAAGACATGGGCATAAAGACGCTTGATATTTACAGTGATTCACAGCTGGTAGTGAATCAAGTTCTCACGGAATATCAAGCGCGAGGCCTAAAAATGGTGGCCTACTTGAATAAAACAAAAGACCTGCTAGCCTAGTTCACGAAGTATACCCTACAGCAAATACCGCGGGATCAAAATTCGAATGCAGATGCTTTACCCAAACTCGCAAGCACGAAAGATGCTGACACTTTGAACATCATGCCAGTAGAAAGATTGAGCGAGCCAAGCCTACGAGCAATAGAGGCCAGTATGGAAATCTGAATGGAAGATACATGGATGGCGCCTTACTTGGAGTATCTGACAAAAGGTGTATTACCAACAGATAGAAACAAGGCCAGAACTCTGCAAAGGCAGGCCGCTAGGTACATACTGGTCGATGGTGTTATGTACCAAAGAGGATATTCCTTGCCACTACTCAGGTGTGTTACACCAGAAAAAGCTAAGGAGCTGATGAGAGAGGTGCATGAAGGCTTCTGCGGGGATCACGCTGAGGGGCAGAGTTTGGCGAAAAAGATTCTAAGGCAAGGTTACTTTTGGCCAACTATGAACGAGGATTCGATGTAGTTTGTACGAAAATGCGATAAATGTCAAAGGTTCTCCAAAATCCCACGAGCAGCTCCAAACGAGTTGAAACTGATGCAGAGTTCGTGGCCTTTTGCAGTATGGGGGATAGATTTGATTGGATCCCTGCCAACCGGAAAAGGCGGAGTAAAGTACGCAGTTGTGGCAGTCGACTACTTCACCAAATGGGCCAAAGCTGAACCACTCGCTACCATAACGACCAAGAAAGTTTTTGACTTCGTCATCAAGAACATTGTTTGCCGGTATGGTTTTCCCCGTAAGATTGTTTCAGACAACGAAACCCAATTTGACAGCGATTTATTCACCGACTTCTGCGAAAAGCATGGGATTGTCAAAAGTTTTTCTTCAGTTGCGCATCCACAAGCAAACGGGCAGGTCGAGGCCGTGAATAAAACTCTTAAGGACACTCTGAAGAAGAGACTTGAAGACGCTAAAGGAGCATATCCAGAGCAGCTGCCTGAGGTCCTCTGGTCGTATAGAACTTCTCACCGAACAGTGACAGGTCATACCCCATTTTCCTTAGCCTACGGATATGAGGCTATGTTACCGGTCGAGTTAGATCCGCCCTCACATCGACGCATAGCATACGACCAGGACCAGAACATCCAACTGATGATGGAGTCCCTAGACTCAATTGATGAAATCCGAGAAAGAGCCCAACTCTGAATTGCTGCGTACCAGCAAAAGGTCGCCCGGTACTTTAACTCAAAAGTAAAAGAGAGAAAATTCAACGTCGGTGACTTAGTTCTACGACGAGTTTTCTTGAATACCCGCGACCCCACTGCTGGAGTGCTCGGACCCAATTGGGAAGGACCGTACCAGATTGAAGAAGTCCTTCACCCGGGCACCTATAAACTTGCACGCCTAAACAGAGATCTCGTTCCACGCTATTGGAATGGAGAACACCTGCGCAAGTATTATCAGTAAACAGTCCTTTTTAAAGGACTGGCTTGTATTAAATTTTACTTTTTACAAGTTTTGCAAAAAGGGTTAGCGACGTTGTATGGCTAATCAATGTAAGATCTTTTTTAAAGATCACTCGTAAAGACACGTTTAGTCCATTTTTAATACGAGATTATAAGGGACTGTGCGCAGCCAGTCATTCTTGCCAACTTTTGTAAATTCATTTTTACAAGTATTTGTTCATTACGTGTGTTGTTTTGCTGTATTACAAGTGTTAAAATTTTGCAACAAGCAGTAATGTTCGCACAGGTCGTGGTCAAGGCAAGTGACGAAGGACCTAAAGCTCCTTGATCACTTGGGGGGCATATAAGGTACATCGATAGCAAAGCATATCATGAGGTACGTAAACACATGAACAAAATAAGTGAAAGCATGCTTCGGTACTTAGAGCATTTTTCTAAAATATTTTGAAAAAAGCAAACCAAAGTACTATGCTAAGTTCGGTCATGCAAACAGGTATTATAATAAGAAACATTATAATATCAAAATGGCAAACGTTTACACCGCGAGCATTAGTGCTCGGATGTAAATATGAAATTAAAAGAAATAAAAACCCTTACACTGCGAGCAGTATGCTCGGATGTAATTGTTCAAGCATAAGCAAAAAGAGCTGCCCTTGCAGCAATAAAATAAAATAATAAAAAAAAAGATTGTCATTACAAAGAGGCCTGTAGGCCATAAAAGCTAAAAAAAAATATAAATATTAATTTTGCTGGGGGTAGGAGGGTCTTCTGGATTAGGAGTATTCTGATCAGCCGGAGGTCCAGTCGCAGCATTAGCAGCAGGGGTTTGGGCCTTGGCTTTCTCTTCCGCTTCCAGCCGAGCAACACACTGCGCCATCAACGTCCTCTGCAACTGCTCAGAGAGATAGTTAATGTTGGCCTCCCGATTATGCTTCCAGAAGTCATAGAAGAAGATGAAGGTAGCTTCCTTGTACTTCTTCAGAGTTTTAACTCTGTCCTCCTGGAGCTCGCGCACCCGTTCCTCAAGCTTCTTTACCTCATCCTTGCAGGCGGTCAGATTGAGTGTGAGCTGTTTGCACTCCTGGGTGTTGAGCATGCAGTTCTCCTTCCATTTGTGTCGCTCTTCGATGGCTTTATTCCGGGCCGCTTGACTTTCCTGAAGCTCTTGGGTGAGATCGGCTTGGTCCTCACATAACTGCTCGTTCAGCTTACACAGCTCCTTGTTCTCCTCGAGCAGCTTTTTCTTCTCATCCTCAAGTGCTTGCATGGACTACGCAAGCCTGGAGTCAAAGTTCTGCTCGCGAGAAACCAGCACCCCAGTGCAGCGCCAGCCAACAGTTAGAGACAGCAGCCCCTGAAAACAAAAAAATGAAAAAGTAAGGAATAGAAGTCAGAATACATGATGAAACAACAGAAATTGACTTATGCTGACTATTTCGTTCAACCCTCGGCTGATGATTTGGTCGGCCATCATTGAGGCAGTTTCATTGATGGCGGCCTGGCTGCGCCGGTGCTTGGAAAGCTTGTAGATTCTTTCCCTGGCCGACCCAACCACGAGGCTGGACAGGGAGCCTTCGGACAAGTTGTCCAGAGTCTCTCTACCAGCGGCCCTAGAAGAGGACTGTGGATTCGCAGGTGTAGGCGACGACTGTTCGGTGGGAGGCGGAGGTGTCGTGTTCTCCTTAGAAGGGCCAACGCTGGGAGTGTCCTCTGTTTGAGCCTTCTTTGAGGAAGTCTTACTGCTTTCCCCTCGAGCCCTTTTGTAGTCCTTCGGGACAGAGGCAGCAACAACGGTTTGGTAGTGCTCGAAGAAGTCATCAAAGTCCATACCTGCACAAAGGAAAACAATCCGAACAGTTAGATTAAAGGATTATGAGAAGTAGAGATCAAAGTGAAAGGATTACAAGTAAAATACCCGAGCTACACCTACTAGTCGTAACATTATCTACTGAACTACCTATTCCGTGGAAGAAATCTGAGTTTAAAGAAGGGGTGTTCCTAAAGTTGTCGTCCCCGTCAAATAGATGGGAAGGAATTGGCAGATTATTCAAAAACGAGAATGATATACCGTTTACTTCCGACGAGTCGTCAGACTGTTCGGTAGGCTCAACAGCCTTTTGTTTCCCCTTGCCCTTGGGGACTGAAGGTTCTGTTGCTCGATGGGGAACAGCATGTTCCCTGATTGTAACCCCAGTTGGCCTCCTTCTAGGAGGAGGCGCCTGAGGTTGCTGCTCGGGTCCCTGCTCAGCTCCCACATCAGCGTGAGCGCCACTCGCCGCGGGTTCGCTGGTCGCAGGTTGGGAGCCCTTAAGACTAGCCAACCTAAGGTTAACTTCATTGATCAAGTTTTTTACACTCTTAGCAGCATTTGGCATACTGGCTAAGAGTGCTGCCCTCGACTCCATTTCTGGAGTGGGGGTCGGGCGTAACCATGGACCTGGAACACAATGGAACAGTGGAGTATTACGACAAGAAAAATTTAAAGTGCAGGAACTACTGTTTTAAGGATCGTTATTTTCCTTACCTCCTCGGGTGAAGGCCAGATTGTCCGCGGAAATGTCAAGCGTAAGGAAGTACTCCATATGATACTTCCCCACGTTGGAGATATGAGTAGTCTCTGTAACGCCCTGGTTACCCCAGAACAGTTATGGTGAACGGTGAACCGAAAATTTGACCCGCTACCCGAGTCCTTTGGTTAAAAACATGATCTAAGTATCATTATCAGGTTAAGGTGAAAACTAGTAAAAAGGAAAGGGTACATTTCATTAAGTAAATAAACTGCTCATGAGCCTTTCAAAATATTTACAAGTGGTTCGTTATACAAAAGAGTCGCTACAGTTCCAAATTTACAATCCCCGCCGGCCTAAGCGGCAAAAATAGGGTAAACCCCTAGTCCCTCTGAGAACTCCTTGACCGTGGCAGTCAAGCGGCCCTGTATGTACATCACATCACCCAAGCTCTCCACTCAAGGCTGGCCAAGCTTTTCCTTACCTTTACCTGCACCACATAGCACCCATGAGCCAAGGCTCAGCAAGAAAACATAATAAAACATGATATAATATCAACAACTATCGTAATAACCATTCAGGACTATCAGTCCCACAAATAGGTGACAATAGCCAAAAGTCACAGTAATGAGCATCGCTCCCTCAAGCCATGTGACGATAGGGTCACCACGGCCTTAACTGATAGGTGATTCTTTCATAAGCTTGTTCAGGACAGGTGCATGGTGATTGGTCACCAACATAACCTTCCTCACGACTCTAGAGTCGAAACTATGGACAACGTCCATTAGCCTTGTGACAGACAGTCACCGGGGTCATATACCTTGGCTATAATCATCTGGTCATAGACCAGGCAAGCGCTTATAAGTTCTTCGACCTTAGGGTCGGTCCCGCATTAATGCCATAGAGCCATTCAATGCGTGATCATCGACTTTAGAGTCGGTCCCTGACTAGTCAATGTCTCAAGCAGGTAATCAGCGTTCAATAGCATTTAATATGCAATCCATGTCCACATATATCAACCAGCATGCCTCAAATATCAAACCAAACATGCCATATATCTATACAGGGTGCAACTGTAGTCATACACTGTTTTCTTACCTCTGGTTCGAGTGAGAATATTATATGAACGACCCCTGAGAACGATCAACCTTTAAAAACTTTGACGGTCACCTGGTCATAACCAAATTATAGAATTTATCAATAAAAATGATAACTGAGGGTTCCCAAACCAAATCCCAGCCCCCGAGACCTCAAATGCTACCCAACCGGATACTAGGTTCAACCCCGAGGCCTATGGTTTGAATCCCCGAGCCAAAAACCTCATTTTGACAAAATTGGCCTTAAGGGCCGCGCCCCCCCCCCCCCCCCTATGCTGCGCCGCAGCGCGCCTCCAAACAGAGAGGCTCCCTGCCTGTCAAATGCCAAGGGCCGCGACGCTCCCCTGCTGCGCCGCGGTGCTCCCCTGCTGCGCCGCGGCGCTCAGCCCAGAATGGCTAAGTCGGCCACACGAACCAGTTTTTTTCCCTGTGTAATTTTCTCTCAAACCAGTCCTTCAAACCCTCATAGAACCTCTTCCTAACACACAATTAAACCCCCAAACAACTCCCTTAGCTCACTCACATCAAACCCTAATCAAACTAACATTAAAACCCCCTTTGATTCACACTTTCCACATCAAAACTTATGACTGAAAAGATAAAACGAAAACAGAGCATAGCTTAAGTTCAGTGATCAAAACTTACCTCAAAACCTGTTTTGAACTTCCCACACAAGCAGAACCAAGTCTACCAACTCAGCCTTGAAGTTCCTTAGCTTGATATCCCACCTAGAACTCAAAACTCTCAAAGAAGGCAATGGAGAAGATGAAGCTAGGAGAAGGTACGGGAAGAGAAGAAGCAAACCCCTGTTTTACTCTGTTTATTCCACAGCTTTCTAAGCCACTTAAGTCATATATATCCTTCCAAAAAGACCAAAATACCCCTTGTGTCATCTTAAGCCTCTAAAGCCACCCCAAGGGCAAAATTGGTACTTCCCGCTTAACCCGTTAATTATAATTAACGCTTCCTAATTCCCGCTAATCTCAATATCCTCAAACACCAATAATTCATATCTTGTTACCCTAAAATCCCCGGTAACGCTATAACCACCAATATCACCCCGAGACTCACCCCGAGCCCTGAGCTCAAACCTGTTATGACCAAACCGATAAATCATGTTTAAAGATCGTCTCATGTCGAAATACTCGAACCAATCCACATTATAATGTGGTCTCACAATATATCATTATCACACATACAAATATACAATTATACCCTCAACGGGCCAAATTACCAAAATACCCCTGTAAGCAAATGTGGACTCACATGCATGTATTTAACATCATATCATAATATAATTCTCATAACCATGCATAAACACATTTAATGGCACAATTAAGCAGTTATGGCCCTCCCGACCTACTAATCCAGCCATTAACCATAATAGAGAATCCGGGGCATTACAATCTCGGTCAGAAAGGTACGATCGGTCTCCTTGTGACAAAGGTGGAAAAACCCCGTACCATCTTGGTTGGGGTTGGACTTGAGATCAAACAGATAATTGACCTTGTGAGGAGAAGGGGCTGGCCATTTCTTGAGCTTATAAATGATATAGAGTGCAGCCAGCATCCTATACCCGTTCTGGGTAATTTGAAAAGGGGCTACCCCAAAGTAGTTTACCACCCCTTGGAAAAATGTGTGAAGAGGCAGGGTAGCACCCGCCTCGAGGTGGTATCTCGACCAGGCGCTATAAGCCCCCCTGGCAGGTTGGCTCGCTGGTCGATGTCAGGTCTGACTAGTGTTATCCCTGTCAGATTGTACTTAGTTAAATAGTTGTTGATCATGCGGATTGTCACCGTACTTGGGGGTACCACATGCCACTCGACAGCCGGCTGGTCGGCATGGCGAGGACGGGCACGCCTCTGAACCTCAGTTTCAGGAGGGAATTCACCTCGACCACAGGTCGAGGGAGCATCAGCAGGAGGCTGGCTTGGAGAGTAAGGGTTGCATCTTTTTCTAGCGTTGGTTTTTGTTCTGGCCATTCTCTGTGTGGGAATTGGTGGGGGATTTGGACTAGGACGTGAAAAGGGGATTTCTGGGATCAACTAAGAAGGGTTCTCTTCGCCTTCGAGCAGTTGGGCCAAGAGTTTGTCTTCGATAGGTCTTTCTCCTCCCCAAGGGTCTTGCATATGAACTGCAAATAGACAATGGAGGAGATGAGACACAGTCCGCGAAGTAATGTAGGAGATTGGGATAACGTTGCTCGTGCCTAAATAACCGCAGCATCCTAGTCTTACACTAACTTCAATGTGGGTAGTTTAAAAGGCGGACAGAAACAAAAAGGAAAGAAAGATGTTTTCTGAACATAACTTTTTCGACTCCTGAAGGGCGGGAAAAAATTTCAGTTTTTTCACCTAGCTTAAAGGTTGAATTTTTCGTCAACTTAACGTCCTAAATCAGAGATCCTCACTATCAAACTATAGTCCTAACCTATGCAAAGCATAAAAACACATTTTTACCTAGCAATAGATGGCTTATACCAAGAAACTCTTAAAACCCTATTCAAGAACGCAAAGGTCACAGAGTACAGAAATAGCATGCATGGCGTAGTAAAAAGTTTAAAGAACAAAGTTCTTACCTGGGCGAAATGAGGATTCGGAGAAAGATGGAAACTTGGATCGGAAGACCTGCGGCACGACATTGGACTGGTTTTCGAAGCTCTAAACACTGGTGCAAGTTCTTGAAAATTTTGGCAAAAGTGACGGGTAAAGATTTCTTGAAAAAGAAGAAAGGCTACTTATAGAGATCAAAGGGGTAGCCAAAAGGCGGTAATCATCACTTCCCACTTTCGAAACGTGTGGAAGTGGAAAAGCCGTCAGATTGCCTTTTTGGAAACCGAAAAGACTTGATTAGACATAATTATGTCACAGTTTTCAAAAATGCACGGGGACTCTGACAGGCATGGGAAGGTGAACGGTTGTTCCCTTAAGTTTCTCTATTTCTGGTCGCACTAAACAAACTTGGGGGGTAAATGTTATCCCAAAAATCAGAAGTGAATGACATGGCAGGAATTAATTTCACGTGGCTAACACCTGGCAAAACCTGTGTTCGACTATCGACCAGGAAGATATTCGGCATTATGCGATCGGATTCTTCATACAACCAGTTTGGTCGTATGCACGTAATATGCGAAAGATATCTTAGGCAGTTATGATGGAATCCGAAATTCTCTCCCATGATTTCCTGAGTATCCGATTATTTAGGAAATAATATCTGTAACAAATCAATGTAAATCTTCCCTGAGCTTATAAATAGAGGAAGAGGGCTCAGGGAAGAGGATCCGATCCTTTTTTCTCTTTTCTGACTTCTAAATCACTTGTGATTAGAGTTATCATATCAATCATATTGTATTGTTCTTCAGAGGCTGGTGAAACTCATTGAACCCTAGTTCTTTGATCACTACTTTGAATCTCACATCAATAACAATCTAAGTGGACGTAGGTTATTATACCAGATCCTGGGGCCGAACCACTATAAAATATCTTGTTCTTATTATTTTCGTCATCACGTTCTTTTCAACGCATTCATCCACGTCAAGCGTATTTTGACTCCGTGTCAGTTGCCCAAAATCAGGGTTAACAGTTATATTTTTGTACTTGCAGAAATAATTCGTTCAAAAATATTTTTCTGTTTGATAATTGTTATTTTTTTAGAGTGAATTTGTTGCTAATGTTCATGCAATTTGATTATGCATATTTGGGTTTTCTGTCTTAATTAATAATTTTAGCAAGTCTTTCTTTAATTTATTGTAATGATCACAATCTTTTAATTTAATAACATATTGGAATAGGGGTTAAATAAATGTAATAAGGAGATACCGACATAGTTGGAATGTTTGAGTGGACCCATAACTCCTGTCACCACCAATAAACTATTTCACAACAATAAATGGTATAACTTAAGTTTTACACAAAGCACTAAGTGGTAACCATATATATTATATATATGAAGAGAAATGATTCCCAAAAAAAAAAACCTAGCTATAAAAGGGACCCCATTTAGGACCCACCTTAACTTAAGGTCACCAACCAATGCTTTAAACAACAATTGCAGCAGTGTACTACACTCATTTCGAAATATGCAGCATTGAATGAAGAACAATACACAACAAACAAAAATAATCCATGCATGCTAGCAACAAAATATATTTGATATATATATATATTTGTACACATATATAATGTTATTTAGAGCCATATGCCAGCAACAACAGCAACGGCAAAAGATGTTCTTTTTTTAAGTAGGAGAAGGCATAACCATATAAAAATAATAAAGAAAGAAAACGATAAATAAATAAAAATAGCTGTATGTGGGGGTTTGATATGAACAAGTCTCATTATTAATTGAGAACACAAGCAAAATAGGAACAAGGGTTGTTTTGTAGCTCCTTGCTTGCATTTGTCATAAACCTACTTTACTACAACACCCACACCTTCCATTATTGCTATATAATTTAAATTGATTAGTAAAAATAGACCATTTTATAAATACATCTTTACAGAATAACTTTTTTTTTTTGTAAAATAGTCTATATTTAGAATTTAGACATGGTGTCAAAAATTTCGTTATAATTATTGTGCAAAATGACTATAATAAGAGATTTTTTTTTACCAAACACTTCTATAATGTGTATTTCAACATTGATAATATAAACTCACATTTTTTGTTTTAATTAGAGAGTTAATAAAAATTAATATATTCAAACATATTTGGAGTGAGATGGAATAAAATATCTACCAAAGATTTTTTTTTTTTTAAATATCAAAGAAAGTTGATCCCACGTTATTGAGAATTGAATTCAATTATGAATCTATATAAGGTGGAGATGAGAATGAGAGAGTAGCACTCAAGTGTGTAATGGAAAAAGTGACCCCACTTTCTTATTTTCTTTCTTTCTTTTCTTATATGTTCTCACTCACTCCCACGTATGATTTATCAAAACAAAACATTTACTTTTTTTTTCTTTTGAAAGGAAAACAACACTTTCCAAAGTTCAAATAATATCTATATTTTATTTTGATTGTGTTTAGTCATCAACTGACTTATTTATTATTACTAATTCCCTATCAAACCCATTTGTAAGCGTGTCCCTCCTTTCTTTGTATACGTTTCTTATGTAATACTTGATAAGATCAAGTTACAACCGCAAAAATATATTGTGTAATGGTAGTAGTACTTGCTTACTACAGTTACACATGGCATATATTGCTAAATTCAAAGACTACTTGTAATGAATTAAAAAATTAACTCAAAAGATCAATATCAATATCTACCAGCCAGAGATTATTCCCAATTATCTTTCATTCCTCTACGCTTTAAAAATCCCAATTTTATAACTTCTCTTTCACAAATTTACTATTCAGTACGTACTAGAATTTAGCTAGCACGTTGGACAAATTAGGGCTCTTCATGCCCCCACTAAAGGACTCAACCCACCCAAATAAATTTTCACTAAAGAGTAATGTGAGACACTTAAACTGTACACATTTTTTTATTTACATATAATGATATATATTTAATTTTAATTGTGTGTAAAAATTATATACAATTTGAGTGACTAAAATAGCTAGTTTGGGGTCACATGTGCACTTTTAACACAATTTATATTTTAACTAATATTGATTATATTGATTTAATATTTTTTTATGAACATACTTTGGTTCGTATATAAATATATATATGTCAACGCCGTTTTTTGTCAACTTAGAAAAGAAAAGCAATTAAACTAAATAAACCAGAGGAAACAAATAATATAGACACGATTTTTTACGTAGTTCAGCAGTTAAAATCTGTCTAGTCCACGAGTCTGTGTTATTAACTTCTTGGAATTCTCTGATAGCTTTCTGGAAGCAATTGTACAGAGTTTTTCCAATATTCATTTTTTTGTCCTCTACAATTGAATCGTTCCACTCTATTTATAGAGTGGTTTACCGAATTTCTTCCCACAGAGATTTCGGGGAGTAATTCTACCAAATCAATAAAAATAGTGTCATTAAATGCATTAGTTAATATGTACGCGATAATATCCCATGATATTTGGGATTTAATAACAAATTACATCAGATCCCTTAAACATAGGGATTTTGCAACAATAAACATGTTCACACACAGCTTGCGAGCTTGGACGCTAGATTAATACACCTTCAAGACCGTTTACCTATGACGAGCTCATCACCTTGGTTCACCTATGTTCTCAACAAGTGATGTTGACGAGACCATCCTCTTCGAGCTTACAATACTCGAGCTCGAATCGTCTTGCCTGAGGGCAGGAAATAAATCAAGAAATTTATACAAGTGTTGAATCATTGCCACTGCGAGTTGCGAGCCTAACTTATAACCTCGGAACACCTCCAAGACTATGTAGTTTTCGAGCTTACTAATCCCGACGTTGTCACATTTACTGCTCAGCGAGAGTGTCTCTGACTTGCTGATCACATGACGATTGTGCTAGTCTCGAGCTTACACCTTACAAGCCTTGATTTTGAGATCGCAAATTCCCATTCTCAAAATCAGGGTGTAACAATATATATATTATGGATTACAAGTTAGTTTTGAGAGAAAATAAATATATAGGAGAGTCACAAAGTGGTGATGTGACACTCTAAAATTGTTCCAAGAGTGATCATTGTTCATGGTGGTGGGGCTCACGACTTCTTCAGAAACCAAGCAAATGACGACCTTTTTGCAGTTGTTATGGGGCTTGGTCGATGAGGGCCACGAGGTCACTAGGCTATGTTGATTAAGGGGGGCTCGTTTTTTTTAGTTTGTGTATGACTTTGTTAATGATTTTTTTGTTTTAGTTTATGAGTTTTTGTTTGTAAATAATTTTGCATTTCGTATTTATTTATCTGAGATTGTGTTTTGTATTTGAGTTTTATGACTTTAATAAAAAAAATGGGTTTAGCTATTTTGTTGAGTTTTTTTCTGTTGGTGAATCTGAATTTGGTACCAACGGTTCTGGAAATGGTTAATACAACTGGTTGGCAAAAAATGGGTTTCCAAAAATTTGTAACTGTTGGTAATTGACACAAATGTGACAATTGCCAACTGACACAAACGCTTGGTGTTTGCGTCAGTGGAAAACTGCCACAAATGTCAGTTTGTTGTTGGGTGCTGATGCAAATGTCAAGCTGGTTTGCGTCATGGGATTCAGCGTCACTTTTAAAACTGATGTTGTTAACGCGATTTTTTTCCAATAGTAGATTTAGAAATCTAATAAGGATATTAGTGCTTATCTGTAAACTGTGATAAACTTATAATAACTATTTCGTACACACACAATTTTACGTGGTTCAGTTGTTAAAATCCACCTAGTCCACTAGACAATATTTTTGCCTCACAATTTTTGTAGAGTTTCAGTAATACAAAAAGGTCGTCCCCTTCCCTGTCCATTATCCCTGAGATTTATAGTGGAATTTCCTGGACAGGTTTAGGTAACTGTGTGAATAAATATGGTATACATTTAATACATATTATTCTCATATACATTGGGATACGATTGCATAACAGAATAAAATATACTCCTGCTGTCTTGAATAATAAATGATAAATATGCAATACAGCCTGGGCATTAATGAGCATATAAAGAGCCTCCAAGTCTCTCAGGATCCTTCAGTATGCATTCTGACCAGGTTTCCACAAGCTGAATATCTTCATCGATCTGGTGATCAAAGATTATCCAAACCTTAGCTCGGATTAACTTCAAAGCGCCCAAAGGGATCTAGCCACTATATGTCTCGAACTGGATCGTTATCCTGAGAGGCGGCCTGATAATCATCTGAATGTCGTATTACCAAGTCCTAACTCGAGCTGCTCACATCATTATTAGCTAGATGTTCTACTTAGCTACTTTTCCATATATTCATCTGCCAACTGTACCCTTAGCTGAGTGACTAGACTTGTGCTAATTTTTAGGGTACAACATTTGCCCCCTAAGCTCCTGCTCGTGCTTGATGTCATCACTTTTTGACATGCACAGTAGGGGCTTTTAGACTTCTATCATGAAAAATCATGACTACCTACAACTCTCGAGTATTGGCCACGTGGCCGTCTGCAATTGGCGTCTATTCGGGTTTCGAGGACTGTGACAACTCTCCTGTCAAATTTTTGCAGTCACATGGCTCATGTAATCTTGGCTTTTGGATCTCGAGCTGATCCAATCAGATGGCCCTAATTAAATCTCAAAGTTTACGTGTAAATAGGGAGATCAAACATTAACCTTACCACCTTTGCATTCAAAAACTTTCCATTCAGAAACAAAATTTCCCTTTTTCTCTCAAACATTTCCCAAAAAACCTTCATCTCCCTTCAAACTCTCAATAGCTTTCAAGGAGCTTCATGTAGACGTATCGACATTCTTTTTTAACGAACGTAAAAACTGTAAGTATTTCCTTATCTGCTTTGAATCTTTCATTTCTTTATTTTCCAATGAGTTTATTACTTCAAAAAATGTTTTTTGTTCAATATCGTTTAGGCTACATCTGAGTTTAAATAGGGTTCGGTTTAAGCTAAATGAAAAAGATTAGGCTTGTTTAGAAATAAGGTATTCATAAAACTGGGCAAATTTTTTGGATTTTATAAAGAAGATGTCACTAGTAAAACGTTTAGAATACCTGTTTGGATGTAAAAGCCGAGAGGGTTTTAGGTTTCGTTCTTAGTAGCTTAAGGGTAACAATTCCTTAACTGGTTTTGCATTAAACTGCTTTCAAAAGAAAAGTAGTGGATCTGACGAGTCCGACACACGAACCCCAAAGTATCAGGGAATTTCACGAATTTAAAGCGTGTGGCCTAGGATCACGCATGGAACAACGTGTTGATGCTAGGACACATCTTTAGCATGTGTAAATTTTAAATCTAAAAAATAAACCACTTAAACCCTCGAAACTCCGTACCTATATCGCCATAGCTAGTGATTATCTTAGGTCACCACTAATAGGCCGTTTTTTCGTCAGGCGAGCTAAATCATGGCCCCCCCAAAGAAAAATGTGTGAGCTCCTCTACTCAAAGCAAGAACAAAGGCAAGTAGGTCACGACTAACTCTCCAACTCCTCATTTCGGTCCTGTGGTGGAGAGGGAACTTGTCGTAACCCCAACGCTTTCTTCGAGGTCAAACACATCATGTCTCGGATAACGACACAAGAGAAAGTTAACAAGATTCTATTGAGCCACGGGATTGAGATGGGAGTCGATGGCCTCCTTACCCAACCTCCATTGGAAGGAGAGCAGAGCTTTGCCCCTCTCCAAGATGACTGTAACGTCCCAAATTCCTTAATATGGCTTAGTGCCTGGATTAGTATCGATTTAATGTGTTATTACATGATTATATGCATGATTATGTGGGTTGTATTATTATATGGTTGTATTTGTATATTTATGTGTATGTATGTGATATATGGGTGAGACCACATTATTATGTGGATATATTTGAGTTATTTGGCATGAGACGATCCTAGGAAGCAAGTTAGCGGTTTAGTCATAACGGCGTTAATTACCGGGCTCGGGGTGAGCCTAGGGGTAATTTGGTACTTAGTACATTACTGGGATTGAGCGGGTAATGAGAAATGATTTTTTAATTATTTGAAGAAATTGGGAATGACTGGAATTATGAGACGTTAATTATGATTAACGGGGTAGGTGGTAATGACAAAATTTCCCTTGGGTGGCTTTGAGGGATTAGGTTTTTCCTAGGGGCATTTTAGTCATTTTAGGTTAAATGAGATAAACTTAGCAAAAGGATGGTTGTAGAAAGAACCAAGCAAATCAGAAACATGGTACTTTCTTTCTCTCTCTCGACCATTCCTTTTTTCTCTCTCGGCGTGATTTTTGGAGGCTAAGGTTAAAGATTCAAGCTTAAGGTTTTGAGGCTTGAGGGTTTAGAATTGAATTGCAGCAGCTAGAGGTATTCAATTCATAGTTGAGATAATGATTCTAAGCTTAAACTTTGAGTTTTTCCTCTGTTTTTATGTTGTTTATTAGCTTGGAAGTTTGATGATAGAACTGGGTATTTGGTAGTGTTTTAAGGGCTTTTAAGCTTGGGTTTTATTACTGGATTGGTGGTAATATTGTATTGAGGTTTGGCATTGATTTTGGGATTGTTTGGTAGTGTTTCTGGTTGAGTTTGGATTGAAGAAAATGCAGGGGAGCTGGGTTCGCAGGGTCAAGTCGCGATTGTGTTCTTAGGTACCGTGACCTTAGCGAACCCCGGAGCCTTGATGGGGCTCAGTCTACATGGTGTGCCACGACCTTCAAGGGCAAGTCGCAGCCCGCTCCTGGCACCCAGACTGGGGGCTTTATGCCTGGGAGGCGCGCCGCGGCCCTTGGGGGTAGGTCGCGGCATGCCGGTTCTTTTTGGCCAGGCTTGGTTTTAAGAGCGGGTTTTCAAACATTAAGGCTCGAGATCGATTCTACTACCCAGTTTGGAAGAGTTCCAGGTCCCAGGGGATAGAACTTGGTCCAGGAATCTTTTATTACTTATTTTATTGATGGGATTTCATATTTGGTTATGATTAGGTTACCGCTAAGGGCCTAAGGTAAGGATCGTGCTCAAGGGTCATTCTTAATTTATTTTACGCTCAAGCCTGAGGTAAGAAAACTGCACCCATTATGTGACATACATGATTATTTTAAAGCATGTTGAGTGCTCTATATATGGATATATGTTGCATCATGAATGTTTGGTTGCATTGGTTACTTGAGAAACGCACTGATTTATCAGTCAGAAATGAAAATAGTGCCGAGTGATGGTCGTGAAGCTCTGACTTATTAGTCAGGAACGGCAATAGTGTTGAGCACTGGTCGTATGGCATTGCCTTATGAGTCAAGAGCAGCAATAGTGCAGCGAGCGCTGGTCGATATGATTAGATCTAATCAACAGAGTGTTATACTCTGATGTATACATTACAGTACAATACATTTTAATAAATGAACCTCATTCTATTTAATACATCACTCTTTCAGACACAACCCATCAGAGAAAATACTTTTAGTGACTGTACAACACCTTAAGTTTGTGTTTTTTGATCTCTATTGATGGTAGCACATCCTTAGTATCCCTAGGGGGAAGGAAGGTAGATCTTCTTCACACTAAAAAGGGATGGAAATACCGCCACCAACTTAAGAGGACAGGAGTATAGCCACCACCAACTCGGAGGAACAACAAATATACCACCCTAAATTAAGATGAAAATATATATATAATATTCATATACATGTATTTGTATAATTAAAAATATATGTGAGGGGTGGCCAACAAATGTGGTTCTATTAAAAGATAACTTATTTTAGGAAAAATTACATGTAGCATCCTTTTTTTACATTTTAATTATGATTTTACTATTGTTTTTTTATTTACTAATATACCTTTTTTATACCAGTTTTAAATTTTTATATACCATTTTTTAGGATTTAATATATTGCCACCTTTGCTTTTTCACGTATGGCACGTGTACAAGTTATGAAGCACATATCTGGCACTTTTGCAACAGGTCTAATCTAATCCCATTTTTTCAATCCAATCGTGGTTTATAGGTTAGTTGTAACGACCCAAATTTTCTAATAAGGCTTAAGGGCCTTGATTAGTGTGCCTGGAGGGCATAATGGGAATTATGCGTGACTTTAATGATTAAGATGCATGATTATGATTTAAAGCATGTTATATGATTATTTGAATATCTGAGATGCATGACTAAGTGTATTAGTATGCATGTAGGCCCTGATTAGGTTAGAAGGGCATAATTGTAATTTTGGCCATTATGGGCATAACTGTATTGATATACGTGATAATTGTCGAGACCACATTATTATGTGAATATATCTGCGATCTATGACTCGAGACGATCCTAGTGAGCAAAGTAGCGGAAAAGTCATGGCGGGGATTTATACCCGGCTCGGGGTGAGCTTAGGGGTATAAATGGGAATTTAATGAATATACTGGAGTTTATCTTGACATTGTGGAATATTATTGGTGATTAATTAGGTATCGGGAGTTAAGCGGGAAATATTAGAGACACTCGAGGATTAGCGGGAATTGGGTAAAATGACTAGAATGCCCTTAAGTAGATTAAAGGGTTGGAAATAAAAGGGAGGGCATTGAGGTCATTTGGCTTTCTAAAGAGGGGAATTACTGAAGCTTTATGTTAGTGGGAATTGTAGAAAGTTATAGAAGTCTGAAAGAGAGAAAAGAAGGAAAAAGAAAGAAAAAAGAAAAGGAAGGGGAAAACAGAGTTGCACTCTCTTGGGTCTGTTTGTGGTTCTCTCACCACTTTTCTGGGATTTTCTTGGAGCAAAGCTCAGAGGAGAGCTGGGATAGACTGAGCATCAAGGATCCTAAGCTAGGTTTGAGGAATTGGCAGAGGTTTAGCAAGAGGTTATCAACACTTGAGGTAAAATTCTGTAAGTTTCTTCAGCTCTGGTTTTGGTTCCTAGCTAAGATATCTAAGCTGTGTTGATGGGGAATTTTAGGAAAGTTGGAGCCAAGAGTTGAGGAAGAGCAATTCAAGGAAGTCTAGAGGCAACTTGAGGTCGAAATTCCACCAAAGGTATAAATTCTAAACTCTAACTTTGATGTTCAACTGGTTTCTGCTGAGTTTTAGTGTCTAGAAGTGGCTATGGTGAATTTTGAGTTTGGGGATGCATGTGCTTAAGTTCTAGGTATTTGGGGTGCTTGAGATGAGTGGAGTATGGTCATAAGGTTGTTTTTGAGGTTGGGAAATATTTGGAAGAGTTTTGGTTGAGGTTGGTTCGAGGAAATCGCAGGAAGGGAAAATTTGGAGTTGGCCAGTTTGTGACTAGCGCTACAGCGCTAGCCTTTGGGCACTGTAGCACTAGGCCAAGCTTGCTGAGGGTATTTTGCTTCTGTTTGTAGCGCTGTAGCGCCCTCTCATGAGCGCTGTAGCGCTACCCTGCCTTCTAAAGAGGATTTTAGGGTTGTTTGCAAGGGTTTGGGGTTTGTTTCCACCACCTTGTTTGGTGGAACTAGGAATTCCCGGGGGCTCGGGATTGGCCCCGAGGCTAGGTTTTGGACATGAGGATTGATGATGACTTTGGCCTATGGTTGTGTTTAGGTGAGCGCTAGGTCTCGAGGGGGATTGTGCTCAAGGAGTAGAGGGATCAAAGCTAGTGAATTGAAAGGTAAGAAAACTGCACCTGGTTATATGTTTGTGATGGGACTAAGTGCTCCTGATACTTGTATCATGTCAATGATGGTATCATGCCATGGGACATGTGAAAGCGGCCTAAGAGTGTCGTACATTATATTTGCGCACATGGCGCAGCTTGGCCACTGGTAGCCGAGGACAGCTTATTATTCACTGAGCTCGGTTTAAAGCGGGCCGAAGTCAGTGGGATAACGGAGGGAGCAGCCTGAGAGCGCTAGCCCTAGTTATCATTTGTGTGGTGATATATGACATGAGTTGATATGTTTAGTATGTTGAATACTTGATTATACTGAATGATTATGTGATTGAGAACTTGTGATGAAACGTGAGATATTGATTTGTCTGTTGACTGCTTGTGCTCTGTTGTGTTTTCTTGCTGGGCCTTGGCTCATGGGTGCTACGTGATGCAGGTAAAGGCAAAGGTAAAATGGACCAAGCTTGAGATGGAGAGCTTCGGGGTGGAATGTGCATAACCAGCTGCTCGATCACCACGGTCGAGGAGTGGATCAAGACAGGGATTGCCTAACTGTTCGTTTTGCCTTAATATGGCTTGTTATTGTATCTAAACTTTATGACTTTTGTATACAGTCTTTAAACTTGATATTTTTTGGGATCCCGTGTAAACAAGAAATTCTTCTTAATGAAAACGTGGCTTTTGAGACCAAAATATTTTTAACCCTATTCCCTTTATAGTTTCAGTAACACGTTTTTTATTAAAATGACTTGATTAGCAAGTCTAGCACTTTATAAACATACAGTGTAACGGTCTTGGCTATCCAGGGCGTTACATTAGTGGTGTTTGAGTAGTGGTCTTCTCATTTTCTCCATTGTTGAGGGTTTGTTCTTTTAATACTGGAAGAGTTTAAGTAATGGCAATAACTCGATCGTCCATTTCTCCATCGTCCAAGTCTGTCGCTAAAAAGAAAAAGAAAAGGAAAAAAGTCATGTCTGATTCAGGGAAAAACAATTCTGAGGAAGATGTTAGTGATTCTTGTGAGAATAATGTGAGTATGAGTAAGGGTTCTAGTAAGAGGAAGTACGTGAAGAAGAAATCTAAGGGGAAGTCTTCAGTTGATGATCGTCCAATGAAGAAGTTGAAGGTAGTAGATGAGGATGGCAATGATAGTGATGATTTAGAGATTGAAGTCCCTAAGAAAATCAAGGTATGTATTTTTTTTTTTAGTTTTTGTTTAGTTTATTTTTTTTCTTTTGCATTTGATTTGGAAATTATTTTACATTTTATGGTTGCTGATTTTTCAATTTTTTGTATGTGCTTTGTATTTTTTTGTAAGGGTATCAATTTTTGGTTTCTTGTTGGTTTCTTTTTTGTTGTGGGTCTGGAGTTTGTGAGATTTTTACATTTTTTAGTTTGGTTTTTTCATTTGCATTTTTGGTTACCTGTTTGGTTTCTTTTTTTTTTTTAGGGTTTCAGTTTGATTTTGTGTTTTTTAAGTAATTTTTTGGTTATCTGTTTGGTATATTATTTTAGGGGTTTTCAAATGAATTTGTTGTTCTTTTATGTTTGTCTTTATATTTTTGGTTACTTTTTGGTGTCATTTTTTTTTTTTGGATATTGAAATGGGTTCTGTTGTTATTGTATGTTTTAGAATCAGTTTTGGTTTCCATTTTTTAGATTGAGCTTCATGTTTGTAAGGGTATCGGTTTTTGGTTACTTGTTGGTTTCTTTTTTGTTGTGGGTCTGGAGTGTATGAGAGTTTTACATTTTTTCGTTTGATTTTTCATTTGCATTTTTGGTTACCTGATTGGTTTCTTTTTTTTTTAGGGTTTTAGGTTGATTTTGTGTTTCATTTTTTTGTTAGTAATTTTTTGGTTATATTTTGGTATATTATTTTAGGGGTTTTCGAATGAGTTTTTTGTTCTTCTATGTTTGTATTTATATATTTGGTTGCTTTTTGGGTTTTGAAATGGGTTTTGTTATCATTGTATGTTTTAGAATCGGTTTGGTTTCCTTTTTTTAGATTGAGTTTCATGTTTGTTTTTTTCTTAACTTGTTTTATTTAATTTACTTTTCAGGAATGGGAGTTTTATTTCAAGCCTGAAAATAGGGTACTTGGTAAACTCATTTTCTATCCTTCTTCAAAGTTGTCATGTATTGCTACTATAAAGTCTAAGTTGACTCCTGAACAACTTAAGTCTGTTTAGTGGTACATGTTTTGGCCACTTTTTAGAGATGAAACTGATGGCAATGCAAGCATAGTTGAGTCATTGTGCTTTATCTAGGGAAATTCATAAAAAAAAATATTGTGAAATGTGGTTTAAATTTGGGTGTGATAAGGTTAGGTTTAGTTTGGCAGAGTTTGCTGTTATAACTGGTATGAAGTGTGTAGGTGATTCAAACATGACAAAGTTTGCAAAGAATGAGAATGCTTTTGTTGAAAAGTATTGTTAGTGGCCAACAAGTTACTAATAGTGCTATGGAACATAGGTTTTGCTATAGTGATTTCAAGACAGATGATTTTGTTTTTAAAATGGTCATTTTGTACTTTGCTACTAGATGTTTGCTTAGTAAGCATGTTACAAAAAAAGTGGAGTTTGAGTTAATTAATATGGTTGGTCTTGGTGAGTATGAAAGTTTTCCATGGGGGAAATTATTTTATGACATGACTCGATATAATTTGAGACTAGATCTTAGGGGAAAAATAAGAAAAAAAAAATCCTAAGGATTCTGGTGATAAAGGAAAAGGAAAAGAAAAGGCAAAAGAGAAAAATCTTGTTAGAAGTTACAAATTGTCTGGATTTCCTTGTGCCTTTCAGTTCTGGTTGTATGAGATCATGCTAGTTTTAAAAAAGCAGCGAATATGTAAGTATGATGATGAAGCAGTTCATAGGATTTGTAGATGGTCTAGTGTTGGAAATCCCAATTCTAAAGAGCTAGAGAATAAAGCCTTTTCATCAACCAAGGTGATTGGGTTATTTTATCAATTGTTGTTTGAATATTCTTGTAGTGTCTCGAAATTTTACTTAGCTAGATAGTAGTAGCTTGTAGTATTTTAGTTTTCGTGATTATTGGTTCAAGTCAGAATTTAGTTGGAAACTCATAGAAATAGTTATGGATTTTACAAGTTTAACCTATAGTTTAGAAATATTAATTTTAATATAAGGTTTGATAAATATAGTTGGTCCTAGAAATATTATTTATTATAACCTAAGGTTTAGATAAAACTAATAAGCACTTGTCTCAAGCATGTTTATTAAGGATTTAAGCATTTTGGATGAATAATTTAATAAAGGATAAATCTAGAAGCTCTAGAACCTTCCAGCAGCTAGTAGGATTACATTTTACCCAGTCAAATCTGTTTTACCAAACTTCAAATATGCTGAAAGTGTGCAAAAACGTCTTTAAAATATAAGTGTATGTTGATATATCGCAACTATAGGGTTGATACATCGCCTACGGATGATACGAAAAAAACATCGACTTCGCACGAACGAAACCACGAAGTCTTGGGGCATAGGTATAGGTGATATATCGCCTAGGGTAGGGCGATATATCGGCCCTTGGGTTGATTTTTGAAAACTTGGTAGAATCGAGCTAGAAATAGCCCTCAACCACTTGGACTTGATCTTGAACGTTTTTGATCGAGTTCTGGGTATCTGTTGAAACAAAAATTCAAATTTATTCATTTAAGGAGTTAGTTTCACTCCTTCAACTCTATAAATAGGACCTAGTCCTCAACCATTTCATTCATTATTCAAGCATTCTTTAAAGGCTCCAAGCTGCTAAGTTTATTCTAGAGAGAAAAACACTAGGGTTTTGGGATTTAAAAGCTTTTCAATCTAAGCTTTTTTCTAAACACTTGGGAAGTAAGATAGAGTGACATTTCGGTATTGAGGTGTAGATCGAAGTCCTAGACTATCCAAGGTGTTCTTATCCTCAGATTTAGTTCATTATAGTTATTTTATTTTCTTCCATTTTCTTACAGATTCTAACTCATTATTATGGCTTTTGGTTAGGTGTTTAAGTTTCTTGAAACTTAAGTTTTTTTGGTATGCTTCTATCTTGATGGTTTAGATCTCTTTTTCATCTACATTTCTTAAGAAACTCATTATTTTTATTGTTGATTTTAGGAGTTTTCCAATCTCGTTCTTGTCTCCAATATCCCAGTTTTTTGTAAGGAAAATAGGTTAGATTATATGTGTTATGATATATTTATATGCTATGATATGTTATGTGCTATGTATATATGTATAATTATGTTTTGTAGTCACTTAGGACTTATATTTGCTTAGATAGGAAATCCCAAGATTTTTTTATCATTATCGTGGAGTAAAGTTATGATTTACCCTACCTCGATTAGTAGACTGAGGACATAGATGGGTTATCATATACTATTTTGTGATCTAACCTACCTCAATTAATAGACTGAGGGCCTAGATGGTTTTATCACATACTACGGTAATGAGTTAATGACCATTAATATTGTAGTCCTATGTTTATACGATATACGGTTTTACGTCATATGTTTTATAGTATATGTTTTTAGTCTTATGTTTTATGTTATGTTTTAGTAGATTTTCATTGCTGGGCATTAGGCTCATTCCTTTTATTTTAGATGGTGTAGGAAAATGAGCATGGAAGGCGGGTCAAATTCATGGCAGCTTGGCATGTGTATTAGGGATGGACTGGTTGAATGGACTGCTAGAAGATCGAGGATAAAGTTATTTTAAGTCTTTAATTTATGTATTTATTTTCTGCATATAGTTTTGGACAATTAAATAAAGATTATGTTTTCTTTGTGTTTTTATGTATTAAACAATGGGATCCCGTACCGTGTTTTGGATTTTTTTTTTTTTTTAATAAAGTTCTATTACTTTATGCATGTCTTTCAAAATAGTAGTTATGTTTAGTAGTTTTTAATGGTCTGAGGTCTAGAATTAGTCAGGGCATTACAATTCTATTATTTTAAAGTTTTTTATACTAATTGATTTTTTTTGTACTATTGCTTAGCTAAAAGTAGTGTATGTTGTTCCTTCTACTGATGAGAAGGAAACCTTTGACTTATCTGATTTTGAGTTTGCTCATGTGGCCACTTCTGATGATGATTTTGAGGATGGGCCTTTAGTGAAGAGGTCACATGCTGTAGTAGATTCTTCTGGTTTAAAGAAAAATATATCTAGTGGAGAACCTATTTTAGAGGAGATTAAGGATTATTTCAAGGAGATTGTAGGGAAGCAAGCAAATTTGGAGTGTGATATGGATTTTCTGAATAAAGATGTTGATCATAGATTTTAAGGATTTTGAAAAGAACTTGAAGTCATATATTGATTTAAAGATTGATGAGGGTCTGAAGTTCTATATAGATATGAAGTTTGATGTGTTGAAGAAGTCTATTGGGAATTCTAAGGTTGTTATTGAAAGTTATAGTGATGATAGTGATGAGGAAACTAAAGAGGTGAGCTGCAATCTTTTTTTCTATAATTAGTTATTTCTTTTTCTTTTTTTTTTTGCTAGTATGTTTGTTTTGACAGGATGTTACAATGTTTGAGCCTGGTGTTGGAGGTGATTCGGTGGTTGTCAAGGAAGGTGGCCTTGGTGAAAAAGATATTAATGTGGAAAATGTTATGTTTTGGTTTCTTTTTCTTTTTTTTTTTTAAAAAAAGAATTTTCTAATAGTAAGTTAGTTTTTGGTAACTAATTGGTGTTTTATTTTCTTTTCATACAGGATGGTGGAGGTTTGTCTGATGGTGGAAAAGATACTACTGCAAACAAGGTTCTGTTTTGGTTTCTTTTCTTTTCTTTTTTTTTTTAAGAAAAAGAATTTTTTATTAGTAAGTTATTTTTTGGTAACTAATTTGTGTTTAATTTTTTTTTATATAGGATAACAAAGATAAGGTTTCAATAGAGATTGTAACTATTCAGAGTAGTGGAAATGAAGTTATTGTTGCAACTAATTTGGTCAACAAGGTTTTAAAAAAAATATTTATTTATGTTTACTTTGTTATGTTAGTTAAATGTTTGTACTTTTTATTTTGTCTTTAGGATGGTATTGATGATTGCCTAAGTTTTGATATCATGAGTTTTATTATAACGCTACCTACGAGAAGCTGCAAAGATTGTCCAAGCACCGTCGCAGCCAGGAAGCCTTTGGTCATCTTCCCCCACTGAAGCACAGCCAGGTCCTTAGTCGCGGGCTTTCTGAAGTCCTCAGTGTAAGTGGTTTTTTTTTCTTTCTACTATTTTAGTCGAGCAACTTTTTCTCTAATTGCCTCTAACTGTTTCACTTTTTCTCTGTTCGCATGGTATCCTGACCAAGAGCCATGGAGATCGAGGCCAAATATGCCAAGGAGATCAAGGCAATTGAAGGCAAAGTCGTTGGTTTAACCGAGGATCTAAAAAGGAGCCAAGAAGAGCTGGCCAAAGTCGTTGCTGCCAAAGAGAAGTTCAAGGAAGCAACCAAACTCAAGAAGACCTAGCAGCCAGCATGAAGGAGGCTACTTGGCTAGAGGAGCGAGTCAAGCTGCTCAAGGAAACAAATTCCCAAAACTTGGAGAGGTTCAGAGGAGCAACCTTCAATTACTTCTATTTATTTTGGAAGAACAACCCAGGGGTGAATTTCGGCTATCTTCCAGAGCAGATGAGGCAGGTCGAACTGGTGAAAAGCACTGCTCGCCTAGAAGAGGAAAAGAATGCTCAGGAATCTCGTGAAATTTCCCTGGCGACAGGCATCGATGGTGTTGAAGAAGATGCAGGAACAATAGTCGACCATCAATCTCAGCAAGACCCTCTTCCAGCTGCACAATAATTTGTTTTCAATAATTTTTTTTAATTAACTTTGTAACTAAAACATGCGAACAATCAGTTCGTGTTGTCGAGACAATTTTGCTGCTTAAGGCAGCTTTTCTTTTATATTTTAATTACATCCGAGCAGCAATTGATCGCAGTGTAAAGACATTTCAGTATGATATTATAATATACTTATTGCTATTATAACATCTGCTCATATGACCGAATTTAGCATAACACTGTTAAGATTTTCACAAAACCAACTAAAAGTTTTGAAAATTACTCTAGGTGTCGTAGTATGCTATCTCTTATTTTGTCGTGTGTTTACCTATGCATGTTGATATGCTTTGCTTGCTTAGTATCTTATATGCCCCCCAAGTGATTGAGGAGCTTAAGGTTCTCGGTCACTTGCCATGACCAAGTCCTATTCGAACATTACTGCTCGTGTATTTGATAAACAGATATTGATAATATAGCAAAACAACACACGTAATAAGCAAATGCTTGTAATAAATACAATAATTGGCAAGAGTAACTGGTTGTGCACAGTTCGTTTTATTTCTTGTAATAAAATGGATAAAATCATGTCTGTACGAGTGATCAAAGATTGACCTTACACTTATAAGCGACCATTCATTTAACTAACCAACCCTTGTTCATAAACTTGTAAAAAGTAAAATTAATACAAGCCAATTCTTTAAAAAGAGTTTTTTATTGATAGTACTTGCGCAGGTGCTCTCCATTCCAATAGAGGGGAATGACATCTCCATTTAAGCAAGCAAGTTTATATGTGCCTGGTTGAAAGATTCTTCAATTTGATATGGGCCTTCTCATTTTGGGCCAAGCACTCCAGCACTTTTGTCGCGAGTGTTGTGAAAAACTCTTCTGAGTACTAAATCTCCCACGTCAAACTTTCTTTCGCGTACTTTAGAGTTGAAATATCGAGCGACTTTTTGTTGGTAAGCTGCAACTCGAAGTTGAGCCTGCTCGCACCTTTCATTGACTAATTCCAAAGACTCCATCAATAATTGGCCATTTGTATTCTGGTCGTATGTTAGCCTTCTATGTGTGGGGGATCTAACTCAACAGGCAACATGGCTTCATACCCATAGGCCAAAGAAAAAGGTGTATGGCCTGTTGTTGTTCAGTTAGATGTTCTATATGACCAGAGTGATTCTGGCAACTTTTCTAGTCATGCCCCTTTTTCTTCTTCGAGTCTTTTCTTCAGTGTGTCCTTTAAAGTCTTGTTAACAGCTTCAACTTGTCTGTGGCTTATGGATGAGCAACTGACGAAAAACTCTTTATAATACCATGCCTTTCACAGAAATCAGTGAAAAGATCGTTGTCAAATTGTGTGTCATTATCTGAGACAATCTTTCTTGGTAGCCCATACTGACATATGATGTTTTTAACAACGAAATCCAATACATTCTTGGTCGTTATAGTTGCAAGTGGCTCAGCTTCAGCCCACTTAGTAAAGTAGTCAATAGCAACTACTGCATACTTGGCACTCCCTTTACCAGTCGATAAAGATCCAATCTGATCAATTCCCCAAACTGCGAATGACCACAGACTTTGTGTAACGCCCTAGTTACCCCAGAACAGTTACAGTGAACCAGAAATTTGACCTGCTACCCGAGTCCTTTGGTTAAAAACGTGCATCTAAGTGTTATTAACATGCTAAGGTGGAAAACCAATAAAAAGGAAAGGATATATTTTATTAAGTACATAAAACTATTCATGGGCCCATAAAAAAAACGTTTACAAGTTATTTACAACTCAAAATGGTCATTACTGTTTCAAATTTACAAACCCGCCGACCTAAGCGGCAAAAATAGGGTAAACCCCCTAGTTCCTCTGAGAACTCCTTGGCCGTAGTGGTCAAGCGGCCGCATATGTACACATCACCACCTAAGCTCTCCACTCAAGGCTGGGTGAGCTTTTCTTTCCCTTTACCTGCACCACATTGCACCCATGAGCCAAGGCCCAGCAAGAAAACACAATATAGCATGACATAATATCAACAATGATCATAATAATCATTCAGGACTATCAGTCCAAATCAGGTAAGTGACAGTCGCAAAAGTCACTAAGTTGGGTATAGCTCCCTTTAGCCTTGTGACGATAGGGTCACTAGGGCTTAGCAGATAAGTGAACCTTTCACTAGCTTAAACAGGATAGGTGCATGATGACTAGTCACCAACATAACCTTCCTCATGACCCTAGAGTCATAACTATGGAACATCGTTCCCTAGCCATGTGACAAATTGTCACTTAGGCCTTAGGCCCTGGCTCTCAATAACTAGTCTTAGATTATCCAAGCGCTTATAAGATTCATTGACCTTAGGGTCAGTCCAGCGTTAATGCCTTAGAGTCATTCAACGCTGATATCAATTAGATCTAATCTTCATTCGGCCCTGCGTTGAGGACGCTCATGCTGTTTCTGACTCTTAGGTCAATGTCCCTGACTTGTCAGTGCCATATACAAGTAAACAATATTTGCTAGCATTTAATATGCAATCCATGTCCACATTTATCAACCAACATGCCTCAGTAACAATCATGCATGTCACATACACAGGGTGCAGTTTTCTTACCTCTGATTTGAGCGAGAATGAATAAAAGAACGACCCTTGAGAACGATCTGACTTTTAGTCCTTTAGCGGTCACCTAGTCATAACCAAATATGGGACACCATCAATAAAATAAACAATAAGGGGTTCCCAAACCAAGATCTAGCCTCCGGGACATCAATCCCCACTAATCCGGGTAGTAGGAACAATCCTGAGGCCTAAAACCAAGTTCCCGGGGCCAAAACACTCAAATGAACTCAAACCTGTCCAAGGGCTGCGGCCCTAACACCTTGGGCCACAGCCCCCAGCCACTCCAGAAGCAAGGGTCGCGGCGCCCTTCACCTAGGGCCGCGGCGCCCAGCAAGGCCAAACTTGCTCCACTTGCTTCTTTGAGCTAGGGTCGTGGCGCCCAAGAACAGGGCCGCGGCCCCCAACCCAGAGCCATCCCCAAACACGTTTTTCATCATTCCAAACCCTCTAAAAACATACCTAAACACGTCCAAATCATCAAATCAAAGTTCCCAAGCTTCCCAAAGATCCAAAACCATCAAATCCCAAGGCTCGAACGAACTAAAAACTCAACGATTCACAAAAACCAATTCTAAGCTTAGAAACTCTAAAAACTCAAAACTTAAAACTTAGATTGCCTTTTATTAGGTTGTTTCTCATCAAATCCTTCGGTCAAGAAGCTTCTAATCTTTCTTAGAATTGCTATGCCTCGATCCTCACCTGATTCTGACTCCTAGAACCCGAGATTTCTTCGAAAATGCTCCGAACAGTAAAAATGAACTAATGGGAAAGAACGAGAGGTTTTCTAACGTACGTTCTATCTGAAAAGTTACTTCAAGCTTAAGTAACCTTAAATAAAACCTAGTGCTCGGGGTCCCAAAAACACCCCCGGGGACATTATAGTCAAAACTTCCAGAATTTCCTCCTCGTCTCAATAACTCCCAATTTATCATCAAATAACATTCTCATAACTCAATATCCCAATAAAAGACCCCCGTTATGACAAGACCAATAACTCATAATATAAGACCGTTTCATGCCAAATAACTCAAATATATCCCCATAATAATGGGATCTCATTCACAAATCACAATATGCACCCAAATACAAAAATATGCCCTTAACAGGCCAAATTACCAAAATATCATAATAGTCAAATGTGGACCCACATGCATGCATATAACATCATATTATAATATAATTCACATAAACATGCATATATTCATTTAATGGCATAATTAAACAGTTATGGCCCTCCTGGCCTACTAATCCAGCCATTAAACCGCATTAGGGATTTCGGGGCATTACAACTATCCCCTCCTTACAGAAATTTCATCCTCAAAATTTACCTGAACAGCTCGGGATACTGATTCCACATATCTAATTCCAGCTCCCAGGTCGCTTCCTCGACCTTGTTGTTCCTCCACAACACCTTAACCAAATGTATCGTCTTATTCCTAAGGACCTTATCTTTTCTGTCAAGTATCTGAACAGGCTACTCCTCAAAGGAGAGATCTGGCTCAAGCTCCTGATCTTCATCGCTCAAAATATGATTCACATCAGATACATACCTCCGAAGAGCTAAAACATGAAACACATTATGCACGGCTGACAACGTCGGCGGCAAAGCCAACCTGTAAGCCACCTGACCAATCCTCTCCAGGATCTCAAATGGTCCTACAAATCTAAGGCTCAACTTGCCTTTCTTCCCAAACCTTCTCACCCCTTTCCATGGTGAGACTCTAAGGAAGACATAGTCTCCCACTTAAAACTCCACGTTCCTGCGCTTGGGATCAGCATAGCTCTTCTGTCTACTTTGAGAAGCGAGCATCCGAGCTCTAATCTTCTCAATGGCCTCACTGGTCCTCTGAACTGCCTCAGGACCCAAGTATCACCTTTCACCTGTCTCATCCCAATGAATGGGATATCTGCACTTCCTACCATACAGCATCTCTTAAGGTGCAACTCCAATGGTAGACTGATAACTGTTGTTATGGGAGAACTCTATCAAAGGTAGATACTTACTCCAAGATCCACCAAAGTCCAGCACACATGCTCTCAGCATGTCTTCCAATATCTGGATCGTCCTCTCAGATTGCCCATCTATCTGAGGATGATAAGCAGTACTGAACTTCAACTGTGTCCCCATGGCCTTCTGTAAACTTCCCCAGAACTTGGAAGTAAAAGTAGGGTCCCGATCTGACACGATCGACCTAGGTGCTCCATGGAGACGCACGATCTCTCTCACATAGAGATCTACATACTAATCAACTGTATAAGTAGTCCTCACTGGCAAGAAGTGAGCTGACTTGGTGTAGCGATCCACTATCACCCAAATAGAATCATGCTGACCAACAGTCCTGGGTAAGCCCACCACGAAATCCATCGCGATGTCCTCCCACTTCCACTCTGTGATATCCAAAGGCTGCAATAACCCTGCCGGTCTCTGATGCTCAGCCTTGACCTATTGACATGTCAAGCACTTAGCCACATACTCTACTACATCTCTCTTCATCCCTGGCCACCAACACAATAATCTCACATCCTAATACATCTTCGTGGTGCCTGGGTGAAAAGAGTAAGGTGTAGTATGATATTCATCCAGAATCTCTCGCCTCAAAGCAGTGTCTAACAGAACACATATTCTCCCCTTGTATCTCAGCAAACCCAAATCAGACATTGTATAATCTCTGGATGCTCCAGCCAGAACATCCTCTCTAATCTTGATCAGCTGTGGATCACTCAACTGACCCTACTTGATTCTCTCCAACAGCGTAGACTGTAGCGTAATATTGGCCAACTATCCCACCAGCAACTCTATACCAGCTCTGGTCATATCATCTGCTAACTCCCTAGCCATCAGCCTCATACCATAAATCTGTCCTGGACCCTTCCGGCTTAAAGCATCAGCTACCACGTTGGCTTTTCCTGGATGATATAAAATCTCACAGTCATAATCTTTTACTAACTCCAGCCAACGCTCTTGTCTCATATTAAATCTTTAGGAGTGAAGAAGTATTTCAGGCTCTTGTGGTCTGTATAGATCTCACACTTCGCTCCATAAAGATAATGCCTCCATATCTTTAAAGCAAAGACCACAGCTGCCAACTCTAAATCAGGAGTGGGAAATCTCTTTTCATACTCCTTCAACTGATGAGAAGCATAAGCAATTACCTTCTCTAACTGCATCAGAACATAGCCCAAACCCTGATGAGAAGCATCACAGTAAATCACAAACTTCTCCCAATCTGTCGGAAGACTCAGAATCAGAGCTGTAATCAATCTCTACTTCAGTTCCTGGAAGTTGTTCTCACACTTATCTGACCACACAAATTTCTGACTCTTGCGTGTCAGCTCAGTCAATGCAGAAGCAATCTTTGAGAACCCTTCCATGAAACGCCTATAATAACCTACCAATCCAAGGAAACTTCTAACCTCAGAGGCATTCTTTGGCCTTGGCCAATCTCTGACCGCCTCAATCTTCGCTGAATCTACCTTACTCTCCTCCTTACTGACAATGTGCCCAAGAAAGGATACCTGAGATAACCAGAACTCACATTTCTTTAATTTTGCAAACAATCTGTGTTCCCTCAGTCTCTGTAGAACCAACCTCAGATGCTGCTCATGCTCTAACTCGGACTGAGAATATACCAGGATAGCATCGATGAAGACGATCACAAACTGGTCCAGATAATCCTTGAACACTTTGTTCATCAGGTCCATAAAAGCAGTAGGGGCATTAGTCAATCCAAAAGACATGACTAAGAACTCATAATGCCCATACCTGGTACGAAAGGCAGTCTTCGGTATATCTCCCTCCTTGACCCTCAACTGATGATAACCAGAACGAAGGTCGATCTTTGAGAATACCTTCTTACCTTGCAACTGATCAAACAAATCATCTATCCTTGGCAAAGGATACTTATTCTTAATTGTCAACTTATTCAGTTCCCTGTAATCAATACACATCCTCAGAGAACCATCCTTCTTCTTCACAAACAGAACTGGCGCACCCCAAGGTGAGAAGCTAGGTCTGATAAAACCCAAATCCAATAGTTCTTGCAACTGTACCTTTAACTCTTTCAACTTAGCTAGGGCCATTCTATAAGGCACTCTAGACACTGGCTCCGTCCCTGGTGCCAGCTCTATAACGAACTCAATTTCTCTATGTGGTGGCAACCCTGGCAAATCTTCTGGAAACACATCTAGAAACTCACAAACAAGTCTGGTCTCTTCTGGTCTCACTGGCACGACCTGAGTGGTATCAACCACACTGGTCAAGAATCCAATACAACCTCCTTGCAATAGATCCCTAGCCCTTAATACAGAAATCATAGGTATGCGAGGTCCATGCACAGTACTAACAAACACAAAAGGATCCTCACCTTCAGGCTCAAAGGTGACCATCTTCCTCCTACAATCAATGGTTGCCCCATACTTTGCCAACCAATCCATACCCAATATCATATCAAAGTCAGTCATAACTAACTCTATCAAATCCACTGATAACTCTCTGCCCTCCACCATCACTGGCAAAGATCTGACCCATCTCCTGGATACCACCAACTCTCCAGTGGGTAACAAAGTTCCAAACCCCACTGCATAAAAATCACAAGGTCTACACAGTCTATCAATAATACTACTAGCAACAAAAGAGTGTGTAGCACCAGAATCAATCAATACATTATATGGGGTTCCAGCACTAAGAAGCTGACCTATAACAACTGAGGGAGAAGCCTCAGCTTCTTCTTGAGTCAATGCGAACACTCGAGCTGGGGCCGAGCTGTCCGCTTTCCTGGGTTCTTCTTTTCTTGCCTTAGGGCAATTCTTCTTAAGATGACCCACTTCTCCACAAGAGAAACATGCCCTTTCCCTACACTCTCCCAAGTGATGCCTCTTGCATCTAAGGCACTCAGGATAAGACTTCCAGGCTTCACTTCCCCCTGGACGACCCGTTGAAATACCACGGGGCCGCCTATCAGGACCTGGAACTGGGAAGGTGTCAGGAACCTTCCTCTTCTACTCAGTGGGGCCTACACCCCTACCAGAACCCACAAATGAAGGACCTGTCCTCCTGAAATCCTTCCTCACTACACTTTCACGCCAGATCTTATTCTCTGCACTCTCAACTGTGAGTGCCTTCTCAACCACCTGTGCATAGGTAGTGACCCCAGCCACAGTGGTGATACGTACATCACGGGCTAATTTGGGCTGTAGCCCCTGAAGAAATCTCTCTCTCCTAGTCCCATCAGTGGGCACCAGCTCCATGGAAAACTTTGCCAAACGATCAAACTTCAAGGCATACTCAGTGACTGATAAACCTCCCTGAAGTAGCCTAATGAACTCCTCTGCTTTAGCTGCCCTGATAGCATCATTATAATATTTCTCATTCAACAGAGTTTGAAACTCTTCCCAACTCAGGGCATTTACATTTTTGGTCTAGGTAATCACCTCCCACCAAATTCGGGCATCCTCCCGAAACATATAAGTGGCCCAGGCCACCCTCTCATTACCAGTTACCCTCATAAAGTCAAGGATAGTGGTAATCATGCTCATCCATTGTTCTGTCTTGGCAGGATCTGCACTGCCCTCAAATACTGGAGGTTGCTGCTTCCTGAACCTATCATAAAGAGGCTCCCATTTATTTCCAACCTCAGGCAGCTGCTCTGCCGCTGGCACCAACACAGGAGGTGCCTCTGATACACTAGCCACTGCAGGCACTTGTTGTTGTCTCAGGAGATGAAGCTCCTCTCCCTGTTTCAACACTGTTGCCTGCAAATCATTAAACAACTGATGCCAGTTTGCAGGAGTTGGCTGTGGAATCTGAGACTAGTCATTCTCTTGACCCTGGCTGTTATTATTATTCTGGCCCTGATCACTTTGGTCAGATGAAGTGTCTGTCTGCCCTGGATTCATTCTTATTTTTGATACCTTACTGAAATAACGATCAATACAGCCAGTCAGGTAGTAATAACTAAACCTCTTGCCGCCTTACGGTCCAAGAACAAGCAGAAAATTATCATATTCCACAATCATACAATTATACAAGCAGATACATGTTTATAGCATTTAGCACTCAGCATGTATCACATAATAATTCATAATCAACGATACTTATAAGTATGTTCCAGCAATCCCAGTACTAATTAGCACACAATTTCTGAGGATATAATATTCCAGGGCACAGGTTTAACATAGTGTCTCACGCATACAGGTAAAGCACATATATTATATTTAAGCAATTATACAAATAACTACAAAAATAGTTACTAAACCATGAGTCGAGCTTGACTTCAGTGATGTGTGTACATACCCAGCCAGTCTACAGGAACCTTAACCTTGGCATGCTCTGATACCAAGTTGTAACGCCCTGGTTACCCCAGAACAGTTACGGTGAACCGGAAATTTTATCCGCTACCCAAGTCCTTTGGTTAAAAAACGTGTTCTAAGTGTCATTAACAGGTTATGGTGGAAAATCAATAAAAGGAAAGGATATATTTTATTGAATACATAAAACTGTTCATGGGCCCACAAGAACATTTACAAGTTATTTACAACTCAAAAAGGTCATTACTGTTTCAAAATATCAAACCCGCCGACCTAAGCAGCAAAAATAGGGTAAACCCCCTAGTTCCTCTGAGAACTCCTTGGCTGTGGTGGTCAAGCGGCCGCATATGTACACATCACCACCTAAGCTCTCCACTCAAGGCTGGGTGAGATTTTCTTTCCCTTTACCTGCACCACATAGAACCCATGAGCCAAGGCCCAGCAAGAAAACACAATAAAGCATGATATAATATCAACAATGATCGTAATAATCATTCAGGACCATCAGTCCAAACAAATAGGTGACAGTCTCAAAAGTCACTAAAATGGGTCCAGCTCCCTTTAGCCTTGTGACGATAGGGTCACTGGAGCTTTATAGATAAGTGAACTATTCTTAGTTCAAACAGGATAGGTGCATGATGACTAGTCACCAACATAACCCTCCTCATGATCTTAAAGTCATAACCCTGGAATAGCATTCCCTAGCCATGTGACAAGCAGTCACCGGGGCCTTAAGCCCTGGCTCTAGTAACTAGTCTTAGACTAGACAAGCGCTTATAAGTTCATCGACCTTAGGGTCAGTCCAGCGTTAATGCCTTAGAGCCATTCAACGCTGATATCGATTAGATCTAATCTTCATTTGGCTCGGCGTTCATGACGCTATGCCATTTCTGACTCTTAGGTCAGTGTCCCTGACTAGTCAGTACATATACAAGTATACAACATTCGCTAGAATTTAATAGGCAATCCATGTCCACATTTATCAATCAACATGCTTCAACACAATCACGCATGTCACCTATACACAGGGTGCAGTTTTCTTACCTCGGGTTCGAGCGAGAAATAATATAAGAACAACCCTTGAGAACGATCAACCTTTAGATTCCTTAGCGGTTACCTAATCATAACCAATTCGAAACCATCAATAAAGTAAATCAATGAATGGTTCACAATCTAAACCACACTCCCGGGACCAATCCCTCACTCTCGGGACTCTCAAACTACTCAAAAGGGGCAAAGGAACCAACCCCCGAGCCTTAGAAACCATCCCGAGCCCTAAAAATAAATTTCCCTGAAACTGACCTAGCGCCTAGGCGCTGCCCACCAGCGCTGGGGCGCTGCCCCAGAAATAGAGAGGGCTGCTCTCTGCCCTGCATAGCGCTGGGGCGCTAGGACTGGCGCTGGGGCACCAGCTTCAGACCAACAGCTACACTGATTTTCCCTCCTTGTGATTCCTCTTGAAACCAACCTTCCAAACCAATCCCAAACCTTACCAAAACATCCAATTCAACCCCTAAACCTCATCTACATCACCCCCTCACCAAAACCCAATCAAACATACACAAAAACTCCCCTTGATTCTAACTTTCCACATCAAAATCCATAGGCTGAAAACTAAAAGAAAAACAGAGTAACACCTGAAATTCATGGACAATTCCTTACCTCCAACTAGTTTTGAATCCTCCTTAGTAGATGAACTAAGTCTACAACCTCCAAGCTTTGATTTCCTAGCTTGCTACTTCAATTTGGGACCAAAAACTTCAAAGGAAGATAGGGAGAAGATGATGTACGGGAAGGATAAGCTTGCTCTGTTTTTGTTCTATATCCTTCTACAGCCAACTTAAAACATATATAACCCAAGCCAAATGACCTTAATGCCCCTAGGTCATTTAAAGCTTCTAAAGTCTCCCCAAGGGTAAAATCGTCATCCTTCACCTATTTCGTTAATCATAATTAACGCTCTCCAACTCCTGCTATTCTCAAAATTCTCAAACACCAATAATTCATATCCCATTACCCTTATACTCCCGGCAACGTTCTAATCATTTAATCATCCCGAGACTCACCCCGAGCCTCGAACTTAATCTCGTTATGACTAAACCGCTACTTAATATTCAAAGATCGTCCCATGCCCAATAGCTCGAACAAATCCACATTATAATGTGGCATCAAAAATATATCATCGACATGCATACAAGTATACAATTACGCTCTCAACAGGCCAAATTACCAACATACCCCTGTCATTAAATGTGGACCCACATGCATGCATTTAACATCATATCATAATATAATTCACATAAACATGCATATATTCGATTAATGGAATAATTAAACAAGTATGGCCCTCCCGGCCTACTAATCCCGCCATTAAACCATATCGGAGAGTTCGGGGCATTACAGTGAGCCTCTTGTTGAGATCATCCACCTTCTCATACATACCTCCTTAGATGCCCATTTTGGATAAGGGACCCGATCTCATCCTTGAGCTGGTTACATTCATTGGTGTCATGGCCATAGTCGTTGTGGAAACGACAAAACTTGGGCGTGTCCCTTTTGGATATATCTTTTCTAATCGGTGCTGGCCGTCGAAAGGAAACACTGGTATGACTGGCTTGATATACTTCAGCTTGGCTATCAATCAGAGCAGTGTAATTGGTGAACCTTGGCTCGCGTCTATTTTTCTTGGGGCGCTTGTTATCAGATGTTGCCGACTCGTTGTTCACCCTTTTCCCCCCATTTTTTCCATTATTTTTGTCATTGTCGTTGGATTTAACAGACCCATTGTCTCCTTTGGTGGGGTCTTCCTTCTTGCCCTGGTCGTCCACAGGAGATTTCCCTTCATTAGCAATAGCCTCTTCAAGCTTGATATACTTGTCTGCTCGATCTAGGAATTCCTGAGTGCTATTGACTCCATTCTTTTGTAAGCTACTCCAGAGGGGAGAATGGCACCGAACTCCAGCCGTAAGAGCCACTATCTTTCCCTCATCTCCAACAGATTTGGCCCGAGCAGCGGCTCACATGAATCGTTGTATATAGCCCTTTAGAGTTTCTCCTTCCTTCTGTCGAATCTCGACCAGTTGATTGGCCTCTGTTGGGTATATTCAACCAGCATAGAACTGCTCGTAAAACTCCTTCACGAACATTTCCCAGGAAATTATGCTGGCCGGAGTGAACTTGAAATACCACTCTTGAGCAGATTCGAATAACGTGGCAGGAAAAATCCTACATCGAGCATCATCTGACACCTTTTGGATGTCCATCTGTATCTCAAAGTTGTTAACATAAGATACATGATCTTCTCCTCTTGTAAAGTTGGGTAAAATTGGCATCTTAAATTTGCTCGAAGTTTCTGCCATAGCAATTCTATGAATGAATGGGGTGCCCTTCCTCCAATCAAATTCTATATAGGACGTCCTGTTCCCAACTAGTTGCTGCACAACCTAATTCAAGGCATATATTTGAGCCTGAACAGCATTTGGTATTGCTGGAGTGACCGGGGCTGAGGGGAAGTACTCATCATGTCTTTCCCTTCAGTTATTGAGTACATCCCTCAGGTCTCCATCCCTTCTCCTTTGCTCGCTTGCACCTAGTCAGTCAAAGACATTGGTCTATTTAGGCTACCCCCCAACGTTTTGGCTTACAGGTCTGCTCTCCATTGGCAGAGGATTTTTTCGTTCGCCTCTTTTTTCCTGCTGTCGACCAGCATTCCTCCTGCCAGAATTCGCCTCATTATAATCGTGCCCATCTCTAAATTGTGACCTATGAGGCTGCGACCTGCTGTTCGCACTGTTTCCCTCTCTCCCTGCTGGCACGTCCCGATAAACAAGGGGAGGCCTGCGTTGGTCGGTAGGTCCTCTGACATTACTATGTCATGGGGGACCTCTAACCGCATAGCTTGAATCTGCTTGTCTCCTACTTCCTGAGGGATGTTTTCCCCTGCTAGGAGGGTTTTGCTCCTCAGCTGCTTGACGTCTAGGGCTTCTGGGATGCTGCTCGGCCCTATTCTGCCTTTTTTGCTGGAAGTTATCTCGACCAGCGCGAGAGGGTGGTCATTGCTCAGGATCTTGGACTGGCCTCCCTTGTTGAGCAGCAGGAGGTTACTCTGGTCTTTGGGGATTCCTTGGTTGTGGTAGATTATGATGATACTAGGGATGCTCTGAATGTAGATTTTGCCGAGGGTGAGTGTTGGGTGGTTGATTCGGTTGGGAGGCAGGTGCAGGTTGTCCTCGTGCCAATTGAATGGCTGCCTCTAAGGCTATAGTGACATCCTTCTATCGACGGTCCATGTTAGCTTGTCGCTCATTCAGTTCTTAGCGCTGCCGGTCAATCTCCCTTTGCTGCAACACCATTGTCTCAGCTACATTCTCTTGATTAGCTCTCAGATTGGCTAATTCTTCTTACAATACAATCAAAGTTGACCGCAATGTTTCAGCATCCATCTCCTCCTCTTCCAACTCCACCTGTGGCTCATCCTTTTCTACATCTTGTGGAGGAGGTTGATTTGGCATATTCCCATAAGTTTGCCCCGCTTTCCTGGTTGTCTTTTCCATTTGATCTTCTTGAAGATCTTGAGTTCAGCTCTCAATGAAAGCACCAAAATATTGACCCTCGATTTGGTCAATGACACGGAGTCAATAAAAATGATAGAAATAAGATCAATTGAACTCAGAAGATAAATGACACCAAAGTTTATAGTGGTTCGGCCCCAGATATTGGTAATAACCTACTTCCATTTAATGTTATTATTGATATCTAATGGAACCTGCGATCAACAAACAAGGGTTTACTGAGTTTCACAAGCTCCGAAAAGGTAACACAGGTCCTCTTTCAAAGAGTCCTTTGAGTCCTATTTATAGGCTCAAGAATCTACTTGTGGGCCGACGAGGCCCAATACACCTTGATTTATACATATTTAAAATATAACAGAAAACATAATCTTTACATAAAAATAGGATAAAATATCTTAGAAATATATTATAATTGTATTTGAAATATGACTTTGTTACCACGACCAGACCTGGTCGTACATGCTAGCACAGCCTCTACCGTATGGTTGAGCATTCTTCTTAAATCCATTTAGCAACTTCTCTCCTGGTCGTTGGTCGACCTGATTGTAGTCACTGAGTAGACACATATATCCCACGTGTACACGAATCTTGCCACATCAGCAATAACTATTTTTTAGGGTAAACAGTTTCTAATTTGATTAAACCAATATTTGGTTACAAAGTTTCTAAACAATATAAAAGAATTTGGTTCTTTTATTCAAAAATATTGTGTTTAGAAAAAGCTATGAAACAGCCATGTCATGCTTTCATTTGTTTTTCTTTTTCTTTAGGACTGGTTCATTTTTGCAAGTTTGTCGGCTGTGTCCTTTTTGTTTGCACCTTCCACATTTATTTTGTGGTTTTGTTTTTTATTCTAGTGCATATTTGTATCTTTGTGTCTTTGGGCGCCCTACTGGTCTCTTTTGTTTTGGTGGTAGAACAATGATTTCCTTCATCTCATAGGTACATCCCAGGAATTTGCATCACTTAATGGTAGTATGGTATCTTCATATGTTGCTATAAAATTTTATTTTGTGTAATAGTATGAGCAGTAGTCATAGGAAGACAAATGCATTTTGGTTAATGCAGTCATCGCATGGGAGCAAGGGATTTCATCATATTGAAATTTTTGGCATGTGCATGTTCGTTTCTCCAAGTCTACTATGTAAGAATTTGTCACATCATGTACTGTGAATATAAGTAGGTTAGTTGTTTCAACCTGCATTAATTGGTACATAAATAGGTTTTAGGGCATTACTATAAAAAAGAAACCATAATGTATAATATTCAAAGTAACTAAAAGGTTTACTACGGCGTCAGAGTGTATATTTTGGTGTCATTGTACCAAACCAAATTAAGGTTACCTTATACTTTAAGCTCAGTTTTCTTTGTGTCCATAACATTTCTTTTGGAATGGTTGTTAAATTTTGTGAATGTGTCTAATGCTCTATTCTTTTTGTCCCAATACCATTTTTGCACCAAAGAGTGAAGACATTCTAGTAAGGTAGTGATTGGTAATTCTCTTATCTCTTTGAGTGTTGCATTCACAGATTCCGCGATGTTAGATGTCATTGTCGAGTATCGCTTGTTTTTGTTGTACAACCTTGTCCATTTTCTACACCAATTTCATTGAACAAGGTCTTATATTTTTCATCAATGTTGTCCAAGTCCGTCGTGTATTTGTCAAAATCAGTGGTATTATAAGCCATTGAAGCACCATTAAATGCATTTTTGATGGCTTCTTCTTTCTTGTTGAATTTTATTTTAATATTTTTCAGCAAGTGGTAGCAACATACCCCATGCATTAGGTCTGAAGTAATGCATTGACCTTATCTTTCACCATAGGATTCTTTTATTTTGTGGAAGAATCAATGCCATGATTCATCATTTTCAAAGTTTACAACAACAAATGCAAGAGGGAATATATGTCTATTGGCATTTTGGGCACTAGCAATTAGTAATGTTCCTCTATGTGAGTTTTTTAAGAAAGTTCCACAGTGACAAGTATTGGAGTACAACGTTGCCAACCTTTGATTGAAGCCCCTACAGCGAAGAAAAGATACTTGAACCTTTTGTCTTCATCTGTGACAAGGTCTGCTACTGTTCCTGTTATAAAAATAAGCAAAGAATGTAATATTATGTAGTTATTTAGCTAAAAATTGCTGTAAGAAATTTATAGTAGTTTTAAGTAAGTAATATATGGGCTGCATTTTTTCATCATGTATAAAATTGCTGGTATTTTATTGTATGAATCTTGTGGGCAGCGTCTAACATTCTCTCTAGCTCTCCAAGTTTTTTGATAAGAAATTGAGACACTGTATTCATCTACCATGTCATCAACAATTTCATTGGGTGTATAGTTTCTTTTTGGGTTTATAAATTTTGTTTTTATGACATTCCCAACTAGGTTGCTTGTAGCTTGAGGATGATCTCCAAAAGTAATGTCTAATGAGCATGTATGTGTATTCTTTATTTTTCTAATCCTGAACATTTCTGTTTTGTCATGTTTTGATGCCAAAAAGCTTCATTTGCAATTGTCATCCTTACAAGCTAGTTTGTAATCAAGTGATGATGATCTTTTTACCTTGAAAGGTTGATTTTTTTTTTACTGAGTAAAGGCTAACGACAATTTTTAGTGTTTCTTTGTTGCTGAAAACTTGTCCAACAGCTATCACATCAACTTTAGGATTAGAAATGACTTTTGTTTTATTTTCCCAGCTTGTGGCAACTGCTTCTTCAGCTTGTTCAAGTATGAAATCTGCTATGGATTGTACATATTCTGTCCAGATAGGAAACTTTTCAGTCATTTCCATGTCTGAATCAATGCATCCATCATGGGAAGAGTTGTTGCCAATGCAATGCAATGTAATGGGTGTGTGTCTTCAATTGTAGCTGCTTCATTTTCTACAAAATTTACCATTAGAGGGTAAGTAGTCTCATCATCATGTTTCTTTCTGATTTGTCATAGAATTTGCATCCATTATCGTATTTGATCTTCATATGTTGGATTCCTTCTTTAATTTTAAATTGGACATCAATGTCGAAATTGCTCCTATTCAAATCCAAAGCAACACAAATTGTTTACACAAGATCTTCATAGGAACAAATTATTGGTATTAATATTCCAACCACTTCATAATCTGTGTAGTAGCTCTTGTCTATCATTTTCCATTGTAAAAAATGATTACTGTTCGTGGATCCATATCCTGTTACAAATAGGAAACCATATCAGAAGTTTTTTTTTGGTTAGTGTTGTTCATATTGTACCAATCAATTGCCTAACTAAGCTGAGTGTATATTTTAGATTTATAATGCATCAAAAGATACTAGTTGGTTTCTTGTATGTTTTTAATTATCTGTGTAGTTTGTTGTCTAACTAATTTGTTGTTGGTTTTTAATTGTATTAAAGGAACCAAATGAGTACAACTTGTTTTCAAAACTTTACTATATTCTATCAATTTTATGAATTCATTATATGGCTATGTAATTTAAAGTAATCAAATAATAAAGTAACCAAACAGTAAATTTTAAATTTGGATATAAAATTTAGAATTGTTTTGAAACTTTTTTTTTCATAAAGGTTGAAAAATCAAGATTCATTAACAACAGCAATCAACTCAATTTTTTATATTCGAATTGGTTTCCTATATTTGTAGCTTAATGGTTTAATTGTATTAAAGGAACCAAAACAATACAACTTGTCTTAAAAAAATTACTAAATTGTAAAATTTAAAGTAACTAAATAGTAAAGCAACCTAACAGTTAAGTTTAAATTTGGATATAAACTTTAGAATTGTTTTGAAACTTATTTTACATAAAGGTTGAAAATTCAAGATTATTTTTTATAAACCATTTAGTTTCTTATATAAGTAGATTTTTATTTTAAGTATGCTAATGCAACCGAACGGTACAGTTTGTATTCTAAAATTTACTAAATTGTCTCCTTTTATGATTTGGTTAAACTAAGGAAACAATAAACAACTAAAACAGTAATTTTTTAATTTGGATTTAAACTTCATGATTCGTTGATAAGGTTTGTCAGTAGTTTATTGAAATTAGATTGTATTGTCAAATACTTTGATCAGAAATGAGTTTATACACCATATTTATGTTTTGCTAGAGAGATTTAATTTTAAAAATACATGGTTTGTAGTTTATTGGATTGATGTTGCTACGATCTGAATTTTTGTAGTTTCAGATTTCTCGCCGGAATAAATAGTTGTGATCGCCTGAATATATAGTATTCAAATTTCCGGAAACATTTTTTGCAATTATAATCTGGAGCTCGCATGAATTAATGGAATGATATCTTGATTAGATCGAAAACATTTTTTTGATGGAGAATGTGGAGGTTGTTATGTGGTTTTGATCGAGAATGTTTTGTGTTTCAATGAAATTTCTTTGTTGATTACCTGTATATTTGGGGATGATTTTGGTAGCTTTCCAATTTCAGAAGATAAGTTGGAATCGCGCCAAATTGTGTCCCTGTTTTACTGAGATTAGATAGCAATTTCTATTTCCAGTTTTCGGTATAAAAGTTTGGAATCCAGTATAGGTATGCTGATATATCACGGCATAATTGTAATATTAATATCTGACTGTATATATGTAATTAATTATAATATTACGTATATTTGTTAAAAAAAAATCCCTTTATTTTATGGTCACATAGCTTGTGTGGTAAAAGCCGAGTAGATAAATAGTGTTGAAATAAAATAACAGCTTCGGAGGCCAATGAGAAGGATATATATGAATGACACAAGAGTGTAGACACTCATAAACCTATAGATTAAGTAAAACTACTTTAAAAGCTTCAATTGTTTTGTAAGCAGCAAGATGAGTTGTTTTAGATGATCTTTTGCTAATGAAATTACTATAATCATCATTTTTAGCCAGTGCTTTTAAGTGTACAGATTTATCACTTTATATATAAACAAATTTTATTAGTAAAATTGGAAAATAAATATCTAGTCTAGTCTACGTGGCTGCCATGTGTGTATTGTTTTTTAATTCACATGACTAACCATTCTACTTCACGTGGCATGTGTACGACTAGTCTAGATCAATGCTATTCAGTTTTGTCAACCAAAACCAATAATATATATATTAAAAAACAATTGAATGATTTTACCATCCACATAAATAAATCAATGAATAAAGATAAAAGAGCATGACGTCTCAAGGAGAACCAAGCTGCTTCTGTGGGGTTTGGTATTCATATGGAATGGTGGCAAAACAAAATCCACCCACTAATTATCACACCCCAAAATATTCAATATATATTTCTATATTGAGATAAAGAAAGATTACACTACTTGGAAAAAGGGTTTATAAATTTTCATAAATTATTATTAGGCCCCCATAACATGGCAAGACAATCCAAAATATCAGAACGTATAAGAACATACACCAAAACGTGTACATATCGCAAAGATATTTCTTACATAAACCAATCAAAAGTATATAAACTTTTAAATCAAAGATATTATTTTATATACCAAACCAATAAACATTTAAATATATATAATATATAGTTTTATGACAAGGACAGGAATACCGACTTAAGAAATTGAAAAATATATTTCAAATTTTTTTAATAAAGCTTCCATGCCAAAAAAAATAATAAATAAATAAATTAAGAAGATCTAAAAAGATCAATAAAATTTAGCAGTTTGTTTTTCCTTCAAAAGAATAGAGGTTAATAATAAGTTTTCGAAAATTCTCCTCATTAATATTACTTTTATTAGACACTGCTGCTCATCGTTGTAACAATATAGTAACAACTTTTATCTATGTTGAATGTTCCTTATGATTCAGATTTAACTATGACTATGAGATGTTAGTTTCTTTTAGAGATTTGAAAGAAAGAATATGGATATGCTGTATATTAACAGTGTATTAAAACTTATTCGTAAATAAACATAATACAATAACGTATAAAACAAACATATTGAATAGAATTAAATAAACCATGCATTTAAATTTGAAGTTTAAAATAAGAAGAAAGAAGGGTAAAAAGGCCAAAACGCGTGGAGATAGTGACACATTGAAAATGAAAATGTGAGCTGACCAGCTTTGATTGTTTGCACTTTTTCTCGTTTTTTTTGTAAACTAGAGCCCACACAACTATTTTTTTTCTATAAATAAAACCACACAAACACCTTACAATCCAATCCCACTTCTCTATTCTTCTCTCCAAACTTGAAAAAAAAAAGTATGGCTTTAACACTACGTTCATCAACTTCTTTTCTTAATCTTAAGGAGACCATAGGCTTGAGAACACCGGAAGAGTTGTTTTCAGGCTCGGTTTGCTTTGCTCAAATCAAGCCGATGTGTCGTGTTAGAGCAAAGAATTCAATCCAAGCGGCTCATCAAATCTCTCATGAAACTGTCTTCACAAGTGAGAAAAGAGTAGAGAAGCTCCATGCATTTTCTGCTCCTCATGCTACCCAAAACGACACAAGAGTGCCTGTTTTTGTTATGCTTCCATTGGATACAGTGGGTCATGGTGGGCACATGAACAAGGCAAGAGCCATGAATGCTAGTCTCAAGGCCATGAAGAGTGCAGGAGTTGAAGGAATCATGGTTGATGCTTGGTGGGGCTTGGTGGAGAAGGATGGACCTCTTCAGTACAACTGGGAAGGCTATGCTGAGCTTGTTCAGATGGCTCAAAAGCATGGCTTGAAGCTTCAAGTTGTTATGTCGTTCCATCAGTGCGGAGGAAATGTTGGAGACTCATGCAGGTAATAATCATTTACTCCAATCACTCTTGGGTCCTCAAACTTTACCTATTTTGTAAACCTTGTATTTAAAATGAGTAGTTGTCAATATGACATTTTCAGTCCATTCATTTTAAAGGGTCTTCAAAAAATTTTGATCAATATTGATTAGACAACAGCCAATTAGATTAAACAAGCAAAAGAGTCAAATGGATACTTTTTGTGTGAATGAACCAGAAAGAGTTAGTCTAGTGTTAATAGAATATATAGTTGATTTGATTAAGCATGTAGTCTTAGATATGGATTTTGTGTTGAACCATTTTGGTGTTGTAATTTTCAGTATTCCTCTACCTCCATGGGTGCTTGAAGAGATCAGCAAGAACCCAGATATTGTTTACACAGACAGGTCAGGAAGGAGAAACCCAGAGTACATATCCTTAGGATGTGATGCAATGCCTATTCTCAGAGGAAGAACCCCAATCCAGGTCTACTCAGATTTCATGAGGAGTTTCCGTGACAGATTCAGTGATTATTTGGGCGAAGTTATTGTGGTAAGAACCTTCTCAAGCCATGCCAACAACTGTTTGACTCCATTTATAGAGATATTTTCAACAAAATAGTAACCAAAAAAAAAAAAGCATTATTAAGCATTAGATTTCTTTTGGTGGAGTAAAGTGGAAACACTTTGAGGATCACAATCAAACATTGCTAGGAGACAAAACAAAAGAAAATATAGGATATGAGGAAAAGCTTTCCAAATAAATTACTAATTAACTTGTTCTTTCACACTCAATTACCAAATTTTGTTATGATTTGGGTCACACCCAGGACAAGTCATAGGAGTAATATTGGTCAATTCATTTTTAAACCCCACAACAAACAAAGAAATTGTTTCTCTCAAGCTTCATAAAGCTAATCTTGGAATTTTATTTATTTACAGGAAGTTCAAGTAGGAATGGGTCCTTGTGGGGAGCTCAGATATCCATCTTATCCAGAAAGCAATGGTACTTGGAGGTTTCCTGGAATAGGAGAATTCCAATGCTATGACAAGGTATTTTTCATTAAAATAATAGTTATTTCCTTTAATCATAATGTCATAACCTCATAGTATGTGATGCATTTATTCTCAATTCTAAACACGCTTTTCATGTCATTCAGTATATGAGAGCTTCCTTGCAAGCATCAGCATCGGCTATTGGGAAGATGGACTGGGGAAAAAGTGGACCACATGATTCTGCCAAGTACAGCCAATTCCCTGAAGAATCTGAGTTTTTCAGGAGAGATGGAACTTGGAACACCGGTTACGGCCAGTTCTTTCTTGAATGGTACTCCAAAAAACTGTTGGTTCATGGTGATGATATCCTGGCCGCCGCGCAAGGAGTATTCCGAGGAACTGGAGCAAAACTATCTGGGAAAATAGCAGGGATCCACTGGCATTACAATACAAGATCTCACGCAGCTGAATTGACTGCAGGATACTACAACACCAGACATCAGGATGGTTACCTTCCAATAGCACAGATGTTTGGTAGACACGATGCTGTGTTTAACTTCACCTGCATGGAAATGAAAGATGGAGAACAACCTGGACATGCAAATTGCTCACCAGAAGGCTTAGTACGACAAGTAAAAAGGGCCACTAAATTAGCAAGAGTTGAACTTGCAGGTGAGAATGCATTGGAAAGGTATGATCCCAGTGCATTTGGACAAGTTGTGGACACAAGCAGGTCAGATTCAGGTAATGCCTTATGCGCATTTACATATCTTAGAATGAACAAGAGATTATTTGAACCAGAGAACTGGAGGAACTTGGTGAACTTTGTAAGGAACATGTCTGAAGGTGGTCGGAACAAAAGAATTTGTGAGGAGTTTGACTTTACTGGAAGTGAGCTTTATGTCGGGTATGTCAAAGCCAGCAGTGTCAACAAAGCAAAAGAGGCTGCTCTTGTGTAGATTATGTACATGTGTTGGCTCATATTCATGTATAATAGAGTGCATCGGTTAGTGTATTATATATAATAGAGAAGCAAAAAGCATGAGGTACAGGGCAGAAATAGTGGGGTATGAGATACAGAGCAGAAATTCGAAATTGTATCTATATATTTATTTTTACAATAATGGACAGCTTGTGTTCATTCGAAATTTCAAACCAGTGGCTCAGGAAATTTCTTGGGATTCCTAGAAGCAATGCTGTTGTAATAAATAACATTTTATCTTGTCAATATATATTTATTTTTTCATTTGATAGAATACTCTGACATACAACTATACAAGTCCATGCGCTATGTCAAGTTCAAACAAAAATAGGAGCTTGTTTTAACCATTATAAGTTCTTATTTTATTCTCTATTTTAAGGCCATTCCTCGTAATTAAGCCCAACATAACATCACATTTTGCATATTCCCCTCAGCTCAACACATATCTTGTCTCTCGTGATGATTTATAATGACATCCTTTGAAAATCAGTAAAACATATATTATCATATTCATGTTGCATGTTTGAGCAATTAGTGACCAGAATAAAAGATGGAATGTTTCTCATGTCAAAAGGTTAGTATTAAAATAGAAAAATTCCCTCCCATATGAACATGCTCATCTAATAGATGATTTTCTAGAAAGGGAACAAAAGAATTATACATCAAATCATCTATGTTGAGCATATTAGCAGAAAGTGGTACATAATCGATGAGCAAACAAAGACCAAGATCAATTCATAAAAGCGGAACCAAATAAAGCTTCAAGAAAAGTCTACTTATGTGTAAATTTGAGGGTAAATTGCGGCTAAACTACCTAATTTTTTGGGTTTGTTACAATTAAATACCTATTCTATTTTTTTAATGGCTAAACTACCCAAATATAATGGAACAATATTCCGTCAATACCCAGCTGTTAAACCCGTTAACTTGACTATGGGGTTATCTAAAATGCATACACGTGGGTAGGATGTCAAAACTTATTCTAATATTTTTTTTAAATAAAGTTAATTAAACAGAAAAAGAAATCAAATAGATAATAGAGAGAGAAGTGGAGAAGTCGACAAATGCTAAAACTTTACCCGGATTTAGACTTCTCCCAAAATGAAATCCACATTTTGACTTCTCAAGCAAGTTTTTGAATCAACTAATATAGATCCAATTACAAGTGGTGAGGTTTCTGAGTATGGTAAGTATACTATTCCTTATTCTTCTTATTTTGCTTGTTTGGAAGTATGTGTTTTTTTTTACTGAAAGAAATGTGTTTCTTGATAAAGATGAGAGTGAGTTGATTGGGTTTGATGCTTACTGGGTCAGTTTTAGGTGGAAGCAATGAAGGTAGAATGGGTTTTGGAGCTGCTGGTACTTCACAAGATCATCACGATGATGGTGGTGGCCAGAGCCGAAGGATTGATTGTGAAAATGGTTTCATTTTGGGGGCCCAGAGAAATGATTCTGGGTCTGTTGTTGGCTTTAACTTGATCCCTCCATCTGGTACGGCTATGTGTTTGCTTGTTTGTTCATTTTATTTGTGGTTACATATCTTGAACTTTGTATAATACATTCTAAATTCAAGAAAGGAAAAGACTTCCTGTTTATTGGAAGCATTTGATATATATATATAGTGTACTTTGTCTAATCAATGGCGCTTTGGCTTGTTATGTAATAAAATATTATAAAAAATGTGGAATAGACTAGGCTTTTGACAGAATATAAATAGTTTTACCAAAGATAATATTTATTCAATCAACTTGTACTTACCAATACTTTGATTTGTTGGACTAGTTTTACTTTTCTCACTATGTATATCATTTATTGTTGCAAGCAGACCCAGTGAATATTGGTGAGCGTGAAAGTGATCTTGAATATATGTATGACCAAGTGAATATTGACCACATACACCAGGACAAGAATTTGCACATGGAAAGAGGATTGCATTTGGAAACTGAAGATGAAGTTGCTCATTATTGGATAATGAGAAATAGGAAAACTGATGAATTTATTATTGATGTTGTTGCAGTGTTTATTTGGCTGAAAATCAAATTGTTAGGAAGGAATTTTTTTGTAGACTCGAGAGAATTGGTTGAAAACTTGTAGACTTCTTGTGTTTTTTTGTTTTTGTTTTTGTAATCTTGGTGACAATTATGGTGTTTAATCTTGTTTTTGTAAACTTGTAGAAATGGTTAATGAATTTAAAAATTCTCTATGTTTTACAAATCAACTTGAGCAGAGCCTGTTTCAATATTTAATTGAATGGTCAATATTTTGCTTCAACAATAATACTTATAATGTCATGTTAAGTATGTTTTTTGTTTGTTTGTTAATGAATGATTAAGGTGTGTGGGTCAAATAAAGTCCAATACTTTATATATAAATATATATATATATATATATATGGACACCACCAGACACACAGAGCATCACCCATCCTCCCCACCAAAAACATTGAATGACTCTCTCAATTAGATGTTGGAAGCAGTCATAAGAATCAATTCCTAAAATCTATACTAGTGAACGGTTCAATCGATTGGTGGACTTCTTATGCATTACAATGAACTTGAATTTAATAATGACTTCAATATAAACTTAAAATTGTAGATTTGTAGATTCATCATTCAACATAAAAGACAAATATGTTATGGCCTATACAAAAGAGATAGATTTACCTGGCCTATACAAAAGAGATAGATTTACCTGGCCTATACAAAAGATTTATCTAGCCTATACAAAAGAGATAGATTTATGTTATGGCAAAAGATAGATTTTTTTGGCCTGTACAAAAGATATAGATATTTTGGCCTATACAAAATAGATGTTTCTTGCCATTCTTCAAAAGACATAATTTTGGCCTATAAATACTGGCCATTAGCTCTTGCTTTCTGCCTATTTTCCCTTTCCTTTCTTTTAATAGACTCTGGCTTGGGATTCTTCTTCTTCGGACACCCCGGTTTCTTGTATGTCAAGTGCTAAAATTATAGAAAATTCAGCAATCATAACAATGCAACAAATTAAATCAACTTCTCAACAGAAACTCAATTAAAAAAAATGTTACCTCAGTAGCAACTTTTGCATTTTTACAAGTTGGCATTGTATGCCCAGGCTGCTTGCAATTGCTACATGTGTTCACCTTTCCAAATCTCCTTGCTTTAGTGGCACCGGGGGGTGGTTCATCCACCTCTCTTCTCCTAGATTTTTTGGGTCTTCCTGGCATTGAAGTTTCTGGGGGTGGTAATATAGGATTCTAAGTAGTCATAGATCATTTATCAGGACTTGACATTGGTTGAATTGCTCCTGAATAGGTTGCTTCAAATGCAACTTTCTTGTAGAAACCATCTATGAAATTCATGACATCTAGGTTGCTAAACCAAATACATGCTAGTGCATGACCACAAGGTATGCCATTCAATTGGAAACTCCTACATGCGCAAGTTCGCTTGTACAAATCTACAACAAAGACTTCAATGTTCATGAAATTTACCTCAAATGTAGTTAAGGTGGACATGGTTGGGAGACAACGCCTTGCCACTTTTTTGTTCTTCTCAATAATGTCCAAGATCCTCTTGCCAACCGGATGCACCCACTTTTTAACACTTTCCCTCTTGGTACAAAATATGCGCATGAGCCAATACCTTATTTTCTCCAACAAGATTATAATAGTCTTGTCCCTAACGCCTATTATTGCTGCATTGAAGCTCTCACAGAGATTATTGCAAAGCATATCACACTTCACATGCTCCTTGAAGTGGGACTCAGTCAACTCTGTAGGTGCCTTATTGGACAACCAAGTGTACGCAGGCTCGCTGATTTGTTTGAAGTCATACATTCTCCTTCGCCATTCTTCTTTGGTGGTGGCCCTTGCTGCTGCCCACAACATTTGCTTAAGTAGCAAACCAGGGTAATCTTTCTTGAAGTTGGCATGTAAATGTCTAACACAAAATCTAATTTCAGCACCTTCAAATAACTTCTCCAAAGCTTTTTCAAGGCCTTTTTGCCTGTCACTTAGCATACAAAAGCTGTGTGGATTCTGGATCTGTAAATCCTCTTTCACTAATTCAAGGAACCAAGTCCAACTTGATTTGTTCTCCTTCTCCACTACAGCATAAGCAATTGGGAACATTGCATTAACTGCATCAATTCCAATTGCTGCTAACAACATGCCCTTGCAATAGCCTTTAAGAAAGCAACCATCTACACCAATCAATGGCCTGCATCCTCTGTTGAATCCTTCTTTGCATGCCTGTAGACAAATATAAACTCTTTCAAAGTATCTCTTGTCCCCTTCCATCCTAGTTTTCAGTATAGCAGTAGAACCAGGGTTAGTTGCTCGAATCTGGTTACAGTAATCTTCTAGAATTGCATATTGCTCCTTCACAGACCCTTCAAGAATTTCTGTAGCAACTTTCTTTGCTCTGTAGAACGCATCACTGGTTGTATTTGCATATTTACCCTTCGAAGTCATCTCTTTAAAACATTTGAAACTCATGCTGGGATTCATACGAAATTGCTCTAAAAAATGATTCCCTAGCCATGTGGAATCCACAAGCCTGTTGTTGAAAACAATGCCACATTCATGTCGATCAACTAGAGTGTTAACTCTAAAACTCTTGTTGTCCACACCTTTTTGTTGTCTTGCATATAACACCCATGGACAACCTTTGCCTCTACACTTTGCTCGAACTCTTAACTGATCATTCATGACATACACAAACTCCCTATCATTGCTAATAAAGTACTCTTTTAGAGCATGTCTGAGTTGCTCAACAGTGGCAAATTCCATCCCCAAACAGAATTTGAATGTGATGAATTCTGCAGTCCTTGGATTGTACTCTTTCTTGCTCCTCTTTCGGTCACACTCATCCTCATCACTACACAAACTATTGACATCACTATCAGATATGTAAGCATCTTCATTCTCGTCAACCCCTTGGATGCATAACGAAGTGACAGATGCCCACCATCTACTTGGATCTTGTGGCATATCCATTTGTCTCTCTTCTTGTACATATGGTGCATACTCATCTTCTTAAAAAATGAACCCATCTTCTATATTAGCCAAGAGTAAAATCTCTTGAAAAGCATGGGACTCTTCTTCAACTTCGACTCGAGCAGAAGGGTCATGGACTTCATTGACCACTACAGAAAAAGTCAAAACAAAAGTTCTTAAAATAAAGCAAAACCTTTAACAAAAACTACTCATAACCTCCATGTGTACCCACTGACCAAAAAAGAATTCCCAATCACGTGAACCACATTCCACCAATAAATCATACCAAATATCATAACTTTATTACCTACCACACAAGTCCTAAATAATATAATACATACAAGAAAAGACAACATTTAATAAGAAGATGTGACCAAAACAAGGTTATAGCAAGAAGCAATAATGGCCAACTCTTGATAAACTCATTCTTGTCTTTATCTATTGTATTTTATTATCTACTCTGTACAAAAGATATAGATATACTCTCTCTCTAGTATCTAGATTTGCAATTTAACAATCTGGGTCTGCTTGCAACAATAAATGATATACATAGTGAGAAAAGTAAAACTAGTTCAACAAATCAAAGTATTGGTAAGTACAAGTTGATTGAATAAATATTATCTTTGGTAAAACTATTTATATTCTGTCAAATGCTTCCAATAAACATAAAGTCTTTTCCTTTCTTGAATTTAGAATGTATTATACAAAGTTCAAGATATGTAACCACAAATGAAATGAACAAACAAGCAAACACACAGCCGTACCAGATGGAGGGATCAAGTTAAAGCCAACAACAGACCCAAAATCATTTCTCTGGGCCCCCAAAATGAGACCATCTTCACAATCAATCCTTCGGCTCTGGCCACCACCATCATCGTGATGATCTTGTGAAGTACCAGCAGCTCCAAAACCCATTCTACCTTCATTGCTTCCACCTAAAACTGACCCAGTAAGCATCAAACCCAATCAACTCACTCTCATCTTTATCAAGAAACACATTTCTTTCAGTAAAAAAAACACATACTTCCAAACAAGCAAAATAAGAAGAATAAGGAATAGTATACTTACCATACTCAGAAGCCTCACGACTTGCAATTGGATCTATATTAGTTTATTCAAAAACTTGCAGTTCCATTGAGAAGTCAAAATGTGGATTTAATTTTGGGAGAAGTCTAAATCTGGGTAAAGTTTTAGCATTTGTCGACTTCTCCACTTCTCTCTCTATTATCTATTTTATTTCTTTTTCTGTTTAATTAACTTTATTTAAAAAAAAAATATTAGAATAAGTTTTGACATCCTACCCACGTGTATGCATTTTAGATAACCCCATAGTCAAGTTAACGAGCTTAACAGCTGGGTATTAACGGAATATTGTTCCACTATATTTGGGTAGTTTAGTCATTAAAAAAATAGAATGGGTATTTAACTGTAACAAACCCAAAAGAATGAGGAGTTTAGCCGCAATTTACCCTAAATTTTATAGATATATTGAGGATGCACATATCGTGTTTGTAACATTTCTTGCTCAAATTATGTCATACAAACAAATCTCTTGATAAACGATGTTTATCTCAAATTGGGGTAAGCACTGCAAGAACATAAAAAGTACAGAAGCACATCCACCAGCAAGCACGCTGTTAGAAGACAGGGGCTGTTCTCAACAAAAATCTGAAGCTACTTTCCACTTGATTGAATCTCTTAATTCATGAATGAAAGCTGTTTGAAGTTGAATCCCATATGATGCCCGCAGCCTCAAATCCAAGCGCCTGAGTATGCCATAATCTTTAGTGGAGGAAAATCCATATTTGAGGCAAACATGAAGATTTAGGAGGAGAACTAACAAGAATAATCTTCAGCAACAATTGTGTAGATTTAAACAATATATCAGGTACATAAACAGCCCATAACATGATATAGTACAAAATGGGAATACATGACTAGCTGTGTTCTATAACAAAAACTGAGGAGCTAAAAGAAAATTAAGCATGGAGCAGTATTCAGGTACGAAAATGTCCAGCATTCCCTCTTTGGTGGCAAGAAAATTTTAACTGTAGGAGTGTTGAGAAACAACAAACAATAGAACTAGATAAAACAGTAGAACAAAATGCACAAGAATTTACTTGGTTCAGCTCAATTAAGAGCCTACATCCAAGGGTCCGAACAGCCACAATAATGGCTTACTTTATTGATCAATAGAGTATTACAATACAGAGATCTTTACACCAATGAGACTTGTCTCAATTTACTCTTCTAAATCTCTCTGTTACAAAACTCTCTCACAAAGTGTTCAAGTGTCTAAAACTCTCTCAGTACCCAAGCCCCTTTACAAAGGCAATATATATATAGGCATAAGACTCCAACTAACTTAACTAAAGATGACAGGTAAGATGCCACATAAGTCAGTTCTCTTAAGTGGCTGAATCATAGTCAACAGGGAGCAACTGAAATATTCATACAGATAAAATTATGGAATCAACCCAAAAAAATTACCAAATAAGACATGTTTGAGCATGTGAGTACATGGAAATCTATGTTCCATAACTATAAATGAGTAGAAAATTACTCATGAAAGAGTTGTTGACAGATACAAACATATGTATCATTCCCATTAAGTGGCAAAAAAAAACTTCAAAAGCCAATACACTAAGAACTTAGAGAAGCAACTAGATTATCCATAATGTAGCTGTTAAATTTGGTCTGTGGGCATAACCCAGAAGGGTTATTTTTCAGATGCAACTAGTAGCTTTCAGAATTTTTAAAAACTCAAGACCCAAAATGAAACATATAGTCAAAAATAACTAAGCTCCATAACCTCTCTCTCCCTCACACTTTGAACTAATTCAAAATCCCTAAAATACAAATTTCAGAAACTAGAACTCAATTGGGTCAAAACATTTAGTGAACAGAGAAAGCTAGTACAATTCTGAATCAATAAAAGGGAAGAGATCAAGCGAGAGAGTTTGTTCTTACGTTGGAATCAAGAATGTGGCAGAGGGGGATTTTGGTCTTGGTCTCCACGGCGAAGATTTTCAATCACATCGCCGAGCTCTTTTCGAGCAGATTCTCTTCCGAACATGAATCCATACCTGAGAAAGCTCGAGGTTATACTGTGACCCTAATACCTAAGTGGTGAAAAAAAGCTAGAGAGAAGATAAGTACCAGAGGGAAACGGCAGAGAAGACTCCGGCAGTGAGGACCGTCTGAACTAGAGTGAAGCTCTTCTCCATTTTCTCAGTTTGTCAATTCTAAACACACAAGTGAGGGTTATTAGTCTTTCCCAGTTAGTCGTTTCATTAAAAAAAAAACATAATAATTTGCTAGATACACAGAACAAATGTCTAAAAAATTTATTGAGATAAGATAAAAAAAGAATGAAAGAGTTACTTGAAGTGTGAAAATGAAGCTAAAAATAACAAATTACAGTGCATAAGAAAGCTCCCACATCTAAAACTTCTTAATCAAAATTAAGAAGTTCATCTATAACAAATTAAGCAAAAAAAAAATTATGAGGTTAGATTAATCTACATCTCAAAACTCTATTATGAGATTAGAAAGTGGTAGAGTAAAGTCGCACCACATCTCACAAATTCAGCAAACTTGCTAGTTTTTTGTTTATTTTACTGCAAATAACCAGAATATTTATGAGCAAATCGATATCAAATCAACAATGAACAGAAACACAATAAATAATAAAGGGAAATTTGAGAAATAATGCATTAAATGGATTCTTATAACAAAATTATTCTAGCCACTCTATTCATGTCATATTGGTCCTATTGTTTCCTTTAGTTCCCAAAATATCCCTGTCATTTATTTCCCACAATCTTTTTGTTCTCTCGGTCTCTCTCTATTCTCTCTCTCACTTTCTTAGTCCCAAAGGAAAAAAAACCCTCAAACCCAATTTAATTTGTTAGAACCCAAGCAAATTGGAGAAGTATTGTCTTCCACAACCACGACCAAGCATCTGTGGCTCGAATATTGTCAGAGTTGACAATCGAAGAAGGCAAAGGAGAAGAACATCGAGCAAACAGGAGGAAACAATCCCAAAGAAAGTGAAGGTGAGAGATTTCCTTTTTTAATTTGCAATACGTGCATGTGCCTGGTTTTTTTGTTAATTTTTGTTCATAGGATAGATTGGGGCTGGGGAATGAAGAAATCTGGGTTTTTTTTCTCGAGATTTTTATGCACCTTGATAGAAATCGATAGGACTCGATAATATATATTAGATTATGGATTTGATTATGCCTCGATAGGCATCGATGGGACTCGATAGGACTCGATGATATTTTAGGCATATAGCTGATTTTAACATCTACCTCGATAGGACTCGATAGAACTCGATGATATTAGACTTATGACTAATTTTAGCATCTGCCTCGATAGGACTCAATAGAACTCGATGATATTAGACTTATGGCTGATTTTAGCATCTACCTCGATAGGACTCGATAGAACTCGATGATATTAGACTTATGGTTGATTTTAGCATCTACCTCGATAGGACTCGATAGAACTCGATAAAATTCGATGATATTAGACTTATGGTTGATTTTAGCATCTACCTCGATAGAACTCGATGATATTAGACTTATGGCTGATTTTAGCATCTACCTCGATAGGACTCGATGATATTAGGCAATATGACTGATTTTAGCACCTGTCTCGATAGGACTCGATAGTTACCAGATTGTTTAACATTTTTTTTTACATTTTTTAACATTTTTTTTTTTTTTCAAATGCAACATCATCAAGTCATATCGAGTCCTATCAAGGCAGATGCTAAATCAGTCATATGTCAAATATCATCGAGTCCTATTGAGACAAATGTCAAAATTCAGCCATAAGTCTAATATCATCAAGTCCTATCGAGGCAGATGCTAAAATCAACCATAAGTCTAATATCATCGAGTCCTATCGAGGTAGATGCTAAAATCAGCTCTGATCTATCCTATGAACAAAAATCAACAAAAAAACCAGGCACATACACATATTGCAAATTAAAAAGGAAATCTCTCACCTTCACTTTCTTTGGGGTTCTCCTTTGCCTTCTCCGATCGTCAACTCCGACAATATCCGAGCCACAGATGCGTGGTCGTGGTCGTGGAAGACAATGCTTCACCAATTTGCTTGGGTTCTGACGGATTAAATTGGGTTTGGGGGTTTTTTTCTTTCGGGACTAAGAAAGTGAGAGAGAGAATAGAGAGAGAACAGAGAGACTGTGGGAAACAAATGCCAGGGGTATTTTGGGAACTAAGGGAAACAATAGGATCAATATGACATGAATAGAGTGGCTAGAATAATTTTGTTATAGGACCCCATTTAATGCATCATTTATCAAATTTCCCATAATAAAAAAAGATAACAATTTTATCAAAGATAATCTGACACAACATATTATAAAAAATAATAATAATTTAAATTAAAAATAAAAATAGTTTTTGTTTTGCCCAAAGAAAACTAATAGATAATTACCATGATTAACTTAAGACAATAAAATTATTTTATAGATTAATAAATAACGATTAAAATACACAATGTTTTCAAATTACCGCTTACTTTTAAATTTGAATATAAAAGTATAACATTTTGAAAATATTTATTATATTTACCACAAAAAAAATTATATATAAAAGTACAACATTTTTAAAATATTAAGTTACTCCAATTTATACATATATAACAAATTTTTTATTTTATTACGCCCACTTTATTGTTAATTTAATATAGTTTATTTAATTTAAAAGTTTGTAACTTTTATTTTTAAACGTAAATGGAAGTGGTTATTAAAATTACATGTCTTGGGTAAATTAAAAAAAATGCTTTTCATTTTGTTTTTTACTCATTTATATTAAGACTTATTCTATTTTTTTCCTATTTTCTATTTTCTTCAAAGTACTCATTTACTATTTTCTTCTCTTCACTAGCAAATCCAATGATACTAGAAAACAGGAAAATGGTGTCCTTTGCACACAAAAATCAACCCAATGCAATGACGTATTCCTCCTCGTGAGACACTATACCAATGACATATTTTTTTCTTTTTCTTTCTAATTTTTAAATTAATATTGGGAAATTTGAATTTTAATATAATAAGTGACACTACATATAAAAAATATCCTATCACTATATAACTCTTGTTTTGGTGCTACTAATGACGTTACTACCCAAAATACCCCTAGCATAATTTTCCTTATCTTTTTATCATAGTTTTCACTATTTATCTCTTATATTTTCCCTCTCTATCTCTCAAACTCTCGTACACATAAAAAAAGCTAGCCACCATTAATTTGCATTTCGGATCTAGGGGCAAGTTGTGAGTCCTTTCAAGTCAAGAAACTTCATTTTGGATTTCGGATTTAGGGGAAAAATCATATGGGTAAGTGTATATTTGTTATATGTAGTGAGGAAACTTGTCTGGTTACATTACTTGTCTTATTTCGAACAGATCTGTGTATGCCTTCATGTTTTATTGCAATTTTTCACTGTCAGAATGAATTTTGGTTACTTCGTGCATTTTTTTTTTTGGATTTTTTTCCTGCCTCGATGAAACTCGATAGGTCTCGATGTGTTGCATGCATGCTGGCTCGATGGTCCTCGATGGACCTCGACGTGCCTCGATAGTGTTAGGATGTTAATACATCGATGGTCCTCGATTGTACTCGATAAAACTCGATAGGTGTATAAGAGTTTAATTGGATTTAATAACTCGATTGTACTCGATAAAACTCGATAGGTGTATAAGAGTTTAATTGGATTGTTTGCCTCGATAGTCCTTGATTGTACTCGATAAAACTCGATAGGTGTATAAGAATTTTATTGGATTGTTTGCCTCGATAGTCCTCGACTGTACTCGATAAAACTCGATATGTGTGACCTCGATAGGACTCGACATATATCGATAGAAATCGATATTTTCTGTTTTATGTTGTAGTTTAACTTTTTGACCTTTTTTTTTTTGTTTTTTTGTTGCAGATTCAACTGTTTCCATATTTGTTGCATTCAATGGTGTTTGAGAACTCGAAAATAGGGATTGGATTTTCAGAGATGCTGAAAATCAAGTTCTGCCCGCGGAGAAGGGTGTGACATATGAGCAACTACTTGACATTCTGTACGATGAGCTTGAAGTGGATAAATGTGTGCATGACTTGAAAATTGAGGTCCCGTACACATGCCTATCACAATCCGTCAAACCTACCGTTATAAAAAATGATAGGCATGTGCGTGCATTCATTGGGTTAGCATTGAAATCTGTAGAGAAGCTCATTCCTCTATGTGTGACATTGATTAAGAAGGGAGGTGTAAGAAATGCATCGGCTTCTGTCAGCGTTAATAAAGAAGTTCGATTTGAAGAGAATGTTTCTCCTCCATGTCATGGTTTCAAAGGAACTCAAGGTGACGTTGGAACATGTGTTCCCGAGACAAATCCAGATGTCATAGCCCATGATGATATCCCGATTAGAGATCCGTCATATGTGCATGCACGGCGAAGTACGATCCCTATGGCTACGAACCTTATGTCAACGACGATCCTGTTGCTAATGCAACAGATCTTGGTGGGCCAGATGTTAGGGCAGATTTTCCAACACAGAGTTCAGATGTTATGGTAGATGAGGAGCGCAGAATAGAAGACCGGCAAACACCTGGGACCAGCAGTAGTCGTCCAGGTCTAAGTAGAACCGATGATAGTTTTATATGGAGTTCTCCATTGGACTTAGGTGAAGATCGTAGAACATGGAGTGCTCCCATGTTCACCAAAGAGGATATAGAGGCCTCACATCAACATCATTCCTCAACCAGAAAGCTTCAGGAGAATTGCATCTTGGGAAGTTCTTTTAGAATAAGCTTGAATTGAAAACCAAAGCATCCATATTTGTGATGAAGAATAATTTTGAGTTTATGGTGAAGAAATCTGGGACTGATGTGTGATGCATTACCTGCAAGGATCCTGATTATGGTTGGAGACTGAGGGGTAAGAAAAAAATGCGATCTGAAATGTTCGAGATTACTGTATACAACGAAGTACACACTTGCTCACAAGAAATAAGAGATAAGGACCACCGTCAAGCATCATCATGGTTTGTTGGGCACCTAATCAAGAGGAAATTTGCTACCGATGGTACTCGGTACATGGAAAACAAAATAAGGAAGGACATGAAGCACCATTTTGGGGTCGAAATGAGCTATGAGAAGGCGTGGAGATGCAGAGAAAAGGCTCTTATGTATGTCAGAGGGACACCTGAGGAATCATACTCCAAGTTACCTGGATACCTGTGTTAGTTGGAGCATAAGAACCCCGGTACAATTACTGATTTTGTAGCAGAAGATGGTCGTTTCTTGTATTGCTTCTTTTCCCTCGGTGTTTCTAGGTGTGGTTTCCAGTACTGTCGTCCTGTAATTTGTGTGGATGGCACATTCTTGAAGAATAAGTATGGTGGCCACATGCTCTGTGCTGTTGCGTTGGATGCAAACAACCAGTTGTTTCCAATTGCGTTTGCATTGGTGGATAGTGAGAACCATAACTCTTGGACTTATTTCATGAGAAAATTGAAGGAAGCCATAGGGGACGTTGAGAACCTTGCTTTTGTATCGGACAGGCATAAAAGCATTAATCATGCTTTGGAGCTTGTGTTCCCAGATGTGTATCACGGAGCATGTTACCATCATATATGTGTGAATGTTGTGGCAAAATTCAAAACTGACCATGTGCAAGACATCATGGGGTGTGCAGCGTATGCATTTCGAAGAACAGAATTTCACAAGTTCTTTGACAAGATTAAGGTAATTGATCCGCCCATTGCTCAATATCTAGAGGGAATTGGCTTTGAAAGGTGGAGTAGTGCTTATTTTCCTGGTAACCGATACAATATCATGACGAGTAACTACGCATAAAGCTTTAACAATAAGACCAAGGAGGCAAGGAGCTTTCCAGTCGCCACTTTTCTTGAATTCATAAGATTCACTCTTCAGTCTTGGTTTGCAGATAGACGTGAAAGAGCTGCAAAAGAAACAACTGTGTTATCACCTGAGATGGAAAAGGATTTAAAGCAAATAGGTGATAAAATAATTTTTTTAGATGTCCAAGTCCTTGGTCATCACGAATTTCTTGTGGTCGATGGTAATGGTGATGGTGAGGTGAACTTGGCCACAAAATCATGCTCTTGTGGCATGTTCCAAACCATTGGGATACCCTATGTACATGCTTTTGCTGCAGCCAGAAAAAGAAGCATAAACATTTACTCATTGTGTTCCCCTTACTATAGAATCAAGGCATTGAAGGACACTTATAAATATACTATTTACCTTGTTGGGAATGAGGATGAATGGGTAATCCCTGATCACATCAGAGATACGGTTGTCGGCGTCCCCGTTGAGAGAACCCCTGTAGGAAGGCCCAGGAAACAGAAAGTGGGTAGGCGAAAGACAAATCGCTATGCTTCACGCAAGGAAAAGATTGCCAAGCCACGTAAGTGTAGCAAATGTGGTGGTAGTGGGCACAATATGAAGTCATGTAAGGCTAGGATTTAAAATATTGTGTTATGTAATTATTTAATTAATTTTGCTGCATTTATTATATGAAATACTTCTTCTAATACTTTGTTGGTTTGGATGTCGAGGCAGACACATTATGTGAATTTAGTACTTTTTTTATTTAATAACTTTTTCAAAAAATATTGTTTGATAAAAAATAATATACAAAACTAACTATATGCTATACTATAGAAGATGTGTAAGACAAAAATGAGCATCACGGGGCCAAATTCTGATAGAACAGGTCCACACACCACTTGGTCCTGAAATACTGGATGTTCTCATCGATAACAGCATCGAGTGATAGCCTGGAAACTAGATGCTCGATATGTTTGATGGCAAACATACCACAATCCCCACTGCATATAATCGATTTTGTGTCAATAGAAGATAAAAATAACTTTAATTTTCAGATTTCAAAATACACTAATTAAATAGGGGAATACCTTGTCTTAGTCTACGGACACTCCTCTGGAGGAATACGACAATAAGAAAATGGCTTTGCATTCTGCTCAGGATATACCTGGAGGTCCTCATGGTCGTCAAACATGCCAGAACACCATAACAACGAAGGCAACAATAAGCACCAAGGCTTGATCGCTTCCTCCATCAGAGTGGGACTGAGCACGCTATGGTTGGAATCATAAATGTTGATGCACCACTGTAACGCCCTGGTTACCCCAGAACAGTTACGGTGAACAGTGAACCGGAAATTTGACTCGCTACCCGAGTCCTTTGGTTAAAAACGTGATCTAGGTGCTATTATCAGGTTAAGGTGAAAAACCAGTAAAAAGGAAAGGGTACATTTCATTAAGTAAATAAATTTCTCATGAGCCTTTTAAAATGTTTACAAGATGTCCATAATACAAAAGAGTCGCTACAGTTTCAAATTTACAATCCCCGCCGGCCTAAGCGGCAAAAGTAGGGTAAACCCCTAGTCCCTCTGAGAACTCCTTGACCGTGGCGGTCAAGCGGCCTTGTATGTACATCACATCGCCCAAGCTCTCCACTCAGGGTAGGTTAAGCTTTTCCTTCCCTTTACCTGCACCACATAGCACCCATGAGCCAAGGCCCAGCAAGAAAACACCATAAAGCATGATATAATATCAACAACGATCATAATAACCGTACATGACTAACAGTCCAACAAATAGGTGACAATAGCCAAAAGTCACAATAATGAGCATCGCTCCCTCTAGCCATGTGACGATAGGGTCACCAGGGCTTAACGGATAAGTGATTCTTTCATAAGCTTGGCCAGGACAGGTGTATGGTGATTAGTCACCAACATAACATTCCTCACGACTCTAGAGTCGAAACTATGGACAATGTCCCTTAACCATGTGACAAACGGTCACCGGGGTCATATACCTTGGCTATAGACATCTGGTCGTAGACCAGGCAAGCACTTATAAGTTCTTCGACCCTAGGGTCGGTCTAGCATTAATGCCATAGAGCCATTCAATGCGAGATTCTCGACTTTAGAGTCGGTCCCTGACTAGTCAGTGTCTTAAACAGGTAACCAGCGTACATTAGCATTTAATATGCAATCCACGTCCACATATACCAACCAACATGCTCCAATATCAAACCATGCATGTCATATACCTATACAGGTTGCAACTGTATTCATACACCGTTTTCTTACCTCTGGTTCGAGTGAGAATTAAAATATGAACGACCCCTGAGAACGATCAACCTTTAAATTCCTCGACGGTCACCTGGTCATAACCAAAATATAGGATTCATCAATAAAAATGATAACTGAGGGTTCCCAAACCAAGATCTAGCCTCCGGGACATCAAACATAACTCAACTAGGTACTAGGTTCAACCCCAAGGCCTAAGGTTTGAATCCCCAAGCTAAAAACACCTTTTTGGCTAAATCTGCCATGATGGGCCGCGGCTCACCCTCCTGACAGGGCCATTTTCACCCTTTAAGCCAACTCAGGCCGCGGCACACCATAAACAGGCCGCGGCTCATTACGCAAACCAGCCAAGAAACCAGCACGCACCAGCCAACTCTCTCCCCTGCGTTTTCCCTTGGAACTAACCTTTCGAACCTCCTCCAAACACTCATTTAAACCCCCAAATAACACCCATAGCTCACCCTCATCAAACCACAATCAAAACAACACAAAAACCCCCTTTGATTCTCACTTCCCACATCAAAAACCATGAATTGAAAACTAAAACGAAAACAGAGCAACACCTGAAACCAGTGACTAAAACTCACCTCAAATTCAGATTTGAACCTTCTTCAATGGTTGAACCAAGACCACCAAGCCAGCCCTTGAGTTTCCTAGCTTGAATCCCCACCTAGAACTCAAAAACCTCAAAGGAAGAATGAAGGAAATTGTGTACGGGAAAGGAAGATGAGAGTCTCTATTTTTGTCCTGTTTAGTCTACCACTTTCTACAGCCAACAGCCACCTAAAGTCACATATATCCTCCCTAAATTGACCAAAATACCCTTGTGTCATCCTAAACCTCTAAAACCATCACAAGGGCAAAATTGGTACTTTCCGCTTATCCCATTAATTATAATTAACGCTTCCCAATTTCCGCTAATCTCAAAATCCTCAAACACCAATAATTCATATCCCGTTACCCTAAAATCCCCGGTAACGCCATAACCATAAATATCACCCCGAGACTCACCCCGAGCCCCGAGCTCAAACCTGTTATGACCAAACGGATAAATCATGTTTAAAGATCGTCTCATGTCGAAATACTCGAACCAATCCACATTATAATGTGGTCTCACAATATATCATTAACATGCTAACAGATATTCAATTATACCCCCAACGGCCAAATTACCAAAACACCCGTGTAAACAAATGTGGACTCACATACATGCATTTAACATCATATCATAACATAATTCTCATAAACATGCATAAACACATTTAATGGCATAATTAAACAGTTATGGCCCTCCCGGCCTACTAATCCAGCCATTAACCATAATAGGGAATCCGGGGCATTACAACCACGTTGTAATGGAGACTTCAATGGCGATCCAATGTGCGGTTTTCTCGATGTGCAAGGAAAAATATACTTCACTCACATTTTGCATTGATATAAGGAATTGATTATCATCGCCCTTCAACATTCTCGGCACATCGTCGTCCCATGTATACTTAGTGTCAGTCTCTCTTAAATGATTCCAACGACCTAGGCACACCTGGGGGAAGGTGGTGTTCATGATCGCAGCATCCTGCCGAAATGCAGCATGGTAAAAGTGGCATCGGCGGCATAGCATGTGCAAAGCGACATCAATATGCTAAAAAAACATAAAAATTCGTTAGTACCATCAATATATTTTAAGATTGAATTGGAAACATGAATGTAATTTACATACCGAATCCCAAAGCCAAGTTTGGACTGTGTGCAACTGTAAGAACCATGCCACACCGTGCGTCCTAGTATACACGTTCCGGTCTCTCTTATTGTCGATCTTCCCGATGATCCACTTATGGAAGCTCTTCTCCTGCTGTGGGTCACACTTCCTCAGTGGTTCAGCAACTAGCCCCTGTTTATCTAGTTTGATCTTCTTTGTTGGGTCAGTGAAGTCATCAAAACGCTTGGGCCTGCATTTCTTCCTGACAACTTCAAGGCCATCTGCCTCCTCGGGCTGCAGTACTCGCACACTGGGACTGTCAGCATCACTGGCAGCTACAGATGTCTGGGCTTGTGGAGTGGAGGGTTGATCACCGCACTCGTAGTCTGCAGGCAAGATATCAGACTCTGTATCTGATTTTACGTCGGTGGATCGACCTGAGACCAGTGAAAGCAGCTGCGCCAACTTAGCCATGATTGTGGTCTGATTCTGTAGTAAGGTTGCCTGGCCCTCCTCAACCCTGTTGAGCCTCTACATCAATTTCTCATAATCAGGCTGGGCAACCTGACTAGATGAAGCTGCACAGGCCTGTGAAGTGCCCTCCTCAACCCTCGGGACATCCTCATAAATAATGGAGGCTTCCTTTGCAACTTTTGCTAGCTTCTCTGCCTCCTTCTCAAGTACCACTACTTCATCCACTGCAGTCCCAGCCTCCCCCACAGTTGATTCCAACTCAGGGAATAACCAGAATCAACTTCTGGGAGGCTATTGTAGTAGACTACCTTAACGGGACGTGGCTTCAGCATGAAAAATACCACTAACTGCATGGTTGAATAACATGTGTCAGAAAAACTTTAATAAAATAAATCATTAATCAATTAATTTGTGACATTTAACAAGATAAAATGGAACTTACTTGACGATTAGCGAATATAGGAACCAACAGAGCTGTCGAAATAGTGATATCAGTCTTTGCAGCCCAGCTAAGCACCTCAGAATCTGATTCCCACTGTTCTCACCGAACTTACTCCCGAGAGAAGGCATGGCCTCAAAAGCCCAGTAAAGAAGCATGGGTGCATAGCAATTGAAACTATACTTCGCCTCCTTCTGTTTTTTGCTTGACCCCTCTTTCTTCTTCTCCTCGTAGTGTTTCAATTGCTTCTTCATGTCCTTTTGAACTCCTTTGCTAACCTTCTTAAATGACAACTTCCCCCAAGGATACTTGAAAAAGTAATCAATATCCTCAACCATCCTCAGGGAATCTCCCCATATCGTTGTTGTCTTCTTTGGGGCATTCAGTACCCCCTCTATCAAATAGCACAAACCCAGCTTAAATGCATCTTCTGGGTTTGTGGAGGCCTTCAATGCATCTTCCAACTGACCAAAACTAACCTTCGAATCACCATTAAAATATTCCTGGATGATCCGATCACTTGAAAGATGCTCTTTCAATTCATTTGGGGACTGTGATTTCCCAAAATTTAGCCCGGTAACTAAGGCAAACTCTGCAATACCAAATCTACACAGAGTGTTGCCCAGGTAGAACTGACCCTCTTCAGGCTTCTTACTTTCTACCTTATGCAACATTAGCTGATGCAGCAGAACCCCAGAAAAACTAAATGGCTTCGCCTTAAAGAACTGTCCCAACGGGCATGCTTGTGCCCTTTCAATAAGACCATGCCTCTTAAACTGCTCTATAAGGGTATCCAAGTAGGCACTACCCCTATAAGTGACACGACCAGGAAAGTGTTTCTCCATCGGCACAATAAGGTCAGGCATCTGGAAAAAAAAACAAAAAAAATGTTAAAAATGTAAAACAATCTGGTAAGGCAGTTACTATCGAGGCCTATCGAGTCCCATCGAGGCAGAAACTATCGAGTTCTATCGAGTCTTATCGATGCCTATCGAGGTGGGTTCCAAAAATCACAAAGAATAATATCATCGGGTTACTATCGAGGCCTATCGAGGTAAGGCCAAAAAACCAAAGTCTAGTAATATCGAGTCCTATCGAGGCCTATCGATTCCTATCGAGATATGTCCTAAAAAATCCCAGAGTCTTGTATCATCGAGTCCTATCGAGGCCTATCAAGGTGGGTCCCAAAAATCCCAAAGCCGTGTATCATCGAGTCCTATCGAGGTAGGTCCTAAAAATCCCAAAGCCGTGTATCATCTAGTCCTATCGATTCCTATCGAGGTAGGTTCTAAAAATTCCCAAAGCCTTGTATCATCGAGTCCTATCGATTCCTATTGAGGCACAGTCTAATCCAGTCCCTATCCTATACTATCGAGTCCTATCGATTTCTATCGAATTGCATGAAAAATATTGAAAAAAACTCATATTTCTTCATTCCTAGCCCCGATCTATCCTATGAACAAAAATCAACAAAAAAAAACAGGCACATACACATATTGCAGATTAAAAACGAAATCCTTCACCTTCGCTTTCTTTGAGGTTGTTTCCTAAAGATTTGGTTGGCTTGCTCGACGTTTTCTCCTTCCCTTTCTCCGATCGTGAAGTCCAACCCTTTGGGAGCCCTTGTTCGTGGTCGTGCAAGACAATGAAGGTTGGGTTCTACGGATTCAATCGAGGCCTATCGATTTCAAAGTTTGCTTGGTTCAGGTATTTTGGGAGAGAATACGGAGAGTTTGAGAAAATTATGCCAAGGGTATTTTGGGTAGTAACGTCATTAGTAGCACCAAAACGAGAGTCTTATAGGGATAGGGTATTTTTCAAATGTAGTGTCACTTATTGCATTAAAACTCAAATTTCCCTTAATATTTTATAACTTTTTGTATATATTATTTGTGGTATAAATTTAGGGGGAATTCTCCTATAGGGGCTTCACTTTTAAGCCCTACCGGTAGGGCTTTCAATGTTTACAATCCGTGATCGTCCTCTCAGACTGTCCATCAATCTGAGGATGAAAGGTTGTGCTGAACTTCAACTGAGTCCCCATAGCCTTCTGCAAACCACCCAAAAACTTGGAAGTAAAGATGGGATCGCGGTCTGACACTATAGACTTAGGAACCCCATGGAGACGTACGATCTCCCTCACATACAACTCAGCATACTGATCCACAGTATATGTCGACTTCACTGGAAGAAAATGGGCTGACTTGGTGTATCTGTCCACTATCACCCACACCGAGTCATAAAGCCCTACAGTTCTGGGTAAACCTCCCACAAAATCCATCGTAATATCCTCCCATTTCCACTCGGGAATACCCAAAGATTGAAGCAACCCTGCCGATCACTGATGCTCAGCTTTCACCTGCTGACAGGTTAAACACCTGACTACGTACTTGTAACGCCCCAAATTTGCTAATAAGGCTTAAGGGCCTTGATTAGTGTGCTGGGAGGGCATTACTGGATTATACGTGATTTAATGATTAAAGCATGTTATATGACTATTTGAATATCTATGATGCATGGCTATGTGTATTAGTAAGCATGTAGGCCCTGATTAGGTTAGAAGGGCATAATCGTAATTTTGTCTCGTTGATGGCATAACTGTATATATGTGATAAACTGTCGAGACCACATTATTATGTGGATATATTTGTAATCTGTGACTCGAGGCAATCCCAGTGAGCAGTTTAGCGAAAAAGTCACAGCGAGGATTTATACCCGGCTCTTTGCAAGGGACTTGGTTGGGGTCCAGCGGCTTTCTTCGCCACCCGGAGCTTCTTCATTTTGGGCCCAGAGGCCCCAGCAGAGGAGTTCCCTCCGGCGAACAAAGCTCGCAGGTCTCTGTTCCTGGACTGAGACATTTCCTCTGGCAAAACAAAGACAACATTAATATACAAGTAAGCATTCATGCAAGAACAAAAATAAGGGGGAAAAGCGGAACTCAAGTATATATATTGAAAGGGATCCTACCCCCCGAGCTAGAAGAGGAATCTATGGTCACAACCATCGGCCCCGGAGCTTCTGCGGGGGAATCTAAGACAACGACTTCGCGGGCTGGCACGGGTTCTGGGTCCGAAATTGGCTCAGGACTAGACTCTTCTACGTACTGCCGAAGACCCGGAGCTACGATACCCTCCTGGAGCGAGGGCCATGACCGAAGGTTGGTCCCATACTCCTTAAATAAGGTCGACCTAAAAGCTAGGGTGTTGTCTACGACTACAGTACCCCTAGGGCGACTACTCTCGTAATCCAGCACGAGTCGGTCAACACACTGGAGTAAGGTTACGTCGAGGTCGGGGTTGTTTCGATGGCGTTGGACCGGCTGATTGGGATTGAACCTAGCTAACCGAGGACCGGCGGTGACCCTATCTAAGCCCCTGAATATGTAAGGATTACCTTGCCCAGAGGGACCTGCGGCTGCTCCGGATCGGATCCTCTCCTCGTTCGTTCTTTGGGCGACCTCCAGCGCCCGCTTCCTCTTCGTCCATACGAGAGGCACCTCGTCCTCCTCGTCCTCATCCCCTGCGGCCTCCTCCTCGGGGATGGGCCTCATCTCGCGAGCTGGGGGAAGCCCCTGGGGTCTCCTCAGGGCCAAAGTCTGGCCTGGAGAGATCAGTTTGCACGCCAGCATCGTCTTGTCTGTTACGAACCGGCGATAGTCCTTTTCACTGGGGGCAAACCTGCCAGTGTCTCGTACTGACTCCCGAGAATCACAGACTTGTCTGTCCTCGCGAAAATGGCTGCAGAATTATTCTAAGTCAGAAATGGATAAAGGGGGGAGCTAACCAATACTTAACTTACGAGCTAAGAGAAAAATGTACTTACGAGGACGGTTGAAGTAGTGCAGTTCACAGTTGCGAAACCCCTTGGACATAAAGAACTGGTTTTTGAAATCGTTGGGGTGGCTGGGTAGCTCGATGACCGCAGCCGTGTTTGGGAATCGGGTAAAGTAATAGAACCCGTCGCCTCGCCCCCGCTGCTCCGGGCTGGCCTTGAGGCAGAAAAAATATAGGATATCTGCCGGAGTGGGGACCTCCCACTCCTGTTTCAAGAACAGATATCTCAACCCCGCCAACAAACGGTAGGAGTTGGGGGGGAGCTGGAAATGAGCCAACCTCATGTAGTTGAGGAAGTCGGCGAAGTATTGGTCCAGCGGGAGGAAGGCTCCAGCCTTGAAGTGCTCGTTACTCCAGGCCGCGAACTCCTCGTCGAACGGCGCGCAGCTCCACTCACCTTCCGCGGGAGGTCGGGCGATCAGGGCGCCCCTCCCCAGCTCGATGTTGTGGGAAATGAATATTCTATTCACTTTCCCCTGGTCAGTGATCTTCGAGACAATCCTCTCGGCCTCGAAGAAAGCATCGGGCGCCACCTCGAGCTCCTGCTCCACGGCCGACCCAAAGACGGGGATTGGGGAGTCTATCATCACCTCTTTTCCTTTGGATTGTTGGGAGGACGAGCTGCCCGTGATCCTCTTAGGAGCGTTCTTCTTGGGTCCCATCTGGTCGCCTAGCGAACAAAAGAAGAAATTTCAGAAAAGGTGACCTAAGCATAAGGGAGAATCTAAAAAGAGGTGTTTCCTTTGCACGGGCTAAGGTAATCTCAGCCCGTGGAGAGTGAGACCACGCGATTCTATGAACACGCGCCTGTGCTCCCAACAGATCCCCGATTACTTGGAATTCGTGTGTCAGGAGGGTCAGGATATAAATTTGCCTTGGAATGAAAGTTTCAGTAGGCAAGAGGTGCAAAACCGCCTGTGAAGCGTGTCCCCTAAGCTACCCGGTTTTGCACCCAAAGTACTGGGTATTTTGAACAAGCATACCCAAAAATATACCCAGAAGGTTTCCCCAGAAAACGCACCCTACTGAACCATGCTCCTAAATGTTTTTCTTCTACGATCGATGCCCTAAAATAAAAACCTACACCCTTCATACCCACCAAAAACCAACAGAATATTGCATGCAGCTACAGGAACTATTTACCTAGGCTACAGTGAAAAGAAAATTTAAAACATGCACAGTCAGAGAACTTACGAAGTGTTTTGCTGTGGGGGAAATGAAGGGGTCATCTGAGTTGGGGCCTCGCCGGTGTGACTGGTTCCAAGACCTCAAAGGAGTCCTTGCACCTGAACTTCTGGAATGCTGGGAACGGTAACCGGGAGAAAAAGATGTTTTTTTTTTTTAGGGAGAGAAGAGAGAAGAAGAAGGGAAATTCAGAAAATTTTCAAATAAATGGGTGGCCCATGCGTAAGGTGGCCACCCCTTTTATATACGTGAGAGGCCACGTGAGGAGGGTCGTTGGATTGCCCTGATGTGGGATCCGAGGCTCTCCACTCGAAAGGCGAAACGACGGCTGAGTATAGGCTAGGCCATTTAATGCGGTTCTCGGAAGACATACCGTCACCAACCACGAGGTTCCACGTATTCGGCGCCTGCGTAAAGGGTGGAATATGGAGAGTCCATGGAGAAGCCTAAAAGCCCCTACTGTGGCCCTACACGACGTCGTGTACCACGAGTAGGGGCTTGGGGGGCAGATGTACGCCCTGATTTTCTAACGGGCTATTAGCGAGCTGAGATATGACCTAATTATATCAGCCACGTGGATACCCCATGACCGGAGCTTCCGTCGTCAGGTCCTACCTCTTTAGCTCGAGGTACCCAAAGGTTCACCAAGATTACTCAAGGGCCGAGTCAGGACTATGAAGGCCGCAGGTCGAGAAGGCATCCAGCTCAGGGTACGAACTGGAGTTGGAAGCTATGACCTTTTATAAAGTCAACCACGCAATGTAAACGTGCATATATCAGACATCACGTGTCTGATATATCCTTGAATTCTCGGACACGCAGCATGAACGTGCGTATTCGGGCACCCACGACTGGGTTGGGCCGTGCGGCCCATTATCCCCCTTACCTGTTGATTAGACCACATTTCGTTTGTCAGGTTTTAGGAATTAATCATGAGTGTCACAGAAGTGACATGATGGGTAAGAAGGTCACGGGATAAGCCCCCTTACCAACTCCCAGGTGCCCTCTCCTATAAATATGGGGACCCTGGGAGTTGCAAAAGGGTGGATTCGATTATGTAACAAAGTATCCTATAAAGAATACCAAAAGATAGCAATAATATTGGCTGATGGAGTAGAATGATTTTAACCTTTGAACCACCTAAAAACGTAGTTGTGTCATCAATCCATTTAAAGATCATTTATCTATTTCGGTTCATTATTAAGCACTAATCTTTTTCTCTTATTTTCTTAATTACCTGTTGGCGAAGAACCGCGTCAACAGAATACAATCTCATAAATATAGTTGTTACACATATATATGACATACTACAATTAGAATGCATTTCTAATTTAACTATAATATGACACATATTATATAAACATACAACAACACTTAGTACCATGTGCTCAAATAAGAGTAATTTGGGAAGTCTCATGATAATAATGGGTAAAGTTCAACTAAATATATTTAGTGTATAATTTTAGTTAACTACTCCTAAAAGTGGGTAGTTTTCAATTTTTCCCGTATGAAAGTAAGTAAATGCCTATGTTTTTAATTTTGTAATAAAATAGCCTAATCACCTTTTTAATATTACATATTACCAAATATATCATTTAGCAAATTACTATTTTGTTCTAAATATTTTAATATTATGGTATATGTATATTAGTTTTTATTTTAAAGTTATTTTGATTTTTTTCGTTTTTTATAGGTTGTTGAATGATATATCATACTACAAAATTTATATACTAAGTTGAAAAATAATACACCAACAAAACTTACAAAATTATTACTAAAAAATGTATATACTATGATAACAAAATTATTTACTACATTTAAAATGTATATACCATGATACAAAATTATATATTACCATTATGTATAATAAAATAGAAACTAAATATCATAAAAAAAAAAACTGATATAACATACCACAAAAAACATATACACTAATTAGAAAATAATATACCAACCAATAAAATACTTAAAAAATTAATATAACTTTAAAATAAAAACTAATTAAACAAAACTAATATACATATGCCACTATATTAAAGTTATACGCTCCTAAATATATAAAAATTATAGAAAATGACAATTTAGGTAATCAATAATGTAAAATAGTCATTTCTCTACCATTTTAAAAATGAGGATATTAGCTTCTTAATGCTATTGTTTTGGCCATTTACTATAATTTCTCAATAATATTTTCCCTTCAAAGTATTAAATATTGAACATGTTAATATATATTATAAAAGAAAAATCTTAACTTTTTTTAAAAAAATCTAAATTTAAATATGGTATTTCACACAATACAAATTTACTAAATAGAATAATAGTGCCATGTCGTATGACTGTCGTTTTGACACTCTTCTCATATTTTATTAAAAATAATTATTGTGTATTTTTGTCGTATAACCCTATATTAGTGTCGTTTTGACCCTTTAAATATTTATGGTGTTCATCCAACCTAAATGGGAACAAATAAAATTGAGCACGATGTTTTTAAGACCTGCCCTACACTTCTTTTAGAAATGATTATACAAACATATTTTATTAAAAATAATTATAAAGAGTATTTCTTAAAATAAATAAAATTTGAAATGAAAATATTATTTCAATAAAAGATACACCAATTATTTACCCGTTGTATTGGGAGTACTCGTACTCTACTCTATTCATTAAAATATCTCATCAAAATACTACTTTTTTTTTATTTAACCTCAAACTTTTATATTACACTATACATAAGCTTTTCTATTTTTTCTTAATAACATTTAAATAATATTTTTTCATTTAAAATTTTTTCTCTCACAATTAATAATACATTTATATTTTTTAATATTTATTATATTTATCCATATATAATGTCAAATATAATTTTATTTTATTTTAAATTAATCTAAATTTATAAAATAAGCTAAAATATAAATTAATTCAAAATATAAAAATAAATTTTTAATAATTTTCAAATTTTATTATAAAAATATTCATTCTAAATACTTGTAAACAACTAAAAGAAATAATAAAATTCCAAATATGAGAAATAAGACATTCTTAGTTAAAAAAAAAAAGAAGAATAAGAAAGATTTAACAATTATGTGCACATTTGGTACAAAAAATTTTATTCCAAAAGAAGATAAATTAAATTGTTAACCCAAACAAAAAATATATATTAAAGAAAATTTTGTTACTCTGTTTTTAATATTAATAAAAGGAACATGATAAAAGCCATCTAAAGCATTGATTATCTCGGTCAAAAGGAAACTATTAAAATATTTTTAAGGGTATACATTTTTCGACCCTGTGTTTTTTCCTATTATTTGTTTGGATCCTGTGTTTTGACAAATTATTTTTTGGACCCTATGTTTTATAAAATAGTTAAAATAGAACCCTAAACTCAATTTTGATGAAGAAAAAATTGAATATAACAACACAGTTTTTAAGCAGAATAATTTTATTTTTGTTCTGAATTGTTAGTTTGGTAAATTATTTGTGATTTTAGTTGAGAAAACATTGACCAAAATCGAGTTTAAGGTTCTATTTTAACCATTTTACAAAACATAGGATCCAAAAAGTAATTTGTCAAAACATAGGGTCCAAACAAGTAATGGGAAAAAATACCTGGTCCAAAAAAATATAAACCCTATTTTTAAAGGAGCAACAGTGCTATGAAAAATAAGAGAAATTTTCCACTATATGTCATATAATAGCTAATTTTTTAAAAATGTCCACATAACTTACTCTTCCAAACATATGTCATTTCTAATTTTTTTTGACAAAAACACCCCTAACATTAAACACTCTCATCTCAGCCATATTTTCTTACTTCTCTCTCAGTGAAATTTTCTCTCAGACCTCACGTTCTCACTATCTCTATGGCAAAACTCTCTCAGGCCACCATCTTCTCCATTGCCGTCGTCACCACCATCTTCTCCATTGCCGGCAACGGTAAGGTCATTTTTTATGTTTTTTTTTTAAATTTGAATCGTAATATATAAAATCGATGAAATGGGTTTAATTTTAATCTCTATTTTGCAAAAATGTAGTTTTAAATGGGTTTGATTCTATGCGCATCATTTTGGAAGATTGGGTTTAAGTTCTGCAAAATTTTTGTGGGTCGATGTTCATTCGATCCCACATCGATGCCATTTCGATGCTTAACCGATGGTAATTCGATGACATTCAGTGCATGTGTATATTTTTAAATAATTGAAATGTTGTGCCATCGATGCTCCATCGATGGTATTTCGATGGACCATTAAATGAAGGCGATGGTCAATCGATTCCATTTCGATGTTTACATGGTTTTCAATTTTTTTTTTTGTATAAAATCGATGATATGTCGATGTTGATTTCAATAAAATTTCAATTCTAGTTCGATGGTATTTCGATGCTTTATTGGTTTTAGTTATATTTTGATAAATCTATTAATTTCGATGTTTTGTCGATGCTATTTCAATGCCATTTCGATGGTTTTTCGAGCACATTAATTTAATGGTGATGCATTAATGTTAAGTCGATGCTATGTCGATGCGATGTCGATGGCTTTTATATGTTATCTACTTAAAAGATATTCGATGCATAATCGATGCCATTTCGATGGCATATCGATACATTGTTTGTTGATTTTATTTTGTATATAATTGATGCACTTTTGATGATATTTCGATGCTGATTCGAGGGTGGCTTAGTCAGTTGTTATTTGTTAAATGTATTTCAATACCATATCGATAGTTTGTTTGTTTATTTGTAAAATCAGTTTCAATGGTATATCGATAGTATTTCGATGTTGTTTCGATGCATAATTATGTTTGTTGATTTTTGCTTTTTGCTTCGATGCCAAATCGATGGTAATTCGATGACAACAACAGACTGAATATTTTTTTTTTTTGTAAATTCATCTAATTCTCTCTCTTTTTTTGGATATTTTGCAGATGTCACCCAAACGAATCCCACCGCTTGAGATCCCCATAGAAGATCATAATGTCAGTCGTATGACCTATAGGGGTTTCGAGAGGTTAACTAAATTGAAGAAAAGGTTTGAGGAGCATGGAGATGACCAATAACCCAAGGTGCAGCTTGGCGATGACCTTTATGTCGGAGGTCAAGTGAGCAAGTGTGTTTATTGGTGAAACGAGTTATCTCGAACATATCAGATTTAGACATTCTCTTCCCCCTCAATCTCCACCCACAATCAGGATCCTTGCAAGTGATATACCAAACTTCAGTACCTGACTTCTTCACCACAAACTCTAAGTTTTGCTTCATTGCATACAAGTGTGCCTTCGTCTTCAACTCTAACTTGTTCTCAAAAACCTTCCCAACTTCTATTACTCCACAACTCACTCTAGATATGTGGGGATAACATAAGAGGGGCATGGAATATCTTCAGCAGTATATGCCGGAGAACTCCATCTATTTTTATCATCTTGTGTAGTTGGACGACTGCTCTCTGAGCCAGGAGTCCTGTGTCCTTGGCTTTCTTGACGTCTTGGCAAGGGTCGTACATTGAAATTATCTACTTGCTCCACAGATAGCATTGACAACCTATCCGCGGAGTTATCATCAAAACTACCGAACCCCTCAACTCTTTCATCATCATCACCAAAATGGGCAACTGGATCGTCATTGACATAAGGCTCGTACTCATACCCATCATCATGCGGGAGATTTGTTGGGGGAAAAAAGTTTCATTTTGACTAGGACCTCTCATGCATACACTTGGCCCAAAATTTGTTTGTGGAACAGCCGTGCGGGATTGATTATGATTTTCCATATTAACACTCGCTCTAGGAGATGGATCAAGAAGAGAAATGTTCTTTGCAATCGAACTAGTCCATTAAGGAACCTGATGTCTTAAGGACTTCGAATTGTCAAGAATAAGAGCACTAACTCCTTCATCATCTGTGATTTCAATGGGATCTAGGCTAAAATCATTGCATGTAAACGACACTTCCAACTTTAAGTCAAACAATGACCTATCCACTTTCAGCTTCGAATACAACTTCTCTAATAATTCTATGTAAACAACATCAATTGGTACATGTATTATAGTGTTCAAACTAGCTTTGAAATTCCATTTCTCTCATTTCCGTTCCCAAACACTATTTTAAGAAACAATTATATTAACTCTGGAACCTGCAAATTTACAAAAAAAAAAAAAAGCACAAGAAAATTATAAAAATAAAGTATAATTGATGATGAATCGATGCCTATGTAACGCTATTTGTATTGCAGTTCAATATCGATGACATTTCGATGCATAATCGATACTGATGGTCGCCATTTGTACGCGATTCCATTTCGATAGTATATCGATGCCATATCGATGTTGAACCAAATCAACATATATGGCATCGATATACCATCGATATTATATCGAAAATAACATCTAAATTATATAATCGCTCCAGCATCGAAATGCCATCTGTTAACCGAGATTTTCGGCAACTCTCTTAATGGGTAATATTTACTGATAATAAGAATGAAAAACAGAAGATTGACACGGGGTTTTTACGTGGTTGGGGCATTAACTAGCCTTAGTCCACGAGTCTATATTATTAGAGCTTGAAGAAGCTTTTACAATGGAGTTTTCTCTCTATATCTTGACAGAGTTTCTGTCTTTTTTCGTGAATAGGAGAGCCTGTTTACAGTGCTCTGTAGCTTATATATATAAACTGATAGGAACGCCGGGTCTGGGCCGGATCCGACCCAGGCCCGTCGGGGAAACGGATGCAAGCGGTCTTTCTAGTGGAGGCCCAATACAAAAAGATACAAAATACACGAAATCCAAACCAGCTAAGGCCCAATAGGTTGACCTTAGAACTACGTCTCGCCCGACAAAACAGCGCTTTGGGTCTGATCACTTCGAGTCACGAGGCAGACTCAGGAGACAAGACCAGTCAGAGTACTTGGCTGCGCAGTCCTGACACATCGGCGCGCAATCCCGAGGTGACCTTTTCTGCAGGTGAAAAGTGGGGACAATGCCCACGTGGAATGAGGCGGCTTCAGGGTCCTGGACGCTTGGCCCCTTCAACTGGGGGTGAGGTGATCCAGGTCCGTTTACCATTGTCCCGCTTCATTTACCACAGGCCCGGACCGTATCAGGGTCCGGGACCAGGACGCGTAGGATGCGATGGTCTGAGCGCCCTGGACATCGCCCGGACTATCCTTGCTGAGGACGGACCCGGAGGGACATCCCGGACCCCTCCAATGAGCCTAGTCTTGAGTCCCCGGTCCATACCCGTCCCCTTGGGCATTCTCCATACCAAGAGACCTTGGGCCGGGTCCACGTGCTGAGCTGGCCCTCTGACAGCGGGCCAAGACGAAGGCCCCGAGCCCATGCAGGAAATGGGGATAACATTTATCCCACAAGCCTTCGCCCGGGCTCGCCGAGAGAAGGGTTGCATCGTCCCCGCGGCGCTCGCCAGGTTGCCTCCCCAGTTCTTGCCCGAGTTCGTGGGTCCGGGCAGAAGGCCGTGGCATTGGTTGGATGCTTAGCCCGGATTGTTTACCACGATCCGGGGCCGTTTACCTTCGGCCCGCTTTATGGCAAGGATACACGTGTCGCCGAGTGATTGCTGTACGGGTCTTGAAGGGTCGCCTAGACCTCCCAAGGGTCTCTAGGCCTAGACTAGGGTGTCAGTGCACGTCTCGAGGCGTCCCATCCACACGGGGGGGCCATCATTAATGTCCCTGGAACGAGGTGGACCGTAGGATGGGGCGACCTTTGGCATCCGCCACTCCTGGGTTGTCGGATCTGAGGCGGTGAGGATCCAACCTGAAAGGACTCATAAATGCCCCTGCGCGACTCCTGACCGTCTGATGAAGAGACACCTGTCCGTTGGATCGTGGGCCAAAATTTGGGGCTAGTATAAATACCCCAAGAAAACCACATTTGGCACTTTTACCTCTTCGAACAAGCTTAAGAAAACGCAAACACTATTCGAGCTTTGCATGTCCGACATTGCCGACGACATACACCGCCACCTGCTAGTTCTGCGTCGCCGCCTATTTCCCAGAACCCCAACTTCTGCTCTTCTACCTGACGGCGCTTCTCGGGTTTGTCCCGTCGACAAACTACTACACCGGTTGCGCCACTTCAAGAACGAGGTTCTGCCATCCTTACAGTCGGACAACCATCATCTTCAACGGTCGACACCATACAGTAAGTCTTTTTTAACTCTCTTGCCAACTTTGTGAACTTATGTTCTCTTGATGCGTGCGTTTAGGCTCTGTGCTTTAGAAATTGCTAGGAAGGCTGCCTGGTTCGGGTTGCTCCGTATTCGGATGCCTCCCGGACAAGGGGCGGGCCTTAGTAGTCTCCTCTCCCGATCAGGGTTCCGGGGCTTTCTGGGGGCCCGGACCTGATCCGAAGGGACTCCAAGCAGTCCTTAGGAGATTCCCCGTACCTTGACCGACTTTCTTGGGTTTATGTACTGATTGCTTGGTTTTTCTTTCTTTGTTCCCAGATCGTCAGTTATGGCAACGGGCGTTATGCTTCACTATGAAGAAGAGGTCAATAGGGTCCCTGTCGTCGTTCCCGGATCCCGGACGCCCAAGGGCAACAGGTGGGAAATGGACGTATCGGCCAACTCGTTTCGGAACTACCGGATGATGCTGCTCCTAGAGAAGCGACTGGGCATCGAATCAACCCCGGGCCTCTTTCACAACCGCCTGGCCAGGCTCGAGGAACGGGTGCATATGTCCGTGGAAGGATTCGGAGCCTAGAGCGCCGATCATATCAGCGCGGGAGCTACGCTCCCGCTTCATGACTATTTCGTGCGATTCCTAACGTACGTGGGGATCGCACCGTTCCAGCTGTTGCTGCAAGCGTACCGCCTGCTTGCTGGGTGGAGGGTGTTTTGTGTCGCGAAGGAGATCGCGGAGCCTACCCCTGCAGAAGTCTTGTACTTCTACAAGCTGGTGCCGCAGGTCAACGTCAAAAACAAGACCCTGGACGGCTTTTACAGGCTGCAGCCGTGGAGCAGCTATCCTGCTCCTACCAGCTCCTCGAGGCACCCCCCGGATGGCAGGCATTATTGGTTCATGACGTCCGGGTTCCTTGTTGACAAGAACCCCACACTGTTGATGGACTTCCAGCGAGTGGGTAAGTATTCCTCCGAACCTCTCTCTTTTATTCATCTTTTCTACTCGTCTCTTATCATGTCTTCCAGATCGCAGGGCCCTTCGCTCAAACCCCCCTTACTGAGTTCATCCTGGAAAGGAGGAGGTTTTATGCTAAGTTGACCGCGGAGGAGCTGGACGTAGGGGGCTACATCAGGGACGACAACCTCTGGCTGGTTGGGATGCTCGCGACCACCCAGACCATTGTTATCCCGAACCTTCGGGGCATCCCCTGCGAGAAGAACGTCGACGTCTGGGAGCAGTTGGCCCTCTACCACATTGCCACGGTGGTGAGAGCGGCGCGGGCCGACGCGGCCCAGCGTAAGAAGAACCAGCCCCCGGCGGAAGCGGCTACCTCAGAGGAGCTCTTCGAAGATGCCCTACCAAACGTCGGGACTCCCGGGGCTAGCGTATGCTCCCCAAGTTGGGGACTTAGCTAGGGATAGGCTAGTACCCCCGGGCCCCACATTTGGGGCCGATGGGGAGATGAGGCCTTCAGCTCTCGTCCCTGTAGGCTCAGAGGTCCTAATGTTCTTATCCGAGTTCCTCTAGTAAGGGGGCTTTCTGAACCCAGACGACGTAGGGGATCCGGTCCATTCATTTGCTTTAAGGGAATTGAGTCTCGCCCGGGGCCTAGATGAGGGTTCGTCCCGGGTCGTCTTTAACTGCTGTGTGTTTTCATCTGTTTGGTTTACTGTCCTGACTCCTTTTTCTGTACTTTTGCAGAGGGCTCTGACATGTCAAACCCGGCCAGCGAAATGAGGAGACTCATCAAGGACAGGGCGGCCAAGAAGGCAGCCAGGAAAGGAAATGAGGTGACGGTGACGGGTCCGGAGCCCCACCCTACAAGGGAAACGCCCGGGACCGAGCTCCGTCCGGGTGGAGAGGCTCTGGCCGTGGTTCCCTTCCAGGCCATGGAGCCTGCTGCAGACTTCGCTTCTGACCAGCCCCCCATGATTGATTTGGAGGCGGGCGCAGCTACCAGCCGGAACTCCTGGAAGAGGGGCCCGGAGACTGATGTTGGAGAAGGCAACATCGGGAAGAGGCCCCGGACGACGCAGGCAGGCTCGACTGAAGAATCACACGGGGAGAGTCGGCTGACCGCGAAGGAAATCCCTGCCCCGCCAGTCCTTCCCCTTCGCCTAACTCTTCTCGAGGAGGGGGAGTTAGCCCTGCGGGATGAGCAGTCCCGGCTGATCAACCGGACCTGGGAAAACGGCCGGTGTTGGAGGGACGACACTTATAAGGCCCTGACGATCCATCGCCAGGTCGAGTTCTCGGACCGCCCTGCCGAGTTCAGCGCCTCCCAGTCAATCGTGGACCGGCTAGTCGCCAAAGTGGGCTTCCGCCCCAAGCTCGGCCAGGACACAGCCCCCCTGGCGGTCGATCTTCTGGACCAGGTTGGGAGCACTATGTCCAACCTTTAGCTGAAGAGGTACGCCACGATAGCCAACCCAGACGTGCTGTTCATCTCCCAGGCTCTCCGCCACCTGGCCACCGCAGTAACTTTTACTTCTCTCAAACTCCTTACCTCACTTGTTGATGATGGTTTTGTTTTCTAACTTTTCTTTGCTCCAGGTCGATCTGTTGTCCCAGCGGAGTGCCGATCTGGTGGCCGAGTTTGCCATAAAGATGGAGACGGCCAAGCTGGAGCTGGAGGCGGCCGTGAATCAGAGGGAGGCCGTCAAGGAGACCCTTGGCCGGGAGACGGCCCGCCTGCAGGAAGAAGTGGCCCATGTGAAGGCGGAGCCCGAGGAGCTCGGCCGTGCCAAGGTCGGATTGGAAGAGGAGTTGTCCCAGAAGACAAAGGATGTCGATGAACGGGCGACGCTCTTGGAGACGGCCGCGGCACAATCTGCCCTGGACAAGGAGGAGATCCTGGCCTTAAAGGCCCGAGTCTGTGAACTGAATAACTCTCTGCTTCAGGAGAAGGCAGCGCATGAAACGACCCGTCAGGGAAAGGAGGAGGCTGAGGGCCTACTAGATGTCACCTTTGATGAGGCCATCTACATGGCCTGGTGCAAGGATAAGAGTATGAATCTCCTTGTCTTCCCTGATCCTGAGTCAAAGCGGGCCGAGTACGAGGCCAAGGAGAGGGAGGATGCGGACCTCCGGGCGGATGCGCTGTAGGCCCTACCCCCGACCTTGATTTTTTTATTAGTGTTTTTGGCTTGTAATTAAATTTAAAACACTGCTACTTTCTTTGGTTTTTACGAAGGCTTCCTTCCAATGTTCAGTAGAAATTTCATTTTGTTGTCGCGACTAACTGATTGCAGGGGTTTAATTCCGGTTCCAACGGCCTGGACTAGACCAAACGGCTTAACTTTCCAAGTCACTAATCCTGGCACCCAGTCCAGGGCCCTCGGAGCTTGGCTTAACTTGGTGTTTTGTCCTCCTTTTATCAGTTTTCGGCCCTGGCTTTACCCTGGAGCAAACCGGATGCTTTTATACCCCCGGACATCGTTCGTCCGGGGCGGGACATGCCTTAGGCGTGGCCCCTTTTTCATACCCCCGGGCGTCGCTCATACAGGGTGGGACCGGCCTTGGGCTCGGTTCTCTTTATTTTATACCCCCGGACATCGTTCGTCCGGGGCGGGACCAGCCTTAGGCGTGGCCCCTTTTTTATACCCCCGGACGTCGCTCGTCTGGGATGGGACCGACCTTGGGCTCGGTCCTCTTTATTTTATACCCCCGGACATCGTTCGTCCGGGGCGGGACAGCCTTAGGCGTGGCCCCTTTTTTATACCCCCGGGCATCGCCCGTCCGGGGTGGGACCAGCCTTGAGCTCGATCCTCTTTATTTTATACCCCCGGACATCGTTCGTCCGGGGCGGGACCAGCCTTAGGCGTGGCCCCTTTTTTAACCCCCGGACGTCACTCGTCCGGGGTAGGACCGGCCTTGGGCTCGGTCCTCTTTATTTTATACCCCCGGACATCGTTCGTCCGGGGCGGGACCATCCTTGGGCGTGGCCCCTTTTTTTATACCCCCGGACGTCGCTCGTCCGGGGTGGGATCGGCCTTGGGCTCGGTCCTCTTTATTTTATACCCCCGGACATCGTTCGTCCGGGGCGAGACCAGCCTTGGGCGTGGCCCCTTTTTTATACCCCCGGACGTCGCCCGTCCGGGGTGGGACCGTCCTTGGGCTCGGTCCTCTTTATTTTATACCCCCGGACATCGTTCGTCCGGGGCGGGACCAGCCTTGGGCGTGGCCCCTTTTTTATACCCCCGGACGTCGCCCGTCCGGGGTGGGACCGACCTTGGGCTCGGTCCTCTTTATTTTATACCCCCGGACATCGTTCGTCCGGGGCGGGACCAGCCTTGGGCGTGGCCCCTTTTTTATACCCCCGGACGTCGCCCGTCCGGGGTGGGCTCGGTCCTCTTTATTTTATACCCCCGGACATCGTTCGTCCGGGGCGGTACCAGCCTTAGACGTGGCCCCTTTTTTAAACTCCCAGACGTCGCTCGTCCGGGGTGGGACCGGCCTTGGGCTCGGTCCTCTTTATTTTATACCCCCGGACATCGTTCGTCCGGGGCGGGACCAGCCTTAGGCGTGGCCCCTTTTTATACCCTCCGACGTCGCTCGTCCGGGGTGGGACCGGCCTTGGGCTCGGTCCTCTTTATTTTATACCCCCAGACATTGTTCGTCCGGGGCGGGACCAACCTTGGGCGTGGTCCTCGGATTTCCCGGACTGTATTCCGAGCCAGGACTAGCCTGAGCTTGCGCCCCGCCAGGTGTTTGCTTATACCTGAGATGGTACCCCCCGCAAGTGAGCGAAGACAGGTCTGGGGTCACTTGAGAAAGATTTGGCATAGTTGTGACAATAGCCCTTTATGACGTCTTGCACACGTCATTTTCATTGTTCGAAAGAAATTCTCCCTGAGGCGTACATTGTTTGCAACGAAAATATTAAACAGGGAAAATTTCTAGGACTATTGATAGTATTTGCGGAGAAGCTCCGCGTTCCAAGCTCGCGGGACTTCTGAACCGTCGAGCCGCTACAGGCGGTACGTTCCGGGACATACCTCGTGTTGGAACTCATATGGCCCCTCCCAATTAGGGCCCAGAACCCCCACTCCCGGATCTTGAGTAGCAGGGAAGACTCTTCGCAGGACTAGCTCGCCGGTTCCAAACTTACGGCTCTTGACTCTGGAGTTGAAATGCCGCGCGATCTTGCCCTGGTACATCTTCAGCTGCACTTGCGACTCCTTCCGGATCTCTTCGATGAGATCCAGCGATTCCTAGAGTAAGGCGTGGTTCTGGGTGGGATCATACGTTTCGCGTCAGTGGGACGGGACGGTCGTTTCGATTGGGATGACGGCTTCACATCCATAGACCATAGAGTAGGGGGTGTGTCCGGTTGACGTCCTCTCGGTCGTCCGGTAGGCCCATAGCACGTGGGGGAGTTCCTTGGGTCATTTGCTCTTACAGGCCTGGAGCTTTTTCTTCAGCGTCCCTTTTAGGATTTTGTTCACGGCTTCTGCCTGCCCGTTTGCCTGAGGCCTGGCAACCGCGGAGAAGCTCTTCACTATACCGTGTCTCTCGCAAAAATCCGTGAAGTGGGCGCTGTCGAACTGCTTCCCGTTGTCGGACACGATTTTGTAGGGGAGGCCATACCGACACACTATGTTGTTGATGATGAAATCTAAGGCCTTTTTGGAAGTGATCGTGTTCATGGGCTCTGCCTCAACCCATTTTGTGTAATAGTCCACAGCCACAATGGCGTACTTAACCCCTCCCTTCCCGGTCGAGAGGGATCCCACAAGATCGATCCCCCACACTGCGAAGGGCCAGGGACTATTTATCAAGGTTATCTCTGTCGGGGGGGCCCGTGGGACCTTCGCGTACCTCTGGCACTGTTCTCACTTGCAGACGCAGTCTATATAGTCTTTCTTCATGGTGGGCCAGAAGTATCCTTGGCGCAGGATCTTTTTGGACAGACTGGGCCCGGCCGTGTGATCTCCGCAAAAACCCTCATGTACCTCATGCATGATGGCACTCAGCTCAGTCCCGGACATGCACCTGAGGTAAGGCATGGATAGCCCCCGGCGGTAGAGTTTTCCGTCCATCATGACGTACCGGTGCGCCTGGTACAGGAGTTTCGTGGCTGCGGTCCGGTCGATTGGAACTTCCCCGGTGGATAGGTATCGGATCAGCGGTCCCATCCAGGAAATGGAGTGGTCGACGGTGTGGACGGTGGGGGACCCGATGCTCGGGACGGGGAGGTGGTTGACGGGAACCAGTCCGGCTAGCTCAGCCTCTGCGTCGGTCGCCAGCTTCGCTAGTGTATCTGCGAAGACATTTTGCTCCCGGGGGATCTGGCGGATGGAATGCGCTGCGAACGTTTGGAGCATTTCCCTCGCTTGAGTCACGTATGCCGCCATTCTCTCTCCTTTGGTCTGATACTCCCTTGAGATTTGTCTGACGACTAGCTGAGAATTGCTGTAAATTTCCAGGTTCGCTGCCCCTACCTCCCGGGCCAGGCGCAAACCGGCTAGGACAGCTTCATGCTCTGCCTCGTTGTTCGATGCTTTGAACTGGAAACGGAGGGAATTTTGTAGCTGGTGCCCCTGTGGTGACACCAAGATGATCCCGGCCCCAGCACCATTCTCGTTCGAGGCTCCGTCTACGAAGATTTTCCACAAGGGTGCCGCGGGGGCTGCGGGAATACTGTCTTCAGAAGAAATCCCGGAACATTCGACGATGAAATCGGCCAGGGCCTGTCCCTTGATGGACACCCGAGGAACGTAAGATATATCGAACTGGCTCAGCTCCATTGCCTACTTCAGGAGTCTTCCCGACGACTCGGGTTTCTGCAATACCTGCCGCAAGGGATGGTTGGTTAAGACCTTTATGGCATGAGCCTGGAAGTAAGGTCGAAGCTTCCGGGACACCATCAACAGGCAGAAGGTCAGCTTTTCGATCAATGCGTATCGAGACTCGGCGTCTAGTAGCAGCTTGCTCACATAGTATACCAGGAGTTGCGTCCTTTTTTCTTCTCTCACCATCGCGGCACTGATCGCGTGCTCGGTCACGTCCAGGTATAGATACAGTGGCTCTCCTTCTACGGGTTTCGCCAGGATAAGGGCTTTGGCCAGGTGCTCTTTTAGCTGTTGGAAGGCCTCCTCGCACTCGGGCGACCACTCGAAACGCTGGTTTCCTCAAAGGACGTTGAAGAAAGGGATGCACTTATCCGTGGCTTTAGAAACCAAACGGCTCAGGGCGGCCACTCGCCCTGTCAGGCTTTGCACGTCCTTATGCTTCCAGGGAGAGGCCATATCGATCAGTGCCTTGATTTTGTCTGGGTTGGCTTCTATTCCCCGGAAGCTCACTATGAAGCCCAGGAACTTCCCGGAAGCTACGCCGAAAGTGCACTTCTTAGGGTTCAGCTTCATCCCGTACTTCCGGACAACTGCGAAAGCCTCCGCCAAGTCGTCCGAATGGTCCCAAGACGTCTTGGACTTGACCAACATATCATCGATGTACACCTCCATGTTTCGCCCTAGTTGGGCCCGAAACATTCGATTGACGAGCCTTTGGTACGTTGCTCCGACATTCTTGAGTCTGAAAGGCATGACTATGCAGCAATAGATGCCCTTGTCGGTTTGAAAACTGGTATGCTCCTGGTCCGCCATGTGCATGGAGATCTGGTTGTAGCCGGAGTAGGCATCCATGAAATTCAAGATTTCGTATCCAGACGTAGCATCTACCATTTGGTCGATTCGGGGGAGCGGGAAACAATCCTTCGGACACACTTTGTTGAGGTCTGTGAATTCAATGCATGTCCTCCAGGTCCCGATAGGTTTTGGCACCAAGACGGGGTTGGCCAGCCACACGGGATATACAGCCTCGCGTATGAAGTTAATGGAAGACAACTTCTCCACCTCCAGCTTGAGGGCCTTGGCCCTTTCCGTCCCCAGAGGCCTGCGCTTCTGGCGGACCGGGGTCGCGTTTGGGTCGACACTTAACGCGTGGCAGATGATATTGCGGTCGATCCCGGCCATGTCGGAGTGGGACCAGGCCAGAAGGTCCTGGTTTTCCTGGACTTGGGCGATGATGGCGGCCCGAATGTCTGCCGGCAGGCTCTTTCCTACTTGGATGATCCTGGCCGGGTCAGTTTCGCTGATGCATACCTCTTCTATTTCATCCATTGGCTCCAGGACGCGATCGTCTCCTATCCACGGGTCTAGATCATCCTCTTCCTGTACCGCTTGTTCAGCAGGAAGGAGGGGGGCTGGTTCGACGGGCTCCTCCTGGACCATGTATATGGGCCGGGCGGAGATATGGTAACACTTTTGGGCGCTCTTTTGGTCTCCCCGGACGATCCCTACCCCTCCGTTGTCGCATGAGAACTTCATGCAAAGATGGCGGATGGAGGTGATGGCCCCGAACTCGACCAGTGCGGGTCGGCCAAAGATGACGTTGTAAGCGGTGGGGCAATCCACCACAACAAAGGTGCAGAACTTGAACGAGTGCTGCAATTCACCCCCCAGCGTTACCGGCAGCTGGATCTTTCCCATGGGGAGAAGCGCGTCTCCGTTGAAGCCGTAGATTTGGGTCGGGCAGAACGCCAGATCTGCTTCCGTCAAGCCAATGGCAGCGAAGGCAGGTTTGAACAACAGGTTGACGGAGCTTCCGTCATCCACCAGCACGCGGGACACCAATTTGTTGGCGATTTGCGCATCTATGACCAGCAGATCGTGGTGCGGGAAATGGACGTTGCAGGCATCGTCCTCCGTGAAGGTGATGGGGAGGTTCATCAGTTTAGGGCGCTGAGCCGGAGCTTGGACAAGGGCGCAAACTTCTCGGTCGTGGTCCAGCTCGCTCAGATAGTGTTTTTGGTCATTCCTCGAGGGTCCTCCTAGGTGAGGTCTGCCCGAGATGGTCGCCACATGCCCGTCCACTCGAGGGGGTGCTGCCCCGGAGGGATAGGGCATTCCTTGGTTGGGAACTTGCGCGGAAAGGGCCCCCTGAGGGGCCTGCGCTGGAGGTCCCTGTGCATACCCTCCCTTGGGGGGGGGGGTATGTCTGAGTCGCTACTGGAGCTTGCTGACATGCCCGGGACTCCCACGGGCATTCTTACCCACTGGTGGAGGTGCCCCAGCTTGATGAGATTTTCAATCTCATCTTTGAGCTGCCGACACTCATCGGTGGTGTGGCCCGCATCTTTGTGATAGGCGCACCTTTTGCTGGTGTCTCTCGGATTCCTTCCCCCCTTAAACATGGGGCTAGGCTTCTGGTAGTGGACCGCCCTTTCTGTCGCCAGATAGATGTTTTCCCGGGTGTCCACCAAGTTGGTGTATTCCGAATATTGGGGCTCGTAGCCACTCCTCCCTTTCTTGGCCAGCTTGGGCCAGTTCTGGCCTTTGCCTGATCGCTTCCCCCGGGAGGGATTCACGCTTGCCTCAGTCACTCCCGTTTGTGACTGCTGGGCCACAATGGGGGCCATGCTGTGTCCTGCCGGCGCGACGCCATAACCGGAGAAGTGGGTTGACTGGGCCGGGGCGTACCCCGAGGTGGCAGAGCCGTATACCGTAGGGGTGTAACTGATTCCGAGCGTGACGACCGATCCCGGGGCAATGGGGGGTGTGGCGTAGGACTGCGCCAGGAACTGTCCCGCACATCTCGGAATCGTCTGAGAGATGGGGTGAGGAGCTGGGGGCCACCCGAAGGCCTGGATCTGAGCCTCCTCCCAGTTGATGAATCCATGGGCCCTCCTGATGAATTCTTCCAAGGTGGCGGCCTTGCTGCGCTGCATGTCATCCCAAAGGGGGGACCCGGCCCGGATCCCGGACTGCAGTGCCACCAGGCGCTGTCCGTCATCGACTTTCTTCTTGGAGGCTTCCTCAGTAAAGCGCTGGATGTAGTCTCTTAATGTCTCCGCGGGTAGTTGCTTAATATTGGCGAGAGCGCTGATTTGCATATCCATCCTCATTGTGGCCACGAACTGCTTTTGAAACGCCGACTGCAGCCCGGACCAGGATTGGATGGACCCCGGTTTAAGCCTCTTCCACCATTCTTCGGCGGGACCGCCCAAAGTGATAGAGAAGCAGAGGCATTTGCCGTCGTCGCTGACATGGGCCATTGTCATGAGCCAGTTGTATCGGGACAGGTGGTCCCTGGGATCGGTATTTCCAGTATAGGCAGTGAGGCTCGGCATCTTGAACCCCTTGGGCAGTACGGCATCCAGGATGTGCCTCGCGCACGGCTCTTTATCCTCTTCGTCGGAGTTGGTGTCTGCGCCTTCCTGCTTGCGGACCAGGCGATCAGTGACCTTTTTTAATGCGGCCATCTACTCCACGAGCAGCCTTGCCGTGCTATCCTCCAGGGGGATTCTCTCGTTCCTCCTGTCGTTGATGTCGTTCCTGAGGTCGCCGTCTCGAGGGAATATTTTTTCCTTGCGGGCCCGCTCTTTCCGAGCGTTCAGCCCATCGCGTAAATCTATCCGGGAAGTGTCGTCCCCGGAACTGAGGGCGTGACGTTCCTCGTGGCGAGGTTTTTCTCGACGGTTCTTATTGACCGAGGCACTTGGGTGCAAAGACCTTTCCCGCCCGTTTGGCCCTGGGGCGTGCCGGGGCTGTCCATTCCGTGGCCGCGTCCCCTACGGATCGATCGGGTGGCCTCGTCCTGGGACGACGCGCACCTTCTCTTTCCTAGGTAACGGCCGTGAACGTGCCCTGGCTTTCTCGACGGGGGTGGTCTTCTCCCGGGTCTTCCGTCGCTCCTTGTCCAGGACTCCTGGAGCCGGTTCGGCAAAAGGCTCCGGGGGGCGGACCGGGCTAGCACCTCTGGGGACCCCGGCTTGCTCTTGGGGAGCAGGCTGCTACGTTTCTGGAAGTGGGCCAACTGTGGGGTTGGCTGTCGGACCCTGCGCTCCCATGAGCGTCTGCAGGGCTTGGAGAGACTCTTGCATCCGGCGATGCGCCTCCGCCTGCTCAGCGATCCTGGTTTCTTGGTCCAGGACTTGCTGCCTTAGTCTAGTCACCTCCAAATCCTGCTGATCGGCGCGGGGTGCCCTGGGATCCGCTGCTTCGTCGTGGTACTCCCCCTCATTTTCCTCCTCATAATACTCTTCTTCGTTTTCCACCTCGTACTCTGTCTCACCCTCGTAGTCTTACGACTCATCTTGGTGAGATGTCTGAGGAGGCACGTCCTCGGGCAGGTCCTGAGGAATATGCTGAGAAGGCAGCGGGTCTCCGTTGCCTTGCTCTGGATTGGTAGGTGATAACTCTACAAAATAGAGTTATTTTACCACTTTTTATGTGTTAATTATTGCTTAGTTCTTGAGTTTTTAATTGATTTATTAAGTTTTTAAGTAATTTTGAATTTAGTAGTCTTATTTTGATTTTATATATTTTTGTATGTTTTTATAGTTATTTTGTTGTAATATATTGTAGTTTAATTATTTGAATTATTGTTTTGTTTAGTGGTAAAAAAAATGTTGTATTATTGAAATTAAATGTAAAATATAAATTAAGTTATAATTAATATTTTCAAAGAATTAAATTGATTTATTTTATAGTTGAAAATATTGTATTATGATTTATTTTATATTTATTTTGTAGGGAATTTATTCTCTTAAAAAGAAAGAAAAATAGAGGAAATGTGGCATTTTCAAGAATTAAAGCTGAAAGAAATAAAGATATTATGGCATTTTTGAAAAGCTTAAAGCCCACCAAAAGCAGGCCCATCTCCTTGGCCCATGAAGCCCCTTCAGCCATCAACATATCCTTTAGCTCATGCACCTCCACGTGACAAGCTCCAAAGCCTTCAGCATCTCCAATTCATCCCATTTCAGCCATCAGCCGCATGAAGCCAAGGCCAACCCCACCGAAGCCCAAGAGCAATCCAAAGCAGCCTAATTAGCCACCAGGTCCAACGCCTGACTTCTCTCCACCAAAGCCCAAGTCCTTTCTTTAGTCCACTTCGGCTCAAGCACCATCTGCCTAGTCCAAGTCAACCATGCCAAAGCCACAAAAATAAGACCAAAAACTCACATTTTTATTCCCAATATTTTTCACCAAAATATCAATTCACTCTTCCCTATTTTTCTTACCTAAATAAACATTCCTAATTTTTTTTTTTTTACTCTAGCTTTTCACTAATCTTTTACCCAACAAAACATTTCATCTTTCCAATACTCTTACACTTACTCTATTTATCCTACCACTTCCCAACACAATTAAATTAATCAATTTATTTATTTTAATTTGATTAATTTAATCTCCACATTTTGCCTATAAATAGAGTCTTGTAAGACCATTTGGGGAGCTCTTCTTCTTCATCTTTTCAACATCTTCTACACATATTTTTCTCTCTTCTTTTCACTATTTTCTCTCTACCATTTTTATCTTTTGAAGAGCATGTCAAGTATGTTATTTTGTAATTTTTATTTTTATCTAGTTATGAGCTTCTAATCTTTTTCAAAGGTTATTAAGATGATGATGAAGCAAAATGTAACTAGATAGTATTTTTTTTATTGTATGTTGATTTCCCATTTGTGTAATATTGTTTATGGATTTTTCTATCAAAGATATGCATTTTCATCTATTATTGAGTGTTAAAGCATATTACACTTAGTTCTTCATTATGCAAAAATATGATATTCTTTGATTAAATGTTTTTCATTAAATTGTTCACATCTAATTCTTAGAGCATAAATATCATATATTGCCTAAACATAATCTCTTTGATTTTTTGTAGTTTCATTAGGTTGTAACACAACTAATGCTTAGAAATTATATCTTATATAAGTGAAGAAAAATCCTACATTTTTTAAAGAGTAACTTGTGCTTGAATAGAAAATATATTTTGAAAAAATATATAGTGTGATTTATTTCAACTATATCAAAACTTGGGAATCAATATACTTATAAATACTATTGAACTTGCATTTTGTGGATTCTAAAATCTTAATAATCTTATTTTATATATCTCATTTGAAAACCATTTTTTTCTATTTAATCTTAAATCTTTTCATTACTTGTCTTTTATTTTTCTAAAACAAAATCTCATCAAATATTTGGAACTAGGTTAGAATATTATTGCTTTGTTTGAAATAGTTTCTTTTGATGTTAGTCAACTCCCATGGGTTCGACCTCGTACTTACATGAACATTATATTCCGAAACGATTCGTGCACTTGCGAGTATAAATATTTAAAACATACCCGTTTTGGGTCCAACAGTAGGGTCGAAGGTGGTGTGTCGTGTGTTCACCATCGTAGTAAAGGCCTGACGTTGGCACTAGCTTCCTTCAGCTCTCAATGAAAGCACCAAACTGTTAACCGAGATTTTCGGCAACTCTCTCAATGGGTAATATATTCTGATAATAAGAATGAAAAACAGAAGATTGACACGGGGTTTTTACGTGGTTGGGGCGTTAACTAGCCTTAGTCCACGAGTCTATATTATTAGAGCTTGAAGAAGCTTTTACAATGAAGTTTTCTCTCTATATCTTGACAGAGTTTCTGTCTTTTTTCGTGAATAGGAGAGCCTGTTTACAGTGCTCTGTAGCTTATATTTATAAGCTGATGGGAACGCCGGGTCTGGGCGGGATCCGACCCAGGCCCGTTGGGGAAACGGATGCAAGCGGCCTTTCTAGTGGAGGCCCAATACAAAAAGATACAAAATACACGAAATCCAAACCAGCTAAGGCCCAATAGGTTGACCTTAGAACTACGTCTCGCTCGACAAAACAGCGCTTTGGGTCTGATCACTTCGAGTCACGAGGCAGATTCAGGAGACAAGACCAGTCAGAGTACTTGGCTGCGCAGTCCTGACACATCGACGTGCAATCCCGAGGTGACCTTTTCTGCAGGTGAAAAGTGGGGACAACGCCCATGTGGAATGAGGCGGCTTCAGGGTCCTGGACGCTTGGCCCCTTCAACTGGGGGTGAGGTGATCCAGGTCCGTTTACCGTTGTCCCGCTTCATTTACCACAGGCCCGGACCGTATCAGGGTCCGGGACCAGGACGCGTAGGATGCGATGGTCCGAGCTCCCTGGACATCGCCCAGACTATCCTTGCTGAGGACGGACCCGGAGGGACATCCCGGACCCCTCCAATGGGCCCAGTCTTGAGTCCCCGGTCCATACCCGTCCCCTTGGGCATTCTCCATACCAAGAGACCTTGGGCCGGGTCCACGTGCTGAGCTGGCCCTCTGACAGCGGGCCAAGACGAAGGCCCCGAGCCCATGCATGAAATGGGGATAACACCATCGATGTACCATAAAAATGCAATCAATGTACCATCAAAATTCCATCGATTCAGCATCGATTTACCATCGATTTCGAATGGCACCCACATATTTCCAGATCCGAAGAACAGATTGAAAAATGTAGAAAAAAATACCACCCTCAACACCAGAACAATTTGAAGTTAATATCTACGCATGACATTTCATATTCATAACTAGATAGAATGAAATGATATTTACCCATAATTTTTTCTCTTCAAAAATTCCAAGAATGACAATTTCTTCACTTGAAATGAAACTTTCAGATCCGAGTAGTCCAATTTCTTCATCGATTTCAGTATATTCGACAATGCTATTTAGGTTGCTGTGAAAATGGTTGTGAATGATGGAGGAGAGAGAGATAGAGAGAGAAATGTGTGAAGTCTTAAATTTTTCCTATTTTTAACTGATGAGGGTATTTTTGTCCAAAATAGGGGAGGAGGCACATTAGTAGGAGAATATTTAAGATGGCCTGTTAAAAAAGTTAACTATATTATTATACATATATTGTAAAATTTCCCTAAAATAACGCATCCGATTGAATATCATTTTGAGACTCTTTTTGTATAAATATACATATTTAACTATTTTACATCTCTCATTGTGAGTGCTCTAAAACCTCTTTTCTCCATAACTTTCAAGATCTCTCAAATCTAAAATTATTGTGAATTGAATTATTATTATTATTATTATTATTTGTAACCTTTATTAGTTTTCCTACCCTTATAAATTGTAAAATCCACATTTGGCAATTTAAGATTTGACATATATTTTTGATTTAATGTGGTTATTTTCGGTTTTATAAAGAAAAATATCATTGATTTTATTGCTATTAATTTATGATATTTGACAGACCCAAAACGGGTATGTGGAATGAGGCGGCTTCAGGGTCCTGGACGCTTGGCCCCTTCAACTGGGGGTGAGGTGATCCAGGTCCGTTTACCGTTGTCCCGCTTCATTTACCACAGGCCCGGACCGTATCAGGGTCCGGGACCAGGACGCGTAGGATGCGATGGTCCGAGCTCCCTGGACATCGCCCGGACTATCCTTGCTGAGGACGAACCCGGAGGGACATCCCGGACCCCTCCAATGGGCCCAGTCTTGAGTCCCCGGTCCATACCCGTCCCCTTGGGCATTCTCCATACCAAGAGACCTTGGGCCGGGTCCACGTGCTGAGCTGGCCCTCTGACAGCGGGCCAAGACGAAGGCCCCGAGCCCATGCATGAAATGGGGATAACACCATCGATGTACCATAAAAATGCAATCAATGTACCATCAAAATTCCATCGATTCAGCATCGATTTACCATCGATTTCGAATGGCACCCACATATTTCCAGATCCGAAGAACAGATTGAAAAATGTAGAAAAAAATACCACCCTCAACACCAGAACAATTTGAAGTTAATATCTACGCATGACATTTCATATTCATAACTAGATAGAATGAAATGATATTTACCCATAATTTTTTCTCTTCAAAAATTCCAAGAATGACAATTTCTTCACTTGAAATGAAACTTTCAGATCCGAGTAGTCCAATTTCTTCATCGATTTCAGTATATTCGACAATGCTATTTAGGTTGCTGTGAAAATGGTTGTGAATGATGGAGGAGAGAGAGATAGAGAGAGAAATGTGTGAAGTCTTAAATTTTTCCTATTTTTAACTGATGAGGGTATTTTTGTCCAAAATAGGGGAGGAGGCACATTAGTAGGAGAATATTTAAGATGGCCTGTTAAAAAAGTTAACTATATTATTATACATATATTGTAAAATTTCCCTAAAATAACGCATCCGATTGAATATCATTTTGAGACTCTTTTTGTATAAATATACATATTTAACTATTTTACATCTCTCATTGTGAGTGCTCTAAAACCTCTTTTCTCCATAACTTTCAAGATCTCTCAAATCTAAAATTATTGTGAATTGAATTATTATTATTATTATTATTATTATTTGTAACCTTTATTAGTTTTCCTACCCTTATAAATTGTAAAATCCACATTTGGCAATTTAAGATTTGACATATATTTTTGATTTAATGTGGTTATTTTCGGTTTTATAAAGAAAAATATCATTGATTTTATTGCTATTAATTTATGATATTTGATAGACCCAAAACGGGTATGTTTTAAAAATTTATAACTCGCAAGCGCACGAATCGTTTATGAAATATAGTGTTCGTGTAAGCACGAGATCGAACCCAAATGAGTTGTCTAAAATAAAAAAGAAAACTATTTTAAATCAAAATTAATAAATTCTAACCTAGCTCTAAAGATTAATGAGATTTTTGTTTAATGAAAATAAAATAAAAGATAATAATAAAGAAATTAAAGACAATATATATAAATAAATTACAAATCAAGATGGTAAAATAAGATTATTAAGGTAATAGAATCTACAAAATATAAGTTCAATAATATTTATAAGTACATTGATTTCCAAGTTTCATTAATAGTAGAAATTAATCAACTATCACTTATTCAAATTAGATATTCTATTTAAGCATAAATTATTATAGAATTGCAAGATTTATCTTCACTTTTAAAATTATAATTTCAAAGTATTTAATGTAAATCAATCTAATGAAATAACAAATAAATCAATGAATATTATTTATAAGGCAAAACATAATATTTTTGTTCTAAGCATTTAATGTGCACAATTTAATGGCATACCTTAATAAAAGAATATTATGATTTTGCACTAATGAAGAACAAAGTGTAAATATGTTCTAACAATAAAAAAATACAAGATATTTAAGATGAAAGAAAATATTTGAAGAAGAAAATCCATAAACTTTATTGCACAAAATGGGAAATCAACACACAACATATATACTATCTAGTTACAAATTGTTTCATCATCTCCTTAATAATCTTAAAAAGATTAGAAACTCATAACTAGAATAGAAATTACAAACCAAAAAATTACAAACATAAATAGGAAAATTTGGAGGAGGAACCCCCAAATTTTTCCTCTAAAAATTCATAGAAAAAGTGACCAAAAAGAAGAAAAAGATTAATAGAATGAAGTGGTCTTGAAAGTGTAGAAATTTGTGTAGTGTAACCTCTCCTCCAAGCACACCCAAATGGTCTTGAAAATTCCATATTTATAGCCAAAATGAGAGTATTAAAATAATCAATTTAAATTAATTAAATTGATTAAATTAAAATTGAAATGAAGAATAATATGATATATAAGGATAAATTTTAGGGTGTAATGATGATTTTGGGGTAAAATTTGTGGAAAAGTTTGGGTAAAAATATGACATTTTTAAACAAAGGGACAATGTGACAATTTGTGGGCTTACGGAAGGAGGAGGTGGCTGGGCTTGTTTGGTGTGGTAGGTGGCTAGGCCAGGTTTGGTCTGTGGCTCGTGGGGTGCAAGGGGATGGTGAAGGCTTCTGGTGGGCTGGTGCTTTTGGTGGGCTGGCTGGGTGAGGGGATCTTCGGGCTGGGCAAGAGGAGGCACGGGCCTGGCTGAGATGAAGCAAGCAGCCCAGATGGCTGGGCAGGAGGGCCTTCGGTGGGCTAGCTGGGAGGAGGCCCGTGGGGTTGAGGAGTAGCCTCCTCCCAGCTGGGAGAAGGCTGGTGGAGTTGGGCCGTGGGGCTAAGGAGCAGCTGGGAGAAGGCTGGGCTTGGGCTTGGGCCTGGGCAGAAGCTGCTGAAAGAAGGCTGGCTTTCATAAATGCCAAAATTTTCATTTCTTTTCCTTACTTTTCAAATCAAAAAATGCAATAAATTCCTTACAAAATAAACATAAAATAAATCATAATAAAATATTTTTAACTATAAAATAAATCAAGTTAATTCTTTGAAAATATTAATTATAACTTAATTTATATTTAATATTTAAGTTCAATAATATAACATTTTTTTACCTCAAATTAAACAACAATAATTCCAATAATTAACTACAACATTTTACAACAAAATAACTATAAAAACACACAAAAATAAATAAAATCAAAATAAACCAAATAAATTCAAAATTACTTAAAAACTTAATAAATTACTTAAAAACTCAAAGACTAAGTAACAATTAGCATAAAAATGTGGTAAAATAACTCTATTTTGTAGAGTTATCAATATTTCTTATTTATTAGGTTTGTATTTTTGGAAAGAATAAAGTCTCCATATTCTTAATAACTTTTTAGACTTTATTTTTTTCCAAATTTAACTAATTGACTATTTATTTTTATAGCTAACCGAATATATCTCTAGACAACTCTCAATCAGTCAAGAATGGGTAACTACTCAAAGTTAGTGAGATGATGAACTTGACCATGAACAAGTCTAGATTCGTACATTTTTGCAACTACAGAATTTCTGTCTGTTCCTACGATTTCGGCTGCATTGATTGTGATTGAAAGTTTATTTTGGAAACTTTCCTAGTGTATGTTGTGCGTCTAGAATTGTGTAAAACTGACTTTTGGTAAGTATTTTGTGTATAAATACGAACCAAAGCATCAACCCTAAGTACCTCTTCTTCCCCTTAATTTCTTATACTTTTAGAAGAGTGTCTTTCTTTTGTAGAGGTTAGTGGTTCGACTATACCTCTGTTATTTTGTGTCTTTGTATGTGTTTTGTGTATTGAAACAATTCAACAAAGAGAAGAACGAAGAACAACTTTCGGGAGAAGGTTCATCAAGTCTTGCATCGGGAGGAATCAAGCATTCATCAAGTAATTTGAAGGGAGTTCAAACCTTGGTGTCTTAAAGAGATTCATTCAGCAAAGAGAGAGTACATCAAGCTTGCGGCAAAACCATTAGAGAGAGTCTAAGTTTTGTTTAAGCCAATTACTTTGTACTTGTGAAATTTGACTAATGAATCTTATCTCTGGGCGTGACCCCGTAGACTAGTAATATCTGAAATGATACTGACACCACGTAAAAAACTTTATATGTCATTTCATTATTCAATCATTTTTATTTTATCACACTAGTTCAATATTCTGTAGTGATAAGAACTTTATCTGTACTGGTTTGTTTTAACAACTTGTTCGTTCTCCATTTAATTAATTTGATTAATTAAATAAAAAGTTTGTAACATTAAAGTACAAAATTTCATAAATAATTTGGACACACCAAAAGTAAAGAAGAAGAAAATAAAAGAAATGATTATATTCCATTTCATAGTATATGCTGATGAATATATTTGTTCTTATCAATTATATTCTTAAATTCTTTAATTAAAATATTTAAAAATAAAATAATTAAGTCAATATTTTTAATATTATATTATTTGTCTTGATTTTCGAGAGGTGACCTACAAGCAACAACTTGGGAATAAACTAGTCATTAGTTAGGCACGTATCCGTTATTATATAATATTTATTAAAAATGACTAAATTTTGTATATCTTATTATGCCTCACTAACAATCTGTTATAATTTTTAAAGGAATGAAAACTCATATATAAACTTCAACTATATACAATAGGCATATTAACAATTGAGCATCTATTACTAAACAAAATTATCTTTTCGAATTAATAATAATATAACATATCAAGTCCAATAATGATAATACACTTCGAAAATACACAACAACGATGATCTACCATATTAGTAAAAATTGACGTAAATGTTGACAAAAAAGTAAAAAAATAGAGGAAAGAAATTTCGCTACAACCTTCTCGTACAAATTGATTAATTAAATAAGATATAAGTAAATATATATATATGAAGTAGAATAGAAATAGATTACAAACTCAAAATAATAAAAACAAAGAAGAATAACAATAATACAAATAAAATAAGAACAAAGGAAGAACGAGATAAAATATGAAGAACACTCTTACACTCACACAAAAGTAAAGAGTTGTGAGAATTATTAGACTTGAACAAGATTTGAAACTTTTGTCCAAAAACTTATTTCTCCATATTCTCTTAGCACCAAATGATTCTCAAGTTTTAGAAATAACTCTATAGAATTATTATGCCTTTTGTTTTCAACCAAGTGCTAAAATGGATGAAAAACTTCAATTCACAAGTGACCAAATTGTCTCTATTTATAGAGTTTTGGATAATTATTTGATTTTCAAACTCCACCAACTCTTTGGCTGTTACAAAACTTCAATTGGACATTCATGGTATTAAATTAAAGATTTGGAAGTTATATGAGCTGTTACAATCCACGTGACGCGTCGCCTGGTGTGTAATTTCTCACAACAATACATACGATGCATCATCTCACAATAGGCGACTCAACGCAAGTACCTCTGTTTTGCTCACTCTTTTTAGCACCCAAAATTGCCAAAAAAATGCCTAGATCAATTTCATATGATTTTGTAACTTCCATACTTTTTATGGCAGTCAAAATCATACCTTAATAACTATAAAATATTATAGTTTTATGAAAATTAAATTCAAAGAATATAACTCCAAATTACAAAATTGTAACCAGAGTTTGTACACCCAAATATACCAAATATATGTTACAAGGTTTTACAAAATAAATTTAATCACACACTATTTTATTTGTCACACTTATTTAATCAACATTATATTATTAAAATAATATAACATTAATAAACTCCCACATCGTACAAAATCAAACCTTATCAACTAAAACAAATACTAGTCAAACAATTGTTTTAGAGAAGATATTGGGATAAAAATAAAATGAATATAACAATCCTTAAATACATCAAAGTATTACAACATAATTAATATGATATTTATAACTTAATTCAAAAATTCAAATCTAAATTTATATAATTATATGCGTTGTTTTGATAAATTTTTTTTTTTTTATAATAGAAAAAAACATAAGGTCAAAATATATATATATATATATATAAACCCAAAAAAATAATAGGAATACTGATTTCAACGGTTCCTTCACAACACAATACAACACACACAAAAAAAAATTTGTTACATTTGAATTTAAATTTTAAAAATAACCAACCAATAAAAGATTATGAAAGGACCAACAGAATTTAAATATCTAAAATCATAAAATTGTATACTAATTCTAATTGAATACCTAGAAATCTTAAATCCCACGTCACCTTCTTTATATATATATATATAAATTACCTCCAAAAATTTCAAAACTTTATCTATACAATACGCTCTGTTCCACCATTGACATTGGCTCTACTTTTTTTTGTTCGATGGCGATGAAGTTGTTGGCGTTGGGTTGCATAAATCGGAATGGCAGTCGCCGATCGGCTGGCCTTTCGCCGAGCCCTCATTATCCGTCCATGCCGAAGTACCCTAAGGGCGCCGCCGTGGACGATACCGCGGCGTCTAGGACCGAAGCAAAGGCACTGTTCAGTGTCGTCGGTATGACTTGTGCCGCCTGCGCTGGCTCCGTTGAAAAGGCCATCAAGCGCCTTCCGGGGATTCGTGAGGCCGCCATAGATGTCCTCAATGGTCGCGCTCAAGTTAATTTCTTCCCTGATTTCGTTAACGTAAGTTGATCAAATATTTCATCACTTTTTATGTATACATATATATGTGTGTTGTTTGTCTCGTCTCACTGTGATCGTTTTGATGAGATTTAACATCATGATGTTTTTTGTCTTTACTTTTAATTTGTTCGTCTTTGGAATTGAAATATTCTTATTCTTTTTATTTATTTTTTAGTAAATTGATGTGGTTCTTGTGTTATGATATATATGTTTTTCAATAATAAATTTGATGTTAGTTCCGTTGTTGTAAAAATTGAAGCACTGGTTTGGATCCAATATAGGGGAAAAAGAACAAGGAAAAACAAAATAGCTCATGTTCTGTCGTTTTCAGTTCTAAATTTTACACCTAATTTCCCAACAAACTCAGACAATTGAGATGGTGTCAATTTTCCCATGACCTGTTTTCTTTTCTGGCCTTGAAATTTCCATTGTTGTATGACCCACAAAAATTCGGTAGCTTTCTTTAATTGCAAGGCTAGGCATAACCCAATTTGACTTGATTTTTTTTTTATCTGAAGTTAAAAAAGGCTGCCTTTTTATTTTTATAGACTACCAACTCCCAACTCCTAAGTTTTGTTTTGTTTTGTTGTTTTATGACTTTTTGTCGTTTTCAAAGCTTTGTTTTGTCGTTTTTTTGTTTTCTCCTGTATGGGTAGTTGATTGGTACATTTGGCCTTGATTGTTTAGCATATAGGTCCAAAATTTCCAAAACATTTTGACCTGCTTGGGTTTTCGGATTTTGTCTTTTGGGTCGTTTGTTCCACTAGAGTTGGACCTGCATAGACTTCGTATATTTATGTTAAGTCTTGCTGAGTTATACTGCATGGCAAAGATTGCTTCCTAAGTGCTGGTTTTTATCATTCTCATTTGTTCTGAATCATCATGTTATCATCTGTACCGCTTTTCAGGAGGAAACCATTCGTGAAACGATCGATGATGTTGGATTTGAAGCCACACTCCTTCCGGAGAACGACACTAATGAGAGATCCACACAAGTATGCCTAATACGTATAAAAGGGATGACATGCACTTCTTGTTCCTCCACCGTTGAAGGAGCTTTGCAAGTAGTTCAGGGTGTCCAAGAGGCCCAAGTCGCCTTAGCAACAGAGGAAGCAAAGGTTCAGTACGATCCAAAAGTTGTAAGGTACGATCAGCTTTTGCAAGCCATAGAAGACACCGGATTCGAAGCTATTCTTCTTAGTTCCGGGGAAGACATGAGCAAGATAGACCTTCAGATCGATGGAGTCCAAACTGGACATTCCATGAGGATAATTGAACAGTCTCTTGAAGCCCTTCCAGGGGTTCTCGCTATTGAATCCTCTCTTGAAGGGAAAAAAATCTCCATTTCTTACAAACCTGATATGACGGGACCTAGAACATTCATTAACGTGATTGAGACAACTGGGTCTCAGCGTTACAAGGCAAATATATTTCCTGAAGGAGGTGGAGGAAGAGAAGCTCATAGGAATGAAGAGATCAAGCAATATTACATGTCGTTTATGTGGAGTTTGGTTTTTACAATTCCAGTGTTTCTAACCTCCATGGTTCTTATGTACATTCCTGGAATTAAGGGTGACTTGGATACTAAAGTTGTGAACATGTTAAGTATTGGAGAGATTTTGAGATGGGTTTTGTCTACTCCAGTTCAGTTCATCATTGGTTGGCGGTTCTATGCTGGTTCCTACAAAGCCCTGCGTCGTGGTTCTGCTAATATGGATGTTTTGATTGCCTTGGGAACAAATGCAGCCTATTTCTACTCAGTCTACTCGGTGTTGAGAGCTGCTACTTCACCACATTTTAAAGGCACAGATTTCTTTGAGACTAGCTCAATGCTTATCTCGTTTATCCTGCTAGGGAAGTACTTAGAGGTGTTGGCCAAGGGAAAAACATCTGATGCCATTGCTAAGCTCATGGACTTGGCACCTGAGACAGCAACTTTACTGACTCTAGACGAAAAGGGAAATGTGATAAACGAAGAAGAAATCGACAGCAGGTTGATTCAAAAGAATGATGTTATTAAGATTATCCCAGGTGAAAAAGTTGCTTCAGATGGTTATGTGATATGGGGGCAAAGCCATGTCAACGAGAGCATGATAACGGGAGAATCTCGACCAGTGTCAAAAAGGAAAGGTGATTCAGTCATTGGAGGAACTTTGAATGAGAACGGTGTGCTGCATATCAAGGCAACAAGGGTTGGATCAGAAAGTGCACTCTCACAAATAGTAAAACTTGTCGAGTCAGCCCAAATGGCTAAAGCTCCTGTACAGAAATTTGCTGATCGCATTTCAAAATATTTTGTGCCCCTGGTGATTACTTTACTTCAAATACATAAATGTCTTTCTATGTTTTGAGGTCATTGTTTGTGAAAATTTAAAAGTATGGCTTTATTTTGCAGGTGATCATGCTTTCTCTCTTAACATGGTTTTCCTGGTTTTTGGCTGGAAAATACCATGGCTACCCAGAGTCTTGGATTCCATCTTCCATGGACAGCTTTGAGCTTGCGCTCCAGTTTGGGATATCTGTCATGGTTATAGCCTGCCCTTGTGCCCTCGGTCTAGCAACTCCTACTGCAGTCATGGTTGGTACTGGAGTAGGCGCTTCTCAAGGTGTGCTGATCAAAGGGGGTCAAGCATTAGAAAGTGCTCATAAGGTCAGTGGCTACTAGATAGTAGAATTCATACTTTATTGCAAACACTAAATACTTTCCCTTTATTGTTTGTATCTTGAGCTTTTCTTATCTTGTTCTTATGGTTTCTTAAATAATGCAATGTAGGTTAATTGCATTGTATTTGATAAAACGGGGACTCTCACAGTTGGGAAGCCTGTGGTTGTTAACACAAAACTGTTGAAGAATATGGTACTCGGAGAATTTTATGAGCATGTTGCTGCTACTGAGGTAAGGTTTTGTTTTGTGTTTAATGAAAACTGTTTTTTTGTACGACTTCAAATGATTATGATGAAATTAACTGAACTTTAAGTGTATCACCCTATCTTTTTGTTAAAATTCTGGTATGTTTATATCTATTAGGTGAACAGTGAGCATCCCTTGGCCAAGGCAGTTGTGGAGTATGCCAAAAAATTCAAGGAAGATGAAGAGAATCATGTCTGGCCAGAAGCACGAGACTTTGTCTCCATTACTGGCCATGGAGTGAAAGCCACAGTCCGAAACAAAGAAATAATAGTTGGGAACAAGATGTTGATGTTGAACCACAACATTGCTATTCCAGCAGATGCTGAAGATGCACTCACAGAAGCTGAAGGATCAGCTCAAACTGGGATTCTTGTATCAATAGACAGAGAAGTAGCTGGAGTTGTAGCCATATCTGATCCCCTTAAACTAGGTGCTAGGGAAGTGATCACGATTCTCAAGTCTATGAAAGTTAAGAGCATCATGGTGACAGGTGATAACTGGGGCACTGCCAATTCTATTGCTAATGAAGTTGGTATTGAGGCTGATTCAGTAATGGCAGAAGCTAAACCTGAGCAGAAAGCAGAGAGAGTGAAGGAATTACAAGTAAATATATACACATTTAAATCCTAGTTTTATATAATACACATGTATGAGATGTGATTGTTTAATATTAAATTGTTCTTATTATTCACAGGCTGCAGGATACACAGTTGCCATGGTAGGAGATGGCATCAATGATTCACCAGCTTTGGTGGCAGCAGATGTTGGAATGGCAATTGGCGCAGGCACAGACATAGCCATTGAGGCAGCTGACATTGTCTTGATGAAGAGCAACTTAGAGGATGTGATAACTGCCATTGACCTGTCTAGAACAACATTTTCTCGAATTCGACTAAACTACATCTGGGCATTGGGCTATAATGTACTTGGGATTCCAATAGCCGCAGGAGCCCTCTTCCCATCTACCGGATTCCGATTACCGCCCTGGATTGCTGGAGCTGCAATGGCAGCCTCCTCTGTCAGTGTTGTTTGCGGTTCCTTGCTCTTGAAGTACTATAAGAGGCCCAAGAAACTGGACAACCTTGACATTGGTGGAATAAAGATTGAGTAGATATTTTCCAAAAATGGATTCAATTAGGACAGCTTTGATAAATTATATTTTGGTTGATGAAAATTTGTACAGATTTTTGCTCGCTCACTTTATAAGTCCATGAATATAGATAGAATTATACATAATAATGAATATTCTCATGATATTGTGTCCAAGCCTCGCTCATCGGTCATGACTCATGACACAGATGATGGTGTTGTGCCTGGTATTTTAGACCCATGTGTCTTCTCTAACTTAACAATGCTCTTTGTTTATCCCATAAGAATAATTAGTGAAAATATATCTTTAAAACGTTACTTTACCAAAATATGTTGATAATTTTTTTTAATAAATTAAACTTCTCAAAACATTCCACATCTTTACAAAAATTAAATAATTATTTTGAATTTACAAAATATATTTGTAAAAAAATACTTAAGGATAATTATATAAATATATAAATGATAGAAAAAATATAAAATTATAGGATAATTCTACACTATTAACCAAATCATAATAGTAGAAATTTATACAAAATGTTAAAAAAAGAAGAAGAGTAATGAGTGCAGACAAATAACTTGCAAAGAATATATCAACAAGGTTTTTGTGCAAAATATATACTTTTTAAATACCAAACTTGATCATATATATAATATATACATATATGAGGGGCTTTATGGGTCAAAATAATATAAAGGATCTTGCCAGTAATATAAACTATAAAGAAAACCTCTCAAGTGTCAACCACTAAAAATGGGACTCCATGATATTAATCATATATTTTCCAAAATTAAGCCTGAAGTTGAGCTTACAATATGAGATCTCATTGTGACGCATTCAACTTCCAAAACATTACGCAATCAATATATAAATATATATATATATATATTTTAAAACATTTATTAGGAAAAAAATAATAGAGATATCTAACATAGCTTATAAGAAAAGTAACGAGGTATTATTTATTAAAATGGAAAACACAACTGTCTTAACTTGATATGAATGTGCTAATTCTAATGAAGAGAAATATAAGGCATGCTTCATGCTCAGAATCTACGGTTAACCACTTAGATTCTAAAGTTGTTATATACAAAAAGCATGAAGACAAATAATCTTTTATGTCGTGGCCTAAATATATATTATATTTTTTAAGAATAAGTATATAATATTGAAACTAAATCAATCACAAGAAATACCAATTTCACAAGCAATTGAAGACACTTTAATATTGCTTGATAAGAGTCTTTTTTATATATCTATAATAATTGAAAACCCCATGAATGTGATTGCTCTATACATATGTATCAATCAAATAAGCTATAGCTCGGGTCCATTATTATGGTCTCTTTATTTATTTTAGGTATGTAGTCTTTTCAAATTTTAACAACATTAATGAAAAGATAAAAAAGAAAATGTGTTGATGTTTAGTCAAATAATTTGACCATCAAATTATTATGTGAGAGCTTTTGTAGTGATAGGAGTTAATAATTTGAACAACCAATACAAAATATCTAATTAATCATACCAAAATTTAACTAAATGTTGAAATTAATAGTAAAAGTTATGCGACAAAAAAATAGTGAAAATTATAAATGTTCAACTAGTCTTTTTCTTGCTCTTTCTAACTTAACAAAGTGCCTAGCTATTTTAATGATATAAAATGTTTCATTATTAATGGTATATAAAATATAATATTTTTATATAAAATTAAGTGGGATATGGTGAATGTCCATGAGTAATTCATGGCCTAGATTTAAAGAGATATATTATCAAATATTGCAAATTTTTGGCTTCGAGTGGCAACTCAAAACTTTTAAGAAGACAAAATCTTTGGCATGCATATTTATTAGGGGTGTTCGTGGTGCGGTTGGTGCGGTTTTTCTCTAATTTTTTGAATCGCACCGCATATGCGGTTTGAACAATTTTCTAAACCGCAACCTGTACCGCATAGACCTCAAACCGCACCGCAAAAATGCGATATGGTGCGGTGCGGTTTTGGCCGTTTATACCTATCGCCAAATAATTTAACAATTAAATATTATAATTAAGAAATATTCATAATAAATTTCATAACCATAGAGTGTTTAACAAAATAGTTAAATATACAACAAGCTAATAAACTTTAAGCAAAACAATAAAAATATAACAAACTAATAACAAATAAAAAATGTAATATAAAAATAAATATTATTTTAATTAAGAAGGAATATCTTTAGATTGAAGTAGAATATATGTATTAACATCTTATGAAACATTATATTTATTTTTAGATATTGTGTATATTATATTATACTATAGAAATATTTATGCATTAACTTTAAATGTAGTAAAATTGAAAAAAAATAATATAAAGAAATTAATATATATAATGACGCGGTACGGTGTGGTTTGAATCGCATTTATAAAATTTAAAACCGCACCGCACCGCGAGGTTTGACAAAAATACAAACTGCAATCGCACCGCGAAGGATTCTAAACTGCAAATTACGGTGCGATGTATGTGGTGCGGTGTGGGCGGTTTTATGAACACTCCTAATATTTATATTACTTGATGTATATGTGCATAATAATAATTAAATTATTAAATGTAAAATTGGGATGTACCGTTTGTCATTTAATTTCCACCTAATTAAGGCTACCAAACAAAACAAAAATATAAATTTTCCCTAAAAGCAATTCATATATATTGCTCTAAACTTTTTGTTTAGGTCATATATATATATATATATATATATTTTAGTGCATCTTCCAACAAATCAATGCTACATTCCTAGCAAAGTTTTGGAAAAGGTTGAATACTTTTTCATCTTCTCCCTTAATAAGGAATTTTATAAAATTTGTATTAATAAGTTGATTAGAATAAAGTAAAAAGTTATTTCTGATACATTTTAGTAATCGCAAGATTTGTTAGAAATTTTTTAAGATATAGGGTTATATATAGTAGGAAAAATACAATTTTGACCTCTGTATTTTGTTTGAATACTTGATTGGCTTTTATATTTTGTTAAATGACAAATCGGACCCAGTATTTTGCAAAACATGTTAATTTAATACACTGAATCCAATTTTGGTCAAATTATTTTCAAATATGACCAAAATACCCTTAAGTCTTATTGAATATTGAATTTTAAATTATATCAAATTTAATTTTTAAAATTAAAACCAAATTTGAAAAATGTTATATTTAATTTAAAAAAAAATAAAAAATAAAAATGTTAATCTCTATACTAAACTTAATTAAATAAACTAAAAATCTGAAATAAACATAATTAAAACTAAAACTAAACAAAATTAAAAACAAACAAAAATCCTAAAATTAAACCATTTCCCCCTCCCACATTCTTCTTCTTCTTCAGATTTGTTGGTCTCATTTGTCTTCTTCTTCTTCCCGCCAGATCCTTGCCTGATTTTGTCGATCCCAATCCAGATCTGGGTCCCGTTTCCCCTGCCAAACCTCGCGTCGCTGCTACAAGCTCATTTGCAAACACGTTCACTAGAACCTTGCCTGACTACCGATCGCAACCTAAACATGGGTCCCATTTCCCCTACCAGACCTCTCGTCCCCATCCCTGCACCCATAGATAGAGAAGAGAAAGAATGAAAGAGAGAGAGGTCAATCAAGTATTCAATCAAGTATTCGAGTTAAAAACACAGGGACTAAAATAGTATTTTCTTTATATAGTATTCAACAAAAATTTAGGAGTAAACTCTCTCTCTTTTTTTCTTTTTTACAAAATTATATATATCAAGTTATTAGATGAAGACAAAATACAACATTTGAGAACTATAACGCTGAGTAAAAACCAAATATTATCATAAAACTTCAATTTTTTTAATTGATGAGATGAATAATTTTCTAACACAACATGAAAATATACATAGTATAATTATTAAATTAATGTTCTTCATTGACATCCCTTGTGGCTTAAGTTTTTCAAAGACTGAGTAATCTGGTCAACGTTTACCAACTATATCTATACTATATATATATATATGCAAGGATATGTGTTTTGAGAGATTCTTGTTTGTTTCTTCTTTAATTTGTTTTTTCTGTTAAATAATATATATATACATATAATATAAACTGATTATATTATATTATTCGTAATTGTATATGCACAATATAAATTATATTGTATTAAGTATACGGGGTCATTTTTGCGTAGATGCAGTAAGTCATTCTTCTTTTTTGTTTTTTTCCTAATTTGTTTTTTATGTTAAATAGTATATATATATAATATAAACTGATTTATATTATGTTATTCATAATTATATATGCATAATATACATTATATTGTATTAAGTATATAGGGTTATTTTTCTTTTTTGTTTTTTTCTTAATTTATTCTTTCTATTAATCAATATATATATAATATACACTAATTATATGATGTTCATTCGTAGTTGTATATGCACAATATACAATATAGTATCTATATATATAAATTTAATATGTATGATTATATTGTATTTAGTCCATTGCATTTATATAGTAATATAATAAAAGGCTATCATCATTTATTGAATATTAATACATACGAATGCAACGTGGTTTAATGCATGTGAAAGTTACACATATTGATAGGCTTGTTGCTCGAGTCATACTATGCTGGTGTATTGATCACACATATACGGTCATCCTTCTTTTTATAAACAAAAAATTAATTATTAACTGTGAACTATTTATTTATATTATTATTTAATTTTTTCACGAATTCAAAACAAAAATATATTATTTTTATAAAGAGTAAAACGTAAGAAAAAAAGTAACACTGGTACCGGGTTGCTTGTGCCAAGGCACGAGCCACTCTCACTAGTATATATATATATATATATCTTAATCATTAGTTTTTTTCTTTCTAATACACGTCTTTAGCAAATGATAATTGCATCTTGTAGAAATCTAGGAATATGCCACACACACCTTGATGTTTTTTTTTTTGTCGCACCATGATATTGTTATATAGTAATATATATGTTCTCAGTAATTAATATACATATACTTATTAATAAATATATGATATATACTTGAGTATGTGTGTATATATATATGAATGCCAATCTTTGTTAACTACACTTACGTGACACTGTTGTATTGAAATTGGTTAGTAATAATTTGCAATAACAAAATCATAAATATGTTATAAAAAATATATATATTTATATATAATCGCTGGACCAATAAAAAATATGCATGGTACATCAAATAAAATAAATAAAAAGTAATGTATGATGAAAAAGAGGCCGAAATCTCGCCTTGTTTTTGAGTTTTGTGGGTGAATTAGTTAAACACGTACGGTTTCTCTTTCTCTTAACTTTATTATATGTATGTATGTATGTATGTCGTTCTCTTTATTAATTTAGTTGTATGACAATACATAAACCCCCACTAAAGAGAGCTACTCACATCATAATATATTACTTTATAATCCAAATTCGGTGTAATTTTACCTTATTTAAATATACATATATATTTTGTATAGTGATCAATATATCTTTTTTATATAAAAAATATAGATTACGAAATTTTTTGATTTTAACAATTTGTTTGGTTATATTCTAAATATTTAATAGAATTTTAAAATTAATTAAAAATAAATGTTTATTAATTATATTAAAATATTATAAAATATCAATATTATAATAATATTTAATATAAAACTACATATATAATAATTATATTAATATAAATTCAAATATAAAATATCATTATTATAATAATATATAATACAAAACTAGATATATATTTAATAATTATATTAATATAAATTTAAATATTATAAAATATTATTATGATAATAATATATAATCATAATTTTTTACTAATTATATTAATATTGTACGCACTGATTTTCCACAGGCTATTAGCGAGCTGAGATATGACCTAATTATATCAGCCACGTGGATACCACATGACCGGAGCTGTTATCGTCAGGCCTTATCTCTTTAGCTCGAGGTAACCAAAGGTTCGCCAAGATTATTTAAGGGCCGAGACAGGAAGATAAAGACCGCAGGTCAGGAAGGCGTCCAGCTCGGGGCACGAGCTGGAGGTGGAAAGCTGTGACCTTTTATAAAGTCAATCACGCAATGTAAACGTGCGCATATCAGACATCACATGTCTGATATATCCCTGAATTCTCGGACACGCAGCATGAACGTGCGTATTCAGGCACCCACGATTGGGTTGGGCCGTGCGGCCCATTATCCCCCTTACCTATTGATTAGACCACACTTCATTTGTCAGGTTTTAGGAATTAATCATGAATGTCACAGAAGTGACATGATGGGTCAGGAGGTCACGGGATGACCCCCCTTACCAACTCCCAGGTGCCCTCTCCTATAAATATGGAGACCCTGGGAGTTGCAAAGGATTGAATTCTATTGTGTAAGGAAATACCCTGTAAAGAATACTAGACATATAGCAATAATATTGGCTGGTGGAGTAGAATGATTTTAACCTTTGAACCACCTAAAAACGTAGTTGTGTCATCAGTCCATTTTAAGATCATTTATCTATTTCGGTTCATTCTTAAGCACTAATCTCTTTCTCTTATTTTCTTAATTACCTGTTGGCGAAGAACCGTGTCAATAAATATGAATTTATATATTATAAAATATTATTATAATAATATTCAATAGAAGACTAGATATTTAATACTTATATTAATATAAATATTATAAAATATTATTATAATAATATATAATATATAATCTTAATTTTTATTAAAAAAATTACCATTTATGTTTAAAGAAGTTATTATATTATATATATTTTAAAAAATTATAAGTAATGCTTGGTTTAATTTTTTATTTAATATGTTATTTTTTTTATAATATTATTTATTTATTTGAAATTTATATAACAATAATACACATTTAATAAAAATAATTAATAAGTTATATAAATAAAACTAAACAATGTGTATGGTATACTTAACTTGTATCCAATATATATATATAAATACGATCTCCTTATTAAAAAAAAAAAATAATACCAATATTATTAATAATTATATATATTTCACACACATATATATGAACAAATGAAATCTAATCATCATACCCTAATTTTGACACATACATTAATATATATAATTTATATACACCCATACACTAGCACTATCCTATAACAATTATAAAAATAAATTATAAGTTAATTAAAAGCTAGGGCTTTGGTCTTGTTGTGTGTGTTTTTTTTGATCTTTTGGTGGATATGATTTTCCTTTCTAAATTCTAATATATTTAACAAACCTCACCCATGCCGGTTGGCTAAACAACAACTCGTTTTGTTACCTTTTTCTTTTTTATCATTTTATTTTGGCGTTTCTTTTCTTGCTTCATCGAATAATTACGTATAGTATTTTTTAATATGATCCGCCACCTTATACTATATATATATATTTATATTTATATATTGAATCTATATAATTCAATTAATAACTGCTAAACTATTTTAGCATTGCACAAATTGTAAATTTATATATGTACTGTACTTATTATGGTAACGTTAATCTTATCGTATTCGTACGTACACATAAACAAAAATTATCGCATTTGTATTATATTTGTAATCACCATTGTTTAGCTCAAATAAATGTGTGAGACAATTAATATACAAGGAAATTTACTTATTTGGTGCTTTGTGTTTTTGCAAAGTATCATTTTAGTACATTTTTTTTAATAATGCTCATATGATACACTATATTTTAAAATTATACATATTTGATACTCTAGACTCAGATTTAATAAATGAAATTTTATCGACATGACTCAGTTATATGTAATTAAGTAATTAAATTTGAATTTAAAACTTATATAATTGAGAGCAATCTGATTAAATCAGTAATATTTTATTAAATAAATTTGAGTTTAGGGTACCAAATATGTACTATTTTAAAATACAAGTTACCAAATGAGCATTATTATAAATACATAGTACCAAAATGATATTTTATAAAAATACAAAATACCAAATGATTACCTACCCATAATATAATTAATTTTTGATGTTTTTTTGTACTGTAGTAGAAGAAATATAGAATGGAAATTGTATACACTAGGAACCCTCTCCTAAAACAATTTCAATTAAAAAAAAAGTGATATTTTTAACTAATCATATGATTTTGCCTACATGCAAGTATAAATGTACGTGTAAAACATACATTCTATATAAGTAATTAAAGTTAAGTATAATTAATCAAGGATAGAAAAAAATTAAGTTATCATGAATGTATCATCAACACAATCAAATCCACATGATCGACTCTAGGGTGAAATTCCCATGCCACATGTATCTTCAAATTTTGTATTTAATTATATAATTATTATTATTATTTTTAAATAAAATGTCTTAATATTAAAAACAATTTACTTAATATTTTCTCAATACAAATTTACTTCTCCACTTACCATAATTTAATATCACTGATATCTAACTTAAGTTATTGGATACATGACTATCAACACTACAAAAAAGTCGTTTTTTAGTCACAACAAAAATTATCACTAAAAATCTAAAATTTTGTGATTAAAAGTTTTAGTTACAATTTTTTTTGTTTGTGATTTGGTTATTACTAAAAACTCCGTTGCAAAATTTTTTAGTCATAATAAAATTATTATTGTCACTATAATAGTCACTTTTAGTCACAACTATTCTTTATAACTAAAAGTTATTACCAAGTCATCTCAATTAGTCACAAATGCCCTTTAGTCACAACTCATTTATCTCTAGTAACAATTTTTATTGTCACTATTATTTCTTTTAGTGACAACAAAAAGTTGTCTCTAATATTTCTTTAGTGGCAACAAAATGTTATCACATTTACTTCTTTAGTTTCAACTTATTTATATCTTTAGTAATTTTATTGTCACTAATACTTCTTTAGTATAACATTTTATTTAACTAAATTAATATTTTAAACTTTAGATGTGTAAATTAAAATCATATATTTTATAACTTAAATAAAATTTAATTAAACTTAAACTCACTTATTAGAATAATATTATATTAAATATATAATATAATCTACTATGAATTAGCAACAAATTGCTTATTTAAAAAAACTAGCAATAAATTAAAACTTAAAATGTATATATAATATATAATATATAATTTTTTGTTATTCCCAAATTCAAAAACTAGAACAAACATAAACTTAAACAAAAATAAATAAATTATTTAATTAAAATTGGATATTTATTTAAAATTTATATGACATTAATATAAATTTAATAAAAATAATCAATAAATCCTATAAATAAAACTAAGCATGTATCTAATGTATATATATATATATATTTACCTAAATTAATATGTAAATGTGTAAATGACAATATATACATTCCTTATCTACCATTCAAATATTCTCTATCACCCTCATAATTTGTTAACAATATTATTCTAAAGTCAATTATTATTTTGTACCATTTTGAGTGGGATCCTACATTAATGATGTACGAACAAATTATTATTAAATCCATAAAAAAAAAATGGTGGTACCCACCCACATTGGCCACTCAAAAAACTATATTTTAACCGTTTTTGTGCCTTATTTTTTTAATAGATAATTATATAAATAAAATAAAAATGAAACAAAACGTTCTTGTCCCATTTATGATATTGCTAGTGTCCAATAAATAAATGAGCTTGACCAAACCCCAACCCAACTATTTAAACACAAGCCTTGATCTCTCACAAGACAACCACTTATTATTATTTCCAATTTTTCAGTTAAAGCTCTCAAAAGCAAGCCATATAAATTTTAAGAAGAATCATAATAATATTATTAAGTTTGCTTCATAGAAAAGAGTGAAACCAAAGGTAAGAAAGAGTTGAGAGTTTGTTTGGCCCCCACAATCATAATATCGATCCAAACTTTACCTTATAGTATTATTCTAATTGTTGTTATTATGATATAAATAAAAATCTCATACATACATCTCAGCTGCATTTATGGCTTCCAAGTTCGTGGCTTCATTGGGTTGTGTTATTTGCAATGAGAGTTGGGGTCCCACATCGCCTAGGCCTCACTACCCTTCTATGCCTAAATACCCCAAAGGCCAGTCTCCCGGCGATGAGGGTGCAGAGGCCAAAGCTCTTTTCTCCGTCGCCGGACTCACGTGCTCCGCATGTGCCGGCTCCGTCGAAAAGGCCGTTAAGCGTCTCCCCGGAATCCGAGAAGCCGCCGTAGATGTCTTGAACAATAAAGCTCTCGTCCATTACTACTCTAACTTTGTTACAGTAAGTTCAACTTTTTCTTCTTTTTAAAAAAAAAAAAATAATAATAATAATAATTCAGATTATGTATAGATATATATATATATGGTTTCCAGCACATACATGCACTTGAGAATAAGAATTTTTATTTTTCATAACATACAAATATTTATGAAATAATAAGTGATCTTTTAACTTTAATTAGTTAGTGTTTTCTTGTTAAGAAAAATATATGCTTAATTAGCTTTTGAGATATCTTAAAGGCCAAAATGGGTTTTGACGAGATTATGAAAATATATTGGATTCCTTGAACTTGAAGTAGTATAACAATTAAGGAGTTAATTTAGTTGAAAGAAGATGTCTGATAATTTTTGTAAATTATTCCATTAGGAACCCAATAATATTCTTTTCTTTTCTTAGTTTATACAATTTATTGTATTATTTGCAGTTAATAAAATAAAATGTTTATTTCCTTCTCTTTATTTGTTCAATACTAGGTTGTTTATATGTATTTGATAGTAAATTCTATTGTGTGTATTTGTTATATGCCATTTCTCTACATTCAAAATCTACTTTAATCTTTATGGAATTTTGAATTGAAAAAAAAAAGAAGACAAAAACATATTTAACTAAAGACTTTGAAGAGGTTAAAGTTGGGTGGAAGAGGCAAAAGCTATGTGGCTAGTTGGATTAATACCTTCCCTTAAAGATGGTTGATGGAATTATATTGGCCACGTGTCATGTCACATGTTTGTATTTTTTCTATATAGTGGATATATATATTAATATTTTTTAACAAATATATATATGTATATATGAATAATGTTAAAAGGTCTATATGATACAAGTGCCGATCCTATATGATAATTAAATAAAAGATATCTTGAATAATGAATATACTTGTGTCTACTTCATCTTATCATTTTAAACAATGAAACAAAAATGGTTTAAAACTATGACAACTTTCACAAATTGGTCATTTTCAAGACTACTACAGCAAAGATTGTATGGTTCTCAATTGCAAAACTTTATTTGCTTAGCTTTAATTAGCAGTAATAATTGAGACTATAACTTATACTTAAAACTTCATTTGAACAATTAAACTTAACAATATTGTATAATTTTTAACCATTCATTTTTTTTTATATATATTTATATAGTGAGGTTACACAATATAGTTATAGTATATACATAAGTGGATAAAGATACGTGTCGTTGAGTATGAATTTTTATAATGAAAATGTCATTTGTTTCAAATTATTATCCTCTTTGTAAATTGTAATCATGAAATTGACAAAAGTTGCAAAGAAAAAAAGATTTGTCATTAACTATTTAGAAAAAAAATCACGCACATCAAATCTTGTTAGTTAAAAATTACATTTTTTTTGGAAATAAAATTCAAAATTTTGAATCCAAACACAATTGAAAAATGAATTTTATTTATTTACTTGTTTGAAATATTTTCACGAGTTACTTGGTATTTGATAATATGTTTTTTTGAGTTATTTGACGAAATGACTTATTTTTTGCGTTATGACATAGTTTAGATAATTTTTACAAAATGATCTCTGACATTGCAGATTGCTGGTAAAAAATTTTCAAACAATCGGTCAAAACATTTAGGTGGTCAAAACTTTAGATAGATGACATTTTGTAAAAAATTATCAATACTAGGCTAGAGTGCAAAATAACTTAAAAAAAAAGGTCATTTTCACAAATTACTATTTATATATATGATAAATTAAATTTTTGAGTTAAATTTGCTTTACAGTTTTGAAATATGTTTAGTATAGAACAGATACAGATTTGTGTGTTTATTTATTTTTATTAAGAGAATATTTTTTTATAAAGTTTTTTAATAGTTGCATAGGTGCAAGACAATAATTAAATTAAAAGGTTTTGTATTTATGACCTTTCTGATATATTTAAAAATACGCAGTCTTCCTCAAAATTTTAGAAAATATATGAAGTAATAATGATGATTAGATTGTCAGACATTTTACTGCTCATGAATTACTTATGCATAAAAAACTCGTTTGGTTAGAAAAAATCATGTCATTTATTCTATCTTCAATGGAATTATTCATTGCAATATATATCTTAGAGTGACATTTGTAAATAATTTGTTGGTAATATGTATAAATAAATGTCATTTTTCAAAAACTTAATAGGAGGAAAGAATTCGTGAGGCTATAGAAGATGCTGGATTTGAGGCAACGACAATCAAACAAGATGATAATACAGCAAACGACAAGTCAATCCAAGTATGCAGAATCCGCATCAATGGAATGACTTGTACATCTTGTTCTTCCACAATTGAATCAGCTCTGAAAGCACTTTATGGGGTTCAGACAGCTCAAGTGGCCTTAGCAACAGAAGAAGCAGAAGTTTATTATGATCCAAACTTTCTAAGCTATAATCAGTTTCTTCAAACCATAGAAGATACTGGTTTTGAAGCCATGCTTATCAGCTTAGGAGAAGACATTAGCAAGATAGATATCCAAATTGATGGCTTTAAAACTGACCATTCCTTGAAAACCATAGCCAAGTCTCTTCAGTCTCTAGATGGAGTACAAGAAATTGAAACATACCCAGAACTTAAAAAGATCTCAATTTCATACAAACCACAGTTGACTGGACCAAGAACTTTCATTGAAGTGATTGAGTCATCTGGGTCAGGTCATTTCAAGGCCATGATATACCCTGAAGATCAAGTAGATAGAGATAGTCATAGACAGCAGGAGATTAAGCAGTACTACAAATGGTTTTTATGGAGTTTGGTTTTCACTATACCTGTTTTTTTAACTTCAATGGTTTTCATGTATGTACCTGTGATAATGAAGGTTTTGGATATCAAAATAGTCAACATGTTGACCATTGGTGAGCTTTTGAGGTGGGAATTGGCTACTCCTGTTCAGTTCATCATTGGCTGGCGATTCTATGTAGGTTCGTATAAGGCGCTTCGCCACGGCTCTCCTAACATGGATGTTTTGATTGCTTTAGGAACAAATGCAGCCTACTTTTACTCTGTCTACATAGTGTTGAGAGCAGCTAACTCTAAAGATTTCAAAGGGACTGATTTTTTTGAGACTAGTTCAATGCTCATTACTTTCATTCTTTTGGGGAAGTATTTGGAGGTTTTGGCTAAGGGAAAGACATCTGAGGCCATTGCCAAGCTTATGAATTTGGCTCCCGAAACAGCAACACTATTGACTCTTGATGGGGAAGGAAATGTGGTGAATGAGCAAGAAATAGATAGCCGTTTGATACAGAAGAATGATGTGATCAAGATCATTCCTGGGGCTAAAGTAGCTTCTGATGGTTTGGTCTTATGGGGGCAGAGCCATGTCAATGAGAGCATGATAACAGGCGAAGCTCGGCCAGTATCAAAACGAAAAGGCGATGCAGTTATTGGAGGCACTCTGAATGAAAATGGGGTTATGCATATCAAAGCTACACGAGTTGGATCAGAGAGTGCTCTTTCTCAGATTGTAAGACTTGTCGAGTCAGCCCAGATGGCTAAAGCTCCAGTACAGAAATTTGCTGATCGGATTTCGAAATACTTTGTTCCATTGGTAAGTAAACACTGAAACTATACTTTGGTTCTAGCACTACTGGTTTTAACTACCCTTTTCTGATTGGTAATTGCTTGATTTGTTTTGCAGGTCATAGCACTTTCTTTTGCAACCTGGCTTGCTTGGTTTTTGGCAGGAAGGTTCCATAGTTACCCACGTTCATGGATACCATCTTCAATGGACAGTTTTGAGCTTGCTCTCCAGTTTGGAATCTCAGCTGTGGTCATAGCATGTCCTTGTGCCTTAGGCTTAGCTACTCCTACTGCTGTTATGGTTGGAACTGGTGTTGGTGCTTCTCAGGGGGTGCTCATTAAAGGAGGCCAGGCATTAGAAAGTGCTCATAAGGTTAACATAACACATTCTCTGCACAAAACTTTCTATTAGTTCAGAAGTATTAATCACTTGTATTATTTTTACCTTGTAGGTTAGTTGCATTGTGTTTGACAAGACAGGAACTCTTACAATTGGAAAACCAGTAGTTGTCAACACAAGAATCCTTAACAACATGGTTCTTCGTGAGTTCTACGAACTCGTTGCTGCAACTGAGGTAATCAAAAGCACAAATCTTGAGTACAAACTTACACGGCAATGGACAAAACTCATAAAAGTACTTGTATTTAATAGGTGAACAGTGAACATCCACTAGCCAAGGCCACTGTTGAGTATGCAAAAAAGATGAAAGAAGATGAAGAGAACATCATTTGGCCAGAAGCTGAGAACTTTGTGTCTGTCACAGGGCAAGGAGTTAAGGCCATTATTAAGAACAAGGAAATCATAGTTGGAAACAAGAGCTTAATGCTTGAAAACGACATAGAAATCCCATTGGAAGCTCAAGAAGCACTTGAGGAAGCTGAAGGAATGGCTCAAACTGGGATCATAGTATCCATAGATGGAGAAGTAGCTGGAATTGTATCCATATCTGATCCACTCAAACCCGGGGCTCGAGAAGCTATTTCGATTTTGAAATCCATGAAAATCAAGAGCATAATGGTGACAGGTGACAATTGGGGTACTGCCAAATCTATTGCCAAGGAAGTTGGGATTGAAACCGTGGTTGCTGAGGCCAAACCCGAGATGAAAGCTGAGAAAATAAAGGAATTGCAGGTCAGTATTGTTGGTTCAAACTGAAAGAACTAATCTAAGAAGGATAGATTTTAGTGTTTGGCCACCAGAAAAGATTTTCTCACTGGCCAAACAGAGATCATAAAATCAGATGATAACCAAAAATAAAAGAATTAAAGTCTTATCTCTTAGTACATATCAGATTACAAACTATCGTAACTGAAATCAACCAACTTCGTGAATAACAAAACTCCAATAGCAAGTTTTTCTTTCTCTACAAGAAGTTCAAGAGTCTTACTTTTTTTTTTCATGCAGTCATCAGGGCACATTGTAGCAATGGTGGGAGATGGAATCAACGACTCGCCGGCATTGGTGGCGGCGGATGTAGGAATGGCGATCGGTGCAGGCACAGACATAGCTATTGAGGCAGCTGACATAGTTCTGATGAAGAGCAACTTGGAGGATGTGATAACAGCCATTGATCTTTCTAGGACAACCTTCACTAGAATTCGACTCAACTACATTTGGGCAATGGGTTATAATATACTTGGTATCCCAATAGCTGCTGGAGTCCTCTTCCCCTTCACCGGGTTTCGGTTGCCACCATGGATTGCCGGAGCAGCCATGGCAGCATCCTCAGTCAGTGTGGTTTGCTGCTCTTTGTTGTTGAAGAACTACCGGAGACCCAAGAAGCTGGATGAACTCGAAATAGGAGGAATAACCATCGAATAGTGATGTAAATAAAATAATAAAAAAAAAGGGATCGATTTTACAGTTTTTGTTTGAATAAAGTAAAGGTTTTTGGTTGATTGTTTGTGATTATCTCAATCAAGAATAACTGTAAGAAATGTAGTTTTGATTTATATTTATATACATATATATACAATGTAGCATGTAAATATAGAGGTTGTGTTAAGAAACTACAAATGTGAAGAAAGGATTTAAGGAGCTGCAGTTTATATTTGTATTGAACACTGAAAATATTATGAGCCACGTTAAAATGCTACCAAAATGCTTTTGCCATCTGTGGAGCATTATAATCACAGAAAACATGATGAGTCCGCAGTCACCATTTTCATAAAATGATGACAAATCAAACTCTAAGAGAAATTGAAAGTTTTAATCTGTGCTGTGAGAACATTTTATTAGACACCATATATCAAAACCCCACTCGCAGTAAAATCTGTTCGGTACTATTAATATATGGGCTTTCCATCCATGTCACATTCACAAAATGTTGTTGAAATATTACTCAAAAAAAAAAAAATGTTGTTGAAATATTTCAGAGAAGAAGGTGTTTAAAAAAGTAATTGTGTCTTGTTGACCGAAGTTTGCTTAGGCTGCCGCTGTTCAATGCATTGCAACGAGGCTTACGCCTGTTGTTCCTAATCAATCCACGAATATACCAGACTTACGCTCGGCTAAGCCCTTTATTCCGAGCTAACAAATCCAAACACTTTATTGCCCCGCTTGGTTACAAGCTAGCGCTACCCAGCCCGGTAAACTCTCAAACTCTCTATTCTTTTATTAAGATCAAATCTCCCAAATCCATTCTCGATGTGGGACTTTCAATTAGAAAAAAAAATTGGAACTATTGTTGTAAAGCTTTTAAGCACCTCCCGCCGATGACGGTGCAGAAGCTAAAGCTATTTTCTCCGTCGCCGGACTCATGTGCTCCACATGTGCCGGCTCCGTCAAAAGCCCGTCGAGCGCCTCTCCTGTATCCGAGAAGCCGCCGTGGATTTTTTGAACGATGGGGCTTTCTCCATTACAAGTTTACAACGATAACTTTTTTTTTTTAACTTAATAAATAAATAAATCAGAATATATATGGAAAATAATAATAATTTATGTGTATTATTTAAAAACTAAATAATTTTCTTTTGTTATTTGTTATAATTATTATGAAACCTCAAAAATATTATGTGTATAGTTTACATAACACACTATTTTGCCTCAAAATATTTCATTTTTACAGTAAGGCATGATTTTTTTTTTTTCATTTATACTGATTCACGCTTAATTTTACATTTGTACGATTTGTTCTTCGCAACTAAAACATGTGGATTCAATCACCGGTTAACGAGATGCAACTATCTCACATTAATCTAGAATTATATAGGAAAGAACCATATATTCCAAGCACAAACACCATGAGAGCAGTCCAAAGATTGACTTAATACAATTTGATCAGATCTCTCAGAACAACAGTTTATTGGTTCTTGGTGCAGTGTGATGTCGGCTGGGAGATTTTGTCGAACATGTGGGCTGAAAATCAATTGCACCTTTAAGCTGCTCCAATTCATTTTTCATTGTCAAGTCATGCGCTCAAAAGCATTAGGCACACTAATTATACGAAAACCCCACACTGTAGTTAGAAACAAATATAGCAAAATTTAATCAAAAAAATAAATTCAAGCTTAATTATAAACTTTATAAAAGCGGAAAAATGGAATAACCAAGCAATATATATTTAGACCATCTACAATGCAAGATGTAAATTTTGTGCCAAATTTAGCACATAGAATGAGTTAAGGTTATATTTGGCCAAATATATGCAATTGTGCTAATACACAAGATGTAAATTAACCCAAAAAGTCAATAATTCATTTAATATTTATTGAAAACATACAAAATTAATTTTTTTAATTATTTTTTATTATCCAAATATGTACCCAAGAAATTTGTCATAAAAAAAAATGATATATGATTGGATATTAATTGCCAACTGCTAAATTATAGTGACAATATGGTAAATAACAAATAGTATTTATTGATGTGCCAAATTTGACTCATGTTATATTTTGTGCCAAATTTGACACAATTTTTAGCATGTATCGAATTTGACACACTTTTTGAAACAATATTAGAGTCATACATTTTGTAAAACGTGCTAAATATACTATTGCACAAATTTTTTGGCACTTCATTAGATATGCTCTCGTATATATCTTGCTTTTTTGGTTGGTTTTCTTTTTCTGGCATGTTTGCCTATAATTTTGCTAGCTGTCAAACTCTCATTTTTGCATGGCTATTACTTTTGTTTTTTTTGTTTTTAGGCAACTGGCGCGTTGACTTTGAGTATCAAAGTATGGACGTATGATGCATGCTACTATCACTTGCTCTCCTTTTTGCATTATATATTAGCATAATTATATTAGTCTTATATATATAAACAAAAGGAGAATATGTAGCTTTAAGTTAATAGAGAATTTGTATTAACATTTACATATAAAAATATATATATTCAACATTAGTTATTCTATAATTTAGCAAAAAAAAAGGCGTGAATTAAATAACTAAAATATTATATACTTTTAATGTAAATACTCCAACACATAATGATTTTGGTATAGTTGATTTTTAGTTGTCTTTGTTGACACCATATTGCGGTGAGTTGATGTATAGGTATTTTTTTATTGATGCCTAGTTGATATATAATTGAGGATATTATTAGCTTATTTTCAGAATATGTTGGATATATTTTTAATTTATTTTAGATATATCTTGAACCACCACATGTCGCTTTAGATGAAACTCATCATCATGACCTATCTGTTGGGGGAGAGTGAGATAACACCACCACAAAAGATAGAATTTACACAAAATTTGGATTGACAGAGACTTAAAAAAAGATTAAGAAATAACATGCAAACCCAAGTAGAACAATTGTGTTCTTCAAGTTTTGATGAAGCTTCAAACCCTAGGCAAATTCACCACTTTGAATAATCCTTTGAACAAAACCTTGAGCAAATTAACCACAAACCAACGCTTATGCACGTTGTAGAATGTTGTTCTAATACTCTATTTTCTAGTCACAATTGATGCTTGAGGCCTTCTCTTAAGGAAATGAGGAATGAGATTGAACAAGCCTTCAACTCTCTAAGTCAAGCACTTGATTGGAGAGTTCTTGGAGAAAACTATAAATTCTTGGAGCTAGAGAGAGATTGGAGAGATTGATCAAGTCTCCCAAATTACTGTTTTTGACCCATATATACAGTAGGCACCATCGTTAAGTATAACCAATAGGATTAGACTTGTAAAACACGTAATTTGGAACATTTACGTAAGTCCACGTTTTACAGCAGGCGACGCGTCGCCTGCTAGGGTTTCTGAAACCCTAGCCTTCAAGCGATGTGTCGCCTCTCCCTCTGACTTTGGACACTTCCAAAGGTCCAAAAAATGCTCCAAATGCCACACTACAAGAAAAAACAGTATTCATAACACTTAAAAACTGCTAACCGGGACTATTGATAGCACTTCTGAAAATGCTAACATAGCCCATGTTATTAAAAGTCCAGTCTTTTCTATAACAATTTTTGAATGTTATGTTCGGTGTTATCTTAAACTATTCAATAACATATTTTTAGGTGCTATAATATTCAAATAATAACATTTAGATAGAGTTTTTGGTTATAAATAGTTTAATCTTGTACTTTTTTTATAACACTTTTCAACTGTTACATTTGATTATTTTAATAACATTTTTAGTTTGTTATATTATATAAACCATAACGATTTTTTACGCTTATAATATGTTTCTAAATCATAACATATCAAGGTTTTTTATTGTGAAAATGGTACTTATAAGTTTTATTTATAATTAAAAGATTTTCATTATTGTATTTTGATAAAAAAAAAATATAAAAATTAATCATAAAATATAATTCTCAATAGATTGATAAACAATAAGTATTACATTAAACAATAACTAATTCAAACTCTGAATGTGTCTATTTCATGAGATCTTAGTTCTAACTTAAGTTTGAAAGCATAACATAATAAAGTTTTATAATCTTGAACATTTTTTACTTCAAAAATGAAAAACAAAAAATTACAAGATACACAAGTAAACCATGCATGAAACTTGCTCCATCCTTCAATTCATCATTCTTTGTGCACTTGTCATATACCTGTTTCCCTTTCTTCCACAGGTCCATATGTAATACTCTTTGCAATAAAGCCAGTTGTAGTCCACAAAAGGCCTATTGCTGTCAAGCTTATGTTAAGCTCCGTCTTTAGAGCACTGTAAGCTCCAGTCACATCTACACACCTGTTTTATTCGAGTGTAATAATGGAATCACACTAGCAATTACTTAAAGTGGTAATTCTAGGGCTTTTATAAAAAAAAAAAAAAACAGAACCAAATTGCCTTGTATTAATTAAAAATGCATGAAAGTTGTAATTCTAGGTTTCTATGTTGGAAGTAATGAAATTATAAGATTTTATCAGTCAATCCAAGTATAGGTGTCAGTGTGTGCCTATGCATGTGTGTAATTGGTCACTTGATATATTATGTCACTAAAGATGATGACCCAAAAATTAGAAAACAGAAAGTCCAAATCTGACTTAAACAATAAAAAAAAGGAGATGAGAAATCATTAAAATTCCAGGGAAAAAAAATATCAAAAGCATGAGCACTTCAATGAGGGGAGGCAAAAAAACAATGCAGCATTATTAACAAAGGAATTGCAGTCTTACATTTTTCTTCCATCAAGTATGGATGAATTTCAAGTGCTGACTCATTCTCAGAGTCGTCATCATCACTAAGAGATAAATCAAGAAAATACAAAGTATTAATAGAAACTAGCGAGATCTCTAACAATCAATGCGATATCACATACCATAGAAATATCATAGAAGTCTGTCATGAATACACAACAGCTGAATAAAGCTTTTGATGATAGAATAGGGATGCAAAACTTGAATTGATAAATGGAATATAAGTAAAGGAAAACAATCAAGGCCAGTTAAATGCATACCTAACAACCATATACTTCATACTAGTTAAAACAGAACATTTCACAAATGCAAATATGGAATAGAATATAGAAATAAGTTGAGACAACTGCAGTTATATAAATATAGAGAGAGAGAGAAAGAGACCTTTTCTGAACTATGAGGCCTTGAAAGTGAGTATCAAAATCTGAAATTCCAGAGCTTAACTGGTCAGAATCCATTGATGCTTCTGTTGCTTCAGCGCCCAAAAGCTTTAAACACTCATTCCAACACTCAGCACCCCTCCATAGAAGCTTAGTTGCAAGACCATAATACCCAACATCATTAACATCTTACATGAACACCCTATTACATTAACTACGAATTGTCTAAGAATTTGGCCAACTAGAACTAAATAAGTTAATCACAAATTTAAATGTTGTATTTATCTTTCCTGAAACTTCATAGAAAAAAATAAAAATACTATTCAATGCAAAAATATAAACCTAAACTTCAGTTTTTCCTTAAAACTACTGTATTTGAGACTTAAAACCCATTATCATCTCTATCAAGCCATAAATCCAGATAAACAGAAGAAAAAACCAAAACTGTATTATTTTTCTTCAAACTCATGAGTTATTTTAATATATAATAATTATAAAAAATAATCAAAGATGATGCCTAAGAATAAAAAATCGTCATTACCCTTTTAGATAAGTGGGGATGTAATCAAAATAAACCATTTTCTTCACGGCAACGGTACCCTAGTCGCATTGAAGTCCCCGCTGTTACAACACCATCCCCACAGTCCCACCTCCATGCTAACATCTGCAACAACAGAGAAAGAAAGAGAGAGAATGAGATCGTGGGTGAGAGGGAAAGAACTAAATCTGGAGACACAAAAAGATGTACATATATCCTTGTATATATATAATACCTATACATGAAATAAATACATCAAAATAGAACAACATTAGAGCATAAAGAACTAAGAAAACTTAAGAAAAAATAGGACATAAATGGCAAAATAGACAATCAGAGTCACTAAGGAGGGACAAGTGACTAGCATAACAACCAAATAATAATCGCACCGCACTTAATTCATAGTAACTGCTCTTTAAAAGTTCTATGCATCTGCCTTTATATAATATGCAATGTCCTAATGGGAATTTATATTTGGAAAGACAACCAAAGAAAAAAAGTTACTTTTTGTAAACAAAAGTAGACCCTACAAACAAACAAAATTAACATAAAACAGATGAAAATATTGAATACACCATAACAGATGGAAACACTCATCACAAGCTAAAATGACATGGTGAAAACTTATAAGAAATCAAGCTATAGAATCATGCCTTGTGTAGTCATGATAGCAACAAAAAGGTTTATGCCAACAGGTTGCACCTTAAAAAAATGCCAAGCTTGATCACTGGTTAGAAGAGATACATACCATCGAGCCTACACCTCGCCTTGCCAAGCCCTGCCACCATCAACATCATCATTAGAGAAAATTAAGGCAGTCTCTTTGATTGATTTCCTAACCTATAAATAAGAGACCAAAAATTGAATGAAAGTTAATAGAAGAATTTATAAACAAATCATCAAATAGCTATATATGAAGATAAAACTCCAAAGTAAATTAGATAAAATATAATCACGTGTGAAGACCTGTTGCCATTTTTTCCTTTATGTTTTATGTGCATCTGGTTGTTTTTTATGCTCTGTATTCTGAATTAGTTTTCTATTTCTATTGTTGCTCTTTCCAACTGCTTAGAAAGACCTTAAGGCATTAGTTGATTAATATATACATAAATAAAGAAACCCATGTAAGAAAGCTCAAATACCTTGAACCTGAATATTAATCAAAGAAACTTCCAACATTGAATGTTGCTTTATGCATTTTAATTTCTCATTAAGACCTGGCTAAAAGCATTGAAGCAATCAATACAAAATATTATATTACCGCTGTGTCAAAAAGCAATCAGTTGAATATTTATATTAGATGAAATTAGCGCATAAATGATCAACTCTTAATAATGGACCCATTCTAAAGATACTTTCATCTTTTACCAAAACATTGATAAGTGGTTATAGTAACTCTTAAAAAAACCATATTAATTATCAAAAGCATCAAACAAAGAAGCCTAAATAATATAAATATGCATATAGAAATAGACATGTTCTGTAAAATTATTACTAGGCAGCCACAAAAAAGTCTTCTCCCCATCAATTGTAGGAAGCTTGCTTTTCCCTTTAGTCTTCACCACAGCTGCCATATGACTGCTGCCCTTCTGAAACTCGTTTAATATATCGTACAGTGGCATATCGGCAGGAACTCTGAGTATACAACATACAAATAAACACTGGATACTCTGACTGAATGTATTTTCTGAAAAATAAAAAATTAGTAATTGAAGAGTTAAGCAAACCGTGGTGTTCTCCGGATGGAAATGACACTGACTGGAGTCTCTGTTTCAGGTCGTACAGTAAGAAGACTTTTCACCTAACAATAAGCAGAATTGAACAAGTTAAAGAGCAGAGTACAAAGTATGTTGCCCGCTGTTAGTTCCTTTGATAAGTCAAATTTAAAATGCATCTAGTATACAAACATCTTCTAAACATTCACATTCTACTATTCTAGCACCCACCAGAAGCAGTCCAATAATGTTCTTCGGATTCCCAGAATAGACAGGAACTCGACTATGCCCCTGAGCAAGAACTTTTCCCATAGCCTCCCTGTGTTATTGAATAAAAAGAGGAGAAAAATGAGAAATACAGTAAAAAAATATAATTTTTTTCTGCAACAAACTTCTGCTAAGAAAACAGAAAATAACTGTACGACGAGAAAACACATTGAGCTGTCATGTGATTCAAACATTCCTAACATTTCAATTACAGCATAAGACATGTTTCAGTAAAACATGGGTCACGCCATTATGATATGCCAGAGCACTATATGCGAAAATAAAAATAAAATGTACAAACTATCCTCAGTGAAAATTTGTGTAAAAAGGTGACAGAACTATTGACAAGCCAACAACTAATTGGGATAGTGTTCCTAAGATGATAGGCTAGGAGCCTAGGACTGATATCACAGCTAAAATATCCTTCTTTTAACACAATCTATCACTACAACAACAACAAAACTTTCTATATTTTCTTCTTTTATAAAAAAATAGTTTCTAAGGTCGAGTGACTGAATCTTTGAAAATCAGCCAAAAACAGCATGTAAACAAAAATTGTGAAAACCAATAAAATCCAATTGACAGAAAGAAAGAACAATGAATTCATGACCAAAACTCACCAGTCCAACTTTGAATTGACATCTAAGGAAAACTTGGATTCAATGGGTGTCATAGCCTCCTCAGCTATCTGTTTTTTAAGATTTAAAAAAAATTAATAATAGAAAGAAAGTAAGATGCTGATTTTCTAATCATGACACGTTATTGCAAGCTTACTATCATATTCAAGTTACAATTTCAGTATGAGCATAAAGAGTGAAATCATTATACATCAAAATGAAACTATAATGACAAGAAAAGTTTCAGAATGCTCTTTAAACCAAAAGATAAGATGACTGGGGAGTAAAGTAAAAAAATCCAAACAACTTTAAAACAAAATATTGAATAAGAGAGCTCGAGAGAGAGAAAGATTTAGCATGAGCACAGAGTTTCAAATAGCTATACTTCAAAATGAAATTACAATTAAAGAAAAATAAGTTTTAGCCTCTTTGGTATAGTTCTAAAGACTCAGAGAGAGAGAGAGAGAAGTAGAAGAAGTAAAATAAACTTTCATATTCACCAGGATTTACGTCCACCTCATATAATAGTTGGATATAATACTATCACTGGCATACATGCAAATTAGAAGGAAATGAATGTAAGGAATTGTAGGAAAAACTAATTGCAGGATCTTTATTTATTTTCATGCAATTTACATATTATCAACACAAACATGCAAATTCCTAGAACATGCTCCTATGAAATTGATACAAATACAAAGTAAAGTAAAAACTTACATTACGCAACGGAACTGGAACAACTCCATCCTTCAATCTCTCTAACCCTTGATTCCATTCTGTAGCAGAGTATTATCAAGAGATTGAACAAGATCAGCAACACAGTCTTCCTCACCAAGCCTTTGATCAACCTAGAACTAGTGTGGGCTGGCTCTTAACACATGAGATAGAGATCTAGAAAAGAAGAAGAGATTGTGGCTAAGAAAGGATTAGAGTGTCTAGGTTTTCACTTACCCAAATCAACTGAGACTGACTTGCTTCTAAAAACCCTAGATATCATATTCCTTATATAGGCAACTTAATGGGATTTATTTAAATTTAAATTAATTAAAAATAATAAACAAAACTAAAAGCCTTGGGCTGCCATAAATGAACTTGGGACCAATCTCTTTATTTTGAATTTAAATCCCAACTGGGCCTAAATTCAAAACCTTTTATTTTTTTTAATTAATTAATTAAATCCTTATTCAAATTAACTAATTAGAATTTGAAACTTGATTTAATATTATTTATTTATATTGATACCAATTTATCAATATTAATAAATTTACCCAAATATTTTCTTTTATTCTCTAAATCTCATATCTCTGTAAATTTTCCAAAATTGACCTAGTCAACTTTAAAAATCCTAATTGATAATTAAATCAATTAATTGAGACATTCTAGATGATTTACTCAAAGGTGATGCGGGGACCATGGATCCATGAAATCAAGCTCCAACAAGTTACCGTGAATTTATTTACGAATAATTTCACTACCTTATTAATTCCTCGTGACTCCACTATAGACTCGGAATTGAACTCTTGAATTCATAGAACGTATTTTCAAAACCATAAATACGTTATCCATTGTTATAACCATTACAATCAGTCAATCCTCTATCGATGACTTACTAACGAGCTAGGTGAAAATTACCGTTTTACCCCTCATCAGTATTTTATCCTTAACTCCCACTAAGTTCCTTATAAATGATATTTCCGTGAACTTAATCACAGAAATGAGATCTCAATCATTTAACCTTTTGAACAAAGCAATTAAGGAAATCATCTTTTCACTTCTCATACAGAAGTTATAGATTTCGTATCTATGAATAATACTCCCACTCAATTACACTAATAAATCTCCAAGATGTAAGTATAGGCTAGATCGTAGGGTAAGCTGGTAACGAACAAGTCAAAAGATTTAAATAATATAATTAGCAGAATATTATCACTCAGAATTAAGATCGGCTTAATATATGGTCAACGTTGTGACATTGATTAGATTTGATAACAACGATACTTATTTATCAATCAATAATCAATATCGGTCCTAGTCCGATGTAACTAAATACATCCGATCTTATCTACTTGGTCGATGCCTTGGACAAGACATCACACCCTGAATGTGTAAGTAGATCATATCGTAGATTGCCTAATCAGTGAAAATCCAATGCACTGATCTAATCTTAGGACTCGTTCTTTTGAACATATAATTACAACTATAATCCACTGTGACCTAGTCACTATAATTGTAACTATCCATATGTTCGGGATTTTATAAATGTTTGTATTATTTCAATAATCATGTAATAAAACAAGCAAGCAATACGGTTGTCAAACTAAATGATTTCTACTACTTTTATTGATAATATGAAATCATGCTACATGTCCGACATGGTTTTATAAGGGCATAAAACCCAACAGGAATAATGATATTTCTGTTAAGACCTTACCTTCTCAGTTAAATCTAGTGCCCTACTTATAATTGTTGTCTCGTCATGTGTAAGCTCACCACCCTTGCCGGCCTATTATGACAAGATAAGGAAATCAGAACTAATGCCAAGATATATCTGTGGTAGATGATAGCAATAATTCGTATTTTCAACTTGTAAAGCTATTCCTTAAGTTAAAGAGCATATTAATTATCCTCAACAACTTTACTTTACCTCTTGGTTGTGGATGGAGACAAGGACTTTTAACTGAGCTCGCCTAAATAAAGCTTCATTATGTCCTAATACCCAATCCAAAATCTGCATTGTGTATATCTCAAGTCAAAAAATAGATATAAATCCCTTATAATCTGATATCATTAAGAATCCATCGTTTTGCAACCAGATTCCACAGTTTTGCTTTACATTTATGATTTATTTTTAACCACTAAAAAAATACTTAAATTCAATGACTAAAACACCAGTTTAAAATAGTATAGATTAGAGGGTTGATAAATGCAAATTCCAAGTTCACATTTAAATGTTTAAACATCAACTTTCCATTGGAGATTGTACCTTTCCAATTGGGTATGAAATAGAAAATTATCATCAAAATCCGAACAAGCCAAGCAGATGAGTCTTATCCTTGCCAAGGGTATCCCTAGGCGAGTACAAAACTTGGAGCGTCGAATGCGCTGTGATTTCAAAAGAAAAATGCACATGATGACTTAGAGAAACTGAAGACTCAAAAAAAAGTTGATAGAAAAAGATACAAAGGTTAGTGTGTAGATTAGATGTCTCAACCACAACTAATTTTTATTCAGAAATGGAAATGGATTTTCACCTAATCCAAGCATGCTTGTCGATAATCAGACGACTGACTTTTGATCTTTTGATATTTCTCAAGGCATGGAGATCTTCTGGCTTTCCCTTGAACTCCAGAAATTCTCCAAGTACATATTTATTACCTTTGAGCTCCACCCTGTGTGCAAACAAAATAGTAAAATCTTCCAGTAGTGAAAGCCAGATATCATGGAAACAAATGGACTATATTTGACAACCCCTTTTCTTTAATTTTCTTCAAAATTACATAAGAAACAATATTCTTTTTTCCCTCAATAAAAATGGCATGTGCTCCTTTCTTTAACAAAGCAATAATAATGACTAGACAAGCTTTAAAGAAGACTAAGAAACTTGTTCAAAGCTTAAAATAGTTTAGAGCTCCTTGGAAAATAAAAAACTGCAATTGGAAAGCAGTATCTAAATTTCATTTGAAATGACTTCAAAAATAAGGACTTCATTAATGTTCAGACAACCAAAGCAACAATCTCTTATACCTTAAAAAGGAAATAAGTATTTATACTTTATAGTATAGATAAATGACAAACCTATCCCAAATTGGAGCAGTACTGAGAATAAAATTGAGGTTCTGCTGTATAGATTCTTGCATCTCTTTCTTTCCACCTCCAAATGCACCCTTAAGCCAACCAGAAAACATAGGCTTTGTTTCTGGTTTCTGTTGAGTCCACTGGTCATAGGGAATGACTTCTGGTGGAAAAGAGCCTGGCTGAATAGTACTGCAAGAAAAGAAGCTCGGTGAAATTAAAGGGAAGACAAACTAAATGTCACAGATGTTACTATCTACAACAACTACAATGTGAAACAAACCTACAAAATCACTGAGATAGGCATGTGCAGTGGTTTAGTGTCTAACATAAAATGGCCGCATTATAACCCTTTAATTCACTTCGAATACAAAATAATTATGTTTTCATTGTGGAAATGTACTTTCTAAATTATGCTAGTCTTGCTAGATATCATTCTGATTGACCCCATGTAGGGATCCTCAATTCAATAGCCATAACAATAGGTAGAGAAACATAGAGACATTGAGGGTCAAAGAAAATGGAAAATAGGCCAATCTGATAAGTGTTGTTTAATTGAACATATAAGTGTTGTTTAATTGAACATATTGATGAGAACATACTAGTACAAAAGAACCATGAGGTATTTGCATGACCTCAACTCTCCCTAAGGCAATAGTTAAATTATTTATCATGATGCTCCCTCATTTTTCTAACTTGCCTATGTACACTACTCAATTACTTTATTCTAGCTCATCCACTACCCCTCACTACAACAACCTATATACTATCAATATCACATTCACTGTTGCAGTCTCCTGCTTTGTGCCAGGATAAATAATCAAGTCTGTTTGTACCTTGAGATAAGAGCTCAATTGAACAAATTTAACATTTTTTGAAGGTTGTGTTGTGGGGACTTGGCTTCTGAAGTGAGTGTGGCAATCCTAACAAATCAAATATCTTGGGGCCAGTAGTTCAAAAAGTGTAAAAACTTAGATAATATTTCTAAACTTTCTATGTAACACTACTGAGTTTTCCTCATTGTTAAATCTTCTTGAGGGGTTTCAGTTGAGAGTTAAATTAGATGGTAAAAGGGTATGGTCATTGACTCGTCACCTATTGTCTGGATTTTTAAGCCTTCCCTGGGAATTTGGAAGTCTGTGGCACTCAGTAAGGTCAAAACATATTGCTCATGTGATAAGTTTTTTTTTTTTGCTGGAGACTCGTGTGATAAGGTTTAAACCTGGGATAGGTTGCAAAAGAAATGTCCTCTTCTGGCTTTAAGTTAAAATTTCAGCATCCTATGTGAAAGGTTAATACATAGATCAATTGTTCATGCATTGTTCTATGGCTCTGAGACTTTGGTTCCAGTTAGTCAAAGGAGCTACCAGAGAAGGGTGTTGCAGGGATTCCTGGTTTTGGCCATTTACTAGGAGCTTTGTTGGAGTTGGCAAAAAGATCTTGTGTTTTTGTAGTCAAGGTTTTCTGAGAAAGAGAGAGAGAGAGAGAGAACATTTACAGTTGTCTCTCTGTTTTTTTTTTTTTTAAAATACCAAATGTAGTGTAATTAAAACAATTTGGTTTAAGTTTTTTTATTTTATTTTCTTGTAGCTAGGTGAAAATCCATAGTCCTCAGCCAAGTTCTTTGCCTCTTTTCTAAAAAATATTTTTAGCTCCTAATAAACATAGGTACATAAGCACGAACATGTGCACGCATATACATACATAAAAGTAACATGTAAGTTTAAGAAATTTAAACACCATAACAAAAGCTACAGATTTATCTATGAAATAAAGATACTAAAGGTCAAATCATGAAACATTCAAATCAATCGCATACCAACATTTCGGATTGGGAAGTATAACTTTGCAAGACAAGTATCCTTCAGGCAAAGCAACTCCTCTTTGTTCAAGATATGATTCAAGAATTGAAGCTTGTTTTCTAGTCTCCTCCACCTAAAAATAAACAATATGAAAGAAACAAGTTGAAGACCAAAATCCAGACAAAATACTTGGAATCTGTAGATTTGGTTATGCATGCATATCCATGACATTACTTGATACGTATACATCATTTATTTCCCCATTTGAATTATTACTTTTGCTTTTGCTGTCAAATACCATGGGTATCACATAAAAAACCAAGTAAAGTGAACAGCAAACTAAACTAAACCAAAGACAGCAATAAGCAAAGGCATTTGATATATAAAAGTACTGAAATTAAAAAGCTCCATTCAGAAAGCATTGATTTAGTTAACATGAAATTGAGTTGAAGTAGACATCTTTGACCCTTCTTCTATTATGTTGAGCTAGTTAACAGAGTAGTAGTACAAGGTTATATAATGAGAGTATCGTAGTTGCACTGTTGAGAACAAAAAGATGAGGTTTTTATTTATAATTTATAATTTTGGGAAAGAAATTTGCATACCCTTTGTTGAGGAGAACCAGATCGATGTTCTGTCGAGTGCCGGTGTCAACATCGGGAATCCGAAGGCCGACATAGGCCTTCCCACCATAAAGCTTTTCAAGTCTGCAAACAAAAACCCAGAAACAGCAAATTGAAAAGGAAGGGAATTGGTGTTCGAATTGTTGTATATATACATACATATATATATATATATATATTTACAGAGAGAGAAAGAGAAGTATTGATCGGCGACAGAGAAGAGGGCATTGGAATCGGAGGTCTTGACCTATCGTCATCGTAGAAGAAGCGCTTGAAGACTTTGTAAAGGATGAGACCGCACAGTATCTTGCTGAGAGAGAAAGATAGAGCATGAGAGAGAAACAAAGGAGGCGTAGGGATATTAGGGATTCTTTTGCTTTTGCCTTTCATTTGGCGCCTAAGTGGATAATTTACCGCCTAATAAATTTTTTAGTCGTGTCAAACAATAGCGTTTTTTAAAATATGTTATATTTTAATGTAATATATGGGCATAATTGTACTTTTTGGGAACCCTTAAATACTTTTATGTATCACTTTGGACCAAAATTTGCATTTTATAAGTGCCTATAATTTGAAACTCAAATTCATATCTTCACTATGTGAATTATACTAATTGTTTATACATTGCATGTACTTTAACACTTTATCATTTGTATTTAACCAATCATAACAATCCCCCACTTGGTTAAATACAAGTCACATTCTCTAGCTTAAACAATTTTGGTGCATAAAATAAAGTGTCTTTCGGTTTGAACTTTATCTTAGTGAAAATACCACAAAACATTATCGAAATCATTAGTAGCTTAAATCTTGAACCAAGTATTCCATATGATAACACCGGTGATACCTCACACACCTCCACCGTATCTTTTGTTTTCCAACTTTCTCGCTTAGCACTATCATGGCCATGTGCTCATCTCTTCATGGACTTTCCAGGGAGAAACTCCAACTCCCATGAGAGGCGACACCACCCCTAAGTCCACATAGGTGAAGTTCTTACAACATCTTTGCTACCTTTATAGATGCTTGTTACACTTAACTGAACTTCATTAAAAGCCCTAGGCTTAACCCTAACTTGGTAGCAGCCAACACTAACCATCTCATATGGAACTCATCATAAATTTTCGTGTTGAAAGTATTCACTTATCAATGACTTGTTCTTACCTGTGAACTCTTTCCCTTGATTTGTACAAGTTGAGAGTTGGGTTTCCATCATTGGTGAATCTATTCTTCTAGGAGTTTCAATCCCATCCCTTTTGAAGTAGAACTTACTAACCTTCTCACAAGAGGTTTTGTAAATGGATTCGCTAAGTTCTCACATGTTTTAACATATGAGATCGATACGATTCCACCTTGAATCAATTGTCTCACATATTCATGTCTTAGACTAATGTGTCTAGACTTTCCATTATACACACTATTATATGCTTTAGCAAGTGCGGATTGATATCACAATGTATTGAAATTGTTGGTACCATATCCGTGGTTAAATGAATATCCATCATGAGATTCCTAAGCCACTCGGCCTCTTTGTCGGTTTCCGCTAAAGCTATAAACTCTACTTCCATGGTTGAGTGTGAAATACATGTTTTCTTCTTGGAGCCCCATGATATTGCACCTCCTCCAAGAGTAAACACCCAACCGGTGGTGGAGAGATTATCTCCAATTCTCGATGTCCAATTAGCATCGAAATATCCTTCAAGTGTCTTTGGAAATTTTATATAGTGAAGACTATACTCCTTGTACTCTTAAGATAACCAAGTATTCTCTCAATAGCTGTCCAATTCTTGATACTTGGATTGTTAGTAAACCTACTAAGTTTACTAATCGCATATGCAATATTCGCTCTTGTGCAATGAGCGACGTACATTAGGCTACCTATTGCACTTGCATATTCCAATTGAGCCACCGCTCTTCCTTCATTCTTTTCAAACTTCATGTTTGAATCAAATGGTGTGTGTGCCTTTTTTATTTTGAGATGAATGAATTTGTCGAGCACTTTCTCAACATAGTGGGTTTGGCTCAACACAAAACCCCCATTATTCCTTCTAACTTTGATACCTAGAATGGTATCTGTAACGACCCAAATTTACTAATAAGGCTTAAGGGCCTTGATTAGTGTGTCGGGAGGGCATAACTGGATTATATGTGATTTAAATGATTAAAAGCATATTTATATGACTATTTGGATATATGTGATGCATGACTATGTGTTAGTATGCATGTAGTCCCTGATTAGGTTATAAGGGTATATTCGTAATTTTGACCCGTTGAGGGCATAAGTGTAAATATTTTGATAAATTGTTGAGACCACATTATTATGTGGATATATTTGTAGCTTGTGACTCGAGGCGATCCTAGTGAGCGGTTTAGCAGAAAAGTCGCGGTAGGGAATTATAACCAGCTCGTGGGAGTCTGGGGGTATTTTTGAGAATTTGAGAAGTATATTGGAGATTATTTGATATTGAGGAATATAATTGGTGATTAGTTAGGTTTCGGGATGCAAGCGATAAATATTAGAGATATTCGAGGAATTAGCGGGAATTGGGAGTAATGACCAAAATGCCCTTAGAATGATTTAAAGGCTTAGGATTTATGGGAGGGCAAATTGGTCATTTGGTCTAAAATCAGGGATAAGTATTACTCTACTTTATTGGCTTAGTGGAATGTGTAGATTATTTGAGAAGCCTAAAGGAAAACAAAAGAGACAAAAGAAAGGAAGGAAGGAAAAACAGAACACCTAAGTTAACCCTCATCTCTCACTCGGTTGGCTATTCTTCTTCATTTCTTGAGGATTTTCTAGAGCTATAACTCAGGGAGAGCTTGGGCTAGAGCTTGGAGTTAGGGTCTTTGATTATGCTTGAGGATTAGCAAAGGTTACTCACCCAATTGAGGTAAGTTTCAAGGTTTTCTTTAGTTTCTGGTTTTGATGTTGAAATGGTCTTCTAAGCTGAGTTTTGATGGGAATTCTAGGGAGTTAAGCCTGAGGATTTGAGGAGTTGAAAGCTGAGGAGGTGCGGAAGATAGCCTAAGGTTGAATTTCCCCATTAAAGGTAAGAAATTCTGGACTTGTTCACTTGAATTATGGACTGTTATGGTTTTCTGTTGAGTTTTTGAGCTTCAAGCTCAAGCATGGATTTTTCCTTGTTTTTTGGTGCATGTGGCTAGGTTTTGTATTGTTGGGTTTTATGGGGTGAGTTATAGATGTTGGTAGGCTTGTTTTGGGGTATGGTTGAGGTTTGGATGAGTTTTGGAGAGGTTTGGTTTGAGGAAAATCGAAGGAAGGAAAACAGGGTTTGGCTGTGCTGTGACTAGCGTTGTAGCGCTAGACTTTGGGCGCTACAGCGCTAGGCCTTGTGGTCTGGGTGCCTGTTGGCTCTGTTTGTAGCGCTATAGCGCCCTCTTTGTGGCGTTGTAGCGCTACCTTGTTTCCAAAAAAGGGTTTTTGGGATATTTCTTAGGGTTTTTTCCCGGGGGCTTGGGGTTTGATTCCACCACCCCGTTTGGTGGAATTAGGGCTTCCCGAGGGCTCAGGATTAATCCCGAGGCTAGGTTTTGGAATTTAAGTTTGGTGATGATTCTGATCTATGACTGTGACTAGGTGTACGCTAGGGCTCGGAAGGGATCGTGCTTGAGGGTCGGTTTCATTGATTAAAGCTAGCGGAATCAAAGGTAAGAGAACTGCACCCGGTTATGTGATTGTATTGGGACTAAGAACTCCCTATATCTGTATGATGTCATAGATGGTATTATGCCATGAGACATGTGATAAATGGCCTAAGAGTGTCGAAATCAATATTTGCGCACAGGGCGCGACTCGGACACTGGTAGCTTAGGACAGCTTGATATTCATTGAGCTCGGTTTAAGCGGGCTGGAGTCAGTAAGATAAATAGGGGGTGCGACCTAAGGGCGTCGACCCTGGTTATTATATGTGAATTGGTTATTAATGTTAATTGATAAGCTTGGTATGATGAATGCCTAATTATATGGATGTTCTGGACTGTTGAGTATATGGCTATACTGTATGAATTATCTGATTGTTTGATTGATGATTGTGCTCTGTTATTGTGTTTTCTTGCTGGGCCTTGGCTCACGGGTGCTACATGGTGCAGGTAAAGGCAAGGGTAAAGTGGACCAGTCCTGAGTGGGAGAGCTTTGAGGCTGAATGTACATAGTCAGCTGATCGGCCGCCACGACCGAGGAGTGTTATAGGACGAGAAAAGCCTAAATATCTATTTTGCTCTTAGAGTGGATAATAGCTGTACTTTTATCCTGAAATTTTGTAAACTGTCTTTCAACGTTATTACTTTTGGGATCCCATGTATAAAAGAATGTTTGAGTATATGAAATGAAACTTTTGTGACCGAAATGTTTTAACCATAGTTCAACTATAGTTTCAGTAACACGTTTCTAACCAAATGACTTGATTAGCAAGTCTTGCACTTTTATAAACACACAGTGTAACAGTCTTGGCTATCCAGGGTGTTACAGTATCCATCTCTCCAAGGTCTTTCATTTTAAAGTTAGAGGATATAAACCTCTTCGTTTCTGTAATGCCCCAAAATCCTTAATGAGGTTTAATGGTCGGATTAGTAGGTCGGGAGGGCCATAATTGATTTATTATGTTATTAAATGATTATATGCATGTTTATGTGAATTATTTTATTATATGATGATAAATGCATGCATGTGGGTCCACATTTCATTATAAGGGCATTTCGGTAATTTGGTCCGTTGATGGCATAATTGTATATTTCCATGCATGTTGGTGAATTATGAATGAGGCCATATTATTACGTGGATATGTTCGAGCTATTCGGCATGAGACGATATTAGAATGTAAGTTAGCAGTTTGGTCATAACGAGTTTAATTACCGGGCTCGGGGTGAGTCTGGGGGTAATTTAATGATTAGTACATTACCGGGAATTAAAGGGTAATGGGATATGATTTATTAGTATTTGGGAATATTGGGAATAACGAGAATTGGAGGACGTTAATTATGATTGTTATCCCCATTTCCTCCCTCCCTTCTCGGGTCCGTACATTCACTCCATGGGCCACCCTGAAGGGACCTAAGGCCCAGATTGGGCCCAATAGAGGAGATGAGTCCCGACGGCCCAAATATCGATACAGCCCAACGTTGTCCCGGAATGAAAGAGAGGATCGTGAGGTTGGCATGTTTCATTCTCCCGGACCCTTCATATGATGTGCCCGGAATGAGGTAAGGATTTTAATTCCTCCAAGTTTGAAAATGGACCGGGAGGACCGTAGACGACCCTGGATCCTGGTAAATGAACCAGAATCATGGTTAATGAAGAGGGATATTAGTAAACGAACCCGAACTTGGCAACTGGGTTGGGCGCAATAAGTTGTCCCTGATACTGACATCGCCCCAAGAAACACAGAGTTTTGTCCCCATAACTAACCTGCAAAAGAGGTTACATACGTAATGTACGCCGTTATTCCAGAACCGTACCACCACTGCTCTGACAGATCCTGTCCCCCGGTTCTCCTTAAAAGCTCGTGCGAACCAAACTAGAGCTCCGTACTGCTGTCGGCCTTGTGGCGTGGTTATGCTAGCGCAGGCCCAATGGGCCTTGATTAGCGTATTCCACTTAATAAAATCTTTTGTATTAAGCCTCCATTAGCGAGCAAATGATGTTTATACTCCTATTGGGCCCGGATTAGTCCGGCCCAAACCTAGAGCACATAACTGCCTATAAATATGAACAGTTGTGACTGTGGAAGGGATCCAATTTTTTTCTTGTAAGCATACACTCTACTCAAATTCAGAGAAATTTCATTATTAAAGCTACAAAAAGCTCTAATACAATTGACTCGTGGACTAAGGGTTTTTAACACCCCAACCATGTAAAATTCCTTGTGTGATAACTTCTAACCTTTTCTTTCTAAGCTCTTTTATCTTTTATAATTCTAGTTTTCGAAAAACTCAGTAAACAATGATTAACGGGATTAGAGGAGAAAAGACGGTTTTACCCTTGGTAGCCTTAATAGGGAATTTAATGACCTAGGGGTATTTTTTTCTTTTGACCTAAGGTTGTATGTGAACTAAGTAGAAGGTTGTGGAAGGACTTAAGCTGAACCAAAATAGAGCTCATCTTCTTATTCTCACGATCACCATTTTTCCTTCTTCTTTCTTTGGAATTTTTGAACTCAAATTGAGGATTCAAGCTAGGGAACCGAGCCTTGAGGGTCTAGGTTTGTGTTCTACCATTGAAGAGGGTGTAATTATAAGCTTGAGGTAAGATTTTAACCATAGAAACTCTAGTTTATACTCTGTTTTCCTATTGATTTTTAGCTGGAACTTTGGATTGGATAGTTGAGAATTCAATGAAGTTTTTAGTAAATATTGATTAGGTTTTGATGCCTATGACTTGTATGCTTGGTTTTTGGGTTCATTTATGAGTTTGAATGAGGTTTGGAATCAAGTTTTGAAGCTTGGAATTGGAGAACACGAAGGAGGAAAAACCAGGGTTGAAATACCCTGGTTCTAACGCTACAACACCCAAGGGTGGGCGCTACAGCACTGTCCAGGGCATGGTATCTCTGGTTGTAGCGCCTAGGTGCCAGGGGGGCAGCGCTGTAGCACTACCTTATTTTTCCAGGGTACTATTTTGGGCACTTTTGAGGGTTTTTGGCTCGGGGTTTCAATTCCTAAGGCTCGAGATCGAATCTACTAACCGTTTAAGTATGATTCGAGGTTCTGGGAGTGAGGTTTAGATCATGAACATTTTATTGTTGACTTTCATTGATGGAAGTTATATTTGGTTATGACTAGGTGGCCGCTAAGGACTCAATTGATCGATCGTTCTCAATGGTCATTCTTTTATTATTTCTCACTCAAACCAGAGGTAGGAAAACTATACCCAGTATGTGTCATACATGGTTATTAATGAGGCATGTTGAGCGTTATATATGTGGACATTGATTGTATATTAAATGCTTAGAAATCTTGCTTATCTTTGAATGCCACTGACCTATGAGTCAGGAATCGGCAATGGTGCTAGTACTGACTGTGAAGCTGTGACTCATTAGTCAAGTTCAACAGTAGTATTGAGCACTGGTCGTATGGTATTGACTTATGAGTCAAGAATGTTATTAGCGTGTTTAACGCAAGCCGAAAAAGATTAGATCTAATCGACATAAGCATTATCGTCATAAGCATGAAATGCTTGATCGACCTTAAGTTCGATGAAAACAAAAGCACTTGTCTAGTCTAAAGGCTAGTTACTTAGAGCTAGGGCCAGAAGGCCCAGGTGACTGCATCGTCACATGGCTAATGTAACACCCTGGTAACCCCAGAACAGTTACGGTGAACGGTGGACCGAAAATTTGACCCGCTACCCGAGTCCTTTGGTTAAAAACGTGCTCTAAGTATGATTAACATGTTAAGGTGGAAATACTAATAAAAAGGAATGGATATCTTTCATTACAAACTGCTCTGCAGAGCTAATCAAAACATTTACAAGTTGTTCTCAGTACAAAATGGTCATTACTGTTTCAAATTTACAATCCCGCTGACCTAAGCGGCAAAAATAGGGTAAACCCCCTAGCTCCTCTGAGAACGCCTTGGTCGTGGTGGTCAAGCGGCCGCATATGTACGCATCACCACCTAAGCTCTCCACTCAAGGCTGGGTGAGCTTTTCTTTTCCTTTACCTGCACCACATTGCACCCATGAGCCAAGGCCCAGCAAGGAAACTCAATAAAGCATAATATAATATCAATAATGATCATAATAATCATCCAAGACTATCAGTCCAAAACAGATAGGTGACAGTCGCAAAAGTCACAAAAGTGGGTACAGCCCCCTCTAGCCATGTGATGATAGGGTCACTCGGGCTTAACTGATAGGTAAACCTTTCATAAGTTTGACTAGGATAGGTGTATGGTGAATAGTCACCAACATAACCTTCCTCACGACCATAGAGTCATAACCCTGGAACATCGTTCCCTAGCCATGTGACAAACAGTCACCGGGGCCATATGCCCTGGCTCTGAATAACTAGTCTTAGACTAGCCAAGCGCTTATAAGTTCATCGCCCTTAGGGTCGGTCCAGTGTTAATGCCTTAGAGCCATTCAACACTGATGTCAATTAGATCTAATCTTCATTCGGCACTGCGTTCAGGATGCTCATGTCGTTTCTGACTCTTACGTCAGTGTCCCTGACTAGTCAGTGCCATATACAAGTAATCAACATTCACTTGAATTTAATATGCAATCCATGTCCACATTTATCAACCAACATGCCTAAATGCAATCACGCATGTCACATATACACAGGGTGCAGTTTTCTTACCTCAGGTTCGAGCGAGAAATATAATAAGGACGACCCCTGAGAACGATCGATCTTTTAGTTCCTTAGCGGTTACCTAATCACAACCAATTATAACCTCCATTAATGAGAATTAACATGAATAGGGTCTTAACATAAGCACCACTCTCAGGACCTCGAAACATGCCCACACGGTGAGCAGATTCAATCCCAGGCCTTATGGATTGAAACCCCAAGTCAAAAACCCTTAAAAACACTCAAAATGGGACTTTGAAGGAGCAGGGTAGCGCTACAGTGCTAAACCCCTAGCGCCTCAGCGCTATACTCAGAACAACCAACATGCCCAAAAGCCTCCTGAGGAGCGCTGTAGCGCCCTAGGGTGGGCGCTATAGCGCTACCTCCAGACCAAAACTCCCCTGAACCGACCTTCTTCATCTCCTTCGATTCCTACCTGATTCCCAAGCTTCCAAATCCCATTCTTAATGCCAAATGAACCAAAAAAACCATCCTAACACATCCCAAACATCACAAGCATAGGAACCCTAGCCAAAATTCCCAACAAAACCAAGTATTCACCCTAGAAATCTCAGCTGCAAAACAAAACCAACACAGGGCAAACCAGAGAATTCTATGGTTAGAAACTTACCCAAAGCTCAGCTTATGATGCTCTTCAATGGAGGAACACACTCCCAAACTCCCAAGGCTTGCTTCCCAAGCTTGAATCCTCAAGAATGGTTCAAAAATTACAAAGAAAACTGAAGGAGAAGATGGCACGGGAAGGCTCTCCAAATTGCTCTGTTTTTTCTACCTTCTTTCAGCCAACAATGGTTTTATCTATCCTAGGGGTGAAATGTCTATTTTACCCCTAGGTCAATTTAAAGTTTCTAAAGGCTCCCAAGGGCAAAATTGGTATTTTTCCTCCTATCTCGTTAATCATAATTAACGCTCTCCAATTCCTGATATTCTCAATATTCTCAAACACCATTAAATCACATCCCGTTACCCTTTAATTCCCGGTAACGCTCTAATCATTAACATCACCCCGGAACTCAACCCGAGCCCCACACTTAAACCTGTTGTGACTAAACCGCTAATCAATAATCCAAGATCGTCTCATGCCGAATAGCTCAAACAAACCCACATTATAATGTGGTCTCAACACATATCATTGACATGCATACAATTATACAATTATACCCTCAACGGGCCAAATTACCATCACACCCCTATAATTAAAATGTGGACCCACATGCACGTATTTAACATCATATTATAATATAATTCACATATACATGCATAATATCACTTAATGGCTTAATTAAACAAGTATGGCCCTCCCGGCCTAATAATCCCGCCATTAAACCACATCGGAGAATTCGGGCCATTACAGCTAAGGGTGCGGAGCCCAAGTTCGTGACTCACTCATTAGTCACTTATCTAATTCAAGTTCATGAATCCATAGTCACTAATTTGGTTTAAGTCCATGACTTACTCATCAGTCACTTATCTGATTAGGGTTCAGAGCCTTAGAGATAGACTTATTAGTCATCTATTCATAGTATGACTTAATAGTCACTTATCTGATTAGGCTATAAGCCCCAACATGATTATTAGAATCTCGATACCATCTGATTAAGGCTACGCGCCCCAGCATGATTATTAGAATCTCAATATTATCTGATTAGGGCTACAAGTCTAGTATGATTATCATAATCATCATTTGATATTGTATACATGCAGTAATAATTTTTCTTGTTGAGCCTTGGCAAGCTGGTGCTATGTGGTGCAGGTAAAGGGAAAGAAAATCTCACCCAGCCTTGAGTGGAGAGCTTAGGTGGCGATGTGTACATATGCGGTTGCTTGACCACCACAGCCAAGGTGTTTCTTAGAGGAACTAGGGGTTAACCCTATATTTTTTCGCTTAGGTTGGTGGGTTGTAATTTTTACACTGTAATGACCGTTTTGGATTGTAAATAACTTGTAAATGTTTTTATGGGCCCATGTACAATTTAATGTTTTAAATAAAATATATCCATTCCTTTTAATAGAAAATGTTCACCCTGGCCTATTAATGACACCTAGATGCACGTTTATAACCTAATGACTCATTTAGCGAGTTAAGTACTGTTTAAAGTTCACAGTAATGGTCTTGGAGTAACCAGGGTGTTACAGTTACCATTATTCCTTTCATGTCATTACTCAAAATCAACATATCATCTACATTATAGGCATACAAGTATGACAAAATCACCACAAGTCTTAGAGTATAAACACTTGTCCGCATTGTTGTATCTAAATCCATTAGAAACAATGACTTTATCAAACTTCTTATGTCATTGTTTTGGACCTTGTTTCAAACCATATAATGATTTGACAAGTCTACACACTTTATGTTCATTTCCTTGAAGAACAAAACCTTCCGGTTGTTCCATATAGACCTCCTCTTCAAGATCCCCATTTAGGAATGTTATTTTGACATCCATTTGGTGAACATAAAGGTTGTAAATAGATGATAAGGAAAACAACAATCTTATAGAAGTAGTTCTTGCTACCGGTGCATATGTGTCAAAGTAATCTATTCCCTATCTTTGTTTGAAACCTTTGGATACTAGCCTAGCTTTGAAGGTTTGTATGGTGCCATCGGTATGATATTTCTTTCTAAATACCCATTTGCATCAATTTGTAACGCCCTACTATCTAGGGACCGTTACGCTATACATTTTAAACAGTGTTAAACTCACTAACCGAGTCATTTGGTCATAATCGTGTAACTAAGTATGATTAACAGTCTAGGGTTAAAATTTTTGGTCAAAGATACAACGTTTCACTAAAACGTTTACTATATATATTGGGATTGCAAAATATATTTTAAAGGTTAATTACAATAAAAGATTTACAACCAGCTGACCTAAACGGCAAAATAGGGTTTAACCCTAGTTCCTCTTTAAACCATCAATCGTGGTGGTCAAGCAGCCGCATATGTACACATCATCACCTAAGCTCTCCAACTCAAGGATGGTCCGACTTTCTTTTACCTTTATCTGCACCACATAGCACCCGTGAGCTGAAGCTCAGCAAGAAAACTCAAACATGCTAATAAGCAGACAATAACATGTCACCAAATCATAATAAGCATGCCTAGTGATGGACCCAAAACAAGTATGTTTTAAATATTTATAACTCGCAAGCGAATGAATCGTATATGAAATATAGTGTTCGTGTAAGCACGAGATCGAACCCAAAGGAGTTGTCTAAAATCGAAAAGAAAACTATTTTAAATCAAAATTAATAAATTCTAACCTAGCCCCCAAAGATTGATGAGATTCTTGTATAATAAAAATAAAATAAAAGATAATAATAAAGATATTAAAGGCAATATATATATATATAACTAAATTAATAATTTTAAACAAGATAGTAAAAGAAAGATTATTAAGATAATAGAATCCACAAAATATTAATTCAATAATATTTAAAAGTACATTGATTCCCAAGTTTTAGTGATAGTTAAAATAAATCAAACTATCATTTTCCAAATATATTTATAATTTTAAGCACAAATTACTTCTAAATAGATAAGGTTTTTCTTCACTTTTCAAAAATTTATAATTTCAAAGTATTTAATGTAAATCAACCTAATGAAATAACAAATAAATCAATGAACATTATTTATAAGGCAAAACATAATATTTTTGTTCTAAGCATGGATGTGTACAATTTAATGACACATCTTATACAAAGAATATTATATTTATGCACTAATGAAGAACAAAGTGCATATTATCTAACAATCCAAAATATGAGATATTAAAGATGAAAGACAATATTTGAAGAAAAAAATCCATAAACTTTATTGCACAAAATGGGAAATCAACATACAAAATAAACACTATCTAGTTACATATTGTTTTATCATCACCTTAATAATCTTAAAAATATTAGAAACTCATAACTAGAATAGAAAATACAAACAAAAAAATTACAAACATAACTATGAAAATTTGGAGGAAAACCCCCAAATCCTTCCTCTAAAAATACATAGAAAATTAACCAAAAAGAAGAAGAAGATGAAGAGAATGGAGTGGTTTGAAAGTGTAGAAACTATGTAGTGTAACCTCTCCTCCCAAATAACCACACCCAAATCCCTTATTTATAGCCAAAAAAAGGTGCTTAAAATAATCAATTTAAATTAATTAAATTGATTAAATTAATAATAATATGGAAAATAGGGGTAAATTATAGGGTGTAATGATGATTTTAGGGTAAAATGTGTAGAAAAGTTTGGGTAAAAAAAATGGCATTTTTAGACACAAGGACAAAGAGACATTGTTGGGCTCAATAAAATTGGGCATGCATGGATTTGGTGGCTGTGACAGATGGGCCCAGGCGTGTAAGAGCTGGCTGAAGGAGAAGCTACGGGGCTGAAGGCAGAGGTGCTTCAGGAGGGCAGCTGGGCCGTGTGGTTGAGGACGGCTAAAGGAGGGGAAGGAAGCAAGTGGTATGCATGGGAACGTTGGGAGCAGCTGGCGTGTGGGAGCTGGGTGCTTCGGTGGGCCTTGTGAGGTGCCAGGCGGCCCAATGGGGCTGTCTTGCTGTTGGGCCGAAGCTACATGGGAATCAATGGCTTCAAAAATGACATTTTTAGTTTTTTTTTTTTTTTTTTTTAGGTTTGCCATATTCTTTTCTTTATTTTTCTTGGCTTTTCAAGCACCAACAATACAACAATTTCCTACAAAATAAACATAAATTAAGTCATAATCAAATATTTTTAAGTATAAAATAAATCAAATTAATTCTTTTGAAAATATTAATTATAACTTATTTTATATTTAACATTTAAGTTCAAAATTGCATCTTTTTACTTCTAACTTAACAACAATAATTCAAATAATTAAACTACAACAAAATAACTATAAATACACACAAAAATATATAAAATCATGATAAACCCAATAAATTCAAAATTACTTTAAAACTTAATAAATGAATTAAAATCTCAAAAACTAAGCAACAATTAGCACATAAAAAGTCGTAAAATAACTCTATTTTGTAGAGTTATCACCTAGCAGTAATAACCTTATTCATGCATGCAGGCAAGTACTAATAAATCATGATGGAGTCCTGCACTCTGATTATTAATTGCAAGAGTGCATATATATTCTCTTACTTCTACTTTTAATATTATTAAAAAATATTAGAGGAGTTTGAATATCTTAAATATTCATAAATAGTGAAGTAGGTTATGAGATTAAAATTGTGTGATGCGGTGATAACACAAGATTGAGAACTTTGTGTGTTTTAGTGAAGTAAGTTTTGAGAAATTTGGTTGTGTGCTGTGGAGCTATGAGGAAGAAACTTATTGTATGTTGTTTAAATTGTTTGTGTTGCTATTCACATACAGATGGTTAGGTCACTATTATAGGAGAAATGTCACTTGATTTTATCTAGGATTACAAATAATGTTATTCAAATTATTGAACTTTTATAATTATTAAGTAGAATAATATGTATGCATTTTTTACTAAGTGTCAATTTAATAATGAATTACTCATATTTTTAAATAATTAGTGTCCACACCAATCAGACAATGTGGCATGTGGAAACTACATAATAAGGATGTTGAATGATTTGATTGAACATGCGAGTCCAGGACATTACTTGAGCACGGTATTATTAATTAAAGTTTAAAAATTATTTTTGAAACCATATATATAAATGTCTTCAAATAATTAATTAATATATTTTACTTTATATTTTTGCAGCTAACAAGTACACCATATATAGAGGCACAAATTAATGAGTTGCGACAAGAATGAGCGACAAATGTGTTATCGATAATCCAAAGTTACCGACCTCGCTGTTAGGTTTCTTACTTTTTACCGCTTTCTTCATATATAGTGCAGTATTTGTTAATTTTGCACATGTCTAACAAATATTGCTTATCTTGTAAAACAATCTAAATTTTCATTAATGAAGATCTGCAATTTTATTTTATTAATTATATCAATTTAAATTTATTAATTATATCAATTTAAATTTAATTAATTATTAAATAAAATTCATTTGAATTAATTATTAAATAAATTTAAATTAATTATTAAATCAAAATAAATTAATATTAATTATATTTTAATTTAATTAATTTTTTTAAATGAGAGATTTTTCAATGTCTCTTCCTGGGAGACGTGGGATGTCTCTCACGTATCTAAAAGTCCACGTTTTTTGACACATTTCAATGTGTCCCATTGGAAGAGTGAGATGTTTCTCACCTCTCCCAGTGGGATGTGGAATGTGCACTTACAATGGCTCCACCTACGAAGGAGACATTGTAGGCTTTTAATGTCTCCCAAATAAAGTCATATATTGTTGTAGTGTATTTAATCAATCTTTGCTTTATTTGTATTCTTTTGTCTTTCCATTGAGACAACATAGTATTTTCTAACAGATAAAATTACTTTGGCATATGTGAGATCCTCTATCACCCGGGGAAAACTAACGTGGTAGCAGATGTCTCAAGCCATAAGGATCTGGGACAGTTGTATAGTGTCAGGCAGATATCCAGGGATTTGGCTGACGATATGATTAGAGCAGGTATTATTTTAATGCTATTTTTCTATTTTTGTCGTTGAACTTCAATCCTCTAATTTAAGTTCTCAATTAACTTGTAAACATAGGATTTCTTCATATCTAAACCATGTAAAAGTATGTGTTATTTTATCTATTTTTGTCATTGAGCTTTAATTAACATTAATGGGAAAAAAAATCTTTCCATCCCTTTCATTGTTTTCGACATAACACAATGGTCACAACTAGAAACATGTCCGACCGTAACGAGGACAAGGTCGACCTTGAGCTTGAGCGGACCTTTTTTGGATAGAAAATTGTATTTTTTTAAAAAAAAATATTTGTCATTAACTAAAATTGTAGTCAACATTTTGGTAGTTTAATTAAGATTAATAGCAAAAATCTTCCAATCTCCTTCATTGTTTCTAGCATAACACAATGGTCACTACCAGAAATATGTCCCACTGTAATGAGGACAAGTTCAGCCCTGAACTTGTGGAAGTACAATGGGCGAAGTTTGCTTGTGCAGGCACACTATGGCTGGCCAAGCCTATCCGACAATAATCTGGGTGCCCACCAGTTGGGGCTAACTACTCATATAACATTTCTATTTATAAAACATCAAGTTTTACATGTAATATCGATGGATGTGGGACCACTAATCATTATTGTGAATCAAGTATTAATTGTGGGAAATAATTTAATTTAGGTTGTAAAAAATATATAATATATAAATTTATATTGATATACACGAGTTTGGTAGTGATTGTTTTAAATACTTATAGGTATTTTAGTATTTTCGGTACATAGATAAATTACAACTTTATTTTTTTACATGACCGCGTATAATGTAATTATAAGAGACCTCTCATTCAGAAAATTCTGAATAATTTAAGATATCGAAGTCATGAATTAAATTAGTTTGTTACAAGCGTTCTTGTTTCGATATTTATATGCACATGCAACAAACTATTTGAATCATGATTTCGACATCTTAAATTATTTAGAATTATTTAAAAATTTGTGAGAAGTCTCTTATAACTACATGTTACTTTGTCATGTAAAAATAATATAGTTGCCACTTATGCATGTACGTACTGAAAATACTAAAAATACCTATAGGTAATGATTAAACCCAATAATTTTTCTCTCCATATATATAGCACCATGCTTTCTTGAAAGCTAGGTTAACACACATGGTTCAGGCTCTTCTTGAAGAAATCATGTTTGGCCTTATTTAGACTTTGGATTTTAAGAGGGAAAAAAATGAAATCCAAATGATTATATTTTCTCATGTTTGGATTGAATCAATAAATTACGAATTTTTTTCTAGAAAAATTAAAACTTAAATGTAGTATAGTTTTTTAAAATTTACAACCATTATAAATACATACAAAAAAAAAAGAAAATATTAAAAAAGTCTCTTATTAAATTTGTAGAAAATATTCGCCTTCATTTTTTCCCTCATAAAATTTTTTCTTGCTAAAATCCAAGGTCCAAATAAGATCGTAAGGTATATGAGTGACCCTTTATGAAATTATAATTTAATTAAGAATATTGTTGCTATTAGACACTTTAAGGTGTTCAACACCGCATGAGGTAGCTCCTCTCACGATTAATTAGCGAGACTCCATATTTATTATTAAACTAAATTTTGTGGGTCTCAATATTGAATTATATCAATAGCGGTTTGTTAATTTTATATGGTGTTAGGCACCAACGATGCCCCTTAGCATCTCTCTTTAATTAAATTATACACATTATTCGGTTTATTAGGCTAAACCTCAGTCTCGTTAGATCAAACGAGCTTTCACGATGAGAAGCACGTGAACCTACTAATCATAATTAAGTACGTGGTTAAGTTTGTCATCAGATCCAATTAATTCTTCATGAAATAAGGTTTTACTTAATTATCATGTTTGGCTATATGTATCTATCTAACGAAACTATTCCATATATATTAGATGCACCAAAAGGTTTAAGGATATTTAATGCTTACTCACTAACCAAACATTCTCTCTCTCTTTTTTTTTTATAAAAAAAATCAGATAAATTGGTAAGATTTAGTATTGCTTATTAACCTGAAGTTGCATAGTTTCACAAACCAGACTTAGATTGAAGGCCTTTCCCCTTGAGCCAAATGGAGTCTATTTTTTTACCAATAATTAAGAGGGTGAAAAAGAAGTCCAGTGTTCACGGGTTCTAGCTCAACATTTAATAATAATATAAACAATATAATAAACTATCGATGATATATGCCCAGGAGGAATAAATAAATAAAAACACATTTACGTGGTTCAACAATATATGTACAATTATTGCCTACATCCACGGTAGCAAGAATTGTCTTCTTATTATTAAGAGAAGATTACAACAAAGGAAGCACAACCCATCATCTTTATCGCTTAAAGAGCTTAGAGAGATTTGTGGTATAAATTATTGTTTGTATCTTAGGATGTTTATTTTGCTGAATATTGCTAGCTTGGAGTAATTTTGTTGCAAGTTGGATTATGCAAGGTTGGACACATATATGAATTTGTAGCATGCTAGGTTATGCAAGGTTGGAAAATGTATATATATACATTTTTGGTAGCTAGATTATGCAAGGCTAGAAATATATACAATCTTATAGTAAGCTAGGTTATGCAAGGTTGGAAATATATCTATATATAATGTTATGGTAGCTAGATTATGCAAGATTGGAAATATATCGGTAATAGGGTTTGTAGTCAGGCTTGTGCAAGGTTGGAAATATATCACATATGTTAGGGTGAGAAGGTGTGATGTAGGTTATGATGATCAACCTAATCTGTTTGAGAAAAGTTGGCTTAGGCTAAGAAGAGCTAGTTTATGGAGAGGCGCGCTAATGATAAGTGTGGATCTTATCTTCCTTCCTTTATGTCCCTCGTTGCTTCTATTGGCCGTCCTTTTATAGGCCAGGGCTATTTTCTAGAGAAGCTAAAATGTAATTTGCAAGAAAAGGCTAGGATGCAACACGTAGCTTGCAAGAGAAGGTTAAAATGCCACACGTGTTATCTGGCAAAGCTTGTTTGTTTCTGTAAGCTTCCTTCATGGCACTCTTGTAATAAAAGTTATGTATCATGGGCATTCTCATTGTTGCACAATTCCCTTTTTAACCCTATCTATTATTTTACGCTTCAACATTAGCCCCCTTGCATGTGTGAAAATACTTGTAGCATGTTTACACATGCAAAGACTCTTCTTGATAGCTCCTGTTGCCGAGTGTCTCACCACGTTATACCTCGCTAGATGTCCTTAAAAAAATTATCTATAAATAGGACTGTGTATTAGTCTTGAATCGCATGACCTTGTATTAGTCTTGAATCACATCTTTCAAGCATTTCCCAATTCTTGTTGTGGTCATGTCTTCGGGAAGTAGTCCTTCTCAACCTTCAAACCTTCAATTCACTCATGATTTGAAGGATTTTCCTTCTAATGCCTTGTCTTACATCAATGATTTGTGTAGGCGTGTCCATTCCTTAGAACGTTCTCTAGCAAACACTAATGATGATACTCGTGTTAGGGAGTCTGAATGTTGTAACCATTGCTGACAGCTTGATGATTTCAATGATTGCTTTGAAGAAATGTCCTTTCGAATGGTTTCTCTGAAAATTGAGCTTCTCCAATGTAACGCCCCACGTCACTATGGCTGCTTCCTGGAATGACGACTGGCCCTACAAACCAACGTGAGTCTTTCTAGCATGCTTTGTCCTCACTCGCACGCTTCCCGAGAAAACTTCCCAGGAGGTCACCCACCACCATATTGCTCCAGGTCATGCATGCTTAACTTTGGAGTTCTCAAGTGATGGGCTACCGAAAAGAAGATGCATCTTGTTGGCATAGGTAGTACCCATCAATCCATTTAAGCCCTCTTTAACTGTGTTGTCCCATACCTACACAGTCTTAGAATCATCACACTTGACCTTCCCCAGGCGGTGTGGGATTGCACAGCTTTTACCCGGTCTTTCCCCTCACGGATCACATGATTCTGACTGTCACATCCAAGCTTATGCTACACTTTCTAGGAAAGATTCTGAACTAAGATGCATCCACGCAGACCGTGATAGGGAGATAGAGCTTTTTCGCTCTCAATTCGATAAGGATGTAGAATTTTTGAAGAATGAGGTTCAAGTATGGTTTCGCCATTACCTTGATGTGAAGCATCCTATCTCACTCATGACTCCTAGCCCTCCTCAGTATTCTCCTATTAACAACATGTTTGAAGTCACCATGTCAACAATAGATTTTCCTTCATCTTCTCAGGGTGTTGGTCCTCCTCGCCCTTGAAGGTTTTGTTTTGCTTGGAGGCACACATGGCTACGTAGCTTATAACCCTTGCATGAGTACTATGTTTATGATAAGCTTCTGACAAGCTTTTAGCAGGCTCCTTTGTAATGAGCATATGCTCTTTTAATATTTATGAATAAAATAATAATGTGCGCCTCTTAGATTTCATTCAATTATTTATATATATATTTAACAAAAGACAAACTAGTACTCCAAGCATGCTCCACCTATTTTCTTAGGTTGTTCACCTCTGTTATAGATTTGTAATCATAACTTAGCAGTCATGCATACTTTTTTCATGCTTTAAATATCTACGTATAGTAGCACGCTCATAATAGTATCCTTGTATTTTTTGTTTGTTTGTTCCCACTACAGTGCTCTCCATTTTCATTCCCTTTTTCCTTTTTCCTTTTTTTTTTGTTTTGTTTTTGTTATGTCTTATTCTTCTTCTCCAGAGAAAAAACAACCAACTAATGGGGCCACTATTCCCATTCCTTCAAAGAAAAGACGTACATACCATGACTCTAATATGAAAGATTCTGAACTGGGATGCATCCATGCAGAACGTGATAGGGAGATAGAGCTTCTTCGCTCTCAATTCGATAAGGATGTAGAATTTTTGAAGAATAAGGTTAGTATGGTTCCGCCATTACCTTGATGTGAAGCATACTGTCTCACTCATGACTCCTAGCCCTCCTCAGTATTCTCCTATTAACAACATGTTTGAAGTCACCATGTCAAGATTATATTTTCCTTCATCTTCTCAGGGTGTTGGTCCTCCTCGCCCTTGAAAGTTTTGTTCTACTTGGAGGAACACATGGCTATGTAGCTTATAACCCTTGCGTGAGTATTATGTTTATGATAAGCTTCTGACAAGCTTTTAGCAGGCTCCTTTGTAATGAGCATATGCTCTTTTAATATTTATGAATAAAATAATAATGTGCCCCTCTTAGATTTCGTTCACTTATTTATTTATATATATATATTTAACAAAAGACAAACTAGTACTCCAAGCATGCTCCACCTATTTTCTTAGGCTGTTCACCTCTGTTATAGATTTGTAATCATAACTTAGCAATCATGCACACTTTTTCCATGCTTTAAATATATATGTATAGTAGCACGCTCATAACAGTATCCTTGTATTTTTTATTTGTTTGTTCCCACAACAGTGCTCTCCATTTTCATTCCCTTTTTCCTCTCTTTTTTATTTTTTGTTATGTCTTCTTCTTCTTCTTCTTCTCTAGGGAAATATCAACCAACTAATGGGGCCACTATTCCCATTCTCCAAAAAAAAAAAGACGTACATACCATGACCCTAATATGAAATCTCAATATGAGATGCAAGTTGAACTTTCGAATACCAAGAAAGAGCTGGCTATTTTTAAAGGCCACGTGGAGTACTTGTGTTCCTTGGTTACCATCTATTAGAGTGATGCTGCTAACTAGCACAATAAATTTGTAGATGCAGAGAAGTGGAGAAGCACTCGTATTTCTGAAGACCTTCAGGATATTCTCTCCAAGCATGTTGGAGAGAGTTGAAGAACCTAAATCTTTCTTAGCTTTGTTTGTTTTCCTATTTCCCTTTGTTTTTTTTGTTTTTTTAAGATTGATCCAACCCACTCCTACTTTGTACCATATTTTGAAGTAGGCTCGGTATATTTGGCTTTGAAGAAGGGAATTTGTGTTTTGGCAAAATGATGTTGTTTAGCTACTTGTAACAAGGACTGTAGTTCCTTTTTTTTTCAAATAATATAACTATGTTGTTATGATTTTTGTACTGCCCCAAAATCCCTAATGAGGTTTAATGGTTGGATTGGTAGGCCGAGAGGGCCATAATTGATCTATTATGCCATTAAATGATTATATGCATGCGTTATGTGAATTATATTATAATATGATTTTAAATGCATGCATGTGGGTTCACATTTCATGATGGGGGCATTTTGGTAATTTTTCCAGTTGAGGGCTTAATTGTGTATTTTCATGCATGTTGGTGAATCATTGATGAGACCACATCATAATGTGGATTTTTTCGAGCCATTCGGCATGAGACGATCTTTGAGTGCAAGTTAGCGGTTTGGTCATAACGGGGTTGATTTCGAGGCTCGGGGTGAGTCTCGGGGTAATTTGAGGATTAGAACATTACTGGGAATTAAAGAGTAATGGGATATGATTTATTGGTATTTGAGAATATTGAAAATAACGGGAGTTGGAGGGTGTTAATTATGATTAACAAGATAGGCGGGAAATGACGATTTTTCCCTTGGAGGTTGTTTAGGGTTTTAATTAAGCTTAGGGGCAATATAGTCTTTTCACCCTAAGGATAAATATAACCATTGAAGGCTGTAGAAACCTTCCAAAATAGAGCATTCAACTTCTTCTCTCGCACACCATTTCTTCTCCTTTTCTCTTTGGATTTTTGAGCTTAATTTGAGGAACCAAGCTAAGGAAGTGGACCTTGAGGGCTTAGAGTTGTGTTCCACCATTGAAGAGGGTTCTATACTGAGCTTGAGGTAAGTTTTTAACCATTTAAACTCTAGTTTTATACTCTGTTTTCCCTTTGGTTTTCAATTGTATTTTCTAGGTTGATATTGAGGATTGATGGGAGTTTTTGGCAAGGATTGTTTGGGTTATGATGCCTAGGACTTGTGTATATGGTTTTGGGGTTCATTTGGGAGTTTAAATGAGGTTTGGAAGCTTTTTTTGAAGGTTGGAAATGGAGGAGTCTAAGGAGGGAAAAACCAGGGTTGAAAACCACGGTTGTAGCACTACAACGCCCAAGTATGGGCTCTACAACGCTAGCCAGGGGGCCTTCTGCTCTGCTTGTAGCACTGGGGCGCTAGGGGGGCAGTGCTACAACGCTACCCTGCTTTTCCAGATTTTTGTTTTGAGCACTTTTGAGGGTTTTTGGCTCGGGGTTTCAATTCCTAAGGCTCGGGATCGAATCTACTCACCGTTTGGGTACAATTCTGGGTCCCGGGAGTGAGGTTAGGTCAAGAACCTTTTTATTGTTGATTTTCATTGATGGGAGTTATATTTGGTTATGACTAGGTGACCCCTAAGGAATCAAATGGTCGATCGTTCTCAAGGGTTGTTCTTTTACTATTTATTGCTCGAACCAGAGGTAAGAAAACTGCACTCCATATGTGACATGCATGGTTATTAATGAGACATGTTGAGTGTTTAAATGTGGACATTAGTTGCATATTAAATGCTTAACAAATCTTGCTTACTTGTGAATGGCACTGGCTCATTAGTCAGAATCAGCAATGGTGCCGGTATTAACTATGAAGCTGTGGCTCATTAGTCAAGTTCGGTAGTAGTACTGAGCAATGGTCGTATGGTATTGACTTATGAGTCAAGAACGGTATTAGTGTGTTTAATTCAAGCCAAAAAGGTTAGATCTAATCGACATAAGCATAATTGTCCTGAGCATGAAATGCTTGACCGACCTTAAGTTTGATGAAAAACAAAAGCGCTTGTCTAGTCTAATGGCTAGTCAGCTAGAGCCAGGGCCAGATGGCCCAGGTGACTGCATCGTCACATGGCTAAGGGTGCAGAGCCCATGTTAGTGACTTACTCATCAGTCACTCATCTGGTTTAAGCTAGTGACTTACTCATCAGTCACTCATCTGATTTAAGCTAGTGACTTACTCATCAGTCACTCATCTGATTAGGGCTATAAGCCCCAGCATGGTTACCAAAACCTTGAAGTGATATTCACTCATCTGTTTAGGGCTATAAGCTCTGTATGATTATCATAATCATCATTTGATATTATATATATGTAGTAATGAGTTTTCTTGCTGAGCCTTGGCTCACGGGTGCTATGTGGTGCAGGTAAAGGGAAAGAAAAGCTCACCCAACCTTGAGTGGAGAGGTTAGGTGGCGATGTGTACATATGCAGCCGCTTGACCACCATGGCCAAGGAGTTTCTCAGAGGAACTAGGGGTTAACCCTATTTTGTCGCTTAGGTTGGCATGTTGTAATTTTACACTATAATGACCGTTTTGGATTGTAAATAACTTGTAAACGCTTTTATGGGCCCATGAATAGTTTTATGTTTTAAATAAAATATATAATTTCCTTTTGATTGAGTTTTTCACCTTAGCCTATTAATAACACCTAGATGTACGTTTATAACCAAATGACTCAATTAGCGAGTTAAGAACGGTTCAAAGCTCACAGTAACGGTCTTGGAGTAACTAGAGCGTTACAATTTTCATTCGCTCATTTTTCCAATTAACAATAATTTAAAATACCATAGTAATCGATATTGTCAATATGTATAGACAAGCATATAACTAATACATTTGGCTGGCTGTGTTGTATTGTTTTTTATGTGCATATATAAGTAGCGTATTTCTTATTTATGAATGTACTTAGTAGGTTTCCTTTTATTTATTTTTAAGAAATATATATATATATAATATGTAAGCATTGTGCTTTTTTTTTTTTTTTTTATATAGGTTGGGTGAGTATATGCATGTATGTGAGCATGTTATATGTATACATAGCTTGCAATTTTTTTTTCAAATATATTTTAACGTACGTATATATATATTTATTAGTATACACATATATACATATAGGTACGTGGACCATATATATATATATGAATAATCTTCAAAATATGAGTATTTGAATCATTTTTAAATTTAAACATATGATATAGAATTATCTTCAAAATGTGATTATTTGAATACTTTTTTAAATTCAAATATATGATACTAAAATAGAGGTATGTTCAAAACATGAGTATTTGAATACTTTTTAAATTCAAATATATGATACTAACATAGATATATCTTCAAAATATAACTTTTATTATATATATTTTGAAATAGATAAAAAAGAAGTTACGTAGCTACAAGAAAAAAAAAACTATGCAAGTTATATATATAAATAATATATATATATATGTATATTTACTGAAAGAATAGAGATTTTTTTTAAAGAGAATGTAATATATACAGTTTAATTTTTAAAAAGAAGTTACGTAACTAAAATAAAAAAATCTATACATAAGTAAACTATATATATACATGTATATATGCTAAAAAAACCATTTTTACTTTATATAATAATTTAATTTTTTAAAAAGAAGTTACGTTAAATAAAGAAAAATCTATATATAAGTAAACTATATATATACACGTATATACGCTGGATTTTTCTTTAAAAAAATGCAACCCCCACTTTTATCTTATATAAGTAATATATATACATTTAAATGACAGTTAACGCTGCTCCTTTTTTTTTTTTTTTTATTCATAATATATATACTTATATAACTTTATATAGTTGTGCATATGTAAAAAAAAAAAAAAAGTAAAATGCTCTTTTTTTTAATATCTACATAAGTTGTATATTTATATACAAGCTAAAAAAAATATCACATTTTCTTGCTCCTAAAGAAATTCTAGCCTCCATATTATAAATCTACTTTTTTAGCCTTTTTTTTTATCGATAAAAACACCATGCTTCTTGTTCTTACTTTTCTCTCATAGGTCCACACTTTGTTTTAAAAAAAAAAAAACTCAGGTACCATTTACTCTCATGTGTGTATACATATTATATATACTTGTTGTATGTGTGTATATGCATGCATGTGGAAACTTTTGCAATGTTTTTTTTAATAGCCTATATATTTATATTATATTAGGTGCACACATATTTACTTTATGCAACATATGTGATAGGTATATAGGCTCTTCAATTATAATATTTTACATATATACATATAGTCAAATGTGTAATAACATGATATATATATATATATTTAACGAAAAATAATCAATACCTAAATGATGAGATTTTTCATAGTTAGAATGATGAGTATGGGCATATCTAACTTATATATAGATGCACATATGTAAATATTGTATGTCATGTATTTCATATGTATATATGTTATGCAAGATTTAAATATTGCTTCTACATATTATTATTACCTAGGTATGTATCCAAGCTTGAAAATGTCCTATGTTCTCCATTATTTATTTTTTTGTCGCTTTGCACTTTGTGCTCATTACTGTTGTGGGACAATTTGTGGATTGTTTCAACTTGTGTAATTTATGCATGTCGCTATTTTGATATTTTCATCTGGTTGCTAAGAATTTGTCTATTTTCCTTCTCTTGTGTGTGTGTTTGTCAGCTTCATGGGTTGTAAAAGGAAAGTTTCCTCTTATCATAATAATCAGGAAAATATGTTACTTTCAGAATCCTCACGCGAATCTCTTCGGAATAAAATATTTCCTCATATATGCGAAGGAGATGGAGTTTACCTTTATCTAGATTCAACAAATGATCACATAATGCCTAATAATGATACTCCATTACATCGTCGTTACTTGGGGGATGAATTAGACATTGAATATCGAGCTTAAAATTATAAATCTATTTGGAAAATGATAGTTTGACTTATTTTAACTATCACTAAAACTTGGGAATCAATATACTAATAAGTATTATTAAACTTACATTTTGTGAATTCTAGTATCTTAATAATATTTCCTTTTAACACTTATTTTCAAATCATTATTGGTTTATTTTTATTCTCTTAAATAACTTTATTTTAAATCTTTTATTTTATGTTCATGATATTAAATCTCATCAATCTTTGGAGTTAGGTTAGAATTTATTAATTTTGGTTTAAAATAGTTTTCTTTTTATATGATTCGTGCGCTTGCAAATTATAAATTTTTAAAACATACTCGTTTTGGGTCCATCACCTTCCTGATTGGGTAAGACACTTTCATAAAGAAGATGGTAGAGATCTTGTAGAGTTGGCAATAGATATCGCTTTGTGGCTAAGTAGGTATGTTTTTCATCCGAAAAATCCTAGGACAATTCAAAGTGATGTATTCCCTTTAGCTTGTAAACTTGCATGTGGGCAACAAATCCCTTTAGGGGCTCTCTACCTGGGAACATTATACCATAACTTAGACTCTGTAGTTCTTGAAGTAAAGTGAAAGGTTACAAATATGGCCAGTACAGTTGATGCATGATTTCTTCAAATGTTTATTTGGGAGTGTTTCACAAAGCTTTCCCCACCGCGTAAGTGTTTGAATAGTGATAACCCTCGTCCTTGGTCATGGGCTCGTTCTCGCCCGAAGAAGTCAGTAAAATTGTGTGACATTATTGACAATGTTTCAGAATTTACCTTTTGTCCGTACCTTACCAACACATATATTTATTTCACTTTGGACTTGTACCCTGGAGGTGTAGTATCATTGACGGAAGATGTTCGTTAATCTTTAGATATTTCCCTCGGAGGTATAGGCTTCTGGTTTGCTATATGTCTACCTCGTCACATATTATATCTCCTCGATAATGCTAAATCAGCATCTTGGTCATTTACTGCATATCGTCCTAATCGTGTGGCTAGACAATTTGGTTTTGACCAACATATCCCTCATCATCGAAAGGTGGGGGACTTAGAAAAATCTAATAATTCATGCTTGTTAAACTACCTTCAGTCTTCGAAACGCTCTCGTACTTTATTCTGCTTTCCTTGTAAAACGAGGCATGGCGGGGTATCTTCAAAATTTGTTGATTTATGGCTGAATGAACTCGAGAATCGCTCGCCGGAACATGTCTCATTTCACGCTAATGTCCATACCCAATCTGTAGGGCTCACTGCTGGCAGGAATACTATTCTATCATCCATTGTCCCTCAAGAAGTAGTGCCTTCAGCGTCCATTGATCTTGGTATATTGGTTGAATAACGCAACATTATTGATTTTAATCACTATTTCATGCATTGGCTCACGTGCTCATAGTATTTCAGGTCGTGACAACTTGGGGGAGGCAACTGGTGAAGATGAGATTAATCGATCCAATACTATTTTCCCTTGTGATGTTAGGCCTTCTGAAGTTCAAGGAGCTACTAGATCTAGTACATGTTCATTAACTTGATGTCGCTGATATATGTATATATATATTTGCTCTACAACCGATATATAAATTTGTTTTGTTTGACAGATCTTCTAGATGAGGGAGATACTATGGGCGCAACAGATGTACGTGTCCCTATTCAGGAAGCATTGTCTTCAGGACTTGATGCTCGTTATTATCATGTCTCTTCTGACTTTGCCAATGGGTCTTTACGGACTGATGCCTTAAGAGCCTTGGCAGGGAATTCCTATTTAAATGACGCATTTTAGGGTGATCACTGAAGTACTGAGAGAAGTACTAGAGTTCAATCGAATCTTGATGAGCCACAGGTCTCACTTCCCCCATACATTAGTGGTGACAATGATAACATCATGAACCAAGTGCATGCTCTCGATCTATCAGTTCTTGAGTCATGACATATGTATATTTGTCCTCCATTTTTCTTGCAGGCCATTATAGCCTACGTTAGCTCAACCCTTCATTGTAGTTCCAGCGAGGACATCAACATAGTTGGGACTGTTATGGCGCCTGGTATGTCGACTTTTCCTTCTTGCAAATGAGAAAAGTATTCACATTATATCTTTGAAGTTTGCTAACAGTTTACCACTTTTTTCTTTCAGCTTCTTTTCATAATTCATCGATGGTACGAAGTTTGCTAACAGTTTACCACTTTATACCCATGCTGCATATAAATTTCCTACTTTGTTTTATTTTGCAATCGACGAAGTTCCCAGATTTCACTAGAGCTTTTGATCCTTTATCTCAACGCCAGACCATCGTTTCAAGTAACATAGCACCAACGACTGATGCTGGCCAAAATATTCAAGAGACACATTCATCAGTTTCTTTCACTAACCTCCTCACTACAGACATTGTTGAAGAAGAATCAGGGTGAAATCTTATTTTAACAGAACTGATGGGCACAGATGTGCTTCGCTTACGCCATCTTGAACCTCAAGCATCACAATTTTCTTCACTTTATTCAGCTTTGGATAAATATTTTGTGCATCATTTCAAAGACATTTCTTCCTTCAAAAAATTGCACTTTATTTC